>NC_140772.1:157859023-159142951 GCF_044657685.1 Stegodyphus dumicola | reverse complement strand
TAAAAACTCAAAACATAACATATACGTTACTGACGCCAGCTTATTTTGGTTGCTTATCATTAAAAACTCTCAAATTATTCTATAATACTCTATCTTTCTTGTCCAAGTTATAGAAGTCAATCTAACACTGAATACTTCTTACAGAGACGAATAAATATACAGAAACTCCCTTATTAAATAAGGGTATGCATTTTTCATCATTTAAACTATGCACAGAAGCTTAGGCAGTCATATCAAATATCTCTGATTAAGAATAGAAAAACAGCTTCAAATTTCATTGGTTATGGAAAAACAATTCCTCAGCAACTCACGAGCATCTTCATTAATATTATTCACAAGTTCTTTCAGACATTGCCAATGATCTTGTAAAATTTGAAGTAATCAGTAAATGAGTACTATAATCATGCTAAAAATTATCTTTCAGCTTCTGGCAAATCATACAGAATACCACCGTCCGTCTGATCCTTATAATCTAAGAATATTCGAAATCATTTTAGGTTATGAGTCAGAGATTTTTTTAAAAATTACTTGAGTTTTAAGAAACACATGTTTGGATCATGATTACAGTAATGAACTAATGAATGAAAGCCATCCAGTACATTACAGTGAAACTCTAGGTTAGCATCCATACATAAGAGAGATCAGTTAATCACGAAGACATGCTCTTAAGACAAAGAGTACTTTATTTTAAGGCCGTAACTTTTAAATTTTGCCGTAAATCTTAAAAAGAATGTAATAGTAATAAAGGATTAAAGCACTTTGTTGAGCAAATATTTTCATACTTTCCTTAAATACCTTTTTCAGCTGTCTTCCGACACGACCGTTTAAAGAAATGACATCAGTTCTAAGAAACATGATCTTATTTTAAAAATACAGGAAGAATAGCAGTATTTCTCGACAATTTAGAAATATATTATTTAAAATTATCTCTGGGAATATAAAAAATGTTTTCTATCCACTATGATTTTATTCTGCTCAACATTTATATTTTACTGTTTTGCCCAAACAGTAAAATATAAATGCTGTATAAGTCGCGGACTATAACACAGCAACTGTCCCAACATAAATAAACAACAACCTTCCAGATGATCAAAGCCCAGATAATTAAAGTATTATTTGTGTTAGCCAATTATGTATTTATAATAATTCAAGCCAAGGAATCTTTTGTAGTTGTGTTGTTGTTTACAGTTAGAAAGAACGAAATATTTTTATTCCTCTTAAACTAAAATGCAAAACACACTTAACCAGAAAAAAATTTGAATTCTGATTTTTTTTCGTCTAAACACACATCTTATTTCTATCGCAAGTAAAATAAAACAGTATTATTCTACTTCAAAAGCCCGTACAGGCAACCATTTTAGAACAGCCAGAACACGTCGTGCAACTTAGCACCATGATTGCGTTGTACATCGGCATTTGCAGTTGGTAAGAGTGATCAATTTCCCGCTTGAAATGTGAAGACAGGTTAACGTATAGAAGAAAGAAATCATGTACTTTATTAAACAACGTGTGTTTCTGGTACTGGAATAACATAGTCTTATGGCAACAAGGCGTAGTTTTCAAACTCAATTGAATGTTCCAAAAGTTTTTTCTTTTCCCAATGGCCGGCTCAAACCGTTCACAGAAGTTGGCCACTACTAAGGCCAGAAGAAATGGTCACTTTATTATGCAAGCACCTATTAGGTGGGCCCCCTTTACCTCCTACCAGGGGATGGACAAATACAACCTTACCTTCTCCGGAATTCGAACCCGGGCCCTTTGCTATCGCAGTCGGCTCGCTAAACTACTATACCACCTGGGCAGTATGTTCCCAAAATACCCGACGTGAAAACCATTCACAAGCTCTTCGCTAAATGTCCAACGGACAGGCGGCGTGGATGATGATATGATAAGGAGTTTTGGTTTCAATCAAACTCTAACTGCTCCTGGAAATGTCTCAACTGTTTCTCGAATTATTCAGCAAAATCCAAGGAAATCGGTCTGGATAATTGCAGCAGAAACTTGTTTGGAGCGTTCCATTACGCAGACAATAATGAGAAATATACTAGAGACCTTTAGGGACCAGATCTTCGAATCAGTTTTGAGAGATATGTTTCGATATACCCCATAAGGAACCTTATATTAATTCCGGTAATCCTTAATGGCAGAGGGAAATAAGTGTTCATTTGAGGTCGTTAGGGTAAAATATTTTGAAGTAATGAGTATTTGAAACATATTTGACTGAGATATTGTGATTGTAAAAAATCAAGCATCGCATTTAAAAGTTGAATGTTTACATAAATTCCAATAGAATTTTGCAGTGCATTGCATGAATATTAACCAGGCAGTAAACTGTAGGAATCGCTCAACTAACCGCAAACGTATCAGATATTAAAGAAGACCGAAGGCCAAGAACACCAAAAATATTAATAATCGGCTGAAACATGGTTCGATGACTTCGGACTAAAGTTTAAACTGTTGGCAATCCAGTGAAGAAGTCCATCATTCCCATGACCCTCAAAATTTTGACATGCACAATCATAGATGAAGTAAATAATGATCTCTGCCTAGGATTACTAAGCAGTCAGTGCGAAAGATAGAATTCCAGTTGGAAAAGTGTAACGGCAGCGTATTATTTATTGAGATTCGTTGAGAAAATGTTGCAGAAAAATTCGCAAAACCATCTGATTTGTTTAGGGATAGACATGGAAAGATTATAATCAAATACGAATGACAATTTAGGGCCCGCAGAGACTCCAGCAGATGGCAATATATGCTTAGCGCCGGCCTTGACTCCATCCATCATAAAGTCTAGAGATTGAGTCCACAAGACTTCCTCACTTCCAATTACAGACGTATGTCTGAGAGCTACTGTATATACTGCATTTTTCTTCCCTGAAAGAAATTTATTCAGTGCCATTAAATCTGAAAAAAGCCATTTAAATCTGAAAAAAAAGCAATATTCTGCAAAAAGTAGTAAATCTCCCGAAACACTGAATTGCGATTATTGAGAATTCGGAGGACTAAAAGAATTTTAAGGGGAAACTGCTTGAAATAAAATAAACACTGATAGAGAGGAAAACCTATAGCGCATTATCTTTTAAAAGACCTTTACATCTGTTTTTCATGCTGTCTCGATGGCGATTAATTGCTCGAACAATAATATGGCCATTACAGCATACTTCGCAGAAACCGAATTATTTACTACTGTGTTTGCAACTCTGACGGCTGGATTGTTTGAAATTGAATAAATTATTATATACATAAGATAATTTAAGAAATTAAATTATTAACTATTAAAGAAGTATGTCATTGCATGATTTCTATTTCAAAACTAAAACTGATGTTTGTTGCAAAAGAATCAGATTTAAGTGTCAAAAGAGCCTCATGACGCTAGCGATGAGCAGTTAAAAGCCGTATTTTTGCAATGTCTGTTATGCTTTTATGTATCATTATTTAAATCAAAGAATTAAATTAACATCATGCTTTATTTTAAATGGCTTTCAAAAATTGAATGATTGAGAATTTGGCTGTTTTTTCTGTCTACGTTTGGTTACATTATTTAACAAGATTCAAATTTCATTTTCTCTCTTTTACCTTTTTTTTCTTTCTATTATTTCCGTTTCCCTTTTTCTCGGTGACTCCGTTGGAAACGCTGAGATGATTGGGCTACAGGAGTTTCCGTACGAAATAACGTGCAAGTAATTAGCCAATATTGTCCGTCATTGTGAACTCGATAACCTCCCCCCCCCCCAAAAAAAAAAAACTCGTCAAAAATCGCCTAAGAAGATATCAGCTTTAACTAGTTTTTGAAAATATTGACAAACCCAATATTTTCCCCTTGCAACTGTAAGTTCATTCGTTACGCCAACAAATGTTAAATCCATCAACCAAACGTCATTTAGACGTTACTTCAACTTTTGATCCTAAAACATCTTTTGCATCTAGGATTATTTCACTGAATCTTCGTAAAATATATCTCAACTTAACAAGCTAACAATTGCATAAACGAGCATAATAACTCCTCGTATTCGGATTCGTATTCTTCTAGTTCAGCCCAAAACCTTCTCTATAGACTTCATCCTCGAACTGAGTTCACAATTTTACAACAGAGGGCCTGGTGGTGAAGAGTGCAATAAGAAAGGAAATTTGGGAGGCCGTTGTCTCTGATACGCGTATCCAAAAATCCTTAGATTGGTTCGGTCACTGATGAAGCCCCCATCAGATTTCATCGATACAACTTCACAAGCTGGAATTTTATTCTCCTGTTTATATTTTTTGAAAGCGAAGTAAATATCTTTACTTTGTGGTTTCTTCTTTAGACGTAATATTGTTAATAATTCTTCTTTCACACGCATTTACTTTAGAACTATTCTCATAAAAATGTAAATCTAAGAAATAATCACTCATGCTCGCAGTTTGATTAAATTGCAAGAAAACGAAATGCAGTAATATCTTCGGCTACTTGTTCAACCAGATTTCATAACATCAGATTCATAATTTCCATTTAACGCGAAAATTTGACGTCTTCAATTGTGAAAAAAAACTTTTTTTTAATAACTTAAGTAATGAATCGCTGATTTCCAGAAACGCTTCTTTTATGATTTCTCCATCTGTGAAAGGTTTCTTACGATTTGCTAACACTTGACTAACTAAATGTTGCAGCTTTAGATATAGAAATCGGTTTAACAAAATATAATTTTTCCCAATTAATTGCGATTTATATTTCTCTAATCTTTGGTTTCAGAATTCGATTTTTAACAGAAAATCTGTATCGAAATTTCCACGCATGCTTTTGAAATGTGTTTCAACAATTTCTTTTTTGGAAGTGCCACAGTTACATCACATAATTTTACATTTACCAATGTGTTAGTGGGGGAGGGGAATTCTTCGTCCTTCTCTGCATTAAAATTGTTCTTCTTTCCTTTCTTTGCAGTTGTTTTCGACACAGTAACCTACTTTTAAAATAAGACAAATTATTATTTTTCCTACAACACCGCAAGCAACATAAAATTGTCAAATTGATTATTTATCTCTATATATCATAAAAATAAATGCAGTGGCATACCGCATTTTGTGTACATTATATTCGTCAGCGAATGATGGTTCAGTTCACAATTCGTTCTAGCCAGTTTACAATTCACTTAATTTCTTCGGTGTCGCACTGAGTCTTGAAACAACTATAAGCAACTATCTACGTATTCAGTGCACAAAGCAGCAAACTTAACTAGAACCGATGAATGTATACTCGATGTATGCACTTAAGCATCATCGTGCACTTCCTATGAAGGTGTGTGTCTCGTCGACATTCATCGAAACACCGTGCTAAACTAAACATAGTCGCCTCGACAGTAAAAAGCCAATTCCCCGTCTAGCAGACATTACGTCTGTGTTGTAATCACGTTTTTTTTAATATGTGCGGCATACTATAGACCAGGGCTTCCCAATCTTTTTGTCTCTAAGAGCACATTCTAGAATATCTGTTGGACGGCGGGAACCATTTACTTTTTAAAGAGAATTTATAGTTGGACAGAGTTAATAATACACGCAGATAAAAAAAAGAGATCAGTCGCATTTCGCTTTGTGCTGATATCTATGTAGGATGCAATTTCTATTTCATTAAAAATGAGAAAAATTGCGCATAGAATTTTATTGAAAACTAAAACATTTTTATTGTGATCGCACAGCGGCGGGCACACGTTAAACAATCGGCGGGCGCCATGGTGCCCGCGGGCATAGGGTTGGGGACCCTTGCTATAAACGATCATCCCTAAAATGTCTTGTCGATCCACCGATGAGTCGCGATCGACTTAATGCCCACCACCCTAGTTAAAAGCCAAAATTTTAATCTAGCATATTATAAATGCTCACAATTTCACTTTAACTAAACAATAAATGAGAGAAATCAATAAGTATGATATAGTTTTGAAAAATATAATGACTTATGATTGATTGATTATTTCACAAATTCAGCTGAACACGGAAAATAAAAGTGATTAAATTTAATGAGTATATCGATTCGAAAGAGTATTGAACTCTGAACTATAATCTTTGGCAATTTTCCCCTGAATTCTGTTTGTTGTAGAAGGCTGGGCGTCTTTATAAAGCATAACAATAAACTGATTAAGTTCTTAAGCCACTTTGAAAAAAAAAACTTTTTTGCAAAATCCATGCATGAATAACAATGTAAAATGTAACTGAAAAGAAATTCGAGCGCCCTTTAATCACTAATCCCTTGAATTTAATCCACTTCTGGTTTATTTTCCATTATGCTTTTAATTTTTTTTCGTATTCACTAAACTTTCAAATATATAATCTACCCCAGTGTCATTTTTTATCGTACTCTCATAATTTTTTCCCTTTCCTCTTCATAAATTTTTCAAATAATGTCGATTTTTTTTTTAAATTTTACAACAACTTGATCCAGATGGATTAGTTAACGCTATAATAATTTTCATATTAAATTTAACATACTCCAATTAAAATTATGAAGTAGTTCGCTGTGTTTCATCGAATCAATAAACCTGCACGCATGTTTCAAAAGAGAAAGTTAATAGATACTAAAACTGATGAGAACGATATGGTTGGATCGCTTCTCACCTTTTAGATCTTGCTTACTTTTACGTGAAAATTAATAAAAAATGGCTGCAAAACTAAACAGTTCTGTCACCTGTTAAGTCCACAACATCTGTAAGTAATTCCTTTTATTTCAGATGATAAAATTTGCACGAATTCATTTTGTTCAGTGCTTTTCCTGAGCTTTCGCAACTGTTGAGTAATGCAGTAAAAATTCCTCAGCAGTTGTCAAGTAGTGTACAAGATCTAGTCTAACATGTAAATGAGAAAACTGAACGCAATCGCTGAAGTTTAGTTTTCTTGCCACAGAATTTCTAGAAATTCAGTGCACAGCATAGTAGGTCAAAGTTAAGCTGTTGTAAATTATTATGTAAGATAGGTCCCCAAAATGCACATCTTCAATTTACAACGAACCTAAATGACTCAAACAAGAATTAAATGTTAACACTAGCTGTGCACTGATATGCTGCTATACAGAAGGTGATGAATGTTTACGGATTTCCATAGCAATGTCCAGGTAAAAGAATACTCTCTTCAGAGGTATCTTCCGAATTCCTCAACGGATACAGGCACAAGTTATAGGATCTTTCTATCGTTGGCCACATAAACTCGAATAGATCGTGCTACGGAATCTGGTCACTTCTCGCACAGACGTGAAATAATACCAGCACAGAAGAAGGGTGAAAATAGCCCTTTATTATTATCCACTATGAACAGAAGGGCACGTACTTCGTGCTTTACAATAACGCCGACAACTAGACTAGCAGACAGAATCGTAATGTTCGCTGGGTAGCGAAAACACGCTCTGAATAAACTCCAAGATTCACCCGTTTAAATATTCATTTCACTTAACTTTAAATTAACATCCTGGAGAGGAAATATAACAAAAATTTGAATAATTGGTTAAATGAACTATGGGAAACCCTACACAGTGATTTGGACACCAGAATTACACTACTGGTCACACAGGTATAGTCCTACCACACTAACTTTGCAGCTTCGTCCCAATTTTGATGCAGAATACTTCAAGCGACGCCCCTAGGGTCTTCCACTTTTTTTACCCTACTACCAAACCACTCAATAAGATTTTCGAGTCCCCAGCATTTTAACTGTCTCCAAGCGGCAAAGACATTTAAAAGAATCCATGCATTTCTCCAGGATTCTAACCTGGTCCATTGGTACGGCAGTCAATACCCAACGGCGTTAACTACTATATCTATCAAGGAGAAAATTCTTAAACAGGCACAGGATGAAGCAATGCTGGCACCTATGCATCCAAGTACGCATATCAGGTATCGCCAGGCCTTGCTATTGCCCAAGCTTCACCTCGGATCGAATTCCGAGGAAGAGCCCCCCCTCCCGAAGTGAAATCCGAGGGTCTCCCGCTTCTATTCCCCAAACACCAGCCTCTCGAGAAGATATCGACTTACCATGTAATTTGAGTGCCCCTTGCCGCACAGATACTATACGCTTACAAGCATACATGCCTTCTCCAGGATTCGAATCCGAGTTTTACGGTACGGCAGTTTGAGTCTCTAATAGCACAGAAAAACTATCATGGTCATTATAACTTCGGGAGCGAAAATCGTAATGCCAAAATCTGTAAAACTCTCTTAACGGTAGATTCTATAGGGTCAGTATATATTTTTTCTTTTAATAATTAAGGATTAAAGCAGGCTTACTTTTATAATATGCTTTTCATTCCTATCTCAAAAACTGAATTTAGTTTTCATGGAATGAGATTTTGTCTGAAAGCTACCTCTTTTAAAGCATTAGCATTTACAGCATAAGCAGCCATTTTATAGGGGAAAATGGCGCCAGTGTAAAACAGAAAATTGTGTAATATTATAATAAGTCAAATAATCAAAAATGTATAGGAATATTCTATAAATTATATAAAACATTATATTTCCTAAATCATGTAAGTATTTTAAGAATTTCACTTGAATTTGAAATAGGTAGGCTTATGGTAATTTAAATTGCATAAACCAGAATCATGGCATAATGTAATAAAATTATCAACTTACTCTTAAAATAAAATGCTTGAAATACAATATTGCTTAGCAAATAGAAGATTTAGCTGAATGATATTAACAAATTTTAAAGTAGTGTGTCTGAACATTAAATTTATGAGACAGAAAAAAAGTTGATCAATGCTCATCGTATGTTTGATACGTATATTAACAGAAAGAAATACATATAACAATCGCTTAAATAAATATTTTCATTTAACATAAAATAATTTAGACAGTTTTCAATTCTTATCCTTAAAAATAAATATTTCTTAACTATTTTTTCCTTCACCTATTATAGTCGTAGACCCCTGAAAATATTACAGTATCAACAATACTATTTAATTTCTTTAGGGAAAATATTACATCTTCTTTGGTTAACAGAGTGTAATTATATCACTACAAAATGCCATATAGTTTCAATGGCCGTATTACTTGAATAGTGAATAAGATGCAGATGGTCCACGTATAATCCTCCAAAACATAAATATTTTTCTTACCTGTAAAAGAAAAAGGCAGAAACTGAGCATACACTTTTATTTACATTCTGTCAAAGATTAAAAAAATATCAAAGACATTAAAAAAATGCTAGAATTCAAGTTAAAAATAATGCATTTTTGAAAGACACATTTCATTCGAAACTTAGTTAAAAGCAACGAACTTCATATCGTAATCTTCACATTATTCACAAAATTTTCGCAAAAAAATTAATTATTTATGAGAATCCTCATGTATAGTTTTATTTCACAAAATATAAGCCAAGCTATTCTTTTCATACTGAGAATTTTAATAATATTATGTTCCAAAATACGAGCACATTTTTGAAGCATAAAATTTACTTTAATTACTTCAGTAAAAATTCTAACTAATTAGTATTTATTATATTATAAATTAAATCCATGAAAGATAGAAAAACGTGCAAAGCATAAAAATTAAAATTAAAGAGGAAAAGAAAAATTAACGGAATTAAAGATAAAAACATTTAAAAACTCCCCGCAGTTAACAAATGATTATAAAATGTACTTTTATATGCTTAAAATCATAAATAAATCATCTTAAATTTGTGCTGTTATTAAGTCATGAAAAAAAAAGAGCTACTGTAGCATATGAAAATAATTGCTATATTGAAAAGCATTTGAAGTAATCCTCTTATATTATATATTTTTATGCCTTTTATTCGTAGTTTTCCTATTTTAAAGAATTTTAATAACACTTGTATAATAAATAATATTTTAGGCTATACATAATAGCTTTTACATAAAAAAAAATTCTGATTGGATGTATTTCTACATTTCTTTTTTTCTCTTTAGTTGTTTCTTAAAATAAATTTTTATCTCACAAAATATATACAAATTTCAATAAATATTAGAATTTCGCATATCAAATTTTATATTTATACCCTACACGATTAAATTTTACAACGTCTATTTCACAAATATTAGGTAATACATACTTGTAGGCTGAATCTGTGCAAGCTAAAAAGAAGTTCATTATCTTGAAGGTAATATCATAAGTTTACTCAGGAAAATTCCCTCGTTCTTGTCAAATTTGCTTCACAAACACAAAGCTAATGAAAATATAAAGGAACAAAAAACATTTTCTACTGTGGCACATTTGAAAGAAAAAGTTGTTTATTTAAAGCAGATACTTGGGTCTGTACATTTTCTTTAAGTTCCCTCCCAATGCAATTGAAATTCTTATAATTCTTGTAACGTCATATTTCATATATTTTATATATGTAAATATATATTAAAAACATCACAGCACAGAATTGTAAGTAGACAGTTTACTACGTAATTTGCTTAATTTTCTAAATTTTTAGAGGATTCTTCTGTAATAGAAATATTGTTTCATCACTGTTGTTGTTACTCGTCTGAAATAATCAAAACAAGTTCACGAATTATTATCGTGGCACGAAGCACGAGATTGTATCTGTCATTGGCCAGAGCTTTGAGCTTCATCATATAGGTTAACAGTCTGACCTTTATGCCGAGTGTCTTCCCAATTTTGAAGGGCAATAGCTCGGAACTATCTCTACTACTACTATATTTGGACGTCTCAATAATACGTTTTCAAATTCTTATAAAGTTTGTAAAGTGTAGTCTTTGAAAAGTGTATTTGTAATGTGCACTATTGTAAGTGTATGTTCTGCTGTAAAGTAATTAGAGTATCTAAAATAATGTAATATTTATGTAAATTATGTAATTTGTCTCGAACCACAACGGCAACAATATCTTACAATGTTATTTTATGTATCTCCTAATGCTAGATATGCGGGACGCGAGACTATACGACCTAACCTCTTGGCAGAATCATGGTGTCTCCATCTCCCGTCAATCCCTCTGCTCTTACTTCAACCTCTCGAGAGGAATTTCGGCTCGCCGCATATTTTGAGTGCACGGTCATATGTAAGATGGTATTCCATTTTAGAATCAAATCTAGAAATTTAATTTTCAAATCATTTCCTTAAAATTTTATTTACATTTTAGAATTCCATAATAGATTTTATTATTTAATGCTGAAGTTAATTTTTATTGATTTTTCGCATATATAAGCATAGCTATATATGCAAAATATTTAGCATATATAGGATATTAAGCTCAATTTCAGTATTTGCATCAGCAGATAGCTCGAAAAATAATCTTCCAAACTAAATTCATTCCAGTTCCTAATAATTTATTAAATTCTGTAAATTGTTTCAACATTGATCGAATTTTTTCGATCACTACATGTAGATCACTACATGATCACATGCATATTTTAACTTCTACATCAGAAAATCCTCAATAAACCTTTCAAATTTTAAAAAGTTATAAAATCAACTCTCTTTTTTCCTTTAATGCCCGAATGGTCAAAATAAATTCATTTGATAATTTTTTATTTCTTTTAGTATATGATGTTATGATTCAATACAGCTGTGGAAATGTGTTTTATTTCAATAAAGATAACGTAATATCACTTGGAAACCACACACAGAAAGTAAAATAACTTCACGTTCTTCACCGTTACTCTAATTATTGATAATTAATTTTCCTAGCTTCAGAAACAATGATTTTAGTTTAATATGGTCCCTATGGTCAAAAGTACACATAAATGAAATAAAGGTTTTCCGAATTATTGTAAATTATTTATTTGTATTTCGGTTTTTGTGCCTTATTATAATGTTACATATTGTTTTTATTTATTTGTTGTAACTTACGCAATTTATTACTTGTTTTTATTTAACAGAATCTGTGTTCAGTTTTATATTTGTAAGCGTTTATTTCATACATAATATTGTAAATTCTATAATTCTCCACCGATTAAAGTTTAAATTATGAAAACAGCTGAATTAGAAACCAAAGCATAAGCGGAAACTCCCGTGTCGACCCTTACCAATATTTTTTGCCATTTATCGATTTCTTGCCAACCTGGCGTTATTTTACAAGTTTCTAGAAACGTATTTTTAAGTTTTGGAATGCCATTTTCGTCGAAGCTTCCAGAAGTACTGTACAACTCTATAAATACAGGTTCCTTGTAGCCGAGATGATTTCAAAGATTTAGCTCATAGTGTCTTTTTTCTCTGCTTGTCCAGGTTATTATTAAAGACACCTTCACGAATCTACAGCTCGCAACAATTTTTATATAAAAATAATAGCATTCAATTCATATAAATTTAAATCTATGTTTAATAATTCTCACCTAAAAATTCTTCAAAATGCAATTTCGCTTTTTACAGCATTTTACTAAAACCGTTTGATATAAAAAATTATTCATATTTTTGTATCCCATATTTACAGAATTTTATAATAATAAATAAAATATTTGATAATAATCAGCTTGTATATAATCAGCTTATGTATTCTTTCTTATTTTTGGCTCAAAATTGAGATGTATTTAAGTAGTATGTCGTTCTGATGAAGCGTAGCTGAACAACTGCTAACTAAATACATAGTATATGTCAGGCATAGGCATCATTTCCGCAACCCTATTTAACGAAATAGTGAAATATTTACAAATCTTTATAATAAGGATTTTGTAAGCTTTTCTGCTATAAAATTATTTCGTTTATACGGTATATCTACGACGTTAAAACTGAATGTATGAAAAACTGAAATCTAAAACATGATCATTGCTGAAATTTCTAGATATATTTTTACTAATGCCTTACTTCTATCCGCGAGTCACTAAACCTTCTGAATGCTTACATAGAAGTCAACTGCTGAAATATCTTTAATTACCTCATTACACTTCCCTAAAAATTTGAAATGCTTTCAAAACAGCGCCGTTGAAAATACATTTCAGGTTTCAAATAGAATGAGCAAATTTGGTTAAGTGATATGGCATTTTTGGGGGGACGGGCGCGTGTGTGTGTATAAATTTTACAACAATGTGGCAAATGTTAATGAAAATTATTATTTGACATATCATAAATTAAACGTATTAAATTATATCAATCCCACAAATGTTTAAGAAATATTTAAATTACTGATATAGATGATAATTTTAGAAATTAATTAAAAATCTGATGTCAAATTGAATGGCAGAGAATGAAAAACGCATTAATGAATAAATGTGCTATGGTAACATTTGTCAAGTGATGTTAATGATAAATGGCACGGTAGCGTAATATATCATTATAAAACAGCTCAAAAGAATTTATGAAAAACTTTGTTAAATTCCCTTCTAACGTCAATAACCAAAGTCTTTTTATTTAGAATTCAATAACCTCATTTAAGGCGCAAAAAATATAAAATTAAGCATTAATATATTTTAAATGATATTATTCCATAAAAATATGAGCTATATAGCAATAGCAATGCAAGGTAAAGCTGTACACTATAAATTATTAGTTACTTAAAATAGCTTATCTTTTTATTGTAGCACGAAAAGTACTAAGTCGCCAGCAACTTAATATAACAAAACAGCGCGGAGACATAAATAGCTTTTAAACAAATGTGGAACACTGTCGTTCACATAGCTAAATATAATCCGTCCCAGAATCTAATTGTAACTGCAATCAACTGAATCAGAACATTCAGTACCTCGGAACAGGAAAACACTTTTTTTTTCAATTTGTATTAATATACAATGCAGAATTTCTCAAAATTAAAAAAAAAAAGAAAGAAAAAGACAAATTACTGTCCATACTCTGAAAATAAAACTTAGTATTTTTATGAACACAGTAGCAATTAGACAATTAGATTTTTTTCCATATTCCTCTTAAAGGTTATTTTTTTAAAGATGAGATTCTCAATTCAAAATTTTAAAAAGGTACATTGAGACCTATCACAACTGCACTTCTTAAAAGTAACAAGTATTATATTAAATAACGACATTGAACATGTTATGTTCCTCTCAGGTGAGTATCTCCGCAGAACATAAAAATCATGTGAAGTTAATTTCGTAGGGATTTTCATGTTTCATTGCTTTATGTTTTTGCCGCTTCGCACTTGAAGAGGAAGAAGAATAAATAAATAAAATTTGAAAATATTTTTATCACGTGATAAATAACTAATCCAGGAGATTTTTATAAATAAAATTCTTATAAAAATAAACGTAGAGTGGGTTGAAACACGCAGCCTCCGAAGTAATTTTATACAGCCCGCGAAAACATTTCCCGTAAATTCAATTAACTATTATGAATTAATGATTATGGCAAGAATTTAAAGAAAAGTTTAAGCTTTTTATAATTTTGAATCAATTTTACACTATCTTTATCACCATTAAAAACGAATGTGAGTAACGCTCCAAAAAAAATCTACAAATGAAGCTTATTAATTAACATAGTGATAAAAATTACTTATTCCTTATTAGATTTGAAGATAGAGATTTGATTCAAAATTTCCCTACTTGTCAAAAGATAAACACCGAAAATATCTTTTAATTTCAATCAGGGGTTAAATAGACACACATATATATGTAAAATATAACATATTAAGCAGAATTATTAAACTTAGTTGCAAACAATTGTAAACAGACCTTTAAATTTATAAACTTTAATTAAACGCATCACCGCTTTGCGTTACTTTTCATCACTCTGCAGCATGTTACACTTCTTTCCTTGTAATACCTCTGCACTGTGCGACCGCAGTTAGTACGCATTAAGTTTTCCTGCTCTGCTGCTTGGAAGAAACCACGTCTCTCGTTGCGCCTTCTTTCTCTATGGTTAAAAAAAATTGAGACGTATTTAAATATTTTGGGGAGCAAATCGCCCCCATTATGCTCTGCTACTCATTGTAATGCTCACTTGTACAGCGTAACCGTTAAGTAATAAATATGTTATAAGGTATTTCTCCCGCCTTCTTAGCATGCCTTCGTGATATAGTGGTCAGCACGCTCGACGCGTATTTGAGAAGTCCGTGGTTCGAGTCCTGGGAGGGCATTGCTCATTTTTTATCTCTCCTGCTTTCAAAAAATACCTAACTTCTCTACAAAGTTATAAGGTTATTTTCTTCCTCCTTTCCGCATGCCTTCGGGGTGAAATTGGAGGCATCCTGGACGAGTATTCGGAAGGTCCGGAGTTCGAATCCTGGCGACCGCACTCCGTCTCTACAAGGTATTGTGCTTATTCAAAGATTTTATGATTCTTCTAGGAGTTCACGGAATCTATTACGCCATCTGCATTGTGCGTCGCATCTATTACCGTTTCGACCATGACTGAAAAGTGAATAAAAAACTGCATATATATTTTATTAATGCTGCATTTGGAAACGCTGATTTTATTTCATGATATGCGTTAATTAAAGGCATTGTATATTATATAAAAGTCAAATTTTTAGTTGCTGAATCTCTCATGAAACTACCAGCAGTTAAACAGCTGGAAGGTGCGATTTAGATATAAAAGTCATCTCTCTTTTTATCTCACTTTTAGCAAGTGTTCGATATTTTAAAATTATTTTGTGTTGCAAAAATTGCGGATAAAAAGTATACAAACTTAACAGAACTTTTCGTCATCTTCTTATCATCCTCCCTTTCTCAACAAAACAATCGCAATTCATAATACATGTGCCTAAAAATGACAAGTTTCTCAAAATTAAACCTAAAAGTGCGATGAAAGATAAAAAAGGTAAAATATCTTTCTTGGAAACTTCAGTGGCTAATATTCTTTTGCATTCTTTCCCTAGCAAAAGCTAAAATGCGTAGCAAAATATTAGGCAATTTTTTTTCTGGAGAAAAACATACATGTTATGCGAGATTGGTAACATATTCCAATGCGAAAAAAGGGAAGGAGTTTTCATTCCACTGCCTTTAAGTCTAGTCATAAATTGCGGTTTCCAGCACAAAAAATACATTTGCATAAAGAAGGATTAAAAACTTCAGGAAATAAAACGTTATCACTGGCAACATCTTAAGGAGCAAGATTCTAGTTTAATAAAGCCACATTTTATTCATGAAACTCAGTATAATGAAGATGGGGGGAAGGGGATTTTTTGCAAAGGGGAAAGGAAAATGAGATTCTAAAAAGTGAGACATAATACGACGGAAAAACTCAAAACATATCAGATTAAACAATTTTTTGCTTTGTTATCTCACGCTTTGAAAAAGCAAAGGGTTTTTTTCCCTATGTGAAAGAACTTTTTAACAATGCCTTATTCTTAAGGTCAAAACAAAGTGAATTATTCTTTATCTTCTAAGCTAATTTAAGCTATTCCCAAAGAAACGCTAAACTTTTGCTACTGAAACATTAATTTATAACTCCAAATTAATATTTTATTTTTTCTTATTGATCAATATTAAAATTTGTAATAAAATGTATATTTAAGTCATCCAAAATTCTGTCGATAATGCATATAATATACGGAATTGAGAGATATATTATTTAGTATGATGAAGTTTAATAATGAAGTTTACATATTATTTTTTATTCTCTAGATTTGTTACACCGTTAAGCACCACAATGTTTTATTTTGAAAGATGATTCAAAAATTGAACAGGATGTGAGTTGGCAACCACAAAGACTGTGGATAGAGATATGCAGGATAATGCACTGAAATCACTTAAAGGTAAAAAACTGAGTTACAGATATTTTAATAGTCAAAAACGAACTGTAACGAATTTTGTACTTAAACAGGTAATTTTTATTAGAATTATAAGGATAAAACTCTTGTATTTTTCTGTGTAATTTACTGCGAGGCAAATTTTAAGAGAAAGCTATGCCGGCAAAGTAAGAATAAGGGGTCACATGCATTTAACATTGAGTAAATGGGTATCTTTGTAATTTGTATTAAAACTGAATAAATGTAATTGACTACTATGTTAGCTGTAACCGTATTTCAACCCTCGTATTCCGAGATCGGATTAGCTTTCTCTTTAGATACGCTTTGCATTGCATTGTGTTTTACGTTCTTAGTAGTTTGCAGTGTAACTACTGGTTATACTATGTGATACTGTGAAAATTTGCACGAATATTTATGTGGAAAGTTCCAAAGTTCCGAAATATTTCTTTTGATAAAATTAATTTTTTATTAACCTATTATCGGACTTGGGCGTTCAATCTATTATGAACCCGTAAGCACGCAATACTATTAATAACAAAGTAATTTACTAGAAACTATACAAGTAACAAATTAAAAATCCAAGATTTTATATCCTGAAAAATTGAAATATTTCTTATTTATAATAAAACTGTACACAATTCGAATATATGTTTTTTTATAATATTGGCAGTTCCAGTATTATATAATAAAAATACTATTTCGTTTAAAAATTTTCAATTCTTAATTTAAAATTTTTATGTCTCTGAGTTAGAGCCGTGGTTTACTTTTAATTTTCCAGATGTAATTAACCATTAAAGCGGTAATTTCCGTTAAAAATACATATTTCAGAAGTTTGAAGGAAGATGAAACTTTCAAATTGTGCAAAAAATTGTGCACAAAAATAAATTCGGATTAAATTTCAATTAATTAAATATTTATCTACAGTTTCACATACTAAGTTCAGAATCAAAACTTGCTTTTTGTAAATGCACTCAACATTTTTAATTCCATATGTAACGGGCAAAAAATTGCATGACAGCTATTTTTTATTACGATTTTTTTCATTATTTTAATTTAACGAGAAAGGTTTCTCTTCAGAGGATTGTAACAACTTAAACGCATTTTTTAAGCGAAGTCTTTACTGAAAAAGTAACCAATTAAAAGTTAATTTGCTCAACATAAAAAAGCAAATTAATTTTAATAATTATTGCTTAATTCGGCGTTTTAATAAAAAAGTAAAGTTACAAACAAATTTTAAAAAATCCGATAGAATTTAATGGCACTCGAGGATTAGTACAGTTAAAAAACGCTTTGCAGGAATATTTCTGTAATAAACATTTCGCCTTGAGTTACAGCAAAAATAAAAAGAAAAAATGAGATTCCTCGGCTTTCCATTCGCTAAAAAAATAGTATGGATGTGAAAAAAAACCTATTGCTGCAAAAGTTTTCCTATACTCTAGTTTTCAAGAATGATGAATAAAGCTTATTCTGAATTTTTTCCTAATCTTGAAAAAAATCTCCAAATTGTTAGAAAATAAAAGAAATAAAGAATAGAGGTGAAAGAATTTGAATAAAAGAAAAATATTACGCTAAGAAGCTTCTCTCGAGAACAATGTCGTAAAGCCAGACAGTTCTGCTTCGAGTAACTTAACGTATGGCGTTAATAACATATGCTATTAAATACATGGAACCGAAAATATTTACAACTCTCAGCTGAATATATTATAAATTAATTGTACTAATTTACCTTGAAACACAGTTGTTTTACTAGACTACTGTTAAAAATTGCATGGCAACGTAACTCAGGGAATCCTTAGGGACCTGGCAGTGATATATTCATGAACGTATATTTTAAATTATATTAATTGTTCAGAACAGTCTGTTGCTATGAAGCCATTCCATTGTTGAGAAAAGCCAAACTGATAAAATAAGAAAGTTAAATTAAAAATCTTATGGTGTGACGAATGGCAGTAAATTAGGTTAAGATTTGGATTTAATTTAGTTGATTATAGCAAAGAACGCGAGGTCTATCTGCTTAAAGAAAGCGATACCTTCGTAGAAGACTTTTTATAAAGGCACACTAGCTCGTATCTTTGTTACACACGAGATAAAAAACTAAAACAGCCAAGCCAGCACGTTCGCCGTGATTTGAACCGAAGTTGAACTATTTGTATGCAGTGATATTACCGCTCGGCAATTGTTGGTGACCCTAATCGAAAAAGGCAAAGCAAATCGAGGGCGATCTACCTATGGAGACGTATGCCTTCGTGGAGGACTTTCTATTAAACATCGGATCGTATTTATGTTACAGATAAAAAATTGGGTAAAATCAGCCGTGCAACCAGCCCGTTCGTCTGAGTTAGAACTCGGGTCAAACAACTGCATTCGGCGTTTGAAAACGTCACAAACGGTCAATTTATTCGATTCACATTTTTTTTTTCAAAGTGAAATGTTGGCCAGAATGTTCTTTTCTTTAACCTCAAATGCAGCCAGTCTCGTTAAACATTTTATGCCCCTTCAGAAATAGTTGGATATGCACGCATCTATCTCAAATTATCGTTTGAAAAAACGCTGCACACTAATAACACTATTTAGTTTTAAAAGCTGTAACATGCACCAGCTTCGCTGTTATTACATAAATGCCATTTTCCATGTCACTGCCCTCTAGCAGCGGTATTATGTCTAGCAATTTTCGAAAGAAAACAAACGAAAAAATTGTGTATCAATTTAGCCGCGGGTCTTATCAACTTATTGAAGTATATATCCTGAAATCAGGGACTGTTTCTGTGCTCACTCTGTACATACATGGAGTAACTCCTTTAATATTTCGTTGTGAAATATCTAACTGAATCATTTAAGGAATTTTGTTTCAAGCTGGAGAAAAGAACGATTAAATATGTACGAAAGTACCTTAAAATAGTATGAAATATTTATGGCTACGTCTTATCCTGCAGTCGAGCTATGCACATTTTTAAAACTGGTACTGAAAATATACCAAAGCATTATACTTAAATTTGATCAAGAATTACTTAATATATTAATTACACTAAAATTCCAATTACTCCGCGCATCGTTTCCCAAAAGAACATTCTCAAAGTAATACTTGAAAAAAGATAATTTTATTTGAGGGGCCAATGAAAATACGAGAAAAACTTCAAGATCTTTGATACTGTGAATCTCATTACTCAGGCCCAGTTTTAAGCTAAACTCTTAACGCTAACATGTGAATGAAAAGCATATTGATCCCTGGAATTGTAAATCAAGTATTTATTTCCTAGTAAAAGAAATGTTTTAATTGCTTTTGGATTCGTCTATGGATTACAGGTTTCCTCTATTCCAATATTTCGGATGCTAAGTCGAAGGACTTTCATTTTATACAGATTCAGTATCATTTTAAATGCTTCGATTTCATTAAACTTAATTCTTCTACAAAAATTTCAAAAGCATCTCGTACCAGAGAAAAATCAAAGTTACAGCGAATGAAAATTGAACATGTACTCCCTTCCCTACATGTGTTTAATTTTATTTTTGGCATGCTAGTAGTTTCTCCAGGCCATATAATAATATTTATTTTACTAAAAGAGATTTGTTTTAATTACTTTACTGTCAGGCTTAAGTTATACAAAAAATGTAGTTTCTTGCTTTTCTTGAAACCTCCCTGTCTTACTTTTTATCATTCTATCATCTATTTATCTTTCATCTGCGCAGTTTTTCTTTAAAACAGAAAGAGTCATTAAATTACGTCCACTCAAAATTATATTTACCATGCTCATTTTTGTTTATTTAGTAATTTTTCCTCCAATAGATGCCTGAAAGTTAAAAAAGAGTTTTTTAAATCAAACGTTTTCATTTACTTATTTATTTATTTTGTATGCATGGTAAGCTACATATCACAAAATTCTAACACGCGAACTATGATTGTGAAACAAAACGATGGTTCATCCGACCGTGAACTGCAACACGCATTGTAACAAACAAATCTATATTTTTAAGTAATATAATTAAAATTTCCTCTACATTTTAAATATAATTAAAATTTAACTATATTTCGGAATGTTTGCGTCGCGCATTTACTCCCCTCTTTAAACATCAGCAATTTAGTTTTTAGATTACGTATGCATATAATAATTTCAAAACGTTTATTTTATTCACTAATCTTAAGATCAATAAATAACAAAAAAACTGTGTTTCGGTGATGTAATGAAATTGCCAGGGTAAAGCTGTTTTTAGAACAAGTACCGGCTATAAAGATAACAGAAAAATAGTTATCAGTACCATACTGCGCTACCGATATAACTCATATGCCATCAACTGGCAAAATAAATATGTACGGTTATAATTTGAAATAGAATAAACAAAACTAGATTATGATCCACTTCGTATATAACATACTAAGTAAAGAATTTGAAGTTAAAAAGGTTCTCCGAATTACATCGACCTTAGGTGATCAATGTGTAAAAAGCTAAACATATGAATTAAAATTAAAAAAAAATCAGTTTTTCCGTTTCTTAAATTACTGCATTATCCTTCATTTGAATGAAACATTATTATGTATACTGGTGTGCAAAAATTAAGGACGAAGTCGAAAAATTAGCATATCAGCTGAACGAAGAGGCAGAGCGGACAGAAAGACCAATCAGGAGATTACACATACGCAGATATGCAGGTAGACGTAATGGGAGAGTGTCTGAGTAGTATAAAGCATGTTATCGGTGTAAGATCAGTATTTCTGGCAAAGAGATTGCACGCCGTATAGCAGTTAAAATCACACCGAGTTCCTGCCTCAGCGAGAAATGGCCAATAATCAATCTGTTAGACGACATCTGGATGCTTTTACCCGAGGTCGAATCATTGGGAAGTTGGAGGAAGGCCGCAGTGTGACAAGTGTGGCTGCAGAGTTCGGAATTGCTCACAGCATCGTTTCACGACTTTGGAGACAATTTCAAACTACAGGAACAGCTATCCGGGGGTTTAGTAGTGGTCGTCCACGAGGAACCACACCCGCAGATGACCTGTATATTGCCTTACAGGCCAGAAGAAACAGGCGGCAGACAACGGGAGAAATCGCTAGACATACGACACAGGCGACTGGACGACCGATATCGCGTTTTACCGTGGCCAGAAGACTGCACGGTGGTGGTCTGTTTGCACGACGCCCTGTACGGTGTGTACCTCAGGCGTTCTCTGTGGTGCCGGGAGCACCGAAATTGGAGAGACAATGAATGGGGACGAGTACTCTTTACAGATGAGAGCAGATTCAGTCTGAGTAGCGATTCTCATCGCATACTCATCTGGAGAGAGCGGGGAAGCCGCAATCATCCTTCGAACATCATTTAAAGGGACAGGTATGGAGGTGGCGGTGTTCTCGTTTGGGAAGGCATCATGCTTGGTAGTCGTACAGACCTTCACATCTTCAACGCAGGTTCAGTCAACGGGACCCGTTATTGTAACGAGATTCTTCTTCCATATGTGCGTCTTTTTAGAGGCGCTATGAGTCCGCAGTTCCTTTTCATGGACGATAATGCACCATGTCATCGCACAGTAGCTGCCGAACAGCTCTTAGAGAGTGAGGATATTGAACGTATGGATTGGCCGGCACGATCTCCGGATCTCAATCTCATCGAGCATGTATGGGATTTTCTAGGCAGACGCTTGGCAGCTCGTACCTTACCACCAGTAACGATTCCGGAGCTTCGATTGGCGCTGCAAGACGAATGGGCAGCAATGCCTCAACAACTCATTGACACCCTCATTCTCAGCATGGGCAGATGCTGTGAAACCTGCCTAGCATTCAGGGGAGATCATATCCCCTATTAAAGACCGGATGTTTCTTGCTGGACACCGATCACAGGGATGTTTCGGCCTTCAGTCGCATTGCGCTCCATGCTACTTTTTCAATAAAGCTTCTTTTTATCCCTCTGATTTCTCTTTCAGTAAGTGTTACTTACATTACTCATGTCCTTACGTATTGGGGATCTTACGGTATTAAATGTGTTGATTTGGAAAGCTTTAGTACAAAGTTATATTGAAAAAAACCCGTCTCGTCCTTAATGTTTGCACACCAGTGCATTATTCTAATTAAATCTGCATCTTCTTTCGATTTCCAAGATTACTCGCATTAAAATCAGTTTACAGTTATAATTGGGAAAGAGGAACAGAAATCAGAAGAAAATGCTTGGTTTTCTATTTCAAATAAAATGTTTAGTCCAAAAACGTTAAAGTTTAAGATGGTTATTATTATAAAAACATACTTGTTTTGAATTCAAAAGCTTAATAAAAAATTGTTTGTTCGTAAATAACAATATTAAATTGAAAAATGAGAAATTCTTATTAATTTACTTGAAATTTTTATTGTTATTCAATACTGTTTTATTGATTTTAAAGCAATGTAATCAATCTACTTGCGCTCTTGAAAAATTTAGTTGCGGTTTTAGAATATTTCTGAATCACAGTATGTGTCTCTCACTGGAATGAAGTTTGACTATTTTTAGTACTATATACAACTACAATAGACAGAATGAAAAAGAAGTTAGTAATCAGTAAAATCACATTCATTGACTTTTAAAAATGCACCAACGGAAAACATTTCGAAAACTTAAAACTAAATACCAAATAATGCCGTTAAAGAATTTTAAAGGGGAAAAATTCTTAAAAAGCACTTACTAATCTTATTTTACAGTTAATGAATCAAAAATTTCATACTTTATAAAATGATAATCTCATTTCCATAATAGTGGAAGTTGAAGTGAAGTAAAAAGTAAGTCTCTATACATATACAAATGACTTCTACAGTCGTTATTTCAAGATTTGTATGAAATTACTTAAAGAATTAGAAATTAAAAATAGCACTTTATGTAATATAAACTATTACATTGGTACACTGTGTATAAATACAGGAGCTTATTTGAATTTTTAAGAAAAACTAAAATTTCTAGGTTTATTACGCCTTTTAGAAGTTAAATCAATACTAGCACTATTTGAAATACTATAAAAAAAACTATTTGAAATGCTTTTAAATAAATATATCTAGACCCTGAAAGTAATTCTTTTATCCAAAAAGTCAATCTAAATAGAAAAATGCTTTGTATGAATAGAAAAGTTATAAATTTCAATGAAAGTCCTCTTAGAATAAAGTTTTAAATAAATAATCGCCTTTGATCAATGCTATAGAAATTCCTTCAATGGTCTTATTTAATATACGTTTGGTACGGAATCCTCTTTTATAAGTATTCTTTCCAATACCAGAACGGTTAAAGAATAGAAATAAAAGTAACAGAACTAAGAAAAACATTCTCTTCCTTTTTTGATTTGAGTCAAAAACACGGCCATTCAATTACGTTCGACTTGACCTCGGTTGCAGCGGAGCCACCAGAATTTCCGCATATCGTCTATGCTCTGCTACCACTGGTTACAAAGCGCAGAAACGTCTGCAAAGGATACGTGATCTAAAAAACTATTTGTCTTTCATAAAAGGCTGCATTATTTTCAATTTTATGTAGCGTATCAAAATTTTGAACCAATAGAGAAGAAAAAAGATTGTCTTCCTGCGCACCAAAAATTCGATAGGTAGCGCTGCAAAAATTTTACGCATCGCATGCCGCGAAGAGAATCCATTACTTAAACTATCGACTCAGCCACTGGTGTAAGCAAAAAGAATAATAATAAAAAAGAATTTTCAAAATCTGAACGCGAGGTACCAAATGACAAATAAAAAGGATTCGGAATCATGCGAAACGCCGGAAAATGTTCTAGCTGTCAAAATTTTGCAAACAAAAGACAAACTAAAGGTGGAAAATGTGACAAAGTAGGCGCTTATAGCATTTTTGGAAACAGGGTACCGAACACAATGACAAGTTTTCTCCATTTGCAAACGATAACGTAGAAAAGACCGAGAGATATCTTTTCAGAAAGGGAAATCTTTTCTTTGTCGCTTTTCATTCGGGGCGGAACATTCGAAATTATAGAACATAAACTCCGTTTAAAATGTTCTTTCGCCTCATTTGAAATATAAGGAGGTACAAAAGCTTTTGAATGAATATGTGAAAGTGTATTTTTAGAAAACAGAAAACGTCTTTTAGAATCAGCATCCGTAGATTACAGCTTTTATAAATATATTTCGCTTTTACCGCTTTTCAGAATTTTTAATACATTTAAACGGAAGCTAAGACAATAAAATATAAGTAGCTTTATAAATGTTTGATAACATGATTTATAAATGTTTGATAACATGAAAATCGCACACTCGCAATAAAATCGCTGCAAAAAAATAAGTAAATAAATAAAAGTAAATGCGTCAGTAAGAGCATGAATAAAAAACACTTAACATATGCAAAATTTTGAAAAGGTAACACAAAAGCGTCTGAAACAGATTTGTTGTTACACGCAGAATATTGTCGTTTGAAAAACATTTAGCCTTTTCATAACGTCATTCAGCATTTAATTATAAAATTCTATTCCTATCAACTGGCTTATTTTTTCTGTCATTCGGCTGCTCTAAATGATGCCTAATATAACAGGGCTTTTATAATCTTTCGTAGAAACTCCGCTTTGAATAAGTAAAAGAATTTGATTTAACTTTTTATGTAGTATGTAAAACATAGCAGCTTAAACAATTTTTTCTTTGCTGAATTACTTAGCTACTTGTAGATATTAACTGCTACTGTTTAATTTACATGTTTCTATTTGTGTTGATATCGTTTGATTACTTTTCCGCAAAATGTTGACTTTCGAACATGTAGGCTGACTATCACACCAACCTGTATATCAAAACAAAAGTAACGCTGCATGTTAGGGACATCACCTAAAATGATGCTTTACTGTGACCCAATATGGCGTCACGTAAAAGTGGTCTTGAGCTGTTTGAAAGTGAAATCAGAAATATATATTTTTAAAGGGGAACTTTTTTTTAATAAATAACCGTCAGGGTTATTTATAAACTGCTCCTAGGGGAATCTATTCACGGTAAGATTAGATTAATTATATTGCTACAGCTACAACTTTGCTTTAAGAATGAACGTTAGTACACAGCTGTCGATGCGATTTATAAACCCTATTTCATAAAAAATCTTTTCGCGTAAACATTGAATTAATAATATTTCTACAGCATAACCTCGTTCTGAATCGAATTCTTAGATTTACTAATTGGAAATAAACTTGTCAAATAAAAGAACTGCTACATTAGTTTGAGTAAAACCATCCGCCATTATAAATCAAGAGTGATAATAAAAATAAATGTTTTCGGAATTTGTACTTAATTTTATTTTATTACAAGATAATAAGATATTAAAACCTAATACGCAACGCAATAATTTTACGTTTATGGTGTATTAAATCCACTCGCGTTATCCGTGAAGAAAGATTTATTTTTATTCAGCGTAAAAGCAGTTTTAATTATGACATACATAATAATAAAATTAACGGACATAAAAATTAAAAAACAATTTTTCTGTCGGTGAGGTTTGTTCTCAGGCAATGACTGCCGAATTAATGAATTAAGAAAATAATTCTAGATATGTTATTGGGAATATCCAATCAGGCTTTCGTCTCTTTTGCACTACTGAATCCTTGACAATATTATCATTACTTTCTTTGGAGGTAATCCTATTAAGATATCCCATTGAGATATATCCACAACCAATAAATAATTCCATTGGCAGCTTCGCCAAGTTATCGCCAAGTTTCGACCATTTTAATTTTTCTTTAACTCCATCCACAAAACACGACTTTTAAAATTAGAGTTCACGCGTAGATGATCAGAAGCGTCTATAGAGAATTTTCTGCATAAACAATAATACCCAAGCTTTAGGGAAAGAGAGGAATTTCCATATTAACTTGCTCCTCAAAGAATGAAATTACCAAATTAGTTTTCTAAAAACAACTTGATACTATCAATACACAGCTGCAAAATATTATTAATATACCATGCAAGCACAGAATGCAGTATTAATAAATTAAGGTGTTAGAAAAGTGATAAAAAATAAAGACAGTGCTGCACTCATCTCACTCCTATTAACCCCCTTTCTATTTGGCATTTTAGCTTTATTATAAGTATCATTTTCTTCGCACTTACGCCATACACAATTCAACAGCAAAATTACAAAAAAATTGTGAAAGCTGCATACCAGCATATGTTTAGTTTTCCGGATGCGGTGTTAAGAGCTGGCATGCAGCTTTCTATTTTTTTCTGTCTCTTCTTAGCTCATCATATCAATGTTCATTTTTCTTAAGCAGAGATGGCTTTTTTATGTTTTTATTATTAATCTTTTGTGTGTTAACTTTATTTATCAAATATCACGTTCTTTGCACTTATGCCACACAAAGTTTGATTCAACGGCAAAGTCACAAAATATTAAAAACAGCATATCTTTAAAAGTTCGAATCAAGAAGGTTAGAATAAAAGGAGTAAGCCTTCTCCGTATTTCTCGTGCTATGAAAATGAAGCCATGACACGTCACGACATATCACGGCCGCTGCCATAGGCGAACTTCTGGTAGGTTTTCTTTACTTTCTAATTATAGTTGTCTGCATGTTAGCTATACATCACTGAACATTTATAAGTCTCTCGTTTTAATTTTAATACTTACTATAACTGATTTTCTACTTAATATGTAGAAAAATCTCAAGGATTGCAAATAACTGCTTTAAACTGAATAAAATCCGGGTACATGAAAATGTATTATAAATGTAACTATATAAGACAAATGTATACATGGTAAAACATGGAAGATCAGTAAAAGTTTCAATAGTATTTTACGCAAATTATGCAGAAAGACACTTTTCTGAGCCTGCGAACGTTTATATTTGCTTTCAAAGTCAGTGTAATTTTATTTAACAATAGGTTTCGAAGACTTATCCGTACACTGTATTGCGGCTATAAGTCGTTACGTCCTCTTGTTGACATTTTTTAGGCTTCACTTTTGCGAATTCATGTCTACTCCATCTATTCTAGACTCTTTAGTTCCGGCAGACAATCTCATGCGCTGAAGATAAGAATGTTTTATTCCGTACAGTATTTATTGCCACTGCTCGCTTTGAAATCGTTGAGTTTGTTAATTAAAAATTTCTTTAAGTTTTACAAAAACATGAAACAGATAATAAAACAAATTCGGAATTCAAAATTCGGGCTTACAGGTGCATATGTTCAGGTAGAGGACTACCGTTATTCAAACTTTGTTGCCTCTTAGGTATCATCGTTTTTTCGTAATGCAAGAAAAATACATATATTCATACAAATTCTTCATCATTTAATTTCTTTTAAAATAATATAGGCGATAACATTTGGTGGCAACAATCTGAAAAGTGATATAACCTTTTATGGAGAATCAACGCAAAATCTCGTTTCCAGACTAATAAGACTACTTAGGCTAACGCCCATTTTAGGCTAAAAATACTTTCAATAATTATATATAAAACACTTTAAAATTCAGCAATACGTAGATTATAGATCTTTCGAGGTATTATTTAAAGATGACGTATAATAGAAATTTTAGTTTTAAAATGTGATGCGAATATTTTAGATAGAAAATTTTAACATTACTGTTAAATAACGACTGTAAATCGATAATCTAAATATATTTATTTTAAGCCTTTCAGTTTACATAGGCTTTAAACTAAAAATGCGCACGATTGTAAAATTATTTCAATTGCTACCTTGAATAAATAACACTCTTTTCCATGAAGAATTTTATATAGTGTTATAGCTTTACGTTTTGGTTTTAATCATTTAAAAAAAAACTCTTTGCATCATCTGAAGTGTCGCTTAATTTCGAGCTTTTAGCAAAACATTACGAAGTTCCTGAAAACGAATTTAAATTCGTGAAAAGTTTTCATACTAGTAATTTTAACAAACAACAAAACTTCTGAATATGTCAAAATCATGCAATGAATTTTGAAACGATACTGGGTTTAATTCTTCATTTTCTCCTTCATCCATGCTATTTAAATATTCGTTCGAAAATGCGTTTTCAGGTAATTCATCAACTCTGCATAATGTTGAAGTCATTAGATTGCCATCACAGTTTACATTTTTTTTTCAAATGTAATGTCCGCTTCCGGGAGTTTCCATTTGTTTTCATTTATAATAGGAAATTCATTATCACTTTCGATGTTAACAGTTTTGCCTGATTCTAGAACATAGAATCTTTCTTTACTGAAACATTTTAATTGTTTCCACTTTTACTTGAATTCAAGCCAAAGAAGTAAATAGTCTCAAATGCATTTACCTTTCTCTAAGCGTTTATTGCAGCGACATTTTGAAAGGCGACTTGAACCTCTTCCTGTAGAAAATTCTGAATTTATTAATTATGTCCCAATTTAAAAGCTGTAAGTTCATTCATGCAATTTGACTAAAAAAACTCCTTTTTTTTATCTCTAAAAAGCAGTGGGTTGCAGATGGGCAATACTCTGATCTATGTAAACCAAAACTGTATTTTTGTGTTTTCATTGTTTAGCTCTTCTCTTGTACCAGTCTACAAACGTATTAGCGGTTATTCACACTTCTGCATTTCCTTCACTTTTATAAGGGTAAAGTTTAAACTTTTAAACCACCATTATTTCTGTAATTTTCATGTAACTAAAGGCACGTCGTTTACTTTCCGTGAGCATTTGCACAGAGAAAATATTGAGGCGATCTTTATTTTTCTCGACTCCATCGCATTGACAGACCTTAAAAGAAACAAATCTTGCAGCCACGAGGTTAATGATGAGACCATTTTTATCAACATTTAAAAATTAATTTCAGATGACATTTATCGATGGTTAAATTCTTAACTAGTCTTAAATCAATTCAACTGGAATAACCCTTGATTCTCCGCTTACATAAAACAAGGTTCAATTTAAATTTAAGAAACTATTAAATTCACAAATAAGCATTCTTCACATTCATTTGCATTGCTTTTTCTTTTATCATCTCCATTAGCATTGCTCCAAGCACATTCGATGCACGGCATTCACTGAAAAACCTTCAGCAAAATTCTTGCGAGTTTAACCTTGGACACGCAAATTCCTTGAAGCAGAGTTTATATAAGTTCCAGCTTCATAGATATATCTAGTTTTTTCAACAATTCGTTTTACTAATCCTATATTTTTACCAAAATCTTTAAAAAGTTAAACTCTTTCTGACAGCTGTTTTCGCTTTCTAGACATTGCAAAAAGGACATACTGCAAGAAAGTGCTAAACACAAATAATAATTGATTTAAAACGTATTAACCAAATTAAGCATGAATGAAAGATCTTCCATAGCAAATTCTCTGTTAAGCATTCCGTTTTCTATTCTAGTTCACCAAATCGAAACTTCAAACCCTATACCAATTTGAGGCGTTCTACATCTTATTTGTTCCCTCTTATATCTTTAGATACATTTTTCAAAGCCTACCGAAATTAATTATTTCCAGAAAACTGTCTGACGCGCAAAAAGGGAATGTATAACTAAAGTTATGTGTCATGTAAGTGAAACATATCGTTATCATATGGGACAGAAATGAAAAGAAGCATAAATGAGAAACATATCGTTAAGTAGTACACTGCGAAAAAGAAAAGGGACAGTTCTTATATCTCCCGTTCTACTGGGCGGATTGATGAAATTCAAATTGCGTTTTTCATGTCTCGAAAGCGCGACTTAGGGTATGTATTCGATTTGTATATAGCACTATTCCAACATGGGTATTTTGACGCAAAATCGGACCTTTCTCTGAAATAACGTAACATTTTCTTTTTCCATATTTCAATTCTACGACTCAAATTACGCCAAATTACCAAGTTTTGTAAAAATCTTACGAGTATTTTTTAAAAAATTAAGTCTCAAAATGTTAGCTCCTCAAAGTTAATTGAGTTTGGTATATATTCATTAATCTCTCTTTTTTAATAAAACTTAGTCGATTCTACCTTTTACATTTCGAAATTCAGGTTCATTCCAAATAAAATTCGCCCATGTTTTATGATATATTTCTAAAATTTGTATTTTAAAATAATTTTTATAAATTTTTCAAAAACAAATTAAAAATTTTTAGAGTATGGTGGGTGATGCAGCACCTCCCATCTCAATTCATTCATTTTTTCCAGTGTCCGTCTTGCACAGTGCGGTCTTGCATTGTCGTGTTGCAGAATGATGCCTTTTCTATTGACAATCGCCGGATATTTTTCGATTAAAGATTGGTTCACTCGATCCAATTGTTCACAATAAAGATCTGCATTAACAGTTTGACCAGGTTTCAGCTACTCAAAGTGAACAATTCCGGGAATACTCCACCAAACACTCAGAAACGCCTTTTTGGGATGTAAACCCTTTGTAACCCCTATTAAAACTGCCTTTGGGTTTTGGATTATGTTATAGGACCCATTTTTTGTCTCCAATAATCAAATGATAAAAAAAACGGTTCTTTATGGTGCCGTTGAAGCAATACGTTGCATGTGATGGATCGGTCGGCTTTGTTCTCTTCGGACAGATTATGGGGGACTCAAACACCCGCTTTGCTTATTTTTCCACTCTGCTTTAAATGTTCTTGAATGGTCGACCAAGGTTGGTTAAGAGAGTTTGACATGGATTTGCTTCCACTTTTGCCCTTAGCATGTTGTTGTCGACATGCGCAGAAACGACATTAATTTCCGGTCCCTCTGTTAAAAAGGTAGGAACGAGGTGCATTTTTTTCCGCGCCAGCATTATGGAAGTGAAAGGAAAATTGGTTTCTATATATTATATATTAAGAAGTGCGCGCCAAGTGAATTATTCTTGGCGCAAACCAAAATAATTCCACCACAATAAATTTTTGAATTTTTCCGTAAATTTCGCACCAAATTTTACAAAATTTAATAGCTAGGCATAATTTGAAACGTAGATTCGAAAGATGGAAAAAATTGGCACGTTATTTCAGAAAAGCCCGATTTTTTGTCAAAATATTTATTTTATAACAATGCTATATATATCTTAAGTCGCGCTTTCGAGACATGAAAAACGCAATTTGAATTTTGCCAATCGTTTAGTAGAACGGAAAATATAGAATTTTTTTTTTTTTTTTTTTTTTTTTTTTTTCCGCGCAGTGTACGCATGGGTTCGTAATGGATTGAATGTACACAGAACTGATGAGAGCGTGTTAAAATTTATTTTCCCGAAAGGAATACTTTATAGTTCTGAAACTTTCCACAAAAGTAATCGTAGAGCTCTTCTCAGTATGACATAGTACAAAAAATAGTTCAAACTGCTATTTTTTGTACGTTACATACAACGTACTGCAAAAGTGCACCTAATGAGCGAAGCTGGCAGGGAGATGTCTCAATCCTCCGAAGTCCATGCTTTCTCCGATCATATTTAGTTTTCCGTCGGCCGCCGAGAAATTTCTAGTACTTCGACTTCTCAAATTGCTGGAAGTATACACATATACAATTATAGTATAGTATAGTTATATATGGTGAAATACAGTTAAGCACGGAATTACACCAATTACAGTTATACAAAAACCGTACCAAAATATCGCCAAATGGTCGCCAAGTCTGGCGACTTTTGGAGGTTCTTTGCCGAATTTGGCGAGTGAAATTAGTCGCTAAAACCATAGCCAGCTTAAATTTCGCCAAGTTGGCGAGATAGCCTCTATGTTATATGGACCTTCCCCTGTGATCTTATTTTTCCGAAAGAGATTCGCTTCTTGTGGTCTTTCATGTTACATTATGCATGAAATAATACAGTTTTACGTATAATTTTACTAAAAATAGTTACATATATATACGAAATTCGTGACAATATAAACAACATTTTGCGGCAATAATTATTATTATTTTTAATTTGAAAGTGCATAAATAGAAGAAGAATTCAACAAAGGGATTTTCTTCGTATATTTTGGAAGCTTCCATATGTCTGCTTTTATATTTTCGATACAAATGGCACATTTTTGAGTGCCTTCGCATAGAAAATTTCAAGTATCCTCTTTGTGCATATAACTCGATTCTAATATTCTATCTTCGCATAGAAAATTCCAATGCGAACTATCTCTTTTGTACATACAACTCGATTCTTATATTCACGCGATTTTCGTAAATGTGTCTACCTTTTATTTCCTTTTCCTCAACAGCAATGGCAAGCACATAGCTAAGGGCAAATATTATATATCCATATACACGAAAGAATTCAGAAGAATTATGAAGTAGATAGGACAAAGTTATTACTTAGCCAAAGTAAAGAGAAAAAAAAAAAAACTTTTAAGGTATATAGGAGAAATACATCATCTTATAAAAATTGATCTAAAACGCAGAACTCCAAATACTATTCGGATTATTTATTACCTCAGCCCATCTGGATATTCAAAAAATCTGAATAATGGGCAATCATTTTCTGTAATCTAAGAATATATTCATTTTCATGAAAACGAGAGAATTTTTTTAACTATGTTATCACATTTCATTTAAACAAGTTAATCGTTTAAAGTAACGAATTTTTAATTTCGCTAAAATTAAATGCAAAATATAGTTTTTTTCCAATGAAATTAAGCAATATATTTTTTTATTTACTGAAGCATGTCACCTGTTTCCATTTCAGTTAGATTAACATAATGAAATTATTTTTTGTAAAATTAAAGTAAAGCCAAAACCTCTAAAGTTTTTTCCAATTAATATTTGAAGGGTAGTTATTTACTAAAGAAAGTAAAACAGTCTTATACATCGCACACATTCATCTAAATCAGTGGTCTTAAGATTATATTTCGTGGAAGTTCGAGAAGTCAAAATCAGTGTTCGAAAGAATTTTTTAATGTCATATGGCACACAAAACAGCGCTTTTAAACTAATTATTTAATTCCTTTTATTTCCATATTTACTGATGTATTTTCTTCGCATTTTTAATATTTATGTATATGGCAAATATTGCACAAATACTGCATATAATTTTATGGTTTTCCGTCTCGACAAATTAGGAAGAAGGCCAATCTAAATTAATTTCAAACATTTTTAAAGATATTCTTGGCTGTATTATCTTTTCGTTACACAAAACAAAGTCTTAAAAGTTGTCAAATGAATTAACAACAAACTTGATTTCTGTTGGTCTAGAATGAACAAAAAATTATAAGAGTTTCGTGAACCTAGAATTCCGAATAACTGGAGTTGAAATAGCTGGAATTCTACAACATACAAAATAACCTACAGATATATGACAATTGGGAAAATCTCTAACTGCCTCTAACAACGAATACGTAATACGGAATTCCGTATTAGACTTTGTATTAGACTACGTTTCAAAAATATACTTAAAGATATGGGTCGCAAATATTGCCCAAAAGATTGTACAGTTCCATTATATTAACCTAAGCACTTATTATGATTTAGATTTTTGGTGTCACTTTTCGTCCGTTTCCCTACCACAATTTAAATCAAGTTTAAGAGAACTTCGGCTGAGATTTTTCGGATTGAAAGACAGAGCGTGTTTCTGCCTCTTGAGGCCAAAAGGTTTCTGTGAGCTTAGATAAGATTGTATTATTCGGCTTTGCTTTACTGATGCTGTCATTAAATTGTTTGCCGGTGAGAAGTTTTTTACCCAACTTTTAACTAAATCCATTGCCTAGCCTTTGATTATTAGACTTAGTTTAAAACTGACTGCTATTTTAAGTTACATCGCACAAGCTGTGGTTGATTTGTAAGCATTAGTCATGCAGTTTTAGTTCAAATTCTGATTTAATAAAAAAAAGTTCGTTTTTAAACCTTCTTAAGACTTAGCAGTTCTTTTCAGGTATACTGATAATTTCCTCTAAGTCTGTTAGAAATTTGGACTTACTGATAATTTGCTCTAAATCTGTTAGAAGTTTGGACTTAGTTTATACTACCAAACTCGATTACTTGTAGCTTAGACATATATTAAAACACAGAATAAAATTCAATTAATTTCACTTACGATACATTCATCGAATTATGTTTCCCATGAAAAATAATAAGGTAAACAAAACTGATAAATGATACATTTAAATATTTCAAGCAGATTCTGTAGTTCCAGAATGTAGAATTTAGACATGTCGATCTTTAAATAAAAGCTATCTTGAAATAGTTATTACTGGTTAGTTTTAATCAAGGAAACGTGGGGAATTTTCATCTCAACTTTAAACTAGACTGTGATTATTAGCTATACGCAAAGGATATCTATTACTACTCGTATATTAATTATTACGACTTAGAAAAATAACAAAGTTTCTTTTAAATTGACCATTTTATCTTGTATTTCAAGTTTTTAGCTTAGAAGCAAGCATCAAATAGAAAACGTGTTCTGCATCTATTCGCCTAACGTTGGCTGCTGTCTTTTATCTAACCATAAAATTTGCCTTCAAATGAATATTTTAGAATAATTTTACTCCTTTTCTGGAGATAATAAATGCTGCAAGGTTTAGAAATAATCTACAGTCCGAAAAAATAAGGATTTAATGTTTTGCATTTTTTTTACATCCGATGCTCATTTTAAAGAAATTATTATTTATTATATGGTTACACCTGATTTCTCATCAATGAAAGATCAGGTATAATCATTCAAACTAAAACAATTACAATGCTGACATTTACTTTGAAATATTGATGATGCAAAATGAAATATTTAATTACTCCTTCAAAAAAATGATCACTTGTTGAGAACGCAGATAAATTATTCTTAATATTCTAAATTAATGAAATAAGAAATGTTTATTACAGATTATTAAAAAGTTTAATGTAATTCGAATTCACAAACCACGAATAACTGAAAAAGTCTTTTTAAGCTGCTCTGAATTTTAAATAAATGTAGTCGTTTCGTTGCCTACATACGCAAAGTTCATTACATTTTTTTTTCAATAACTTTTAATTTTAAGATGTATTTTATAAAATTTTGCAAGTAGTAAACGAGTAAAAGGATAAAAAAAAACATTCATATGCCTACGTAATTTACTTGTTATGTTTGTATGTAATGCAATTTATCCCTGTTTAAAAGCTCAGTGTACACGTTAGAGATGTACGTGGCTATTTTCCTGTCCGCATAACAACAACCATTCATATTACCTCCATAAATTTCCGAGAAATGAACAGTTCCTTCCTCATCAAGCCGAAACTCTTGTATCTTTTCCACTCGACATTGCTCAGTAATTGGGGTTGGAAAAGTTAAGCGCGAAGCAGCGGAACCCTCCTTCGATGACAAGTGGTTGTCATCGAAATCTGGTCACTGGATGATTAATGGCTTAGCGAAATTAACCTGGCTCACAGAAACTTATCTATCGTTAGATTGTTGGGGATCCTTTGCCAGCATATATAGACGGCCCTGGGAATAACTGCTTCGGGTAGTCCTAGGGGAAGCCTTCAGAATGGGTCTTGTTGATACAGAGTCCTTTTCCTTCACTACGAAATATGATGGATTAAGCCAAGGTAGTAGACAAAGAGATCGGAGGCTCTTCTAACAGCATAAGTTTTAACTACCTCTAGAACATCTAATCTCGCAAGTCTAATATTAGATAAACTCCATCTAATGAGCAAGCACTTAGATTATGTAACACTTAGAAGCATAATTTAATGGGCTAAATGCTTAATATCCTCTAAGGTATGCAGCGTTACTTCAAATAGGAAACCAGGTAATTAAAAAAACAGTTAAATAACTTGCTTCTGTCTTGGTAAAGGTCTGCAGCGATGCGAGCCTTTGAGGATAGCTATCAGTAATATTTAACTGAATTCATTAATTAGTAATCCTTATTAATAATGCTTGTAATTAGACCGTAGGAATTTCTGTCACATCCATAATTTAGTAGAAGTGAGTAAAAACTGGCATCTCTAGTACTGTTAAAAGTGTGCGTAAAAGTCTTCTCTCGTAGGTTAATACCCTAAATCAATGGTATCAAACTGGTGGCACTCGGGCTGCATGCGGTCCCCTAAATAAGTTTATGTGGCCTGCCAATACATTTCAGTTATGTGTTTGGTTTAATAGAAGGCTTATAAATTTCTATATAGTATAAAGTCATTGCGCAGTAAATTGGAACCTGGTGTTTATGAAGAAAACAGAAAAGCACTAGCAGACATTTCAGCAGTCATTATCTTCCAACAGAGTTCGCCAACAGCTGGTACAGAGGCAAAAATATATTATATGCGTATCGCATATAACAACCAATAAAAAAGGACATTAATCATTGCATCTTGGGAAATGCTAATTTAAAATATAAATGTTAACAACGTTATAGACATATGGATTATCGCAATAGATATGTCTTCGAAAGAGAAATAGAGTAAATAGATTTAGGATGTCAGTTAAATGAAAAAATTATAAACTTTGCATGATTGCAAGGTAAGCATCTTCTTTCAACTGGAGTACTTTGGCTTTTATTGAATCCTTCGTCGCAATTAAATGAAGGGAAGGAATCCCAGTGAGAATGGATACAGATTAATTAGGTTTGCAGAGGTTCAGGAGAAAAGATCTTTGTATGGTGAAAAGTTTCCTTTTCTTCCTATTTAGCTTATACAATACCAAAATTTGAAACTGTGCAAACGTTTTAGAATTGTTTTCGTATGAATATTCGGGGAAAGTGCAGAATCACCCACTGCTTTACGCGATTTTAAGAATTGCACATACTCAGTATCCATGTACACATCAAACCTATTTTCACTTAAAAAAAAATATCCCAGAATTGCACAAAAATGGCATTGCGCACTTCCTTGACTTTATCCATGTACAAATCGACCTATTTTCACTTAAAATGTCAAAGAAAATTGACATCAATCCAATTCTTCTTGTAAAAAGCGCCACACAAATAAGTAGGCGATTCTGCACTTTACCCGTATATTCTTCTTGTTGAAGTTCTAAATAAAATTAAAAAAATGTGATTTTAAATTTAGAGATTAAACTGCGAGCCGTAGTTTATGTTACCCTTTAATGGTTAATTGTACATATTAGAACTATTTGAAATAAATGTCAATCCACAAATTTAGCTAATGCGATTGCTTAAGTAGATGATCATAGATCTTTCTCAAATGCAAGTCTTCTCAGCGTGCTACTGTAAAGACATTAGGTATTTGGAAGCAAAAAAAGTGAAAAATGCGCAACGCCTTCGCCAGGAATCGAACCACGGACCTCTGGAATACGCGCCCAGCATGCAGACCACTACACCACGAAGGCACGCTAAGAAAATGGGGAAAATATTTTATATACTCCCCCCTTTTAAAGATCGAATGGGGTTATTTGGGGGACCCAATCGCCAAATCCTGGGTGTGCAGAATCATCATCCACCACCCTTTTAGTTCGGGCTCCAATGTAGAGACATTAGGTTACTTGGAAGCAGGAGAAGTGAAAAATGAGCAACGCCTTCGCCGGGAATCCAACCACGGACCTCTGGAATACGCGCCCAGCATGCGGACCGCTACACCATGAAGTCACGCCAAGCAGGTGGGAGAAATACCTTATACTACAAGCAACGACATTGCCACTCAGTTTCGTCCGCTGCTTAAAAACATATCAATAGTACTGTGTTTCTAGTCTTTTAACAAATGACTCTTTTTACTGATGATTTCAGGAAGCCTATTGCAGTTATAACTAATTAATTCGAAGATCGCTAAATTCTCTAGACCTTAGTTTCTATAGACTGTTACATAGCACTGTGCTAACAAAACAATCATACTTTCAGGAAACAATAAACATAGCACAGCCATAGTTGTTGACAATTAGCTTAAGACAGCTATCTTGAACTGCAGCTTCTGAGGTGACCAAAGGAGAAGGCACTCTAGCATTTCTTGCTAGCATCTCTCAAAGTACCTACTGTCACAGTTGAATTTTTTAACCTTATTTCATGCCATTCACAATATGATTGTAACATACGACCAATCAGTGAAACATCTGCATTCAATTGCTGTAAATGACAGGCCTTGCTTAATTTCTTACAGCAAGTGACTATTACAGGCATAGTATAGTAGTTTCCTGAAAGCTGAATTTTGATAAGACAGTATATTGCCGCTACCAAATTAAATTTTAAAAAAGTCTTCATCATCACGTCAGTTCTTTTAAAAGTTACTTGTAGGTGCAAGTAAAGCAAACATTTTTTTTTTTTTTTTTTTTTTTAAAGTTTTTAGCATCTTTAATTCGCAACGGACAGATCCTAAAGCATCATCAAAGAAGGGGTAGAAAAAAATGTAGCTGATAGTAGTTATGAAATAATTCTGAATTTGGAATCAGAATTTTTAATTGAATTACTGAGGCTATATTGGCAGCTGCATTAAAAAAGAGTTTTTGTTGTAAATCAACAGAACACAATAAACATTTTCAAGAAGCATATTCGAAAGCAATACATGTAAGCCATTTTTTTTTCCTCGGGGAAGGAAAAAGAACTCTTCGAATAATGAAAAAAAAAAATTAATGACCCAAGTCCTATCGAGAACAAAAGCCACTTCCGTCACGCTACCGCATTTGCGACAGAACGCCTAATCGAGAGTAACAACAGCGAGCTCTTAACTGCGACCGTTGTTTTCCGCGACATTGACGCGGAGCTTACATGACGTTTGACGAGTAGCTTCAATTACCGAACAGAAGTGACGCAGACCCTCCTCCCTTCATCCGAATTCTGCGTTTCTTTCTTTTGCCTCATAATTCGCGTCTTTTGTCCGCATCACATCTTCGCGTTACGCTTAGTTTACCCTGAATAAAGTAATAAAAAGCGCAAGATTCGTTACAAATCTTTCACATAACTCGTCTTTGATATGTCGTGTGCTTCGCTGAGCGCTATGTGATTAGGAATGCAAACGCGAACACAAGCCAGTAGAAACGCCTGGTAAAAATGCAGTGCGGTCCAAAGCGCAGCAATAAACGAGCATAAGAACTGAACTTGAATTAAATTCGCATCCAAAATTTATTTTCCAGGCTCTCACAAATTCAAAGATGGCAAATCAATACGAAATATAAGACGATTATATAGTAACTCAAGAAGCCTAAAATGGAAAAGTTGCAGAATGTCAAAAATGATAGATTGATAATATTTTCTCCCATTCATTTCGATAAGAGCGATTAAATAATTTGAATAATTCCAGCATAGTGAATTTTTTCAGTCGCGAAAATTTTTATTCTAAATAAATCAGTGCAACTGTAACGACTCGAATTGCTAACACTCCAAGAAAAGAGTAAAAGTGAAATATAGAATAGCATAAAAACAGAAAACTGTAATTATCTGTTTGACTATATCTTTTTCACATAATAAAACGTACTGCCATATTTATTGTTACAATTTATAGTAAATATTCATTTATATTCAATAAAGATGTTTTATATTATTTTCATCTGTGGGTAATTAATTTTGCTTATAATTGTTTCGAAAATTTTTCTTTAAAGATATGTTAAATTATAAATTTGAAAACTTTTTCCGTTGTTATTGTCTAACTTTTTTCACCATCTTTTCTTAGTAATTCTTGAAAGTATGTACTATTTGATATCATTAATCTCAATGAATTTTTCGATCAAAAAATTATTGCTACTTTTAACAGTCGAATTTTTCAAACAGAATATTAAATTTATTGAAATTGAAACATCTATTTTACAATAAAAAAATAAATAAATACTCTAACAGACCCTCAACCCAAAATACTGCATATTTCGAAAAATGTATTCAAAATATATGCGTTTTACACATACATTCTCATTGTCAAAATGGATAGAAATTGTTATAAATATGAAAAATATAATTATGATAATTGCCTTTACTTTCAGTTGAAGATTCTGTTTACATATTACTGAAAGGAGTAAGATGCTTTAAAAACGCATTTCAAGTCCTATTAAGGTTAAATATGTAAGGTGGGATATAAGATTAAGAATATTCAGCAAATCTGAGATTAATTCAGATAATGAGATATAATTAAATTACACTTAGCTATACAAGATGAAGAATTGTCGTTTTTCCACCGCATATCTCACGGTGTAAGTGGTAGTACGTTCGGTTAGTAATCGGAAGATCTGTGGTTGAAATCTCAACGAGGGAACAGTTGATTTCTAAAGTTTCCTGCTTCGGAAAACTTCATGCCTCTACAAGGTGACATATTATTCAGCAATGCTAAACGTTAAAATATTTTCTAAAGAATAAGAGAAAAATTATAGTTATAAAAAAAATCTCAAAGCTTTCCGATTTTACATTACGCCCAAAAGGGTGTTTTTTAAAGTTCTGTGTGTTACCTTTATTTGTTACAAATCATGTTTTTAGCACGTAAATAATAAAATTCAATTCAACAACAATATCGCAAAATAATTTTAAAATGAGCGTATCTTTAGAATTTCCGATACACAGTCTCGCACGCAATTTTTTTTTTTTTTTTTTAGTCCAAAGGGGCTTTTGTTTTCGTTTTGTGATTTTGCGTTGGCTCACTATAAACGTCCGTTTCACTTGTCAAACTGTTGCCACCAAATGTTAGAGTCCTGCATTATATTTGAAAAAATTAAATAATGAAAAATCTACATAAATGCTGGTATATTTCTCGCGTTGTGATAAAACAATTGTGTATAGAGCGATCGAATTTTGAATGACGTTATCCTACTCCCAATATCGGCATATGAAAGCCCAAATTTTAAATTTGCTGGCTATTTATTTTGTAAATCTTAAACGAATTTTTGATTAATAAACTCAAGGATTTCAAAGCGAGGAATGGCAACGTTGTACAGAAAAAATACTTTTATCTCCAGCGCGTGAGACTGCATATCGGAAATTCTAAAAATATGCTCAATTTGAAACTATTTTAACTATTTTGCGATATTGCTTTTGAACTGAATTTTATCGTTTCAGTGCGAAGAACGTGATATTTAATAAATAAAGTTAACGGACAAAATGTTAAAAAAATGCCCCTTTGGACGTAATTTAAAATCTGAAACCTTTCAAATTTTTTCCTTCTCCCGTACAGTGTAGCCGTTGCTCGCTTAGAAATAGTTGAGTTTGATAATCAAAAATTCGTTAAAGTGTCACAAAATACTAAATTGGTAATAAAATAAATTCTAAATTAGGGCTTCCAGATGCCCATATTTGGTGGAGGATTACGTTATTCAAAATCGATGGCTCTGGTACTTTCGTTTTATCACAATGCGAGAAACATACATACATTTACGCAGATTCTTCATTATTTAATTTCTTTAAATATTACACAGAGTGATAATACTTGGTGGCAACAATTTGAGAAGTGAAACGGACATTTAAAATTTTTGATGCAAAATCCCAAAACGAAATTAACAGCCCTTTTGGGGGCTAGAAAATAAATTATTAATGTGGGACTTCAATCATTATTGACAATTTCTGTCTGAAATACCTTTCGAAAAAAAACTATGTTATTTAGTATGAAGTATAAGACGTTGATTAAATTTACAGAAATAAATAAAAATTACCCTTTTCATACATATATATGGGAGATATGAAATATGTAAATCCAAAGACTAATTTCAGTTTACAGTAATCCCTTAAGCATCTTTTTTTATTTGGTTACTTCCCCTTTCTCTCCTAAAAACAGTAACTGCTTCAAACTCTGTAAACTGAGTCATTTCAGAATTACTGGTTGTAATATGATTCTTACATAGCGCTAATGATGCAGGCGTTTACCTGAGCTTTCGATGAATAATAATTTCACATTTTGGGACCGAAACTTATAATGAACCAATAGGAATAAAGCTTAACTGAAACTAAATCATTCTGAATCATACTTTCATCTTAAACATGCTGTTTTCTCTCTCCCGCTTCCATCCTGCCAAATTGCTTCTCCATAACTGCACTTCCTTTACGCCTTTGAAATTGATTATCAAAACGATAAAAATGCACAAATATAATCAAACATTAGCTGCGCATATTCCCCCTATTGGCAGAGATCAAAGTGTTCCCACTCCACTGTGTATCTCAAGAATATGCTTCTGAAGAATAAGTTATATAATTAGGCTCTACGGCTGCAACTATATCTTTACCCATCTACATGGCTAATATCCATCCACCTGAATAATATGCAAAATAAAGATTTCATAATTTTAAGTGCTCAGGTATATGTAATAGAAAGTAAGAAAGAAATACGTAAAATAAAACCATTATTTTAGTTTGTAACAACCCTTTAAATCTTTAATTTAATTTGGTTATTTCCCTTTTGTATACTAAAAAAAAGGTAGCATGGTTATAATAAATCTCTTTAAACTGAATCATTTGAAATTAATCATTTTCATGTTATTCTTACATAAAGGTTATGACGCATATACTTACGTAACGCTTCTTTCAATAATAATATTAAAATTTGCAAACTGAAACATGAATTATCCAACTGTAATAAAGTAAAACCATAATTGTGTTATTCTTATCCTATCCTTCTAACTGAAATCTGTGAACTTATCTCTGGCTTCCTGCTCAACTAACATGTCGCCACTTGTCTTTCTTACAGCAAGTGTATTGTTATAAAGATGTGAAAATGTCTAAGCATAATTATTGAAAAGGTATGAGCAGGTTGTGCTAATTTAGATGAGTCTGAATCAAAAATGTTTTATCAACAATCAAAGAAATAATAAAACTGCCAATGATTCACGAATCGACTCTCATCCTTAACATCTACGATAACATCAAAATTGAAATAATAGCATACATATACAGAACATACATATACAGGATTAAACCTTTCCTGTTCAGAGCTGCCTACAGCTGTAATAGTTCGTTAGAAGTATGTGAAACGTAATATAAGGATAGAAAAAGCATTTAACAAAAAATAAAAGTAATTCCAACTACCGCCTATAACTAGGGAACATCGCTCAGTAGCGATTAAAAACATGAAAACATTCGCTGAGAACTTCCTTTCAGTGTTATCGCCATTTCACAACGAGCTTGAAGTTTGCAAGATCGTACTTTGTTAATTTAAATTTTTTTATCCAAACATCGATTACGGATCATCTGCGTTATGAACATTTCGGATTTCGAACAAATCCAATCATTGCAAAAGGATCTGAGAAAAAATGATAAAAAATTCTTAAAATTATTAAAAATAGGATTATTCGTTATTAGTTCTGCAAAAGAAACATAATCAGTTCATAAGTAGCCAACGAGGTTACGGTTTAAGTGGAGGAGGACAGAGCTCCGAACTTTAAGTCCAGCATAGTGTAACACAGACGTTGAATAGGTTATGTTCAGATTTCTAAAAGATCCTGAGGAATATCCTCAGATATTATCCGCACAAAATTTCAATTGTGCAGTAGTTATTTCTATGTGATTTGACTCCAGTTCTCACTACAGTTTCTTTCTCACTGTGGGAATAATTCGGAATGGTCTTGGAACATCCTTTCGACAAACGATGCACATTTTCATTTGGACGATTCAGTAAATACTCACATCTGGGCAATTAAAGATTAAAAATATCCACAAACGATCCTAGATGCTTCTTCGAATCCCCCACAAGTGACGGTATGGAGTAGATGCACTGCATCATCTATTCTAGTTTCTTCAAGAAATTAACTCCGACAGGTCCAATGATATATACTCAATTACCATGCAGCGATATACTGCATTGTTTGAGAATGATATCATTCTGGCACTGCAACTAGATCAATAGCATGCACTCACTCTTTATTCAAGACGTAGTTACTCCACAAATTACATGGTACGTTAAGGATTTTCTCAAAAGACATTTAACAGGAAAAGATCATCAGCTGGCACTGACTTAACATATGGCTTTCCCGATTCCCAGACTTTAATTCATTCACACGTTTCTGATGAAAAGAAGAAATTTAATTATGGACAGACACCCTATATTAATAAATAAATATATACCCTATATATAAATTTAAAAATTAACTAAATTTTATTAATAGTGTGCCAGTCATGCTACAAATAATGTGAAAACGTAAGTAACTTGAAAGAAAATTTTTGTTTCCTTTCATGTTTCTCATATTTCATGTCAAATCATTCAATTTTTGGGTACAGTCAAATCTTAATTAACTGCGTAGAGACATGCCGGTACTCAAACCACGCACTTCTGGAATACGCGCCCAGCGTGCAGAACACCACACCACAAAGACACGCTAAGAAGGCGAGAGAAATACCTTATGTAATCTCCCTTTTTAAAGGGCGACTGGGATTTTATGCGAGCCAATCGCCAAATCCTGGTGGTGGACAATCATCATCCGCCAACTTTTTAGTTCGGGTGCCAATGTAGATTCATTAATATATATATATATATATATATATATTTTTTTTTTTTAAGCAGGAGTCTTGAAAAATGAGGAATGCCCTCGCCGGGACCCGATTAACGGACCTCTCGAATACGCGCCGATTGTGCTGACCAATACACCACGAAGGCATGCTAAGAAGGCGGGAGAAATACCTTACAACTGAAAGAGGATTAAGTTAAGTAACTGAACTCATTCTATTAATTTTAATATGGGTTATTTCTCTGTGCTTTTTTTTAACCTTCCCTTGGATTAAGTGTTGAATTTACTGCAAACAGAGTCCCCGGTATTACTCACTAAAAGATGAATTATTTGTATGACAGTTTTTTTTAATTCTCTCGTGTATAGCACGACAGTTTAATTTAATGCTAAAGTAATCTAATAATAATTTGTAAAACAATAATACTACGCAATAATTTTAATTAATTTTTTTAGTTTGTGTCTTTTTTGCGTAATAACATCTTCCCTTTCCCAATTTAATATCAGCATTTAAAAGAGCATATTTAGTTGTTCACAATTTAGTTAACAATATAAAGAACAATCAGAAACAAACTGAAAATAAAACAATTCCATTTGATGGAAATCGCCCAAAGATAATCCATACTAATTTATGGAAACAAATATTCATTCAGAAAAGACTGAAATAAATTTGAGAAAAACAAATTATAGGAAATGGAATAAATTTCAGGGGAATTACGTATTCATGAATTCCTAAGAAAAACCATTTTTAACGAAAATAAATTTCTTTAATTTCACTTCGTCCACCAAAAATCTAAATTCCGCTTAATAACATCGAAAAATGAGATTTTTGTCAAAATGCGATTATCAATTTATCTTCCGCGTATGTTAGCTGTTTTTTCTGTTTCTTGCTTCACTTTTTCTCTGAAGGAAAATTTCTTTTAAAATAAAGTCCCCAATAAAAACTGCAGTTTCCTATTGCAAATTCCAAGTCTAATGCAAGAAGTTACAAACGGAGTTTTGGATATTACTTGCATCTCCCCCCTCCCCGTAGTATTCCCGAGAATTTGAAGTAAGAAGTATGAATTTTAGCTCAAATGCACCTGCTTTTGAATAATTCTGTGAATAAAAAGTTAAAAATAAATAAAATAAAATCGATTAAAATGAGTTCTTCCATAATATGGAGCACAACAGTTTGGATAATACTTTTGTTGCAAAGACAGTTTATACTTTATTACACTTTCTGTATAATGCAAAGGAAGTTGAACATGGAATTAAAAGTCAAATTAAAAGGTGTTTTTCAATGATCGCAACTAATGTTCCATTTCAAAATTTTACACCTGTGTTAATAAACTATGGCTGAATGGCACATAATTCGAATCCTCGTGTACGCCAGTGGTCTCAAACTCGCGGTATCGGAAGCAGTCGTATGGGCTAAGGGATAGCGTAGAAAAACCTCAACAAAACCATTTGGATGATTGTTAAAATCTGAGCCCTTTCAGATTATTTTGTTAGCCCAAAAGGCCCAGGCTGGCTATTAATTTTGTTCTGGCATTTCGCGTTGGTTCACTATAAATATAGGTTCACTTTTCAAATTATTGCCACCAAATATTATTGCCCTGTGCTATATTTAAGGAAATTAAATAATGAAGAATCTGCATAAATGATAAAACAACCTAAAGCCATCAAATTGTGAAGAACGTAATCCTCTAGCAAATATGGGCATTTGGAAGCCCTAATTTGGAATTTGTTTTATTACCTATTTCATATTTCGTCAGACATTAAAGAGTTTTTATTAAGAAAGTCAAAGATTTCAAAGCGAGGAATGGCAACACTATACGAAAAAAAAATTTTATCTCCCGCGCCCGAGAATGTGCATCGGAAAATTTTAAGGATATGTTCATTTTAAATTTATTTTACGATATTACCGTTAAACTGAATTTTTTTAAGTGCGAAGAACATGATATTTAATAAATAAAAGGGAAAAAAAAAAGGTTAAAAAACGCCAATTTAGGCGTAATGTACAATCTGGAAGCTGTCAGAATTTTTATTATTATTATTTATTTTTGTTTTGTTCAAATTTTTTATTTAAAACAATTTTTTTAATGTTTAAAATAGCAGAATTACTGCTATTTCGAGATTAAAAAAAAAAAGATATAACTATTTTGTTCTATTCCAAGGTGTCGTATAAAGCTGAAAGGCGGAAAAGCAACATGAAAGTATAAACAGTTTTACTCAACTCTGTGTAACAGAAAAATCACAAAAATTTGTTTCATCTCCAAAAAACGCTTAACGCACTGCGCTTGTTTCTTAAAATTCTTAAAATCCAAAATATATATAGAAGAACTAATGTAATAAAGGAAAATGAAATTTTTTAAAATTTATCATTCAAGTAGTTTCTCGATATTATATAAACTGACTCTACATAAATGCACTAGTTTTTTAAGCTAAAATAAAATATGTGCTGTCTGCAATTATTTAAAGCTAAAAATTAATACGCATGCTAAATCTTTTGTTTTGAATTATTTGTGCATCAAGTGATTCAAGAGAGCTCTTGTATCGCAATTTATATCCACGTATTCATTTAAAATTCTTTCCAAAGCACGTCTCTTTAAATTTACATCAAGTCAAACAATGAATATTATCATTTTCGACTCTATGCCATATTTCACTGTACAGTTAAGAAATGATTTATCAGATATTTTACCTACCATTAATTTATCTAGTATGCTGCAGACTTCACTCTGAAATCTTGTTTTACATTTTTGGAGACGTTTATTTTAAAAGCAGTAATTCTTATCTGGCAGCCTAAATTCAAATTCATTGATATCAGACTCACGTAATCAAATGACTGTTTGCCCATGAAGAGGATTTCTCTTCAAATAATAAAACTCGAAAAGTATTTTCGAATTGCTTCGGGTATTAAAAAACATGCTAGGTTTAAAATTCATAACGAATGATTTCAAATCTTAATGCTAATAACGGTTTCCTCAAATTCTTCATTACTGTAATCACATCAGCATTTTCCATAACACTTACAATAGATCAAACATCAAAAATTCCTTTTTAAAAGCAAGTAGCAATTCAAAAGACTGCAGCAAAACAATGGTTCATTTGATTTTAAAATACTCATCTTTTAAGTTCAACTTTGATGGAAACTTTATTCCCTAATAATTATAGTTTCGTAATTAGAGCTTCATACGCATTACATATTTTCATAGTTTTAAATTTCAAAGGCGATAAAATGCTGATCTGAATAAATTATTCACTTCTTTGCGAGAAAATTCTCTTTCATCAGGTTTAATCTTGGTATTGTGTCTCAGGCAAAGCGAATTTCCTCTTCGTAGGAGTAAATAAAACAACATTGAAATCTGCTCCATCAGAATATATAATAAATAGTATTTGAAGACGAACAAAGCTGAATAATATGAAAATATTACACAGGCTACTTTTGCAATATTTATCAGAAAAAATAATAGAATGAAATCGCAATAAAAAGTAATATATTCATATTTCTGAAACTTCAACGCTATGAACGAATCATCATCATCAGATCAGAAAGAAATTTGGGCTATATATAGCTAACGGTCGTTTCAAATAAATAATTAAAATTTTTCATTAAAATAATTACGCTGCTAGCACAAAATCAGTATTTTCCGAAACTACAATGAGAACATCTATACACTATATGTTAAAGAAGAATTACATACATTTCTATGGAACTGCTTGACAGGCTACTTCTATATGTGTCCGAAGTTCACTGGTATTGAGCTCTAGAAAACAGTGATGGGCCAGTCGTTAATTGTCCATATTCCACACATATCCAACTGGCATCATAACTAGTCTACTAGAGAATAAGCAGTATTTGCTGTGCCTCTACTAAAATTTGGGTGCTCCCAGCAACAGGTAGTCAAACCTGGTCTCTTTGGAATTTGTCGCTAGGAGCATGGAAAGATATGTCTTCAGCCTCTACAACTACCCTGATCTAGCGATTGCTGAGGAGAATACCTGTAATTCATAGCATCTGCGATCACCTACAGTAAGCAATGATGCCACATAATATGATTAAAACTTAATAGAAAAACGATAGTGTAATATATAAAGTTAGGCCAAAATGAAATCTCAGCTTAACAACATACACAGTATTATTCACTTCAGGAATTTATTTTTTCTGAAGGGCTTGTAGTTAATCGCACTGGATATCGACAGTGTTTTGTTCAAAAATTCATGTCAAATAAGGTAGAATATTTTACCAGTTTTAAATATAATGTTATACTTATTTTCGTTCAGTAATATGCTCTAAGATCCCTGCTGAAACAAAGCATCGACCAGAGTAACAATTAATACTTATGTAGACATCACTGTAATCAGGATTCCACAGACTGTAATCAGGATTCTACAAGCTGGATTCCACAGACAATATGATCTGCTGTTAATTCTTCACACCAATGACCGCGTTCGTGGCCCCAGTTGCACCTTGAAATATCGAAAGTTTACAATCAAGAAAATTCGTCACTAAGAAGTTAGCGTATGAAGTCTTCCGCACAGAAGATACCATCACATCAAGAAAGCGAAAAATTGCATATATTGCTACAATACTGTGCTGACAAAAAGAAGCTGCGTAGTTCGCCACTTCATACAAATGAAATGTTTTATCTTCCACCGATATCATCTCATTTCTTTGTCCATTTCCGAATTCTCTTCCAATCCACTACTTATATATTTTTATCTCTATCATGCTACTAGGCCATGCAACTTCTGCTTTAATTCTGATGAGGCATTTAGAGATTTCATTCCTGAAATCAGGAACCGAGCGACTGCCTTTGTATACTGATTCGAAGCACAGCCATGAGGCAAAACGAAATCGTTGTAGGAATTCTAACTGCTCTAGGCTGAGAAAAATGTTTTTAAAAAATAAGAGAAACGAGAAGTGCTTGAGTACTAAAACGTTTAATATAAGGGTTGAGCACAGAACTCTACCATAAGTAGTACATGCATAATAAGTATACCTATACACAAATTTCAATAATCTGTAAAAGGATCTTTCATGACATTCCAAGCAAATGCATATCACTCTGTGAGCAATAGTGTGTTTTTTCCTCCTGGAAAGACGGCGGATGAAGAGTCACTACATGCTGCTTATTTTGGCCTAGGAAGTTTATTTTAAATACATTCAGAATTAACAATTATCAAAATTGACGCACGTAAATTAGTCATTTTTTATGAAAACAATTTTATGTTATTATTAAACAATTTTATGAAATTTTTTATGAAACAACTACTATGTTTTAGTCACACGGAAAAAAAAAAGTGTTAGCCATAAATTATTTGACGCCTGTAAGCAAAGATGAATTAGACACCCTTTAACATCATTTCCATATGCATATTATAAGGTAACGTTTCAATTTATAATAATATCTAATGTACTTATTTTAAGATAGTAATTAACACAAAATGTTATTTACATTTTATTTTTAACTAAAAGTAATCCTTTAAATTTGAAAACTTCTCTTTCTTGTCTTAAAAAGAGTAACACAGTGAAACTTCGGATCACGAAAACCTATTACAAACTATTCGGCTACGAAACAAATTATATAAACAAAAACAAACAAAAAAAACTTTGATAACAAACAATGATTCAAGTTAGGAACACTCATGTCGGCAACAAATGATTTTCAAAGATGTTATAAAGTTGTAGAGACATTAGGTATTTTAGAAGCAGTCAAGATGAAAAATGAGCAGCCTTGGCCGGGAATCGAACCGCGGACCTCTGGATACGCGCCCAGCGTGCAGACCACCACATCACGAAGGCATGCGAAGAAGGCGGGAGAAATACTTTATAAGGTAACCTCTGACATAGTGACTGAAATTTTTAATACTTTTAATTGCAGAGTGTCCGGTAAAGTGATGAAAAAGAATGACGTACATGTCCGACATCAGTGTGTTTATTGCAGTGTGGAGGTCACACCAGTGATGAAATAAATATCACCTAGACAAACCTTTATCTTTTGAGTCGAAAATTTTGAGTATACCTTTTTGTATACTCAAAAAATTTTTAGTATACCTTTAATTTTGTATTATACCTTTTTGAATTCTTCTCTCCAGTTATATAAAGCACAATGCAATAAAGACATTAATTTCAGATATATGTCCCCCCCCCGTACCACTTCTTTACGAGACATCCTTTATTTTCAACATTAAACCCTTTTCTTCGGTATTTGTCTTTGTCATCCATAGTCACTTTAATATAGCTTTCATGATTTATAAGACATACGTTTGAATTTTTAATAGACAGAATAATGGTTCAGTTTACGGTACCAATAACCGAAAAAGTCGAGATGTATCTTATTCCAAATTACGTGCACTTCAAAGACCTCAGAAATGCTTTCCACATCTATTACTTCATTTATTTTTTTATTCGAATTCCTCATTTTCTAAATTTCGATTAAAAAATATTTTGTATCATTTATAGAAATTATACCGTCATTCATATTACAGCTTTTATTTTGGAACTGTTCACTCATCAAATTTATTTCAACAAATAAAATTCACAACGTTCAAAATACTATAAATTTGAGCTTTTTTAAATTATTCAGAAAACTGTCTGCTTCTTATTTTAAGGTATTTGCATTTAATCTATATAGACTATCGGCTTGGTATATTTCTTACCATGTTTCACGAACACAAAAAAAAATAAATCTTAGCGATTTCTAATCAGTTCGTGTATCAGACTGGTCTGGGTAAAAATTACTTCCACTTCCCCCGAGGGCAAGTGAATGGTGAAAAGTGAATTGTGCATGGGTATATTAGTCAAATGTGCTTAGTGATCATTATTAAAATAGAGCTTTTTCTTCATTATCTTGTGCTGGTAGATTTTCACTTCTTCCCCATTACTCTCGAATGGCTTGGTATAGTCTGGGCCAGTCAAGTTTAACCACGTCAAGGCATAGCCAGATAACTCCTTTAATTTCAAATTGGATGATATTGGACGAAACTTCCAGTAGCGATACATATTTCATTTGAAATTCAAGCCAGTTATAATGCAACTACAAAAGAGAAGTAAATTAAGTGTTTCAAGAATGGATTGGCTACAACTTAAATTAAAACTCACTGATTGGAATATTGGAAATATTCCAATAGACTTTCTTCAAAGAGACGGGGATCTAAACTCCTTGATCGTGGACAGGACTGAACGGGTGCAAAATATTTGTACAGAATTAAATTCTGCTGCTCATGTTATTCCAAGTGCATCCCATGTTGGAGTATCTTGGTGGAATTTGCAGCTATAGAACTTAAGAAAGTTAATGCAGAAAGAAAACGCTTTCAACGTTGCATTTGGGATGACAATTTAAGAGATCAATACAAAATCTCTTATAAAAGAGCTTAGCCATATATTAAAGATAATTTTTAAAAAGAAAAATACAATGTTTGGGAAAGAATCTTAATCCTGTCACCCCGGCATCCCGTTTAGTACTCACTACCAGATTGCAAAAGGTACCCTGAAGCATCTCTTCCAATTCAATGGTTTCCGAAAACTGGATTGGATAGAAACTCAAGAGTATACAAAATTTTCTTCAAGATACAACAGATGATAACTTAACTATACATACAATTTGGAGGCAACAAATTTACAATCCTTCAATACGGGTAATGATTTACTCTTCCCGATTTCAGAGATCGTGAATGTGATAAAAATTTTAAATCCAGGCAAAACTTCAGGCATTGATGATCTTAGAAAGAGAGGCAAAGAAATAATACAATAATAATAATTTTTTCTAGCTAATCCAGAACTGATGACTGCATTTTTTAGTAAATTACTGGACGAAGGAATCTTTCCCAAATACTGAAAAAAAAAAGGAAAAATAGTCCTTTTCAGTGAAGACTGTAAAGATCCACGAACAGTGGATTCCTGCAGACCAGTCTGCTTACTAATAATATGGAGTAAAGTGTTATGACAGATTGAAAGACTCTCGACTTTCTAACGACAAATTAACCTCAACCCAGTATGGTTTTATATCGGTTAAGAGTACTTTTAACGCTGCTCAAGAAATAATTAATTTTGCAGAAAATAACAAACATAAAAAATTACATTCTTGTCTAATATCATTAGACATTAAAAGTGGTTTCAACAATATATGGTGGATTGCTCTCTTGTCAAAACTCGAGAGATTAAAATGCCCACAATATTTACATAATGTAATAAAGGATATGCTAAAAAGAATACAGTATTATCTATGAATACCATAATATGAAAGTGATTCAGTCTCAAAAAAGATGTATTCAAGGCTCAAACTGTGGCCTCTTATAAAAGAACATAATAATGAATATAGCTAAGCAACTAGACTGAGGAGAAGGAGTCAAATCTCAAGCTTATGAGGATGATTTGTTACTCCTAATTTCAAGCTCTTGAAGAAAAAGGACAATGGGCACTTTCCCTTTCATTAAACTGGACAAGAGAATTCAAATTTGAATTGCCAAAAGAGAAATCTACTTTATTATTCTTACCTTATAGAAGTCCAAAATTGCACCCTCTTAAAATTAAAATTACAACAGAAGGCCATAATATTCACCATGTTAAAGAAATGAAATATTTAGAACTTATCTTAGATGAAACACTGTCATGGCTTCCACATATCGATTATTTTAAAACTAAAATCGGTAAAATAGTTAACAATTTAGTGAAAAATTTATCAAAACTTGTAATCAAAGGGCTTTGTTAAGAATAGCGACATATGGTTGTCAGGCATGGTAGGGCAATCCTACAACAAGAATGCCGGATTTTCTCAATAGATCTACAGTTGGATTTATAGGCAACAAGTATGGAAATAAAAAAAGATGATAAAAAGATATATTTCTATAACTTATCCATTTACCACGAAGATTTAGAACGAGATTTGCCAAACTGGACAATACACCCAGCCGAGATTCAATTATTCCACTAGATCAATTATCCTTCTCAAAATATAGGCTACGAAATACATACTGACGGTTTTAAAATGCAAGATGGAGTTGTAGCGGCTTTTTGCGTCTTCAAATATGGCAAAGAAATTTTTAAAGCATTCTATAAATTAAAAAATCCTTCAAGCAAACGGAAATGAATGCATTATATCAAGCATTAATATGGATCCACTCAAATATTAGAAGATGGAGTTATCACATCTTTTCAGACAGTCAAGCAGCTTTAAAATCTCTTGGCAAATTTAAAACGGAATAACCTTTTATTTTAAATATTCGAAACTTACTGAAGACAAAAGTTACATTACACTGGATTAAAGGTGTTATGTATTAATTGTTATAATTTTCAAGCTTTAAGTTATTTGCTTACTTAATTCAGTTTTGATCAGTAGTTGAAGTTGTTAATTTTTGTTTTAGTTTGTTTCAAGTTGGTTGTAAGTTCAAACTGTAATTTTTGTAAACTTTAAATTTAGGTTTGGTTGCTTTAAAAGTTTTCTTAAGTTATTTAATTTGAGTTTAGAGACTTAAGTTTACTTGGTTTTTGACCCTTAAGGTTGTTTAACTTTAATTATTTTAAAGTTTTGCTGCTGCACTTTTGGTGCGTTAATTTGAATTTTATTTGAGGTAACTTTAATTTTACCCCTCTTTCTATTAAAGTGAATCGAATTCATATTTTCTGACTGGTGGTAAGGTCAATCAATGGTAATTGAAACTCAATCTGGATAATGAGTGTGCATACTTAATTTCTTCTGAAGAAACAATTTATATTGTGTTGCCATTTTAATAAACTTAATTGTTATATAATAGTTTTAATTTTTACTGTAATAAATTCGTTTATTCTGTTGAAAAACTATTCACTGCTTCTGTAATTTTCACATCCAAAGTTGTCGGCTGGGAATTCGTTTCTCAGAATTTCTTATCTGCTACGCCTCGAATTCTTTCGGTCAAGCTCTTCGCCACATGTTCTAAGTACCCTGCAAGGGGTGCTGATTTCTTTACCATCTGGATGTTTAGCATAATCGGAAGCCTGATTGCTCTGGCATCTCTAGCATAGAAATGTTGTACTGGAAGATTGTTTACGTGGTGTGAAGATTCGTCGGCTGGGTTCTCGTCATAGTGGAGTGGCACCCTGAGGCGAGGCTAGTGCTTTCCCTCCCGCTTCCATCAGCAGAGAGGAGGTTGACCCAGCGGAGTGGCCTTGAAGGCTGCACTGTTGAACTGCGTCGTTCGCCAAATGCTGGTAGTCGGGAAACCCCTTTCCCGTGAAGATTTCTCTGTTCCATAGTTTGGGGTTGCCGGTGCTTGGCGTTCTTCCGATCATCATACTTCGCCAATTATTTCAAGATCTCGCCAGGTATAAAATTTGCTGCGCAGGAAAAACATCTACTATAGTTTGCCTGTTTTCAGTAAATTGGTCATGTTTCCTAAAATTAATTGTTAAACAAAATATTCACTTCCGGTGTAAACCTGTTTTGTGTGTTATCCTTCATGAATAACCCTTTTCAGTATTGAAAGATGCATTTGCTGTTGTTATATTAATTTCCCTTATTTTTGCTATTTACAGTTGCTTAAAAGTTCATATTGTGTTTATTGCAACATTAAAGGAGCAGGGCCCTCCGCTCATGGTTACGTTAGCAATGTTAAAGGTATGTTTTATTTTCTTATTTGTTCTTCAGCTAATATTGATAACCAGCCACCACCTTACCAATTGTAACTTTGTACTATTAAGTCACCAAAATAAACGTTAGTTTGCTTTTCTAACTTATTTGTATTGTTTTTAATTTTAATTAATTTGTGACACTGGGCAAATTACTCTTTTTTACTGGGTTTAAATTGTATTACAACTCACAAATTGTTGCTTGATTACACGAAATTATTGAATGTGTTATACTGTATTGGTTGAGAAATACTGATGTGGAGTATTTTTGCACATTTTCCCAAATAAATAGTGGCATAAACATGAATTTTCAGTTACACAGTTATGATATTTAGTAGTGCCTGTTGTAAATAACTTATGTTTTAGTGCTCTATACTTAATATAGAACAAAGGCAATGCAAGCTTCATCGGAAATGAGTCCGCTGATAAGCACGCAAAAGTTGGTTATCAACCATAGAATTCCTCTGAACATCAAGATGCCCAAAAGTCTATGTGAAAACAATTTTTAAACAAGAAGCATTAAAATAATGACAACGTCATTTTGACTTTCTCGAAATTAGTCTTTATACTCATAGTCTACTTCACAAGGTAAACACAGCCAGACTATGATCTGATTTCTTCCTGCCAGAAGTTTATACAGAACACGGAACTTTCCCATCATATCTCAACATTTTCAAACTTATGAACGTTAAATGTATTTGTGGACTACGATCAGCTGATACACAACCTAGTATTTTAATAAAATGGCAAGATCTTTCTAGGATAACAAAGCGTTTCTTCGAAAGGGAATCTCCCTTGATTCATTTCGTACTTTATTAAAAAATAAGACAGGATAAGACAAATAATAATTGATTTCATGAAATATATTAATGATAATGAAGCTAATTTATATGTTTTCCTAATTAGGGAAATACGTCAGATTATATCTTGTATATTAAACGCATCACATTTATATAATTTCTCAAATTATACTTGCTTAATTTCTCTATTACATTGTATTTTGTGTTTTATTACTATGTTCTTATTTCGTCTCTAGCATTCATTATATTTTTATGATTCTAATAGCATTATAACCATATTATAATCTAATACTGCTTATCAGTTTTATAGATGTATTTTTGAAATTATGCATCTATTCAGTAGTTAATTTTGTACTGTAACTTTCATTAAAGAGCTTAGCGAGGTCAATAAATCTGTCCAGACAGAGGTACTTCTTATAAAATCATTATTTTATTTTTACTTTAAATTTCAAAATTTAAAGGTTCTAAATTTTCTTAGCCGTTTGGTTTTCCCGGTGATGCTTATTTAAAGGGGTGCGGACGGTTCTTCCATTTCTTGTTGTAAAATTACTTATACGTCTTCTAAGGTATTTCTATCACCCATTCAAGTCGAAAAAAGGTAAATATAAACCGTCACAAAAAATGCGACAGTATCCAAATTAATAACACTGAGATTCATTACTAAACTCAAATGGTTACAAACAACAGAGCACATAATATTCATTGCCTTTAGATTACTATTTCAAATTCATCGGTGCACATCTTTTACGTCATCTGTGATATTACTGGCATTATCAAATCGTAGACCTCGTAAATTGTGTGCTGGTAATGAAAAGTTTTTCATTAATTAACAGTAAGTAGGAGAAGCGAAATGCAGAATCTGTGGATTTTTAATAAAGTAATCACAATAGCTATGTCACCGCTAAGTAGGTTTTAAATATAACTGAGTCATTAAGAAACTTGATTTTATTCTGGAAATGAAACTTAAACTGTTCAAGTGCATGTTCGTTAACTACTGATGTAATTCATTGATGAAATTTTCTGCACAATATTAAATTATATAATCTTAATAATTTAAATTTGCGTGACCGAATCGTTTTATGGTTGTATCTTTAATATAACCAGCTTCCGAATCAACATCTCTAATACGTGTACGATATGTAGATCTCCTTTCCGGTACTTTAATTCGGTCGTTATTAAGTATAGAATTTTGTATGTACTTTCATTTCAATACCGAAAATACAGGGACGAATTAACCCAAAAATTATTCTAAAGGTTTACTTTTAACACGTGATAATAATTATTTTCTTGATAAAAATATTTTTAAAAACGCACTTTCTTGTTTACTCCTTTCTTCCTTTTTTTCGGTTGTGATATAGTTTTTTACAAGATCCAGTTATTGAAGTACTAATTGAATATTCCATACTTATACATATTTTCAGGACTCCAAAAAAGACATTCCTAGGCAGATACAACTGTTAATAATCATTAATAGGATTCATTATCATGAAAATACTTAGATGAAGCAATTATAATTAAAAAGATCTAAATCATTAACAACATCTCAAATTCAAAGTAAAAACTGAGCCCGCAGCTACAGGTCTGCATAATTATTGATGTTGATTTAAAAGGAGATTTGTGGAAATATGTCCAGTCAAAAAGAAGACGAACTTGATTCCAAAACAAATGCAGTTCATATATGCGAACTAATTATATACATTTTATCATTTTAAATTATATTGTTAAATGCCAATGTAGAATATAATCTTGCAAACATTTTTTAAAAAAATTTCATCATCATCCTGTTTACATTTTTGTATACGATAGTGATCATCTCTCGCTGTTCCATTTAGCTTCTTCTGTGAGCTGATACGTCTCAGAATGCTTCTATTAATTTTTGTAAATTCGTCGTAGTTAAATTTAGATACAAAATGTTGTTGTTATTTATAACATTCAAATACTATTTACTTCATATTAAATCAAATAATATTTTGATAGATTTAAGAATTCGAAGAGATTTAAAGAACTGCTCAGATCGTGGTTTGGGGCTCTGTTACGTAATGTATGTCTTAACGCCTTCACCAACTTGTCTATATATGCCCTCTAAGGGCAAAAATGAGTCGATATGATTTTATATTTGCTCAAGTTAGGAAGCTCCAGCTACAAGCGGGCTTTACTTGGGGAAATATTGCCTCACTTTAAATTCCTCAGTTATAGTCCGCTGTGCTTATTCCTTAACAAGCGTACACCTCCACACAGGATAAGTACAGCGCTCTTTCAGTAATCTTAACAGCCCCATTCATTCGAAGGTAAATCATAATTTTGATAAATTGTAGAATTATACTGCCGCTTTTAAAATCCAGGCCCCTACGTATGAGATATGTGGACTTATGGTGTGGCAATTAGTCTTCGTTACTTTTTAAATATAACTTTTTTTGCTTTTTTATGTGTATTACTGGCACACTCTATCTTGAAGCCTCTAGAAGTTCGACATTGACGTAATAAATTATTGAATTAAACTGAAGTTTCAGGATAATTTCCAGACACCATTATCCACAGGAGATGTTTTATAACTGCCTTAGTGTTTACCATTTTTAATTAACGTAAATGAATAAATATAGTTAATCGATTTCCAGTAACACTAACAACTTTTCTTCCATTTTGTCACAATCTGTAATTTCAAAAAACATGTAATTAATTTACATAGGATTAACTAACTGCTCATAAAAGAAAACTGTAATTACAAATTTAAAAATAAGGAGTACGAATGAATAATTTGATACTAGAAGTCAGATGCAGGCCAAATCTTTCTGCATCAAGTAATGACAGTATGGATGCAATATCATTTTATTTAATTTTATTTACTTGAATGATGACTACCGTCATATTTCACAACTGCATATACTACACTGAGTCTTTGTCTTATTATACGAACTTTCTATGATATTCAAAAATGCTTTTATGATATTTTAAAGTTTAATTAATTAAAGCTAACCTACTATACTTTTCCCAAATCACAAGTTTTTCCCAATATAAAGTTTCTACGACTATTCGCAAGCATACAATAAATCTACCTATTTTAGCCACATTCCCTATGTTTTTCACCAAACACTGACGTTTTCAAGAGACTCGTTATATTCTGCAACCATAAAAAATAAATTAGTCTTAAAGTATGAGAAGTTCAATAATAGCAAAATGTTTGGCGTTGGTGTTCCATTTCCAATCAAGAATATATAAAATATAAACACCAAAATAAACAATGTTGAAGTCTGAAATAAGCTAAATTCCCATGCAGCTATTCGAAAGATACAAAGTGTGCCTTTCATCTTGTTTATAACAATAAAAAATCGCATTAAATATTCTGTTTAAATTACAGCCCTTTTCGAATTATCAGAGTGATTAAACATGCATGCTCATCATTCATAAATTTATCAGATCATTGGTAAGATGTATAAAAGAACGATAATACCTTAAAAATTCCAAATTTTGCATTGATAATCATCTTGCTACAGATAAATAACATAAAAATTTCCATAAAGTTTTTTTTCCATGAAAAGAGAAGCTAAGTATCAATTCTGCATCGATTTGTCTTTGCCAAGTCTCAACACCGAAGTCAAGGTTCTCTAAAAAAAAATAGCAATAGTTTTCCCTTTAATAAATTCTGAACATGCACGAAAGCATTCTAGCTACAGAACTTGAAATAAACAAGAAAAACATTTTGATCTTATTACACTCTTTAAATTCAGCTGCAGAAACAAGATGACAGTATGTAGGAGTCGAATACAGCTACACAACATCCAGCTAGCTCGTAATGCATATACAACATACATATAAAAAAAGAGCGGGGAAAAGTCGTACATGCATTCTAAATCGTATCACAGACATTTTAAAGCGTGGAAGTTCGAAAAATAAAATCTACTTCTTTGGAGCGTTGCAACACGGGAATAATTTATGGACCGAATACAGAGCAGTTGTATTTGGAGGGGGGGAAAGATCTTTTTCCCTCCTTTTTATTTCTAGTTTGAACTGCTAAGTTCGCTCTTTTTGTGTTTTGTTGGAATCAGTTGTAACAGAATTTTAGAAGGGTAATGATTTAAGTCTGTCCTTTTCAATCATGATTTTTTTAATATAAAGCAAAATAAATGTCAGATATCTATCGTGTTTGAAATAAAACAGAAATGAATCTTGTTAATTTAAGGATAACAGACTATTCTTCCATTCTATAGTTAAATACGTATTGCCATTTTCGGAGATAACCCAATTCAATCATTGCATTTACACCATTTTCGCCAAAAGTAATGCTTTCGTACATATGCTTACGTAAACTTCTATTAGCAAAAAATAATGCTAAGTTATAAGTGAATAGAGAGCAGCTCTCTGAAACGTCAATTTAAAAAAGCGAAGGAGCGAATAGAAAGGCTGTAAATAAAATAAAATAAACAATTAAATAATGATGAACTAGATATGTATATAAAAGCACAGTGTCGTGGCCATAAAAGCACAGTGTCATGGCCATACAAACATACGTACAGAAATAAGAAGAAAGCAGTTATGATGACAACGAATGTAAACAACTCGTTTTTCTTTTTCACAGTGCCTGACAAAGGTATAATTACTGGAACCCATCTAGCAAGAGCTTCATTGAATGCAACAGCAAAATTAGTGAACTTGATAAAATGAATGACATCGATAATAATAATCACACCTGAAAATGAGCATTCTGTTGTTTCACGATAAAGGAAATCAGCACGAAGGAAGATGAGAAAGAAGAAACACATACACTTCAGCCAAAATTATAGCAGTATTGTTTTCATGCGGTATAGAATCTTCATCCAGTGTTCTAGCTGGTCTTGTTACAAGAAGTAAACGTCCGATTATGCCTACCATTTCTGCAAAATGATTATAATGGTACAGAGAAGATAAATAACGAAGTCTAATTAGCTAGAATACAGAATTAATATTCAGTCGGAGTACAGCCCCACTACTTTTTTTGAGCGAAATCGTTATTTCAGCCGGAACGTGTATAAAGAGCCCCAAAATAAAATGCACTGTGAGTATTTTGTTGTGCAACGAAATTCCAATACTAACTGCTTATCATGTTATTAACAACATTTGTTTACTAGCAGTTAGTTATGAAAAAAACCTCACTTCCTTTGATAAGCAAGAAATGCAACCGAAAACTTTAGATATCCGAATAATATCTATCTCATCGAAATGCGACGTGTTCAGAAAAAGGAATACCTACGGGTGTTCTCGGTTATTTCCAGAACTACTTTAATATTCCGAGTATTCGCTGTATACTAACACCTGTATACATGTGTATGTAATTTGATTCGTTACACGGATAGAAACATTTATTTTATAATTAATAAACTCTGAGGTATTTTACACAACGTTTGGGTCCATTAAAAATAGTATAAATTGCCTCATAGTTTATTGATAATAAAATAAACCTTAATGCATAAAAACGTTTATTTAAAAATAATTTGATTTTTGATATTAAGATAAACCTTATACTATTTTCGACAAATCAGGTTTATGACTGCTACATGATGCTCTTAACTCATCATCAAGGTGAGAATCATTAAGTCGATTTCTATGTTAAGTTCTGTTTTAGAAGAGGTTGATTTACGAAGAAATGCTGATGCGAAAATTGTGAGTAACTTTGGATACTCTTTTTGAAGAGCCTTGTAAATTTAGGTACGAAGATTCAAAATTCAGTATACTCCTTTTTTTCCTCTCTTTTATTTAGCAATAACTCCCAAATTCGTTTTATTTTTTAGATTGATGAATTCGTCAAACAGCGTTGTGTAAGCGTATCCCTATGCAGCTAGTTTTGTTATAGCACCTGTTTCTACATTCCAGGGAGTTTCTACAAGCAAACATTTATTCTTAACATTTCTTAAATCTTGAAATCTATTCTTTAATTTCTCCTGAATTAAACTAAATACTAATTTGAAATTATTTTATAGTTTTCTGGAGATGATTGAATGCCATATTGTTTAGCTTTTATTATTACAGAAAATTATACTCTGTTTTTTTACTTTCTGGTAATAAATGCAGTTTTCCTTAATAATTTAAGAAAATTATTAATTAATTAAATAACTTTTAATTTCTTAATAATTTAATTTGCTTATTTATTTTTTAATAACATATGTAATTTATTTTCCATCCAAGCTTTATTCTTCCTCTGTAAACTATGATTGCGATTTTTAACCCCTTGAGGACCAGCGCGCCGGAAATAAAACTCAGTCACGGGACCGAACGCTCTGAAACGGAGCGTCACTACCGGCCCGCGCATTTTAAGCAGTTAAGCCTAAGTTTACAAAAAAATTCGTATAAAATCAGCATTTTAATAAAAAGACTCCAAATTTATAAATTATATATATATACTATACTTCTATTTAATATGTATTAAAATAAAAAATATAACGTTAATACAAATGAATGAAATATGCAAAAAACTAAAATTATTACTATGCACATGAAAACAAATACTATACACAATAAAACAAAGCTGCAAATATTACAAACACAAAATAAAAAAAGAGGAAATTAAGAATAATAATATATTCTGAATAAAATCGAAATTTAAAAATTCTGCTGTGTGTGATATAGTTCAAAACAAGGATCCACACAGAGTCCAACATTGCATATTTTGCACTCATAATATGATGTTTGTTTTCGATTTTTTTTAGCACATACGACACATCTTCTTCTACTTTTATTTCCTTTCCCATCAATATAAATTTTTGGAAAATGTTTACCAGTTAGACGAAATGGCTGAATGCCCGGTAATTTTGAACAAGTTTTTGAGCTCCTTGGTTTAGCGAATTTTCCTATTATTTGATGAATAACTCTGGATCTGAATTCCAAAGCAGATATTTTCTCGCCTTTTACCTTCGAATATATTACATTTGCATTTAGAAGTGCCATATCTAACAAACCAAAAAACAGCTTTTTGTACCATTTTACGGTTTTTCTAAATGCTGGATAGTGATGAATAATAGAATCGCCAATGTCAACACCCCCCATATTGTGATTATACTCCACAACGCAGAGTGGCTTCAAAATGTCCTTTCCAGTCTTTCGGTCTTTTTTACCAATTGGCACAATAACGCCGTCATGTATAGTTAGTTGATAACATCAGCACTTTTTTCTTTTTGTCATTAAACAAGTCACTTGAACTCACACGTGCCCTTTCAAACACCCGTGTTTCCCAGGTTGTTTATATTAACTAGAAGAAATTCTTTCTTCCATTTCACTATTTGATTAATTCATCTATTTCGAAATCTCGCTCTGTCAAACCTCAAAAGACAAACGCAATTCTACTCCAACATTTCAACTAATAAACGTTCCATAAATTTCCACAATCTGTCAAAATATAAACACAGCGAGCAATAAATCCCAGCCCTTTAAAGAGCCGTGATTCTCACTTTGTTTACATCAATAAATATATCAAATACAGAAGCATAGAACAGAAACCAATGCCCGTTCGTGAAGGTCAAATACCATATGAGTCGACCGTTGTGAAAACCGTTGCCGTTTAACGCCATCTAGTAGCATTTAAAAATTCAAATAAAACGTTCCGATTTCCGATTACGCATACGCGACGCTGGTCTCTCCATATCAATCGCAGCTCTTCGCGTGGAAGCGATGCTGGGCTGATAAGAGTGGAATCGCTGCGTCGCGTCCACGCGACCTTGGTCACGAACGGGTTAAAGCTGTTCCACAATGTCACACACAAAAGCTAAAAGTCATTATTTGTAAGTTTACTCTAAATTTGTTTTCTTGTAAAAGTAAAATAATTTCTTGTCCTAAAGAAAAAAAAACTGATCTAGATTTTTTTAACTATCACACTGCAGTACGTAGAAAAAAATTTAAAAACTTTTAGATTTTAACGTTCGCCCAAAAGGATTAAGATTTTTTATCATCTTGTTAAGTTCGCAGTCTATCAGTCGGCCGTTGTCCTTACTCCTGCTAACCCCCATTTCTCTGTTTTTTTTTTAACTTTTATTATTAAGCATCGATTTCTTCGCACTTCTTCGCATTATTATGTCTATTACCTGTTACCAAACCCTACAAAAGTGTGCGCAGAATTTAATATAGAAATGCTATATAAGAAACATAATCAAATATTTCAACTTTAATTGAATATTTCTGCGCAAATTACCAGACGTAATACTTACTTTAATTTCGTAACTATTGTCTCTTGTAGTCCCTAAAAATAATAAATTATGGATTTAAACATTTTTAACAACTTTTGATTTTATATTTGTCAGATATTTATCAGTAGATTTAGTTAACTCATAATTACACAGATTACTTATAAATCATAATTTTGAGATTGGAATTAATATATATGGCCTAAATAGCTTAAGGAAATATGTAAAGATATGGATGATATACTTTCTAAGTGCCAACTACCGTCTGCATATTCTTTCATATACATATTCTTAGTTTGGAAGTAATTCATATTTTTTCACAAAATAGACGATTATTTTAGAAACAGCAATATAAAGATTCATTCATATAAGAAATAACGCTTGTCAAAGAAAATATTCAACTGTTTGTGTTCATAAAGCCAATGATTTTAATGGCTCATCTACGCAGCCTTGAAAGAACGCTTTAACAAAATGAACTGTTTAGTTATTGTGTAACTTTTAATAAAGCATTTCTTATCAGATAAGAACAAAATTAACGGTGGCATCTTAGCTCTCTTCGTTCAACAATAAAGAATTTTCGACTATATTAAAATAATTCAAATAATGGCAGAACAGTGCCCAATACAAACTTGAACAAGTTTTAAACAGCAGAATAGAAATAAATTCCTGAACACTAAATGGAAGAAATAGCAAACATACAAAATCACACTTATTTTTATTGGAAGAGGCAGAAAGCAAGCAAATTTTAATAACATGTAAAATTCATCTTGTGTTTCGCATTAATTTCGGATGAAAAGATTTCACGCATTTTATAGCATAAAAAGTTACAGAATCTCTCCACAAGAGCGTTTATATATTTAATGTGCATGGTTTAGAGTGATTAAACTACTGTACTCGAGCAGAACAATTTCTTTCTTCTCGTTTGTATTACTTTAAAATGTTTAAAAATGAGAAAATTCTTTGTTCTCTTTCCTTTAAACTTCCCGCTTTGTCTCTCTCTAAAATGTATAATTAAACTAAAAAAATAGCTAGTATCAATTCTGGTATAGCCTTCCGTTTTAAACTTATTCATAAATAAAGAGTAACAAATTTTATAACTTTAAAAGCAACAAGCTATGTTCTTCGAACTGTAATGGGTATTTATGCCTGACGCACTATAAGTAAAACACACAGCATTTAAAATATATCCAAAAGATTTTAGATTAAGAGCAGCTGAAAAGGCAAGAGAAGTCGAACAAAGCAATAAAAAAATAAATAAAAGACTTCTAAAACAGTACTTATAAAAAATAAATTTAGCAGTTTTTAAATCAAAATATTACATGAAACATCGCACCAAATAATTTCAAAATGAGACTGGCAAAATCCATCGAAAAGTAAAACCAGACCTTGCACCATTTCAGCTCAAAAATCACGCTGAAAACATTCTCTTTTTAGGTAATATTAGTAAATTAAAATTAAATCATCATATTGCTACGAATTTTTTACATATGTAAATAATTTTTGTGAAATTACATGAGAAATTGCAGTATTATTATTATTTTTTGTATAATGTGACATGAAATGCTTGAAAGAAACTATGCTCTGCCGAAAAACTAACAATACAGGGGCAAGGCCTTTTAACATTGGTTAAATGGCTATCTCGCTAAATTAGGGAGATATCGGCAAGCTGGCGATGGTTTTGGAGATTAATTTTTGTCGCCAAATTTGGCAAGAAATTTCCAAAAAGAGCCAAAACTTATGCCTTCCAGTAATTTCGAAACGTGCAAGGTACTAAAAATCTTCCGGCGGGTGGGATGAAACTATATAAGATCGGAGAGGGTATCAGTTTCTGAGTTCGGAGTAGTGTATTGAGATAACTTAGCTTCGCTCTTTAGATGCGCTTTGCATTGCGTTGCGTTGTGTTTAACACTCTTAGTAGTTCGAAGTGTAACTACTGATGTACTCTGAGATACTGTCAATAGCTGCACGAGAATTTTTATGGAAGAATTCCTGAACTGTGAATTGTTTCTTTTAATAAAATAAATTTTATCATGCTATCATCGGTTTTGTGTGCTTTCAATCTATTACGAACGTATACGCATGCAGCAATATATATTGCATTCAGGCAATAAAATAACTATTTTATTCTATTTGTCAACAGTTTTATCTCCTAGTATTTGCCCTGTTGAAGAAACGAACGCTATCGGAAGGAATCGCAAACTCATTATTCAACAGATTAATAGGTTACAATTAAAAATAAAATATTTAGCGAAATAAACTAGTTACATATTTCTAACGGAGTAAGTAATTTTTACGTACTGTCGTTAAAAGTGTCTAGACCAGAATCCTCCTAGGTTTTTGAAACGTTCCATAAAATTACGCGACTAGAAATTTTACCATTCACAAAATTTTCTGTTCTCTTAATACTTTTTATGTTTATTTTAAACAATACATCTAATCAATATAATATATCTAACTGATAATTTTTATGAGCGTTCAAGTTAAAAGAAAAATTTGGAATCAAGACACGTATTTTACTTTATATATTTACTTTACATTTTTAATAACATCTTAATTTCTTTAGCACTTATTAATACTGTTACGAAATGTCCAAACGCGGTAAGATGGCTTTTCCGAAAAGCAGATGTACGGTTGCCATAAAAAAGCAAGTGAAGGCAGGGTTGCCACATTTGACGAGAAATCGCTCGTTCGGTGACAAAATTGGCGATATGCCATGGACGGTTGGAGAACCTTCTGGAACGAATTCTTACCGGTTGAGCCCAGAATGTTCTCGAACACAAGCCGAAAGCTATATAAACCATGCTGGTCCGCAGTCAGTTAGTGTGTGTGTCTCGAGTTAGTCTGTGAGGAGTCGATCGAGTTGACAGCCGTGCCGAGTGGGTCGTCGAGTGGATGAAAGAGTCTCTTGTGTATCGCGGTTAGTGCATCGTCGAGAGAGTATGTTAAGCTCCTGGAACGACTAAACCGAAGAGTCAGGAGCTGTGTTCTGTGTGTCGTCGAGTGCATCACGAGTTGTAGCGTGGAGAGTCTCGAGAGTACGTGGTGTTCCGAGAAAGACCGAGCATAGTCGGGAGCTGTAGTCTGGTACTTTGCAGTGAAGCTGTCTTCACCGTGATAGCTTGATAACCAGAAAGCTGTGTCGCTGATTGTGAGCGTGTTTATAGTAGATCTTCGACGACTGTAAAAAGTGGTTTTGGAGCTGTCCTGACAATACTGGTAAATAAAGTGTGTTTCGATACTTCATCAAGTGTCGTCGTTATTCACTCCAAATCCACACAAACCCTGTACGAACATGAAGGAAAAAAATAACGTAACAACTGGTGTCAAAAAAGAAAAACGGAACAATGCATTAAATTAATAACGTATCTGGCAAAATAGTTTTACAAATATGTTCTGCGTTAATGAATCGCATAAAATCCATACAAGCGATTCGTTTTACCTATATTTTATTCTTTTATTTTTTAAACACATATCTTTCATACAATTTATAATGTCTCTAATTAACAATTCATGTATGAATTAATAGAATTAACAGTATTTGTATCGCTGCTGTATTTTTTTCATCTTGTTCACAAATGGTAAAAAACCGAATAATGTAATTTGTAATGTGCAATTTGAATAAGAAACTCTGCAATGTCTGCAACATCTTACCTTTCTTGCTGGTCTGTTCATTCACTTTGTTAAAATATTTTTAGAAATTCTATTAAAAATTTGTAGCGAGTAATTTGAAAAAGAAATTATAAAAGTATATTTAAATCTGATTTTGTGTTTGACATAATTTGTGTATCTGTATTATGTAATCTACTTTTGCACGAGATAAGAATAAAAGCTGATAGCTCAAAACGGAACGGTTGCTTAACCTTCTGGTTTACTATTCAATGAGTGTGACTAATAACATGTATTTCCAACACCATGTATGCGTCTTTGGACCAATCGTGTACCCGCCACATAACATTTATATATATTTTTAATGCTAATCTATATTATGGATGTCAATGGTAGGGTCAAAAAAAGAACATTTGAGAGGTTCCATTAGTCATGCTCACTGGACGCTATGCGTTTGTCATTCAACGCATATGCATTATGCGTTTTCCATTCAATGGTAGTTTTTAAGGTACGGCAAATACGGTTGAAATAACGTTTATAAAATGTTTTGCTACAGAGCATTTTTCAAATATTTTACTTTTTAGAAACTAAAAGCAACTTTTTAAAATTCATGAATGCACATAAAAAATAACATTATTCGCAAAGATAATAAAAGTATGCGAAACTAGGAACGGACTATTTTATTCGAAATACTGAATCGTATTCTTTCTAACTAGTACCTTATTTTCGTTCAACATACATTCACTCATATAATTTAATAAAATCTAAAGTACTGTACGCTTCTTATGATGTACAATTAAAATTACAAATGCTTATTATTATATAAGCATTAAATCATCGTACTTCCTTTATATGTAATCAATAAATAACCAAAAATGCTTTTAACGTACCTTTTTAATATATTTCATTACTAGCCCAAAAGGGGCGTTAGTCCAAATGGACTATTACTTTCGAAAATGGATTTTGTGTTGAATCACTATAAAAGGCTATATCACTTTTCAGATTGTTGCCACCAAATACTATCGCCGTGCATTATTTTTAAAGAAATTAAATAATGAAGAATCTGCATGAAACTATATACGTTTCTCGCATTGTGAGGAAACAACGGTACCTAGAGCCACCAGATTTTGAGTAACGTAGTCCTCAAGACGAACATGTGCACCTGGAAGCCCAAATTTTGAATTTCGAATTTGTTTTACTACCTTCTTCATATGTTGTAGAACTTGATAAATTTTTGATTCATAAACTCAAAGATTTTTAAAGCCAGTAGTGAGAACTTTGTACGGAATAAAACATTTTTATCTCCAGCGCGCGAGACGAGAGTGTCTATCGTAAATTCTAAAGATAGGCTGTTTTTAAATATTTTGTGATTTTGCTGTTGAATTGAATTTTGTGTGACATAAGTGCGAAGACCGTGATATTTAATAAACAAAGTTAACACATAATATGTTAATAAGGGCCAAAAACTGTTTTGTAAAGCCATCTTAGTAAGAAAACTGAACATTGATACCATGAAATGAGAAAAGATTGAAAAAAATAGGAAAATTTATGCCAACACTTAATATGTATACGCGTATACCGCGAGTTTCACACGATCAATACCTTTATTTTTAATCGTCAATTTCGATTAGCCTAGCCGACCAGGAAAGGTCACTGAGATCAAAATCACCAGCACAGAATTTGGTTAACCCTCGTTGTACTGACATTCATATAGAGCACTGTTCACGAGTTTGAATCGCGTTTTTCTATAAAATGCGCAGTTTGTCCATCCATTATCTTCTTATTATAAAATCTCCAAAAATCAACCAATTCACTCAATTTTTTAAGAAGGAAGCTGAAACTCTCAGCTATTCAATAATATGACAGTAACTTAGATGCGAATGATTCTACAGCTTCCAAAAATGAATTAGTGCGGTTCACTTGGCAACTCGTTTTCAAATCTGTTTGAAAACGCATCATGGCTTTTATGACAACAAAATAAATAAATATAATAAATGCGATTACAACTTAAATAAATAAATATATTGAAAATCTAAGCAATATGTTTTTTAATAATTTTGATCCCAAAAGACTGCGGCAGTTACGATAAGTATTGAATAACTAAGCTTCTAGAAACAGGAAAATTATCCAGATATTTGAGTTACTTAATCTTTTCTATAAACTAGAAGTAATAACTGCGTATAATTATTCTAATGAAAAATAATGAATTGTTTTAGCAGGAATGAATTATATATTCGTTTTCTGTGTTAAATTTAGGAAAATGCAGCTATTTTTTCCCATTGAAATGCAATTTGTTTTGATTGCTGAGTGAGCTTTCTACTAGCTAGCAGATTTATATAGCTATATGTTTTCAAGGCGAATTAAAATTACGTCTTCACCAAATAAATACCGAAATATACCACGCATACAACTATAGTAATTCATATATACAACCTGCTTGTTAACAATCAAATTCGTTTTTTTAATTTATAACAATTTATAACTATTTATAGAAATATGTTAGCTAATAATCGTTTCAATTTATGTTTTGTCAAATCATCTTTACATAATGAAGGCCAGTATAATTTTAAGATTTTAAAAATTTAGATAAATAAAATTTGACATTTCAATGTTTAAAAAGAAAAAATGTTTGAAATAGACATCAGATTATCAAAAGAAATTATATATAAAATTGAATACCATCTAAAATTACTACATAAATCTTAAAGGCACTCAAACTTTCTACTTGGTCGGTAGACCAGAGCCAGAATTTTTTGACATCCCTTGGGGTACTAAATTTAGAAATGCATAAAGAGGGTTACGGCATTTTTCTACTGAATGCAGTCAAACATGTATTATATGTAAGTAAAAGTAAATATTCAAATTCGAAAAACTTTTATCTTAGTACGAAAAAGAATACACATTTCTCTAGGAAATAATTCTCGTACCATAAATATGTATGAGACTTGTTCTCGTTTTGAAATTCTATGCCATTTACTAAAGTATACCTATATCTAACTCACTTCATTCATTTATTTTTAATCGAATAAAGTTTAAGTAAGAACATTTCCATTTCGTCAGAGTTATTTTGTTAAAAAGAGATGAAGTTACAAGGAGGAGCACCTATAACTAAAACAGTATTAATATTTTCTTTTTCCTTAAGTCATCAACTCCATACAATCTTATTCTTCTAATATAATATCGATAACAGATAACTTGTAGTTTATTCATAATTTAGAAGTACACAAATGCTGTGTTTGGAACTATCGATAATTTGCAAATGCTTTGCATAACATAATACGCACAATGCGGTTAATACATTCTTGTTCATTGCCAGTATTTTAAGGGATCATTATTTAACAACAGATTCCTCATGAGATTCGTATGCAATAGTTAACAAAATTAGCATCCTATCACAGGTGAAAACTAAAGCATGTCTTTCTTTATTCCCAATCATTTTATCAATCGTAATATTTTAATCTAAACAGTGCACTGTTATAAAAACAAGTCTATTGTCTTTAAACTTTGATACATTCAAACGCTCCCTATTGAGAGTTTAAATAAGGTAATTTTAGTTACCGCAGTTTTGATGAAGGTAAAATTTTAGTAAAAATGTTAGTAGTAAAAATATAAAAAATTCAAAATAAACAGTCTAAAAATAAAAGAAGAAAAAAAAGTTTATTTTTCGCAGCCGATTTATTCGAGCCAAAATTTTACAAAACTCTTTTTAAACAATAATTGGAGATATTAGGGAAATTTCTGTGGATTATATAAATATATAAAGATAAATATAAAAACTATATTATATAAAAATCATCAAGAGAATCAGACATCTAACATTTTGAATGCAACGTTCAGAAGAACTTCAAGTTTGAAAAACAAAAATCAGATTTGTAGAAGTGCCAATTAGGACATAAATATGCACCTTCTCATACGTATATGGAATATATACCTACATAAACAAATATACGTGCATGCATATGAAAACACATACACAAGCATTCGGTAGCTGCTTTGTAGCTAGAAAGAGAGCGACGAGATTGACTATTATTTTGGTGCGAATTATTTTGCCGGTCACTTACAAATGTTTCAAACAAACTACCATCTTCTCCAAATCATGTGACATACGATATATTTTTGTGATGATGAATATAATTTTTCAAACAACTGGAATATGCTCTTTTTTTAACATCAGGTATTTATTAGGTAAACTTAAGAATTTTGTGTAAATCCCACATATGAATGTGAAATGGGAGTATATATTAATGCAAAGGAAATTACATCATCTAAGTGAAAATCCATTTTACCCCCTAGTTAAACAGAAATGAGCCATGCTTCTTTTCACAAAAGTAAAAATATGTCGTTATTATAGATATCATTTATATAAGAATACATTAAACTTAAAATGTCAGTTTGAAACTTTTTTTATTTAAAATCACATAAAGGAAGTAAATATATATCTGTAGTTAGGGAAACAAAGTAGTTTTTCTGACAGTTCTCAGATACGCAACATTTGGCGATATCTGTACCTTTACCTTGGATGGCAAAGGAAACTCCATTCAGAACGCCAAAAATTAAAGGAGATACCCCAGGTTATTTTAGTTTTATGTGATTACGGTAAAGCAGCGAGGTCTATCTGCCTAAGGAAAGGAATGCCTTCGTGGAGGACTTTCTAAGAGAAACTGGCTCGTATACATGTTATGCATCCGAAAAACATCGCAAACAAACGCCCATGCAGCCAGCCCGTTCACAGGATTCAAACCTCGGACCGAACAACCACTGCTCAGCAACTTTTACCGCTCGGCCGCTGGTAGGGGTACTGCTTTTACGTTTCTTTTCTTCTCAATTTATTCACTTTCAGAGAAATTTACCACAAATTTTAAATGGCAAAATATAGAAATAAACTTAGCTGTTTAAAAATCATCTCCAGGTCATAAATTTCAACGTCAGCCAGTTTTTTATACAAATGTACTTCGATCGCATTTTACATTTATTTTCGAAGTTTCATTAAAGAAAACACTGGAAAGAAATCGTCTCTTAACTCATCGATTCAATCTTAATAACATACACATTTACATTGCAGAATTCAGTTAAGAGTTCGTTTATGTGAATTTTACAATATACGCTTCAGAACTTAAAAGTGCTATTAACAACGCATAGCATTTCTCATAGTATTTTTCCTATCATGAAAAGAAGTGCTAAAGAGTAGAAAATACAGAAAGTAGTATACGCAAAATATGCATGAAGTCCTTAACCCATTAAAGTAATAAATTCGTGATAATAGTAAATAATCTTTATTACGGAACTAAACATAAATGTGTATACGTCTTGTTATAAATGGTTTGGTTTATTTGATTAAGACAAAGCATTCGAGGGTTATCTTCCAAAGGGAAAGGATGCCTTCGTAGAGAACTTTCTAAGTGAAACTGGCTCCTGTACACGGTACACATGCAGCCAGCGCGTTCGCGGATTCGAACCTCAGACCGAACTCGACTTCACCGCTTGGCCACTGGGGGACCATCGCATTATAAGAAAAACTACCGTATTTTAAACAGCATTATTGGAAAACGAAAGAGATCTATTTTTGTCACAAACAATAAGTACTTAAATTCAACGTTCTTTGTTTCAACTCAAATTTTAATAATTCAGCAACAGTTTATAATTTGAATTTTAAAAATAAAGGTAGGTATTTTTTTAACTCCATAATATAAGACTTTTGCATCTATTTTTTATATTAGATATTCCCCCTCCCCAGTGCTGCATAATTTCTTGCGGTTTAGCTACAAAATAAAAGAAAGTATTTCACCTTCATTTTGGGCTCGTTGAAAGTGTAATTCAAATACCTTCCCCCACATCGTGTTACTTTAACAGACATTTAATTTTCAACTTGCTGTAGTTTTTCAGCCCTTCAATTTGTAAGACGGTCTCTCAACGATGTTATTCAAATATTTATTTCTCCGTATATTTTTATTCTTTTACAACAGAATGTCACTGCTGAATTCTAAATTCAGACATACCGACTGCTTAAAACACTTTTCAGAGGTTCTAAGAATAATAAAACTACTATAATGCCTCTTGTAATGCACTTCATATGAAATGCAATGGTATTTAGACAGCCTACCGTTTTAATAAAATATTGTTAACCTAATCTGTGATATATTTCACTATCTGAAAAGCTTTAAGCTGAAATTTAAGACTTATCATTAACTGATCTTTTCAGTTTCTACTTATCCGATTTCTTTCTGAATCATCAACAATTTATTTATTCTGTTAAGACACACCATTCACTGGCTATATACCAGCTATAGCCAAACAACGACTATGGTCTGTTAAATGCTCTTCGGATTGTATCAAGCAAAAGTTACGTTTTGTTTAACTGAATATGGCAAAACATAGATGGGTATATCCCTAAGGAAAGGGATCATTTTGTGGAAGATTTCTTAATGGAAACTTACACGATATTTTCTCCTATCTTTCTTTTCCCCTAAAACAGTGTTGCTTCTGTACAGTCATTATGTTTGTCGAAGCAGAAAACGTAAAAATGCTCTTGCCGGGATTCAAACTCCGTAGTTCCCGACAGCTAGTCGCACGTGGTTCCAATTACAGCACGAAGACACGCGGCAAAGAAGGAGAAAACGCCTTACATATTGGTTCATATTCGCATTAGACAGGGGAAAACTATGAAAATATCCGTGGAGTAGTTTTTTTTTTTTTTTTTTTTTTTTTTTTTTTTTTTTTTAACTATCACTAATTAACTTTTAATTCACATTATGCTCATAATAATTCCAAAATGTGAAGCGTGTACTAATTAGAGTAATAAATAAAAGACAAAATAATTCAGTTTCTATGATTCGGTGCCGTTGATACTACTTTTAGAGCAAGTAAGGGTTAAGGTGACAGCAACTCAATAAGGCAACTGCATCGACTACAGATGCACCAACGAAGCAGCTCAAATCTTCTCACAAGACACGAGGAGTATGTATAGCTGCATACTTTAAAATAAAATGTATCTGATGATCCACATCGTATGTAATGAGATAATTTAACAATTTAAAGGTAGTTCTGCTCTTCATTTTTTGGTCATTATATTAGTTCGGTCAAAAATTCTGGTAAGTCCTCAGTTTGAAATAATTTTCATACATTAATAGCAATTTCTACGTTACGGCGCTGCACTGTCGAATTTGTTGCCAATTTTCGCACAGGATTGATATGGGTTAAGATCAACAGAATATCAAAACACTAACTCCACTTTTGATTTCAGATACCCTTACTGAAACCAATGTACCATTATTTAAGTCAAAGGCAAAACTTGAACATCAGAAAAATATCCTTGGCGTCTAAAAGAAATTTATTCAGATTTAAGATACTTTCTTGAACTGCATACATAAAATATAGAAATGAAAATATAGGAATATACTTTTATTCTTGCTTCAAAATTCGTTGTTCACTTATATTTCTAGATAACCATACAACCCGAAAAGGCAAAAACTTTCTTAATTCACTTGCACATTTCTCTACTTTCTCAATGTTTTGCTTCTCTCAAAGCAATTAAAACATACTGTTGCAATTCTTTGAAAGTTTAGGAATGGCTTTGTATGTGCAAGTCCTACTGATATAGAGTTTACCTGTTTCTGCAATGAAATAATTGTTCTTACAATAATATAATAAAATATATCACAGTTAGAATTTAAAAACAGATGCTAATATTAAGTAACAGAAGTTCCTGAGTTTTACAGTTCTAACCTTTGTTCTAGTATTTCATTTTTTAAAATAAAATATGCATATAGTTTTCACTTTTATTTTTTATTTCAAGAAAACACGCAAAATCTTGCTTTGTTGCCACGTGTGAGGTAAAATTTAATCTAAAATGCGAATTATTTACATAATGACACACAATATGATGGAAATTAAATTAAGAAGACACAGGAGCATCTTCTGTGTTTTTAGAGTTACAGTAAAATCGTTTGAAATTGAAAGATAAGTTTAAAGATAATTTTATTTACAGAAGTACAGATAGTGTGTCCGCAAAAGAAAGATTTTTCTTTTTTTTTTTTTTTTACATTTTATTTAATTTTTGATTAGTGATGCTTTAGACATTTTTCTCTATCGAAGTCAGCCCAATGACAATGAAATTTTCTTCTTTACAATTTATGCTGGATAGAAAATTTTTATATTTTTAAACTCAGTATATGGTAAGGTTTCACCTTATTCTAACCAGTTATTTTTTATTGGACTTTCCCATTTCTCCTGATTTCAATTTCCTGCCGGAACGTTAATTTTGTATGACGTAGATTTAAATTTTAAACGTGTTTCAGATGCAGTGTTTAAGCTGCGTTTCAGGAGTTTAAAAGTACCAGTAGCGGACTTAGTTCCGATATTTATGCTGCGAGATTAAAATTAGCTCTCTAGTTCGGTGTTTGACACCTTTCAGTTTATACTGATATTCCTCGGCCCGGATTTGCTGTATGCAGGAGATTTAGCGTTAGTTTAAGCTAAGGTTCCAGTCATTAGAATTCTTAATTTTTTAGTGATTTGTTACATTCTTATTTTTCGTTACGTATCCATAAGTGGCGGTGATTTGTGAACACGAAGTTTGTGCATCTGTTTTAATTTAGATTTAATAAAAAGGTTACTTGAACCTTTTTTTTTTAAATTTGGTTATTTAAACCTTTTTAAAAGATTATTTAAACCTTTCATCTGCAATATTTTGTTCTTAAAGACATAGCGAGGATTCGCTTTTAGTCTTCCACATAGGGTTTAAGAGTGTATGCTCCCAAAGAGTACACGCAAACTCTAAAACGGGATAAGGAAAAATATATAATTTAATTGAAGCCCTAATTGCAAAAAGCAAAACAATGACATAAACAAATAAAATTATGATAAATTAAAGAAACGAAAATGTTAGGAAAATAAAACAGCAGTCATTCGAGAGAACTAAAACGTTCAATATTTTATGACACTATTCAAATCGATTTGTCAGAGATATATAACTACTATATCTTCTAATGCACACGCATGCACAGTATTCAATCGAGTAGAAAGCTCTTGAAACACCTTTTTTGATTCATGGAATGTTTAAACTTGATACAAAATTTATTGTCTGCATCAATAATGTTCAAATTTCTACAATTTAATTTTTACAATCTGAATATCACGAACGTAGATAATAAATTAGGAAAAGAAAAATAACAAAAATTACACACTTCCCTCCAGCTCAAAATGTGTACTTTTTTAATTTATTTTGGTTCGGTGTACCCTTTTATAATTTTGGACTTGAGCTTTAAATGATGGAATAATAGAGTCCTTTGGCATTAATGATAAAATTATGCATATTGCTACCGAAACATTCCAGTCAATAAATGCAACATTTTCAGATCCTTAATATGTTACTTAATGAATTATTCATTTGCAAATAGAACTGCTATATTAGTTTACGCGCTTGAGAGATCAGAATCGTTAATTATCACTTTTATAAAAACATTGGAAGAAACTTTAACGATTTCAGATACTTGGAACATATTCCTAACATCATAAATTTTCTCTTTAGACATAACGACAGCTAAGCTTTCACTATTTTCAGATAAATGAATGATTAAACATTTTCGTCGTCATCAAAATTTACAAATTTGTATACCGAAAAGAAAGAGAGGCAAAATAATCGCTTAGCAGTATTCGCTATATTTCATCTGCATATCTCAAAGTTACTAAACCATGTGTAGACATTCATGCATCTTCCCAATTTATCAATTTATGGCTCGTAGAAAGTATTTATATTCCTTGCAAAAATTACATGTTATTCTTCTCACAAAGAGACTGATAACTAAAACTTCGCAAATAGAGCTTTTAAGATTTACTTTCTGTATAAAATATGAAATACATTTTATATAGCAAGTAGATTCAAAATAAAGTAATTAAAAGTAAATTAAAAAGCCTATGACTTGCGCTAAAGCTGCAAAGTAATAAACCAATAACGTATAATAAGAAAACTTTCCATATACCATCTCCAAGGAACACAATTTCAATTTAAAACCATAAATGAAAAAAATTTTAGTCAGACTTTAAATTAGTATTTTAAATAGCGATTTCAACTTCTTGTTTAAAAAGTGCTAAAAAAATCTTTAATCGCAAAAATACCAAAACCAAAAGTAAATTTTAAATATTGAAAAAGTAGTTATTGTCATTGATCGCAGATTAATCGACATATCAAGGGAAAATAACCAATCTACTATCAATTAACAACTAAATTAAGTGAGTGTTTCGTTTTACTTTCAAGTAAGTATCAAATTATTTGCTAGATTCAAACCATTAAGTCACAATTAATACACAATCCAAATAAAGATTAGCCCATTTAAGCCAATAGAATCTTGCTAAACAAAACAGCAATTAATCTTAAAATTAAAAGTTTCTATTAAGAACATAATTAATCTGAACTAGATGCTTACTTTAGAAGACATATAAAAAAATTCAAATTCAAAAACAGAAGTAAACATATTAGAACATTAAAAGTTAATTAAAAATCATAAGAAGATCAAAAATGATATATCAAGCAAGTAGACTATATAGTATAGCAAGTAGACTTTTTACAATCAGCTGGTAGTAAGTTTTTTACCTAAGAAGCAGATTTTTTATGGTCACCTAGTCTTATATAAAAGTTAAGTTTTTTGTATAAGAACTACTGAATTGCACACATTTTTCAGTAATTTTAGCAATTACTTACAAATGATACAAAACTTAAAACTACATCTTAATATTTATATACATACTGACTCGTATAAGTTTTGCATGAGGTTTACCTTTTGCCTGTCTTTCTCCAAAATAGCCACTGCTTTTCCATAAAAAAGTGTCTTTTACCTGAGAAAATTCTGAAATTACATCTAATTAAGTGGTTAATTATATATTAGAGAAGAAATAGTTCAAAATGCCGAAATGGTATTTGATTATCTCAGGAGTAGAAATTTGGCATATTTGTTGAAAGCGATAACAACATCAAATGTGGTTTAGGCACTTTGTTAAAATTATCTGAAAGATGTGACTTTTTTTCCGCTCATGCACAATGTAAAAAGCTAGGAAGGCTGTGACTTTTTTCCGCTCATGCACAATGTAAAAAGCTAGGAAGGCTGCGAATTTTTTCCGCTCCTGCACAATGGAAGGGAAAGGAAAATAGGCTGCTATATATTAAGAAGTTCGCCAAAAGAATTATTTTTGGCGCAAACTGAAAAAAAAAAAAAAAAAAAAAAAAAAAAAAAAAAAAAAATGCGCAAAGTTAAATTTTTAAACTTCTCCGTAAATTTCACACCAATTTTACAAAATTAATATTTAGGCATAATTTGAGTCACAGAATCGAAATATGGAAAAAATTTCTATGCTAGTTCAGAAAAAGTCAATTTTGTGTCAAAATACGCATGTTAGAACAATGCTATATATAAATCAAATATATGCCAGAAACGCCAGAAAAAGCATGTATTTATTTGACAAAGAAGTCATAACATGCCTCTACAAATTTAACAACAAAAGGGCATTCTAGACATCAGTCGTACGTTTTTACAATAAAAATAGTATATATGCTTTCAATAGAAAAAGGACATAAAAAATGTATGCAGCATTCTTCAACAAAAGACGTCAAAGATGCATACTTTCGGCAACTGAAGGCACCTATTGAGTAATAAGTAGTAACTTCATTTTGATACCGAAAAATTTTTCCAGTTCTTCGAAATAACAGTTAAATCAAAGCAAAAAAAAAAAAAAAAAAAAAAAAAAAAAATCCGACACCATTTAAGTTTTTTTGTATGGAACAATAAAGGTGAAGATATCACGTCAGGACATGCATTAAAGGCTTAGTACTGTATAATTTGTTCCCGTTATCACTTGAAGGCACGCTTAAGACAGGAATGTTTCTAGCAAATAATTCCAATGAGTTACAGAAAAGATTGGAAAATGAATACGAATTACACTTATTTGCATGAAAGCTGTTTTAAGCAAGTATACTGCTGAATAAATTACATCACTTTTGTTTTGAATGATCAATCGTATGTAACAACTTAATAACAGCAATATCTGTTTGAAATTTCGACAATTAATTGTAAGATAACTGTTCATTCGTCTTATCGAGTATTACTGTAGCCTTTCAGAATAACATACAGCAATGGTTTTCAAAACATGATATGCATACTTCAGAGGGATGCAAGAGATTTTTAAGATTTTCCTATAGCAACTCTGAAAAATATTAGACTTTGCACATACATTTCTAACTAACATTTACCAAAGTGAATATTTAATATTACCAACCTCACATTTAGACACAGGTATGTAGCACTTTCAGAATGAAGCGTTTAATAATTTTGTGTTCGAAATTAATCAAGTCATTTTAATGCACTTATGAATTTTAAAAGTAACATTATGTTCATTTTTGTACTAAAACAGTTGTTTCTGAAAATACATACAATATTTTCAGCATTCGAAATTTATTTCTCACGTGCGCTTCCTATACTTAAGCATTTTCAACTTGCTGATGTACATATTCAAATAATCGTACATCTCTCTGAAATACACCCAGAGATCAAAACGCAAAATCGTGCCAACCTCGGTCAGATGGGAAATATTTAAATTAATTTTGACAAATTTTACTTTCGACTGTCAGCACTATTTGCTTTCTTCCCGGTTGTCAACAAAGCCTTTCTTTTAAGGTTGTAACAGAAAAGTATCATTTTTAATATTTGTTTCACTAGTTAAGTTTTTTTTAATAAAAATTGGTGTTAACACAGTAAGACCAAAATTCTTAAACTAGCTTTGCACCATTTGAGACAATTTTATTATAAATATGTTTTTCAGCAGATTAGAAACATGCTCAGTTATCTAGAAGAAAAATATATTTTTTTAAATTTTATGTTAGAGGTACTCTACAACGTTTTAGTTCCTACGTGAAAAATGTCCATAAACCACTTAGTAAGAAATCCTGAAAATTCTCCTAAGAATCCCACCAGATGACAGACCCAATCTGATCTGGGTTCCAGCTCATGCGGGTATTACTGGCAACGAAGCGACGGACTTGCTTGCGAAATCTGCAGGCAATAACTCCAGAAGACTGAAAAACCCAGTAAGTGTGCCGCAGTCTTATTTTTAAAAAATTACGCTCAATAGCCTTGTATACGAATGGCATAAAAGATGAGAAAGAGAAAGCACAGGTAGGAGAACCTACAATTCTTTCCAAAAGGTACATGGACAATTAAAACATATAGTGGCGCACAAACTCATTTCTACACATGCCATGGTCCCTTCCAACATTATCTTAAGAGATTCGGCAAACCAGACTCAGAACTATGTGGATGTGTTGTGGTAAGTCATGCAGATTTCAACTGCTCACACACGGATAAACTGCATTCAAAAACATCAAGCAGTGAATACTGGCCGCAATAGGCGGAGAATACCTGAGGCAATAAGCAGGCGAAAACTAAGATTGAGGAGGTGATCAGGTATGCTTAACAAGATATTAAGAAATTCCCCCTTGAGAATTGTATATTCGCAGCATTATTATTGAAATAATCAAAGCCTATAGTATCACTTAGAGCTTGTAATAAGAGAGCTTGTATATCTCTATAAGATAGGCAGAATTTTTATGAAGTGGTTATGCCATCAGAAATTCTTTGGCTTATCTTCCCATTAAAGTTTATTTAAAAGATCTTTCAATAAATTTTGCATCAAATGGATGCTGCATATATCCCTCAAGCATAATAATACTGATTACGTAGGACAGTGTATGCATTCAGCAACCAGCAATGATGTGGTTGGACAAGTAAGACTTTTGTTGAGCTAAAACGTGACAGAAGATACAGAATTAAAACATTAATGTACTAAATCATTATTAATGTGATAGACGTAGGTAATAAATCGTTATTAATGGGAAAATGATAAAAAAATGATATTTAATTGGTAAAATTTTAAAACTTGCTTCAGGTGTTAAAAAATTTGATCTCAGTGTTCTTGTAAACATTACTACCTTGCTTTTTTGTACTCAGTTTTACTAGAACTGACAAATTTGTAAAGTACGGTAGATTTTAAAAAAAAATAAAAAGTTATGGTAATAAAGTTAGCTAATTTTCACTAAAGATAAATTTCCTTAAATTTACAAGATTTGATAATGCTTTCAAAGAACTAACCTTTTTCTTTAATTAAAAGTTGCTTCGTTGATGTGAAAATTGCAAAAAAATCAGTTAAGTTACTTCTAACTAAATGACGTACTTCGATAATGAAGCATTAAAATATTTTTATATAAAGTAGATATTAAAATTTATACAGATGTTCAATTCCTTTTCAGAAGGTCTATATCAGACAATTTTTAAAAAAGTTATTTCTCAGATTTCGGAGTCTGAAGAATTTTTCTTTTACTTTTTATACAAATTCTTTCCACTCTACTAGGTTCTAGAGAAATGGTACAGAAAATACTGCTAAACACGTCTCACTACCTTTGCAAAAGCCGTTTAAAAAAGTTCTTACAAACGAAAGGGGAAAAACACACAAAGATGTGAAGGGGAGAAATTCTTCAGGATAAGTTATAAGAAACCGTTTGTCTCGAACATCCGGTTTCTACTTTAAAGTGACTTTTGATGACAACAGCCCTCGGTATGTATAACACATGACGTTTTCAGTCATCTAGTATATGAATCAAACATCTATCTAGTAATGTTACAACTCACATGCGCCTTCTTATCTGTTCAACTACGGGTTTCATAAAAAAGTATGTTTAAATGTATGAATAAATCCTTAAAAGAAAATAAGTCGCTGATAAGGAGTTACTGTTATGAAAGGTCTTTGACTTAAGGAACAAACAAACAAACAAAATCGAAATGAAAACTAACTGCTAGATAATAAAACACAACAAAAAATTATTTATGAAATTTGTAAAGCGTGCAGAAATTTATTGAATTGCCGTTAATGAAAACGAATTTGAGTGATTTTCAAAAAATCAGTAATCGTTAAGAATCAATGGCTGTAATTAAGATTCCTATTTCGGTTTAAATAACTTGATAATTATATAGAAAGGCTACATGTGCATTAATTATAAGATTCCAAAGCTACCGGTATTAAAAATAAGAATGTACATTTATTATTTATTATACATTGCTCAACATTGAAACTGCAAAACCAAGAAGGAAAGGCGTTTTGAAATTTATGGAATTGATGGATATAGGAATTAATAATATGCAAATGATCAAACACTGGAAATAAAGTATTTAAAGAATCTCAGTTTATTCAGTCTGAAATAAAACTGTCATATGCAGTAATATACAACCTTGGTCTGCTATTAGTAAGGTCATAGAGCATTACTATGCCGCTCTGAAAACCCCTTGAGCATTAAGATTGTCAACTGGTGCTTCCTTTCACAATATCCGACGAATGATGTCCCAGAAGGGTCCGACGGAAACAAGTTTGAAGTTAATAGGCCACAGTAACACGTCAGATCCACACATCTTGATTTACAACAGCACAAGCAATAGAACATCTAGCGTTAACGTGTTGAAAAACTACTTCTGTGATATTTTATATAAATTGCCATATGACTGGCCCCAAGACCAAATGCCATCTTACATCATTATTCGAACAACTGGATGAATGACGTTTTGAATGAATGAAGATGAATGAAGGTTTATTGATGGCGTTGACCTCACAGTTTCTCGACCTATCGCCTACCGTCAATGTTTCTAAAACAGATACGAGATTCATCGCTGAACAAGCTGGTCCTTCATTCTAGCCTCCATCATTACCTCCATTGTTAAAAAGCCTCTGGAAATGGTGCTTGATATCTCTGGCTTGAGATCACTAGGGAAAAAAAAAAAAAAAAAAAAAAAAAAAAAAAACCTGTCGGTAATCGCTCCGCTCAACCTGATGGTTTGTAAGACACTGGTAGACATCCTGAACCCAGTATTTTGCATCTAAGTTTGCTCGAAGTACATTAAGGATCAGTATACGCCTTCTTCTAATCTGACAATCCAACAGGGCAGAAGTTCGCTTCTGGCCACAGTTTGCTGTCATCCGATGCAGCTCTTCTCGCAACCAGGGCTCAGCATCAAACCTCGTTGGATATTTTTTACCTAAACTTGCCGATGTGATAAGCCAATATCTCTGAATTCAAGGATTTTATCCTTCTCCATCTACGACAGATAATTATAAATGGCACGTCGACGTATTACATTATCAAACCATAACACTAAATTCAATATCTGAAGTAGGCTATCGCAGTTAATTGCATAAAAACCTGATTACGTCAGTTTAAGTCCTCATATCTCATCGATTAAATCTAAGCGCTTAAAAATTTAATCATTTACATATCTTAAGTATACATATAATCTTCTCAAAATGCATAATCTTACAATTTTTTTCATCTTGCTGCAGCTTTAGTGTTGAATATTGTAAGCATTCCACTGTCACAGTAATATAAATATGACTCATAACTGATATTTGGTATTTCTATGGGTGTCCTCAGGTATTTTTCAGGAGGGAACACAGATTGCAAGCAAATAATTACAACAATAAATTTTTATTAAATTATTTAATTCGCATAGGTTTACAAGCAGATTACAGAATACAATATTGTATCAGTGCAAAAGAAGCCCATACGCTACAGATATATTACACATGCTTGAATACAAAAATAGAATTAATTATTTGATTTCGAGCGGAGAAAACGCGAGTGCTCCTTTTGTAGCCATCTATGGGCATGTCATACCAAGTTACTTCAACAATGTTAATGTAAATTTAAGAAACGATCACCCACATGTAGTAATGGAGATTTCTCGATATAGATTTATTTTTCGGATCAAGAAATTTAATCTTTTAAAACATTTTGCCTGTTGTTTTATCCAGAAAAGCAGCCAAGATCTTGCTTACAGCATGTAAAAATTCCTGTGAAATATCTGTATCTAATATCTGTAAAATGGAACAGAGTTTGAAAAGAATTTATGAAACGGTAAATTGGGTTTAAATTGTTTTGATGCAGTCCAGCTTTTTTAATATTATTTTTCGCCATGTGTAACGTGAAAACAAGTCAATTTCCCTCTCTAAGACATCAACAAAAGTTCCCTTCCCTTAGGCAGATACCTCCGAATGCTCTGTTATAATCTATACAAACTTAAAATTCTTAACCACATTTGTTAGAAGAAGCATGCGAGGCTTAATTTTCTTCAGGCCAATTTCTGATAATAGAAGGTACGTTAATACCCAACAATCGTTTTCCCTCCTTCCTCCCTTTCTTTTTTCCGTTAGAAACATACATTGCGGAAACTTCTTAAATTTTGTGAGACTCATGTTGCATTAGTATTACGCTATAATTTACCTTCTGCCCAGTCTAGCAAATTTTGGAGTTACATAAAACTTAAAATTTTAAGCGCTAACGAAATTGACCACGTGACCTCTCCAGTTTCCGGAATTATCATCTAGTGCAATACAAAATCAATAATTTATTTTCCTAATTAAAACTGTATTGTTTAAAACTGAGAGATTTAAAAGCAAGAAACGCACCTATGAATACTTTAAATCTTTGCTTCATTTCTAATATACCCGTCTGATAAAAATACATTTAATTTTATTATGCATCCAATTTTATAAATATCTGCAGCATTATCGTCATTAATGAAAGATTCTTCTAACGCCATATATTACGTTTTAGCGTCATTATAAAATAGTATAAATTTATTTCATTTATTTAATTGTTTTTATTATTATGTTCAATCTAGTGCCTGCTTTTTCTGAGAAATTCCTCTGAAAAGACTAATTTGCACATCTTCAAGTATCAAAATATGTGAAAATTAATTAAAATATTTAAAATCATTTTTCTTTTAAACATTTTATCGAAACGATTATAAATTTATTCGAAATTTTGCTACAAAAACTTTAAAAACCGTTTTAAGGTCACTCGGTCAACTCTCGCTTTTCAATGAATCGTTATGGGTGAATCTAAATACTTGAGAAGACTTGTCTATTTAGAAAAAAATGCCATCGTTTATGCTTTTTTAACGAAAAATGTTTTTTGAAAAGCACATGCATTATGCTTGGAGAAAACATCGAAAAACCCAACGCAGCGCAGCTCTTTCAACTACCGTATTTTTCAACGAAATACTACAATTATATTTTTGTAAAACTATTATTATGCTACTTTATTACTACAGTTTTTATTTTTATTCATTTATTTATTTATTTTTAAGTTTCCCCACGTTATCCTTATTTAGCCTCTAACAGAAGACGTGTGTAATTTTCTTTTCTTGTTCTTATTTTTAAGTCCTAGCCTCAGAATCAGATAAGAGGAAATAATATGAACCTAAAAAAAGCTTTTCTTAAAAACTTTGGTTTGTGTTTCACACCCTAATTCCCTGATTTGTTTCTGTTCTGTTCTTAAAATATTCCTCCCCTTTCGTGTTCCCTACTTCAAAATTCAATAAATCGTTCTGAAGATGTTTGGTCTTAATTATTTGGATGTTTAATATCGATAACCCAACATTTAAATATTGCCCCCACCTCATTATTCCAAAAGCAAATAAACTTGCCAGTTTCTTTAGCGAACATCCAGAATGACCATTTATTGTATTTTTACTTTTTCTACACCCATTTAGAATTTGTACATTTATAATTTTCCTTAATATTTAATTTTGCACATCTTAGGGCAATAATAAAAAATGCCAAAGTCTTAAAAATAGCAAGGAATATAAAGGTGTACTTTTAAAAGGCACTACTTGAATTAAATTTTTCAACACTGCGTTAAGCTAATTGTGATTCCCATAAAAGATGTGATTTACTATCTGCAGATACATCCATGTGAATAATCTTCCTATAAATTTTCCCTATGCTTGTTGAAAACATTTTATTAAACGTTATTATCTGCATCTCAATCATATTCACAAAGGTAGAAAATAATAGTTAAACAGGAGGGGAAAAAATATTTAATTAATTCGAAAGTTTGCATGTTCTGCAGTTTTGTTTCCTGCGCAATTTGGAAATTCATTTAAGAGAACTCTGAATGCAACGAATTTCGGGCAACACGACAAAGAATGGGGAAAAAGATCTGCAGTAACAGCAAAACACTAATAAAATAAAATACTCTGCGAACGATAAAACTTTCGAATGACTGCATCCAACTTCCTCCCACCACCCCGAAATACCCCCCACACACCATGTCGCTCTGCTTCCACACCCTGCAGCCGCACTGAAATCGGAAGACGACTAGAAGTGGCGGAAAGAGGGAGGAAGTACCACAGAAAAGATTCGAATTCTTCTGCGAGCTTTCTTTGTGTGAAATAAAAACTTTTCAGACTTTTAATCCATCCAAAATCACGCCAAACTCAAGAAAATAAAAAGATAAATAATAATTTTATACGAAAACGTCTTCGCAGTACACCAAATGTTACTTTTTCCGAGTTTCTTTAAAAATACAAGAAAAAAGAGAAAAATATGCAAATAAAATAAACTTAAGGTTTAACTGCAGGGGCCGCGCGGAACAAAAAAAAAAAAAAAAAAAAAAGAAAAGAAAGAGTGAATTTTACTGAAAAAAAAAGTATTATTTCTTTCAAGAACTTAACCTTCTCAGATTTCGTCTATGCATCAGAAGGCACGATATTAAGCATTTCGGAGTTTCTTTAACTCCAAGTCAAAGGAAATTTTTTAACACAATTTTGAATGGAGATTATTTTTTGATGTTCTTGTTGTTACTTTTTGGTAGAGGAATAAAAAGTAGTATTAATACGCATTTTTAGACGTTTAAGTTTAGCAGAATAAATCATTAAAATACTACTGCAACCTGGGAGCTAAAATTCATCAAAGCAGTTCATTTGTTTCATTTGATACGTCTTTCCGCTAACAGATGTCAAAATTATCAAGATAATTAAATTGATAGATATAGACTGGAAATAGAAAACAAAGGGGAAAATGATAAGAATCCATATACAAACAATTTAAGCCAGAGAATACATTACAAAATGTTATTTTAGACTGTTACGTTAAGTTTGGCAAGTGTTGCTGTTGTACAAAACATAAAACCTTTATCTCCCAGATGGCCTCGTGCATAACCAGTTTTCAGAGTGTTGCCATTTGATAAAAGGTAAAACTTTTCATTACTTTTTGAATTTAATTAATCTTTAACTGCTTAACAGGCAGGTAATAAACACATGTCTCAATTATTTTTATGTTTATTACACATTTTAGTTACATCTATCTAATCGGCATAAATTAAAATACTTGTAGCGTTATTGTAATGACAAAAAGATGTGTCTAGCACCATGAATCATGATTCTAGCTTAGAACTATTTGATTATTTTATAATATACCGTATTGATAACGGGCTCTATTAATTTAGTGAATTAAATTTTTCGTTATACCTGACAATAAGTGCGCATTTTTAACAATTGTGGGTAAAAATAATTACCTATGAAAAGTATGTATTACAATGAATTTATATATACATGATAAATGTAATAGAGAATATATAAATGAAAAATTATCTAATAGGAAATGTGAAGTAAAATTTGGATATTAAATGTGTACTATAATGGAAATCAAAAACTGTAATTTGTAATTAAACTGAAATTTGAAATTTAAATGCTAAGTTAATAAAAAGCAAATTGAAACAAGACATTTTTGATTCCACAGAAAGATTTTGAAGTTTCTTAAAGTTTTTTCCTTGTGTATATGCATAATGCTTTAATAACTCCAAAAACAGATTTTCACTTGAAAGCATTATCTTCATTTCCTGACATAGCTTCTCATAGCATACCTGACAAAGCACTTTGAATACATTACATGAAATAAAATAGTTCGTGATAAAACACCAAAATATGTGTCTTTCAACCACCTCGAAAATTTAGATCTAGAATAAAATCTAGAGCATAAAATCTTAACATTTCTCTAGCAGTCAGAAGAATGGAAAGCGAGAAGAATTATTATACATGATACCGATTTAGAACGGCGAAGTTACTTTATTTCTCAATAGACGTGTATAATGTGCTTTATTATTACTAGATATTGAAAATTTTGATATGACTGTCATTTTACTGTTATTTTTGCTATTGTATAACGCAAGTGAAGCTGAATTTTACATAAATATACAAATCAAACATTACTTCAGCAAAGATGTTAGAAAGATTATTTATTTAGTAAGTTATCAATTTTAGAACAGGACGAGAGAAATACGGAATTAAAAGTTAGATTCCGGGTCTATTATAAATTAAAATTTCACTTTGCATATCCATCAAAATGTATTTATATTGCTTATTTAATTTTTTATATGAATAATTTTCTTTCAAGACAATTTTGTAGCTCTTTAATAGCTTTTCAATATCACCTAGCATACGAAACACAACATCCATTGCGTTCTGCCAGGTTAGCATCAAATGGTGTTCATAAAAGCATCATAATGTTTCATTTTTATACTCATTTTTCTGACAATAACGATAGTCCCAATATATTTTGCATAAAATATATAAAAAATTCAAGTCTCTTTTTTTCAATTTTTTTTATTTTCATTTAAATCATATGAAGAAAATAAAACGGATAAGTGACTGAAAAAAAAATTATTAATTTTTATTATAGTTATCGCTTTTAAATTACTAAACCAACATTCCGCTAATGAAACTGAAAATGTGTATTAAAATTAATAATACATATTAAAAAAGATTTAAAAAAAGATTCGTATTAATCCATAAATAACCATAATCATTCAGTTTTGAAATCCACACCTAAAAAATGGTCAGCAACAGTGATGATCTTCGTAAAACGTCAAAACATTCACTTGAGATGTAATGCAATACGCTTTCATAGTTCTTTGGAATGTTTGAAATTTTTGGTTTTAAGAGCTTAGCAGAACTCGGATAGTAAGTATAACGAAAGTTTTAATTAACATAATATATTAATTAAGATATCTCCAGAAACAGGATTTAGGTAGGAGTTGATTATTTTTCCGTGCAATGTATTTAGATTACTTGGTTACATTATAAAATTTCATATACCTCTGAAAAATAACACAAGGAAGAACTTTAGTTTCAAATAATACTGAAAGTTTTCCCTTTCATAGATTCAAAATTAACATAAAGAATTACATCAAAAGTGTAACATTAATTTTTTCCTAAGAAACCCGCTTTTTCTTACAATATCATGAAGGTCACATCCATGCGTGGCTGTACCGAGTAGAATGGAGATCGGAAACTTACATTTTTTGTTATCATACTGGTCCAACACCTGGATTAATGGCACAGGATACCAAAGGGTTATATATGGCATTTACCTGTAGTTAACGTATCCTGTGCTTTGACCAACTAAAATGCTATTGGCTTAAATGCTATCGATTGTGCCCTATCTTCGGAACCTCCATTGCTCCATCTTTCAGTTGCACAGTTCGATACCGCATTTTACCCACACAGGTATAGGTAGAAACTAGGCCAGCAGGCTGTTTGTTTTCAGACTTGTGTGCCACGTTCTCCAGATCTTTCGCCAATTGTAAAGGTCTAGATATTGGCTGTAGAGACACTGGCGCGACAATACCCGTTGGGCAGTGGACAGATAAACTCTCTGGCACAGAACTGAAGCTGTGTGGACTACAGTATATCCTTCCCCCGAAAAGAAGCATCCAAACCCCTGTCCAACTCGATGCCCAGCTATGTGATACCTACTAGTGTTGACACAAATGGATGCTTGGAATACAAATTTCTGAGTGTCCTTCATTTCAAAACTTTGCGAAATTTAATCATTACATCCTTTCGTTATAATGTATTTTTAAAATAACTAATGATATGATTCTGCTAATTTTTTGCTTTCATGCTGTAATTTTAATGACCAACAAATGCCAAGCAGCAGCGAAAAGAAGCTATAAGGATTTTTTCCCTCCTTTCCGCACGCCTTCGTGGTGTAATTAAAAGCATAATAAAAGCGTATTCGAGAGGTCCAGGGTTCGAGTGCCGGCACATTTTTCACGTTTCCTGCTACTCTTTCCCCTCAAAAAAAAAAAAAAAAAAAAAAAAAAAAAAAAACTAATGACTCTGCAAAGAATCATGTCTTATATCTGTGAAACAGGCTACTGTTAACGAGTGAGCAACTTCAGTGTAACCAACAAAATTAAAAAATCATTTACCATTTTACATAACTAATTGTTGAAAAAGTAGAAAACTTGGATGAAAAATAACCTCCTAATTTTGCAACAATTCAGTCTAAGAGTCTGATTATATATTCCTCTCAAATAAAGTGAACCTTCTCAAAGCAACTACATCTGAAAGTGAGGAGCATTTTTCAAGGCAAAAATAAACAACGATATTGATATTTATAATATGACAAATCCCTAATACATCAGAGATCATTAAACGCATAACAAAACGAATAATAAAAAGATTAAACTATCAAACTAAAATACTTTGTACGCGCATTTAATTGTTAACATGACAGAAAATTTTATTTTAATAGAAGACAGCAGTTAATTATTTCTAAATCATTAATTTTATCCTTTCTCAGAAAACAGGAAATGATGAAATGCAAAAATCAAGCAGGTTAACTTCACTGGATGAATATTTTAAAAAGCAGTGTTTCTGAAACTATTTGAAAACATTTATAATGTATTTTTTTCCTACCTATGAGATGTGTTTGTTTTCCGTATTTTAAAACACTTATAGTATTTTAAAACACTTATAGTATTTTAGAAAATTAAGTGCAAGATTTAGTTGCTCTTAGTTTTCTTTCGTTATTTCATAATTCACAGTTTATTTTTTTTTACTCGTAGATTTATTAATAAGCCCATATATCATACTTCTACTTCAACAATTTTTTTTTTCTTCCTCAGGGCCAGAAGCTTAGGGACAGGATAAAGCCATTTAGGCTAATTAGTTTATGTCAGCACGTATATTTATTTGGTTTGGTTTATTTAATTACGGCAAAGAATCAAGGGATATCTGTTTAAGTAAGGGATGCTTTCGTGGAGGACTTTCTAAGGTAAACCGTCTCGTATACACGTTACACAGGTGACGGAGGACGGGGACGCCTGGTGTTTAACATAGGTAAACAGGCGTGTGTCCCACGCCCTCCCCTATCTAGGAATAACAACTCCCTGGGGCCCCGTGAGGCTGCCTCGGGAGTTTATAACACAGATCTAAAGATCAATACATGGCCAAACAGGGGCTGAGGATTATTGTTTGACAATGGTTGCGTGACAATAACTTTGTGGGTGTGCATGGCTGTTGGAATAACACAGATACATAAAAATATACAAAACAAATACAAGAATAGATACATATACAGGCAAAAACAAACAAATACTAACAGATACGAACATAAGGATGCATTGATATTAAGATAAATATGAAGAGAGACACATATGTAAGATACAAGAGTAAAAACAAGAGTAATAAATACTTATAGAGTCATATGTGTATTGCTGGTATCCTTGGGGTTGCAAATGTGCTGTGAGCACTTAAACACAGAGATGAAGCTATTAGTACCGGATGTCGAGTTATGGTGCCAGGAGTTAGTGTTAGAGTTCGCTGAAAGTACAGTCTGCACTATAGTTCAAATTTGCAAGAGTTCAGGCTACACTAAAGTTTAGTGTACACTGTGGTACTAATAGCACTAAATTTGGAGTTTGGCACAGTCACTAAGTTTTAATGCAATTGCTATAGGTTGGTACAGTCACTACAGCGCAGACACTATGTTAGGCACAGTAATTTCAGTACACAGTCACAATGGTTGCACAGTTACTATGACTGTGAACAAAGTACGGTGTAGGTACTGATCTTCACTGATGTGTGCACTAGTGCTTAGGCATAGTCGGAGTTGGTGCATGATGTATACGTGCGGTGTACCATTCATTGCAATAGGTTGGAAGGTGATGTAGGCATTCGAAGGAACTTTGAGTTGACACAGTTGGTACATACACGTTACACATGGGAAAAATCATAAAAACGCCCATGCAGGCAGCCCATACGCGGGATTCACACCGCGGATCGAATTACCAATATTCAGCCCCCCGGCCGCTGGTGGGCCCCTGTCAGAATCCTCATCTTTAAGAAAGCACGTTCACACAGCACCAAAATTATCTGGAAGTGTGGAAGATTGTCCAAAAAACCATATTTTATAAATCAAAATTCCTTCCGAAATATTAGAAAGCATGCAAATGATGGTACATCATTATAATTTTAGGCACAGCCTTTAATACTAGCCACCAGCAACCGAGTGACAAGATCGCTGAGCACTACTAATTCCCCTCGGATTCAAATCTCCATTAACGGTTATACACTGCATGAGAGATGTCTTGTTTTTCCCCACGCGTAAAATGAATTATGTGCCAATTCTTTTTAAAACGGCTTCTAAGATCGCATTCGCAACACGAGCAGCCAGCCTTCAAAGTTGCTATGCCTTAACTAATTAAACTAACCTGACATAATCCTTTAAAAATAGTTTTTCAGCGTTATTAGAATGGGTCTAATTCACATATTTAAGTTTCAAAAGTCGCTAGGATATACCTTGTATATATATATATGATCTTTAAAAATTCATAAAAAAACTTCAACATTAAATAGGACTTTATTCATATTGGGAAACTTACACAATATTAAACTTAGACAAATGAATACTACATACCATATGAATAAGTGTAGCTATTGTATCTGTTAAAAATGGATTAGAAAGACAAAGACCTGAAATCTGGCTACATTTTAAATACATCTATTTTTCACTAACTTATTCCCTTACTATGGGAACAAAGAACCAGCTGGCAGTAATTAATTATCGAAAACTGCCATGGAAATTAACTGAAAAGAATATGTTCTGTATTAAAACAAAAGCAATTCGTAGCAATCATAGTTAAACGCGGTAAATTAATTTTTCCTTTTACTCATCTTATCCTTTTCAGAATTCATTTGCATGTTGCAACATTTGTCAACCAATAATATAGTAATTTATGTTTTCGTGCAGTATATCGTTAATTCTGATTCTAATAATAACAGCTTTGAAATTAATTTCTGTAATTTCTTTAGTAAAGCAATTTATTCATTTGACTTTTCAAAGTTTTGACTACTAGAGTTAAGGAAAAGAACAAGAAGAGAGTTCTAAAAATAATGAAATTCACTAAAGCGATTTCGAAAGTTGATCTATATGGATGGCTATTTTATACAATCAAACATTTTTAATAATTTTTGTATTTAGAAATTTACTTTAGTATAGTTACGTACACTTAATGCTATACAAATCTACTAAATAATTGCTTTAAACATACGAGTTGAGTAAAAGCAAATAGTGGACACCTTGGTCTGTAGCAAAATTTATAGGGATAACCGAACACATTTAGCGACTAAATTTCTGTTTCTGGAACGTGCCTACTGAGAAAAAGAGTCCAAACAACACTTTAAAGTTTAAAGTTTAAAGTTTGTAAACATAAAAGCTTCTTCTGTACATTCAAAAGAAAAGAGAGATCAGTTTAAAATTAACATCTAAATAATATTATAAATATGAGGTTTTTGATAACTTTCTGACAAAATTTGGCAGCATTTTGAAATTTCGGTCACCAAAACAGTGTATAACTGTAAGTCGCCAAAACAATACTGTACAGTTAAATATGAAAATATTTTCTACCATCTAGATCGTATTCGCAGCTAGTTTTTTAGGATTTCGTAATACTTATCTAGCAGGACAGATTTTTTTTTTTTTTTTTTTTTTGGCAGTTGATACGTTGACTCAGTTTATAATTCCAGATAATATAATGACTTATTATGTATTCTATGATGTAAACAATCCTACTGCTTTATCGAAACTTTTTATACAATTTCACTCCGCCGTTGCCTGAGCGTTTAAAAACTATTCAATACTGGTAGCTCCTCCTGTGCTGGAATCCAGACGAATGGATTTTCCAATGAGTATTATGAATGAGATACTTTGCCCTAACACGTTATCTACGAAGGCATCCCTTCCCTCAGGCAGATAGCCTTTGTGTGCTTTTCCATATTCAAATATTAACCTCTTTTAGATTAGTCATTGTTTATGTATGTTTATATAAAAGAAAACTCTTGTTGCAGTTGATTTGCGCTTAGTACACATATTTATAGATTTCAGATTTTTATAATTCTAAATTTGTTACTTTTATTCAGTTCGATGTATGTAACTTGTGTAAAATTTATGACTTTTTTTGATTATTTCTTCACTATACACTGTACTTTATCTATACTGTATATTTTGTTTATAATCGAAATACTGATTTTCATATGAAAACATAACGTTTTCACAGCGTAATTCTGCAAATGAGGCATCTTCATACAATGATATACACTCATGTCCATAAATTAAGGATAATGCAAAATCAGGCAAAGAAAGAGTTAGAAGCAAACCAAATTTGACTTATTTGTAAAGCTTATTTATTAAACAAAAGGTAAAGAGCAAAAAAAGATATAATTTAATAATATTATGTAAAATATTATGAATAATATGTTTGATATTATTAAAAAAATTAGCGATTTTTTCTCCCTGGAGCAAATTACAAAAAAAAACCTATTTACAAAAAACCAATATTACATGGTTGGTATGAATGTTAATACATTGTATGTCTCCCAGACGATGCAATAGAGTCCGTAGAACGCCTAGGCATGCTAAGTATCAAATTATCGATCTGATCTTGGGGAATATTACACCACTCAAAAAGCAATGCACTCCGAATTTCCGGTAGACATGTAGGAAGAGGTTGACGGGCTGCAACTCTTTGGCCAAGCATGTCCCACATGTGCTCTACTGGATTCAAGTCCGGTGAAAATGCTGGGCAGTCCATACGGGTGATATCCTCCGATTGAAGGCATTCGCTTACGATGTTTGCACGGTGAGGACGGGCGTTGTCATCCATAAACACAAATTCTGCGCCCATGCCGCCCCGAAACAAACGTACATGTTGTTCCAGAATAACGTCAAGATAGATTTGGCTTGTCATGGTTCCAATTTGAACATGCAGGTCAGTTCTGGAACCCAGAATAATTCCACTTCAAACGAGCACTCCTACACCACCGTAACGGTGTCATTCAATGATGTTTTCTTCGTGGTAACGGGTACCTGGAGCTCTCCATATGAAAGTCCGGCGAGAATCAGACTGCAAGCTAAACCTGGACTCGTCGGAAAACATCACACAAGCCCACTGTTGCGGTGCCCACAATGCATGCTCTCTACTCCAGGCTAACCGCAGGCGACAGTGAGTTGCAGTAAGTGGAACGCATCTGACAGGTCTACGAGCATATATACCAATCTGCCCTAAGCGTCTGTATACGGTCTGCCTTGAAATTGTCGTACCAGTGGCTGAAGAGAGCTGACGAGACAGGTCTGAGGCTGTGCTCCGCCTGTTTCTTTTGACAGTAACTGCCAAATACCGGTTCTCATTCGGCGTTGTAACTCTGGGGCGACCTGTGCTGTAACGTCTACTCACATTACCAGCATCTTGGAATCATTGCCAAAGCCTGGAGATGACACTCTGGGCAATTCCACGTTCGTCTGATACTTCCAGTTGGGTACTCCCACATACCAGACGGCCGATAATTCTACCACGAAAAAAATCATCCAAATGCGTCCTTTGTGTCATAACTATTCGGTTATTGCACTGAAATGCTTATAAAGCGCCTGCAATTTTACTTCTTTGCCTGTATCCCTTATATTTCACTCTCTTACACTCTCTTTGTGACGTACCATCGGTGTCATCTGGTTACTTCCTGAAATTTGCATATGATTCTTGAAGATGTGTGTAGTGATTTTACAGGTGATATATTTATTTTAGAGTTCGATTTCCGCGTGAATCCGAATTATTCTTAATTTATGTACATGAGTGTAATTTCGAGAAATTTGATAAACTCTGTGGTCACAAAAACATTAAATTTCTTTCCTAGCTTTTGAGCCTTAGTTAGTTAATTTGCATTGGCAGAAAGAATATATACTGCTCATCAAAATTCAAGGGCATTCAAAGAAATAACAAAAGATTTTCAGTGAAGATTGTTATGTAGAAGCATCTAAACGTTAAATGAGGTAACCGCAAAATGAACTTACAGCAATTTCCACTTGCATGTGCATTTCTAAAATGCCTAAAGCTGTTTCCACTGAATTATGACGAACACCGATTTTTCGTTCCTCAGTTTCGCTGTATATAGCACATATAGCTGTATAGCACTGTATATTGCGCATACAGCTGTATATAGTACTATAAAGAAAAACTGCAGTTTTCCTTATTCACGTTTATACTCATAACGATTATTTGATCTTGTGAAAATCTAAGTAACGGTTTATGTCCTATGCAACATCACGGGAATTTAAGACTCCCTCTGAGTGACTTATATTTACATAATAACTTGGTTCAAAAATCCCAAACTATCTTTTCCTAAATACACTAGTGTGCAAAACTCAAGTAACAAATTCATATTTCAACATAAAACCATGAAATTGGGAAAAACTGGCTTTTTGTGATTAGTACAATAGAAAGCCAACTTAGTAGAAAGGTGATGCATATGCAAATATCAGAACCATTATGTCAAAGGTAAGTAACAATCAAAGACGAAGAAAGAATTTTAAATTAGAAAAGAAGAAACAATTTATTAGTCAAAGAAGAACAATTTAAACATTTTTTCAATTAAAATTGCAGTTTCTATGCAAAAACTAGCTAAACTTAAATGATAATTCAAGAATGAATTATGCATAATTTAATTCGCAACAATAGAAGAAGACATTACTTTGTTGTTGCGAAGCACAGTTTCTCTAGATTGGCAACAAATCCACTATTCTGTTAAGTTTCAAATGTAAACAAATGTGGCTGCTGTGCTAAACAAAAATTAGGCTTAGCTGCACTTAAAAAAAACTTTTAAATTGTTGATAATTCCACAATTATTGCATGAAGGTTAATTAAAGTCATAAAACCCTTAAGCGGAAGGTAAAAATAACATAATTCAATTATTTATAAAGCGAAAAATGCACAATTTACAAACATATAAGAATAAAAAAACTGAGCTGACTCAGCCGAGTAACTGAGGAGATATATATACATATATTTGTCTAATTTTGGCGCGGCCGATTGCAACCAAACTGGAAGTTGCACATCTATATGTTATAGAAGTCCTATATACAAAATTTCAACGTTCTGAGGCTACTCGTTTTTGAGTTATGCGAGATACAGACGCCACGAAACAAAATCTGTTCAGAATTCATTTTAAATCAGTTTTATATATTTTTCGGTGGCACGTACAGATGTTAAGCAAAAACATCGTTAAACCGCATTGGATAGCTGTCGAAATAGATATTTTCGTTGAAATACGATACCCGAAAATTTTCATCATTACAATACTCCTTTTTTTACTTTGTACAAAGAAATAAAAAGAAGGAGCAATTCCAGGCATTCTTCTACGAGTGAAAGCCAGACCATAAGTGCAATATGGCTTCAAGAAAACATCAGAACGCCTTTAGACGTGGAAAAATTATTAGCAAGCAGAGGTAGGGTGTACTTTGACGTCTCTGTGGTCCAAAAGTTTGGAAATGATAAAAGTATTATTTCACGGGATTGGAAAGCCTTCCAAACGACTACAATGGTGTAGAGAACGCAGATTGGACACCTCACTAATGGGGTCACGTCCTCTTTTCAGATGAGTCAGTTCTCGATGACAGTCGTTTCAGTCTAACAGACGATTCTCGGCGCCAGTTGATATGAAGAGAGGTTGGGTCATGCTTTCATCTCACTAACATTAGAGAAAGAGGCCATCGTGCTGACATGCTTGTATGGGGAGGCAATTATGACAAAAGCAAGGACGGAGCTCCGTATTTTCGGTAGAAGTTCACTTATCGGAGATCGTTACTGTGATGAAGTTCTTCCCATGCGTCTTTTTCAGGCTGCCATTAGCCCCAACTTTACTTTTATGGATAACAATACACGGCCACACAGTACTCCTGCTGTTGAAGAGCTCCTGGAAAGTGAAGATATCCACAGAAGGGAATGGTCAACATGCTTCCCTGATTTAAATCCCATTGAATATTTGTTAGATGCTTAGGAAAACGTCTAGCAGTGCAATCTTACCCTTTCAAGGTCACTAAACAACTGAAACAAATGCTTCTTAAAGAATGGTAAGTCTTAACTCAAGAACTGTTAGATAATTTGGTGTTGCATACTAACAAACAGTACTGCAGTCAGGGAGGCCATATCCTTTACTAAGGCTCTTTGGTTTGTTGTTCTCCCTCTTGGTCAGACAGTTTTTGTACCAACGCCATTCTGTCAATAAAGCCTTTTTATTTCGTACCGTACTGTATGTGTCCTATTTTATTGTTACAATACATTTATCATTCTTTAAGTACTATATTATGCCTCTGTGATATGAATTTCATATTTCTCAGTTGATATTTTTTGGAATTTGGTCCAAACCAGAAAAGTTGTTAAGATTTGCACGCTAGTGTATATGAAAAGAAAAGTGCATTTAAATTTATTTTAAATTTTAGAGCACGCAAGAAGCAAATTACCGTCTTTACTCTTGCTGATTTTTCCCATTTAACTAATTGAGAAAGCATTTATTATTCCACGTTTTCTTCATCAGGTGGATGAAGAAATTAAATTTGTTGTCTAGAATCGTCGCATAATTACGAAGCACAACCTGGCTTTCCTTCGCTTTGCTTCTTAAGCAATCACATGTGATTAGGTTATAATTCAGTTAATTTTTGTCTTACTTTCTTTTTGTCTGTAATGGCCTAGAATTTCCAATGAATCTTCTTTTCGTTTACTGAAACAAAATTCTTTCTACAAGTCTGTTGTTTTTTACAGTTTGTTAGAATTATTTTTACTTCCATTGAACAGTTGTAAATGGAAATCGTCTCTTCACTTTACAGTTACTAAAACACAGATATATATTTCAAGCACGTTCTAAATTACGGTTCACAACAAATTAAGATTCTTCTTACCGCAACATTAAGCAAGAAACCCTTCTATTCGTTAAAGAAAAGTATCTTATCTAAGCGAATATTTTTCGTTTTCAGTCAATACTTTTTTCGATAAATTAAGCGCAAAATAAAGCATAAAACCAGACAGAATAATTTCAATGCAAATTTTTTCTGATATATTTAAGTTGGTTCCATAATTAGGAAACCGTCTGAACTGATTTTCTTGAAACAATTTGTCATTTTTTCTAAATAAGAGAACGAAAATATTTGAAAAAAAAAGTTCCTTTTTTTGTCAAAGTTATTGCAAACATACTATTTATAATACATATAGGTGAAATTTAAATATGTTTCTTGTATTAAAAAAGAGTAAATTTTGTAAACTGAAATTACTGCACGATATAAATCTATCCGATATTATTCAAACACAGTTTTGAACATAGAATTTTGCCTCCTAGGCAGAAAACTGTAAAACCTTAATATCACTCTGATAGTTGAAAGCATTAAAAGATGTTATTTTATTACAAAAGGATAATTAGGAATTTCAGGGTATACGAGTATGTGAGAAGAAATGAAAATTGGTATTGGTGCAAAATCTTCTATGCATCATACATAACTGGTACAATGTGTGAAATAAGGTTTCGAATCTCACAATACGTAATCCGTAAAATTATGCGTTCATTTGACCGGATTATACAGCTTTCCTACAGGTATAAAAATATTATCTGTGGCGACACGTCCAGGTACCTGAACCCATTCGTAATTGCGCTCGAGTAAAAATGAACTGGCATTTAGTGGTTTTATTCTTGGTCACTGGTTAAAAGCTATGATGAGCGATATTCCAGTACAGAAAATTAGCATGCGTTAGAAAGAATACATTTGATATTCTGAACTTCAGCGATAATTCTTAGTCGTTACTCAGAATACTGCTGTGAAGGCATGAATTAGCCTTTTCTAAGTTTAACAATTGAGTCTACAGTCCAAAGAGGTTATTTATAACTATAAAGATTCAAAACTAGGGAAATAAAAATTTTAACAAGCGTAGACCCTAAAAAACCCAAAGTAAATGGCTAAAATACTACCAGAATAAAAGTCATAATATTTAATGCATATGTTTCCGTTATTCAGTTATTTCATAGAATTATAAAATTTCATAATTAGTTATTTCACAGAATAAATGAATGTTAGTTAATAGTTGTTTCACGAAATAAAAAATCTGATGCGTACACCACATGACTTCCTTACACAGAATATGAAATTATACGCATTTTTTGCTGTATTTCATTTAAATTTATTCCCCCGAATTTCATCAGAGATGAATTTCTTATTTAATTAATTTAGTTCTCACTTCGCGGCAGAGCAAAAATATATAAAACGTCAAAATATCGTTATTAAAAATATAGAAAAATATAAACCACTAAATACAGTTAAAACAACTGAAAAAATAATTTTGCAATTAAGAGTTTCTACGCAAAAACAAGCAGTTCGGACAGCGGGCAAGAAGGTAGATTTTTCGGTCCGCAAAAGTAGAAGTTTACTTCTGGTCCCATTCGGCAAAATGATGCTGAAGGTGCCGAAACTGACTTAATTCACTATTCTGCTAAGTTTGAAATGTAAATAAATATGGCTGCTTCGGTAAAAAATTAGGCTTAGCCGCACTTAAACGGCTTTTAACTTGTTGATAATTCTACAGCTATTGCATGCAGATTAACTAAAGGCATAAAAACCTTAACCGGAAGAAGTCCAATATAATTAAATCATTTTTAAAGCAAAAAATGCACAATTTACCAACGTGTAAGATCAAAAAGAATTGAATTCAGGCCCCTGTAAATGTCCTTCTCATTCAACTCTGCTTTGGCTACACCTTGGTTAAACGTGCACGATCTTGTCATCAATATATCTCTTAAAATTCTTTTCCACTTCTCGACCCTTAATATATTTGGCTATCGAAACAACAGGAACATATCAAGCAACAGTACTACAACTTCTTCTGCTCTCTTTGTTTGGAGAGGGCCTAAAACAGCCAACTTAATAAGATGGTCTTTCTAAACTAAACTAAATTTAATTTCCATCAGGTTCTGATTTAAAATCTACGAAATCTACCTAATATTTTGATTAATAACAAAATAAAATTAGGCGTAAATGACAGGAGTATTTTCTGTACTCTTAAATGAGTCACAGAATTTATTATTCTTATGCGCTGAAAATAGTGTGCTATTTTCGACCAGTAGTTCTCAGTTTATAGCCTTTTGAATTCGGAACTTTATTTGAAATCACCCTGTATATCGCAATGTAATAACTAATACTAACATGATGAATCATGTCTATTATTTTGAATTTACTTATTTGCTTAATTTTATTCAATGAAATTAATGAAGTATGGATTACAGTAATAATATAATACAGTACATGAAATGTAAAGACTTACATTTATTTCATGAAATAACTAGGTATTCTCTGAAATAAAGGATTTCATGCTTTGACGGCAACATATATATGCAACTTAAACAGAATAATATCATAAAAAATTATACATCATTAAAAAATCTTGTTCGCTGTTAACATTTAATCTGTATTTCGCTAATATGTAAGGTTAAAAAATGCATTGACGTTTATAAAAATTATCAATCCCATATATTTCAAATTTACATTATAAAATATTTAAAATTTCATAGAAAAGAATATTAAAAATTACGTTTACATTAATTAGATTACAAGCAAAATATATACATTGCTTTTAAAGTGCTCAGTTAGACAATTTATTGAGAAATAATATTAAAATCTTAGTCATGTCGAATAGTTAAAAGTGACAGCGTATCAAAACTACGTGTAAATGGGCTGTATATAATCTTCAGCCTGGGAAGCATTGAAACTTTTCCCAGGATGGACCCACGGTGCAAAACCCTTGCAGCGTTACGCAACGATAGGGAGAAATGGAAAGAATAAGTTATGGATGTTTGTAAAATCAAAATTCTGCAAAAAAATACAGGCTGCATAGTTAAAGTTTATATTTTGACGTAACGTTTCAGAAATATAGAGAATTGTGGAGTTAAAGCAATAATTTCATTACTTTTTCCCCCGATGATCTCCAGATTTTTCAGATCTCTTTTGATTGAATGTAAATTTACAAATAGTGACAAATAAGACATAAAAGTAATTTAAAAAATTAACTTTTTGATTTTGCCTTAGAGAAAAGACAGAAAAAACATCCTTGAAAATAGGAAAGTTACATATATCAGATGCAGCAGGGAAAAAAAGTTATTTTTTGAGTTTGTTTCTTAAGAAAAAAATCCTGCTAACAAAAATATCGGTGTAATAAAAATAGAGCAGTATTGGAGGCAAACTCTTTCTAAAGATGCCCAGATGTGTGTGAGAATGAATTTTAAATGATTTTCTTAAGAAATTTGTTAAAATAACTTGTTTTCATAGCAAAGTAAGCAGAGCTTTAAATATTAATTTTTTAATACTCTTTACGCGTAATTTCGAATCATGTACAAACGAACTACTCCTCCTGAATGTATTAAGAAATTACTTTTTCTTCAGGGTGTTTCTTAAGAGTTATAAGAATGTGTACAGAGAAATCGTGTAACATCATAATATCCTTCGAGTTATATTTTGTTTCAAATATTTGCCATCGTTAAAAGAGGAATGAGACTGATAATCAGAACGTACAAAATTGTCTACAAAGAGCTGCGATTTTTAAAATTGAGCTGAATTTTAATCACCAACTAAATATATGAGAGTAGATGATAAAAGACATCCGAGTTTACTTGTTCGAAATACGGCGTATTTCCGTTTCCGGCCGACCTTGGTCTGACTTTTGATAACAGTCGAATTTCCACGGTAGTATTTAAAATAGTTTGAGAAGCCGCGTAGATTATAACAGACAGTGCTGCTACTATTCAATTTTAATTGCTTATATTTCCAATGTACGTGTAAAGTAAAATGCTTTCAAAGTACCTTGAGTTTTGAGTTCGATTATGATTAAGTCGTGAACTTTGTCACAGAAATAAATGAAAAACGTTTCAGAGCAGTTTGTAATTAAAATTCTCTAATCATTCATAAGATCTAGATTTACCAATGAAGTCATACGTATGCGCCCAAAAAGAAATTCCGTAATGATTTGTAAAGTATTTATCCCGCTGTACAAAATTACGCTCATGTATTCGGACATATTTGGATACATGTTGCATTGAGTAATTTTTAAAGTTTCACCTTTAATTAAATTTAAGTTAATTTTTCCTTCGCACGAAATTGGCGCTAATGAATGCTAATGCAGTGATAGTTTCTGTAGTTTATGAAGGCAAGCAAGTGCTAACGAAAGCATAGTAATAATGAAAAACATTATATCATCTCGAGGCGTCTGGAATCAATTGGTTTAACCTCGGTTCTCTCTGCCTGATTTGTGATCAGTCAATAACTGGTTACTTTTGAAACCTAAAATTGCTAATCATTGGAAAGTTATTCAGAAGAGGGCACTGTCTGGACAATCCAGGAACTGCTTCATAATTGAAAAAAAGATAATTTTCGCGAGTGTAAAGAAAAATAAATTATATGAACACAGCAAAGCACACGAGTTATCAACGAAAGAATAAATTCTTTCGTGGAGAAATTTCTGAAATAAACTTGCGCGTATCTAAGTTACACATAGGAAAAACCACGCAGCCCGAGTAACGAAGCTATTTCGAATGTTACGAAGAGCCTGAAGAAATGTATCGAGTTTTCCATGACTACATTAATAAAAAAGTGAATAACAAAGTTTTTTTAAAGGCTGATCATTCAAGTAAGCAAAATACTTTTGTGAAATATAAATAACTTTTTGTGCTCTCCACGCATAAATCACGAATGCAGTTCAAGCTCTCAACAAGCGATACATCCATCAGCTAGCATTCTTTCAGGAGCGTGAATCAACTAGAATCATTGAAAATTACTGCCCTCAAAATTATGAAAATAGTTTTAGAACTTACAACTAAGAAATCTATTAAATAAGAGTCGTATTAATTTAATGTACTACAACTTAAATTTCTCGAGCTTTAAAAATGCTGATTAAAAAAGGTTTATTGCATTATTTATATGCTCTTCATTCTTAAGCATTCTTCTTATTATTTCGAAATGTTTTAAATATTACGGTTTCCTCCCGGTCCTTTATACGCATTAACCCGGCGGAAGTCGCACCAAGAAAAGTTACTAGAGTGGCCCCAATATTTAAAATACGATAAAAATAGTTTTATTTAGTTTTAAAGCTGTTTTTCTTGTTCTCGAATACTATAAATAAGTGAATAATAATTGGGTTTCAAAAAATTAATTTCCAAAATAATCTTAGAGTTAAAATTAAGATAAATGAAAATAATTAAAAAATAAACATCATGCCTCTAAGTTTCATTGCATCTCTAATAAACAATGCTTATTTTATTTCTTCACACTTTGAACGAAATACATTCATGTGTTCTTGGCACAGAATGTTTTCACATTTTAAACATTGCATTCACGTTTTTCTGTCCTTGGCGCGAGGGCAATTTATCACATCTTTCATACTTAGTTGTTTCGAATTTCATGTATTCGTTTTAATTCTTCGTCGAAACTTCTGCTTTTGTTTTGTATGCAGTACGTCAGTTTCTTGGTAAAGTATTAATCTCTGATCTTTGTTCAATACTTGTTTTCATTAATTGTAATGCTAAGTTCTTCAAAAACAGACTTTTGTTTCTGGTTGGTGAATTAGCAGTTGAATGTAATATAATTCAAGCATTTATTACAGCAACATTCAGTGCAGGAAAGAAAATTATCATTGGCCACCTCCTTGTTATTCTGGTAATTGAATAATTGGCTGACCCCATATCCACTGCTTCTTTAGTCATATTATAAAAACATATAATTCCTGACGTTTTATTTTCTCCAATAGTATTATCTATAGTATGTAATGTTGATCGTTATGTAATGTTGAAAGCATAAGAACAGTTTTTCCTTTTTTACGAACATTAGAAATTAATGTTTTATCTTTTTCGAAACCAAACAGTGTAGAAAATATTCCTAGTTTCATCTTCAGTTTCCGAAATGCAATCTTCATCGCTTTCAAATATTTCTAATAAATATCACAGGGGCCTGAATTTAATGCCTCCAAGAATTTAATGCCACGTATTTTAAAATCACTTGCGAGTAGAAATATTTATTGTTACACTCCAGAAATAAATTTATGTTTAAATATTCAGTCAGAAAAACACTTACGCGAACAGGCGCGTGGGGTGTGTCATACCCCAGTTCCAACAAAATACCGATAAATCTACTTCTGAAACACACAGGCAAAGAAAAAGCTGTTCTGAAAGTCAACCGCAACTAGAAATAGAGCTGGAGCAAACCGCATGTATTCGTTACTGAGTAACGGGTACATCGGTTGACTCGAAGTACCGATTCGGTACTCACAAATCCATTTCGTTACTCGCATCTTTTCGTTACTCGCATCTGTCGTACGATGCGGTTTATTCGAGTACGAATGATGCAGTTATCGTGCGAATACGAATGATGCGGTTGCTGTTCGAATACGAATGATACAGTTGCGTCACAATGCGCTCGTATTTTTCATTGATAATTTTGAATTCTTTTGGGCATCGGGAAAACTCTTGTTTACATTATGTGTTTTAGTTGAAATATTATTTAGTTGATATTTAAAAAGATGAGCAATTTTGATAGCGTGAAGCGTTATTTTGTATTTCTTTTTACATTAAGATTTATAGTGCATATTATGTTTGTAATTTGAAAATTTAGATGATTATTGATTTTTTTTTTCTTGAGCGTACCATGGTGAGATTTTATTGATTTGAAATATTTATATACTGTACTGAGGTATTGTTTATATAAGAATATGTAGGTTAATATAGGTTCTTTACTTCCTTGTACGAAATAAAAAGGAAGTAAGTATTGTAATCCAGGAAACTTTTGGGTATCATATTTCAACGGAAATATCCATTTTTGACTATTACGGAATCCATGTGAATTATTTTTTTGGGCGACGTCTGTACGTACGAACACAATGAAGGACTCTTTTTTTTTTTTTTTTTTTTCCCCTCCAAAAACGGATTGTTAAATGTAATCCCATTTACTCTAAGTTGATACCTGAAAGGGATTTTTTCGTGATGTGTAAGTACCTATGTATGCATTTCGCATAACTCAAAAACGATTAGTTGTAGAACGTTGAAATTTTGTATATGGGACCGTTATAACATCTAAATGTGCACATTCCTTTTTATTGCAATCGGTAATACTACCAAACGTAAATATGTATATATATATATTAAATAAATTATAATTAAATGTAAAGTACATATATATATGTCCTTATAATTAAATGTGTGGTGTATTTTAATTATGGCAAAGCACACTAGGGCTATCTGCCTAAAGGGAGGGATGCCTTTGTGGAGGACTTTCTGAGGGAAACTGGCTCGTATACACGTTACACATGGGGAAAACCACGAAAACACCCATGCAGCCTGCCCGTTCGCGGGATTCGAACCTCGGACCGAACTACCAGTGTTCAGCGACTTTACCGCTCGGCCGCTGGTGGGCTATAATTAAATGTAAAGTACATATATATATATATATATATATATATATAATAAAATAAAAGCCAAGTAAGGCGAAAATAAAAACCGCAATCGTTGGTTGCAGTCAGGACTTATTTTTTAAAATTAGAAATGTTGGAGCTCTATGGAAGACCATCAGTAAAGATGAATAAATAAATAAATAAAATAACTATTACAATAATAAAATAATTAGCAACTAGAATATTAAATTATTATTATTATAATTCAATAAAAATTTAAAGACAAATAAAAATTTAAAGATAAATAAAAATTTAAAGACAAAGAAAATTTAATTAATTTTTAAATTAATGATGAATAACTAAGTAATGAAATAAAATACCAGACATCGTCTTGTTTGGGGGCTGTAGCTGAAATTGCAATTTAAGAACTAAGCCGAGCATTAGCTAAATTTAGGCTTTTGATCAGCATATAATGTACTGTTTAACACAGTATGGATAAAAATTTGGTTATGTAGCCCATTCTTCTAAAACGATGTTTCGTCGCTGCCTTTCACCACCAATTCCCTTTTGTTTTCGGTTTGGGTTTATTTGGTTACGGCAAAGCATACTAGGGCTATTGCCTACGGAGAGGGATGCCTTCGTGGAGGACTTTTTAAAGGAAACTGGCTCATATGCAAATTACACATGCGGAAAACCACGAAAACGCCCGTGCAGCCAGCCGTTAACCGGAAATTGAACCCTGGACCGAACTATTAGTGTTCAGCGGCTTTACCACTCGAGCGCTGCTGGGCTCCTTTTTCGTTTCATTCGCTGTTTGAAAAACATGTGTTCACTTTACGGTAAAGCAAGCACCTGTTTACTTCAATTAAAATGGGTTAGACGATATGATTCTTACTACTTTAATCTTAGCTTTTGATTTCTAATATTGATTCAATATTTTCTGTAGACAAAGTATTCTGATTAGAATAATGGATTTCAAACATGTTCAAAAGGTGTGTATCTGAATATAATTAGATTTTTAAAAGATAGGGCCCATTTTATTAGTTTCACATATTTCTAAAGCAATTGAACCATAGTATCGCTGTTTTGAAAGAAAGTAAAATTGTGACAAATGTATAATGAACATTAATATACATGCTTTATTAGAAGTAGTCAGCCTTTTTAAACGTGACCGTCTATGCTTTTAGAATGATTTGGGAGCTCTGTGCATTTGCTCTGCCATCTTAAAAAAGCGATGTTCAATTATCAAAGTATGTTTACGTTCTCAAGAAATACGGGTCTCTTTCAGAAAGCGACCTCTTAGAAGTCGTCAATAAATGATAGAGTATAATTATTTTCTAATAGATAATAGAATTAATTTATTTTAACGTCAATTTAAAAATGGCTGCTTGTACTAAGAATTAAGAGCAATAAGACTCTAATTTTTCTTTCGCAATTAGCTGTTATGCTAGCTGAATTGTTTTCTGTATAATCTTTATTGTGTACAATTGAAATATTTAGTTACGCATTCAACAAATAAACAACAAATGTAAGACAAATCATTTAAAAAATTAAATTTTGAAACATTAATAATAATTTTTCTGTTATACATAATATTATTAATGAATGATGAATTTATATTATATTATATATAAATCAAACTTTAAACTCCTATTCCTTTATAATAAATTGAAGAAAAGGAAGTGAATTAATTTTTAAAAACAAGACGAAAATTAAAAAAAAAAAAAAAAAAAAAAAAAAAAAAATTTGTCGTATACCTAGAATCTAAAAATAACGAATACTGAATTTATCGGCTCATATAATAATAAATGCGTATTCATATTGTAACAGAAATTTTGTTAGAAGTCTAGCATATGTATAGTTATTTGTAATCTTTTAAAACTGTCGTAACATGATGCATATTTATCATTATCGTGAACCAAAACAGTATGCTTTACATCCTTACAAATATGCGTGATAGATTTTAATATTTATTTCTGCATATACTTAAGTTTCCCAGAGACATGAAAGCAAGTTAAGCAAATTTTTGTTGCATTAAGCAGACTTAAGTCTTAAGTTCTCTGTTAGCTAGTGTAAAATAATTTCGGATTTTATGAGCCTTCCAGAATTATTAGCAAAATAATGGAAATGTCTTTACAAAGTGTTTTGTAAGCAAACAGCAAATGTACACTGAGCAGTGATCAACTGATATATTTCTTAAATGATTTGGTTTAGTTGATTATGACAAAACACACTGGCACTATATGCCTAAAAGGAAAAATGCCTTCGTAGAGAACTTTCTAAGGAAAGCCGGCTCGTATGGTTCGTGGTAAGCTGGCTTGTAATCAGGTACGTGGAAAAAACCACGAAAACGCCCATGAAGCCAGCCCTTTCGCCTGAGATCGAACTCAGGTCGGAAATGCCAGTGTTCAGCGATTTTACCGCTCGAACGCTGGTGGGCCATTTCTTAAATGAATGAAGCTATACTCATAATATTATGAAATAACACCGATTGAAATATTTAGTGCTTCACTATTATCTCTAATAAAGTAACATAAAAATTTTCCTACCTTTTCTAAATTTCTTTTACGTTCTTTATTAATTCGTACTTAACCTATACATGTGCAAATGTGTTTATCGATCATATTGTTAAGTGTAAAAAGCAATTTGACATTTATCATATAGCATTCCTTGTCTCAACAAAGAGTTTTTGGAAAGGGGGTAAATCGGGGAAAATTCACATTTTCGTCATTAGCGGTTCTGATGAAAGAAATGGGGGGAAGCAGCGACCAAAACAACGAATAACGGACAAATAACAAAATCTAATCTTTAATGCAGTCTCCCAGTTTCTGTATTGTATTTGGGAAAGTTTTATGGTCATTATGAAAAGTGAATATTTGATATGGATACCACGACTTCCTTCTACGACTATTTAAATTATGCTTATTTTTGCTGCACTTCATTTAAACTTATTTCCTCGAATTATTCTAACTTAATTAAGCGATACCCGAAGGCAAGTTACAAATGGCATCAAAGATTGCAAATTTTGAAATTAAATTTCTCGGCCAATCTTTGTCCTACGGAACTCAAACTTCTTGTATTTTTATTTTTTCATAATGAGTATAAACTTTGGCAGATATAAATATAGGAACCAGAAGACAACATTAAAATTTAGATTTCATAATTTGTCCAAAATTAATTCTTTTTAAAATTTGACATTGACAAAATATGAATATTTTTGTCATTTAACATACTTCTGCATTTTTGTTGCACCGTATTTAAACTTGTTTCCTCGAGTTATTCTAATTAATTCACCAGACCCTCTAGGCAAGCTGAAAATTACATCAAAAACTGCAAATTTTTAAATAAAATATGCCGATCAATTTTTGTCGTATGGAAGTCAAACTTTTTTTTTTTTTTTTTTTTGTCATAACGAGTATAAAATTTTCCCAAATATAAGTATATGAATAGGGAGACAGCATTAAAAGATAGATTTCGTTATCTGCTCAGAATTTATTTTATTTTAATTTGACATTGCAAATCATGAATATTTTCATGAGTTAAAGCACTTCTGTAATTGGGAATGTATGACTACGACCAACGATTGCGAAAATAAAAGCCAGGTCAGGGAGGGGAGAATATATATATAGTTCATGTTATCTTTCTACTTTCATTATATATGTGTGTGTGTGTGTGTGTGTGTGTGTGTGCAGGGGCGTAGCTAAAGAGGGGCAAGGGGGCATCTGTCCCCGGGTGCAGAATCAAAAGGGCGCCAAACTGATGTTACGACATTTTAGAATTAAATGTTTTCCATCCTTGCAAGCAGAAGGGGGCACGAAATCTTCAGTTGTCCCTGGGCGCTGAAAACCCTAGCTACGACTCTGTGTGTGTGTGTGTACGTTTGGTATTATTGATTGCAATAAAAAAAAGGAGGTGCACGTCTAGATGTTATAATAATCCTATATACAAAATTTCAACGTTCTACGACTAATAGTTTCTAAGTTATGCTTACATGAATACGTACGTACAGACGTCATGAAAAAAATTCTTTTTCAATTCATCTAACAACCATTTTGGAAGAAAGAATCTTTATTACGTTCGTACGTACACATGTCACACACACACACACACACACCAAAAAAAAAAAAAAAATCATTTAAATGAATTCGGGAGTGGTCAAAGTGGAGATTTTCGCTGAAATATGATACCCAAAATTTTTCGCAATCACAGTACTTCCTTTTTACTTTATAAGAAAGTAAAAATACAAGAAATTTGACTCCCGTACAACAATAATCGACCGGGATATTTAATTTTAAAGTTTACAGTTTTTGATGTCATTCACAACTTGCGTTCAGGAATCGGTTAATTAAGTTAGAATAATTTGAGGAAACAAGTTCAAATGAAGTGCAGAAAAAATAAATGCAGAAATATTTTAAATGACGGAAATATGTATATTTAGTAATGTGAAATTTAAATAAATATATTTTAGGAAAATAACGAAATCTAACTTTTAATGCGATCTTTTCATTCCTATACTTATTTTTGAGACAGTTTGATACCCGTTATGAAGAAACAAATATGCAAAAAATTTGACTTCCGTGCGGCAAATTTGACCATGTTATTTAATTTCAAGATTTGGAGCTTTTGATGTCATTTTTAACTTGCCTTGTGAGATCAGTTATTATATTAGATTCATTCAATGAAAAACGTTTAAATGAACTGCAGCAAAAAATGTGTGCAATTTAAAAGGCTCTACAAGGATGCCGTGTGTGGTGTTTACATCAGATCTTTGTTAGTTAGTAACAGATTAGATATGACAGAATAATATCTTGGGGGTTTTCGAATGAAAAGTGAAACAATGCAAAATTAATGTTTCGAGACTAACAGCATTTTTGGGCTAATATTTTCCCCCAAACTTGCAAGATATGAATCACATTAGAATCATCACTTTAGTCTCTTTCATAAGAAACTATCATCACTTATCAGTTTCCTCCTCAAAATTCAATAATGCTTGCTGTCCCAATTTAATATAATTCCAATAAAGTTTTTAAAACATAAAATAAAAGTCTAGAACTATGAAATAAACTATGAAATGTTTCTAAACATCGAAATAAAAATGTCAAGTGAGCAAGGGTATTTGAGAATGAAAATAAAACATGTGGATAATGCAAAATCAACATGAAAAAATATTATTTATTAGTATTATTATCTAATGAATAGAAAGAAAGTTTCAGAAAGTATATATCATAATAGAATACTATGATCTCAATTATCCTCACCCACCCTGTTAAATTCAGAAGAGGAAAAGATCTGTTATATCACGCTTTTGGCTTCAAGGTTTATCCTCAGTGTTGTGGATTCCTCCACAAGAAAGGCCGACAAAGGAAGGGCTTGAGCTGGAGACGCCAGTAAAAATTAAACCATTAAATTGGGAATAAAAGATCCTTTTTCTCTTCTGAGTATGTTATAGAGAGTAAGTTTTCTCTTTCCTTAATGAGAAATGAACCACGGGGTTCTTCCTCAGGGGTAGGAGCGCTTTGAAAAAAAGCTTTCTATGTATGAAATTGTCGGAAAGCCTTTCGTCCTAAGAGGAGGTAAACGGATACGACGGCTTTGTTAAAGAAAAAAAAAAAAAAAAGATTTAGCACTGTCTTCAGTTATTGTTTAATCGGACCTTGGACGATAGAACCTTGCTCTGTCTCGATATTACATTGCTCTAAGAGCAAACAGAAGAATAGACAAACCTATTATTGATTAGTATTACCATCTAATGAATGAAAAGAAAGTAAAAATCTCACAGACAACAAACAGTACGTATCACTAGAGTACTATGATCCTAATTATCCTCACCTACCCTGATATGTCGCGAATTTGGTTTCAAGGGTTTTTTTTCTGAGCGGGAGCGCCAGTAAGAATTAAACAATTAGATTGCGAATAAAAGAAAAATATCCCTTTTCTCTTCTGAGTATTTCAACAGAGAGTAACTTTGCTCCTCCGTTAATGAGAAGTTGACCATAGGGTTGTTCTTGGGGGCAGGAGTACTTTGAAAAAAGCTTCTTATGTGTAAAATTGTCAAATAGCCTCTCGTCGTAAGAGGAGGTAAACGGATACGGCGGCCTTGTTTAAAAAAAAAAAAAAAAAAAAAAAAAGGCTTTGCCATAATCGCACACACACATTCTTTAAGAAGAACATTTTTGCTAAAATCTATATTTTTGTACTTCAACAGCTCGAATACTATCAAAGCGCTGTCAAGGAAGCTTCTGAATGTAAACACCCCCCCCCCCCGATCTGGAGAAAGAAGCCTCGGAGCAGTGCTTCACTTGTAGTGCAGAGTTCCTTCCTTTCTTACCTAGATGGGTTTTGCACTGCGGGGGGGGGGGAGGGGGAACTCTCCTTATCAGTGAGTGGAATCTGAATGGGGCCTTTGTTTATTGTCCTGAACTGTGCTTAGTTAATGAAAACGTCATTATATGTTTTCTCAAGGTAACGAAAATTTTATGGTCAAGGAAAATAGAGCGGTTTTTGAACTAATGAGAAGTTTATGATGGCTGAAAGGAAAGTAAAATATAAACAAACGCTTAAGGATCAATATCGTGTGTAATCAATAAAAATTAGGGTTTATGAATTTCTGATGGCATATAAAAGTAATTTGTTACGTTATATGTTAAAGTTTTTATTGTGTTGTGTCTAGAACCAAAACTATTGTGTAAAATGAAAATTAAGATTAGTTTAGTAATATTATTGCTCTTAAAAATTACTTTAAAGATTACATGGAAGAAATTAGATGCTTATTCATATTTTCATTACTGACTCACGCAGTACCAGCCAATAAGATGTATTTCCTTAAGTGTAATACTGTTGTCATTAAATATCGGTATCAACGTAAGGAAATATTCTAGATTTTAAGATTTTAATTTAAGTTAAACAGTAATTATCAGATAGACTATTTTTGAATAAAATTTTAATAGCTTCCTGAAGGGATGTTAGAAAGTATATACAATCGTAATTAAAAATATAAATAATAATACTATTCAAAAAAATTTTGCTTAAGTATAACGAAGATTAAATTAATAATCTTCACAGACATTTCAAATCGAAGTGTTAAAAAAATAACTTACATAGACTCGTTATCAGGCCTAAATATCATCAGGCTTACCTATTTTAGCAATAATAATAGGAACATAATTTAATACAGTATCTGAAAGAGAAAATATTGAGTGATGGAGACCGTTGGCTCAAGTACAAGGTAGGTGTAAGGCCTATACAAGATACAGGTAGTCAAATTGAGGATCGATCTTACGACCTTCAGTCTCTAGCTTGGCGCACGTTCACTTCTTACGATTCTGAGTTTCATTATGCAAATATAAGTAATTTATTTTAAGACTGACTGAATGAGATTTTACTGATTTCAACTTATATAGACTGCATTTATTATTTATATTTGATACTTATTTTTACTAACATTTTTAACGAGCTTTTATTATTTTATGTTACAGTGCAATCTATAATGGATAGGAAGAGAAGTCGGCTATGGAGGTTTTTTACACAGGCTACCGATGAGAAGGCAAAATGTGATATTTGCCACTCGCTATATTCAGTAAAAGGTGGCTCAACAACAAATTAAAAAAAACACCTCATAAAAAAACACAGGTCAACTTACGAAAACGTCATTCTATGCTCCATGTCGGATACAATAATTCAAGAAGTTCCTGTGTCATCACCATCAGCAGCAAGTACTGAACATATTAATCATTCAATAGAACTGATATCTCAAACAAATTTAAAACAAACGACGCTGAGTACTTTCCTTAAACGCCCCGTAAGTGTAGTACGGGAAAAAAAAATAAATGACTTAATTTTTAATATGATAGTCAAAGACCTACAGCCTTTTTCTGTCGTTGAAGATACTGGTTTTAAAGAGCTAATTAATTATTTAGAACCTGGTTACAAATTACCTTCAAGGTACACATTTAGTAATACCTTCCTGGACGCTCAGTACCTTGAAGTCCAAAGCAGATTAAAAGAAGAATTGCAGAGTGCAAACTTTGTATCAATTACGACCGATGCTTGGACTTCGCGAGCAGCGACTTCACATCAGGCCGTTACTGCCCATTATATATTAAATTGGGAGCTGAAGTATGCACTATTGGGCTGTTTTGAATGTCATGAGTGACATACAGCCGAATATATAAAGAAGGAATTATGTAACTTGCTGTCCCATTGGAATTTACAAAATAAAATATTTGTCTGCGTAACAGACAATGCAGCAAATATGAAAGCAGCCATACGGTTGGCCAATTTTGAACATTTGCCTTGTGTCGCGCATACGCTTAATTTAATTGTGCGTGCGGGACTTCAGGGCGCTGAACTAGATTGCCTCATAAAAAAAATAATAACCATCGTGGAGCATTTTAACAGAAGTCCGTTGGCAACGAAAAAATTTGCTGAGGTGCAAAAGCAGCTGAGGCCTGGCGAAAAGCCTCTTAAATTAAAAATGGACATAGTGACCAGATGGAACAGCACCCTGGATATGCTAGAAAGAATGTGTATCCTTCAGGAGCCTCTAGAAGCGGCCCTTGGACTCCTACACAATCCAGTTGCAAATCTGTCAGAAAGTGACTGGCAGGCTCTTCCAGATGTAATTAAAATTTTAAGACCATTTAAGCAGCTAACCGAAGAAATGTCGTCTGAAAATAAGGTTACTGTTTCAATGGTCTTAGCTGCGACTGAAAGTGTAATTAGCATGTTTGAAAATTTAAATTTAAATATTAATACAGAAATTGGAAAAAATCTATCTAATAAAATAATAACAGAATTCAAATACAGGTTCAAAAATTGTTATAGAAACCCAATATTATCTAAAGCAGCACTATTAGACCCGCGGTTTAAGAAGTTGGCATTCAGACTAGCTGATGAATCAAATTATGAGTGTGCTAAAACTCTGCTGAAAACTGAACTTGAAAAATATTTTAATGTTGACAAACAGCAGACAGTGCAATCAAATAAAGTCACGCCAGCAATATTCACTGACACTAACGAGGACTCAATATGGAAAGACTTTGATGCAAGAGTGACATCAAACTCGGTCTCAAACTCAACTGTATCCAGCATCGTCACTATGAGGCAATATTTTGAGGAACGCATTCTTTCTAGGAATGAGTGCCCATTAAAATGGTGGCAGGCGCGGGCATTACTCTACCCCGAACTTTCAATTTTAGCAGAGAAATATTTATCGATCATGGCTACCTCGGGACCATCCGAAAGAACGTTTTCGAAATCGGGGCAAATACAAAGTGAAAAACGTTGTTTCATTCAACCAAAACGAATGGAAAAAGTTTTATTTTTAAACATGAACAAAAGATTACTTCGCTAAAAATAATATGAAATTGTTCTTTCTGTAATGCTTAATTTAATTATTTTTGTAAGTTTTTTAAAATGTGCATAAAATGTTTCATAGTTTTTTTAATTTTTAATGTGTATATATAATTTTCCTAATGTTGTCGAATCGAATGTCATTTAAAACAATGTTAGGAATTGTTATGATCGACCTGAACAAACATAATGCTTTACATATCATATTATAATCATAATCATTGATTTATCAATAGGCCAACATAAAAAGGGATCTGAATAAGAATAACAAAACAAGAATAGTTCAAAATACAGAAATGTGTAAAATATGTATAATATGTAATATTTATATGTACAAAGTTTGCTAAAACCAACCGGTAATTGAAGAAACTGACCCAGTCAGAATAAGACACTGCCGGAGACTACTCTTGGTGAGCAATTTTTTATATCAACAAGTTAAGGGGTTGGTTTTAATTCGTCTCTCACTCAAATGCCTCTTTATGTATCTGAGTTGATATTATTATTTTTATTTAGAAATAAATGACTTAATAATGTATAATTTTCTGTAATAATTTTCTAGATTTTATTCTCAGAAAAGATACCGAAGTGAATAAAAAATCTGTAGAATACTCATGTGAAATGGGTAATAAAATTCTGGAGATCAAAAGAAAGAAATGCATTTGTAAATAAATTAGTGTATGTTGTTTACGGTGTTGTATCTCAAAAAATAAAACAAAACAAAAATGTTCATTGCATGTTTTTTCAGGACTATCAATCCGGCTCCGCAAAAGATTTTTTAAAATAATTTTATAAAATTTAAAATAAGCAAAGTAACATGCACATTAACTATTTTATATAACAACCAATCTATGAATACATTGCCTGTCATGTATGTTCTTTATATATTTTAAACATTATATATAATTATTTCTAAATTTACAGTGTGTAAAATAATATAGCATTCTATTAAAAAATTTGTTGCTGTACTTTTTAGGAGAATAAAGGTTTCATATGTTATCTTTACCAACTTTCATAATAGTATTCTATGTTTGTTCTTAGAAATTTTCAGCAGAGATATTATATTTTGCACACGGTGTCATATGTATAATCACAAAATACAACCTGAAGTAAGAATATTTCAAGTATTTGTTTCTTATGTACAAATAAGTAGTTTTGTATTAATTTAATATTTCACACTCAATTTATTAACAAATTAATTAAATTTTATAATGGTTCTTAGAAAGCAACCTTAAACCAAGCAAAATAGACTTTAGACCATTTAACACATTATATATTCTGAAAACATAACATTAGTGTAACCATTGTAAAGCAGTAAATTAATGTTAATTATGTAACTAAGTGCATAGTTATTCTCAAATACGCACCTATTTGTGATAAAGTAGATAGTATAATGAATTGAATGATGATAGTTTATTAAGTCTGCTTGAAAAAAAGCAATTATAAAGAATCATATTTATATAGTTATTCTACTACTATGAATAATTCTTCTAAAGGAAAGAAAATGCAACTGCCAAATCAGTTTTGAAATGAAAAAATACCAATGATGATACATCATGTAATCGTAACTTTATCCAAAGATATTGCTGCAAAGTAAAGTGGAAATCGTTCTATAAAACAGACAAACAGCTTTCAGACTCCGACAAATTGTTACCATTTTTCATAATTAGTGTTCATCAGCAGTTGAATGGATAATACTGTAGAGCACTGGTAGTTTAACTCATTGCATGCAGGTATATCTTGCCAAGCCATAAATCAACCTTTCACTTACAAGAAGAATTTAACAAAGCTCGCCTACTTGGCCTCACAAGTTCATCCGCACACAATGTGCTAATAACGCAAAATCAGAACTTAAGTAAATAACAAATAAATCTAAATTAATTAGCTAACAAGCTAGCCCAAAATTCTAACTACTGCCGCAAATAAATTAATCTTCGGCTGTATAGACCAAAGCAAAGATATCAAGTGGACAGAAGAACGCTGGTAGAGTAGACAGTCGCGCAATGCCGACTCTGTATTCATTTAAGTCATATAACTGCTGTGTTTATCTCACGACTTTCGAGTTATGATTTGAATTTAGTATATAATCATGTATTCATTATTATATTATTTTTTATATTACCTTAAAAAAATATTTATTTGTGAGTTATTAAGAGTGTTGTTATGATGTACTAGTAGCTCACGATCGACCTCGTTCTAGATATGACTACCTGAACAGACCAAGTTTTCTTACGTTTATTTCAAGAATAAAGATATAACAGTAAATAAATTGAGAAGACGAATGCGGATCTGATTGGGAACTAGCGCAAAATAGTTTTGACTGGAGTGTCTACCTTTGAGGAAGATTGAATTTTGCTTAATTGCAGGATACATGAAAACTATCAGCCTAGCAGAAGATTTGTATTCGTAGAATGCTGTTTACCGGAAAGAGAATAATCTTCCCGTTATGCATATGGAAAATCTCGAGTTGCGAGTCTTTTACTTAAGTTACTTTGCATGAAAATATGCAAATTTTTTCGATGCAAGGAATTTTAAGCTATTTCTGCTTTAAATGTAGGCAGACGAAAAGAAATTTTTAGCATACTAACTTATTATTTAGGGCTTTAATCAAAATAATATTCGTCTAGTAATTTTTTTCCCCAGTGAGTGACTAATTTTCGGTATTCAGGAAATGTTACATTGCACTAATCAAATAGTTCAATTCTCCCCCAGCTCAAAAAGTATCTATAATAACCATTCTCGAAATATTACTCTGCAGTAATCGCGTTTGACATTGAATAGAGAGAATATGGGAATGAAAAACAAATAATGCCTCGTTATTGCATAAAAGTTAACTTTGTTTTATATGTATGTGGAAATTTTATATATGAAAAGGATGTTACTATTCTTATTTATTGTAAGAATTGTTGTGTTTCTTATCAACGCTTATGATCTAAAATCGCTTACATATGTAAATAAATCATCAAAATATGTAAATTAAGCAATAACTGATTTAAAATTAAAAGATAATAAAAAATACAAGAATCTAAACAAGGTATTTTAACAATAATGAAACTCATTTAAAAAAATAGTTTACTAACTGTAGATATCAGAGTAAGTTAAAGATAAGAAAACAGAAGTAATGAAGACTTAGATAGAGTTAAAAAAAATCCTCCATCTCTCTCTCTCCATCTAGCACATGGGCTGAGATTAGGACAATGGGGGAGAATTGGACGAAAGGACTACGTAACCAAATTTCCATCCACACACTAGTACTATTTCCAGCATTCTCTATATTCTCATTAGTGGAGCTTTGATTGTTTTCCTTTCTTCATTGGTATGCCGTAAAAATCATGGTCTTTGTTTCTATCATCCTTTGAGTCATTATATTATTTGCTCATTCAGAGCCTAAATTTAGCAAATGCTCGGCTGAGCTTTAGTTCTTGCGAAATTGTAATTTCATCCACATCCCCAATTAAGACGAAGATTTCCCGGTTTCCTCCTGTGATTAAAATCGTACCGGTTTATTCGCTGCTATCCCTCATCCCCTCTTTAGACACCCCTACTGACAATTTATTTCCCATTTCGTCCACTGCTTTTCAACACCCCCTCATCAATACCCCTACTCACGGACGGGGGACTTTCCCCCAATTCAACCCCCCTTTCAAAAAGTCGTTCTTGAGAGGCACATTTCTTGACATAGGGAACATTACATAGCAAATGTCAACTATGTACCAAACATCGATACACACATTTGCAAATATACAAATGAAGTAGGAATCAAGAAAAAAAGAAATGTTTAAAAGGTAAGAAAATATTTGTGTTACCTTTTTTTAGGGATAACAGAAAGCTCAAAATTTGTCAATCAGTACTATTTCATAATGCAATAAGCACAGTTTTATTCATTTAAGAAAATTTTTGTAATTCGCTGCTCAGTGTAAACTGTTGTTAAACTTAAAAACACTTGAAAAAAAGTCATCATATGTGCGTTCGGCGCGCACACACATACTAGTTGGTTTGGTTTGTTACACTAGAGCTGTCTTAAAAGGAGCACACTAGAGCACACTAGAGCTGTCTTAAGAGGAGGGGTGCCTTCGTGGAGGGACTTTCTAAGGGAAACTGGCTCGCATACACGTTACACATGGAAAAAACTACGAAAACGTTCATGCAGCCAGTCCGTCCACCGAGATTCGAGCCCCGCACAAAACTACCAGTGTTCAGCGACTTTATCGCTCGGGCCCTTATTGGCCCTCACACATACAAGAAAAAAGTAGATGATTTATGCTGAAAAAAATATTCTGAAAAAGGAACTGCGTTTTTTAACCGTTTACATCTGTTGTGCCGAAATAAAAATGTAATCAAAAACAATTTTTTGTATTCGAACGAACTTTATTGTGTGCACATGAATTATTATTATAACAACGTATGAAAGGATATAAGTTGAGAAAAGATTTCGAAGAAAATAATTTTCATTTTTAACTAGCAGCTTCGCTGCCAGCCTTCGTCTGGCTTTTAAATGTACCGGAAAAATGGCTGAAGGGAACACCAAATGTTAAATTTAAAAACTGCGTAGAATTTTACTCTGCAGAACATCTTCATAAAAAAAAGTTACTACGTATAACAAAATTACAAAGAAATAAACAATATCCTTTAATACAAATATTAATTATCCTAATAAATAAATTAACCAACTTCCCTTTGCAAAATCTTAAGAACTCAAATGGTATAAAGGAGGTTAAGAACTTTATTTCCTAAAAAAATCACTCAAAACTTTTCAATATCTTAAAAACTGTGAAATGAGCAATATATAACATAAAAGAATACAAAAAACAAAAAATTCTGAAAATCAAAGTATAATTAATGATATTTTATCTTATATTTTCAAGAGAAAAAAATTACAATGAAATAAGCTATATCCCTTAATAAAAATATTAATTATCCTAATAAAAAATTATTCAACTTTTCGTTGAAGGGAAAAAATCATGCGGAACGTTTCAATATCTTACAAACAATGAAATAAACAAAAAAATAACATGAAAAAAACAAAAACAAACAAAAACAAAAAAAAAAAAAAAAATCCGCGCGGAATTTTACTCTGCAGGGCAAAATAAAAATGTATTATATATATATATAAATGACAATGAAATATGCCAATCTCTTAAAAACGATGAAATACCATAAAAAATACGATGAAAAATTGTTGCCAAACCCATATTTCTAAAAAAAATGAAACAATTTAAAATGATGGGATTTCATCAAAAATCTATCAACAACAATAAGACAGGAAAATTGTTGCCAAAATCACATTTTTAAAGATCTGAGAAGTGTACTCGAAAGCTTCATTTAAAAAAAAATTTAAAAATACAATATATTATTATTTTTCCAAAATTCTTTTGCAAAAGCAGTTGCAAGGATGAAAGTTTAATGTTTCCAAAAATCAAAGAAAAATAAACTGTACATTTAAAAAAAAAAAAAAAAAAAATTTTTTTTATAAAAAATCCGGTTGAAATGGTGTTAAGCTCCCTTTGTTAAATAAATTCGTACTGAATCGATTTATTGAAAGACGAATTTATTTTAAGTTCGTAAAATAGCTAAGTGCCTACGTTTCATGACGATGTGAAAATGGAGTGTGTAGAGTAAAATCTCGCTTTCCTATAGCCCATTATGTCTCAAAATGACGCGATTTCGTCACAAAACATAAAATAAAATAAATTCTAATTCTAATTTCGAAAAAACTGCTTCGAGGTGCACTGGCTCTTAACTAGATGCACTTACTATGTGCCAAATTTCGTAGCCGTGGGTCTATTAGCTTATGCGCAGCGCGAACGAAAGACACACACACAGACACTTTCTTTTATTATATGTAGAGATTTTTTCAAAAAGAGATATCATATTAATTTCCAAATAATTTAAATCTGCTGTGCTGAAATAAAAATTTAATAGAGAATATTTTTTTGTGTTTGTTTATTGTATATGTAGGATTTACTATTATTACGTGTGTGTGTGCCTGTCTCAAAGTAAATATTTCAGTTATGTATAATAAAAAGTATAAAAAAAGAATTAAACTCGCATAACAGCTAATTGCGAAAGAAAAATTAGAGCCATAAATCGCTCATTTTTTTAAAATTACATTAATTCCATTATCTATTAGAAAATAATTATTGCAAATCATCTATTTAAACGACATCTCTAAGAGGTCACTTTCTAAGGAATCTGTATTTTTGAGAACATAAACAAACATTGGTAGTGAACATCACATTTTTAAGACCACCACATGTAAGATGCTCTAAAAGCATGAATGGTTGCATTTAAAGAGGACCCATTACTTTTAATAAAGAATGTAACTTTAATCTTAATTAAACATGTTTTTGGTGTGTGTGCCAAAATAGTGATACCGTGGTTCTGTTGCTTTAGAAATGTGTGAAATTAAAAATATGGATACTATATAACAAAAATGTTATTATATTCAGATTGGATTGGATTGGATTGGATTATTCAATTATGGCTAAACACACGAGGGCTATCTGCCTAAAGGGAGGGATGCCTTCGTGGAGGAATCTAAGGGAAACTGGCTCGTATACACGTTACACATGGGGAAAACCACGAAAACGCCCATGCAGCCAGCCCATTCGAGGGATTCGAACCTCGAACCGAACTACCAGTGTTAGCGTCTTTACGGCTCGGCCGCTGGTGAGCCTATTATATTCAGATACACACCTTTTGAACACGTCGGAAATTCATTATTCTGCTCAGCATAATTTGTCTGCATAAAATATTAAATAGTATCAGAAATCAAAAGCTAAGTCGAAGTAGAAACAGTCATCTCTTCTAAACCATTTTAATTGAAGTAAACAGACGTTCGTCTTATCGTAAAGTAAACACTTATTTTTCAAACAGCGGATAAAACGAGAAAGAAGGAATTGGTGGGGGAAGGCAGCAAACGAAATGACACTTTTTCGAGCTCTGGATGAAATGAGAAAGGACGAAACGGTACTAAGCCAATAAGACAAGGTCTGGTATTTTACTTTATTATTTAACTATTCATCATAAGTTTAAGAATTATTTAAATTTTTATTTGTCTTTACATTTTTATTAAATTTTACTTATAAGTATTTTATATTTCAGTTGCTAATTATTATGTTACTTTAATTATTCATTATTTTAATCACTATTTTTTATTATTTTAATTATGAAGTTTTTTAATTTATTATTTTAATTACTAATTAATGTTATTATTGTCATATTTATTTCCTTTCTTTCTTTATTTTTTCCTATTTTCCTGACGGCCTTCCGTAGGCGCTTCTGACTTTAAAAACTAAGCCCTGACAGCAATAGAAAATTTAATAATGAATCATATCCAGTGCACCAAAAAATAATAGCCAAAATAAAGTGAATTATTTCTACTCAAAAATGTGACGCAAAACTCCCTATCGCAGCACTACCCAGTTCCCGCGGGGTAGAAAAGCTCACGTGATTCAATGCGATGCGACGTTTCAAGGCCCTTTTTAGGGCCGTAGACCGATAAAATAGGCTCAGGATACGGATACCGATGGATTTTACCGAAAGTAACGAGTAACGATACGATAGTAACGAGTACTGGTTCACCGAGTAACGAATACATACGGGTCAAGGTTCTTTAATATACTACGGGTACCCAATTTCTCGTTACTTCTACAGCACTAACTAGAAACTCAGCTACTCAATGCAGCACAGAATTTCAGTTTCACAAGTTAGGAATATTCCACTTTTATGTAGGGGTGGGGTATGACACACCCCACGCGCCTTCCCGCGGGTTAATAATAGGAAATTCTGAGACGGAAAAGTTGGCATTTCAGACCTTTATTCATGAGTAGCATTTAAGAAATTCCTTACATATTGGTGTTGTGATAACAAAGCAAATTCGAAAACATCAAAACATGATTTTTTTTTTTTTTTTTTTTTTTTTTTTTCAATTTTGAAATACCGCATTGTTTGCATATACTCGTTCTCTAACGAGGCGTTTTAGAAGCCCAATTAACAACGCAGCTATTCATTCCTTTCATTTACACCAAGAAAGTCTGTTCCGAGTTTCACTCCTTATAGCATACAATTAAACAACGGAATAACGGGGGGGGGGGGAATCTTAATTTAGGAAATCCAGATAAACTTCAAATACGTAAGAAAGAAACGTAAAACCATGATCTAATAGAATCTAATAAGTATGTAGTTGAACTGAATGTTTTTCCCCTTCTAAACATTGTAATGGGAAAAAAAAAAAAAATATTTTGACTAAGTAGCAAACAGCAACAAAATTCTCAAACACAGGACCTAATTTATTAAAATAGATTTCCAGCAAGTTCAAAGTAAGCAAAAACTTATTAATAATGTATTTGTAATACCTTCTCATAGCAAATAAAAGAGGAAAAAATATTAAAAAATTAATAGTACGTTTAAATAACACAGATTGCCATTTCATCATCAAGAAAGCAATATTAGTCACTTAAAAAATAAAACTCAAATTGTATTAGAAGTTACTATAATCCACTCCTAACATAAAAAAATATTAAATTTCAAAATAATGCACAATAATTTCTAAAATTCAGTTTTAATCCCTTCTTATTTTGGAAACTATCAGAACATCTTGAAATCAAATATGATTTGGTACTGAAGAAACAAAGTAGGAATTTGATTTTTATGTATCGAGAGTTTAAAAGAAGAAAAAATTTAAATATTCAAGACTATATTTTATATGTAGATCTCAACTACATGCAAACGGAAATCATAAAATCCCGACATTAAAATACATGTATAGATCTGAGATATTAAGGCCTATATGTATTTCAGAGTACATCAACCGTGGGGAGTTTGTTCTTAGAAAAAGCTCTTTTTTTTTCTTCGAGAGACCAAAGGCATAACAGTTCATAGGTGAAACGTCAGAGAACTTCGCCTGAAAACGTTGAAAATGCATATAAGCAATACATGTATCGGTCTTCATTTATTCGAGAAGTGCAATGGTACTTTTCGAAATATTACTTGTTGCTTTGTCTTGACGAAGTTTAAATTTTTCTTTCTCATTGGGATAAAGAAAGGGAATTTCTGTTGTAAATATCGGACGTAAAACTTTCTGCCGATAGTACGTGGAGTTGGATCAGAGCATTTTCCCCCACTCTTCTTATTTTTAATTTCCCATTGCAAGAGAATGCTGCAGCAATAATAAACTGCTTACTGAAACTTTCTTTACATTGACGTAACCAGCTTATGTACACTCTTTTTCTCTTCGTTTTCGATTATAAATTGACTTTTTTTGCTGCAGTGATTTAGATAAACCCATGCCTCATCAAGGGCTACAATGTATTTAGTTTTCACACAAGGTTCTACGGGTTGTGCGTTGAGTCAAATGCGTCGGGAAAAGCTGATGAATGTTATCTTTTTTTAGTTGTAAATCTTAGTTTATTATTTTATTTATTGTTGCTACAGATGTATTTAAAGACTTTGCAATTAATTCCTTCGTCGGCAGATTTCCTCTTGTTATCATCGATTTAACTTTAGAAACATTAGAAACAGTACGTACCTTTATTGGCTCTTCGTTTGGAGTCTTTTTTCCATGTAGCCGTAATAGCCAATGCTTTTCTCTTTCTTATTTATAATGCGTCTTATTTTGCACTTATAAATTTTAATACTAGAAAACTAAACAGTAAAAGCGGCAAACGATATTTCTCATTCCAAATAATAAGCTAGAGCCAAACCTTTCTATTCCGAAACATTTCTTTTTTTAATTCTTGACCGAAATTTTTCTTAAAATGTGTAAACATCCTCTATATGAATAGTCATCTATAAAATATCGCAGTTCTTACATTACAGAAAACCTGAAGTAAACCTGAATCAAAAGTAAGATATTTAATATAACTGCTGTAAGAACAACCTGCGTTTTCTTGGAAATTTTGAATGATCACTAAATATAACACTTTCATTAAAGCGATACATTTGAAAAACCAAGATTACTTTATCTTACAGTTAAACGTAGCCTTTAAGTGGTAGGGGGAAAAATTTGTCAAAAGTCGTACGGTTGATTTTTTTTTTTTTTTTTTTTTTTTTTTAATATGGCAAAGCACCACAAGGTTATCTGATGAAGGAGAGAGATGCTTCCGTACATGGCTTTATAAGTAAAACTGGCAAATAATCACGCTACCAGGCGGGGAAAACCATCCATGCAGCCATATCGTTTCCTGGGTTCGAATTGTGATTATTCAGCAGTCTTAAAACGGTCAGCTACTGGTGGTGTTGAACAGACATATACATAATTAAATTATATTTCTAGTAACTAATTTTTCGAATATGTAATCAATTTATAAACAGAAATAATATTACCAAAGGAAAAGAGAAGTGCATAAAATACACATTAAAGTTTCATCGGAAATGATAAAGATTGAAATATACTTAATTCTCAAATAAATAAAAAATAACAAAATATATCTAAATAAAATGCACGATACATCTGCATTTCCTAACAACCATATAGTATAGATCAGAATATTTCATATTCCTAATTCTTTCCAGATACAAATGCATGTATCATCAGACGTCAAACTAAACCTCGATTCATCATTAAAGAAACAAATGCACTAGACCGTAAACTCCATCTCTAGGATGCTTTCTAGCTCTTTCTTTTATTATGAGGTGAGTGAAAGACAAAACCGGTTTTAGGAATAAAAACATTTCTCATTAAACGATCTACACGATATAAGTTCCCGTATCATCTAAAATCTTTAAATTTAGTTATCTTATAGTCAAGTTGTTATTGTAACAGACATTTAAGGACAGCCATAGTTTATCTTCTACAACATTGTCCCAGCTTCTGTTTCAAGGTCTAAATTGCTTCAAGACTAAAATTTTTGTCTAAACGGTAACAAAATCATAACAGAGTTTGCTTGTCTTGAAATATTTAGCCATTTCTGTGACTGTTCGTTCTACTTCTAAATTGCCGACGACTCTTCGCCTTAATTATGCCCCCAAATAATTCAATGCAATGTAAAATTGACTGAGTAAGCACTATATTCCAATCTTGAATCGCCCGCCTACGGGGGAAAATTACTTAGAATAAAACGCTCGCCTGCCCTGCCATTACACAAGTATGTCAGAAGCAGATTAATCAAATTTGATTTTAAAATGGTAATGAGATTTGATTTTTACTTATTATGTGAAAAAATAAGATCGATTGGATATTTTATGAAACACTATTATTTTTGTGTATATAAAAAAAATTTAAACACATGTGTATATAATATCATAGGCAATCACAAAAATAGCGTAATTCGTTTACATGAAATATTTAATGCCGTATACGAAACATTTCATATAATCCAATAATTGCAATGCGGTTAAGTAGCGTCAGTATAAATCACTAAATAGCCGCACTTTAACTTTGTAACTTCGTACTAGCATATTTTACATTAGCTGATTAGAAACAACTAATACCTCATACTAAGCATAATATACAGTAAGCATGTCAGATTTTGACTTCAGCCAACTTTTATTCGAAATTAAATTCATTCGTAGCATGACCACATATGATGTATTATAAGGCAAGTGAAAAATGTGCATATAAAATTTAAAACAATTACCCAGTACGAAATAGTTTAAAATTACTAATAACAACAAAGTACTGTTTACCGAATGCGGAAAAAAAATTTTCACTCATCTTCATTACTTTACTAAATTACGAAGTGGCATGTCTTAAAAATAATTTTTTTTAATTATGTTCTAAAGAGCTTGTACCTTGTCAACTCGATTTAAATTAAATCTAGCAGTAACCAAGAAGTTTAATAAAATGCAAAAACACACACAAATTTTCCTCTTTGAAATAAAATTTTTGTTTTCAATTTGGTATTTTACTAGTTTGTGTTTTACTAGTTTAATTTGTTTCACGGTTAGAATAGGTTAAGCCTTCAAATATTTAATGCGGCATTTTCTTTCTCGTTCCGATTTCTGAGATTTTGAGTTATATATATATGCACTTCGCACTTATCTGAAAGAATTAACGATTAAACATAAATAGTAAACATCGAATTTCTTAAAAGAATTTTCCATGTTTTAAACACTGCATTCTCGGTTTCAATTAATATTCTGCCTACTCTGAGAAGGCATTAGAAGTTAAAAATTGAGACAGTACATCAGCTAAAAACTATCATAAAATTAATTTTTTTAAATGTTAACCTATTTCATGTTTTTAATAAAGAATCATGTATTTTTTTTTCTTTCGCATCCAGCAAAACAAATTTTAAAGACCAAAATGTAGCAAAATATACATTTTTAGTTCTTTAATGTATTTAAAGAAAAAGAAATGTGAAATGATTTCCATGAAATGTATTACTTTCTGACCAGAATAATTTGGAAATTTACACGGCGTGCTCATATAATATAACTAATACCCAAACTTTGCAGTGGTTAATCTTAACTACATAAATATAACATGTATATTCATAAAACTTTTCAGAAAGTATTTGGTATCAAAAAGTATCCGTTCTTGAACGGAGAAAATTAAATTTTTCTTGGAAATGTAGTACGATCTTTTGAGCGAGTAGATCGTTGAATTTCGGAAAAATTTCTTACAAATATCCATTTTAGAAACTTGAGACCCTTGTTTTATATATTAATAAAGGTACTTGTTAGATTTATAATTAGAACTGTAGAATATTTTTATAAGCTTTGTTCTCCTTTTTAAATGAATAGTAAATCAGAGTTCTCAACGTCATTTTTTCAGTTCCGTAATTTTCATCGCTGCAAAATTTTTAAATTCTTATTACGCTGATAATAAATGATAAAATGCTTCAAAATTTTTCTCTTTTTTATTAAAAATATACTTTAAAACGTTGTTTTGGATTTAGTTATTAAATTATTCAAGCATTTTAATAAAATAATGAAATTTCATACGGGAATAAAGGCTGTTAATAAAATAAAAAATTGACAAAAAAGTACTTATATTAGAATTAAATTTAAAATTGCCATGAAAAGTAAAATTTCGTAAAACGATTATTAGCTTTAAAGTAACATATCGACCAAATGCTTAACATTACAAACAAGTACATTTTAAAAAAACATTTTTGTTACCTTTTAAAGTTGAAATAAAATCTTTCAGTATAATAAAGAAGTAGGCCTGTTTTCTTATATTGTTTAAATAATGGTGTTTTTCTAAATTTATTTTCAGTAAAATCTTGCACAACCATAATTTTTATAAAAAACAGGCATCTGAAAGATAATCGAAAATTTTTAACTTAAAATTTGTAATATAGTAATCGCAGATTTTTCTAAATTCTTAATTAATTCAAAACAATAATTTTCCTCAATTGCTAATTCAAATGGAAATATAATTATTATTAATAAACTGTAGTTCATTATTAAAAAAATATTTACTGAATGTATTTTGCCGTTTTATTCCACTGATTTTATTTTGTTAAGATTCAAGTCTTTTTCTGCAGAGAATATTCATCAAAGGTTTGTGAATACGAAGTTGAATTTCATATAATGCTCATTTAGTTACTTTTTATAATTGGACAATATTTTTCACTTTGAGAATTCTTTGAAAATCTTTTAATCCTTTGATAAAAACGTTGCAGCAGACAATCGTCATTTTTCATTTGAACTCTAAATTTTTCTCAAAGTAAGTTTAGATGCATAATTCTACCTATTAAGCTGCATTTTTTTACTTTGCTGTCTAGAATGTTTTTTATTTTATTATTAAGTTAGCTATTACAGCCTTTTTTACCTTTATTTGTAGAGTTTAATTCCTTACAGATTTGTCAAATTATCGAAACGTATTGTTTTAAAATCTTTGTTTCCCATTTTTTATCTAAGCGCCAGATTTCAAAACTCGTTTTGATGTACTGAAATCAACCTTAACAAAAGTTGAACACTGATTTTAAATAAATAGTTTTAAAAACAAATGTATTTAATAGTATTGCTTAAAGTTAAAAAACATAAGAGACTATTGAAAGCTCATAAAATCGTTAGTCACAACTAATATTGCTTAATTAATAGCAGGATAAATGATACAGTTGATTTGATAATTAAGTTCTAATACCTCTTAAGTAGCTTGCATTAAAAATAGCATTATGTGATGTACCAGTATCTTTAAAAAGTAAATAAGTACCAGTATTAATCATAAATAGTACCATTAAGTACCAGTCTCTTTTAATTAAAAATGCATTAATTATATCTACTTTCTACATGCGTTTTGCTAAAGCACTGACAAAAGATAAATTTTTATACTTTACTCTTAATAATGCAAAAATCTTACAGAGAAATAACATTCTTGCTTCTTACCTGTAAAAGAAGAAAAGATATTAAGAATACATTTTTCACATTCTATGAGAAATGAAACTACAAAAATAAAACCAACATAAAAAAAATAATTTTACAAAACAATTTGTGTGCAAAAGTTACGATTTACATAGAATTTGCTTTAATACAATTCCAAGAAAACGATAACATATTTACTTTTTAATTATAAATTGAAAAACGCTTCACAAGTAAATTAGATCCTGTATTTTAAAATCAAATCATATATAAATGATGCTAAAGCAATGGCAAAAGATAAATTAATTTGATAAATTAAATTGATTTTATAATACTGACTTATAATTTTACAATTTTAATAACGATTTTGTTCAGAAATGCGAAAAGACGAAACGCGATCCTTGTGAATTTTTGGTGATTGTTGGGATTCCAGTTCCCTTCGAAAAATCGTCATCTACCTATGTAATCAGCAGCAAATATATGTATACACTGAAGAGCCATTGCAGTATGACCACCACAATCTATAAAAATGGGCTCGCCTAGGAACAAAACCACTGTACGTGCGCGGCTGATGTTGGAGTATATAAAGCGGCTACGCATCGTCCGGTCAATTATAGAGTCTAAGTCGACGCGAGGAGGAGTTCTTTCCAAACATAGAGCGATTAGCCACATAATGGGAAAAGCAACTGATTTATCAGACTAAGGCAGAGGTCAAATCCTTATGGCTCGACGACTGGGAACATCAATATCAGAAACGGCGCGTTAGTGGGCTGTTCCCGTACAGTTGTTGTGAGCACACATCGAAAGTGGTGTATGGTTGATGAAACAAGTCGCCGGCCAGCAGTGTGTGGTCGACGGCGCATTGATTCCAGGTGAAAGCGGAGATTGCTACGCATTGTTCGCCGTGATCGAAGCGCGATAACAGCCGAAATTACCACCAGCTTCAATAGTTCCGACCCAGACAGTGTTTCTCAACACATTGTGCAGTGTAAATTGCTGCGTATGGGCCTACACAACCGGAGGCCGAAGCATGTCACTGTATTGATGGCACATCATCGCCAGCTGGGTCTGCAATGGACCAAGAAACATCGGAATTGGACACTGGAAGAATGGAAGAAAGTTGCATGGTCCGACAAATCACGTTTTCTGGTCCATCACATCGATGGGCGCGGACTAATACGAAACCGAAACTTCCAAACGAAACCCTGGCTCCCGAATGCACAGTTGGACGGAGACATTATGGTGCGGGCAATGTTTTCATGGAGCACATTAGGACCTGTAATCCCCATAGAACAATCCCTGACGTCTGTGCGCTACGCGAACATCGTTGCAGACCAGGTTCAGCCATTCATAGCAGCAACAGTATTTACGGCGCCGAACGGTGTTTACCAACAAGATAACGCACCGTGTTATAAGGGTCGAATCGTCGGGAAGTGGTTCGAGGAAATTCCAGTGATTCTTTCCAGTCATGTCTTGGCCTCCAAATTCACCTGGCATAAATCCAATAGAGCATTTGTGGTCCCACCTGAAAACCCAAATTCGTGCTGCCACCCTAACCCTTCGCAATGTGCGGGAGTCGCTGGACCAGTTGGTGAGCGCTTGGTACCAGATACCTCAGACTACGTATCAGCACCTTGTGGAGTCAATGCCACGCCGAGTGCTGGCAGTTTCGAAGGCTAAAGGTGTTCCTACATGTTATTAACAGAGTGGTCATAATATAATGGCTCTTCGGTGTTTATACATATATAACATAAAAAATATATAAATCAGCTTTGTAATTTAATTTAGTAATAACCTCTTAATTCCTCTTTTTTAATTTGGGAATTTCTTCTTTATTCTAAAAAAATTGATAACATTTCTGGACTGTGTCATTTCTAGACCGATCTATGTCGCATGACTTGCGTAACGTTGATGACGTAGCTGATTCGGAACCTAAACTCAAAATTTCGAGAACTTAAACCTTTCTAACCTAAACCAATACTTTCTCTTGGTGAGCTTGCATATTGGATAAGTGCACACTTTGTTTCTAGTTGAGATACTGGCGTGCTGCTTTTCATCCTATCGCAAGTGTCAAAAATACAAATATTCTTGAATAGGCACGATTAGAGTGACAAATAAATTGTGGGGCCACAAATTTCAATTGAAATAAAAATGAATATTTAATTTTACTCGGCTGCGAAGTTTCCTAGTCATTAAGGATTTAACATTCTACGCAATTAGAATTCTTCCTCTTCAATCATGATATTCTGCAATCCTCAGTTTGCTTGTCTTTCGCGCTTTTCTATTTTTTTCGTTATATATACATGACAACCTATTTACAGACATATAAACCAAAATTGCATTTTCATATATGTTTTAAAAAATCCTTTTTAAAGAAATATTTCTGAAATTTTCAACACTTTATATATTTTTTCCAAAGTTATTCCGAATTGCACAATTATCTCGTTCCCAGATAATTTTGCAGTTTGGATTCAATCGGCATTATAAGTTTTAATTCACTATCTCGATAGACAGCTTCAAGACGCAGCTTCTAACGTAAACTTCCTTCCACCTTTGAGTTAGTTCACCCTTTGTGATCGTTTACATCCTCAATTAACAGACCTCGGACCGTACATTTTTTTTTCTAAATAAATATAGCCATATATTCTGTTACTCAGCAAGTAATTTCCAAAACCATATTAGGTACAAGTCAGTTAAGTAACACTCGCATAATATCCAGAATGTGGTTAGATGAGACGCGCTATAACAGGGCATTACTATCATCAGACTGTTAATTTGCAGATCTACTTCACATGACAGAATATTTCATGTTTGATAACAGTTGCTGTCTTTCACTGGCTCGTGCTATTGCAAAGTTTGTGATTGCTATGTCAACTAATAGCATATTACGGACTGGAGACGATAATCTACAAATGCACCACAAATCCAGACAAAACGCTGAAAAACTATATTAATTAAATAACGAACTTAATTTAAAAACAGCTAATAACGTCATGTGGCCTTAAAACTTATTGCACAGAATAGAACTTCTCCAAGAAAGTAAACGGAATGCTCTTAGCATCCTCATTCAACAAAACAGTTTTCCACAAAAGTGCAAATAAAAATTCATACGATGCAAAAATGCAAAGCGAACAGGGAACATAAATTACTCTTGAATGCACGATTACCAAAAGAGAAATTACCATTCCAAATTCAAAGGCTTTTCTTTCCCAGCAAATAAAAACATTAAACATGCGATAAAAATGCAGCACGGTGCTAGTGAAGAATACGTTTCTCGTATCAGTGAACCAAATGATACCTTTTTAGTGTCACGCATCCAGATGCAGGTAAGAGAGCTCCAGAGAAATCTTCAAATCTCGTCACCCAAATCTTGAAGACTTCAATTTCTCGGAAAAGAAACAGAGTGGGGAAAGTCCGCAGGGGCTACAGAGAGGCTGTCTAAGAAATACTCAAGGAATCATCATCCTTTGAAGAAAATTTTTTATGATTATTTTTTACTCCCCAGAGAGTCGAGGATGGATAGCTTTAATCTATCCCACACACGTGACACCCCTTCTTTTCCCCTCTTGGCAAGAATGTCAGAAGGAAGGGGGGAAAATTCCAATTTTTGCTTTTATTTTCCTTCTCATTCTTGGTCATCTTCCCTTTCATTCCTAAACACTTGTCCCGTAATCTGTCTATATATTAAGAAAGTAATGCTGCTAATAACAATAACAAAATCAAAAAAGGTGAGACAAGGGTCTAATATGAAAGGGACTATATAAAAAATGTAAGAACGTACACAAATATTTTTTTCAAAAAATAAATGTACCGGAGTACTAACGTTGTGATGAATCAGTTTTATATGTGTATTTTAAATGTAATAAATATTTGAAAATAAAGGTGATAAAAAAAGAGAATAAATACAACCATGAAAAAACATTGAAAAACATAAACATGCTTCAATATGTTTTTCAACGGCTACGGCAAAATTGCAAATATTCTCGTATAAGGAAGAAATTAACCATTTATTTATACTGAATTCAACAATAGCCTTTCCCCTTTCTTTGAAAACTTAAGGGAAATCGCTTCGAGATATTTATCGTTTTCGTTAAACGCATTTGGTACCCTTGCAAATGACGCCAAAAGTATTGCCATTTGAGGGCACTATTTGCCGCACGCTTCTTGAGCAAGCGATTCAGTGATATAAACGCGCAACAACGTCTCGAACAATAAAGTGCTTTCTTTGTTATACTAGTACTCAAGTCTCCACATGTCATTAATTTGAAATGAAATAACATTATAGCATTTGTTTTTCCTACCACTTGACTTTGCCCTTTAAAACAGCTCATTTTAAATGTTAGATTGCCGATCCCAACCCATATAGTGGTTAGCGTCGCTGACTATCGTGCGAAACGACCCGGGCTCGAATCCCGGAGAAAGTATGGATGTTTGTAAATGTATAGTATCGTTGAGCCATGGCTGCACTCTAAATATGCGGAGAGCCGGAAGTGCTCTCGTGTGGTTTGGTGGAAGGGGAGAGGGGTGGGAGACCCTCAGACCCGTTTCCCCGGGGTGCTCTCCATCAAAATTGGGAGCGGAACTGAGCCAAATCGCACTGTCAGCTGCTGGTGCTCAAGGCTATTGCCAACATCAGGACTAATCTAGTACTCCTTGCCACGAGGAATTCCGTGGGCTTGGGCTGACTACGTCAGACAAGTGACAATAAACAACAACAAATGTTAGATTATATGCTCTATATCTTTAATTTCTGGAGAACTAGTTCATAATTTGGAAGATCTGTCGTAATTGCTTAACTTTAAATAGTTTCAGATGTAAACCGAAATCTGCATATACATTTCTTTTTAATCTTAAGATTAAAAAAATTTTGAAGCTTTAATAATAAACTCTTCGAGGTATTAGACTGCAATCTGAAGCTTCCGGTTTTTAAGGTCTTCTTCAATTTCACTTTCCATTACTTCACCTTCAATTTAGAGAAAAAACGCAACTAGCATCAGTGAAAAAAAGTTGACATTTTTTTAATGTTCCCAGAGAGTACTTACATCTAGAACTCAACATATTCCTTGGTTAATGAACTGACTTGTAATAGTCATTCATAAATCTAACTTCTAGAATCTCATTACGTGATTAACCATTAGGCAAGCAACCTGTATACTTAAAATAACCTGTATGCTTAAATAACGAAACGTTCATCCCGCCATTACCCGCCGTGTTCGTTTCCACCCCTCTCCGTCCATAAAAGCACAAAGAGGTGTGAAGATTTCAAATGACATTTTTTCTACTTCCTAACAATGAAACTTCCATCAACCTTTTAGGACAAACTGCAATAAACTCGTTTACTACAATAAATTGATTAGGGGGAGGGAAGAAAGCAACATTGAAATATCGGCCGTTTCGGGCGGTTGTAGTCTTCTGAATTAAAAGCCATCTCGGGCGTTTCTGCCTTCAAAGGGTTAATATTTGCATTACGAGCAAAGTACTACATCAGGGCAACTTGCTTATTATGTGGGAAGCTTTCGGAGAAATTTCTACGGAAATAACCCAAACTTAAACATGACGTTATACATGAAAATCATCAAGTGATTCTATTGAATTTTATTAATTTTGCTGAAATATTGCGTACTGTTATATTTATTTATTTAAAATTTTTCATTTAGGGAAATCATTTTAGCTTGTACTTTTGTGTTATTGAATTTGCGGCCCCGTGTTTTGTATATATGTGCCTATTTATTGTACACAATGGTAGATCTTGCGTGTTTCTATTCAGCGACCTTTAAATTGTGAAAATAACTGAAGCAGAACGTTAGGCATGGGCAGAAACACCTGGCTGGCCTGCCGACAAAAATTGTCCCCAAAGTGCAGACATTTGGCAGTTTCTTTCTGAAAGTTTAAACACTCTGGAAGTTTTCGGAAGAGAAAACATATTTTTAAAGCTTTAGGAGTGATTATCCCTAAGCTTCCTGAAGACCTGTCAACAACATAAACATGATTCTGCGAGCCAGTGTCTCAGTTCTGAGTTCTATATATAGATTTTGACTTATACAGTTCTATAGTCAGTTCCGAGCGACTTTACGGAGAATGCAGTTCAAAGAGAATTAATTAGCTGAACTGCCTTCTAGAATTTAATACTGAGAGTAATATTAGTAATTTACAACATTTCTCATTTGTTAAGGAGGATTTGCTCATATCTGGGTGCTTCTTAATTTATTCACAGCTATTTATTTCACTGTGTATTATTATCATCATTAATTATAACAAATTGACAGTTTTCTTTCTGCTTATCTAGAGTGAATATATGAAAAGAAATCTGCGAGCCTAGCACATAGCGATATCATTATTTTATTTCTTTATTCGTGTGTTTTAAAAGTGAAATATATCGTTAAAAATCATTAAGGCTTCAGAATGCGCTTTTACAATATTTATTTATTGAAACAAATTATTTTAAAACCCAAATGACTGAAGAAATGACTTAAGTATAATCTGAAATTAGTTAAGAAATATTTATATATAAATAATACCAACAGAAAATTTAAAATAAACTCTTCATTATATTATTTTTAAACAAATTATTTTAAGAAAAGATTTCCATTCGAGTAACAGCTGAAATAATTGAGTAATTTATGCAAAAAGCTGAAAAATAATTTTAAAACATTTATTAAGAACTTTGGTGAGTAAATTGGTTTTGCGAGTGAACTTGCTACAGTTCTGTCAGGCATGACTGGAAAACAACCGCGTAGTCAATTAGTTTTTGGAACACTAAACGAGAACAAGATGCCTGTGAAGAGTAGTTTTGTGGAAAAGGAACACTTAAAATCTATTGATCCGAAAAATTTTCTTAATAGAATAATGACAGGGGAAAAAAGTGTGAAAAACTCTTATTCTTTGATATGCTTTCAGTCAAAATTAGGACGAAACATAACTTCATACGTACTTTGCTTTGAAATCCAATCTAATTTGTAGAGTTTCCCTCAGTTCACTAATCAGTTATTTTAATTTTGATATCTTTTCTGAATTCTCTATTTCCCCTCACATTTCTTTGCCAGGATGCATATTAAGTAGGTGAACTAGAGTATTTAAACGGGTAAAACGAGTAGGTTAGGCAGAGCGTGAACTCGCTATTGTAGCGCACGTTTGCTGCAGCTGTTAATCTTAGTAGCGGCTACGCATTCTGGTTGTTTAGTTAGTCAAACTCCGGTGTAGATTGCCGAGTCAACCTGTTAGATTAAATTAAATTGTGAAGTCTGGCACTATTTCTAACTTTTTGAACTAATTTCTAGATTTACGTTTACGTTCTCACTGCAATATCTTATTGTAGCACGAAGTTCCAGCCATTTCTGTTAAACAGCTGTGATAAATAAAAAGGGGCTTTTTACACCCTTTCCTTGATGCGGTGCTCTACACGCCTATGCGAAAAGTCGCCTGGTTAAACTAATGAGATCTCGACACTTTGCACGATAACTTAAAAAGACAAAATCTTATACATTTACCGTTAATGGAGACTTTATTTGGGATTTCAAAGATTAATACCACTGGCCGTTTTTGAACATTGTCACGAATGTTCTACTTGAATCGAGCACTTTTGTAGACAGTTAGCCTGTGAGTTAGACTCGAATACAAGAGTTCCTAATTCACGATTAACCACATTACCGCCCGCCCGGGAAACCAAAAATTAACTTTATGAACAGCTTCTTGACTGGTAGTCGATTGCCTAAGCCCGTAGAAACGAATGATTCTCAAATGAAAGGCTATATACACAGAAGGTGGTAACTAATTAAATACTCATATTTTAATTAGAAATGATGTGTCAAGTACTAGTTCTTACCAGGATGCAATTAAACCCAAGTTCCACAAGTTTATCTTTAAGTTACTATCTTATAAAATTGGCATTAACTCATCCTTTTCATTGACATCAATGCTCCCATTGTCGTTTAAATCTGCAAGTTTCGATATAACATTAACATAGAATATTATGCACATAATTAAGTCCTCTTGCGGGGAATTATTTAGAGGCCTCCTAAACTCAACCAGATGTGACATTAAAGGACTTAGACTCCATTATAATCTTCCTTCCCGTAAGCGATAATAGCAGCCCATTTCGCCTAATTAATGGTCATAAATCTTAATATGGTACAATAAACGAATAAAGTAGATTTTAAATCTTATACTAAAGAAGCTGACAAACGCATGTAGAAATAAGTGCATTAAATAATCGCACAAACGGACATAAGACTTTATTTGTAACGATATTACTTTTATATGGTTTTATAAATATATATAATATATTTATATTTATTATATATATATATATATATATATAATGTCATTTTATAAAAAGATTGCTTATATAAATGGATTTCTAAATAAAAATGGCGATCATATATAAATGATTGTCTGTTTTTTATTAAATTTCTCTCTCTCTCTCTATGTATAAACTATCAAAGCATATATATGTAATAATATGCAGAAAATCACACAGATAGACATTGAAGTATCCGTAATGAAGAGCAAACTTGGCAGCTAAGGCATGTTTAATAAGAAGCAGTCGTGGCAGAATTTCAATATTCATTTTTATTTTAATTAACATTTGTAGCCACAAGTAACTTGACACACTAATCGTGCCTGTTTCAAAACCGTTACATTTTTGAGAGCTTGCGGCAAGAACAGATGCAGCAAGCAGCATTCTAGCTGGGTCATTAAATTTGTAAAAATTATGAAATCTAACTTTTCTACTCGTTATATAAAATAAAATGTAAAACGGGGGACTCCCGTACGACAAATGTTCATAGAGACACTTTATATTAAAGTTGCAGATCGTATTCAAAGGCTGCACACAGATCGATGGGAAAAAAGTCTTCGTTTGTACTTAAACACATTAAAGGCGGGAGTCGTAATACTACGATTTATCTCGACTGTAGCTTAAAGGCGGGAGTAGTAGCACTACGTTTTATCTCGACTGTAGCTTGCGCATTTATCTCGACTGTAGCTAGCGCATAACCACATTGCGCAATCCATGCGCCACTTTACATTTGTATTTAGTATGTTTTCTGGTTTGAAGCTGTTTGGTTGTTCAAATTCTACTTACAGTAAATTTTCAAATCCTTCAATATGGTTTCACGTGAAAATAAAGATATATATGACGATTTGATGGACATTGAAGAGCCACAACTTGGTACATCGAACTCGGCACCACGGACTCCACGATATAAAATTGATCCGCCTAGATGTCTTTCGCTAGACATCAAAAAGCACAAATTAATTCGTATAGAAAATAACGGCAAAAAGCTATATGTCCAACGAAACTGCGTAGTTTGTGCGGCAAATAAAATAAAAGCTGACTTGCTTCAAATGCGAGTTTTGCAATGCACCTCTTCACCGTGGCGAGTGTTATCAACATTATCACAGTCATAAAAAATACTAGATTCTTCTCATAAATAGGTACTTTAAAACATTTTTTTAATTAGTGTTTAGTTCTTTTTTAATATTTCTTGTAGTTTCAAGAGTTTAAATAAACTTTTTTAAGTCTAAATTTTTTTATGATTACACAAAATATCGCTCGCTCTAGGACGAAAAACGATGCGATGCGGTCGCCGCGTCACCTAAAATACTTTCGTCAAGATCCCCCGCCTTTAATGTGTTAACTAAAATTAAAATCTCATATATCAAATAATATAATTTCTGTTTTAAATAGATTAAGTGACAAGCATTTATGCGAAGGTTATTGTGAAAAGTATTGATCAATACATTTTTTTGTTTTTGATCTTATTCACAGAATTTTATAGAATTCGTCTTCTAGAAAGCACTGGCAGGGTTCAATATTGGCACATAGCCAACTAGTAACATTATTTGTATTAATTAAGAATAAAATTATTTTTCAATTTTTTGCATAGTTATTAGTTTGTGATTCTAAAGTAATAAAATTGCATGAGAATACTAATAACATATTTAGGGTTTAAAAAACTAATTATTTGTGCGAAAAATCGTTCAGCATACCAAATTTAACAAAATTATAAATCACTAGCAAGCACTAGCAAATCACAAAAGAATATCACTAAATGAATTTAGGGGAAAAAATCAATCTCGAATTATTTTAATTTATTAATCAACCGATACTTCAGGGCGAGTTTGAAATGACGTCTCAAATCACTAATTTTGAAATTAAATATCGCTGTCAATTTCTGTCGTAGGAGAGTCTAACCTTTTGTGTTTTATTTTTTTAATGAGTATAATATTTTCCTAAATGCAAGTATAGGGATCGAAGAAGGGTATAAAAAGGTAGATATCGTATTTTTTACAAAAAAATTTTTCTAACTTAAAAATGTCAAAACATGCATGTTTGCCTCATTTAAAGCATTTTTGTAATTGGAAATATATGTCTACGATCAATGGTTGCGGAATTAAAGACCGGGTAAGGACTTCTCTAAACACGGTGTATATTATAAGTAAAACAATATACGTGATTTTTTTAATTTCGTGCAATATTTTTCTAGAAAGCAGTTATTGTAAGTTAAAGGCACTGCTGTATGCAACTAAATATACTACACTGCCACATCTTAAGAGTGCACTTAAGGCCAATAAAGGTTTGCTCTGGAGTTGATTGCAAAAATTGAATTAATTTATTTAATTGTGACAGAGAAAACTAACAATATTGGCATAAGAAAGAACAAAAAAATTCCATCCAAAAGAAATTGGCCTATATTTGCGTTACTATTAAGGAAAGGCAAGAAAACTCATACAACAGGGAACAGCTCGTTTCGAAATGCTAGGGTTTCATGGCTTTAACTTACTCAACTGTCACACAAAAAACAAAAAACAAAAATGTGAAAGATTATGCTGAAATATTAATATCTTGTCTAGTTTTGTCTAGTCTTGTCGTCTTACTAATTATGTTTACATCTGATTTGCAATTAGATTCCGTTTATAGCGTAATATATCGTGCATCTGCAAATTACATGCCTATTGTTAGAAATGCCTTAGTCGAATGGTACTCTCTAATCACGTATCATAAATTTTCAATCTGAAATACAGAGGAAGATATCGTCCAAATAATTTTTTATGTAGTACCTTAACCGTAAGCAAAATCGCGTAAGAGTCATCAAAAACTTTTAGACGCATTGTAAGGAGCAAGAGAACTGCACTTGGCATTTTTTTTTTTTTTTTTTTTTTTTTTTTTAAATGGAGATGTGAAAAATGTGCAGTGCCATTGCCGGGACTACTGGAATCCTGGAATGCGCGTTGATTATACTTCCAATTACACCACGAAGGCATGCGGAAAGCTGAGAGAAAGTACCTTATGAAACTTTAAAATCTGATTCGATAAGGCTGCCCATGGGAATTTGTGACAGAATCTGTAATAAAATTAAAAATCTCGTTTAGTAGTATGGCAAATTAATTATATAACTGCTATGACACCCATGTATTTTAACTAAATTACTATATAAAATGATAAAAGTAAATTTAGTTTGCGCATTACATTTGATTTAACTTTTAATCCTGCTAGAAAGACTATATTTATATATAAAAGTCATACGGGAAAGATTATGGCCTCCAAAAACTTAATTTCTGATGATGAAAAAGCTTTATTAATCTCAAGCGCTTTACCCTTAGCGGGTTAATCTCTCGCTTAACACGGTTAATTAATTCCGCTAAAATACGAAGTTAAATTTTAAAAAGAAGAGATAAGAATGCCTGTAAACTATTTATTATAATCCATCAACTATTTGTCAAACTTTCTTTATATTGCTCATTGCCTATTGGTAAAAAATGAAAGGAAGCAAAATAAAGCATTACAAATTTTAAATATTTCTAGTATATAACATTTTTTCTTTGGCACAGAAAATTATATAAAATGTGCATTAAAGAATGTTTGGGCATTTTTAATTTTTGCTTTTCTTCGGATATTTTTTTCCTTGCATAATAATTCAACACATTATTTTATGCGGCAAATTTGGATTATTTTACGCGGCAAATTTGGATCGATTCCCCTATTACACTTTTTAGCAGAGACACTGATTTTTAAAACAATTCCCTTTTTGCTTTTGGGAGCCTTTCTCCCTCATTAAGTTCGCCATCATTGTATTTATTCTCTTGTTACTGATTTAAACTAATGACACTGATATTAGTCAGTAATTCACAGTTTTACTTCAATAGTTCATTCATATTTGCCAAATATTGAATACTGGAGTTCCAATTCAAATTCATTGTTTTTATCAGGAACTATGAGTGTGGGTTTCTCCAATGTCTCAAAATACTTTCGTTCTTCCTCTGCACTCAACCTTCCGGACAATGACTCGCCTAAATACCAGTATTCATCTTTTAGCATTGTTACACTGTACGGTTAAGTGAATAAAAATTAATGATAAATAGCACATTTTTGTACTTCATTAACCTGAGAACAGTTCGATATGAAACGGTGTAAAATTAAAAGTTGATTGCGATCTTAAAATGTTTACATGCATTTGCAGCTGTATATGTATGGAATCCAATCAATGGCTCTATCGACTTGATCACAGATACTGCAGAATGCCTGTACATAGTACATTATATAAATAAATGTTTTGCGTCTATTTACAATAAATAAAATGTCAAAAACTAAGACAAAAGAATCTGGCACAACAGCAAGTTATTTTATTAGGTCTACTACACTAAGCCTGCACTAAGCTACTACACTCTGCAACAGAGTAGTTTCCATCGCCTCAACAATATGAGGCACTATTAGCTAAACCTGTTAAAGAGTGTCAAGTTCCTTCTAACCCCTTCTTTTATTCGACGTGTAATGTCGTCTCAAGTATGCTTTATCGCTTGCAACACTGTCTTAAGTGCACCCGTATATTGATGTATCGTTATCGCAGCAACGACACAGAAATATGTGTGGCAAATATATACTACTGGCAAAGTTCCTAAAAATGGCAGAGGGATTACATTGATAAGACTGACACTGCTTAAAGCCGACACTGCACGGAATCCACACCGTCACATAATCAAAATGATGAAATAGAAACTTTAATAAAGATATAGTAATGGATAAGAGTATTAATGCACATTTAGTCACCTTCACAGAATTTTCACATGGGTCCGGTCAACACTGTTTAGGGCTGACACCGTAATAGTACCGACATGTCATAGTAACGAAAACCGTACGCAATTCCATAACATATCAAAGGATTACAATTTGCAACATCACATTATCAAGAGAGAATTTGATTAAATTATATTTTTAGGGTACGTCATAGAATCGACACCGGGACAAAATGGGCACTAGGACAGAGTCAAAACCCGTTTTTGGCCTGCGTTATCGGCAGAGAGATTATTAATTCTATTTTAGTGTGGGTTGTATGCCGTATTTCTCACCAGACAGTGATAGATTTCAATAAATTAGGCCTCTGAAATTTAATGAACTAGATGTGTATGGGATTTTCCCGGATGAAAGGAGGCTATCATATGAAGCGAAGCAAGATACTAGAAAGAACCTTTTCCAAAAAGGAGTTTCTCGCAGTGCTGCTTCAAACGAGAAGGTTCCTAACGGAAACAGATTCGCTGGACGGTGTGATAATTTAGTTTGCTGGCAAAAATATTTCTCTTATAACTTTGTCTCACTTAGGTTTTCGGAAAAGTAAATCAATCTGAAATCCCGAAAGCGAAGATTCCCAGAAATGTTTACTTAAACGCGCAGCCGCATGAAACTAGCAAGACTGATATAGGTTTTACATAAATACTGATCAGTTTCTGTTCGTGAAACCTCCTTGAAAGCAGACAGATCTCGCCCATTCTACCACAATTACTTCAACTGCTAACTTTTAATTACCATTTTGTTTCGGTGCTATCACAATGTTGTTTTATTTTTTAAAGGGGCAATTTGCCCAGAAGGACTATTAAGTTCGTTTTGGCATTTTGCGTTGGTTCGCTATAAAACGGCGTTTCATTTTTCAAATTGTTGCCACCAAATATTACAGCCCTGCATTATATTTAAAGAAATTAAATAATGAAGAATCTGCATGAATTTATGCATGTTTCTCGCAATGTGAAAAAACAACGATACCTAGAGACATCAAATTTTGAATAGCTCAGTCCTCCACTCGAATATGAGTTACACCTGGAAGCCACGAATTTTTGATTAACAAACTAAACAGTTTCAAAGCGAGCAGTTGTACGGAGAAGGGGGGAAAAACATTTTTATCACTAGGGCGCGAGATTGTGTACCAGAAATTCTAAAGGAAGGCTCTCAATTATTTTGTGATATTGCTGCTGAATTGAAATTTATGGTTTAATTACGAAAAAAAATTTAATAAATAAAGGTTACATACGAAGCGTTGGAAAAAAACCCTTTCGGCGTAATATAAAATCTGAAAGGTTTTCAGCTTTTATTTTAAAGTTTTTTTAATTATTATTTTAATCGAATAAAATTAAGTTATTGTTCTTATTTCAGCCATCAATCGGATGACGATATTCGAACACAAAATATAACAGTGCTAACTTCACTATATGAAAATCGTACAAAACTTCGTGGCTCTCTGTGCTAATTTAACAGTCATTGATGAGTTAATTCAATAGCAAGTACTCATATTAATTCAATTGAGTACCTGCATCCAAACTGCAATAACCAAACATTTTTTAATTGCTTCCTTTTATAAAACTCTGGTGTTACTTAATTTTAAAAGAGAAAAAAAAAAAAAACCTTAATCCCAAATCAGATAACTTTCATGTGAACAATTGAAAACATTTGTTTACCAGCTATCAATCTCTAAACATTCTAATCTGCAGAAATAATAAAATCTGGTTTTAAGGTATCAGCGCTCATACCACTAATCCTTCAAACATATTTAGAAGTTCTGACAACAAGTATACCCCTTTGTGCACGCATTTTCCAACAAAAATTGTGCTACAAAATCTTCACCAAAAGATAGGGGTTGACATAAAGATAGGCAGAGACGAGAAGCTATTTCGGAAGTCTTTTTCATTATTCCCTCCTCCCGCCTTTCTTAAAAAAAAAAAAAGTCTAACAAATAAATAAAAGTTACAGAGGCTGAAAGTTTTCGGAAAGTAATGTTCTTGTGTCGAGGTATGCCGTAACTAAAGCGGCTGTGCTATTTCTTTTTTACTTCTTTTTTATCCGCTTTTCTGCTGTCCGCTTTATTTTTTAGAGGTATTTGAGTGTCTGGTAATAGGCGGGGAAGGATGAATGAAAATGACTTTTGAGGGGAGGAGACTTACAAATATTAGCTTGCGGATGCGCATGCGTTGGTAGCTATGCAGTACTTAGATTACCGGAGTGCGCCGAGTTCAAGCATACAGAAGCAAGTTCAGATTGAATATCACAGATGGCAGCACCAGTCTTTTATTGCATTGCGTTGGGCACTTGGTATTCAGCAACTTTTTTTAAAAAAGCAAATGAATTAATAAATTAATTTACATCGCAGGTCATGAAATTCGTAACATGTTTCGTTTTGCTTTTATTTTTACATTTTATTCCGGGGATGAGGCGGCGAGAAGTTATAATCTAACCAAAAAATTACCTTTTACCAAAATTTATCAAGTTTTATATGTAATTGCAGTAGTAGTACTTTCTTAGGGAATCGGCGTTATTAACATTGAACAAAATGAAATACATCCATTTATTCATGCTTAATTTCGTCAAAACTGCAAAATGTGCTCAAGAATATGAAAGCGCACTGGGAAATAATCATCTAATTCATCAATGCTTTCCGCATTTCTAATAGTCAGAAGATACATAAGATACATTAATTGTTGTTAATTCATATTTAGTTCCAGTTATAAAATGTGTTCGAGTCGAAGTAAATAATAAAATATATGTAACAACATACATAATATAAAAAATTATGTATCTTAAATTAAGTATCTTAAAATTATGTATCTTAATTATGTATCTACATAATATAAAAAAATTATGTAAATTATGCAAAGTGCTGCTGGTCTAAAAAACAAGGTCTAAACAACTTTTTTTTCAAGCTTTAACTAAGCAGTTTAAAAAACTAATATGCATGGTTTGAATAAATTACATACATGTTTTGTTTTTAAATACCGAGGGGATTTCTAATGCAAGTAATTCATTTGATATGTAACATATAATTTATAAATGTAAAATCATTTACATCATCATAATTAATTAATTAGAAGAATTTCCAACACCATATTTCACAGCGCCTAAGAGCTTCTTTCAAATTACTTTCAAAAGTAAAAACTGAACCAGATAGTTAAAAATTTGTCACAAAATCTAAAATGATGCCGAAAACAATAAAATAATTCTTTTAAGATAGGGCAGTATCTATGTTAATCTCTATATATTCATCAAAGGCCAGCCTCCTTCTGAGCTCCTCAAATCCGAGCTCTCCAAATGTATTTTAGAAAGGACATTCTCATAACCAGATTCTTAAAGTATTCAACTGAATTACACTAAAGTGCACTTTTAACAGCAGTCTAATATAATAACTATGTGCACCAAGACATCAAGGACATTTTTTGCGTACTGTTAATTATCTGATGTCAGACAAGACAGGTTTGATCACTTGAACATGGCAAAGCCCCCGAACCTATCTACCTAAGAGGAGGTGTGCCTTCTTGGAAGACTTTCTAAGGGAAATTGTTCTCATACACATAACATATGATGAAAACCACGAAAACAACCATGTGCCCAGCTTGTTCGAATTTGGTCGAACTAACAGTATTTGGCGGTTTTGATTAAGTTTATTTGATTATGGCAAAGCACTCGAGGCCTATTTGTCGAAGAACGGAGATGCTTTCGTGGAGAACTTTCTAGGGCAACTGGCTCGTATCCACGTTACACATTGACGAAAACCACGAAAATACGCATGTAGCCAACTAGTCGTCTGGAAACGAACACAGACCGAACTATCAAAATTCAGGATTTTACCGCTTGGCAGCTGCGAGTCAATATTCATTTGTGTTCGTCCATTCGGCCATTGGTGAGGCTCTAATTTCAGTTAGATGCATTGGTTTACTTTTATATTGTGAATGCACTCGAAAAAGAATGTCTAGTGGAGAACTTTTAACGGGAAACTGCCTTGTACTCTCGCTACATATTTGGAAAACCACAGAAATACCCATGCAGCCAAACTGTTCGGAAATTAAATGAACTAGTTTTGATCTTAACGTACTGAGCGCGAGCATACATACATACAAACAAACAAACAAACAAAAAAGATATTTTGGGCCGATATTATAATTTGTTAGCCCAAAGGAGTTATTAACTTCTTTTTGGCATTTTGCGTTGAAAACTTTAAATGTCCTTTTCAGTTTTCAAATTGTTGCCACCAAATATTATTGCCCTGCATTGTGAAGTGAAAACCGAATTAATTGAATAAGAAATACTAAATCGTCTGTGAAAAACTTTTTTTTTTTTTTTTTTTGTTATTGTTTGGTTAATTTCTTTTACACATCGTTTTAAATTTATTAATTTTTATAGAACATGTGGCAACGATTAGATAATTCTTCAGATGATATAAATTTTTTGCATTCTTAGTTTAAAAAAATGAATGAAATGTAACGCCATTAAGTAAACCTAGGGCCAGAGTGTCGCTATGGTAAACAAATACAGTGAATTTCAAAGAGTGCATTTATTTTATTGTGGTTAATACGCTGTCGACGAAGTAAATTGAATTCAATCCAATAAGTTTAAATGAAATGCAAGAAAAAATGCGTATAATTTAATATTCTTTACAAGGAAGTCATGTGGTGTACACATCAGATTTTTTAAATGAAATATAAGACAGGCAACAACATGACGTGTGCTAAGATGAATAGATAATTTCACCTACTGTATGGTTACATAACTTGTACTAAACAGGCGCCGCTGTCTTCCCTGATCAGAAATTGGCTACTTAGCCGATGGGTTCAAGACCGAATCGCTTTCGGTGGAAATATGGTAAAATGGCAGAGTGATTCGTCTGCTTCCTAATAAGTACTAATAGGCAAGTATCCACCATTTAAAAAGGTTTTTTTATACATACTTTGACATTATAAACGTCTTTAGTCTTTCCGTTTTTCACGTAGCTTTAGGTGAGATTACGTATGCAACCTCAAAATCAACCAAGCATGCTGACTGTTAAACTGCTATTGTTAGTAATTGTCATCATAAAACTGCGAAATATCTTTAATGAGGCAGACTGGCAGATTTCCGAGTTTTAAACAAGTTCCAAAGGTTTTTAATTTATTCTTCATAACTTCATGAGTTTTGTTTCATTAGTTTCCCCAAAGAGATTTAAAAACAATACGCATTTCTCAGAATAATCTTTAATTATGAATAAAAATAATAATATATAATGAATCCTTTTCACTCTTTTTAGGGAAGTAAATGAAATATCTTTATCTGTCAAGATAATTATCTGCCCAAAATATGCTATGTGTTTACTACAATTTCTTTTTCCAACTTACAGGTTTTGAAATTTTACACTATGAAAGAATCTATTTAGTAATGTTCGATATTAGTGAATAAGAGAAGAAAAACACACACATTTTCCCTAATTTTTGTGCTTGGATGCTCATTTCCATTTCTTCCAGTAGAACTGCTAGATGTTTCTAAATTCAGATGCAAAACGAGTTACATATTTGCAAGTCAAGAAAAGCTAAGCAGTTTTAAAATTCTGCAAATACAGCAGATCTAGGTTACATCGCTGAGTTTGCTAGCAACCAAAAAAGAATATAAAGCACGATAAATATTTTCCTCAGAATCATAGAACTTCCCTTTGCGTAGTATACCGTAAGGAATATCGTCAGCGGATAAATAAAATACTTTCTTAATAATTCCTTGGGGCTAGGATTTATTTAAAATCTGTTTTGCTAAAGTAACGGAATATATTGATTTCTTCAAATACAGCATGGCAAAAATTAATTCTACTCACATGAATTTTCGCGCGATTTCTTAATAGAAAGCATTTAATCAGCTAGTAATTTAATTTGAGTCAATAAATATCTTTTAAGTTGCTAGTCCATTTATTTCTAGCATTGTAGTAAACGGATGAACGCAACCTCCGAGTACGAATAATTAAATTCGCTTTCGAATATTGCTGAACGGGTCGGATACAGTAGTGAATTAGTGGTTTTCCTCATGTGTAAACGTGGATAAAAGGTTCTCAGAAGGCATATTTCCTCTTACGTAGGTAACTCTCACAGCCGAATTCATCTAAACGTTTTATTCTCCAGAATAGTGTTATTAACTCGCATGCTTTTGCAGTGAAATTAATACAGAAGATAAAAGCGCACACTGTTTCTCAAAGCGAAAAACTCGGTATTTTGCACAATTGCCCGTTAATATGCGCAATCAACAATCATCTTGGTAAGCATGATAAAGGTCCCTCCCTAACTTTTTCCCTTTTAATGGGACTTCTACAAACTTGATAAATATGATTTACATATTTACCACTATGAAATAGCGAGTATCACCTATAAACGTGAATAATCTCTACATATAATAAAAGAAAGAGTCTGTGTGTCTTTCGTTCGTGCTGCGCGTAAGCTAATAGACCCAGGGCTACGAAATTTGGTATATAGGTGCATCTAGACAAGAGCCAGTACATCTCGAAGCGATTTTTTTCAAAATTCGAATCAGATTTTTTTTTATTTTATCTTTTTGATTTTATCGCAGCATTTTGAATAGTTTCATTCTTTTACAAATGTGGTTTGGTGCAACAGTTTTTCATTCAACATGTTTCAAAGACATTGCGTGAACAAGATGGAAAGTTTTCCTGTACTCGAAAATATTTCGCTAACTTTTTCATTCAGTGTCCTGCATCCAATATTCCAGACCCAATCGTGAAGTCATAAGAAATAACACTTCGAATGAATGTGAAGGAAGCTTGTTTTCCAAGTGGATGGTTGTATGAATTTAAACTGAGGTATGGAATCTAATGTCGCATAATAAATGAAGAATCAAAAAGTGTTCCTACTGAGTTTGTGGAAGAGTGGTTCAAGAATTTAGTCACCAAAATAGATGAATATGAATTAAGACACTTTTTATGTGGACGGAACAGCTGTTTTATTTAAACTTATGCTTATAAGAATCCTAGCTTTCAAAGGTGACCAATGTCATGTAGCTAAACAAAGTAAAGAATATTTCATTGTTTTAATTTGCGCAGATGTTGATGACACGGAAGAAATGACTCCTTTAGTTATCGGAAAGTAACAAAAACTAAGATGCTTCAAATACGTTAACACTTTTGCCATTAGAATATAAAATCAATAAGAAACCGTGGATGATTACGGATATTTTTACAGAATGGGCGCATAGATAAAAATATGAGGAGACCAAAACGCAAAATTTTTATTTTTATGGATCAGTGTACCGCCTATCCTCAAACGAAATATTTCTTGCGAAATGTGAAAGTTGTTTTCTACCCGGCAAACCGCAGTAGTATAGTATAACCTTTAGATCCGAAGAAGTTCAAAATGTTCTACAAGAAATAGTTGATTCAAATAGCCTCTCAAAACATAACGACAAGAAATACACAGAAAAATTTAATAATTCTTCAGGCTACGAATATGATTTTATTTTCCTGGGCTCAAGTAAAACCATAAACAATACACAGTTGCTTCATTAAAGGGGGATTTTTGAACCCAAAGTCAAGTGAAAGTGTTGACGATGAAAATGATTGATGAAGCTGTGCTGTGGATGAAGAAAATTGGAAACTACTGGGATTAGACATTACAATCAAGGATTATGTTAACACTGATGCCAATGCAATTACGTCAGACTTTGGTATTTTGCGTTGATTCACTTTTCAAACTATTGCCACGAAATATTATCGCCACGTATTTATATTTAAAAAATCTGCCTGAATGCATGAATGTTTCTCGCATTATGAAAAATACAACTGTACCTAGAGCCATCAAATTTTTAATAATATAATCCACCACCGAATATAAGCATCTGGAAGCCCTAATTAATATAGTTAATGTGTTTTTAACGTTAACATTGTGAAAGAACTGATTGAAATATTTTAATAGATGTATAAATGAGATGAAATTTAAGTAGCGGGAATGAAGAGGAAAATGAAGAAAAAATCCCACCTTTTTTTTCTTCAAAATGTTATCTACTTCATAGACACCCCCAGAAATTTCTTTGTGTGCAATAATACAAGCGAGAAACCATTACAATAATTCGATTCGTAGAGTTTTGCTTGAGAATCAATCAAAAGACACGTCAGACGACACTTACAGACTTTTTCTTTAAAAAATTTAAAATTTGCTCTAAAATGTTCTTGAAAAGTAATGTTACTTATTTAAGATGGTAATTCAAGTAAAGGTATGACTTTTTTTTTTTTTTTTTTTTTTTTTTTTTCAACATTAGGTAACTACATGTAGAAATTTGCATTCTTGTGGTTTTAAAAATAATAAATTTGTTTTAATATCATTATTAAAACATTAATTATTGAAAATGTTTAAATTGTTTAATATATTAATGCTAATTAAATATGTATTTAAAATATCAATTTTAAATATGTTTGAGCATCATTAATATTTTAAACAAATTGAAAGTATTGTAATAAAAAACAAATAAAATCTAAAATTTTCAGATTTTACATTACGCTCAAACGGGCGTTTTTTAACGTTTTCTCTGTTACCTTTATTTATTAAATATCATGTTCTTTGCACTTAAACCCTAAATGTCGATTCAACAGCAATAAATCAAAATAATTTTAAAATTAGCATATTTTTAGAATTTCCGATACACATTCTAGCGCGCTGGAGGTAAAAATGTTTTTTCGTACAGTGTTGCCATTGCTCGTTTTGAAATCGTTGAGTTTGTTAATCAAAAATTCATTAAAGGTTTACAAAATATTAAATAGATAATAAAACAAATTCCAAGTTAGGGCTTCCAGATTCCCATATTCGGTGGAGGATTACATTATTCACAATTTGATGGCTCTAGGTACAGTTGTTTTTTCACAATGCGAGAAACATTCAAGCAATCAGGCATTCTTTAAATATAATACATGGCGATAATATTTGGTAGCAATAATTTGAAAAGTGAATCAACGCAAAATACCAAAACGAAATTAACAGCCCTTCCGAGCTAACGCCCTTTGGGATAAAAAATGTGTAATATCAGTAGTAGGTTAGTAGTATCAAAATTGCAGCTTATATATATATTTATTTCTCATTGTAAATTAAAATTTTGTATATACTTCTTTCTGATTTATACGTCGTTTGTGAATGGATCGACAGTAATTTTAATATATATCACTTGTGACTGGTAGTTTATGAAAAAAAGGAAGTATTGAATTATCAGCTGTGCTAAATAGATGCATTCTCTAGCATAATTGTCCCGCGTTTCGTTTATTTGTTAGATAAGTCGTGAAATACTAAAGCATTTAACTCATTCCACAAAATTCGTCACACTTGATTTATTCCTTAGAAAGCCTTGCTCAAGCCTAAACTAAAGCCTGCACGACTTTCGCGAGTTAACTGTACGCGCCAACTAAATAAAACACCTGCGTGCCCACAAACTAATGATTAATCAGCTGGTTATGCACAGTCACTTATTATTATGTATAATCATCAATCGGCTGAGTTTGATAAATTCTTTTCGTTTATTTAGGACCAGCAGCTACGCGGACAGTCTTTGTCTGGCTTTTAAATGTACCTAGAAAACGCCTGACGGGAATACCAAACGTTAAATTAAAAAACTGCAGAGAATTGTACTCTGCAGAACAACTTCATCAAAAAAAAAAAAAAAAAGTATTACATATAACAAAATTACAATGAAATAAGCAATATCCCTTAATACAAATATTAATTATCCTAATAAATAAATTAACCAAATTCCCATTGCCTTCTCTCAACAAACGTCCAGTATCCAAGAGAAACATTGAATTTAAAAAATGCACAGAATTATCGCCCTCATTTTTTCAAGTGGCAACAGGGCTGATTTTCAACAGTCAGCAGTCCAGTATACAATTGAGTATACAAAGTGATATTTCTTATGACTTCCCGATTAACATGGGTCTGGAATATTGGATGCAAGACACTGAGTGAAAAATTTAGCAAAATGGTTTCGAGTACAGGAAAACTTTCCATCTTGTTCACGCAATGTCTTTGGAACAGACTGTCCACAATCACAAACATATCCAGTTTCTTTGCTAACTAAGCTTTCCTCAAACAACATTCTCAAGATTTTAATTTTTTTAACTTCCGTTATTACTTCTGTTCCACTTAATTTACTTAACACGGCGCCCTGCTCAGAAGGGGGAACATATCTATTTTTCCTTCCAAATATCCTCTCTATTCATAAACTGGTTTTCAACTTCTGTACCAAAATGTAATATCTCATGCCTTTGTTTCCTTTCCCTATCTGCATTTCTGGGAAAAGTACATGAAAAACGTACTTGCGATGGAATTGCGAAATATAAAACCAAAGCTGTAAATCACTCAAAATCGACGTACAATCGAAGTCATGCGACGTAAAAAGAAATATTTTACTATTTAGATAAATAGCACTGAATCAGGACCAAGATGAAACGACGTATTTAATGTAAAAAACGTATAAAAGAGAAACGTATAAACTGTTCTCCATTGTGGTAAGTTATATATTGCCGTAAAGCACTTGAGAATTACCTGTATTTTATGCATTCCTTCGTGAAGGACAATATAGTTCAAATAGCACAAATTAGCATTACATATCGGGGAAAACATAAAAAGCAGTAACTGTATACAGATATCCGAGATGAACCAACTAGGATGAGAGTTCTTATACACAAAGTTAGTTTCGCAAATAGTACATGAACAGGAAAATATGCAGTACCCTCGCAATCAGTTAGTTCCATTTAACAACGGTGATAACCAGTGGTGGTAAAGTTGCTTATCACTAGTTAGACTCGGATTCAAACCTCGGCGAACGGACTGCCTGCATATCCGCTTTTGAAGTTTTCCCCATGTGTAACGGGGATACAAGCCAGTTTTTCCGTTAAGCAGCAATCCCCTTAGGAAGGTAGCTACAGTGTGCTTTGCTTTAATCAAGCAATCCCAAACCCATTTAACAACCCATTTAACCCATTTAACACCCACCCCCAACCCATTTAACCCCCCAACCCATTTAACAACGTAACAAGCAATAATATTGATCAAACAATCAAATCTTTTTTTATTTTATCCAGGTACCGTAATAAAGAAAGTAAAAAAGAGCATGGATCTGAAAAATATTCTCAAGTTGAAATTTAGCAGTCATTCGCATACTACTCATCTTTTGCATATAAACAGATTAAATTTCACGAACTGAATTTTTAATCTACTTCATTAAAAGGAATGAATTTTTTATTACTCTGTCTTTTCATAATATTTACATAATTTCTATCTGAAGATCGAATCGAAAAAAGTACCCATTAAATGGAAAAGGTTTGTTCAACTCCCTTTCTGCAAGCATAGCCGAATCTTAAGTCGAAGGAGATAATATTTCAGCTTAAAAATGAGAGCAAGAAGTTAATTTTTCTTACTGAAAGACGCGTTTCAAATTTCAGTTTAAAAAGGAATATGCAAAGGACGGAAATTATTACTTGAGTGTCATCAGAAGACTCATTTTAATTAGCTGCAAAAGCGAAGCTCAAAAATTGGCTCGAATCCATTTTTTACCTCCTGGCTGATTTTCCCCGTATCCTTTCGAACAGTTGGGAGCACTGTCGCTTCTTATTTAGCTATTTTAGTTACCTTTCTATATTTATGAAGTCGACAACCTTAAAGACGGACTAATTTGAGGATAACGACGTTTACTAACTGTAAGAAAGAAAATTCAGATCACGAGATATCGGGAATAAAAAACTGCGATGTAAAACATTGCGACAGTAATTGATCTAGTTTTCTGTCATCAGCAATAATAGAAATTGCACAATTTCTTCCGAGATATATTCAGTTCCAAATTTCGTACTATACAAAACCTGTTTAAAAAAGACCCTATCCCGAAAAACAAAGAAAGAAAAAAGATTTCTATTAAAGGATTACATATTTCCATATTACACGTGAACATGAGCCAATTTCAGTCGATTTTAATTTAAAAAAAGTCTCCTCCAAGGCACCCCTCCCTTTAGGCACTTAAATCACACATGATTTGCTAAAACTGATAAACAACAGTCGTGGCAGCCCATTGCGTGGGCAAACTTGGACAGGTTCTGAAGAAAAAAAAGGGGTTCTGCAAAAAATATTTTAAAAAAATATTAAAATAGCTTCTCCAATTGATGAATTGGATTTTCTTGAAGCTTTTCAAATTCACAAAGATTTATGCTGTTTAGTTAATAATTTTAAGCCCAATCCAATCTTCCTAAGGCTTTTAAATTTCTATTCACTTTTTTTTTTTAAGCATATCACTTTATTTTTTAAGCATATCACTTTAATACACAAAATGCTACAGATAAAATACTTTAATCTGGAATTTAAATGAATATTTTTCAATTTGTTACTATTTTTTTCCGACAGAATGCACTACCTTTTTGTTCGCTTTACTGCCGTAGGGTATAAATACGACCTCTGCGCGTATATTTCTTAGCATTTACATTGAAATCTACTCAATCAGATGTCATCTCATGCACAGTGACAGACTGGTCACACCTTCTTTTACTTCTCTGATATTGTCTACCAGGACTTATATTCCGAATCAAACTCCTTTAAGCATCCGCATAGGCAACTACATTCGACAGACGGAACGCAAGATAATCGCGACGATCAGCGGAAGTTGGAGCTGCTTTCTAATCTTATAGATTTCTTTGCTCCAGATGAAGAAGGACCTGTATCCGTTCGACCTCGAAATCGATTGAGTTATTGATTAAAACTATGCCAGACACAAGATTGTTGTTTTGTTAATCTTATGTTTCACTCTGGTTAGTTTCTCTTCTATATTTTGATTTCATTATTTATTTATTTTTCTTTTCTCTTCCCCCCCCCAAAGCAAACATACACGAAAATACTCTATATCACAACTATAAATGCATGTACATTTATAGTTGTGATATAGAGTGTGAAGCTAAGCATTTTTCGAAACGTTGCTTTTTAAATATTATTGTTAAAGGCATGTTTCTAAAGAATGTTTTTATTTGTAGCAAATTTTTAGTCTCATATTCGTAGAGTAAAATTCTCATCGAAATTTGGAATGATTGTATGCTTTGCGAGCATATCACTTTAATACACAAAATGCTACAGATAAAATACTTTAATCTGGAATTTAAATGAATATTTAAACTCGTATTTAAATAATATCTTTGTACTCGCAATTCAGATTTAGTTTAGAGTTGTGAAAACAATGTTCATTTCCAAACGCAGTGTTATAACTGCAATAATTTTCATCTTTCACACAATTTATCACATTATTCTTTCTATTGTATGTTTGAACAGATTTCTAGAAGCAACTCTCGAGTAAAAATGTTTAAATAAATATCTGAATAGCAATTCTTAAATTTTGAGTTCGATAGCATGTTTCATATGGTGTACGTACATAAACAGTTAACGTACATACACACATATACCGCTAACTGCTAAATTTATAATTTTGCTTATTTCATGGTGAAGAAGTATTGCTTGTATACAAGCTCTTTGTGCTTCAATATACAGACTAATAGACTTTAAACTTTACAAAAAACATAAAAATAAAAAGGTTGTAGTTATTACATTCTTTGCATAAAATATGTTGGGTGATTTATTTCATTGTTTGAAGTATGTATGTTTAAATCTGGTTTGATCTAAAACAAACTGCGATATTTATGTCTATACATGAAAAGACAGAAAAGATTTTTAAGCAAATAAAAGAGAATCTCTCTCAATTGGCAATCTAGGAGTTTCGCCAATTCCGGGACACGAGATTGAACAGGCGGATAATTGGATAAAGATTTAGAGAACCTCTACCTGTTCATGTTTTGTGATGCCATCTGCAGAAACTGAATTTTACGAATTTCTTTTGTTGTTTTATCATCTGCAAGCAATAATTAAACAGCGTTAAAAGTAAAGCGAAATTTTTAAAATAAAAATATGTAGATATAATTTTTTATTTCGCAAATTAAATTGAACAACCATGGTACCTGTACTATGTACTACTATGATTAAGTATACTATATGAAGGTATAATTTTTTATTTCGCAAAATTGTATTAAAACAACTATGGTACCTGTTATCACATGAAAGTTGTTATGAATTACAATATGTATTATCGCAAAAGTTGTGAATTTCTTAATATAGGGGCAAAACATTATTTCAAATGTTTGTCTGCTTTAAGATTATCTGAAAACTTTATTTTTTACTTACGTCAGCTCACTATGTTATCAAATTTTATGCAATGAAGTTTCATAACCTTATGTGTCAGCGTAAATAAGCACATCTCGACGAATCATTTCCAAGTCTGCAATTAGTCAGTTTCCTTCCATGTAATTTTCTTGATCTATATGCCGTAATTCATATCATTATTCTCCTTTTCAGGACACGTTCGGTTATTCATACTTATCGAAAAAGAGAGAGAGAACGTCATAGAGACGTAATTGTCTACATCCATTCAAGGCTGCTACTCCTTTTCACTAAAAACTTCCAAACGTGTTACTAAATCAATGATAAAGGCTCGGCAGAGCGGTAAAATTGCTGAAGACTGGTGGTTTCGACTTGGGTTCGATTCCATGTGAATAGAGTGGCTGGAGGGGGGTTTTCATGTTTTCCTCCATGCATGTAAAACAATTTCCTTTAAAACGCCCTCCACGATGGCATCCCTTTCCCTAAGCAAACAACCCCAGTGTGCTTTGCCATAATCAACTAAACCAAACCAACCTAAATCTATGATGTCGGAAACAGGCCGTGCATTAAATCAGGAAAAATCTTCGATACTTGAATTTACATTTTCAAAGATACGACAATTTACGCCAAAGGCGAAGTAAAATATTGCACTTTAAATGGTTCCAAGAAAGAGATAACGCATGAATAATAATCCCATTTTATACATACCAACATTTGCTCTTAATGTAACCGTTATCCGATCATTATTCGATCTTCAAGCGCTTCGACGAAGCATCCGTCGCACAATCCAAAGGGAAGAGACATTTTTATATCAGTACGGTTCGGGTTCGACTGGCATCGCACATTGGCTCCGCAGTCATGTCTTTGTCTAGAGTTTTCTCAAATTACTCTATAAACTCGATCGCGGGCTCTTCTTCCGCATTTTTCTACTTACTAGACATACATAAACGGTTTCGATAAATTTTTAATAATTTAATCCACTTAAATGAAAAATTCACAGTCCATCTTCATTTCAACCATTGGTTGTTTTGCCATATTCGAATAACTTAACCATTTTTGCATGCAACTTCTGGCCCTTTCCTTGCAAGCCCCATTGATAGCGGAATGAATAAAACCGCCTGCTGAACACTTTACTTCAACCCTGTTCTCATCAGCGAAAAAGCTAGATGCATAGGCGTTTCTAAAGATTTCCTTCATGTGCAGAATGAAAATAAATCAGTTTTTCTTCGCAGGTTTTTCTCCTAAAATATCCCTTTTCAGTTTCCGCATACTTTGCCCTATTGAAATCAACTTTTTCTTACAATATTAGTGCAGAAATGCATGCTTCCTCTGATCGTTTCAGAGAAATCGTTTATATGATAAAATAATCTAATTCTTCTTACCGTAAAGTGGTATACATTTTTCCGGTTTTCTGAAGACTGCTAGGTTTTAATTGGTTTATTTAATTATAGTAAAGTAGTTGAGAGCTATCTGCCTAAGGGGAAGGATGCCTTTGTGAAAGAGTTTCTAAGGGACTCTTTACACATGGGAAAACCTCGAAAACGACAATACAGCCAGCCCAATCGCTGAGATTCGAACACCAAACAAAAATACCAGTGATCGGCGGCTCTACCGCTCGTGGGCCGTGTTAGATTTTTTTTCAGCGTGAAATCTCCAGACACAATCTTGTTTGTTCATGTCGAACAAAGCTGAGATTCTAGCTTTATATTCTTCCGTCAATTTCGTTCTGCTAGATCCTTCTGTCCATTTTCTTTAAAAATTGAGTTTTGTTTAATTTGAAAATGAGAACATTTTTATTACGTTTCGAGGAGTAACCAAAACTACATCGCATATTCTGTAAACGTAAGTATTGTGACGTCGTGGATGCTTCAGTATCAACACTGGTAGTGGTGATCCATCACTTTTATTCACACAACGTAACACAGATACAACATTTAATTAATACATTTAGAAAAACTTGAGTACATATCCGAGTTGGTGACATGATCAGAGACGTTAACGAAGATAGCACTCGTTATCACTGGACAAACTTAGTCTCCACACCTCAGCTCGCTGGCGGAGCTTCCCAAACTCTCTTCTCTGACAGACGTCTGACAGAAATCTCATCTCTTTACGCATGCGTATTCCTCAGTTAAGTTGTTGCCATTCACAGTTCTTTAAAATAGGCGTTAAAATGAATTACAGTACTCGTAATGTGAGGAGTTTGCTAACGACGTTCTCTCTAGTCAAGAGCATCATAGGTCTTTCTAGTAGAGTTCAGGAGCGTTCTTTACAGTATGTACTGTTGACAGGAGTTCAAGCTAAGTAATATACAAATTAATCTACATCTACGCAATCTCTTCTAGCCAGTGAGCCATAGAAATGCTGTACAAAATGTACATCAGGAGCTGTGTAGACGTCGTAGTTCGGCTGCACATTGTAAGAACTAAACTTCATTAATTAATTAATTGTAATAGCATTGTAAGAACTAAAATTCATTCCATGTTTTTCCTGGTCCTAAATTTTTTTCTTTTAAACGTAGACATTCTAAAGAGCTGTTTTTATGTATAAACCATTACTTAGAAAATGGTTATAAGAGTCCTTTCGACCTTCGTATATTATTCCTCTCCCCATTGTATATATATACTTCATACACAACGAAAAGTTAGGAAGGCTACATTTATTTAACCCAAATTTCGTGAAATCATCCTATTATAATTCCCCAAGCTGATCATATTCTAAATAATTCAAAGTTTTAGTTTGGCAATTAAGCCACTTCTGACGAAACTAAATGCCAAATCAAAACTTTAGTTTGAAAAATGGCTATTATTTCTCAAGCCCTCGGGAATCCGCAGACCACAATTTAAGAGTAGCTGATGAGTGAATCCAGTCATGCGTTGAGTTATGAATTTGTTTCTCGTTGTAATTATTTCCAACAATATTTTTCATTTCTGTTTATAAAATTAAATCAGTTTGCAATAAAAGCAGATTTAAAATTTATGTAGTGAGTTTAGGGTGGAAAACGGACACTTAGTGAAAACAGAGATTTATTAAAGTAGGACTGTAAATTACACAATACAGAACCAGTTTCATTATTATTTTTTCAAATCTAAATAAGAGCTTAAATTATTCTTTATTTATATGCATTCTGCAGCGAATGCTCAATTCTCCTTCCCTCCCTCTTTCGTAGAATAAGATAATCTAAAATACCATTGATTCTTGACTGACTGTGATTTTAAAAAAGTAATTATAAAATAAATAAAAGTAATTATAAAATAAATAAGTTTCAAACTGAAAATTACTGATTACATTCTAATACCTCGTCGAGTAGAAACTGTTATCTACTCTTGATATGCAGCTTTCAGTTTAACACTTAGAAAAATTTTAAGCTAAGCATTTAAGGGCTGGTCCTTCAGAAATTAAAACTGTCCCTCAATGACTGAATGGTCTGGAATTTTAACCCGGTTTCGAATACCAGAGAGTTCCTGGTTTTCTCCAAGTGGAAAATGAATACAATTTAGTTTTCCTTAAAAACTTCTCCAAGAAGCCATCCTTCTCCTTAGTCAGAAAGATTTGGTGTGCTTTGCCATTATCCGAATAATTTTACCCAAAAAATTTAAAATATTGAACCAAAAATCTAATATTTTAAATGAATTGATGAAAATAGTGAAGCGGAATGGTAAAGGGAAAATTTTTCCAACGACATAGTATTTGATAATAAATAAATGCAACATAAAGACTTATGCTTTTTTTTTTTTTTTTTGGTAGGATTGCTTGCGCGTGAAGTTTATAGCAGTTAGTCGCGAATTATAGTAGCAGTACATTCTATTTTGAAAAGAAGCCAAGTCCTCTTACTGAAAACAATAAATGGTAAAAAGAAGTTTTCTTTGAGTTATTAAAAAATCACATCCAAAATTCATTATTATTATAACTATTATTAACTACCCTAATGGACAACTCATGTTTCTGAATACCAACCAAAAATAAATAAAAAATCGTGTGTCGACAGAAATTATTTACTTTATCTAAGGCTCTTAAATATTTATAACACAGATAACCAATATCTTTGATTATCCAAAATAGTACACCAACAGAAAAAAAGGGGTCTAAATTGAAGTAAGGGCAGCAAGTAGCCTCTTTCTTTTACGATCCACAAATACTCCGCGGGGAAATGGAGTTCCGATATATATTTGACACTGATAAGGCAAACGCGGGGCTGAAGTGGCAAAGAAAACGGAAGTTCTAAAGCCGGAAATGCAAGTCCATAATGCCTTTTTCACTCTCGTCATTACACTGGCTGTTGTATTAATTTGTTTTTGTTATCGCAAATGGCAGAAGCCGATGTTTAGTAATTACAGCCTTTTCAGGGAAATACTTCCCCAGAAACTGTCCTTAGTGACGTAGTTCGCTGTTTAAGATAAGCGCTCATGATTCTTGTTCTTGGACTCGGAACTTCTTACTGTAAAATGGATTGGAAATATATTTCTCAGTAGGATACAGCATTATCTCTGTTAACGTACAAAAACATAAAATTCCTTTAACTTTTTTCCCACAACGATATAAAATTTCTGAAAGATAAATAAAATATCGTATCTGTAGCAGACAGTACTGAAGACGCTCACCAGCGGCCGAGCGGTAAATTCGCTGAAAGCTGCTAGTTCGGTCCAAGGTTCGAATCCCGCGAACGGGTTGGTTGCACGGGTGTTTTCGTGGTTTTCTCCCTGTGTAACGTGTATACCTCCACGAAAGCATCCCTCCCTTAAATAGCTAACTCTCGAATGCTTTGCCATAATTAAATAAACCAAACCAATACTGAAGAAATGATGAATATATATAAACTACACTGAAACTCAAGGGGAAACTCACAGCTAGAATTCCAAGTTGTGCGCTGCGCGCGTGCGCACGTACAGCTGCGTTCACACTGGTCCGTTGGCGCGAAAAGTGGCAATGCAGAAAAAACGCTCGCGTACGTCAATTCACACCGGGGCAGAAACTTTCGCTTTGAAAGTTGTCACATGCGCACACTAGATGGCGCTTCATATCGGAAACTTCGGGGGAAACGGGAATTTTTGTGTTGTACTTTGGCTGGTTTTTTTAATTAAAGTGGATCCCAATTTCTACTAGATTAAAACTTATTTTATATCTTCCTTTATGTAAGAGAAGCAGAAAGCAGTGGTTAAATTAATGTACGAGAGATGACTGCAGCAAAGAGATGCAAATAATTTAATTTTTAATTGAAGAAATGCTCTTGAAAGATATCGAAATTTCTTTTAATTACTTGCACATGCGCCTCATCAATTCGATGAATTTTCAACCCTCGTTGAATCATTTATCCAAAAGCAGAACACTCATTTTAGTCAGAACATCGCAGAAAAGAATTCTTTGGAAGATAAAAATATGATATCCCATAAAAGGATCGTTGTATATATTTAATTTACTTTATTTATGAATTTTGTTCAATGATAGTTATAAATTCCTAACTGCATATTTCGATTTTAGAGAGTGAATTTTTCATGGGTTGAAACACCATAAAATGTTTTGCATGATATATGAACTTCCCTTAATATAATTGCTTTAATTAATGTAATAAAAAATTATATTTTGTTTAAATATATGTAGGATATATAAGATAACTAAGATATATATATACTATCGAAAAAAGGAAACATTTATTTAAAGAAAAGTTAATAAACAGTAAAAATTTAAAAAGAGTGTTTTAAAAAAAGTTTCTGCCTTATCTACATATTTTTTACCTTAAATGTAACTGCAATTACTTCAATTAGTCATTCATATATTAATGAAGAGCAATTGTCCAAAGTTTTATTTTACAGAGTCACTTTTGTCTAAAACTTATTGAAGTAACTGCAGTTTATATAATATTTCTTTTTCTGATTTAAAAATTGCATTCCACAATAAGTAAATTTGCTAATGCTCATGCAAGTCTTCTTTAAATTAATAAATATTTGTCATCGTGATTAAATCTCTGGCTAAGCTCATATATAAGTTGTCTGCAAAAATGCTCATGCGTGTTTAGGAAAACAAACATGAAGCGATTAAAATGCCTAGACGTATTCCATAAAATCAGCTACGTACCGATAAGGTTACTTCCTGTATAAATAGCACTTTTCTTATTTTTTTTAACAAATGGTTTACTCATCGTCACTCTTTTAACATTAAGAACTCACTATTTTTTTAATTACGTGAAACAGCAGTTTTATACTAATTAGCAGTATCGCTTTTGCTCTTCTGGCGTCAGTCGATACAGAATCGGATCAGAACAGTCAGATAATCTTATGAACTGTGCCAAAGGCCCGTTGTTAAAAGAAGGATAATGCTCACAATGACGCTTGGAAGGCGAAAATTACGTTTAAATTCAATGAAAAATGGATGCAAACATCCTTGCATAAAAAACATCGCGGTAGATAAAGCAATTTCGTATATTCACACAATCATCAAAGGCGAGAAAAGCAAGGCCCGAGCGCGCAATACAAGTATCTAATATCATCTGAATTTTCTATTCATAGTGTTACTTCCGCGCTAAGGTATCTTGCAGGCAGAGTTTGTTTTCTGACTTCATACTCAGTAAACAATAATCATCTGCGCTACTCTGAAACTGATGATAAATTTTTTGAATACTCTTTTTTTAAATACCAATTCTGTTACACCGCTACCCCTGGTGACACTTGAATCCACAAACTTCGACTCCGGAAATCAGCGTTTTATCCATTAAGCAACAACAGCAGTCTTAAATTGGTGTAAATTTTAAATAAAATTCAAAATCCATCACTATTTTCTCGTACAACTCTATATCTATCATGGTTGATAATTGAAGTTTATTATTCCTACTAGAGAATTTTTATTACAATAATTTATTAATATATTTTTACTAAACTTATTCATTGCGAATTATCATCCGAAATTTTTATTAAGATGACTTAACATTTTCCTCAAGAAGAATTTTTGCAAGTACAGTCATTTAAAAACTGTGGTATAAACTCGATATTTGAAACGAGATATCTGAAACTGACGCGGCAAGCGGCGAAAAGTTAATGTTAAATCAGCTTCTCCGGTCGACCGGAAAATACCGCCTTTGAGTTCGCTTCTGATCGGTCACCGATTTCCGCCAGAACGCGCGATCGCGTTGGTGTGAGCTGGCCTTACGTCTTTCAAAAATTTAGCGCACACAAACACGCCACTAATTAAAATAACATTAATAATTATAATTACATTTTTACATTACTTTAAAAAATAACATGAAATACGTTCGTTTTATGTACACGCTTGTATTCTTCCATACAACCGTAGGATATGGTGCTGGTGCGCTTGCGGTAAGTTAAGTGCGCTTTTTAGCAGCGGCCAGCACGAGGTACGTTCTTCTCAAGTATAGCTTATGGATTGTATTGCACGTTCAAATATTTATACGTAAACTATGGAAAACTTTGTAAAAAAGAATAAAAACAGCAAGTGACTTTAAATCGAATGGCCTAACCCTTTCGCGTCTGATGGGTTGGTTATATATGTCCCATAGCAAAATAAAAAAATTCGAAAGGGAAACGAGTCTATTAGAAACGCGCGAGTCTGTGCCGCACTCGAGTATTGGACTTTTGACTAAAGGTTTCCTGACAATTTGGTCACGTCAGTCTACATCCTGTAGACCTCTGTCAGTCTACATCCAACGACAAAGCGAACGTATCCTAACCTATACCTGAGAATTCGTTTGTTTCTTTATGCTTTTTTCACTGTAACTCGGTGGCTAAAAGTGCGAAATACTTTTATGTTATTGCCAATTTATTTTTATTCTCTGTTTTGCTGAAAATTCCAACATGGGACATATATACGTCCTTCTCAAATTCTCATTGGGGACAAATGCTTCTTAGTTGGTTTTTGTTGCTTGTGTGCTCAAAAATATCTATATCTTATATTTCAGAAAGAGGAAGCTACAACAGCCTATGGATTGGTTTTGGCATGAGTCTGAAGATGATGCGGATCAGTTTCAAGGTAGTGATTCCAAATATGCTCCTTCCACCATAGAGATGACTTCAGAATCCGACATGGATAAAAGTAGCTTTCTTCAGGAGAAAGCGGAAAGCTTAAGTAATTATCAAGAAAACATCGAAACGTAAGTTGATGACGAGACCTAAGGGGACCAAAAGGGCATTTATGCCCCATGCAAATTTTCTGAAAATGTAAAATCCAAAAAAAATTTAAAACATTTTCTTGCATATTTGTATTTTCATTTTGTTATTTAATTCAAAAAAGTAAAAATTTTTGTAAGTCAAAAAGACGACATGAAAGTGTTAATGAAATAACTAAAACTCGGACATCAAACAATAAAGTGTATAGAATTCCATAACGGGAAATACTTTTATACGACGAAGAAAATGGAATTATTTGTATTTACTGCCATGACGGCCATGGAAAATATCTGAGGGTTTAGGTTTGTTTGGTTTATTTGATTATGGTAAAGCACTCGGGGGCTAGCTGCCTAATGGGAGGGACGCCTTCATGGAGGACTTTCTAAGGCATACTGGCTCGTATACACGTTAAACATAGGGAAAATAACGAAAACGCCCATGCAGCCAGCCTGTTCGCAAGATTCGAACCTCGGACCGAAACTACCAGTGTTCAGCGACTTTTACGCTCGGCAGCTGGTGGGCATGAAAATATCTTATGTGGACACCACATGACTATCTTGTATGGCCTATTAAATTATACAAATTTTTCTGCACTTCATTTAAACTTACTTCCTCGAATTTCATTAGAGATATATCTCTACTTCAACAAATTCACTTCTCACTTCCCGACAAGGCAAAAACACATGAAACCCAAATTTCATTAAAAATTGTAAAATACAGAAAATTCTAAAACACCAAATACAGTTAAAATAGTTTTTAATTTTTTCTTTACAATTAAAATTAGTGTTCCTACGCCAAAACAAGCAATTAGGCTAGCGTACCAGAAGACTTAATTGTCGGTGCAGAAAGCTGAAAGTTAACTTTTAGTCACACTGGGCTAAGAGACTAAGAGTTTCAAATGTAAACAAATGGTGGCCTCGTTATACATTTTTATATTTCTTTTCCAGTACCTTCATTTTCTCGAAATTGCTGGAGGGCATACACAGGTACACACGGCCTGATACAGTTAGGATAGGGATCAGACAAATTACAGTTACGCAGGGATCGGACCAAAATGTCGCTAAACTATAACCAGCTTGGCATTGGCGATATGGCCATTTATGTCAGTGTTAAATTGACTTAACACTGCAGCTCTGTTTTTTAGGTATGTTTCGCTTTCTGACGCTTTCATGTTACTTAAGCAAGAGACATTACAATTTTTATATGTTTTCAAACAATATTAACAGATAAAATTCCTGCGCTACAAAAATATAAGGGCTTTAAATTTGTCCCACGTAAAAAAAAAAAAAAATGAAGGATAAATTGCTAATAAATTTTTCAGGTATAGTAATTTTTAATAACGATTTTCTAAACTTTCAAAATTGGTGAAGCATTTTTGGTGCCTAGGGTGAACGAGGTTTCAGTTTAATGAATTCAATGAAAAATGAACAAAGAAATAGTTTGAAAGAAGATCACTTATGCATGTTAATGCGAGTAAGTAATAGAAACAATATAAGTTTGAATAGCATATATGTTGAATGGTTAAATTCTAAAGAAAGAAGAGAAAGGATTTAATACATACTTGTATAAACGTAGCAAATCTGAACATAATTACTATTAGAGTTAAGCTATATTTTAGTAAACAGTTTTGTTATGTTTACATGTATATTAATGTAGGGTCTACGTGGGCGGTAGAAGTTAAATCTAAGGGGCTTCTTGATTTAGAAAGACATTTCATTTGACCAAAAGGTCCACCACATACACATAAGGCACAAAAAATATAAGATATTAATAGAAAATGGCTGACGTCTTATACATAGTATTGAATTTTATTTCTTGTAGCCAACCCTAAGAAAGTATTCTTAATAACTCTAAATATAATAAAAATATATATTAATCTGATTTATTGCTAAGCCGATTATTTAATTTTTTTCAATTTCTACATTAATGCTTTAAATTTTACAATTCATAAACATTTTTTAAATGCATGTGTTTTTGAAAATAATGAATGTTATTAAAATAGACTTTATTTATATATAAAAGAGTAAAAAATAAAAGCCGCACAAACTTGCTTTTCAGTAAAAAATAATCCAGAGATCAAAATAAAACTGCTCATCAGTTGTCAAAAATTAGAAGGAGTACTGTTCACTACTTAATACTGTGTGTTTGAAAACGAATGCTGCGGCTTTCATAGTTAGTTTACTAGTTCTTGTAGTTAGTTTTATAGTATAATTTTCTCATGTATTCGCTGTTAAACATACAAAAATCAAAAGATACTTATGCTACAATAAAAAGAGAAGTGTGGCATTAAAAGATGCTCATGTTACACTCTAGTAGAAAGAAACGTGTGGCATTATTTAATTTTTTATATTTTAAGCACAAAGGGCTATATATTAATTTCGAAACCGGATTTTGCGTTTCACTTTAAATGTACCCTCTGTCAATGCGCTATTTCACTTTTCACTTGAGTCTATTGCTATTTTATCGTTCAAATTTAATCTGTCTGTTATTCATTAAGTTAGTTAAAAGAAATATATGCAAGTCTTAAGAATATTTTTTTTTACTTTTTAATCTGATTGATAACCAATAAAAACACCTACCTAATTAAAAACATTAAATATTTTTACAAAATTACGTTATATATTTTTTCACCTTTTAAATATACAGAAGATAAATATATAGAAGATATATAACGTTTCTAAATTAGTTTTAAATGTATATCTATTATCCTGCAAAATGTTTCGCTGTTTCCCATGGGCCGTCTGTATTGGTAATTTCTTTTGTTAAATCATACTATAAAAGAGCCCCTTTGGGCAACACTTAAAAATCTGAATCTTTTGAAATTTTTTCAATGAATGATTTTAGACAGATATTTTCACTCCAAACCACAGTTTTGGTTTCACATGATTCCTAAAGAAGTAATGCACTTTGGGCAAGATCCGGGTTTAAAGGAGTTTCAGGAAAAGGACAAATTAATTCATTTTCTTTCCACCCGAGACCTATTTTCTGATGCATTTTTCTCCGGGGAGCTTTTTTCAAGCTTCGTTCAATATATTCTGTCGAGTCAGAGAAAGGTTAACGCATATCAGTCCGGTAAAATGTGCCAAATGGCTAGAATCTTTCACATCAAGCCCAGCAGCGAAGGAGATATGGTATATTTGGATCAGGAAGGATCACAGGCCTGCAGGTATAAATTTTTATCATATATCAAAGTTAAATACACCTGACAAGTTCAGGGAAAATTATGTCTTCAAAAATTTAACTATTCTGAAGCCCATTTTCGGTTATAAATGTTCTTATTTCGAATCCTTGATTTCCGGAAACCCAAAGCTCCAACATGTCTAGGTACATTTACTGTTGGTTATGGTTTGTTATCAACAGCAAGAAAATTACTATTTTTTTCCAGAAAACTACATAAGAAAGAGACTGCTGCATAGTAGTACCTTGTCATAAACGTGCGAACAACTTTATGCTGGTCTACGACTTTTTCGCCAAAGCAAAAGTAAATGTCAATTTATAACTTGAAGACAGTAACTCCTCATCTCTCGTCAACTCTGTTACACTAGTATTGAATATACTAGTACTGACCACCGTTATTTTCGTTTTGTTTTATTGGTCAGAGTTAAAAACTATAAGCTTACTTGCCAGTCGATGCCGCAATACCCTCATGAAAGTTAATATTTTCAGTTATAATTGACTTTCATAAAAGTTTCCAGGACTTTTATCATGTGACACCTATATAAATGCATCCCATAAGAACATCTCTTATGAAACGTAATTTATACAAGTACAATTATTTGGTTACTAGATTGTTACAGCTCTAGCAAGGAAAAATAAGGACGTTAATGTCCTTTTGATTCCAAAACAAAGTTCTGTTTTGGATTTCAAAATCATACTCAGTTTATTGTTAATTACATTTAAAAAAAGATAACCATTTCGTGTTAGCTAAATAAAAAGGATGAAAGATTCTGATTTACTAACAGCGAATAATATCAGATTTGATAGTTTAAGTCGACAGTACTATAGGGAAAATAAAGTCACATTTTTATAGGATTAAGCAAACATTGTTTGAATAATTATTATTAAATAGATGCCAGGCTATTGACCATCAGGTCATTAAGCGACGAGTTCTCCCTTACTTTTTACCTATACAAGATGAACAACAGTCATGTCTTATCCGTAGTCACACAAGACACATTCATGTAAATTCTTTTGAATAATATATGTATCCTTTTCCGTTGCTATCTTTAGCTCTATCTACATCTATCTTTTAGTTTTACTTGCAATTAGAGCCTGAAGTACAATAAAACTCTTACTTAAGTTGTCACAACATACATACTCTTGCTAGGTATGCTTAGGTAGTCATGTGCTTTGCCAATCGATTAACCATTAGCACTTACGTCACCCGATCCAAACTGCAGGATAAAGTTTAGATATGCCTGGAGGAAATTTTTCGCAATGCATTTTTGGTACTGCTTCTGTTCTTGATCATTGTTTACAGCAGAAGTGCACTATAGTTACTCGTAGTTTCAAATCTTATGGCGTTAATCGTAGAAAATACTCTTCTTGATCCTACACCTGGAATTTTGCATTTTGACCCATGAGTGAAAATTGTTCCTCGAACACTACCAGTCTTTTGCAATCCATGGATAAAAAGGTAATAAAGACAAAGAAAATATACTATGCCCAGCATTTATCTTTGGTGATTCTTATATTAAATGAAAATTAAATGTGGAAATCCTTGAAGACGTTGATTGCGGCGAATAGCGAAAACAGCGCACAGAATAGGAAGGATAAGTTATTTAATTACGGCAAAGCCTCGAGAGCTATCTGCCTAAGGAGAGGGATGCTTTCGTGGAGGTGGTTTTAAGGGAAACATGGGTCGTATACACGTTACACATGGGGAAAGCCACGAAAACACCCATGCAGCCAGCCCGTCCGCGGGATTCGAACTTCGCACCGAACTACCAGTGTTCAGCGACTTTACCGCTCGGCTGCTGGTGGGCCCCAGAATAAGAAGGAATAAAAGTATTCTCACCTATTATAATGTGTGTATGTGTGTGTGTGTATTTAATTATGGCAAAGCACACGAGGGCTATCTGCCTAAAGGGAGGGATGCCTTTCGTGGAGGACTTTCTAAGGGAAACTGGCTCGTATACACGTTACACATGGGGAAAACCACGAAAACGCCCATGCAGCCAGCCCGTTCGCGGGATTCGAACCTCAGACCGAACTACCAGTGTTCAGCGTCTTTACCGCTCGACCGCTGGTGGGCCTCACCTATTATAATGAGTTTCTAAGAGAGGTAGAAGTCTATACTATAACTGCGGTGCAAATTATGCGATTTTATGAATATTACTAACTTTTGAATTGCATACAATTGTCAAATTTTGTTCAAGTTCAAAATAAATATAATAGTAATTATTACTAAATAAGTGTAATATTAAACACAAATAAATTTAATTGTTAATGAAAATTTAAAGCGCAATATGACCTTTCTTATTATAACAATGCGTGAATTGAATAATCGGGTTGATTTCATTTCTCGCCCTAGGAATGAATTTTTATGAAACTTAGGAATATTATTGTAGACAAATATGAAGCTTTTTGGATTTTAAAATGTTTTTCTTTAATTCGGACGCAATACTTTCAGCTGCAATTTTATTACAGAATGATTTAATATATGAACCGCAAAGAAACTCTCAATTTTTGTGTTCCTTTAAAAGAAGAGAGCTAACTCAGCAGACTTATAACACTTAACGCATATGTTAACTTCGTGTCCTCTTGTTATGATGTCGACTTACATAATATATTCCTGAGCTAAAAATTTACTAAAAATGGGTAATGTCTTAAAATTTCTTCTGAATATTTTTAAGCTATGCTGTGCATAGTGGAAAAAAAGGTCACATTTTTATTTTTCCGATGTTAATGAAAAATAACATCACATTTGCCTTGAAGCTTCATTATACATACCTTCAAATACAAAGACGACGACAAAGTATTCATGTCGCCATCGATCACCCTGAATAGCCCAGGGGAAGCAAAACACCAGGGATGTTTGTTTAACAGGCTGCTTTAATTAATCTCATGGAATGTTGTACAAAGTTTCCTAATCCAGTAAACACTGTAACAGAAAATTTGCGATGACAGTTTTTACATTCACATTGGTTAGCGAGAGTATTGGAGGCACGAAAGTATTTTCTTCGGGAATTCTTTCAAACTTTTATTCAGTTACTTCAGGCAATTACTTTACAATTAACGCTGCCTAAAATTTCAAACATCCATCAGAGTTAGTTTTATTTCGTTAAAAAAATACATTTCACTTGCACCTCTCTTTTCCTAAATTAAAATCCTGTATATATATATATAATATAGGAAAATGTACAAGATTCAAAGAAAGTGTAGCTTTAATACCTTAAATACTGAAAATGCACAAATAGACCCAGATAGAAAGTTTCTTAAAATAACGCAAACAAATTTATGAAAACAGTTTTCAACAATACGGGTAGAAGGGTTCCCTAAATGTAAAGTCTAGCTTTTAATATGGCCCCCCACAGACTAAAATACAGGACTAGCGTTATTTTTTTACAAGAAAACATTTATCTATAATAATAATAATTTTTTTTTTTAATTTTAACTTCAAGGAAACTAGCGTAAAGTTAAAAACTTCGAATAAAACAGAATTGCACCAACAAGCGTGTTCATGGTTTCCTCCATGTGTAGATTAGTTTCTCTTAAAATGTCCTCCGCAAATGCATTCCTCTTTTCACCACATATATTGACACACTAACATATGGCTATAATAGCAAAACATTAAAAATATGTAAACTAGATGTTATGATCGTCAACGCTTAGAAACTGCTATTGTAATGCTTTATATACTGTCCATAAAAACAGTAATAAGAGTGAAAAAATGTCACTGCCAGATAGCCGATGCACTCAACCTAGCATTAATCGCATGTGACAATTCATATTTAATATAACGTCGGTCATCTTTCATGCAATAGTGCGTGAGAAATGTGACCGATATAAATATATTTGATGTTAAAACCCAGATATATTGTTGCCTACATGTGACTGACCGCTCACATGGGCCCAACACGGTATGTGTATTATACATAGTAAGAGTCTGCTTCGCCTTATTCGATTAAATAACAACCAAAGCAGTCGCAAGTAGGGAGTTAATACTTAAATTCTTCCAACTATCAGAGAGATAGACATAACTCTTATTTATTATCTCTTCTTTCTTTACTGTAAAATAATTTCGTTTCTGAAAGTTTTTCTTAACTCCTGAAATAAATGTTTTGTAATACAAGGCCTTTTATTTCCTTCCCCAATAGCATAATTAGTGCAGTTTTTATATTATCTACAGACTTAAAACATTATCTCGAGATACTATGCTAACATCTTTAATTGAAGAAGCAAGAATTCAAGAAAATTAAAAATTCATAATGTTTTGGTCAGTTTCCTACTATGTCAGCTTTTCCAGCAATATGGAAATTTAACAGTCATGTCATAATCGCAAATACAGCCTTTTCATTCATTAAAAGACGTTACATTTCCCCCTCACTGAGATACTTCAATTATGTTCTTCCTTTACAAACACTTTTAAATGTTCACTACCTTCCTTAACTTCCTAGCTTAAATAAAAGATCCTAAGGCACAATAAGGTTCAGTAAGGTGCAGTACTCTTATTCCTTACTGAAACAGAGGGTGATAAATAAGAAGCGTTCCGGTGTCGCATTAACGTTGGATCCTCGAAATTTGTAAGGCCTTTTCCGATACTCACGGGATGCACTTCCCGGAAAGATTTCCAGAGTATTCCCAGACTTGCCCCTCTGGAAATTATCATCCGGAAGTAATTACTCTTTCGGGGCAAGAGTCCCACTTCGCCTCTCCCTCCTAACTTCCTCCTAATGGAAACAAAGCTGAGACACTGTTTGTTGTTTTACCAACAAATAGTACGAAGAAAGTGGTTCCTAGGAAAGTTCTTATTCTCAGGCCTGTCCCACGGCTAGATTTGGACTGCATCTACTTAAAACAAAGTTAAACTTGTTTCAAGAGATAGTAGTACACACGAAAATATACTAAACTATATATTACTATATATTGCAAGAATTACTAGGATAAAAGGTCTTAAATAAGCTGATACGCACATGTAGAAATAATATTTATCCATTTTAAATGTTTACGGTTTAGAAAGAACTCATATATATTTAAATAACATTTTTGCTCGGATACTAATGAAAGTGTTATTTAATTTTTTTTTCCGTAAAACAGATATAAATCTTGCACGAAAATAAAAAAGTTACAAACCATAATATGTTTTAGATTTTATTTGTAATTTCATCCACATTTTAAATATTTTATAAGTGCGCTGAGGTCTTCGGTTAGTTCGTATGTACAATGCATACGTTCAGGTTTTTAAATTAAATCGAGATATTTAGAACATGGTATCTATAACTTGGTATTGCAGTTGTATTATGACTTTAACAAGATGATAGATTGGCTAAATATTTGTAATGAAACATTTGATATCTACATTCCTAATAGTGCACTTCCGTGTCGGACTTTTTTAAGAAAGTTAATTCTTATAAATCATACAAAAAAACCGTCAAAGCAAGCAAATATACCATGATCTCGAAATTTACTTTTATGACTTCAATCTATAGCAATGCAAAACATGAATTTCTCCTTAGAACCAATACCTCCCCGATAGCATACTTCTTCTTAGGCATATATCTCTCGAACGTTCTGTCATTTTCGTTTAAATAAAAAATTCTTTAAGAATTTTGAAGCAGTATTACTTACTTTATATCACTGAAAACTTCAACGCTTCGTATAATGAAAAAATATAATCTATTGCAAGCAATATCACTTTACATCACTGGGAACTTCAACGCTTCGCATACTGAAAAAAAGCAATCTAAATGTATTTGCATTATATCACGTTATGTACATATACAGTATTAGGTATAATTCTTGTCTTTTATTTGTGAATATTGCCTTGATGATTAAGCAAGGCAATATTCACAAATAAAAGACAAGATTAAGATTAAGATTAAGATCTTTTTCGCAATAAAATGTTGGAAAGCTAACGATATAAACATCCCTTTCACGATCAGAATGGAATCGAAACAGACTTAAAGGAAATTTTAAGTCATCCACTTGCATTTCAAGCAACAGAACGTACTTTATGCTGTTAAAAAATAATCCACTCACATTCAGTTTGGGTCCCAAAGTTAATTATATATACTGTAATTATACTATTAGCGTACACAATTCGAATATATATTTGCAAATTCGAGCAATAGTATATTGATCACATAACATATATTTATAAATCACACACCGTATACTTCCTATTTACGCAATAACAAAATTCGATTTACGGACATTCAAAACTATCTTTAATATACTGGTATTTAGAGAAAATAAGAGAATTACCACCACCAATCAACGCATATTGGACTCTTCTCTTTTAGCAGTGTCATGTAAATTAACTCCTAGGCTGCGAAAAATGGGAAGCTCATCAGAGAAATCACGTAACGAAAACAGGGCGCGATAACTTTTTCATGAGATTTGATCGAAAGCGACAAAATCTCTTCCACTCTTAAATAAATGGGAGCCGCTTTTAAGGATAATTGTTAAACTGTAAGAAGAATAGGACACGAGTAGACATATGAAACACCAAGGCTTTATACGACATGGGAATATAGGTATTGTCCCGCGATGTTACTGAAACAGTGAAGCATCCTAATAGTGAATTCAAGATATCTTTCCAAAACATTTTTATACATTTATTACTTTTGAAGAGTTGCTTACACTAGGATAAGGGCCAGGTTACTGGTTTACGGCAAAGCATACGATGGCTACTTTATTGAATTTATTACATTACTTAATTTTATATATTCCCAAAACTTAAATTATGTAGTTCCAATTTTTTTAACTGGAGATTAAAATATTTAAAAAGTAACGGAGATGAATTCTTTCAACTCTCAGTAAGTTGATATACATAAGAATAATGTATCTAATAGGAAAGAAAATATTTCTGCCCATCCAAACAAACAGCAAAAGGATTTACTATTACGTAAATTTCTATGAACTTATATGTGTTCGCATCGTAAAGTAAATTTAAATTATTACTATTATTTAACCAAGAGAAAAATTAATTTTAAATAATATCCTTTCACTAAATATATAAATTTGTCATGCATTATTATTATATCACATGAAATTCTTAAAAGCGCATTAATTATTTTTAAACATTTATTCAATTAATCATTTTCCTTCAAGTTTAAAATTATCCACTTATTCTATCATCTTCTTGCTTAGAATCAGCTGACGTAAAATTAATTCTACCTTTTCTTTTAAGACGTTATAATCTCATAATAATATTATGTGTCTATGAAACTTGCTTCCTAATACGTCACCTGTGATTGCTTCCCATGCCCCAAGGGGGATAAATAATCTGTTGGCATGGAAAGTTAAACAAAATGTCTCCAGAATAATATTCTCGAAGACTTGTCATGAAAATCTGCTACTGACAGAGATAAAATTACAGTTAAGTTAGAAAGTAATTTGCATTAAAGAATTAAGATGAATATGTTAAAGAAGTAGCCTTAGTAAATGTTAAGCAGCTTTTAATTTCTAAGTTTTAAAAGTGTTTAACTACCCCAGTCTTAACAAATTTTTAGGCTGCATTAGTATGACTATTGCCACTAATGTAAGAAAATAATTTATTTATTTATTTAATTTAATGAGAGATATTGATTCAGAAATACAATTGAATACAATTTTGCTACTCTTCGATGAAATTCACAAAATATGAAAGGATTTGTAAATTATGTTTCGTATAAGTTAGTTTAAGTGCCTCGAAAGGTATTAAAACTATCGCGAACTTTCTCTTACATCTGTAACTGTGACTGTAACGACCAAATTTCGATTTCGAATTGTAGCTGCGTGGATTTTGAGGGCGTATTTTATTTTGAAAAATGCTGTAAAATGTACTTGTAACTTTAATGCTTTATTAAATGTTTTTATACGTGTAATCTTGGACTAAACCAAAATCTTTATGCTATTCTTAAGTAAAAAATCGAGTAGTATCATACTTGGGCTTCATTGGAAACATTCAAGCCTTCTAGTGACCCAAGGTATAACAAGCCCATGCTGCTAAAGTAATGAGAAAACTGTTTGATTGTGTCACATATTAACGCTTTCGTGGCAGATTACCAATTTAATCTGAACATCGAGTTAATTTATGTATGCTACGTTTTCAATATATTGAGGCTACACGTATTATGCATTTAAGAATTTCAGAATGTAATGTACCGGAAGAAGGGCTAAATTTCTAAACAGATATGGGTGAGGTAATCAGTTTTAATATTCACAGAAAAAAGTATTTTTTAAATGGCACTACTGTCGAAATCTACTACGTAGAATTTATGCGCTTATGAAAATTCCGGTATATTCGAACCGGTGTTTTATTAGGTGTTCTGTTTTCAGAGAAAGCGCATATATCCGGACGATTAATGTTTTCTGAATGCATGACTTCCACTTTTAAAAGTATTTTCGCGTGCTAAAAATGAAGGGAGGGAAAGGATTTCGTTATATTAGATACTTAGCACCTAGGTAGCCACAAATTATAGTGAAAAAAAGTACGAACTCTTGAATTTTGACTTTCTTTTAGCCCAAATAAAGGGACTATCTCTAAATGCGATTGTGCGTTTGTTCACTATAAACAGCAATCACTTTGCAAATTTTTGCCACCAAATATTATCGCCCTGTATTCTCTTTAAAGAAATTAAATGATGAATAATATGCATGAAAGTATGTATGTTTCTCGCATTGTGAAAACCCAACGGTGCCTAGAGCCATCAAATTTTGAATAACACAGTCCTCCACCCGAATATGGGCACATGGAAGCCCGAATTTTGAATTTCGAGTTTTTTTTATTATCTATTTCATTTTTGTAAAACTTTAAGGAAATTTTGATTAAAAACTCATCGATTTCAAAGTATAAAATAAATTAAAGCATTTTTTTTTTTGTATAAAATAAAGCATTTTTATCTCCAGCGCGAGAGAGTGCCTGTCAGAAATTCTAAAGATATTATTATAGATATGTTGTTCTTAAACATTTTATGATTTTTGCTGTTGAATCGAATTTTATACGGCGTAAGCGCTAAGAATATGATATTTATTAAATTAAGTTAACACACAAAACGTTAAAAGACAAAAAAATAATTCTGTAAGCCATCTTTTAAAAAAGCTGAACATTGAATTGATGAAGTGAGAAAAGGCTGAAAACAAGTAGAGAAGTTTATGCCAACACTTAACACTGCATCGGGGATTCTAAAAAAGAGTTGCTTGAATTATTTATTTTTTTTAATTTGATGATCAACTGTATATCGTTTAAGTGCGATAATTAACGATACTTAATAATAAAGCTAAAGAGACAAATAAAAATGAATGACAGGAGTCGGTGCAACAGCAGACTGATATCTCAGCGACAGCGTGGAAAAAAACCTTAACAAACCCTTTTTGGCGGCCATTAAAATCTGAAGCCTTTCAGTTTTTTTTGGGGGGGGGCAAGGTTTGTTTTTGTTTAACCTTTTTCCCTTTTTTTTTTTCCCTTCTTTTTTTTAATTAACGATATAAAGAGCAAAAATAGCGAAATAAAAATAACGAATTCGCAATAATTTATACGAGTATTAGATGCAAGGATGAATTATATTTGGAAGTAAGCAAAAACTGATTTTTTAAGGAAAGATGCATGTAATTTTAATATGTGGTAAAGCCTACATAAAAACCTAAAGGAAATTTTAAACCAACATAATTTTAAAAAATGTTACGTACAGAGAGATTACTGGAATTTGCTTTTAAAAATATCTTAATCTGATTATTTGGCTTTCCTAATCCTATTGGGTACAAGAAGATTTGAAAATCTCAAAAGCACTTACCTCTACATTCCAAATGTTACTGAAAGCCATAAGTATGAGAGGATTGAAAGTAAGAAAGGCTATTTTTCGTCAGAACTTTATATATATATATATATATATATATGTGTGTGTGTGTGTGTGTGTGTGTGTGTGTGTGTGTGTGTGTGTGTGTACAAAATAGATTTAGTCGCCTTAATGTATTTTTCAAGAACCATGCCGTTTGAGAATTTTTTTCCATTGTAGCATCATTTTCAGTACCCATTTGTCGTTAATATTCATTTTCTGAACATACTGCCGCTTGCAAAAAATTGATTAGCTAGCTTTCTTTAGACGAATCAACACGTTGCTATGAAACAAAATTCTCCGGTAAATTAAAAAAACTGCGCAAAAATATATTGCGCTTTGTTAATATCTTCAACAACTGAAGAGCATTGCAACAATTAGTCCTCTGCAGCTAAACGAGGAAATCCATTGAAATCTACAAATGTATGAAATTTCATGCGTTTGATATCCTGAAAAAAATCGTGGGAAGACAGTAATTAGGTTCAGGCGAACTGACTACATGTGTTGGACTGATTACCTTTGAGAGGCTAAATCGAAACCAGACGTCTGGATGAATAAAATATCCTAATACTAGTACAACTGATAGAAGAAATATCTCAACAATCTCGGGTTATATAGTGAAAAAACAGATAAATATATCTACAGAGTTTGCTTCCCTTTGTACTTCAATTAAACTTTCTATGGAGGGAGGGAGAACGGCGAGCGTTATTTTTCGATACGTCCTCTTTACATAAATAATTACGAGCTGTTTAATTCTAATCCATGGTCGTCATTGTAATATATTACAAACTCACAAGAATATGTATTAAAATCCTTCGAGCTTCTCTTTTTCTTAATTTAATTTTTTTTTTATTTTTCTTGATAAAAATCCCGGACTATCAATTATACAACTCTGCTATCTGTTTATGCAAACAACTAAATAATTAATGGTTACCGAGTGCTTTTAGCGTCGACTAACAGCATCATTAATTATTTCACAAAATAACAAGAATGGTGAAAAATTGTTCAAAAAAACTTTTTTGCGAGCTTGTTTATTTTAATTCAGTCTAATGCCATATATTAACGGGATTGCTGTCGAATTCAATTTAATCTCTCTTAGTTTGTTGACTTAGATGAATTTCTGGAACAGACAGTTTTGATGACTTGGTAACGGGAAAAAATTTTTAAATAACTGCAAATATTAAATATGAAATTTAAATTACTGCAAAAATTTATAAAAAGAAATCATTTAATGAGATAAATTCATAATATTCAGAAAAATATCAGAATCACTGATAATTCGTTTCCTTTTATTGAACGATTCGATTTCCTAGTCTAGACTGTAAAGCATTTTTTCACTAAAATTTCTTCTAATATACTATTAATATGTATATTAGCAGAAATTTTAGTGAAAAAATGTCTTTTTTAAGAAAGATAGATGTATAGCTGGTTTTATTTCAATCATCTCGATTTTTTATATACTTTTTGACAGCTTCTAGAAAATTACCTTTTTAAGAATTCCAGCAATAATGTGCATACTAAATAGCTTTCATAATAGTCAAATCTAAATCTTACATTTCAGTAACAGGAAGAAAAGCATGTTAGTTACATTATACGCATTCAGGTAACATATTTATTAAATAATGTCATCAGTCGCTGATGAATAGAAGCTTGTAATATCCTAACTAAATTAGTAGTCCTTAGCTAGAATACTTAAGAACTGTGTAATGACTTATCGCAGTTCAGGAAACAGTACAAAAAAAGGGTTAAATTACCCTTTACTCTAACTCAAAATGAATGACTGATGACCCCCTTCTCGGGCTTAGAAGCCTCCACTTGGGCTTTAACTCAAAGTATAAAATAAGAAACTAGTATAATATTAACTAAACTAAAACCAGCCGAAGTTGCACATAATTAATAACAGAGATGGCTCTTATTTAAGATCACTGGCGAATACTAGCAGGCACGTAACAATACGGCCGAATAGTAGTAGCAAGTTATACTAGCAGCAACAACAGGGCCGAAAGGCAAGCACAATCTCCTTACTCTCTAACTAAGCTCTTCTAGAGAAATGACCTAGACTTCAGTTTAAATACTTGTTTCTACCTCATTTACATAAAACATAATCCTGAAATCTCATTCTGATAGAGGGACTAAATAGAAAATGAGAAATTAAAGGAAAGGCTTGTTCCAAAATAAAAATAACTATTAGAAAATTAAAAAAAAGTTTTATTATTTCCCCGTGTAACTCAATTACTTATTTTATTATACTACCAGACAATAGGACTAGCAATGTAACTATTGCGGAGAAGAAATATTCTATACAATTTTTATTAGCATGCTCCAATATCTGCATGTGATTCTCCTTTAAAATTTCGATTAATGAGTTTATGCAGGCCTCTGTAGTATCATTAAGAAATTACACGAGTAATGTTATTTTGAATTTCAAATTAACCCAAATTTTTCTCGTTTTCCCACCAAGAATTTTAACAGAAATCAGAAGTACTTCAAAACTTCCATTAACAACGCATAATAAGCAGAACTACATAAAATGTTTCACCGAAAACTACAAAATCAGTTTTAATGCAACCGACTACATACTAAAAGCTTAGTAATAAGTAATGCTTGACTTCTGTGTGACCAATATACAAGAAACTATGTAAAATATATTGGTCATAAAATGAGAACAAGTCTGGTATCATAGTCATTCAGTTATAATTAATAAAGCCATAAATTAATGGACGATAAAGCCATAAATCAGTCATCTGTTTGGGACGATAATCTCTTAAAGATCATTCCTTTAATTAAGGTTACTATACTACAAGGTTGGCTTTTCTGCGACGTCATTGAGTCTGCTAACTATTCCCTACTCACTTTGTGTCTTCGTTTCTCCCACTTTTATACGTCAAGTTATGAGATTTTTCTTGATCTGGTAAAAAGATATTTAGTCTAAAACACCTAATAGACGTGAAGCGAATAATCGCTATGTCTGAAAATAACTAAAAAGTTAGGGAAGATTTAAATAAACATTTTAAAACAGAACTTGGAACATACAAAATGCATGTTCTTGTGCTACCAAAATCAACCACAACTCATGGTGATGCAAATCAAGGAACAGAGAAATTCAAAATTAAAACGTGGAATAGTAGCCAAAGCTCAGGCGTATCACATTCAACTGTCAGCATCAATATAACACAAATTACAGCTTATCAGAGCTGGCATTAACTAACGCTCGCATAAACGCTCTGTCTTCCTCAGTTTAAATACTAGCTAAACTCATTTACTTCCTGGAAGGCGTCGGATAGGATGAGATTAGAAAAACCTGAAATTATAAATAACACGTTAATTTAAATACTAACCGTACAAAGACAAAGTAAATCGATGAAATGAGCGTTGGAAAGAGCAACCTTGTTTTCTACTGATCTTGCTTAGGTAGAGAGATATCGAAGGCATTTTTAATAAGCCTTCGATATTTCATAGTCTTCCATAGATCAAAGGAAACAAATCAAAGGAAGATCAAAGAAAAAAAACAATCAACATTTCTAGAATAGCTAATAAAAACATTATTTCTCGAACTTTTATTCTCTTAAATAGTTTTCCTCAAATGGTTACTTTCAGAAGTCCGAAGAGTCTTGTGTTATTCTAATTAGACAATATTGCATGTGAAAAGGCAATTTATCTTGTTTATTAGATTTCATTCCCGCTATTCGATTACATACAGCCAGAAATACAGGGCACAGAAGTTAATGCCCATAGATTCTTTCAACAAGAATTCTTAAAAACGACTTAAATATGTATACACGTGTTTGCGACATACTTTAAATATTTCATTCACAGATTTTTGCGTTTATTTATGCACTGAACGTTGTAGCATTTAAGACTTTCAGCCAATTCATTAGTGTCATTTCATAAGCATATTGCTCTATTTGTATTTCTGCAATACTGTTATTAATTGCGTATAAGTTTGAAACAAGTTTCAAAGATCTGTAAAATTAATCCAGAAAATAACAGCTGCACGGTGACCTCTATGTGTTCTGTAACAGGGTTGGCCAAACTTCGTGTCAGTAAGAGCCTCACGTTTGAATTCAGGAATGTTCGATAGCCGCCATCTAGACTTTCTAAAAGCCACAAGTTCATATTTACATCATTATAGAAGTAGTAGAGGAGGTTTTAAATAGAAAGAAATCCCTGATAAATTGGCAAAAAGAATCTAAACTAATTAATTACTTCTTTTTGGACACTGAATAGTTTTAGTTTACCATATTTCATATATATATTTTATATGCATAATGAGCCGCACAAATTGCCTAGGAGAGCCGTACCAGGCTCGCGAGCCGCACTTTGGCCACCCCTGTTCTATAATATAATCATAATTTAGCCCTTCAAAATTTTGATCTTCAAACGCCCTTTATTTCATTGTGTGCGGTTAAAACGGGTCATCTTCTCAATTTCTCGTCCCCGTTTCGAAATATTTCTTAGTTTTTAGGGATCTCGCAAAACTTATCTGTAGCATTAATTAATCGTGGAGAATAAATAACACATGACAGGCAACTAAACATTTAAAAAGCAGACCTCCTGGCGCCAAAGAGTTGATTAAACTTCTAAAACAAACGATCAACTTACTTAATTTTTGCAAGGCGTACGTGGACTATTTCTGTTTGGATTTCGATCGACAGACTCCACGAGATTGCTAATGAGGAAAAACGTTCTTGTAGAAACTTGAAAGTGCCACTTCAACGAACACACAAATGATCAGAAATCAAACTGCTTTAAAAACATACTTTATCGACTATATTTGTAGTAAACGCATAAATTATTTTCTATGTGTCGAGAAACCAAACATCTCTGTTTATTACGATATTCACGTTACTGCTTTAAACTGGAATAACGAACGAGGTATCTCTACTCAAAGTAATCTACACAAATACGGTTTCGAGGCATTACTACAGAAAACAATTTCTTAAAACTGACGTACTTTCGCTTTATGCACTTACGGGGCGAATCAGAAATACGTCTACACAATTCGATATAAATGTAGTATATTACTACTATATATTGTAGACGATAATGGTAAATGGTATATATTAAAATTTGAAATTTCATTTTGGATATAAATCACATGTTCAAACTTATGTTATTAACCAAGATGGTAATGACCATGAAGTAGCTAATGGTAGCGTGAACGATAACATACTGAAATGATCATCAGGCCATAGGATTAGTGAGATATACAACATTTTTGTTGCCTCCTACTGGAAAATGGATAAAATGATTGCTTAATAACAGAAAACATCCAGAATAATAGAAAGACACGCAGTAGTACAACTACATAGATAATGATTGTTCAATTGTGATATGCCTGTGTATTTTTCTACGGACGTGTTTTTCAACAGCTATATCACACTTTCTATAACCATACGCTGACATCTGATCTGTAATCTGACATTATACGATGCGATTAAACATGTACCCATATTTCTTTCTTATTCTGTGCTTTCTTCTTTGTTGCATAATTAATTTGTATAAAATAGTGCATGTAAAATATTATACAAATACCTTGCAGAACAGAACTCAATTCGAGAAATTGTTTAGTTAGTCTAAAATGTTATAATCCCTATGTGTCCCAATTAACTAGAATCAACTTTATGCGGACCAACTGAAATTCGTGACGCTTCAAAACAGCTTATTTTCTATGCCCTCTTTATAGCTCCCTAAAAGTACTACTCTTATCATTCGTCATTTCCTCTGTTGAGAATCCCGATTTAATGAGCGATTCATTCGGTACCAGAAACGCACTTCAGAAATCACTTTTGCTTCTCCTTTCTGAATGTTAATCTCGAAGTGAAAAACAATTTCCAGAGAAATAACAGACAAGTGCTACTAAGAAATGGTTCCCTCTTCTATAGATAGGTTTTTTTTAATAATTTGAGTAAAAAGTACAAAGAGAGGCTATCTGACAGCCGTTCATATGTAATTTGGAAATTCTCGAAAAAAAGCAAATGCGAAGGCAGAACCAATTAAGGAAAATATTTCAGAAAATTCACTTCGCCGGCGGCCGATTTTCGCCTGAACTGCTTTGCTGAAATGGGCCTATTAGAACGCTTGGTTTAACCCCAGGATTGGTTCCTTGCGTTGTAAAGATTTTTTTAACCCCACCACCTTGTCGAAAATCAATTTTTAAAGCGAGGCAAAAAGGGGATTTTTTCCCCCTGCATCTGCATTTTTAGCACATTCCTCAGCGTTTTTTCATAATTTCCAATTGGATGGCTAAATAAATGTTTTATCTTGCAGGCTCCTTCACCTGAAATGAAGAGTGTCACAACTGGCAGCTATTGGAAGTATCAAATGTGGGAAGCATTTTCAGGTGTAATTTGACGAAATGTAGTATTATATTTAATGCTATACTTGAGCAAATGCTAAGCAAAATATTTTAATTAATTTAAAAACTTTACTTTTCATTACTATTCTCTTTCTTCCAAATTCAAAGTTTTTTACTTACTTTTTTAGAATTTTAACTACCATTTGTTAAAAATCTGTATAGTCACAACAATTAATAATTTTTACTATAATCAAAAGACTTTTCTTGAAGAACACATAACACTCCTCAATAGTCGAGTATCAAAAGGCCAGGAAAAGGGGGCCCATTAAGTTTTCGGTTTTCTAAACCTGAAGGGGCAGGCCTAGCTCTCGAATAATTTATTATATTGAATTGATAACAATTGCTTAATATTTACTTTAATTAATAATTACTGAACTGGACTTTTGTTTGTTAAAGCTTAAGCCAAGTTGGCTAATTAGTTACCAGCACATTATTCTGTAACATAGCAAAGGCTTTATTTCATACTGAAACTTTATTACTTATCTCGCCATTAGATTTTATCTTAATTTTTGGTTGTGATCGGTCTAATAAGCTCAATCTCGATTACCTAAGGCAGATATACTAACTTTTTGCATTCTAGAGCATATTTTAGAATATTGGTGGGATGCCGAGCACACTTATTCTTTCAAGGTAAATTATAGGTTGACATAGTTAATAACATACATAATATACTAAAGTATATTCCAAAATTATAATTTTAAGAGATAAAAATTATTGGTTGCATTCTTATGTAAAACAAACAGTACATACAAAATAGTACAGACATTATACATGTAAAATAAAAAATATGTAAATTATATAATTTAATTTAGCAATAACAGCTTCTTTAATCCTTATTTTTAATTTGGCTGTTTCCTGTCCATTATAAAAATAGTAACAACTTTTCTGGACTTCTTCATTTATAGATCAATCTATGTTACACGGCTTGCGTAGCGCTCATGATGTAACTAATTCGGATACTGAACTCAAAATTTCGAGAACTGAAACTTTTCTCTTAATAAGCAACTTAAACCAAACCCTACTCTTGAAGAACTCCATATTGGATTAATTGCGCACTTTTGCTTCTACCTCTGTTGCCGCTTGGAAGTTATCTCACTCTGCTCTCTTCCTATCACAGCAGTATCAAAAATGTATTCTCGGATGGGCACAATTAGAGAGCTAAGTAAATTCTGGCTGCAAATGTCAGTTGAAATAAAATGATCGGCTGCTGAGTTATTGAAATAAAAATGAAATTTAATATTCCTCGGCTGCTATATAATGAGTGATATTTGAGAGGTTCTCAGTCGTGGTATGTTGATAGAATTTATCACAAAGCTGACAGAAGATGAAACCTATCACTGTTTTTAGTCATGGCAAAGAAAACTGCTGCGTAGATATGACTGGAGGGAAAATCCCAATTGGCTTGGTCTTTTTTAAAACATCATTTTTATTTTTAACAGGAAAAATTCTTCAGAGATACATTTTTCTTTAAAATGGTACAACCCGAAGGATGCTACTCGCGCCCTACAATTTCTATATACGCAGTTTACATTTTAGATAACAGAGAAAGATTTGCGAAGAAGCTGCGGCTTTCCTTGGCAGAGCAAGTGGGCAAACGAGTGATACGTAATACTGCAGTAGTATTTGTAAGCTCGGAAAAGTCTTTGTTTTAATCCTGAGCAGCGATTGGACAAAGGTTTTCGAAGTGCAGAAAAATTCCAGAGAAAGTGTGTCGTAACATGCTTCAGACTGGCGAAAAATTGTGCATCCTAGGATGAGCGATGAATTTAATTAAAGATTATGAATTTAAAGGTCTACTGCCAGTTGATTCCAATTACATTTAATCATCTTATTTCATATTTTATATTTCCCATGTATACAAATATAAACAGTAAAAACAAAAGTTTATGATACTTAGCATTGCATTTCAAAGGCCATTGGTTTATGATTAAGAAAGTACAATGATATTCCTGCTCGTGAACAATCATCAAGATGTTTATCTGTACATCGAGATCAGTACTTTGATTTTGTGATAGTCATTGCTGAAGATTTGGCATATTTGGCATTTTTGAATTTTTAACAACCTGGTCAAAATGATAGCTTGGCTAAGACGCTGGAACCATACCTTGAAATTGTGGCAATCCCAATCAAACCGGCACCTTTAGTAAATTTTAAATGGGCTTAAGTCCCGATCAAACGGCGAACTAAGCCTATTTAAAATTATAAACACAACTATATACAAGTAATTTTTTAAACAAATACTCTTATTAAACCCCCTAATTTATTACTAACTATAAACATCTTACATAACATTTTATTGAAAACGTAAATATTTTTTACCATCGTTGCACAGCAGCGGGCACACGTAAAACCGTTAGCAAGCGCAATGATGCCTGCGGAGATAGTGTTCTGATCTAAAGTAGTTGAAATTAATAGGATAGTATATGAAACTAAAAACTCAAAACTGAAGATTATAAATACCTCGAGTAAAACATATTCGTCAAAATTTAAGCCTCCTTTCATATTATAATGGTTGCTTGGTTAATTAATTAGAGCAAAACACGTGAAGGCTATCTGTTACTTTAGAAGGAATACCACTGTGGAGGACTGTCTGAAGGAATCTGAGTCACATTCATGTTGTATTAGTGGAAACCATGAATATCACGCGCAACAGTCCGTTCACCAGAAACTAAACTCGGGACGAACCAGCAAAATTCAAGAATCTTATCCCTTTGTCCACCATTAGGCTCCAGATTTAACCCTTTGACTACTAACGATACATAGTATATGTCCCATTAAAATTTAAAAATTATTGCTGGGTTAAAAAGTACTTAGAATCTCCTGAATGCTGGGGATCATCTTCCAATAGTTAGAAAATGAAGATGCCGCTGTGCTCGCTGTTCACAAATGAACATAGAGAAAAGAACAAATACGAGTTGGCCAATGTGTAATGTTGGGTTATGCCGAGAATGCTTTACCCTGTACCATACGATGTAAAATCTATTTCATATGATAAAGTTTTCCAGAATAATAGGTCTACTTATAATAAGTCGATCACTATGTGTGGGACATTCCACCATTACCAAAACAGGATAATTTTTTTAATTCGTAGTCAAAGGGTTAAATGAAATTAATTTTATTTTAAAATGAAGAAAATACATATTTTCCTAAATTTTGTGGCAGATCAATTATAATAGATCTAATAATATGTAAAACAGTTTTAAGAATAAGAATATTATTTTTAAATGAATGGCTTGTCTTGTAAATTAGTCAAACGCTTAATGTTTTATTTTTTATAACGAGTACTAAAGTTTCTTAAATATATAAGCATAGGGACCGAAAGAACGTCTGCAGAATTACGTTTCGTATTCTGTACAAATTGTTTTCTAATTTAAAAATGCGAGAACGCAAATCTTTGTGTCCTTTAAAAACATTTTACTAACTGGAAATATGGCCAACTGTTATGAAAATAAAAGTCAAATAAGGACTTCTGTTAACATGGTATATTATTTTACCACTTTTATGAGGGAAAGAGGATAAATAAAAGAGTCGAAATACATTTATATTATGAAACTGATAAACTTATAATATGTTATAAAATATGCGTGGGTCAACCAGAGATTTTGGTTTGATCGATATTCATATTATATCAAGACAAGCTTATAAAGCAATATTTCATAATAATGTGTTTAGTCACGCTAAATACACAAACTGCGATCTATTTCTTTAAATCGCAGGTACAAGAATAGTTATGGCACACAGCGTGAAAAATACAAATTTGGTACACAGAAGCGATGGAGAGCGTGTACTAAATTTGTCTGCGAAACCCATTGTTTTAATTCTGCAATGTTAATGAAAAAAGTTCTTTATACGTAATTTATACATCAGTCCGCACTCGCTTATCTTTTCTCAGTAAATTTAAATGCGTCTTGAAGTCATGAAAATTTTGCAAGTTGAAGTACGATCAGTTTACTGAAAGACATTTAAAGCCGGATGAAACGTTTGTAGTAACACTGTATTATAAGAAAATAACAGATTGTAGTAATTTGCTAAGTGAATGTACAAAGGTGCCTCGCATAATCAAAGCTTTGCACAGCGATTGTCTCCCTTAATGAACAAGGACATAATATATGTACCATATTACGAACAAGTAAATACTGTTGATTACCAACATATTAAATCTACAGCTAAATTTATTTTACTCTCTATTTCGGCTGCCTGTAAACGCAGAGAAAGTACTTGCACAAAATTTTAGGCAACGAGCAAGAGAGCGGCAAATGTACATATTTCTTATTCATATATTAGTCTAAAGAACTGCAAACTTTCCCGAAGAAACCCAGAGGAAATTTTCTTCTGATGAAAAAAGAAGATAGAGTCCACATCTGAGCAGCCATTAAAGAATGTTCTAAAGAAGTGGGAAGAGGTCCACGTCACATCCATGTAGTGGCATCCTAATCAAGCTCACATCAGAGTAGCAGACATGTTCCAATATAATGCCACGAAGTACTTTCAAGACCGCTCTGAAGAAAAGAGAAAAAGCTTAACTGCCTCAGACAACTTTTTGAACGAGACTTCTAAAAAACCAAAGACGAGAATTACAAAGACAGCTTAGTCTATAAAGAAAACACAAGCTAAACTGAAAAACTGCGAGACTGTGTCCATACAGAGTGTACGTGAATAATTTATATAACTAATAAATAGTAAATTCCTAGTACTTCAAAAATTGGTTGTATTTCTAACATTCAATGATTGCCAACATAAGGTCGCCATTAAATTTTTAACATTCCGTAAATATGTTTCGCAAACTTGGATCGGCCTTGGGAACGCATCAAAATTATTCTCAAAGCAAATTACTTGAAACAGTATTTCTCATAACAAACGCCTAATTCTGAGAACAGCAGAGTTAACTATATAGTATATGTCAGAAAAAGAGGTTATTCGTATAGTCGTTTCAGATTCAACACCTTATAATCGTATTTAATTTATCTATTATAGTGTAAAATAACTGATCTGAATATACTTCTTAATTACCTAATATTTTAACCTTATTGCATTAAGCTAGAGAACCCAGAACTTTTCAAACAAAATTCCGCTATTATCTAAGCATGGTTATTAGTCTTCATTATTAAATTTTTCTGCAGGTAAAAGGAAATTAAAATGAAATAGTGTATTTACACTTGCGATGAAAAGCTGAATTTGAATTTTAAAACAAGTATTCAATCCTTTTCATCAATACGCTATATTAAAATTTTTTTCTGCTTACGCAGTTCTAGTTTGTCACTTTTCTACTACATCAATTCTTTCAATGCTCAGAAAACTAATATATAAGGATCTATTGCAGAAATATGTTTATTTACTAAAAGGACAATAAAATATGTATAAAAACAGAAAATAATCGGATAGATTTTCACTCATTTTATACGCTTATGTTATTTTTCATTAATTTTAAGCTTACAGAAAATATTGCTGAAAACTTCATTTAGAGTTTGAGCTAGAATTTGTGAGTAACTCATAAATAAATGCCATGATTGTGACGGAGATGTTATACTTTTTAATGTGAACGGAGTCATATTCCCCCGAAATGTTGTTTATTTTCATGTTTTTTACACTGATTGGAGTTCAAATTTTATTAGTTCAGGGAAGAATTATGTTAAAGACATTTTAAGCTCGCACGATTATATATTTTGCAATAAAAAGAATAAATGAAAACACATTCTTGGATCGAAGCTCTGAGCCATTCTTTAAAACACTGGAGAACGAAATATTTCTAACAGCTATCAAACGGAGAATAAAACCGATTTGTTGAACATCTTTCTAAGGTTATTTGAAGGTCAAATAAACAAAATTTATGGCAGTTATAAAATAAAAGAACATCATAACCAAGACCTCGACTAAATCGGTGACACTTTAACGATTTCATCAGCTCTAGAATTAAGGCATTCTACGATTTTGAAAGAAAGAATAGAGTTGTTTAATGACTCGAGAAACATGATTTTGTTTAAGTAGACTATTTTTTAAATTCCCCAAACTTTAACTTTATAATAATATAACTTTTATACAAAAGTTCGAGCACTTTTAAGTTAAGAGGTCCCTGTTCTTCAAGAATCGCCAAAATATTACGCGTCATTTTGCCAGAAATACGGCTTAGATACGAAAACGAAATTCTGTCTATTTAAGTAATTCATATATATATGTAAGAAAAATAAGGAATATGTAAAATATTAAATTAGCAGCGTAAATTAATTTCCCTTCTCTATTCTAAAAATAGTAATCTCTCTCTGCACTGCGTCATTTCGAGAAAAATTTATGTCATATGATTCTTACGTAATTCTGGTTATGTAAATTGAACTAAAACTCAAGCAGCCAATGGTAATTGTACAGCAATATTAACTGTCCAATCAAAATGCTTTGAGAACAAAAACTAACTCAGTTTGACTTAAGATTTCATCCTGAATATTATGCACTTTCTTTCTACGTTTTGCCTTAGCTGCACTGCTGTCTGTCTGCTGCTGCTTTCTCGCTACAAAGTTATCAAAAATGTAAGCCGTTTGGAACAGTCAAATTTAATCTGCCGACTTATGTGTAGCCGTAACATGTTGCTGAAAATAAAACTGAAGATTTAATCTGCCTTCGCCTCCAATTTCCTAGTCATTACGGATCAACACTTCTAAGTTGTAATATATTCAGGAGCAGGAATTTTGATAGTGTAGAAGTGTTGATCCGTAATGACTAGGAAATTGGAAGCGAAGGCAGATTAAATTTTCAGTTTTATTTTCAGCAACATGTTACGGCTACATACAAGTCGGCAGATTAAATTTGACTGTTCCAAACGGCTTACATTTTTGATAACTTTGTAGCAAGAAAGCAGCAGCAGAGACAGCAGTGCAGCTAAGGCAAAACGTAGAAAGAAAGTGCATAATGTTCAGGATTAAATCTCAAGTCAAACTGAGTTAGTTTTGGTTCTCAATGAATTTTTGATTGAACAGTTAATATTGCTGTAAAATTACCATTGGCTGCTTGAGTTTTAGTTCTATTTACATCACCACGTCATCACCAGAATTACGTAAGAATCATATGACAAATTTTTCTCGAAATGACGCAATGCAGAGAGAGATTACTATTTTTAGAATAGAGAAGGGAAATTAATTTACGCTGCTAATTTAATCTTTTACATATTCTTTATTTTTCTTACATAAATATATATATACCTTGCGAAGTGATGCAGAATATTGCTGCCTTAAGAGATACCTAGTCTGATTCTCTCAAAATTCATGCAAGCGTTCCTACAAAATTAATCTAAGAGCGAATTTTGCCCAGTTTCAAAGTTGACTTGTGTCTCTTTCATATGCTAAGATAATTTATTCTTCTGGTTTAAAATAGTAATTCTGGAAGAGGACTTTACCTCAATCAACGCATACGAAGTATGATTCTACAAATGGTTATCTTATACATATGAAGTATTAGATAAATACATAAAGATTAAAAGAAAACTACAAAATAGAAAAAAGATAAGTATAAAGAAAGCATTTTTCAACATTCCCAAAAAACATTCCAAAAAAACTCTTTTAGGATTAAATCCATTTCTAACCCAAGGAGTGTACATTTTCCTATCGACAATTTAAATCATAACCAGCGTAGTGGATGGGATAAGATTATTCAACACTGATACTTTGCGCCGAATCCGGTTCCGAGCAATTCGGTTGGTTAAATCGAGCTTCTATGATCTTCCCATGTGTAGTCTTAAGATACCATCCTGTTTTTTATACATTAATTAGCATGGCATGTATTACATACATTAATTATTAATTCCCTTTTCATCGTAAATAAAAGTGCTTTGATAAATAAGTCTTTTACGATGGCACCTCTTCTGAGTTAAATAACCAACGCGAAATTAGTTAATCAGTCAATTAACTACCTAAATCATCATTTGTAACATTATTATTTTGAAAATGTTAACACTCTCTTAAAAAAGGGGTTTTGTTCGTTAATGCTCTAATTGGTTTTACTGCTTTATCGACAGCTTACAGACACTTTAACCAAATAAATGGCAACGATACGCTGGACAATTTAAAAATCTTAGTAGTCCTTATAATGTTTCGAAGGCACACTTAAGCAGTAATCAACCTATACTTCCACACACTGGTTAATAACGAAACCTCAGTGATTTGAAACAAACAGAATTTTCGCAGGTAAATCATCGTTTAGAGAAACTAACTCGGATATGTTCCGCTGAGCGCGCACCGATGAGGCTGCTGCGTCATCAAGTCTGCATTTGGAAGATAGCGGTTGTCCAGTGATTCCCCAGTGGCTACCGTGATTGTACAGAGGTAATTGCTAATTATGCATATGCAGAGTAATTACTTAAGTGATATTATTTCCACGAATTATCGCTATGGTAACTACATGATCATCAATCATTCTTTGAATGGGCGTAAGATACACCGTTAAATGAAGTTTCCTGAAGGACATACCACTAAGTATTTCCATGTTCCCATCGTTACTAACAAGATTAATGTATTTTATTTGCTAAGAATCGTTAGTCATTGGAAAAAGATTGAAAAAGCTATTCTGATGAATATGATTTGAATATCTTGCATCTAATCAGTAAAGGGAGAAATCGCCATTATATGAAATACTAGGCGCAATCAAAGCCGAGCAGAAGTGCAACCTCACTTAAAATTAAAATACAGTAAATTATATAGTAATGTGAAAATGGGGAGAAAGGTGTTTAGGAAGAACAATTTTGGACAATTCTTAAAACCTATCGGCATGGATGTGGCTATTTCCTAAATGTTCAGTGGAAGCTATAAAATAAAATTATTTGTGCACAATTTCTTAAGTTTCTGTAGATTACTGAATTCGTTCTAGGCAATTTGTTAGAAATTTGCTAAATAAATAAACTGTCTGATGTTTATTAATATTTTAAATGCCACAGATTTGCGGTATAGTCTACGAAAATAGGGAAGAGATATGATAAGCTCATGCATTAAATATAATTTAAAATAAGAAATTCCTTAATACGTACTGAATATCAAATTCAGACTACTGTAATAAATAAAGAATTAATATTGCAATTATTCTGATACTAGTTTGTTAATATTTCCTCATTTCTACTATCAGTCGTTAGTTTGTAAGTTCCAGAGGTGTCAGTTCATTAATAAATATACAGTACCTGTTTTCTATTGTTTTATGCTTTGCTTAAGTTCAGGTGAGCATTATATAGCAAATCTAGAGTCGGGCGAAATGCAGTAACTTGCGAACATTAAGAGAGATCAAGCGACCGTTTTACATTTCTCTTCAGGTATTTTTTGGACTAAGCATTTATTTTAAAAATCGACGTAGAACATTTGGACATTCATTGCTATTTTAATCACTTCGGAGAATAACTTCCAGAGCAATTTTTTTTCATTGCTTTATAATAACCGCTTACCTCTATCCTCTGTGTATACGAGTAAAAGACAAATAAATGCGATCTATACACATCATACTAGTTCCAAGTTGTTATGCTTTGTTTCAGTTTCAAACAGATTTTAAAAAAATTAGACTAAAAGTGCTCCAAGGATCAAGATTAAGACATGTGCCAAAAAATGCTGCAAAAGCGTTTCTAGGTTTGCTTCAGGAACCTATCTGCTTCTGAATCAGTTTAAGTAATTAAATGGCTTTAAATTAAAATTTAATAAAGAAATTATGGAAAATGAACAGATATAAGCTTTACTAATCTATTTGTTTATTATTTTTATCTATTTAGAATTTTGGCGTCAATTTCTTAAGACGAAAAAATAATGAAACTTCTGATGAATACCTTTCTATCTTTCTTATAGAACATCCTTAAAATAAGAAATATCCGCTTACATATCAGGTCTTTCTACATAGTCTGTCCCCAAAGTAATAAGAATGACTTCTTCAACAGCACAGAAGGGCGGGAAATAAAAGTGAGTGTCGAGGTAGATGAAAAGCGGGAACCCATATAATACAGTTAGATTTTCTTCAGTTTAATATAAACCTTGTAGCAATCTGTACGATAGAAAAATGATTTTATATCTTGTCATAAGTTAAAATGTTGGTGAGTCTTGGGCAATCTTACGCGATAAAATTCTGCGTGAAAGTCAAAAATTCTGAAATGCTACTGCAGTGAGAGACAGCTTATAGGGATGCCATTTTGTCTGCCATCCAGTATAGTTCAAGCGACACTAGTTCACAAACGGAAGGGAAAGTATAAAGATGTGCACAGGATGTCCTTTTAGTTTCAAAAACTGACGGGTACCTAGATATTCGAGCGTTCAAGAAAAACAGTTGTGTTTTTGCTATCGTAAACTTGCAGGTACACGAATTCTTCACCAAACCATAGGTCATGCCCACATATTGGTTTGGCGAAGTGCTCGTAAGGTAATTTATGGCTCAAATTATTTAAAGGTTATTACAACTTCCATGCAGCTCTAACTTGGCTCCAGGCGATAGTTTTATTTCTCAAATTCAAAAACCATGATTCGGGAACAGCTGAAAACTGACAACATCTCAAGCGAAAACTTCTTCACTGCTACAAAAAGTGGCAGCAATGCTGGTATCGTTGCGTTAATCACCAAGCTTCTATTTTGAACGCAATAAAATTAGAATTGCATTTATGTTCAGTATTAAAGTTATTTATTAAATCATTCTGAAATTTTTCAGGTCAGAAAATGTACCTATGAGTTTAGAATATAAATGAGTTAAATCTATAACAAATTATGTTACAGAATGGGGAAAATACTTACTCGCAAAATGCACTAGCTTCGCATAACAATAGGAATTGTAAGCAAATATATGCTCCATTACCGAGATTAAAGATCAAAATGCTACCATAAATATGGATTGATTGCCAGTTATAAACCTTCACATTTCCAGAAACGAAAGAAGTAATTTCAAAGGGCATATTAAAATTAGCCACTGAAACATTTTACACTGGTAAAGAATTACTTCACTTAGCAAACCCCATCAAACACAGGTACAGAATTACTTCACTTAGAATCCATCAAACACAGGTACAGAATTCGAACCGAATCACTGATGTTTCCTATTAAATCATACGCAATTTTTGCTGCATTTCATTTAAACGTATTTCCTTGAATTTCATTAGAGATATATTTCTCATTCAATGAATTCAGTTCTCACTTCGCGGCAAAGTAAAAGTACATAAAAAGTCAAAACATCCTCATTAAAAATTGATACAAAAAAAAAAAAATAAAACAGCTTTTACAATTAAAATTACAGTTTCCATACAAAAACAAGTAATTCGGCCAGCGGCAAGAAGGCAGAGTTTTCGGTGCACAAAACTAAAAGTTTAGTCTTCGTCCAACTCTAAAGAAATTGAAAATGCAGAAAATGACTTAATTCACTGTCCCAGAGTTTCAAATGTAAACAAATGGCGGTTCGTTAGGCTTAACTCACTACTTAAAACTTTTAAATTGCTGATAATTCTACAACTGCTGCATGCAGATTAACTAAAGGCATAAGAACTTTAACCAGAACATAAAAACCACATAATTAAATCACTTTCAAAGCAAAATATGCACAATTTAGCAACATATAAGATTAAAGAAAAGCTAAACTCACCGAGCCAGGTACTGAATGGGAATATACATACTGCGGTGTAGTGGCCGAAAACCGCTATGCAAACCCTGGGTTGTGACATCAGGTTCAAAACAAAACAGCATAAAAATTTTATTGAACGCAAAAAAAAAATGGCTACATACAATTCGACAGAGAAAAACCTATCTATTTCAAAAATCAAATTCTATACATTTTACGTGCGAGAGCAATTCGTGGCTCTCGAGCTTGCGTTTTTAACATTGCCAACGATTTAATTATTTTAATAAAGACTATTTTAATAACTATTGAAAACGTATTTGTAAGTTTAAAAAAAATAATAATTTTCAGCTTATGCTCACGAGACATCCTTGTCCATATAAATCTTCAGTCTCTTCTTCTTTTATGTAACCTTATCACAGCTCCTCCCCTCATAAAGAAATTTTTCTTGACTATGGAAAGAAAAATTCTAAATACATTTCACTGCTTTCAAAACACAAGTGGTAACCATTTAAGCGATAATAGAGAAGCCAGTTACATTACCCTGCACTTAATAACATAAATGCAAAAATACAACAAAAAGATTTAAATTTTGAATCTACACAAAGTACCTTTTCAGTTTACAAAATGTTAATACTTAAACATTTGATTCTAACCATTTTGAAAATGAAACACACTATGCAAACAAATTTAAATCTACAAAAATATAATTCCAAAACGCTACAAAAATCATTTTTCAAACAACAGTTTACAGTACAAAAAGGATTGGCTCCTCCATATACTTCATATGCTAAAGTTCCTGCTGTCCTTAGATCTGATCTCGAATAATCAGTCACTGAGATAGGGCACTCTTCAACATTTACAACTATATTTGGACTTCCCAATTTCTTTTTCCTGACTTTATGATTTGTCAGTTCATCCAAAGAAAACTCGCCAACGGCTGGTAACGTCTCCTTATACATTGCACGCCATATAGCACATGTATTTGATTCAGCATTATAACTGAACATCATTTTTACAGCAAGGTTATTTGGAAGCAATTTCTCAGAAGAAAACGTCTTGATAGAAGTGGGTTTTTCGAATATCGAATTCTGCAGATCTTGTGTTCCTTCAGTATGCGATATAATAAATTTTGTTTCGTGTTGAACATTATCATGAGTTTCTGTTGCTTGTGCTTCCGAGAATTCTGCTGGCGAAACATCCGCAAGGACAGCCCTTTCCTCTAAAGTGATGTCTGGAATTTTAATGTTCTCCTCCGTATTACTGGCTAACTTCCTTTCTTCCGAATGCTCATTATTGACGGCCCTTTCAATTTCTATCTCTTTCTGTTCTTCTAATCTGGAATCAAAGTCTTCTGCACACACTCTTTCTAAACTCCTGCGCGCATGCACCTGACTACGAGTCTCCACAACATTCAAGAGAACCGGTCGTTCCCTAATTTCCTCAATCAACTGTGCAGCTTTATTCCCTAACAAATAGTACTCTTTAACTCTACCGGAGTAACCGCTGCCTTTGTGATGACCGCACCAAAATCACCTTCAATGGTGATTTTCGCCAAAGGTAAACATTTACATTCTGTGTCCAAAGGCTGTTTCACCCATACAGTTTCCCCTAATAAGTCACTAGTATTAATCCAAGTACTATTACACAGATCTATACCAGCTCCAGTATCTCTCAGATATTCTCTCTCTATCCCATTAATTACTGCTTTCTTGAAATACGGCTCAAAACATTTTCCTAAACTCTCCGTTCCTAGATTATTCACCAGATTAGCCTTATTCTTTTCCAGCGATGGACAGTTAGGTCGGATATGTCCGTCCTTTCCACATTGGTAACACCTTATTTTCCGCTGTTTCTCGAAACCTGCTTCATTGAAAACTTGCTTTTTTTAGGAGCCTCCACTTTTCTATGCTCCTCTGATTTAATTCTTTGATGACCACTACTTTTCTGATTATAACGAGAGTTAGAATTTACATACCGCTCTCTATCTTTCTCAAATGTTTTCTTTAACCTCGCTCTCTGTTCTAACTTCTTCCTATCTCTTCGCAAAGCCTCATACTTGTAGCATTTCTCTGCTAAAATGGAAGCTGTTTTAAATTCTTCCCAATTGTCTAAGTAGTGCTCTCTTATTTCTAGAGGGACTCGCCGCTTAATTTGCTCAGTGAGCATAAGTTCCTTAAGACTTTCAAAATCTTGAACTTCTACTGAATCCAACCAATTCTCTAAATACACTCTCAATTCATACACTAAATCCACCCATAACATTCCGTTTTTTCTAGAATGTGCTTCAAATTTTGTTTTTAGTGCCCAAGAACTAAGCTTGAACCTCTGCATGAGTAATTTCTTAACATGCTGATAATCATCCCCTTTATCCGCTGGTTCTTTCACTATTAACTGGGCTACATCGTAAGGTAATAAAGGAATTAATTGTGAGACCCAATCAATCTCATTAACGTTCTCTTTTTGAGCTTGTTTCTCAAATAGCATAAAGAATAATGAAATATCTATATTACTCGGTTCAAAACGCGGTACTAGATCTTTCAAATTAACCTTTTTTCTCTAGATTGATCAACTTTCGAAACCTTGGAAGCTAGGCTATTAGTCTGAACCACATTCATCAGTTTTAACCTTTCCAATTCAAAAACTCGCTCCCGCTCCAGTTCTGCTCTCTCTTGTTCACGTTCCCATTCTGCTCTCTCTTGTTCGGCTATTTCTTCTGCTTTTCTCTGCTCAGCCGCAGGCATATTCACAAAGCCTACAAACCATTTCTCTACGGGCTGCTCTCATTGGAGGAAACATCTGCTTGGCGGTCATATTTGGAATGGCGAGTTATCGCCCTGTAGGCGTGGTAATTAACGCAAAACAATATTTACAAACGTTATTTCATTCGATATTTTTTTAATTTATGAATGAAAGCTTAGAGGAATTGTGTGGAATATATTTTAAATAACCTACTGATCTTATTAATAGTTTATTTGTATTTGAATTTAAACTTTTAAAAGTACGTAATTGTTTTACAAGAAAAAGGTGTTTACATGGAGATAGTATAAGCACTTTTTCGTCTTTTCTGTTGTGTAAATTTCAATAAGGCATTAATTTATACAAATAAAGGAATATTAAAAAATTAACCAAAGGAAAACATTCAGTAAACATTTAAAGACGTCGGATACCTATTCTTTTTACCTAAATTATGAGTAACTATAACAAAAAGGATATTTTATTCTATTATGCGCTATTTCTATTGAAATGCTTTTCGGGATCTTGGATAGTAATCTTGCTACTGGTACTTACTACACAGTACAAACCAGTAAATAAAAATAAGAAAAATTTAAATTAACAAAAATAGAAAAAATAAAGGTGTTTAATTTTTAATACCACACCCGAAGGCGAAAAGACAAAGTCATTCAATAAAGTTAAAATAAAAATAAATCCGTGCAAAGCAGAGTTTATGAAAGCTACGAGCAGGGATAGAACAGGCAATCTAGAAGCCTGAGATTTTTTCCCCGCGCTCGTTACTGCTGAGCTGCGGTTCCTCCGATGGATTATGCCCACCTTTTTGGTACACGACGCTCAAATACAAATTGTAAAGGCGATGAACCAAAAGTCGCCAGCCAAGCACTAGATTCTGTAACCCTACGTTTCCTGTTTTAACCAATCGGAGCAAACAGCAGCAGAAACGGTCTGTAGGCTTTATGAATAAGCCAGCCGCAGCCCAAATTCCTGCCGCATATTCTTTCGCAGCTTCTTCTTCATAGTCCTCGGCATTTAGAATAGCCTGCCTAATTTCTCTTACTCTATTTGCCTGAGACACACTTGTTTCAAACTCCTCCACTAACTCCAATAGCAGAGCTTTAGTAAATTTCCTCATAAACTCACCCATTATGGATGTTATGTTCACCTCTTTGTGGAATGGGCTGGAAATCAAAACTCTACACAATAAATATCATAAATATTTTACTCTTGCTCAACGTACAAACTTGAAACACAATTCACTTATATCTTTAGAACACAATTACAATAAAAATAATCGCGTGTTGCCACATCTCAGCTGTCTACAGCTGTTTGTAAAACACATCTTTTAGTGCGTCGCAGCGTTTTCCACGAATCCACCAAACCCTTCACCTCCAACGACAACTCATCTCTATCAGGATTCCAATTCAACCCTAGGACTTTCAGTTGTCGAACTCCCACTATCTCACTGTCACTAAGTCCATTTTCTACCCACAATTTTTCTAATTCTCTACTGTTCAGTTTGTTCGGCGCCACCGTTCTCTACTTTGGAAAGAGGTTTATTTTGTTTATAAAATGAATCATAGAATGATGAGCTTTCCCACAGAAACAAAATCTGGCTCTACACGTTTTCGCATTACACTGGGAAGAAAAACATTTAAAACAAAGGTTATTTTGCTTAGTAATTTCAACACGCTCGTTTACTGAAAGCCTTTTAAAATTAGGACAATTTTGTAACGGGTGGTTTTGATTAGTTTTACACAAAATACATGTTTGATCTTTTGCTCCAGATACATATACATTAGAAATATTTTTGTAATTATAATTAAGAAGTTTATTAACATTATTCCCATCGCCTCTTTTATTATCGTTACCTATAAATGATTTTGCAAAAAGGGATTCTGGTTTTTGTTTACCTTTTGATGACAAATAAATATCGCATTCACGACCTAAACTTTGGGGTTCGAACCATATCTCTCCCTGTTTAACTGCTATATGGGTTTTTAATTCACGATCAAGTTCACTGAATATTTTATCCGAAACCATAAGATCACATAACGATTTAAAATCATTTACATTTCTCAACTGACAATAATATTCAAAATTTGCATTTAACCTTGATGCAAACTGTACAAAGTTCTCAGATGACAATTTTTGCTTAAGCACTCTTGAGGGGTTGGTTGAAATTCCTTTAAAATCGTGGACTTTAGTTTATCGTAATTATTAATATCTTCTTCCTTCACATATACCATTAAATTAGTGACCTTCTCTCCAAAAATATTTAATAGGATTTCTGCTTTTAAATCTTCAGGTACTTGTTTTGTCCTAAAAGCCCTTTCAATTGATTGAAAAAAAGAGATTAAATGATTCAGCTTTAGTAGGTACAGAAATTGTTAATGTTTTTATACTTTTAATTAAATTTCCCATATTTCGATTTGAGTTGTCCGTCTCAACATTTGGATTTTGTAGCAAGTCTTTTCTAGTGTTAGCTAAAGCTAATTCCGCCTCTAACTGAGAAAGTTTTATTTTCTCTAACTCTAATCTAATTTCGTTTTCCGATTTTTCTTTCTCAATTTGTATTTTCTTTTCCTCTAGAATATTATCAATAACATTTTGCACAAATTCAGCATCATTTGCACAAACTTCTGAACTTTCTATTAAAGTTTTCAAAGTAACAATTTTCGCCCCGCTCGGAATTACTAATCCTAATTCCTCCGCGACGAGCGTCAACTCGTCTTTTTTTAATGACTTAAGCGACTTCAGACTCATCTTAATTCAAAGAAAAATACTACCTTGAATTGACAACTAAGAACACAATGAGTACAAAAACGAACACAATGAAACGCAACACAGACTCTATCAACTCAAATTATTAAGTAGGAACACCTCAATACACAACACTAATAAACAGAATTTAACGCTAAACATTATTACATCAAACCAAATAACTACTCACCATAATCAAGGAAACCATCATCTTCACTGTTAATTTCCCTGTAACACATATTCCCATATCAACACATTATTACTATCACATTGTCACCTAACTCCACTTCCTGACACCAAAAATGTTATGTTCACCTCTTTGTGGAATGGGCTGGAAGTCAAAACTCTACACAATAAATATCATAAATATTTTACTCTTGCTCAACGTACAAACTTGAAACACAATTCACTTATATCTCTAGAACACAATTACAATAAAAATAATCGCGTGTTGCCACATCTCTGAAACACAAAACTTCATTCATTTTTTAGCTTTATATGAATATCGGAAGCGCGTTCTTTCGGCGAGCAATGGATGGCGTAACAATGGAAAATTAAAGAAAAATAACCTACCCCGAAATACAATAACACAAAAACAACAACAGGTCTATCTCTCCAAAATTGAATAATTCCCTAACAATTTTGAACACAAATTGCCTTACAACACTTAATGATAATACCTATGCCTACAAACAAAGCGTATATAAAAAAATGCTAATTAAGAGGCAACCTTTTCCTGCTCTATATCCAAAATAAGCCTAGTCTCGAATAACTGGCATAACCTCTCCAAAATAACAAAAAATGGTACTCACCAATTTTGAAGACGCCTTCGATTGACTCTCCTGGCACACTACTTGGATATTTTTCCGGGAAATTTCACTATTTTGCGGCACTAGATCACGCTTCCTCCGGCGTTCCCTTCTGACACACTGTCACTTGTCACTGAAGAGGCTTCACCACGCGAACTGTCCTTGCACGCAAAATTAGATCGTTCTTGAAGAGAAGAAAGTCTTTACTGTTCCGTTTTAAAGTCCGTTCCTAAATTTACTCTCAGGAACAATCCCTAAAAGCTGCCACCAACTTTTAATATTTACTGCTGTGGTGTAGTGGCCGAAACCGCTATGCAAACCCTGGGTTGTGACATCAGGTTCAAAACAAAACACAGCATAAAAATTTTATTGAACGCAAAAAAAAAAAATGGCTACGTACAATTCGACAGAGGAAAACCTATCTATTTCAAAAATCAAATTTTATACATTTTACGTGCGAGAGCAATTCGTGGCTCTCGAGCTTGCGTTTTTAACATTGCCAACGATTTAATTATTTTAATAAAGTTTATTTTAATAACTATTGAAAACGTATTTGTAAGTTAAAAAAAATAATAATTTTCAGCTTATGCTCACGAGACATCCTTGTCCATATAAATCTTCAGTCTCTTCTTTTATGTAACCTTATCACAATACATTTATATACGATTGGTGCAGCCGATTGCCACGTAAATGGGAGGTGTACAACTACATGTTACAGCAGTCCCGTATACAAAATTTGAGCTTTCTACGGCTGCTAGTTCTTGAGTTACGTACGCATGTCAAGACAAAAATATTTTCTGAATCAATTTTAAATTCATTTTACAACTTTTATGGCAAAAACAGTTCGTTATTCTGTTCGTACGTACAGATGTCACGCAAAAACGTCATTCAAATGGTTTCGAGGACGGTTGAAATATGATATCCGAAGTTTTTCGCAATTACAACACTTCCTTTACTTCGTACAAGTAAGAAGAGAAGTGGAATTTTTGTACGATTTCTCGTTGGCTTGTATTAAACAGGATTGAATTATTAATGTATTCGAGAATAGCAAAGAATTACATTAAGGCTCTTCACCTAAGGAAAGAGGTGCCTGCGAAGAGGACCTTTTATGGAAGACTAATTCGTAATTACATTGCACATGGGGAAAATCTCTCAAGCTGCCAACCCATTAGCCGAGACTTCAACTTCTATCGAATTACCAATTTTCAAAGTTCTTAATCTTGGCCTGTGGCTACATAAGGCTGCGTTTTTTCCTTTCCGTAAAATTGGAAATTTTATCGTCCCTGTTTCGTTTACATATTATAGGTATGTTGAAATTTAATTCAGGAACAAACTTTGGTTTTCTGTACATAGTTGCTTAGTATTGTTTATGTATTTCATATAGAGTGTTTTGTGTATATTTTACTATTTACGTTTTATATATGCTTTATATGTATTTATATTATATTTATTTACATACGTGTTTTATATTTTAAATTCTCTTTTTCAATTCTGGCATTAAAGTATAATTTTTGCATCCTTTGTCTTTAGAAATGTAGCCATTGTATCGCTATCTAGCCCCTGTAATGCACCTCAGTTCTTAAATTCTTCAATAAACTCTGGATAGTGGAGGACGAGAGGCATGCACCAACTTACCTTTACGACTTTTGACTGACTCTCTTTTTCGCACCGCGAATATTTTAATCGAATGCATTAAAGCAAATTCAGACTTTGAGTGGAGGAAGATATGCCTCCTTGGAGGACTTTTTAAGGAAAACAGTCTCGTGTTCATGTTAAATGTTAACCTTAAATCTGATTGCAAGTCTTAATGGAAGGGTTTTCATTTAATTTTTTATTTAAGTAATCACTATATTGTTACAAATCATATTGCTGACCCCATTGCAAGCACATCCTCTGTCTATTACGCTGAAAGTAAAAAATGGGCTTGGGTAAACCGATAAATTAGATTTACCGTAGCCATGTGAAAAGCATTTATGCGAAAACATGCAGAATGTTCCACGTTGTTATCGAAAATGCGAAAGTAAAAGGAAATAAAGCATGCAGTTATTTTAGAATATATTAACAATAAAGCTCGGAATAAGCCTATAAGTGTTCTTTATCTCACCCTTCATAATTTCGCATAATCTTTAAGAGCTTTATATAAATATATTTATAAGAAAAAACTGCGAAGTATTTTAAAAACATACACCGTAACATAAAACGCTGAACTTCGAAACTCTAAAAAACTGGTTAATATTTCATTAAAAAATAAACAAACATGAAAATATTTGCGCTTCTGGTATAGAATGCATAAAATTCTTGAGTGCAAAATACGGCAACTTCGAATGAAAATAGGAATGGTAAGTAAATATTTGTTCCATTACTGAGATTAAAGAGGAAAAATCTGTCATAAATAAAGACAGATAGCCAAAATAAAAGTTTCTACATTTCCAGAAAGTGACGTCAAAGAACATATTAAAAATAAAATTAAAGAACACACTGAAAAATTGTTCAGAAGAAGCAGTTTCTATTGTAATTTGATGAAACAGATGTTTCCAATTACAAGCAATTAATTACATTTGTCAGATCCACCGACGACACGTAGTATACAGAAAAAAAAAACGTGAAGGGTGAAATGCATAGCTTTCGACTTCGAAGTGGAAAATAACAATAATACGACACTTAAGCGTTTTAAAAAAGCGTATTTTTTAAAACCTAATTATGACAAAGACTGCACAATGAAGATAAAAACTCATTCGGTTGTAATTTTATCTGGATTCTTTACAAATTCATAAGCGTTCAATCAAGTTATTCAAGACACACTGACTTTAAACAAACTAAATAAATAAAACAAAAATTATCTGATACAGTAATGAAAATATATTGTAGATCATAGCAAAAATAAGCAACATAACACTTTTTTGCATTAGTTACTCAGCAAATTTTTAAAAATATTTACGTATTATTTGCTTACGAAATTTTCTTTGAAGAAAGCCATCGAGGAACCAAAAATCTTCAAAAATCTCCTTTTTTCCCTCCGATGTGAAAAAATATAGACGTGTTAAGGAATGTATCTATACGCTCGCTTTCTCTACAGTGTATCAGGCTCGCTAGCGGTTGAGTGAATAAGACTACTAAATACTGATTTTTCGATCTGAGTTTAAATCACAGCTGCATGGACATTTCGTTGCTTTTCCATGTTTTAATGTATACATAAGCTAATTTCCTTTAAAACGTTCTCCAAGAAGGCATCGCTTTCTTTTGGAATGTAGTCCTAAGTGTTTTTGCCATTTCTCTGTCAATGAAACAAATTATTGTACATTGTATATTTAAAATACTTTATGCGCTTATTCTTATCTTCAGCAGCTACAGTAAAGAGATAATATATGCATCATGACTGTTGTGAATGAAATGAGCTAAGTTTAGCACTTTAAAGGCATTAATTTTATTTGTATATATATATTAATAAATATGAAACATGAGTCTACTTAATACCAGAAATTTGTGACCTATTCCAATTATATTTTACAGCTTAATGTTGTATTTACCATAAAACTTTTCAGGACTGGATGAGTAAAACAGCAGGAAGTATTTTACTTTTGCTATATAACATGGTTAAAGGAGGTAAAAAACTGTTCACAACTAAATATCTGGTTGTGGCTCCTATTAATTCTCATCAAAATACAATGGATTAAAACTGCACTGTTGTCGAAAACATCGCAAGTAATCATTGGCAAACAGTCGTGGAGATAAATCCTCTCTGGTACGTTGGAAAATATTTAGTGAAAATTAGGAACTCTGAAATCAAGTAACGCACAAAGGAAAAAAACATTAAAGCTACATCAATAGGTTGTAAAAGTTTAATCTCGGGAAAATCTTGATGGGCTGAACTCTGGGTGCTGAAATAAAATAGACCAATCTCGGGCCTTTTCTTCTCATCGGAAACAAGGTTTCATCCTCTATCCTTCCTAAAACTATTCCTATATGCATTTCTGAGCTTCCATTTTCTAAACAACGAAGGATTCATGAAATTAAAATACTCTTTAAAGGAGGACAATTCAAAAATAAAAAGACAAGAGCCATCTCATACAACTGTAATAATCTCCCTGTCATTTTCTGCTTGGAAAGAAGCAAACAGCCGCAGCATTCTGCCATGGGTACATATGCAGATATGGTATCAGCGCGACGGAATCTCAGTTCTAAGGCGACTCCACAAACGGAAAAGTAGCAGAATATTTAACGGTAAATTTCTATAAGATTTATGCATCTCAAGTGGTCTCACTAACAAAAATTCGTTATAAGTTTGTGGAAGTCTACGGTGTTAATGTTATGTTTTTTGGTGCATCGACTGTGATAATAACAGGAACGATGAAGATATTCCGCCACAAATGAAAAAGTTTGCTTTTTTGAATTTCTGATTCAAGACAGTATTCGCCTTCGAATTATAAATATTGCCAAGGAAATCAACATCTCAGCGGACAGTGTGCACAGTATCGTTCATGAGTAACTTCGCTACTGGAAGACATGCTGATGTTAGATGCTTAAGCAACTCATAACAAGCAAAGCCGAATGGATAGGATCATAGCAAAGCCGAATGAATGGGATTGTCCCTAGTACACTTGGCATGGTTTAATGAGGAAGGCATTCTATTCCTGCACTGTATTGTTACATGGGATGAAACGCGGGTGAATGTGACACCTGAGATAAACCAAGCAACCATGTCATGGAAATACCCATCGTTATTCCATCTTACAGAATTCAAATCAGTTCCCTCTATGAAAAAAATTATGCGATTGTCAAGGCTCGCTGCTGTGATTTCCGCATAAGCTAATTTAAATGTTACCAGTTATTGTGACACTTTTGAGCAACCGCACGAGGCAAAAGGTCAAGTAAATGCCGAGGAACCTAGTGAACTGTTAAGTGACGTATCGCTTAGTTCAAATAACAGGAATCGTAAACTCAAGAAGGATTAACTACCTTTTATTTCATTCAAAATAAGATGAACAGCTAACCCCTTATTCGGGCTTACAACAAAGCCTCTACTCCGGCTTGAAATCAAAATAAGAAATAAGAGCTAACTTAAAACTAAAAGAGACTTAAGTCAGAAGGGTAACTCGTCAGCAAAGACATTTCATTCTGCCGTCCACATCCTTCTTTCATTGCACCATTGGCGCGGAGGCGTCTGTGGTTCTGCGTCAAGGGTAGATGAAGCAATGTACGTCTTGTGGACAGACCACTCTGCTGTAAACGGCGCCGAATGGTACGCGCAGACACTGGATGATGCGTTACAGATTGAATGTGCTATGCCATGGTTCGTGTTGTGATTGAGCGATCCGTCACTGCCATGCGCACAATGTTCCTGTCATCACGTGAAGTGGTGCACTGAGGTGGATGCGATCGAACACGTCGGTCCGTCGTACCCTCCTGCATCCAACGGTCACATATCCGCATTACAGTTGTCTGGTTTCGTCTAACACTACCAATGTCCCTGAAAGATAATCCACACTCTCGATAAGCCACTATCCTTCCTCTGTCGAACTCGGATACTTGATCAAACGATGATCGCTGTTCACTTCGAGGCATAATTGATTTTTTTTTGAAAAAAAACACAAGAAAAACACAATTACCAAACTTGAAATCGTCGAAAATTCCGAGCATTAAATAGCGCTTTGAAGTGACGCCACAGACGCGCGTGATGCGCGTCTGCACTGATATTCTAATCATTTGCATATCTCACTTCCGCTAATGCATGTTGTAAATTTCATGTTATTTGCATGCTTCCTTCAGCGTGTTGCATTTACGGTGGTCAGCAGTGTAATTGCTTATAATATACTGTTTTGAGTAAACGCTGTGTACGGTAATTATGAAACTGCTGGCTTTGAAAATGGCAGACAATCCAACTTTGGCAAAAACAAGCCAAAAGGCTATCACTAAAACTTGACAACTGTACTATTTTTTCAAACTCCATGACTATATATTAACATCTTCTCTTTGGAGGGAAAAGGGATTTCTGAATTTTAACTCACTCCAGCTTAAATCAAAATTTAAAAGTTAGACGATTTGAATCCTTCTAGATATAGTTCAGTTTGGAAACATTTCACTAATTACTAATATAGCACAACATATTTTTGTCAATGGTATGCCCGGCTCTTCCGAAGCTACTTAACCCCTTCCCGTGATTTAACGAGTATGACTCGTGATGAAGATTTTGTCCCAAACAAACATCACGAGCCAGGCTCGTGAAAAGAAAGCTGGGCCAAAGCTAAACATCACGAGCCGGGCTCGTAAACATTAACATCCTAATTTCACGGTCGTAATCGAACGTTAGTTCCTATCAGTACACCACAATAGTTAGTCACGATTCTTTATCATATAAATTATATAATATTTATTAAAGTTATGTATTAAAAATATAATATATTTATAATATCTGCAAAATGCAGAAGGATTAAAATTTACTTCCACTAAGGATTAGAGTTTACTTACTTGAAGTGTTGCTTATTTATGAAATATAATTTTTAAACTGTTATTTATTACAAAATATAATATATTTATAACATCTATGAAAGTCAGAAGAATTAAAGTTTACTTCTACGCCAGCAGTATTACGCAAAACTGACTGTAACACAGGCATTTACGTATCGACTCTTATTGTGACTGTTCTCAAGCATCAGTCTGGCTTATTTACTATGCGTTGACCCATAACACTTGGGCCCAAGTTTCGCCGAGGTAAATGGCACGGGAAAGGGTTAAAAAATTTTAACGGCAAGGTAGACAGAACTTAAAGTAGAGAATACAGAGATTAAAGTACAGTAAACAGAGATTTAAAATACAGAACACAAAAGAAATATTCAGATGTTCACAAAAGAAATAGTCAGATAATGATGTAATTCAAAATAATATAAGCTGAATAGAACTGCACAGAAAACAGGTTATTTCTATTCATACGCAACATCATCCATAAATATCTATACTTATACTCCAAAATGATGTAAAACCGAATTCTGATAGGTTTAAACTATACAAGTCTTGGAAATTATGACTCTAATATTTATCCTATGACATCTAAGAAAAAGTAAAAGACTGAGCAATATAAAGAAGCTAACACAATAAAAAAAAAGTCTGAGATATCTGAAAGTTATATTTCATGGAATAGTTATTATTCAGTTTATAAAAGTATTAGTGCCTTTTCTATCTGAAAACCAGTATTGCCAAAATATGACATTTTATCAGTTCTGTGCACGTGGTATTAAATTTATATGCTGCCGACACATTCGAAGTATGAAAACCTGATTAAGTCACGATTCATGAATAAACGCACGAAGAAAAAGAAACACCCGAGGATACACAACCCTCACACGTAACACTATTTGAATTCCTTTTCTTCCTCTGGATGGATTTTTATGAGTCTTCGAAATTCAAACACCGGATTCTTATTGGAATTCCTCCCTATTCAGTCAAAAGGTGGGTGGCTTTTTCAATTCTTGACTTGCATGTTTCAAAATCAGAATATTCCCGGTTCGTTGGATACGGTATTTTACATTCTGAACTGGTGTGAAACTCTCAGCGTGTTCGTCGGTTTATCAGAAAAAATATGGCCCAGTGAGTCAAGTCACGCAGTTCGAGAAACGAGATTATATTCTTAGATGTCTTTCCATAATTACATCAATTCCATATTAAGAAATTCTGGGAAAGCATACAACAATAAAAATGTAAATCCTATAGCCCGGCACCTCGCCTTAGTTCTACTAATAATATTACTGTTAATAAGAGCTTCTTATTATCAAAAAGTATCAAAATACTGTCAAGAAGTACATTCGGCACACACACAAAAAAAGACATATCTTCCGTTCTAGTAGGCCGATTAACGAAATTTAACTTGCGTTTTTCATGCCTCGAAAGCGCGACTTAGGATACATATTAGATTTTTATACAGCATATAAGGTCTTCGATATCGTCGTAATGGCTTCTTTACTGAATTACAATGGCAGCAACAAAAAAAAAAAAAAAAAATTCCGCCTGTTACTGGTTTTATACTTTGAGAATTGCGCACTAGAAATGTGCTCTATAATCGCAATTCCTCTTCATTTGTCTTGAAACTTGCATGTTCGATCAATATGTTTTTGCATACCAAATTTCGTCACGATCGCAAACGTCCTTCTTGGTGCTTCGATTTTTTTTGTAAAAGAGTGTATTTACTAATATCTCTTTTTTAATCAAACTTGCTTGATTCCTTCTTTCGCAGTTTAAAACTTAAGTTCAATACAAATAAAATTAGAAGTTATTTTTCTGATTTATTTTTTAAATTTAATTTTTAAATAACCTTTATAAATTTTTTGAAAACGTAGTACTTACGGATAATCCCGTCGACCACAAGAGACGGCGCCAATCGCGCCAAACAAAAAACAAAACATTTACTAAATGCAAGAAAAAACGCTCTATTCTTATTCTTCTTTCAAATTTATTATACTATCATTTATTTATATTTAATTTTTCATTAAAAATTTCCATTATTTGTTATTAAGTAGATATACTGTAAAAGCAATTATTTTCGCTAGGTTTTAATTTAATCGCCGGTAAGATTCCGTAGCTTTGGAAATATTCAACAGCATGCTCTTCTGTAGTAGGCAGGTCCCAAAATTTAATCTTTTTTTTTTCCTCGAAAATGCGTGATACAGGGAAAAAAAGGAGTCTTTACTCAAGAATAGTAGCTAACACGTGTAATCAAGGTTACACCAAACCCAGCGTGTTTGAAGAAGACTTATAGGCAAAAATGGTTGACGGGATTTTCCGTAAGCACAGAAAACGTTTTTGAATTATAAATTATTAAATGTTTACCATCTCCTTAAAATAGATGTATTTCTATGCAAACCAGCAAAAAATTAGTGGTCTTTATTCAAAATTTCTCCAAGATATACGTGTATTTATATGTCGGCGCATTTTGAATTTTATTATACCTGTTATAAACGATAATAACGCAAAATGTGGTTTTACGTATTTTGTTAAAATTATTTGAAAAAAATGAACGATGCACCTTTTTCCCCCGCTTATGTACAATGAAAGGGAAAGGTAAATAAGTTACCAGTTAAAAGTAACTAAGTTAGGAATTTCACCTAGTGAGTTGGTCTTCACAAACTAGAAAAAGTGTACGAAGATAAACTTTTAAATTTCTTGGTAAGTCTTCAAAGACATTTTAAAAAATATAATATTTGGGAGTAATTTGAGTCGTAAAATCGAAATGCGGAAAACAATCGGTATGCCATTTCAGAAAAGGTCCGATTTTGTGCCAAAATATCTATGTTAGAACAACGCTATATATAAATTTAATATATATTTTAAGTCGCGCTTTCGAGACATGAAAAACGTATATTAAATTTCGTCAATCTGCCCAGTATAAAGTGAGATATAGAACTACCCCCTCCGCTTTTTTTGTGCAGAGTGTACATCTTGCCTTTGTTGTTTGACAATTTGTCAGCTTATAGTTAATGAAGGTAAGCTGAGGAGAAGTAGAAAATGATGTGGGAGGTGATGTAATGTGGCATGAAAAGAGGAAAGATTAGAACTAGTAAAAATGCAAAGATCACAGAATAAAAGCTAAATAATAGGTTGCTACTTCAATCAGGATCTATACAAGGACACCTGTCTATTGCTTTCTTAGAAGGAAATGGTAGTTTCTTTCTTCCCCTTACTCCTTCTTCTGAGACGAAAAAAAAATCTTAAGGTATTAAAATTCCCTATTAGTTTTTCTGTAGCTTAGGTCAGTGGTCTCAAACTCGAGGTTCGCGAGTGCATTTCAATTATGTATCTCCTGCACATATGGTGTTTATAGTTTTAGGGACATAAAGATAAGACTGAGCTTATGCACTCGAGGGCTACTGAAGGACAAAAGAAAATAAATACATACAATACGGCTTTGTCTTTGTCACTGGATACATGTAAGTTAGACCACGTGACTAGGATAGGATAATAAGAGGGAATATCTCACGTTGGTGCAATCAGTTAATTTAATTTGCCAGCCCACTGCTGATGGTGCTTCAGCATTCAGAAACTTTTGATTGGCCGGTTCATGTTAAAAGTAAGTTATTTAGTGGTGGATTCAACATATTGGAATAATGGAATAAAGGCCTATTTAATATTTAACTGTCAAGGTATTTTTAATTACAAAATGCAAGCAGTAGAAATTTCACGCAAGCACCAGTCTTTAAACTTAGGTAAAATGTAAATTTGAACTTTTTTCTCATTGGTCATTATAATTGTTTATGTACGTTGTGATAAATGTTCAAATAGTGGAAATTAAAATTTATATTTATTTTATTTATCTGTTTGATTATTTTTGGCTTTATTAACAAGGTTTTTAAATTTTGTTGAGAAACGTGTTCTGGCTCGTCAGCTGCTTTCATATCGAGCATGCGGCGAAACAGAATAGCATCGTTTGCGAAACATTATTCAGACTTACAAGATAAAATAAATTTTTCAATCATTTATTTTTCTCTGTTTCAAAATATCCATAATTTTATTGATGATGACAGTTTTAATGACCTCGATCTGATTAAACAGGTAAAGAGATAAAGTAGCAGTGCTTTTTTGTCAGAACGAAAGTAGTGCTGTAGAGTAGGGTTTTGTGTTTATTAATACATTACCATATTATTTTGCCTGTACTATCACTTCTGCTTTAGTCAGCTCCCACCAGGATGCTAATTAGTAATGTATATAAGAATGTCTTCTTGAATTGAACAGAGAGCTTTAGACAGCAACTGTTCACCTTGGCACTAATATTTTCACTCAGCTTCTAAATTCACTTGAATCGATCTTTACCAGCCGTGTTTGTTTGCAAGCGTGGAGAGCATTAGGTTTAGGTGCAGGTTATATGGTAAAGTTTTACATTTAAAAAATACTTAATTTTGATTTAGCAGTCTCTTACTTTAATGTTCTGTTAATTTTACAAACAGCAGAGATCTGCTTTTACGTAAGCTGTGTTAAGTTCGTTAGAACGAAGAACTGATAAAAAGGTTTGTTTAAACTTCTCGCCCATTAATGTTGCTTAACTGGAAGATTTAGGGAGGGATTTCTTCAAAGTGTTTCTCTTCGAGGTGTTTATTGTCTTTAGCTTGTAGATTTCGCATCCTGGCAAAATAAATTTTGTAACTTAAAACAAAATGTTTATTGCTTTATTGTTTTATTAATGCTTATTGCGAGTCAGTGGTTCAGCAAACTATATACATAACTACATTCTGAATAATTCTTATCTTCATTAAATAAATGTACAAAATCTCCCTATGGAGTCAATTTACAATGCATATCATTATAGCGAACTTTTTTGCCCAACATCTGGCCTTATAATTTTGAAACACTCGTCTTAAATATAAGATTTTTATGTTTTTCCAGTTTCTGGACGATTAACTAATTAAAAGTGTCTGAGAATTAAACTGAAATCTTCTGCGGTTCTCATATTTTTAATTTTTTAATATTTTTTTAACTTTTTAAAACTTTAAAGGTAAGATTCATAGATTGTATTGTAAAGTTTTCGGATTGGATTTTTTTTATTTACTTTACACATTTTTTTATTACGGCCATTCATAAAAATCTGTGATATTCGTTTCTTCGCTAAAAAAGCTCAATGTAATGACAAGCTTTAAAATTAACAAAAACAAGACCTGTAACTCTTATCTTTTTTTAAACATAGTAGTTCTAGTAAAAACATCTGTACGTTTCTGTAATCAAATAAATCAAACCAACTTAAGGGGACTCATACACCTTAAAACCCATAAGATGTTCGAATAGGTGACTGTTGCAAGAATTGGGATAACTTATTTTAAAAGCAATTACTACCAACATTTTTTACAGCTGACTACATAATATAGCTGCTTTCTGAAATAGTCATCAGAAAGTTTATTTTGCCACAAATATTTTTATAATTTAATCCGCTTTGTGACAACATTTTTCGTCATTGCGCGCACAGTTTAAAACATTCTGTTTCCCAATTTAATTCCATATTTAATATATAGCTTCTATAACGTCTGGAAACTACTGTGAACCTAAAATTCTAAAAATTTCATGTTAAATGTTTATTTTATTTTGAGGTTTTATAAAATGTATTTTATTAAAAAAATTTTAATGTTTTCGTCCATAAAATTTTTCAATAGTAAAACATTCATCAGATTGTTGGTTCAGTTAGAAAATAGTGCCCATATAAAGAATTCCATCCAATTTCAAGTATGTACCATTAGCCATTTTTAAAATATCATGCGCGCAAGGTGGAAACATGGCGAAATATTTTGTCACAAAGAGGATTAAATTAAAAAAATATTTGAGGCAACACAGACTTTCTGGTTACTAGTTTCCAAAGCAGCTATATCATGAAGTCAGCTGTAAAAAATTGGAAGTAATTGTTTTTAAAATAAATAAAATATCCCAATTCTTGCAACAGTCACATATTCGAAGATCAGGAGGGGTTTAAGGTGTATGAGTCCCCTTAAAAATTCTAAGGGGTATAAACGTAGATTTATTCCTCTGAGTTAAGTTGGAGAATTCAGATTTTTTTTCACAATGTCTCATTAAAATGTATTTTAATGAAAAGCATCGAACTCCCAATTATTTATCCTACTTCATACACAGGACTATACGGGAAAAATGGATGAGACGAACACACCTCGATACACTATAAAACAAATTATTTTAAGAATTTAAATTAATGAATGAAGTAACAATAAACAAGCTTAGACAGATTTTTTACTCAAAGAAATCGTCGAATCCAAATATCACGCTTATCAGCATTTCCATGAAAACATGCTCTATATCGGATTGAACGCCCAACTCAAAGAAATTTTCAAATCAATGTTCATTCGCCGCCAACCAGGATTCCGTCCTAAGGAGAAACCAATCGAAATTAATACCTGATCAGCGGAGGTAAAATCTACTTGCACAACCAGCAGCCACGATAACTAAGTGGACTGCCAGATCAGCGATGCTTATTTTGTATCAGCCAAAGTAAATTGTTACAAAAATTAAAGAATATGTATCAATGACATCTTTGCACTTTGTGCGACATATGTGCAAATGATATATTACATAATCAAAATTTGCGTACGAGAGCTAAGCAGTTCCATCTGCTGCCTTCAACCATATTTATAAAAAAAATACAAGTCTGAAAGTTATTAGAAACCTCTTAAAATCATGAAGTCTTGAATTCATATTTTGTTTCAAATCTTATTTTGTTCTTAGCTAGTTGGGAACGGCCACACAACTGAATCCCAGTCAAGGCAATTAGATCATAATTACATGAAAAATGTAGTCAATATTTAAATTCATTTTTCATAAATTCTCATGTGTAAAAACCAAAACAATAATAAAAAAATTATCAAATTTCATTATTCATAGTTAGTACGAAAAACAGAGCAGTAAAATTTAATTCAAAGAACATTATCTATTTATAATGATTTTTATCTAAAACAATTCTTATCTAGGCAATAATTTATCTTAATTGTAGAATAAATGCCCTCCTATGTAACATATTCCAGTTTGAATTACAATTATTTTCAAAAACTAAGAAAATAAATACAAACAAATAATATAGCAATAACATTTAGTTTGCTATTTTAAGACATAGCCTTTAACTGAGAACGTAACTCTTTTCTAAAAAGGGGGCAAGCATAAGAATTAGAAATGTGACAAATGGGTCATAAGGGTGGCGTTTATGTCGGATTCAATTTTTGTAGTGTTCGTAAATATTTTCGAATTTTAAGATGCTATAGTTGCCAGGCTTTTGGCCACCATATTCGAAATTGTACAAATTCTTTATTTTGCTCTCACTGCGCTCATACGCATGATAATTTAGTTCCGAACTGTAAAGAGGGTCCATCTTGTATTAACTGTTTAAGATGAAATTTATAAACGACAGTACAACATTTGTCACTTCAAATCAGTGTACACACAGTACAACATTTGTCACTTCAAATCAGTGTAATACTCTTATCACCATTTCCATGAAAACATGCTCTATATGGAATTGAACACCCAATGCACAAATGAATATTTATTGTTGAGTGACATGATATTTAACCATCTATTACATAAAATATTCCAAAAAGAAAGATTCATCCCATCTCTCTCTTTCACTCATAAAAAATCACTAGTTCATAAATGAGAAGAGAATGAGTAGCGTTCCTTAAATTAATTTGGCATATTATTTATAACGTATTTTGAGGGAGGAGACGATATATGCATAATTTGCAACACAGGTAATCGCTTTCAGAATTCCCCTTTTTCTACATCAGATTCAAGCATTGTCAAAAACGAATACTACATTGACTTCGACAATATTGTATAGTTTTTAAAATGCGTAATTTTATAGAAAATGCTTTCTCTTAAACATGTTAATTACAATATTCATTCTTTACTTAAGTCTGGTTTCAGACAGCATTATGATCCAGACGAAACACAAACACCATCTAATGATTTTTCATTAATTATTAGTAAACCCATTTACGAATATTAAAACCATTAAAGCATAAAATTGAAATTAGACTATCCAGCAACTCGAATTCGGTGTATTTGTTTCATACTCTTTCTAATACAGATAGTAAAAACACATAGCTTCTTAAAATAATAAGTTTCCCAACAGTAATATTTCTAAATAAATAATTAATAGCAGCAATTATAGTTACACAACAAATAAAAATAAATTTACAATTTTTTATGCTTTATAAAAAAATGTCTGCAGTTTGTTATCAAAGTAAACTTGCTCTTACGACACAGAAAATTTAATCAAGATCCAGACGAAATTAATCAACAAAAATCCATGCAAAAGAAAATTGTAGCTATATTTCTTTAACATTTCCCCTCAAGGAAAAATTAATTCGCCGGATCCTCCCCAACAAATATTTTCTCTAAAAAAGATACTGAAAATTATCTGCATGAAAAATAATGAATGCTGTTGTCACAGGAAAGAAAATGAGTACACAGAGCAGTATGTAAGGTAAACAAAAATATATAAGTCAAAAAGTCAGAAAAGACGAACAAAAGAAAATAATTAGTTAAATAATCTGCAGAAATTTAATAATGTCTCCAATATGGAAACGGTTAGGCCTCCTTTTTATTGTTAATTTTCTAAAATACCCTATAAAGTATTTCGGTTTCTACGTATCATGAAAATGGTTAGTTTTTGTAGACAATATTTCCCGACTTTATGAACATCATGTATATAATAAAACCCTATTTAACAATAATGGTGCAGAAAAGTAATTTTTAATCATTCATTCCGTGGAGTTAAGTGAATGTTTTATAGTTAAAACAGTGCCTCTATATCTTATATGCCAAAACTGAAACATTTAAATATGCGTTCAGGAGATACTTTAGTATATTTGCATTCGTTGATGATAGCATAAAATTAAAAAATTCATGTGCTTCAAGGTAAGTTGCTTAAGAATGCTATGCCATAAAAAATGAAGATGTCAAAAATTCTAACAAATTACATAAACGTTTTTGTAGTACATCCAAATAAAGTTTGTCTTTCCATGAGAAAATTTGAAATTTAGATCACTAAAGTTAATAATATTACAAAAAAGGATACATGGAACGATGATAATTTTTAAACTCTTATTTCTCTAAGTTGATTTTTACATTAGGAACCTCTTTGTAATGTTTTCCCAAAAACTGAAAAGTTACACTGCGTTACATTACGTGATATATAGTTATCATATTATTTCTTTGTCTTTTCTCTATCGATAGAACAGATGACCCACTGGGTTAGGTGCTCTTTAGTCAGTTGGATTAAAAAAATTGAGCTTAGTACTGTGTCCTACGGCAATTGACTACGTTAAGTGAGGAATACTGAAAGAAAAACCAGAATATGGAAAGAAAGTGCGTGGTGGAGACTGTTGAGACTAAGTAGAAAATGCTGACGACCAATTATCTTAAGCAGTGCAAGGTTGCTGTTGCTTGCAAGTAAAATGTTACTATCGAGTACAATGTGTTCATAGTTGTAATGCTTACTGACAGTTACACAATTAAATTAAAGACATAAAAAATTGATGCTGTGGATGCAACATTACCAAGAGTTTTGCAAACTGGTAACATGGTACCGTACTTCTACTAATTCAGTATATATTTAAATTGCTTTTTCTCTATTATGGTTTATATTAGACATACATATATAATAAGGACAGGGTATAGATACAAGTACAGATGTAAAGATGAAATCTGTACAAATATTAGATTTTAAAAAAATCATGAGTTAAAAAAGTACTTTCAGCAAAAATGAAAATTTGTAATAATTAAAAGATGTACTACTGTTGGCATCAGCAACCAAAAAATTGAGTTTACAAATTCTCAGGTTCTTCATTATTACAAAATAGAGAAAACAACGTGTGGCTTTTCAGTAACTAAGAATTACATTGCTTGTTTTCATATTTTATATTTAATACTTGTTTTTGTCGTTATTTTTTAACTATGCAGTAAACCTCACTAAATTAATTCTGTTGAACACATCTTGAATGTGATCATATCAATTTCATAAAAACATAGAAGCCAAACTTTAAACATGTAATGAACTTAACTCATATGCTCAAAAATACCAATATTAAATTCAACTATAAATTTGAAAAAAAAAAAAGATGCAGATGCTTAAACATGAAAGTTCTTTTTTAAACGATAGACAGAAAATTAATTTTATAGGCGAATCAATAATTCACCTTCCTTTACAAAAAGATTTTAGTTTTTCCCCTTTAATTTCAAAAGCCTTAAAAAACTTCTAATGCTGTCGTAATTACGGCTTCTTAATTTTCAAACCTAAAAGAGAATAAAACTATACATTCTCGCAAGCACTTAACTACTCTTAACTATTACACTTCGATCTGGTTATGTCGGTAAAAATCCGTAATTATGAATTTTCAGCAAAAAGAGTTTTTTAAACACTTACTATCTACCATAGCCCCGCCCTTTAAGGAATTTCTTCTTGAGCACGTAAACTGAGTGTCAACTAGTTCAGAATCATTAAATTTGTTAGTTACAGTAAATCCTCTAGGGAGGAAAAAAATTGTTCTCTATTTTTCATCCTAAATTAAAATTCATGCTTACAAAATTTAAATAATTTTCTATTATTTTTTTAAATACTTTACATAAACTTTTGCTAAAGTTTTGCTTTTAGTAATTTTTAAACAATAAAATATTTTCATTTTTTAAAGGTTGTGATATATCAAAGAGTATTATTATATATTAAAGAGCCAGTGTGTAGAGAAACTAATAATTGATAACGACAATGGAAATACATAATCGATTCAAAATGACCAACCCAGGTCAGATTTTTGTCATCGATGTGTAATTTACTTCCTGATAAGTTATCGACTTGATTTCATACACAGTTTATCGATGATTACTATAGAATGTGGTGAAGCGAGATCGAGTTTTTCAAAATTCGATTTAGATTTTTTTAATTTAATGTTTAAATGAATTTCCGTATATATATTCAAGCTAAAATATCAGAATTTTATTGTTTACATCAACGAATAGAGGAAAAAATCTATTAAATGAAACTTGCATAAAAATTGTAACTTAATTTCTGACTTTTGGGAGAAGTTTTGAAAATCGCTCAACTTTTTTCTATTATTTAACGTCTATGATTTCAAAATTTTAACATCTAAAAATGCTTTGGATATAAAGTTTTAAAATCTGCACAAATTTTAAAACAAACGCTTTACCGTCTTTTAAGAGAAAAATTGTAAAAAAAATCATTTGAGCGATTTTTTAAATTTAAAAAAAATGTGTTGCGGTTCAAACAGAAGGGAAGAGGGGAAAATTGGTTCTTCCGACCATTGCATCGCTTTGTAGACATATTACTGTCAAAGTTTATAATGATTCTTCTCAAGGGTTCTTATTAACTTTTATCCAGATATATTTGCATTCACTATCTCAAAGTCAACACAGTTTAAATATTAATTAGAGATTAATTAAATTTTTATTGATGATGTGTAATTGAGACTAAAAATCAGAAAATAAAATAGAATTAAGAAAGGTTACAATAACCTTTTATTTAAATGGATTATGATAATTAATGAACTCAAATTAGAAAAATAACTTATCCGACATATTCAGGACATTAAACAATTCTATTTACAAAATTTATCTACAGTTTTATATCACGAATAATAAAAAGTAGGTCGCCCTTGATATTAATAAATAAATTAAGTGCATTTGTAATAAGTAATTAGTATCTGTGAGTTATTATGAAGGCTGCCTCATGTTGTTATTATTCGTGACATAAAATTGTAGGTGAATTCTGTAGAATTGTTTAAATTTCTGGTTCCATAAAACGTATATGATAAATTATTTTTCTGTTTTCAGTTCATTGATTAGCACATCTATTGTAAATAAAATCTAACTATATAAAAAAAACTTTTCTTAATTGCATTATATTGAAATTTACGAATACAGATGGGATAAGTAATACAGAAAATGAAAGTTCAAGGTTATATCTGTCTTATGTGATTTTGTTTGGTTACACAAATAAAAGAAAGAAAGATAATCATATTGTTACTATATTTGTTCTACTGTATCCTTGTTATCGTTTCCGTAGCAACAGCAGTTGGAGTTGTATGATCAATTACGTTTGTTGGCAGTTTTCGCAAAGACGGACATAACATCTTGGGATATCTCTAAATGAATAAGTTGTATGATGTAAAATCCAATAGTTCTAATAAGGAAAAATTAACCATCAGGTTTTACTGCGTTACTCCAACGCAGCAGAAGTCACTTCGTTCAGAAAACACTACTAACGTTTTGATGACATGTAAAATTCCCTTTTTAATTTAATATAAGTCAGATTAAATAGTGCATTTCCAGATTCTTTTTTTCTTGTTTCATTCTATAGCCAAAATGATGCCGATTCATCCGCTACTATCTCCCATTCCTCCCAGCCCCTATCGATGAAATTTTCCCTAATTCATCCGCTGTTAACCCCCATCACTTCATCAGTAGCCAATTCTTGATTGGGGTTAGTGTCATTTCGTCTTTTCCCTTTTCATCCCCAGATTCCTTTTTCCATTTCCTGCATAAATAAAATCATTAGAAATCGATTCTGTCATTTTCAATCACCTTGAATTTTATAGACCCGTAACCACTGCTGCCGTTTCATTCTAAAGATGCATGACAAAAATAGCAAAGCAATTCCCAAGAATCCTAATGACGAGGGAATCATAAGGGTGCCATCCCATAAAGGTCCGTAATAAATTAATTCCAGCAAACTTGAGACTCTCTTATTTAAACGATTGGGGTAAGGAATGAGGCAGTATTGTCAAAACGCTCTCAGTGTGCTTTTGCTCCCCTTAAGCACCTCTAGCACACGTTAACCGAGTCGAAGCGGATCCCAGTTCGCCAGAACCTTGCTGAGCATGCATCACAAAGTAACAATGGCCAATTCTTACCGCCATAGTGAGCCGGAAGTACTTAGTATGGTTTCAGTGAAAACTACAGGTAAACCTATCCACGGGAGAGCATATCACCTTTTGAGGGAGTTCATTCAGCACATCATTTCAGTTCTCATTAAAAATGTACCCGGGTATCAATGTACCATGCACCTCCTACTAACCAATATTTTTTGTCTCTTTTCCCCACAGCTTTTCATCCCTATATAAAAATAATCATATTTTTATTACAGAATTACAGTCGAACTCAACTATTATGAGCATAAAAGGAACAACGTTTCTCTGCTAGTAATAATTCCTACGATAAATAATCATTTCTTTGACATAATAGCATGAAAAAGATTTATGAATACTTTTAATGAAGAATACTTCCATTAAACTATTTACATCGGTTAATATTTTTCTTCTTTTTAGTGTTAACTGCAATCTAATAATAAATTATACTAAAATGTTTCATATACATCAAATAAATTTAATCATGTCATTGTGTAATAGTTAAGTTTTTTGACTGACTGATCATTTCTGTTAATTTTGGTATATTGGTAAGAAAGTTCCAAATTTTAGAAATTAATATTTCAAAAAATTATGCGTTTGATAAATAAGCGCTTATAAATGCAATATCCGAATGATTGTATACGGCATGAAATATTATACGAGACAAAACTGAAACTTAGGTTGCTTTGGATAGAAAATCTACTGAAATTCATACACAGGAATCGCATTCACTAACCGAATATTTAGTGAGCGAAAAATTTATGTACATTAAATACATACTAGAGCTAATATACTATCAGTTTCATCAATATATGCTGTGATCCTTTTATAGCAATACATAGTGTTTTATAGCATTCAGATAAGTTGCAAATCAGAATAAAAATGGTACACACAATTTGGGAAAATGCTACAGATTCAGTTATCAGTAAATTTCTGGAAGATATCTGGCTGTGTAAGGAAATCCGCCAATTAAGAAAATAAATCGCAGCTGGGTTCAAGCAGTCGTTTAATTGGGTTTCCTTATCTACCGACCACCATACATGACAATATGACCTTGTGAAATTCATACACAGGAATCGCATTCACTAACCGAATATTTAGTGAGCGAAAAATTTATGTACATTAAATACATACTAGAGCTAATATACTATCAGTTTCATCAATATATGCTGTGATCCTTTTATAGCAATACATAGTGTTTTATAGCATTCAGATAAGTTGCAAATCAGAATAAAAATGGTACACACAATTTGGGAAAATGCTACAGATTCAGTTATCAGTAAATTTCCGGAAGATATCTGGCTGTGTAAGGAAATCCGCCAATTAAGAAAATAAATCGCAGCTGGGTTCAAGCAGTCGTTTAATTGGGTTTCCTTATCTACCGACCACCATACATGACAATATGACCTTGAAAGGTCTTGATTTTTTATTACTAATTTTGTCACATACAGTTAGCCACAAAAGTCTGCGTACAGACTAAATTTTAAATTAAAAAAAACACTTGAAGCATAGAAAAATGTATTTTAATCATTGCATTTTTTCCTTCTATTAGCTAAAATTGTAAGCTTAAATAAAAAGTAAATAATATCAGTGTAATACTTTTTACATTTTTTCAAAAATATATTTTGTCAAAAAAAACTCAGAAATTCCCTCCAATAAGTCTGCGTACATTTTCAAAAAAAAAAAAAAAAAAAAAAAAAAAAAAGCAAAATATAAGTTTTTTACATTACTTCAATACTTTGTAGGATATCCTTTATTCTTCAAAACAGCTTGCAGACGTCTGGGCATTGACTGAACTAGTTTTTCAGTGTCATCCGACGTAAATTTCGCTCATTCTTAATGCAATTTACTAATTAGCTCATTAGCTAGTAATATTGCGTTTTCGAATCCGTTTTTCCAATTCTGCCCACAAAAGTTCGATTGGATTGATGTCTGGTGACTGTGGAGGAGTACGCAACTGTCTTGGAGTGTGATAGAGGAGATATTCCTTCACAATTTTAGTTGTATGTTCCGGGTCGTTGTCTTGTTGGAAAATAAAGGTATTAGAAAGGTTCAAATTTCGGGCACTGTCTCGTAGAGTTTTCTTCAGAATATCCAGATAAACATACTTATCCATGACTTTATCAATAATTGTGAAAATTTCCAACTCCTTTCGACGACATACACCCCCATACCATCACACCGCCAGCTCCATGTTTGACAGTTGGATTTAAATTTCTCAGATTCAGTTCTGTTCCTGGTTTTCTCCATCCCTGGTTTACTCTATCACACTCCACAATAGAGTGGCCATTAACTTTAAATATTGTAAATTTACTTTCATATGACCAAATTACATTATTCCAGAAGTCCTACGAAGAGTTTAAATATGTTTTGGAAAAAGCAATTCTTTTCTTCTATTTGTTTCGGAAATGTATGGCTTAGACCTAGGTTTGCGTCCATGATAATCGGCCTTTCGCAGCCCTTTTCGCACAGTTTCAAGAGAAATTTCCTTGTTGCTAGTTAAAAAAATGTCTTTTGCAATGCTTGCAGCAGAAAGTTTAGGATTTTGCTTAATTCGTAAAAGAATTTTTCTTTCTTCTCTCTGCGTTAGTTTCTTCGGTCTCCCACATCTTGGTTTTACAGCAAGACTACCAGTGTCAAGATAGTTTTGAATAACTCTTTGCACACTAGAAAATGGTTTTACCAATATAACGAAGAGTTTTACCTTCATTTCTCAATTTTATAATTAGTTGTCTCGTAACTAAAGGAATTTCTTTATTGGTTGTCATTTTCGTCAAAGAAAATAGAAATAACAACTTTAAATTAACGTGAAATTTGCTTCGAAAGTCAATGACCTTGAAAGTGTAACCTTCTTCGCATTCTCAAGTTTGAAGTTTTAAAGTTTGACAAGAAATCCCCCGCCTCCTTCGCGTTGTATGCAAACTTTATTGGCTTTCATTTCTGTCCACTTATCCTTCAAAAATTAGTGTGCATAAATTGTTAGATATGAAAATATTACAGTTAAATAATTTCAAAGTCCTTTATTGAAACTAAATATTTAAAAATAAAACTTTAAGAAACTACCCTTGTTGCTCCTTAAAATTTGGATTTGATGTTAATCTTTTCTTGATGTACGCAGACTTTATTGACTAACTGTATGTAAAGAACAATTTCCCATTTATGTCCTGTAAAAGAAATTGCTATGCAAACAAATATTCTGATACACCGTTTACGCCACGTAAAATCAATACCTTGAAATGGAAGATATTAATTTATGAAAGCAAAGGAAAGCGAGGGCTGTCTGTTTAAGATAGAGATGGGTTCGCGGTGACTTCTAAAAGGTAAATTTGGTTTTGTTTAAATCACGAAAATCCCGCGCATTTCTGGATAAAGTCACTCTTGATAAAGATCCGACTCGAATATAGGAGGATTTGCTAAATAAATTTAAATTTTCTGACAAATTAACAAAACAAAGCCATTTCCTTTATTACATCTTTGTTATTATTCTTTTCTTTAAATCTGCGAAAAATAACTTGTTTTGTTTTTTTAATTAAAAGTAGTCACAGACAAACGAAATTTGATCATATTCAATATTACAGTTTATCTCGATTAATTTGCTGCCCTTTTTTATTTAAGTAAAGCCCTTTAAAGTTTTTGGCAGTATAAAATTCACTTAAAACATGTGTAGCAAATACTGCAAAGAATATATAATTTTCTTTATCGGCATCTTAATTAAGACAATATAATTTTTAAACAATCATATTGAGTTTTACCTCAATTTTTAAATAAATCTAGATACAAATCGAAATCAATTTATATATTACTCTAGATTCTCATATTCAAATTTAAAAGTAACAAATCTAGATAAAATTCTAGGTCTAAAAATAAGTCTACACTCCTAATAGAAAGGAATTCCATCATCATTCTTTAAAACAGCTGGGTTAAATTTTCTTTCAATGAGGCACAGTTCCAGTATGAAATATATTTATTTGATTTATTCGCATAAAATACTTTCAGTATGAATTTTTTATGTTAATGTGCTTGAATTTTAAATACAGTGAGCTTTCGTCAGCAATAAATAAAAGTTAAATTTCATTAATATATTTCATTTGCAATCGTACTTTCTGTCGATCCTTTAACACATGAAATTCGTGCTAATGAGTTATTTCATTCTTCAACTTGAAAATAAGTATCTGTAATTTTCCAAATAAGAAATCATTCGTGTATGATTTCGAAAGCATCAGTTTTAAGAAAACTTTTATCATCCCGTTCAGTTTCACGAATTCGCCTATAGTTGAAAATCTCAAATTCCACAATAATATTCCCGAAATTCTACAGAGCATATTCGTATAAATGCCATTTTATTATGTGAAATACTTAAATATTATAAATTCAAAATATATACCATTCACAAATGGAAATTTTAGTCATTCAGTAAATTGAATCAGGAATCATATTCTAAATGCATTCATCTAATTCAGCTACCCGCTATAAATTGCAAATATTATCACTGCACTAAATGTGTACAAATGCACTTTTAGTTTTCAAATAATTATTATACTAGAGTTAACTCCTCAGTAACCGGGTAATTGCGGCGAATACATCAACAGTTAACTCTAAATCACGGTTAATCCGAAAGCAATTTATTTAAAATACAAGAATGAAAAGTACACAATATCCTAATTAACACAAAAATACCGTTAACAATTTACATGTATTTTCAAGCAGTTTAATCTGGAGAAAAGTTCTTTTGGCTCTGAAAATCACTAAAGCAGTATTTATAACAAAAACAATGTACTGTAAATAACGGAAGAATGAACATCATTAGGAATGAAGAAAGTTAGTTGTAAATATTTGCAATGGAACTAAACCAATTTCATCGAGTTAAAATTCACGTAATGATTAGGATTTTCGCAGATAGTTTTGCTTTACACTGACAGCAATTGTTCCGTCGTTCCTCAAAAAACAAACTTAACCATCAAACACAGTTTAGTTAATCGGGAGCTAAGCGTGCGTTAAGAACTTAAATAACCTATAGTTTTATCTTTTACTGAAAGTTACTGATTCATTCGGTCAAAGAATAATGCAGGAATAACATTCAAAAAGAAGAAAATTTAATCGGAAGCAACTGTGCTTTGGAATATTTTAAGCTATCTTAATATTTCTTCGTTAAACGATGAATAACTTATTCTAAAACTCATTTGCGTGTTTATTATTTTTGAATGTTAAATAAAGCAGCTTAACGACAAAAATATTTCACCTGCTTCATAATAGAAAATGCTCTTAAATACGTTTTATTTAAAACTATAATTGACGTCATTATCATAAAAGAAAGTACAGCAATAACCCTTATCAATAAAGGTAAGTAGCATCGTTTACAACTAACTATTGTAAATAGAATATTATTTTTTTAAATGTTCAACATTCTGCATATCTGAATATATAACAAATAGGAGAATGCAAATCCCCCCCAAGGCGGGCAAACAGTAATTAAAGTAATTTATGTGCCACTTTGCAGAACTTGCAGTATCGACTAATTCAATCGGAGTAATCGCTGCACAACACAAATGGCAACCAATTACAGAAAATTACCGAATTATTATAAATGTTTTCTCTCTGGAAATGTTGAGTGGTTTGAGAACTAAATCGTTCACACGAATACCAAATCTGCTATTGTAATGCTGTTAGCAACATTCCTGGAAAGATTTCTCAACAGTTTCTGAGTTGCAATTAACAGACAACTTAATTACTCCACGTATCCTTCTGATTTTATCTTTCTCATTTACATCTTCAAATGAATAGTTCTTCTTTCAAACGGGATAAACATGGTATATAAATATATGTATTTACTTTCGTTTCATAGGACATTGGTTTATGATTCAGCACCGCTTGCAGTTTATTAACATCTTATGTGTATACACATTATTATATCATTAATATGAAATTAAATAAGTTTATTCTGCCTCCTTTCTTGATAAATATAGAATAAACATTCGTTTTAAAATGTTTAATCTAAAGCTCATTCTGAAAGCTTGAAGCAATCTAACATCTCAGTGGGCATTTTATTATTAATTAAATTAAATATAAAAAAAAGAATAAAAAATAAAAATCTGAAAGGATTCAGATTTTAAATTGCGTCCAAAGGGGCGTTTTTCTAACATTTTGTCTTTTACCTATATTTATTAAATATCACGTTCTTCACACTTAAACCATAAAATTCAATTCAATAGCAATGTCGATAATTAATTTTAAAATGAGCATATCTTTAGAATTTCCGATACAGTGTCTCGCGCGCTGGAGATAAAAATTTTTTTTCTGTACAACGTTGCCATTGCTCGCTTTGAAATCCTTGAGTTTGTTAATCAAAAATTCGTTAAAGTTTTACAAAATAGGAAAGCGATAATAAAACAAATTCCAAATTTCAAATTTGGACTTCCACATGCCCATATTCGTAGAACAATTACGTCATTCAAAATTCGATGGTTCTATGTACCGTTGTTTTATCACAATGCGAGAAATATACATACATTTAATGGAGATTTTTCATTATTTAATTTCTTCAAATTTAATGCAGGAACATTTGGTGACAGCAGTTTGAAAAGTGAAACGGACATTTATAGTGAACCAAAACAAAATCGCAAAACGAAAACAATAGTCCTTCAGGGACAAAGCCCCTTTGGACTAATAAATCATACTATTGCCAACAGATAAAACTAAATCGTTATTGTTACATAAAATTAAATCCAAAGAATTTAAACTGTGAAAGATGAGGGATTTCTTTCTGTGATCTTTTTACCCTAGCGTAAAATGTTTCATGAAAAGGAAAATACCGTATGTTAAAAAATATGTTACTGCTTTAAAAAATTCCTATTTGAATGACGCAAACAACTTACTGAAGCTATAAATTTTACATTCAGTCTATTATATCAGGTTAAAATTTATTTTATTCGATACTTAACGTGTTAATGCAACCACCTTAGCGCAGTTAAGCGGTTTTTTACAGAAAACAAAATCACGAGGCTTAATAATTGAAAGAAACAATTTAATTGCATGTATATATACTACTACTACTGCACACATGCTTTAAATTTTATTTAGGTTTTAATCCCGGAAACTAATCAATAAGTAGTTTAATGAATAAAATTCATTACACTACTCTTATGTAATAAAATAACAGTTGGTAGAAAATATTAAGAAATGCACATAAAATTAATTTTTAAGCTGCTCATTTTTTTAACCAAAGATTGAAGCACTTTTATAATATAAAAAATAAACGAAAGATTTTAGGCGTAGTTAGTTGGCACCGAATTCCAATCATTATGTGCGAGAAACTATATTAAAAGAAATAATTCTCCTTTGAGATGTTAAAAAGCACCCGAAATTTAAATAATTATTCAGATACCTATCGTCGGTTGTATGCAAAAGAGCGCGGGGATCAATGCTTCGAGAAAAAGCATTTAAATTAGAAAACCTTGAACTTGCATTTTACATAATTCTTTTATATACATCTGTTTCTTTGACATTCAGATTGCTTTTCGGTAGATTGTTTGTAAACAAAATATAATTTTTTTGTTTCATTAAACAGAAAGTCGTACGAAAGTTTTCATTATATTTTATTAGGTATAACTGAACTGACCATATGGTAAACTGGTTTTTCTAAATTTATGCCAACGTAATCAAATGTCTGCCCTTTTATTTTTAATTAAAAATTGCATTTTATTGGGAAGTTGAATAACATACGAATTAACTAGTTTTAATTTAAAGAAAGTTAACTAAAGTTATACTATATTTAAAATAAATGCTTTACGAACGAATATCATAATTTAATTTTCTTCTATTCTACTCTTATAGTACCAACAAATATAAATTCATTTGGTTCTGTACGGAATATCCACGTGATATTTAGGTATCGGTAAACAATGCTCATTATTTTTTTATTACAGCTTTTAATAGTGAATACCGTGTGTTCCGGGATCAGTAAGAAGTAAAGAAAGGGGCGTTTTCGAATTAGCTATCTGCTCAACTGCGTTGTTCTTATCAACCATGCAAGAGAATAAGAAGTGTTATTTTTGGCAACATGCCTATATTACACGGGATTTGAAGTTCTGCAAACGAAACATTGTTACGAAAATCATTATCGTCTATGACTTGATATAAATAAGTATCATATTTAGATGTAATGGAAATAGATTGTTAAGAGCTGTTACGAAAGGCATTATCTTCCATAACTTGATATAAATTAGTATCATGGTTAGATGTAACAGAAATAGCCTTGTTACCAGCTTCAAGCAAAATCCCACTTCTAGTTGTCTAATTTTACCCAAAACCTAGTCAACTCCTTATATGTATGCAAAAGCTTAAATATGAAGAAGAGAAATTTTTTCAAGTTTGATGCAAGAGTTATTGTAGGGGAAAAAAAACCCACAGGACCCTGATTCGGGCTTGTTCATTGAAAATTGCCTATTGAATTTTTGGACAGAAAACGTTACATCCCTTTGCTACGTATAAATCTTGGCTAGAGCGTAAAAATCTAGAAAAACAAAGGTTACTGTATACGCTAGCGTAATGTCCGCACTTTTTTTACTAAAATTACATCACTAAAATACAGGTGCGGACATTACACCGGTCGTTCAAATGTCGTGCTTTTTCTAGTAATTTTGGGTGTAAATTTCATTTCAAATAGTCAAGTTAAGTTCTAGGTGTAAGAAAATGGCATAAGTAATAAAAGTATCAAATTTCAAGTTGTCTAATAGCTACCTGAAATTTACAAACTCACTTTCTATCCACATATATAACATAAATTACCCCGTTTACGTTATCAGCACTCGGCTCGTATTAGTTCGCACAGGAGCAAAATATAAAGGCCCAAATTAACCAACACCTGCAATGTTAATATTTACTTTTACAAAAATTAAATAAAAGTTGGTTCTTTTAATATCCTGCATATATTATTTTAAAAAAATCTGTTCTGACCCACTGAATGAAATACAGATTCGTTTCGTCCCGCAACCAGTCTTCACTCGCCTTGAATTCCGATGTAGTGAAATGTCTTTTTCTCGTGCCGCAGCATGCGCTCTTATTTTGGCACATTTTCCGTGTTACTGCGTACCCTTGAGCGCGCATATCACGAACAGATGTGACTCCTTTTTTTCTAAGTTTGTAGACTTAACATTTCGAACCACGAAACGCACGTCTTGTTTTGTTCGTTGCCGCCAGCTAATCACACTATTTGCTCCAATTGCGCGCGCACTTTTTGTCCACCTTATATACTCTTTCTGCTGCTCTTTGTCCATTTTCCTGCGCAAGTTCTACTACTTTCAGTTTAAAAGCCGCTGTATTTTCCCGTTTCGAGCACGCTAATTGCTTACTACCACCAAATGATACTATGAATGAAAAGAGAAAACTTGAAATATGCGAATGCTCCAAGGAGGAAGGAGGGAAAAGTAATTTCACTACAAAACTGCACTTCCTGGAAGCCAGTGTGGTGAAAAACCTGTTTGGACTGCCTTCGCTTATTATCGTGTCTGCCGAGTGGATTGCCTGCGCCGAGGCTATGACTGAATAACAGCTGCACCAGAATGCAAGAAAAGTATCTGCTTTCGATCCTGGCGCCAACCAAAGACGAAACAAATGCATATTTTTTCTTTAAAGATGTTTGTTGACTAATGTTATTGACTAAGGGGAGAAAGGGCGATGTTAAAAAAACATATTTTAAAATGAGAAATTCTTTAGTTTTGGGGATGCGGACATTGTGCGGGTCACTTTTTTTACGTAAATTTGATCTGTAAAGTTGGGGTGCAGACATTACATGAGCATATACGGTAAAACAACAAATATTGAAAAATGCATAGCTTTTTCGTGGTGCATACATTATGAACACAAGACCAGATTCTTATTATCAGCACATTTACTGTAAATAAATGAATGCTAGATAAACAGATGAATCCAGAAATGGTACATTTAACGTAAATCCCCAAAACATGTGGGGAAAATGCATCGGATTAAAGAATGCTCCAAAAGTACATGAATTAAATTAAAGAGAAGACAAGTAGTAGATAATTTATTGTGATACGGTAAAAGGGCAGGAGATTCATCAACAGCGAAAAGGCTGAATTTCTAGATCCTTCTCAGTTCATCCTGAATGGTTTTTAAGCAGTTAATATTGCTCAATTTTTCTCTTTACCAAGAAAATAAGTTTATTCTGTATTTCTCCAAAATTCCATAGAAATGTATATGTATTTAAACCGAATTTCGATTTTTTTGCAAATGAATACTAAATGAGATGATATCGATTTCATGTCCTCCTTTAATCACTTAAATGAAAAACTGCTGTTACACATACATATTTTTTCAATATTTCATACTTATATATATAAAATCTTACATATAACAAGAAATTTTATACAAAAAGCAAATATAAAATTTGTAGCAAAACTGACTTTCGACTGTCTTAATATTATGTGTGTATCACGTTTTGCTCCCATCTACGAAGTAAAGAAAATAATGTAATTGCGAAAAATTTCAGGTATTACATTTCAACGAAAGTATTCAGTTTGATCGCTATCGAATGCAATTTAACGATGTTTTTGCCTCACGTCTGTACACGTAAGGACAGAATAAAGAACTCTTTTTCCCAAGACGGATTGCAGAGAATTTAAAATAGATACAGAAGAAATTTTTTCATGACATCTGCACGTACGTATGTATCTCCCATAACTCAACAAGGAGTAGCCTCAGAGCGTTGAAATTTTGTATAGAGGATTGCTATAACATGTAGTTGAGCACCTCTCTTTTTGATTGCAATCGAAGGCCCCAAAGGTACATATATATATATATAGTTAAACATTTGGAGAGTGGGTGCATATATACGTATATATGCAGGGTGATTATAAATTCCTTTTCTAAATTAAGAGAGGTGATAGTACTCATCCAGATGAGCAATAATTAGCATAGAACATTCCACTCTGAGAGGCAAAAAAGAGAAATATTAGAATTCCAACTTGAACTAGTGTTGGGAAAGCGAATGAACGAGACCAAAAGTTGCACAATCAGTTTAGTGAAAAACTCACAGAGAGTGCACAAAATAGATAAAACAGAAAACTTGGCGTTCGAGTGTTAATTCGAGCTCAGACTTTGATAGCAAATACTGAAATGCACATATTTGGTTGGCAAGGCCTCAACCTCGCACACAATTGCAACAAGTTAATTATCTAAATTATTAGGAGGGGACTGCTACCTTGATATCAAGTATCAAGGTAGCAGTTTTTCCCCCCTTCGCCATATTCTATCCTGTCCTCCTGGACTTACTGAGCTGCGCTCATTCTACTTGGAGCGCCCTTCTATGGGACACGAAGTTCTGACAGCCGGAACACAGCATGAACTTTTCATTCTAATCTCGGCATACAACGGAAGTTGGAGTTAGTTGATAATATTCAGCCCTTGATTAGATAATTAACTTGTCGCAATCGTTTGCGAGGTTGAGACCTTGCCAACATAAGATGTGCATCTGAGTGTTTGCCATCAAAGTCTGAACTCGAATTAACACGGGAATGCCTAGTTTTCGGTTTTATCTGTTTTGTTACTCTTTGTGAATTTTTCACTAAACTGATTGTGCAACTTTTGGTCTCGTTCATTCGCTCTCCCAACAGTGTTGAAAGTTCAGGTTGGAATTCTAATATTCCTCTGTTCTGCTTCTCAGAGTGAAATGCGAACCTATGTTCTGTGGTAATTATTGCTCATCTGGATGAGTACTATCACCCCTCTGAATTTATAAAAACAATTTAGAATCACCACTCTGTTACTCAGCTCGATGAGCTCAGTTTTTTATTCTTATATATATCAGTAAATTGTGCATTTTTTGTGTTAAAAATGATTCAATTATCTTGTTTCTATCTTCCAAATAAGGTTTTTATACCTTTAATTAATCTGCATGCAATAGTTGTAGAATTATAAATAATTTAAATGTTGTTTAAGTACGGCTAAGCCTAACTTAGCAGCCATATTTGTTCAAATTTGAAACTTAGCAGAATAGTGAATTAAGACAGTTTCCGCACCTTCAGTCTCTTTTTCCCGAGTAGGACTAAATAATAAACTTTTAGTTTCATGCACTGAAAAATCTGCCTTTTCCGCGAATTGCTTGTTTTTGCGTAGAAACTTCAATTTTAAATGTAAAAATTGTTTTGTCTGTATTTATGTTTTTCTATATTTTTTCAATTTTTAATGAAGATGTTTTGAAGTTTTATGTACTTTTACCTTGCCGCAAAGCGAGAACTGAATTAATTGAATGATAAATGTATCGCTAATGAAATTCGAGGAAATAAGTTTAAATGAAATGTGCAAAACAATGCGTATAATTTAATAGGCCGTACAAGGAAGTCATGTAGTGTCTGCATCAGATTTTTTTTAATATGGTAAAACACCCTATCTGCCTCAGAAAAGGGTTGCTTTCATCGAGAACGTTTTAAAAGTAATTGATTTCCAGCCACGGAAAAAGCACAAAAATACCTATGCAGCCCGTATATACGCCAGGATTCAAATCCGGGTCGAACTACTTGAGTTTAACAGTCTTATTCACTCTATCATTGACAGGCTGCATAAAAGTAATAAAAATTGTCTGTATTTTTTAACTTTAAACCTTGTAACGTTAATAAAAACTGAATATGTACAAGTACTAAATTCGTCCACAGCAAATCGAATACTTCATGTTTTTATTTTATTTAATTCAAAAGAATTTGTTTAAAAAGCATATCTAGAGTGGAACTGCTTATCAGAGTTCGGAATATTTTTTTTTTGGGAAGGGGGGGAAAGGGAGCGGTAATAATTTTTTTTGATATATAATTGTTTTGCAAATTCTTATATACTTGAATAATTACATTTTACGTATTTACTACTATATTAATACCTACTTTGATTTCTTACTTCTTGGAAGCAAAAGAAAAGAAAATATTAAGTCTTCACAAATTTTGTTAGAAGTACTATTAAGAATTTCTTTATTTTGTATATCCCGATAAATTAAAATCTTTTCCCCGGTAAAATCTTAAACATCTTTCGTTTTGAATTCCGAAAACTGACCATGTGGTTCCATTCGTTTTCGTAGCTTTCTTCCTTCCTTAGTTTCAGAATAGAAGAGTATTCTTTCTGATAACTCTTTTATTCTGTAACGTTAATTCTTAACCAGTTTTTTTTTCAGGGAGTTCAATTTATAAATCTTCTGTATCCTTTAATGTGTCAACAACAAAGAATAACTATTTAATTTCAGTTTATGGCCAAGTGTAACAAATTAAGTACGTATTCCTTTTTTGGAGATATTTAAAAACAGCAATATTACAAATGCCAATTTCCTTTGTGTATCAAAAGTGCATGTGAAATTTAAAGCTTAATACGAGAAAGTTTCCCTTAGAAAGTTCCCCGATAAAGTATTCCTACCCTTTATTGGATTTCCTCCAAAACATTTGTCTTCAGTTAACTTGCCAACTTTGTCTTAAAGAGAAGCTCTCATAAAAGACTTCATTATAATAAACTACGTCTTCTGTATGTTGTACAAAGGAAAAAAAGATTGAGTGCGTACGTAGCTTTCTTGATTTCTAACCAAATGTAAAGCAGAAAGAACTACCAGCTTGAAATGGCCTTCACAATTCGATCGCTAGTGATCCTGCGCTTAAACAGAAGGTATACCTAACAGAGTTGAGAGCAGAATCTGGACACCCGTGCGGCTTACTAAGACTATTCGGGTCTTGTACCTAACAGAGCTTGACAAAAATATTTTCACAGCGTAAACATCGGCGGGGAGTTTCAATATTATGAAAACAAAAAAAAAAAAGTCTACTTACTCCTTGGCGAAAATTAATTTTTGTGAGAAAACCCGAACTTTTCCCGACACCGAGTCTAGCACTTTAGACAACCCGCAGTGTAATGTCTCTTAATCTGGCACTGGTTTTTGATATTATGAAGCAGAAAATTCTGAGTACCTTAATTCGAAAACAATCCAAGTAATCAACTTCTTAAAGTATACGTAAAAGAGAGTGAAACATTTAGAACATTTCCTAGCACCACTTCTTTAGAGACAAAGAAGTGGTGCTAGGAAATTAAAATTTTGTAGGATTTTAGGTTACATTGTTTGTGATGCACTAAGCGAAATAATACGAAATTCACTTGGTTTCTTCACTGCTTAGTTTAGGTACAAAATGAACGAAGTGCTTGGCATTGGCGTGAACTATTAAATTGTGGGTATCTGAATTTAGACATGGACACGAAAGCATTTAGGATGAATTATGAGAAGAACGTCCAGTGAGGACAGAAATGAAAAACATCTATAGTATGCTACATATGATCACGAATGAGTCGTGTTACTGCGAAAATAGTGTCTGAATGTTTGCATATCTCGACCAAACGTGTGCAACCTATGATCTATTAATAATATTCATTAACAAATGTGTCGACTCAGCGAATTCCCAGACAGAATTCATTTCTATGAAGAATTTACTTCAAGGGATCACTGCAAACAGACGATGATAAGTGGCATAAGAGTCAGGTCAAATCATTCTATAAGATAGTAAACACTATAGTACACCATGCGTAAGCGCACTGACATAAAAGGTAATATTGTAGAGAAATCATAATAAGAAACAGCAGGCTAAACGCCCCTTTCACTATGAGGCTCAAATATTTTCACCTTTCCATCATATGAACCAGGCATAAACATTCGTATTTCTTGCATTACAGATATATTATAACTTAAGTTTACCCAAAAGGCATTCATATATGTGAATTCATTTCAATAACACTGCGCTCAAATTATACACGAATAAGCTATAGTTATACAAAAAAAAAAAAAAAAAAACCGTTAAAATTGTATTACTCAAGCAATAGAATTTTTCGACACTGATTGCTGTTGAAATAATGGGTGTTATTTTTTACATTTCTTGCCTATGTAAATTATGAGTACTATGATAATTAACTATGAGTGATATTATAATTAACTCTTTAAATATTAGCGTAAATAGATGAGTAGTGTGCAATTATTACTTCTCATATTATACATCATTGCCTTTTTTGTTATGTATACATTACATATAGAGTTCGGATTGTTTTAATTATTAATTTATTTTCAGCAATTAATACCAAATCATATATTTTAATTGTATGCATATATATACGTACGTGCGTATGTATGAATATAGACGCACACATATACATGAATTTTTGAAACCTATCCCGATAACAGAGGAGTACCAATTACTGTTTCTTTTGCTAAAAAGGATGTAAACCTGCACGAGATATAAAATATTTCTAAAAATTAAAAAGAAAAGTTATTTTTCTGAGTTATAAATTATTCTGTAAACAGTTACCGAAATGTTTAATTAATTATAAATACATAATTTGATAATTAATACTGTTACCCGATAAATATTCATGAAATATCTCAAAAGTGGATATGGTCCCCATCATAAAATTTCTAGAATCGAAACGGCAGAAGTCTTATGACTCAACGCATTCCCCAGCACCTCAAATGAACGCTTTATGAGATAAAATAGGGTAACTGCAATGTAGTATTTAAATGTGCCCTACAGTAATCTAATTTTATAAAACATTACAAGGACAGAAAAAGTGGACGAAGCGCCGGAACTTCGACTGTGGATTTGCAGGTTTTGCTCCATTGCACTACTGTTCTACCATAACATCCATCACAGATTATACTGCGGCTCGCCTCGGAATTCAGCTCGGCCAGGAATCAACTGCACAATGTGCAGCGTTCTCAACCTTTCTCCTACTGGGTGGCCCCCTCCATATTTCCGGTCTCCGTCATGCATTTTGTGTTTCTTTATATACAATTCTAATTGTTTTATTTTGAAATACCAACTGATATTTTGATAATACTTTGGGTGTGTATTTATATTTCGTTTTTCGTATGTGTATTTTTTATTCGTTTTATAGAGGATCCTGTTGATTGTATGCATGAATATTTCATTAGTTTGGGCATATTTCTGTTCTGTCACATTCCATGATCTGCATCATAATTTTCGAAATTTTTTGTCTTATTTAATGGATGCCAATCCCACAGATGGCCAACTGAAGGGATTTCTCAAGCAGTCCGAACAATATCGCAATGGGGCATTATTTTGCTAAACGAAAATAGCATATCGTCTCCATCCACATATTTACCTTTTCTAAAAGTTACCTGCTTCTAAGCAGTACTCTTTTCGGAAGGGTTACATGTGTGGAATGGAGCTCTAGAAGAATGTCTTGGAATACTTTGCTCCTGTCACCAACAATAAAATCATAAGCGCACTGCAGTACTAAAATACATCCAATCACGTCCCCTTTTTTAGTTCGTACAACACAGAATAGACTTTTTTCTAAAGTTAACAAGACAAGGCTACTCCACCCATTCCGTCAAATCGTGGCTTCCTTTCTCAAAGAAAGGACTGAAATCGAGGAAAAAACTTTGATCTCAAACTTTTCTAATAAGTCTTATGACTACCACGATTTCCAAGACGTATGGCTGTTATAATAATAAGTCGTATGGCTACCATGATTCAGATTTTTAATTATTTGCTTAAATCAATTGTATTTTCCATCAGAACAATCTAGCAGTGCTCAACAGAGGCTTATTTACGGCATATTATGAATGTAACATGCCCTGTGCATTCTCTTCTACTTCCATAATTTCGAATTACAGTAGTTCTTTGGTTCTAGATTGCATGATACTTTCTAAAACAAGTTTGTCTGTATTGGGCCTATTTATTTATACATAAAAGACAATTGGTACAGGGTGGGGCTAATCTTTGGAATATGGTAACAGGTAGTTTGGCGACATTTTGGTAAGGCGACAAAGGTTACTTAGCAGTGTACATGGATAAAGTCAAGAGTGTGCGCAATGCCATTTTTGTGCAATTCTGGGATTTTTTTTAAGTGAAAATAGGTCGACGTGTACATGAATACCGTGTATGTGTAATTCTTAAAAACGCGGCAAGCAGTTTGCGATTCTGCACTTTCTCCCATTTTCGCACCTAATCTTTGTCATGATTAAGCACATTTTTTTCCATAAAAGTTCTAGCATAAGCGTAATTCGGCTCGCAGATTGTTGGAAAAACAGTTACCGAAATGTTTAATTAGTTATAAATACATAATTTGATAATTAATATTGTTACTCGATAAATATTCATGAAATATCACAAAAGTGGATATGGTCTCCATCATAAAATTTCTAGAATCGACTAGAAGTAATTTTCTAGAAGTAAATGCCTTTACTTCGTGAAAACAAAATGGCGTACAAACAAAAACTAGCAGGCTGCTGTAGCAGGGTTGGTCGCCAAATTTTCGCCAAAGAATCGCCAAGTTACCATAATCTAAAGATTAACCCAGGGGGTTTAATGTATTCTAATTCAAAATTTCTTTCGCTATTTTTCTGCATTGGATAGTTATTGTTTTTTCTTTATTGTTATTATTCACTGTATTATTAAATTATTGGCAAATAAAACTTCATTAACTGAGAGTTATTCAAATTTAATCTATTTTTTTTTTTTTTATTATTATTTCTCTTTTCTGAAATAGGTGCACAGACAGAAAATAATTTATTTTTCAAAAAGTCCCTAATGCATTTTACTACTAACGTAAAGAGTTACTATCGCGCCCAATAAAGAATTGTCAAAGTAAGAAACTCCATGCTTTATGGAAAGAAACCCCAACTCCTATTATTCATTATAAATGAGCTCCGTGCTCTTGAAGCGGCTACTTATTTCGAGTTATTTAAATATTCATGCCCTAGATCGTACAAGTTAAGATCATTCAACACCTTTCTGGGATTTCTAGAAAAGCGCTATCCGGTTTCTGTGCTAAATTTACTACTAGCATTTTACAGTTTTCCATTTTCACTTACTTCTAATGTATGATAATCACAAAAATTTTCAGATTACAAAACTTACCGCCCCATACTTGCAGTTTTATACTAATCTCAATTGCATGAATATCATTTTGAAAGTTTTCGATTCAAAACTCTTAGCTTTGAGATATTATTTACGGACATAAAAAATAAAAGGAGGAATTTACATTCATGATTAAAGACTTCGATCGAGGAACAGAAGGATGAAAAAAAAATTAGCAACTGTGATTTATTTAACGCGGTTTTTAATGCGCAAATCTCCTAACTATAATGGTGAAGAAAGGCTGCATGAATGTTGCTTTCAAAGGAAAAAAGTTTATTTAAGCAAAGGAAGAACTAAATTATAACATGGGTTTATTTTCTGATAAAATTATACTAAACTAGACACATAATGTAAAAAATCCTGTAATTAAATATGATCTTATTAACTAAGTTAAGCTATTATGTTTTGAATACTTCAAAAAATCGAATAAATAAATGCGAAGAAATATCTTTATACCATGTCTATTCTGTTGTAAACGGCAAGCATTCTCGTTATCTAAAAAATACATTTACTATCAAAGGTAACAAAAAAAACTGCATCAATTCTCACAGCAAATTATTTTTACGGGAAATGATGGAAAGGGAATATCTTTAGCGTTAAAAAACACATTACACGCCTCTCCGGGTATTGGAAATTTTCAGTCTGATTTATTCTCTAAATATGACAAAGCAAAGAACAGCTTATTATTCAGAATTAATCTTATCGCTTAAGGCTCACAGATGATTTAAAATATTTACTGATAAACGCATCATTAATTAATGCGTTTTGAAAATGAGTGCATTATTTGGATTTAGCGCATCAAAGAGTTAAGCTTTTTTCATAAACTGTACTATACTGACCGAATACAAAGACTGTGCATTTACCCCCTTGAAATGACCTTCTGAAAATGTTCCCATATTATATGAGCAATACTACTTACCTCTTAAATTATACGCTAAAAATGAAACATATTTAGTTCTACTCAAAATATTTAGACCATTTAACCATCTTTCTTGCAAAATAATTTCAAATTATCAAGCTCAGCCCGAGATTATGTCATATATAGCCCTTTCTGGTAAAAGTCCTTCAAAAATATAATGTCATCTCATATATCAGGTTGTTTTAAATTCGGTCAGTATCGTATTTCAATTTTAAAAATATATCAGCCTTCTAGGGTTTACGAAATGTATTTATGTTTTATATTCCTTTTTTTTTTTTTTCAATCGGTTTGCTTATGTAAATAATTTGTATTGTTTTTATTTGCTTTACGTATTCAAAATTTACATTAAATACTCATTTAGTGTAAAATCAGTCACAGAATATTTCACAGCATATAAAGTTTTTAATACCCTTTATTTTAATTCAATTCTAATTGCATATATTTCCTTTGATTCTTAATTATATTTTATTATTTAAAATTGAACCCAAAAAAATTGTCTTTAGTTTCACGTAGAATTTTTAACTACCTATTTCGAGGGCACTATGTCAGAAGTCCCTCTTCATCAGGAGAAGGAAACATGTTTGAACATTTTTTTCTCTCTCTCTCCTGAGGAAGACGGACTGATTCCTTGTCTCTGAGCGTTCTGGAAATCGATAGCGTTACACTCAAAATCTGAGCCAAACTAAAATTGCTTTTTTGCCCGATTTTAAATTTTACATTGGCGCGCTTCTCTTCTATTTGACATACTTTATTATTATTTCAATAAAAACAAGCAATATTTTACTACTGCACATAAATATTTTTAAAAAACAAATGCTTAAAATGTTTTTCAAGTTTCTACAATTGTGCTTTGCTTTCTTCTTTAAGAAACTTCTAGAAGCTTTGTCATTCGAAATGCGAATTCTAAATAAAATTTAAGAAAATACATTTCGTGTAAGAGAAAATTTACGTATGATTGTGCGACTGAAAATTAAAAGCTTAATACATATAATTTACATAAACAAACAATATGTTTAAACTAGAAGCTTTTTCGAAAAATTACAGTGTCATAGTAAAACTGATCATTTTGTAATATTTAATATTCTGTAGTATCTACAATCATTTTGAGTTTAAAAACATAAAATATTATAAACATTAATTTCCTTATTTTTATTAAAGAAATCGGTATTTTAATATTCCTTTTCTTTCTTTTTTAGTGTGCAGTAAACAGTTTAGAAACCATTTTAAGTTACACGGTATAAAAAATTAATTAATTAATAAAGGAAAAACTTTTTACATCAAAAAATTTTCAGAATGCTTATTATAAAATGATTTCAGTAATTAATTATTGTGCCATCTACGCACACTAGGAAGACATTCAAATACAAAACGCCGGAGAACTTTTTTCAAAATGCATATAAAGAAAAATTTAAAGAATCAAAACTTTTCCAACTCGCGTAACGCGAATCTAAGAAACTTTTATGATGTAACAGGTGGAATTATTAAAATTAATTCTCATATTCTGATATATTTTATGTATATGACAACAAAAAGAAACAAAGATTTGTATTTACTCTCAAAATATTACGAAATTTTCATCGCACTAAATTTTTTTAAGTAAATTCAAAAAGAAAAACTTGCACAGAAGCGCTTTTAACTTCCAATGCACGAATCGCCCTACAATTATATTTCATATTTTTTATTAATCTTATGTAGAACTTACCTTTTGCCATGTCGACAGTCGCAGGTTTCGGAAGTATAAGAGAAAAAAAAATAGTTTGGGGAGAGGAAATTTTTTTAACGAACTAAAAATCCAGGTTCAACGCAAAGCAGTCAGCTGAATGGAAAATTTTCAACGCTTTTCCGAACAGAGACGGATACTTTTCACCGACCACGCCGCTCTGGTTTCATCAACTGACGGCGCACAGTTAGCTGTGGAGACGGGCCTGCGAGCGGAGCGCCATCTTTAGAGAAAAGGTGAAAGGAATCGCATTTCTACCTTACATCCAACAATATTATAGCAGATGAAACTTTCCGGCCATTCTAAATGCGGCTTGAAGTGCAGAAAAGAAACTTTTGAGAGGAATGATGAAAAATATAGACGAAGAAGGACTTTAAATTTGTGCGTGTATCGAACATAAAAATTCCTTATGCTCAAAAGGTTCGAGAAATGTTTTATGGTTAGAACAGTCATTTTATCATGGCGTGAATTTCTACTATCATTTCCGAAAATTTAAGGAGAATTTTCAAAACAAATATCAAATAAATTCATAAATTTTGGGCTTCCTCTTATACGCGAAGGCTATTTGCTAACGGAGGAATGCGTCCATGAAGGATTTGTTGAAGAGAAACTTGACTCCTATTATTGCTACATATCTATCTAGAACAACGTGATAACTCCATTAAGACCATTTGTTAAGTCCATTTGTTAAGATCTAAACCTGAGTCGAACTACTAGTGTTTAGCAGTTTTACAGTCTCGATCACTGGAAAGCTGACACTAAAGAAAAAAAGGGCTAATCTTTGGAATATGGTAACAGTTAGTTTGGCGACATTTTGGAGGCGATAATGGTTACTACCTAGGACTTTGGGAATAATGTGGGAAGTACTCAGTTCCGATTACGCATTATTTTGTGTGAGGGAAATGAGAGATCATGAGATATGTCATGTGACATTAATGGACGAATTACAGTTCTTTAATCGGAAAAGGGGGTAAATTTGGAAAAATATCTGTAGTACTATATTATTTTGTATTAAGCTTCATTGTGTGTTGTGTGAAAGAGTGTTGATTAATTTTTGGATTGCATGGCGCTATCTAAAGTGAATTCTAAATTTTTAATGCGTTTATCTGATAATTCAAAAGAATTGGTTGAATGGTGTATGAGTGTAGGATTAATTGCCGATAGTTATGAATGGTGTATGAGTGTAGGATTTATTGCCGATAGTTATGAATGATGTGGGAATGAAATGAGATTGTGTGAAAGGAAAGATATTACAGATAAGTTTGAATGGCCGTGCAAGAAATCTGGTGAAAATGGACATTTTGTGAAACGGAGTGTAAGGAAGGGTACGTGATTTGCTGAAAGTCATTTGAGTATGGGGGAAATTTTATTAATTTCTTATTAGTGGGTGAATAGAATGCCAGTTGACTACTGGATTATTTAATCTATAAGAAAAATTTATCCGCCCCGTAATCAAGATTCTGAAGAAGATTAGGTAAGTTAGTATTTTTAATTATTTGAGGATATTATTTTTATGCATTGTTCTAAATGTAAGGAGTAAGTAAAGTAATATGGTATTATTGAAAAATTGTTATTAGCAATGATTTAGTTTAAAGTAATTAGGATTGTAAGTTAATTTTTATTAATTTAATGTATGTGCTTATTTATATTTTAAGTAGTGTTTTTTAATTTAATTATATTTTAATTAAATGATAGTTATTTTGTGAATTATATGTTTGTAGGAATTTGGTATACGTTTCAGTGGAAGTAAACGTGCATGGCAATAATTTAAGTATTTGACACTAAGTATTTGCAACCATTTTTAATGTTTGCGTCATGAATTTGTTGGTGACGTTTATAATAAATAATTTAGAGGTAAAATGTTTTGGATATTTTATTTATTTTATACGTGCAAATGTTCATCCTTGAAAAGGGTATATACTTTTTCGCGATCAGGTAATTTTATATATGTTCTATTCTATGTTACCGGTTCTATGTTACCGGATTTAAAGATTCACAAAATTTTCATGCATTTTCGTGAAATTTTCTAATTTATGAGAAAAAAAGCAGTGTACATGGATATAGTGAAGAGTGTGCACAATGCTATTTTTGTACAATTCTGGGATGTTTTTTAAGTAAAAATAAGTCAACGTGTACATGGTTTAGTTATATTTTAATTAAATGATAGTTATTTTGTGAATTTTATGTTTGTAGCAATTTGGTATACGTTTCAGTTGAAGTAAACGTGCATGGAAATAATTTAAATATTTGACACTAAGTATTTGTAACCATTTTTAATGTTTGCGGTATAAATTCGTTGGTGACTTTTATAATATAATAGATAATTTAGAGGTAAAAGTTTTTGGATATTTTATTTATTTTATACGTGGAAATGTTCATCCTTGGAAAGGGTATATACTTTTTCGCGATCAGGTAATTTCATATATGTGCTTTTTACCGAGTTTAAAGATTCACAAAATTTTCCTGCATTTTCGTGCAAATTTTTGTAATTTATGAGAAAATAGCAGTGTAGATGGATAAAGTTAAGAGTGTGTGCAATGCCATTGTTGTGCAATTCTGGGATGTTTTTTTAAGTAAAAATAAGCCGACGTGTACATGGTTTATGTGTATATGGGATTTTGAAAAACGCGGCAAGGAGTTTGCGATTCTGCACTTTTTCCCAATTTGGCAGTTAATATTTGTCATGATTAAGCAGTTTTGTTCCATAAAATTTCTAGCATAAGTGTAATTCGGATAGCAGATTGTTGGAAAAAGTGTTCAGTAAATAAAAAGAAAAGAAACATGTCTTTACTTTGTGAAGACAAAATGGCAGCGAAAAAAAAAATAGAGGGTTGCTGTAGCAGAGTTGGTCGCCAGATTTTCGCCAAAAAATCGCCACGTTACCATAATCCAAAGATTAACCAAGAAAAGGTATGCTAGTGCAATGAAGAGCCTAAAAATAAGGTACATTTAAACATAAACCTTGATCTCATGCAACGGCGTACGTCTCATGTGACAATATTACCATAATTTCACTGATATATAAATGTAAGTATCAGTTAAAAACAAATATAATATCATTAATGCTTCTTTAGTTAAATGTTATTCATTGGCAAAGCTTTTTACATTATTGCCAATAAAATAATCTCTTTTCAGAAATGTTAATTGGGCTATTTGAGCCTACAAGCCTTGCTAATGTAATTCATACAATATAATGGCTTCATACCTTTTAAGTTACAATATTATAAATACTAGTCATTCGAAAAAATGGCTACTTAAAAGCAATATATTTTAAATTATATTTTCCTCCTTTTCATTGGCAAGATAACTATTTATCCTTTACACTCCGTGGCTTATCTATAGGACATATTTTATTTAATGATTGTTGCATTAATTCTTTTGTCCCACTTATGAGACACTTATAACTGAGCTAACAAATACAATGCTTTCAGTCGAAATGCGTAATACAGATTTTGCTTGATACATCTATTGTAACCGTAAATGGACCTTATTACTTCGTGCCTATTTTCAGGGACTAAAAATTTCGTTTTTCAAAATCAATGCGAAGTTGTCAGTCTGCATTTCAAAAAAGTGCCTGAAATGCAAGGGAATTCATAGAATACTTGTTGTTTCAAAAATTCTAATACACTCACGTCCATAAATTAAGGATAATGCAAAATAAGGCAAAGGAAGAGTTAGAAGCAAAACAAATTTGACTTATTTGTAAAGCTTATTTATTAAACAAAAGGTAAAGTGCAAAAAAAAAGATGCTATATGTTTGATATTATTAAAAAAATTAGCGATTTTGTCTCCCTGGAGCAAATTACAAATAAAAACCTATTTACAAAAAACCAATATTACATGGTTGGTATGATTGTTAATACATTGTATGTCTCCCAGACGATGCAATACAGTCCGTACAACGCCTGGGCATGCTGAGTATCAAATTATCGATCTAATCTTGGGGGATATTACACCACTTAAAAAGCAATGCTCTCCGAAGTTCCGGTAGACATGTAGGAGAAAGTTGACGGGCTGCAACTCGTCGGCCAAGCATGTCCCACCCGTGCTCTACTGGATTCAAGTCCGGTGAGAATGCTGGCCAGTCCATACGGGTGATATCCTCCGATTGAAGGCATTCGCTTACGATGTTTGCACGGTGAGGACGGGCGTTGTCATCCATAAACACAAATTGTGCGCCCATGGCGCCCCGAAACAAACGTACATGTTGTTCCAGAATGACGTCCCGATAGATTTGGTTTGTCATGGTTCCAATTTGAACATACAGGTCAGTTCTGGAACACAGAATAATTCCACCCCAAACGAGCACTCCTGCACCACCGTAACGGTGTCGTTCAATGATGTTTTCTTGGTGGTAACGGGTACCTGGAGCTCTCTATATGAAAGTCCGGCGAGAATCAGACTGCAAGCTAAACCTGGACTTGTCGGAAAACAGCACACAAGCCCACTTTTGCGGTGTCCACAATGCATGCTCTCTACTCCAGGCTAACCGCAGGCGACAGTGAGTTGCAGTAAGTGGAACGCATCTGACAGGTCTACGAGCATATAGACCAATATGCCCTAAGCGTCTGTACACAGTCTGCCTTGAAATCGTCGTACCAGTGGCTGAAGAGGGCTGACGAGACAGGTCTGAGGCTGTGCTCCGCCTGCTTCTTTTGGCAGTAACTGCCAAATACTGGTCCTCATTCGGCGTTGTAACTCTGGGGCGACATGTGCTGTAACGTTTACTCACATTACCATCATCTTGGAATCGTTGCCAAAGCCTGCAGATGACACTCTGGGCAATTCCAAGTTCGTCTGATACTTCCAGTTGGGTACGCCCACATTCCAGACTTCCGATAATTCTACCAAGTATAAAATCATCCATATGCGTCCTTTGTGTCATAACTATTCGGTTATTGCACTGAAATGCTTATAAAGAGCCTGTGAACAATTTTACTTCTTTGCCTGTATTCCTTATATTTCACTCTCTTACACTCTCGTCATTGTGACGTACCATCGGTGTCATCTGGTTACTTCCTGAAATTTGCATATGATTCTTGAAGATGTGTGTAGTGATTTTACAGGTGATATATTTATTTTAGAGTTCGATTTCCGCGTGACTCCGAATTATCCTTAATTTATGGACATGATTGTAGTTCAAAGACATTATTGCCTTTCCATGTTCACAGAAGTGGATTTTAATAAAATAAGACAAAACACACAACGCCTACTTTCCTAAGAAAGAGAGATACCTTCGTAGAGGACATTCTGAAAGAAACTGGTTCCTATCTACTTTATATACATATATTGGGAAATTCATGGAAATGCCAGACAGGGATTTCATCCGAACTTGTACCATTAGTTTTCGACAATATTATCCATTCGAGTGAGGGCTTGACTGACAGAAGATGAACCCTAAGTATCTAGAATGAACCGATTAGGAAAACGAAAACACTGAGCTTATTCAAGCACATTGGAACTTAAATTTTGATCTGCTTTGAGCCAGCCGGTAGTGTTATGCTTAACATTCCCTTGCAAAACCGTGCCGGAACCAAACGTAAAATTATGTTTTCAAAAAGAAGTCGACGGCAGAGTAAAGGTGCAGATTTTCGTTTTGCATACCGACACCGTTATATGAGTGCAGTAATTTGCACTAAGTTTAATTGGATGAAACTTCTTTTCATAGTAGTGCTGGAACCTTTCTAATAAGGCACTGTTGTGAGGCTTATACACCTGGCTAAGTGGCTGGTTTCATAAAAACGACATCATTGTTATGCAGTGATTCATCAAAAACTCCAAACTCCGTAACAACGAGACGAAAGAGTGTTCCGAGAACTGACTTCTATGAAATAATTCAGAAGTCTCATGAACTTGCCGAAAGACATATAGCAAAAGGGGAAACATATGTAGAAAATTAAACTTTGAGAGTTTTCTGCATTTTATGAACTCAGATCTAAAATTTTCTAAACATGCTCTGTATATTTGATAATGTCTTACAGAAATTATCTTTTTGTTACAAAAATACCCAAATGTAATCTAAAATCTTTTAATTTATGCCCCAAAATTCAAATTAGCCATGGTGATTGATATGTTGAACTCACCTGGAGAGCAAGGTTTAGTGGCATGTGCCCTATTTGAATTCGAGACTTTCTGCAATAACATGAATACTGTATTTTCTTTCATCATACCCTTGGTAATAACTATCATTAACTTCTCAAGAACTAGAACTTTCAGTGGCAGTATTTATTGGCTTGAACTGAAGGAAGACAAAAGAAAAATATTCCCATATGTTGAAGTTTTTTTCTATATATTTTTGGTAATAAGTACCAATACCTATAAACTGCAATTTTTATGCAATAAACAACTTTTCAGTTTTGATGAAAAGTACTGTGAGGAATACTTATCCAACGTTCTCATACAACCTTTCCCCTTTCCCGGTACCATCGTTTTAGAATGTTATATTTTCTCCCGGTTCTATTCCAACAGGATGGAACAATTTTTTCCTGTTTATTCTCCAAATAGACAAGATGGTTACAATAATTAGAAATTTTGTATCAACATGCATACGTAAATACTTATTAAACAGTTTCATATTAAAATTGCTTTAAAGGCCTGTGCTAGGAAATAACTAGACACCTCAGTCTCTGATTTGAATTTCTGTACAACTTTCTCCTTTCCCTTCAATGCGTGGCTCATTGGTTTCGGAAGTTGTTAACTGATAAGGCATTCTTTGAAGGACGTAATCTGTCTTTCGTCTTCTAAAAGTAGTAAACACTTTACTTAGGAGCATGTTAATGAGTCTATACCTGTTATATAAGAGTCACAACATTATGGGAATTTCTTAATAGAATAATCCCCAGAGAGTACCATTTCTCTGGTGTCCAGCTCAATACAGAGCGCCGAAAATACACAGTTGGTACTGAATAGCGACAGGTAAAATTGCCTACTGTATTCTTTAAGCGATACTTTCTCAAGCCTCTAAAGCGCCAATAACATTAAGGACAGTACCTAATTAAGTACCAAAGGCGCCATAAGAATACCACGGATGAACTTCTTGAAAGTGTGTGGACGCCAACAGGAATAAAAGAACTGAATATCCTACAACTGAAACTATAACAGACTGCTTGGTAAAATGAATTTCTTTTAAAAAGAAATTAGTATTTAAATATAATACTTCAGAATTGGGTGTTGTGATTGACCACCGTGAAAGTTAAATGAGCATGTTTATAATCGCCGGCAGAAGATTTTCATTGCTGTACAGTAGTAAATTTCGAGAAAATCAGTCTCTTATAACATTTAAAATTACGCACATTTTCCGAGATCGATTATTTTCAATTCATTTGCGTTTATTATATTTTAACTTTCCAGAATGAAAATTTTTAATATTACGCGTCTCGCAATATTGAAGAGGTTAAGGATTATTTATCAAAAGCGAGACATTATTGAAATGCTAGCCAAGACCTTTTAGATTCGAAATGTATTTTGGTAAACCAAAGTTCAATAAAGAACGGACTATATTTATGTTGTTCAAAAATGCATTCGGAAGCTATCTAACATAATTTATGCATACAGAATACAATAAAATGTAAAAAGAAACTTATCTTTAATTTACAAAATGTCCAAACTAGCCAAAAGAGACCAAATCACGAGCTAACTAATAGATTTAGGTTGCAAACTAAATAGGGCTGAAGTAGTGTATCGCCAAAAAAAGAATCCTTGAAAAAAAAAAAGAAGCCTTTACTGAGCAACAATAATTCGCTTTTAACAAATGAAACCAAAACAGTGGCTGTTACTAATGGTAATTAAAAACCGTTATGCTGAGGGAAAATTTAAATGGTATTTTGAAGACAGAGTAAAGTAAATATGCACCCAGTTTTATATCTTTTCAATTGAATTATTAAGTAGAAATAATCTCATCAGATTTATGAAATCTGAAACTAGACGGTGTTTATTGCCCCTAGAGGATTAATTTGTTATAAGATGTCAACTTTGCTTTAAAAAAAACAACGCATTACCTTTTTTCCCCAATAACAACAAAAGAAAAACCTTCCTTTCAAAGTTAACTGTTAAAATTTAACTCATTTAAATAAAAAATGAAATTAAGATAAATTACAATCGACTTTTCATTGAGAAAATAATAACGCCGTTACTTAAAGTAAAGCTTGGAAAAGCTAACAAGATAATTAACTTTTGCATATATTAATTAAGCTATTAATTTTTCTGCTTTTTATTTTAGTTTTGAATAAAGTTAAAAAATCGAATTGAAGGGATAGTACCGTTCTTTTGTATTTTTATAAACAAACCTTTGAAAGCTGATGATAAAAATTTATTTTTATGAAACCATGAACCCTCTAACATAAATAACTATTAATTTCTAGCACTAATAAATATTATTTAATTTCCGAAATATCCTAAACTTAAAACTCTAATACAATAAAGTAAAACTTAGCACAGCAGTAATTTAAAAGACATTTCGTGTCTTAAATTTTTCCAATAACCTTTTGTACTTCCCCTTTGTTTAAGGAAGTAACACAGTTAAATTTAAATTTATAAAGAGACAGTTATTATAAAGAGACAGTTTGTTGAATTTTGTTTTTCAGGGTGAAAGTGAGTTAATAAATTAAGTCCGTATCTTCAAAACTCTTTTATTTTGACTCTGAATTAAAGTAAGCAGACGAAGATTTTTTTCATAAGCGATCTTCCAAATGTTACTAAAGCCGAGACAATATAACTACATTCTTTCAAAATTGTTTAATCAATTTAAATCAGAATACGTCTAGCTTAATTACAGTAACTCACTCAGCTAAGAATCAGACTTGGTTCCGAAAAGAGCTTTAATGTTTTATTAAAGGTTTTCCTCTAAAATAATTGGACTCAAAAGAATGCTTCGATTTCGAAGTTGATAAGATAATTTTATAATAATGAAGTTAAGAATTTGTATCCCAGCAGAGATATCGTTCTAATCATTCGTATTTATATGTGAAACGTAAGTTCATATTTGGCAAAAGTTCACTTTTTAAAACTGCCGTTACCAAATTACAGTCTTTTAAAAGTGTTCTACAAAAAGGATTTTTTTAACATCCTGAAGTTTATAAAACTAGTCTCCTAGTTTTATAAATTAATTTTTAATTCCAATGCTTTTCTGCAATCATCCTCTAAGAATCTGAAGAATCTAATAATCTTTAGATTAGAATCATCTAATCTAAAGAATAAAGCTTAATTTATGGTGTTGGTGTATTGAGAATACGGCAAAGCACACTAGGGCTATCTGCCTAAGGGGAGGGATGCCTTTCGTGGGGGACTTTCTAAGGGAAAATGGCTCGTATACACGTTACACATGGGGAAAATCATGAAAACGCTCATGCAGCCAGCCCGTTCGGGGGATTCGAACCTCGGACCGAACTACCAGTGTTCAGCGATTTTACCGCTCGGCCGCTGGTGGGCAGCTTAATTTATGATAATAGTCACATTTGAAATGAGTTAGCCAAATTTCAGCCCGCTATTTTGATTGCTAAAGTAAAGCGCATTAACTTTAACTACAATGTAAGACAAAGACAGAAAAAAAAATAGAAACAGCGAGCACTTGCTTCATTATTATGTTTTCATTTACCTCTCTTTTGTTGAAGTTTAAAACTTTTTCTTTAGATTCTTCTAAAATTGATTCTGATTGCCAGCAAACACTGAATTATCGGAAGGTTTTTATGGCATAATTTTCCGAAGTTTTTCTTTTTGATTGTCATTCTTTATGCCAGTACGCATTACTGTGATAGATTTAAAATGTTTCAAAAATGCTATTTTATTTAACATTCCGATGGAGCAAGAAGTTGGCTATTTTTAGCGAAATATTTATTTGACAATAATTACAAAAGCGATTATTTCCTAAAATATGGCAGCCTGCCTCCATACCCGAAATAAAGATTAACCGACATTTTTTGCTGACTAGCAGTTTTTTGCTGAGTCACAAGTCCTTTGTGTAAAAATACATTGGCCAAGAGAAACTTTTGTTGGCCACTTCTTCAATTTTCTTGAAAGATTTAAACTTAAAATGCAGAAAAAATGTACAGGAAGATAACTTTTTTAGTGTAGAAAATATGGATTCTTAATTAATCTTCAGTTAGGGGTACGAAATTGGTGACATTTGATAAAATTTGAGAATGATTATTAAGTTAATAACCAGACAAACCGTAGCTTTTTCAATACCGAAAGAGGAGGAAATTTATCGCAAGTAATTTAGATATTGCTAAATTTTGATAAACCCAACTTCTTAAAGGCAGCAATAGTTTCACTATACAGTAAGACCCCACTTAACGCGGGGGATACGTTCCATCAAAGTAGAGCGTAATGCGAAACAGCGCTAAACGAGGCTATCTTTACATGTAAATATTGGGGTTAGGGGAAGATGGCTAGCCGCCGTTCAGCCGCCGCTTTTGTATCACCACTTGCTGCTTCTCCTGTAATCTTTATGTTGTGAAGCTTATTTCGATGTTTAAATCTATTAAACCATCCTCGACTAGCAACGAAAGTTTCACTTTTGTCAATTGTCTCAGCCTGAATGTAACTGAAAATTCTCCTAGCTTTTTCCATTATGATAGATTGGCTTAATGGCATATTGCGGTCAATTTCGTCGTCAATCCATATACAGTCGTTTTCCCATTTCCTCTATGATATTATTTCTAGAATGGGTAATTCTAGTTGCAGAGCTTGACGTAGTTGCAGTTGCCGATGACAGTATTTTTTCTTTATTCTTCATGATGGTCCTTATTATTGAAGTTGGCAAATTCAATGAAGCACTAATTAGAGTTTGACGTTCACCAGAATCTAATCTTCTAATCACTTCCATTTTAGTTTTGAGTGAAATCCTTTTTCTGGTTGCTTTCTTTTCTTTTTCATTATCACCCATAGTAAAAAACTAAAGATCAAAATATTTGACACTGTAATATAGTATTAAATATGTAAATAAATACCTACTTACAATAATGTCAACAAATGTTTCCAATAATAAAAATATGTCTGTACAATACCGCACCAAACAAGAAATACAAGTACACTCTTTCGGATATGTATTTGAAACCTATCGCTGCATAATATTTCGGGGAATCCCCTTATGCTGCGAGCGATTTCGTGGAATCCCCGGGTTGAAATAAAAGAGCGCTAAACCGAAACAGCGCTAAACGAAACAGCGTTAAGCGGGGTCTTACTGTACTCCCTTCCCGATATTTAGCCCCAGAAGTGGTCAAGTAGTTAAGACCACCGAATAATGATAGTTGGACCTCAAAGGAACGGGTTGGGTTTTCCTTATGTAACATGAATTGGGCTAGTTTCTTCATATAGATCTTTACGAAGCCATTTCTTCTGCTACGCAGATACTCGTGGCTTTGCCTTATTTAAACCTAATCTAAACCTTTCCAATAAATACTTCCTCTCTGTTTTCATCATATTTTTTATTTTTCCATTGTTTTATATTTATATATTGTTTTTAGCATTCTTTAATTATATTTAAAAGCACGCTTTCATGTCTTTATGAAACATAAAAGAAATGACCGAAAATACTTTTCCGTAATCTATTTTACTTTTTGCTCGCTTTATTGCTAACCATAATTATTATTGTGTTTTATTATTAAGCTCAAATTGCTTTTAGCAACTTTGTTTACTACATTAATTAACACAGGGATAAATGCTATAAACTAAAAAATAATCAACTTACACATTTTTTTTCAACATATTTTCTACTTCTGAATTTATCGCATTTTTTTATATTGAAAAGACTAAGATAAACTAGTTCGCATTCGCGTTAATCACAAACAACAACCATATAGTCAGCCCGTTCGTCGGCGTACAAACCCAGGTCGAACTACCAGTATTCAGTGGTTTTTGGCTGCTCGGTTACTGGCGAGTCTCATTTCAAGGTATACTCACTCATTTTTCAAATGTGCTTATATTTTATTTCGGAATTAAATTTCATCTAAAGCAAAAAAATAATTTTCTTTTCCGTAGAAGAGAGCCAAGTCTTGCCTTCGAAACCGATAGAGTTTTGTTGAAACTCTGCGTCAGTTGACTTTTTGACTAGTTTTCTTGCTTTAACAAATATTTTTATATCAGTTTAATTAATAACTCCTTTGAATATAATTATCATTATTAACCCAATCAAAAAAGATGATTTTAATGCAGGAGCATAAAGTTGAAATAAATCTGAGAAAAATTAGATACCTATTTACAAAGTCTCGATAGAATTTCTTTAGAGGTAGAAAGCAAAATAAGTAAAAGAACAATGCTACTATCATTGGCTTATCCCCCCTTCTGCTGAATTAATAATATTAATTAGCTCTCTCTATATGTGCTTATGCTAATGTGCGTAATTAGAGAACTGCCTTTCAAGATTTTTTTTACAATCAAATCAACTTAAAATATTTACACAGTTACTAATCATATAATACAAAAATATTTTTGGATCATTACAAAAATCCAGAAAATGAAATTAAATATAAATTTCATTTCCTGGATAAAGGGCGTACCAGAAATAAAGGGTGCCCACTACTACAATGAATGATACTACTGCAATTAATTATAAATTTGATTATAACAAATAAAAAGGGCGAAAATATTCCGCCACTATTTAGTAGAAAACTGATTTTCAGGTGCTTCCTTTAAAATAAAATCTGTTTCATAAATGACATGATTTTAAATATTAGATAGTACAATAGTATTTAAACACAGAGTTTGAAGCAATCCAAGGTCATCATGCAGCTGAGTTTCATAAGCTGAGCGCCATGATCTGAAGGTCTTCAGACTACGGTCGGAATATAAGACCTTGTAAATCCAAACACAAAGCAAATATTTTAATACATTTGGCTTAAAAATGATAAGTATAAAGTTCAACTCTAAAAGAAATCTGAACGAAAGCCTAGAGGGTTACTGCGTCAAACGACTTATCACAGAATTGTTACTACATTGGCAAAAAAAAAAAAAAAAAAAAAAAAAAACTTTAAACCCTTCAATTTTATTATTCTAATATCGTGTAAAAGGATACAAAATTCAGAATATGATATATTCAGTGTCTTTTTCAGGGCCAGATTGAAACCTTTAGAAGCCCTAAGTACATATAAGATTTTGATGTTTCTTCATACACATACGAACCTATTCTCCAATTCCTCCTCATTGATCTATTTTGTCTTCGTTTAGCATCACCATGCAATCCATGGTAAAATCAGTAATGAGAAAGTTTTGTGGTACGCCCTTTCCTTGAAACCCTACACGTTCTTTCATGATGACCCCTTTCCCTGATGTCCTAAGCACACACTTATTTTGCTTAATAGTGAATCCGGTTCTGGTCTCATAGATTATTGGTCAACGTGCGCCAAATAATTTCTCTAGAAAGTTATGTAGTGATTCAAAAACCTATTGGGCCAAAGAAACTCTCAAACTTTCAATGATAAAATCTCAGTTATTTTCAGAAAATTACTTTTCATTAGTTCCTGTGTCTGAATGCCTACTAAATCTATTTAAATGAATAAACTTAGACTAATATATAAATTGGATGTTTTTAATATCTTGACTTTAAATACGAAATTTAAATTAAAAAACGGGGGTCACTGACGTAATAAAGATATAAATATACGATAATAAAATAAAGGTATAATTCTGATAAATGTTTTTTGTAAAACGCCCTGGAAGAAGAATTTTAGACCTGAAAAATATGAAAGCTGAAGGGATACTGATACTTTGTTAACAAAGGTGGAAAACATTCTACCATTCTCTGACATGAGAAAAGTTGTGATGTTCCCTAGAGTTGTGGAAAACCTGAAAGAAAAATCAGTGAACTGTTAAATGAAAGCAGATTTACTATTCATAATATAATTTCTAAATACCACAACACAAATTTTTTTGATAACTTATCACGAACGGGGCGTCCAAACCATATCATTAAACTGGAAGAAAGGTTGATCGTTAGAAATATCACTTGTAATAATAAAACTAGTCAGGTCAAATGACTTTAGAAGCCCAATAAATATTCAGCAGGTCTGCTAATGAAGAAACTGTTAGAAATATTTTAACAAAGTGTAAATTTCACAGCTAAATAATTAGAAGAAAATCATTTCTCTGCAAAGCGAATTAAGCCTCAAGATTTTTGGAATTCGATAATGTTTATTGATGAATATGAATTAAATATTTCTGAGAGAGACTGGAAAGCAAACTGCATAATGAAAGCCCTGTACTGAGCTTCAAATAAAGAATTTTATTCATTCAATTAAGGTCCACTTGCGGCCGAGAGGTAACATCGCTGAACACTGGTAGTTCCGATCTGGGCTCAACTCCAGGAGTACGGGCTGCGTAATGGCAAACTGCACATTGATCAATGCTAAACGAATTTCGCATACTGCGCATGCCCAGAAGAGAATTTGTCTCAATTATGGCTTTGGTACGATTTAAAAAAAAAAATTACAAATACGATGTGTAGTTGATATTCTATTATCTGGGCGTAAACAGTTCGGAGTTTTAAAACTTGTTAGGTTGTAAGTTGCTTCATTACTTAGAGTGTAAATATCGATTGTAAAATAAGCAAATTTTCGTTTAAGAATGATTACAAAATAGGAAACATGATAGGGTATAATTAGTTGAATCTTTATTGATCATACTTTTGAGGAATAAAAGTAATTGCGTATTTACCAAATGTTCCATTCGTATATACTTTAACAAATTAAAGAATAAATTCAGTTTAAATTAAGTCATGGAAAAATTATAAATTAAAGTCAAGGAAATTATTATAAACAACTGATACCAAATATAACGCTTATAAACAAAATAAACCAAAATGAAATGAAACAGAAGCAAATGCATTGAGCACAAACAAATTTCGGTAGTATTGCGATTGTAAACAGTCGATAAGACCTACATAATGAACAGGCTTGTGTAAGGTTGCTTATGCTTAGTCACCAGCATTTTCTCCCATGCCAACGGTAGACCATTAAGCACGCGCAGTAAGCGAAACTCGTTAACATTGGTCGACTCAATGTGCGGTTTGCCATTACGCGTACGGGCTGACTGCATGAACGTTCTCCGCGAAGGTATTCCTCTTCTTAGGCAGATAGCTCTTGCGTTAACAAACATGTTTGCTGCCATTCGTACCTCAAACCAAACTATCAGCGTTCAGCAACTATATTGCTCGGCCGTTGATGGCGTGTGTCCTATAACAGAAAAAATCTCATGATGAGTTTGTTGCTCATAAAAGAACGCTTTTGCACTACCGTGTGTGTGGATATATACGTAGATATAGATAGATGGATAGCTATATGTAATAGATATAGTAGACGGCTCTAAAATGTTGCTACATAGCTAAATTCAACATAATTTTATTATTGGATAAAGCAATTCTAAAGACGCAATATTTGATACACATATCATCATGGGTGCAATATGCTCCCACATTTTTGGAAGCTTACATTTCCCGACAGTGGTGATATAGAGAAATGAGGAACGACGCTTCATAGCCAGATCAAAGCGAAACGGAAAAGGTTGGCTATGCTTTCAGAAAGAATGCGAGTCAGAAGTTTCGATTTCAATAGAAATCTTATTGGCATTTGACCGCGTCTGGCATTCCGATCTTGTCTACAAGCTAATCAAATTGGACCTACGTAGACATTTGATACTGATGACCAAATTTTTTTGGATAACCGTACCTTCACGGTTAGACTAGAAAGCACTTTCTAGTGTGAAAAATATCCTAGCAGGAATCCTCCAAGGGTCAATCATGGGACCAATATTTTGTGTCCTCTATGTGAATGATTTACCTAATTTTAATGAGGATACCAACTTGCTAATTGCCTGGTTTGCTGATGATACTGCGATAATTTCCAAGTCCAGGAATCCAAATCATGCATGGGTCAAAATTCAGAGAAAAAATCCTATCATCGAGTGCTGGTGCAGCAAGTGGAAAATTGCCATCCAACCTAAAAAATAAAAAATTCTCCTAATCAAAAAATTCCGCTAAAGGGACGCTATTAGTAAAGAATTGAAGCTCTTCGAAACCCAGGTTCCCAGAGTTAGTACTGCTAATTAGTTGGGGGTCACCTTAAATAAGGACTTCACTGGGTCCAACCATGGAACGTATAATTTTCTGTACATTTTGAGTAGTCGTTGTATATAGTTTGCAAATACTCCCCACATCTCAGGATTCGTCGAAGGAATCCAGCTGACCAGCTCCCAAGCCTCCGGTCTGCTTTCAAGAGACAAAGTGCTCCAAACTTCTTCCCCGGCAAAGTCACCTTATCCTAGAGGACATATTTAGTTGCGGATTTCACAAAGGTCAGGTTATAAACGAGAATCTCTAAGGACCTGGTAAGAACAGGGAAAAATATCTCCTCCTGTAAGCCGGTATACTGAGGAAAGTATTAAAAATATCTTATTGAGTGATTGGACAAGCGGTGTCTGCATTGCGCCTAACGTAAGATCTCAGGATTAATTTTGAAATGATGCAACTTATATGTTATGAATAGCTCTATTTTTAGGACAAAAAGGGTATGTGCCCAAATTAAAATTAAGAATAAAAGGGACTGTTGCGAAACTAAAGTTAGTAGTATATATATATTACTATATATATATGTAATAATTTAGATACTGATGACATGAAACATAAAGATGTAACAGAATTCATTCATTTTTCTCTTCACAAAAGAATGCTTATACTGTAAATCAACATTTTTGATCCAGATGTGCACTGCTAAATCAGCGCAAAAAGAGCTCCCATTCTTTAACAAATTTTCACATTTTTGAAGTGAACAAGAAAAGCGACAACAGCAGACTATAATAACTAACATGCGTAGTAAACCTCAAAAATCAGACTAAGAATGTTTCAGTTATGGTTTCAATTTAGTACTGTTGGTTTATTTAAGTTTAATTTTAATATTCTAATTGACTGAGAAGTTATATAAGTACTGCGCCATTAGCATTTTGTAAGAATCATACGACCTGAATTTGCTTCAAACTGACACGGTTTAAAAAAGAGTTATTATAAGCAGCTTACTACTTTTAGGATACAAGGAGGAACTAACCAAATTTAAACTGTGAGTTAAGAGACTACTGCAAATTAAAATTTGTGATTTACTCCTACGTCTATCTTATATATAATAATAAAAGGCATATGCAGGTAATTTTATGATAAAAATGGGTAAAATCTGAAATTATTCATGGCATGTTAGTGCCTAATATACAAAAAGTGTCTTTAGAAAAATAATTTACCAGCAGCAAAAATGCATGAGTGAACGACTCAACTTTCTAAGTATGTTATTTGAATGAACAGATGAATATTTTATAGTTTTCCTAATCTAGTCAAAAGTTATTTATTCTACATATACTCCTTAAATTACTAAATATGTTCATTCAACCATCTGTTGTATTAAGTTTCATTTGAAATAATTTATGAAGGTGAAAAAAAAATTTTAGCTAAAATCTCGTTGAAGTCATTTAAATCTGAATTATATTCTCTTTAGTCATATTTCACCCATTCAAACGTTTTTACAAAAATAATTGTGTTTCGTTTAAAGCACTGCTGCCAAATAAAAAGTGCATTACTTTTTTTTGAACAGAAACAATTTGTCTCCTTCGATTGCCTAATATTGCATGAAATATGCCATTTATTGAAACCTGAGAATTATCATTTTTAGCCCAAAGAGGCAATTTACCCGAAAGGGCTATTAATTTCATTTTGGCATTTTGCGTTAGTTGACTATAAACGGCGTTTCACTTTTCAAATTGTTGCTACCAAATATTAGAGCCCTGCATGAAAGAAATTAATTACTGAAGAATCTGAATGAATGTATGTATGTTTCCTGCGCTGTGAAAAAACAGCAGTACCTAGAGATATCAAATCTTGAATAACATAGTCCTCCACTCGAATATGGGCATCTGGAAGCCAATTTTGGAATTTAGAATTTGTTTTATTACCTATTTCATATTTTGTAAAAGTGTTATGAATTTTTCATTAACAATATCAAAGATTTCAAAGCAAGCAATGGCAGAATTGTTCGGGGGGGGGGGGAATTTTTTTATCTCCAGCGCGCGAGACTGTGTATCAGAAATTCTAAAGATATGCTCATTTAAAAATTATTTTGCGATATCGCTGTTGAACTGAATTTTATGGTTTAAGTGCAAAGAGCATGACGATATTTAATAAATAAATGTAACACACAAAATGTTTAAAAAAAGCCCCTTTTGGCGTAATATAAAATCTGAAAGCTTTCAGATTTTTTTTATCATTTATTTATTTTAGATTTATTTGCTTCCATGTAAAGTAAAAAGTTCATCAGAAGTCTTCCCCTTACATATAACAAACTGTTGCCGAAATTATACTCATTACTTTTAAAGTGTTAAAGCAGTGTTTTTGCAACAGGTTCTTTAATGAGTTAATACTTAGATGAATCTATAGGCAATGCATGGCCAGCTCTAAGCTTGTAGAAATAAAAATTCAAGATGCAGGCAATATACTTTTTACCTGATTTATTAATTAGTGAACAAATTTAGCTCAAAAATTTATATGAAAAAAGTGAAAAATCCTAATATATATATTAGCTAGCATTAAATGAATTTGTAATAAAAATCGCTTCCTTCCTTTCCTACTTAGAAAGAAAGTCATTTAAAACTCTCGAGACGCATTTAATCTTTTTTTCTTTTTTGAAATGAACACTGGTAAGGCAATCGATTTTTGTTAATGGGTACATTCCGGATCGAAATGTTTTGTCCCAATTAAATGACTTCCTAATTATTCAAAGTTTGAGAAGTTCTTAAAAATCCGTTCTGCATTTTTCATAAAGCACTAAATAATTTCTTTAAAAAATTGTGTAAACAAAGAAGAATAAAAATATGCATTTAATAGCATTTAACATTACATAAAATGTTTTTATTTAATATCTCTTTAGTACCAATATTTATTAAACAGCACATTAGCCGTGAAGATAAAGCAAAGAAGCATTAATAACTCGTCCCGTAAGCTGAACGAGATGGTTGCTTGAAATATTCATGCTTTTCTCTATGTTACTGTGAATCAAATCCCTCTTTAAAATATTCTGGATCAGCAATGGTTAACAAATTAGTGAATGCAAGCGAAGGCTATTCACCTTAGGAGGGCTGAATTTAAAGACAACTTTCTAACAAATGGAATTAATTCTATGGAAAACTGGCTTGAACTTACTTTACATTCAGGAAAAAAATGAAATTCCTCTGAACCTAAGTTGTTTGTTAGAAATCAAACCTAAGAAATCAAACCTGTATCCCCTTGAATCCTTACCACAATGTACAGGTTGATTCTAAAACATTTTGTAAAACTGTAAAAACGAGTAGAAAGGAATGAAATAAGCAGATTTGGTAATAGAATATTGTATGCGGAAATAGTATGAGAGATTAAAATACGCATACTGATTTTATAGCTGTTTCACGATTAACACAGAAACATTCCAGTACAAATCTGCATAAGTCGCTCTTTCTTAATTTTATTATGGCAGAGCATGGGACGATCATCTCCATAAGGAAGGAATGCCTTCATGAAGGACTTATAGCTCTAATACCCTTTGCAAGTGGAAAAACAATAAAACAATTTTTTCTGTAGCCAGGCCATTCACCAGAATTCGAACTCTGGTCGAACTACCACTGTTTTCCATTTTGCTGGTGGTAGTGTAAGTGTTGGCAAGTAAAGAAAATATGGGTAACAGACAAGTAGAAAAACAGGTAAATTAAAAAGAAGCAAGCATTTTAATAATTCAGCTTCAGGTGCTGTAAAGTGAATCCACCAACAGTAAATACAAGGTACCCAGCAGCGGCGCATGGGTTGGTAAACATATTAACAAACATTCACAGGCATATTTCTAGCAGCAGACAGTTTGGCCACTAGGTCCTTGGACTCATTCTTTTTGTAGATCATGCTGCTAATGTGTTCCCGGAAGAAAAATCAATGCATTTCAAATTTAATTCCCGTTTCGGCCAAGAAACTGTAACCACCCTTCTGGTCCAGTAAGATTCATTTGTAGCGTCGAGCTAATTTCTGATGTTGCAATTAAAATGAGCTGGAGCTTCACCGTGTTGCAACATATTCATGTAAGAATAAGTGGAAGAAATTCGGAAATAAGTTCTGGCAATATGTTCACATAGAAAGATGTGTAGCCATTCAAGCCATTAGACTGCACGGTTCTATTAAGGAGCGTATGCCAACCTAAACTGTAATGGAGAATCTTTCCTAGTAGGCATGGCTCTCGTGTCATATGGATTAACTTGCTCCGAAAGCTGAGCAATTTGAGTGTTTAACTTATGTAAACAGTGATTAAGACATACAAAAGTCAATATTTGCTGCAGCCTGCTTTAAATGCCAGGAGAAGCTGATAAAATGCAGAGCATAATCAATTTCCATAGAAATATCTGTACTAGATGTCGAAAAAGGCAGATGCTTTTGGACTCTAAAATCGTGGTCAATTAAATTCGTGGATGAAATTTCCGAAAGCTTTTGTTAAATTTTTGCTAATATAAATATTTACTTTCCTTAAATGTTAAAAAAAATTACGCATTAGAGACACTAGATTCCCTTTGAAGGCTTTTTTCAGGTGGGCATCCATTCAAATGGCGTGCTGTCGCAAATAATCAAAGATACCCTCATCATTTTCTGCATTCTATTTAAAGACTGCCTTATTCACCAGTACTGTCTGTATATTGATTTAAAGAAAACAACAACTTTTCATGCCTTTTGTATTTATTCATAACTTGAAGGAACCAGCAAAGTAAGATTTCCAAGAATTTTTTCTCTCAAAGAATTAAAAAACATGAATGATATTTTGTCATAATGTTCAATACTTTTAAACAGGTTATAGGTTAAGTAATTTAAATACAGCAAAGCACACAAAGGCCATAGGGTAGGGATGCCTTCAAGATTTTCTAACGAAATTTGCCTCGCAGTCACGTCCTATTAAGCAAATGAAAAATTATATTCGCGATAACTTACTATTTAATTACATTTTATTTAACTTATCTACTTTTGTTTTGCCGGCCAAACAGTATAGTGCTTAGGGAAGCCTACTTCGGCTCGGAAGGGCTCGGGGTCGAATACCAGAGAAAGCATGAATGTTTGTAAATGTATAGTGCTTTTGCGGCATGAGGCCAAATAGGTACATGGCGAGCCAAAAGTCCTATCGTGAGGCTTGGCGCTAGGGGAGAAGGACAGGATGCCCTCGGACCCCCCCCCCCGGGGTACTCTTCCTCAACGTTGGGGTGGAAGTAGAAGCCCAACCTTCTTGAGGCTCTGTCAACCATTCTTCCTTGAATTACATAGAATACATACAATATCAACTTTTTATTTTATGCCTTTGCAATGACATTACTGCTTCCAGTATCACACCCAGCTTCTACAGAAATATTTAAAGCAGTGCCTCTTTCTTTAAATAATTACTTCATGATGGTCCCAATATTTTCCTCTGTTAAAAGGAAACTAAACAATATTTTAACAAATCGAAAGTAAAATTTCATTTTAACTTAAAATAATATCTCTTAAACGAAATTATAAAATTTCTTCCTCTTTAAAATAAATTTTAGCGTACTTATAATTGTAAAGGCTAGCAATTTAAAAGTTTGAATGTTTTAAAACAAAACTATACAAATTTAAACACTTGTGAGATACAAAAACATTTCGTGGTAATAGATTTAAAAAAAATAAAATATATGTAAGACATATTACAGGAGAAAAAAAAAGAAGCTTCGAACAAAAAAATATCTGATACTGTAAACTTCATTTTGCCAAGGTTGACATCGATGTCCTAAAAATCGATTTTTAGGGTTATTATGCGGCTCTGACGAATCGATCTTTGAAAACTTCTCTAAATCATCTCGAGTGTTTGTAAGATTTAATTGCCCAACTGCAACGAGAGAATAAAAATAGAAGCTCTCTGTCAACCGAAAACTTAGATATTTGCAGTTAGTCTTGTAATATATTTCTAATTAATCCCATTAACAGTTAAGTTATTGTTTAATGAGTGAACAATTTGATGATATTAATTCAGTAACGTAAAAGAAAGGAAGAAAAATGCGCATCCGTATTTCATAGTTTGACAAATATAAAATAAAAGGTTTGACTGCTATACAGCCTTCTGTCTAAGCTTTCGTCCTACATTAAACATCCCTCATTTCGGCTATTTATTTATCTTAATAAATTGCCGAACATCGTATCTTTGTACTTATAAAAACTAATCACGTTCATTTCAATAACGCATGGCTCTGTAAGGTTAAGAGATCACTACAACTTCGGAATTAATAATTTAAATTGCTAGCATAATTTATAATAACATCATCATCCGAAATGGTATTAAAACAGTCTGATATACTTTAGATTAATACATCACCATATGTCCTATTTATTCTTTATGTACATGAGGAATAAAATTGAACAAAGTTACATTATTTTTTTCTTAAGTGATTAATTACCTTTAAAAGAGCATTTACTTATTCGAAAAGAGTAATTTTAATAATTTTATAGTTTTATCTGTACCATCACTTGTCAGTTTTACTGTTTATATTTCCGATCACATGCTTTTTTGACTGCAGGTTTTCAAGAGATGTTCTCTGAAATCCTTCTTTATATCATTTACACGTATTATCTCTGATTTCAGAAGAATTGGAAACAAATCTCGTCTGAAGCAAATACTTCATTGTCTTTTAAAACTGTCTAATGCTTCCTATGATTATCAGATAATGCGTAAAGTCATTAGGTTTATTTATTTAATTTTTTAAGCAGGAGACGTGAAAAATGTGCAGTGCCTTCATCGAGACTCGAACCCTGGAGCTCTTGAAAACGCGTCGAGTATGCTTCCAATTAAAAAACGAAGGCATGCGGAAAGAAAGGAGAAAATACCCTATAAGTAATTCTCAAGCATCTAATAATAACAATTTTAAATCATAATCAGTTAAAGGATACAACATAAAAGAATGTAATCTAATTCTGTGCTTTCTCTCGTGAACTAGAACTTAAGGATTTAATAAGGAAATAAACAGAAAGCTGTTAAATTCGACTATTTCAATTTGTTAATTTCATATTATTAATAAAATTAATTTAATTCTAAATTTTCAAGAAACAGTATAGATAATATGAGACACGTAATAATTACTTTAGATATCTCAAAATTGCAACTAATATATTCTATGAGTAAACTAGACAAATTATTTATAATTCCCCCAAATGCTGTTAACAATTTAAAAAATATAGGAAAAAAATTACTGCTTACATTTAGGATGCTACTTTTCAGGACCATGGCTTCATTCTATATATCCATTATATTATAAAAAGATAGACGCATGTGTTTTATTTTCTCAAGTACTGGTTTTAGACATATAAAGATCTTGAATCTTAAACAAATGTTAGGAAATGTTAAAAAAATTAATCTCAAAGCTGTGGAAGAATACTTATTTGAATAAACAAATTCTTTTCACTAAAATGCTAGGGTAAAATCTATAGTTAGCAAAATATTCCTTTTACGTAGTAAAAGTAGAAATTTTGTAACGATACAAAATTTTCGAAAACATTCCAGGATAAATTTTCTGACTTATGTTATTTTCGCATGCTTATTACCAAAAAATTCCAGAATCTTGACATAAAAATTTAAAGAACAGTTCCTCAGAAAACCGTATTTCCTTTTAACAATTATTTCATGTTTGAGAATGAGCATCGAGTTTTAAATATGTAGTGGGCCTATGAAAAATGTTATAAGTGGATCTCAGAATTTTTTTGCTTGTAAAAATGTGGAACGTCTTGTTTTTAATTAAAGCATAAACAATATTCAACTTAAGAATAACTTGGAATTTTTACTCAGAATTTTTAATGCATAATTCATATCAAAATTAAAATATGATTTTTCCATACAGAGAATTTTCATAAAACTGCATACCTTATTTTAAGAAATTCATTTAAATTCGAAATACGTATCTATGATCAATAATTAAAGAGATTTAATCCGTTTCTTTTTTTTAACCCCGTTCCTGAATTAAATTACGCGTAGTCTTTTTTATTTTTTTCTATACTCATTGCCTTTACAATTTTGCAGAATCATTTGCTAAAACCATTGTATCCAGCTTAGCCATTTAACTCAACCATATCATACCACAACGCTTTCGAGCATGTTATATCAATAACAAACGTAACACGCAAGTATTACGTAGCATAAAAAATAAAAGGTAAAGACATTTTAAATGAGCATTTTGAATAATAATTATATATACTTAAAATGTACTTTATCATTTCGTCTTTTGCTCCTCAGAAATAAACAAAACTGAAAGAAGATTCCTAAGATTTAAAAATTAGTATCTAAATATCGAATAATGTTGGTGCTAAAATTCAATCGAAGGTTGTTCCGTAAACGCAATACGTAGTTTTAATGGGTATGAAATGTTTCAATTTTTTTTAATACTTTACAATTATTGGATCTCGAAAGTAACATGAAAGAAGTTTAAGTTATTTCAGCAGTAGATTTATTTAATAGTTGAAATCATGAATATTTCAAGCTTTGGCCTTCTGTTTGAAAAAAAATAAATAACTCAGTACTGTGTTTTAAAACTGTATTCAGGTATGACGTAACTTATTCTTATTCTCGATACATTTAGCAAAAGACCAATTTTTTTGTTTCAGTTCTGGATTTGAATACAGGAAATTCACTGTGAAAAATGTTGTTCTTCATTACGATAAGTTGATTCAGTTCAAGACAATTAGATAGGTTTGTTTAGGAAATGAGCTTTACTTAAGGAACCCATAAAGTTTAGAGCTTATAAAAGAAGGGGAAAAAAGTCTTATAAACATAACTTAAAGAGTATTAAGGAATGCAATGCATTAGAGTAATAGTTGGAGAAATATTATGCAGATTACTTATTTATTTATTTTGATATTTTATAAGGGCATGAAAATTTCGTGTGAAGCTAAACAATGAGATTAGGACCTAACATTTCTCTTTAACCCTCTCTTTCCCTAATGAGAAGAAATAAAACTCAGTAGCGAAATGTGAAGCACTCACTCATCATAACATGATTTACGTGATGCTACTCTGAATACCAAACAGATGTGGTGCATCTCTGTAATTAAATATTAAATCTCAATGCACTGATGAAAACGCCCATCTTTAAAGTTGAAACTGTGTACAGAAAAATGAAAAATGTAAATGTTATTTCATTCCAACCCTACGTTTTCGCAACTTAAATATATGCATTATAATGGCAATAGAATGCCATTCTAAGTTTCGTGGTTAATTACCGCTCACTCGTGAACCCTTTTACGACAAGTACCTTTAAAGATGATTACGCTGAAAATGATCAGTATTTCTGACAACATTAATTAACATCAGTAATAAATAACATTCCCTAATATGACCACGTCCAAAGACGACTGAAGTCACCAGGAATCGTGAGTGGTCGTCTTACATAATGTTTATTACATTTTAAATTATGCTGATATACAGATTAAAAACTGAAGGAATTTAAAGAACGTAGTAAGAAAAGATGAGATAAATAAAAAGAAACTATCATTAAATGTGAAAAGCATCCTAAAAATAGAATAAAAGAACATAAAGTTACATATAATAATATTAATGTGTTACTATTATGCGTATCATGTAACACATTGTAGAGTTAATTAGGTTATTTTGAAGCAGGAGACATGAAAAACATGTAATTCCCTCGCCAGGACTCGAACCTGGAGCTCTCGAATACGCTTCCAATTACACTACGAAGCATGCAGAAAGGAGGGAGAAAATATCTTAAAACATTAATAAAATAGTCTGCTGCAATTTAAAATCCCTGTTTAGAGCAGTTTTTTTTTCTTTTATTTTAGTATCGCAACCCACATGCTAGCTTCAGTTTATCACGAGTCATATTCCGTTTAGCACAAGTCATATCAGTTTAGCACGAGTCATTGTACGTAAAAATGACAGAAATGGCTTTCACTAAAGTAATGCAATAATTAACTAATAAAATATAAATGTATATATAATTAACTTATATATTACATAACAAAACAAATAACGCTTTAAAATAGTTCGCGACATTTATTGCGTTGCAACTCGTACTTTGAAAACCTCGATTAGGAGAATTAAATTATAGTTTTTGGCATAGAACAAAAATGATTAACCATAATTTTCAAAGCTCTTTAAAGCTTTCTATTGTGCAACTGACAATTTCCTCTCTGTATCTAACAAGAAGTGAAATGTCCCTCAAACACTAAAAGGGGGATAAAACCACTAAAATTTACTGACTGTGTATTAGTGTCATAGAAGTTCCCTCCACAATAAATAATAATTCTCGAAGGATGCTCTTGATTTATGATTTTCTTAGTTACCTTGTATAAATGTAGATTTCCTTTTAGAAATCATAAATTTATGGCCCGAGTAGCTAAAACTTCTGAACTTTACTTTCGTCCGAGTTTCAGTTCCCAAAATAAAAAGTAAGTGATAACATTATGTAGATTCATGTTAAGCAAAAATATTTCTTCTTTGTAATGTAATACAAATCATTGTCTCTTAAGGCATCCTTTACAAACGCAGTCTTTCAGTTCAATAATCTCTTACTGAGTTTAAAGGCTTCAAACAAGAATTTCCGTTTCCAAGATGTTTTCTAATAAAAATATTCATAAAAATATAACCCTAAGAAAGTTCAAAACCAGTATATTTCTTCTGCAAAAGATTTTTCGTGCTAATTTATTTTACTGAAATATTTGTAGTATATCAGATACGTACACAAATTATTGTGTTTTATGTAAAATACTAAAAACAACACAACCGAACCATTCTGTACGATTAAATACGCAAAGGCTATAAGCGTTAGAGATGGTTTCGTTTCAGTTGTTAAAAAGTTAGATTAAGTAGGTTGATTAAGGCAAAAGCGTAAGAGCTATCTGCCTAAAGAGAAGACACTTTTATAGAGGATTTTATAAAGGATCTCCCTTTATATTATACATGAAGAAAACTACTAAAATTTCCAAACAACCAGTCTCTTCGCTGGGATTTGAGTCCGGATCGATTTGCCAATATTTAGTTGTCTTATATATTCAGTCGCTGATGGATATTAATTTCGAAGATAAACTGAGCCGTATTCATGAAAAAAAGAACGAAAATCACTATTTCACTTGCCCCATAGTAGAACTTAGTACTAACTATTCGTTTTTAGTGGTCTTACGCACTGAAATGGTGCACCAAATCATAATTGGCAGTAACTAAAGGATATTATTTAAATAAACTCAAAAATCTGAGTAATAAAAATCATCTTATAACATCCTTTATAGAAAACACCTGTAGGAAAGACATTAATTCGCTCGAAAAATGGTACCTATTTGTTTCAAGTAACAAATATTTTACTGAAAATTAGTTTGCTAATATACTTTCAAAGTGATAGCAATTCTTTAAATAGACTCCAAACTAGTGTTAAATAAATAACTTTGCTAGAAAGTCAGAAAAATGAAAGAAAGAAATGAAAAATGAAGAAATAAAAATGAAATCAGAAAAATCGCCTAGAAATACTACTCGTATATGACTGCTTGATGGTAGCCTTGCTGGAATTATCTGCTCCTGGTAAAAATTAGTTAAGGTAGAACATTTAAAAAAATTCTGAAAAACTGCAACTATCATGTCATCGATGTTACCCGAACTAAAGTTCCTTTTCTGAAAAAGAAGTAAATCTTGCTTTTTTACTCTTCTTCAGCAGAAGAAATAAAAAGCAGTCAAAGGACGTAGTAGTTTTTCAGACATTGTTCACCGGATTTTCTCTTTTACCTATCTTCTCATCTTTTAGGTGTAAGTAGCTAGGAGATAGATTTAAGTCAATTTCAAACGTAGCACTTGATTCCCAAAATTTCCGATTAAAAACGCTTTCATCTCAAATTTTTTATTCCAACATTTATTATTCTTTAATTTTTAAAATCTGAATTTTTTTTAATTGCTTTAGACTTTATGTTAGTGTTAGCAGATGTGAAATTTACTTCCATTGTGTTTTTAAACTTTGGGTTATAAATAAAAATGATTGATCAATAAAATCGTCTTTGATTATTAAAATGCCATTGCTATTCAAGTCTTACAAGTTCTATAAAATTGGTTTGATGAAATATGCAGCCTGAGACAGAATATGATGAATCTAAGTGTAGAGTGTGAATCTAAGTAAGGAGCTTCTCGATTTACAATGGAGTTACCTCCTGATGTGTATCTGAAGCTCCTAAGTAATCAAGCATCATACTTTGTCTACTATACTATAATATGCTCAGAATATTTAAATAGGCAAAACTGTTTCATTCAGTACCGATTTTACGATAGAGATTTGAAAGCGAAAATGAAATTTAATATTAATGTACATAATTGAAGACTACCGAACTTAAAGAATTGAATTCAATTGTTCCATGGTGGAATGCTGTGGCAAACTACATTCGTGCGCAAAATTAAGAGAATTTGCACAGTATGGCGAATTTCTAAAACTTAAATGGACAAATTTTAATGAAATTTGATATGAACATACATTAATAATAAAGAACGAGATGTACCATTCAAAAGTCTTTTTATATTTGCATTATTATCAGTAAAGCTCATAGTGCAGGCATGTCCAAAATAGATGTCTAATATGTCTAAAAATTAGTCTAATATGGGATAAAGTCCCCTTTCACAGCCAGACACATCGTGCAGCGTGATGGTATTCTAGACAGAACGCATTTGAGGAGCCCTTATATTATTCTACCCTACTCCTGCAACAAGGTATTTTCATTTCCGGGCTGATTCTCGGAGGTGAAACGACTTGAAATTGCCGTCTAAAGAGTTTTCCAAACATGTTCTATAGGATTAAGGTCGGGAGATTTCGGCTGGCCAATCCATGCGGCGAATATTCTCCCTTTCCATGTAATTGTCGACTAGCTGAGGACTATGTGGACGAACGTTGTCGTCCATTAACAGGAAGTCAGGACTAACTGCACACAAGACAAGTAGAATACAGGCCTCTTCTCTCTGTACCCTCATAGCAGTCAAGGAACCTTTGTCAAAGACGTGCAGCCATCCAGCACAATATCTGATCAAGCCTCCACTATCGTAATGATCCTTTTCTCTAATGAAGGAGGACTGGTATCGTGTTCCAGATTCTCTCCAGGTACAGGTACACCAAGAATTAGTGCCAAGGCTGAATCTGGACTCATCTGTAAGAAGCAGAATGCTCCACTGAAGACTGGCCCAAGGCGCAGGTTGTTTGTACCATGCTAAATGCGCTCTCTTCTGTGCTTAAGTGGGGCGCAAACAACGAGTCTTCCGGGATAGAGCTATCTTATGAAGTCTTCGGGGAACTGTAGAGAGTGAAACTAGGGTTCCAGTGGCAGCTTACAGTTTATGTGAGAGCTGTGAAGCTGTAACAATCTTGCATCGCCGCTGAAAGTACCAAATAAGGACCTTCATTTGTCACTGTATATCTCTGTTGACCTTGTCCAGGCCTCCTCAATATAGACTCAGTGTCCTAATACTGTTCCAAAAACCGCAGAGGACACTGTGCGTTACACTGAGCTCTGCAGCCACTTGCGCTTGCGATCGGCCTGCCTCCAGTCTACCAACAATTCTCCAAGTCGTTCCATCTATTCATACGTCCGTGGCTACTCATTTGACGTGACATCTTATTAAATTTTCCCAACTCTTGCGAATAACACGGCTAATGTCGTTAATGAGTACGAGTATACAAATTGCCGAAAACCCCTCGTGCGATTATATCCTGTCCACAATCACAGCTCTGCAGACACGCATGTGTACGCTTTCTTATTCGTTTCTAAATATTTGCATAATTCTTCGGCTTCATAATTAGTATCTTTGGTTCAATACTTTTCGTAAAATCAGATATAATTTGCAAATTTTCTTAATTTTGTACACTAGGGTAGATCATTAATTTTACTTTCTTCTAGCTAGGCACGTAAATTCATAAGTAGATCATTTGTTTATACGATTTGATAAAGGATTTTGTTTATAAGATTTAATTGGAATAGAGAGAGCTATTTGATTAGGGAAAAGGATTGCCTAATCAAATAAGGACGTTTTAAGAGAAACTGTCTCGTATCCATGTTACATAGGGGCCTAGCAGACCTCCAAAACACCCTTGCAGCCAGCTCATTCGGCTGGAATCGAACTTACACGAACTACCAGTGTTCAGCGACTTTAAATCCCGGCCACTGGTGGGCTTCGTGAATTCACAGAAGGCAGTAGACATCGACACTTGCTAACTCGACATTTGCAAATAAAACACAATATTTAACTATTACGAATGCATCAAATTTCGATAGCACAGTTTGTTTCCTCTTTTGGATTTTCATTTCTCTATAACAAGCAGATGTATCATGTAGTAGTCTGTCAGCGACCTTGCGCGTACATCCTGCAAGTGTCATATCTAATGCATATAACTAGCTCAGAAAATCATTAACTGGAAAATTTTGAAGTATTATTTCCTTTGAACAAGAAATATTTCAGCGTTGCTGATCATAAAGAGAACAGTTGTTCAAAATTATAAATCAAGGAACTATACGGCTACGACCTTATCTGTAATTACAGCCCATTAATTCTAAATCTGTAACTCTTCTACACCCATAGTAAATTGCTTCCCATGTCCTTACATAACTTGATGTGTTCCTGAAGTATATTATATATTGGATTTACAATAATATGTGAAAATGTATAATAAATATACTTTCTGTCATATTTATCCATCGATAATGTATTTATAAAAACCTCAGTTGTTCTAAAGCTTCTGAGAAACATGGAAACCCCGTAAACCTAAGCAATGAAATATGTTTAAAATCTGGAGTATAACAAATAAAACAAATTTATTAATAATAAGGAACATTAACTCTATGGATAAAACGATATTGAAATAAAAATATAATATACATACAATACATATATTTATTTATTTATAAGACGAATTCACAGCTAAGATGCCAAAATTGTTCTTAGATTCAATCAACACTTTCAGTTACAATATATTTCAACTAAAATAAAAAGTAAATTACGTAAGGTATCTAGACCCATTTTTCCTTTTTATTTTTCAAATGTTTAAATTTCCTAGCTCATAAAAATGCAATGCTGCAATGAAATTAAACTTTCCATTAGTCTTTTAGCGGTAATCAAAGATGGTCTTCTCTCAAAGGGCACCAGAATTCTTCTGAATTACTCTTTTTTCGGCAAGTTATTGATCCTTGAATCAATAAGTTTCTTAAACTGTTTGAGATTATTTTATTTTTCAGCTGTGTTTTCTAAACAAAAAAGAATAGTTGATATATCATCAAGGAAAATAAATTCCTCAAACTTAATTTAAAAAAATTAATTTATAAATAAAGAATAAATGGCACAATACTGGACGAAAAAATACTTTATTTCTTGCATTCATAAACAAAGCTGTTATAGATCCTCCCCTAAAGATCTCTTAAGAGTCATTCCTGAATCCCCAAAGTGTCTTTGGATTCTATGTTGAGAAAGCTATTAAAGAGAAAAATGTAGGAGGAACTTAAAATATATAATTAGTAAGCAGCTGTATTACTTTCACAACAAGATTTAAATGTTAATAAAGAATACGAAGTATAATAAAGTTCAGTTTAGTGAAAAATAACTGATTACAAAATTTTTATTACAAATGCTTTTCGTATCATCTTAATCTGACTTTTTTTTTGATCGGTATCAAAAATGAAGTTCTGGAAAATATAAATACAAACTTATGGATTTAGAGCCTTCTTGATTTACTTTGAAGTTAATGATTTATTTGTTTACTTATTTTAGCTTTTCATCTTTCGTTATTCTTAATATTTTGTCAAAAAAGTTAGTCTAGAAGCACTATAATTAATTGTTTCGGAAAGATATGACATAATCCTATTCTACTTCTTTTTCTCTGAGCGAAGGAGGCATTTTGTAAAGCTGCCAAAGACATGAATTGGAGCCAAATATTCCATACTAAAGTTGTCCGCCTCAATAATCGTGCTCATATTCTTTTCCTACTTAATCTTTTACTGAATAGACGAAGTTGAAATATGCGGAAGTTGCAAAATGTTACTATAATTTCTGTTAGAAGCATCAAATGAAGAATTATTTTGTTAAGACAGTTACCTAAAATGAAATATAAAGGCAAACTTTATAACAAAGTATTTATTCCTTCAATTTAATTTAATTTATATTGAATAAAAATCACGCGAACAAATTACCAGATGTGATAATTTAATTCTCGAAATAACAGCGTACCATCGTCGGTACATAATTCTGTCAAAATCATGTGATTTTTTTTTTTTTTTTTTGTTTTTGTTTTTGTTTTTAAACATCTTCTCTCTGATATGTACATAAATAACAAGTTATTAGAGGTAGGTGTTATTTAAACATTGGGAAAACAACATATATCTGTGTGTGTGATTCATTTGAAAAAATGGGCAATCAAATTTTAAGAACGCATACTAACATTAACTTTTACGCAAAATTTGAAAAAAGTGCTATTGAAATTTTAGGATTATTGAAAATGGCTCATGATGAAGATGCCGTAAAAACGTAAAATGTGTTTGAATAGTTGAGATTCAGTGATGTGCCTAAGAATACCATGGATGACTGCCAAAAAGCAACAGAGAGGAATGTTATTATCCACAGAATACGAGCTTAGGCACGGTACAAAAAGAGATTAATTGTAAGAACTAATAATTCAAGTTAATAAAGAAGCAGACTGATTTTGTCCTGACACTTGGTATATAAAAGATTTCTGCTAAGATTGAGTCTTTCAGTATGTTCCTTGCGAGAGACTATCCAGCTAAAATAGCAAAGACTCAGTTAGATCATTTTGCCTTTTCAACTCCTTTAACCTAATTCAGAAGTCAAACAACAAAAATCAGCGTTATATTTACAAAATTTTCACAGGACTAGTTTCGATGGTTTTACCGAACCACCATCCTCAGCTGCAAAACTGCAAATGAACCAGATAGGTTATAATGATTAGATAAGATAAGAAAGCCTGGACAAGAATAAGCAAGTGGCGCCATCTGTTGGTGAAACCAGAACTAAAACATAATTTCTTTAAAGGCCGAAGGCAAGTTTGGATTGCAATTAGGATCGTTAACTAGAACAGAAAGATTTTTTATGAATGTGAAATGCCTCTAGAAAATCCAGTTCTCCAATGGAAGATGTTTTTTGAATAATTTTGGTAGCAGAAAAACTGAAAGTTTGGTTTTCGGACCAACAATGTTGAGCAACAGATGACTTTTGTGTTTCCTTTTTTCTAACATATGCCTCATGTTCCTTGACGCGAAATTTTAAGGCTCCCTTAGTTTGGCCAATGTAAATTAAACCACACTGGCAAGGAATCCTATAAATACCCCAGGAATTCATATCCGGAATGGGGTCCTTGAGTATGGAACTCGGAATTTTATTGATGGGAGAATAAAGAACCCGAAAGTTAAATTTCTGCAAAATATGTGCAACTTTATAGCTAATTGATGGAAAGAAGGGAATGACAACAGAATTTTTATAATCTCCTAAAACAAGAGTGTGCCTTTTAGTGTGTTGAGATGAGAATTTTTTTAACTGCTTGATTAATAATGTTAGGTGGAAAGCCCCTGTCAATAGCTATTGCTTTTAAATAATTTAGTTCTTCATCAAGGGCTAGTTTGGAGGAGCAAACTTGAAGAGCACGGAAAACATAGGAATAAAATGAAGCTAACTTTTGTTTAGTCGGATGACATGATTTAAAGTGTGGTGGAAAGCAAACCGATGAAGGTTTACGGTAAACCGTAGTACTGAAGTTGGATGTGTTACGTGTGACCAGAATGTCGAGAAACGGAAGAGAATTGCAAGTCTCAAGTTCAAAAGTGAACTGAATAGCAGGATCAATAGAATTCATTGTTGAAAGAACTTTATTTAAATCATGTTTATTACCTTCAAACAGAGTAAAAGTATCGTCTACGTAGCGGAACCATGCCGGGAACTTTAAAGTTTCAAACAATTTGATTCAAAATAATGCATGTAGATATCAGCCAGGATGGGACTGAGGGGGCTTCCCATGGCTAATCCCTCAGTTTGCTTGTAACATTTATTTTGGAAAACAAAATGTATTTGTTTCAAACAGAGTTGAGTGAGAGAAATTAGCTCATCAATTTCGATGCAAGAGAAATGAAATTCGTGAAGTCTGGTTTCTAGACATCTTAATGCACCTTCCACTGGGACATTGGTGAATAATGATTTTACATCAAAAGAAACCATGAGTAAATTACTAGGAGAAATGTTTTTAACTTTTTTTACAAACTCTATTGAATTTTTTATGGTGTAAATGTTATTGTCTAATAGAGTTGAAAATCTAGAAACTAAATATTTAGCTAATGGATACGAGGCAGTACCTAAATTTGATACAATAGGGCGGAAAGGAATACCACTTTTATGAATTTTGGGAAGAGCATATAATCAGGCACAATTCGCAACAGATGGGATAAGTGAATGTTTTAACTTGCCTGAAATGATTTGCGAAGATTTGATCGCAGTTTTTATTTTTGACAAGTCCGAAGGTGAAGGATCTTTAGGGATCGGATTATATGGTCCTTCGTTTAAGAGTTTAGTGACACCATCGATGTAAGTGTTCCTATCCATGACGATGTAAGTGTTCCTATCCATGAGTCCTTTAACCTACTTATTCTTACTATCTCCCAACTTTAAAGTGTGTTGAAGGAACGATGATAAATGATATTTAACAAAATGCGAAACAAGTACTCAACAGCATTACAAAAAGCCGATGTGTACACCACATGACTTCCTTGTACGGAATATTAAATTATACATATTTTTTCCAGCACTTCATTTAAACTCATTTCCTCGAATTTCATTAGAGATATGTTTCTCATTCAATTAATTCAGTTTTCGCTTCGCGGCAAATACATAAAAGCTCAAAATATTTTCATTAAAAATTGAAAAATATAGAAAAACATAAAACACGAAATATAGTTGAAACAATTAAGAAAACACTTTTTACAATTAAAATTACAGTTTCTACGCAAAAACAAGCAATTCAGCCAGCGGGCAAAAAGGCAGATTTTTCAGTGAACAAGACTAAAAGTTTCCTTTCAGTTTCACTCGGCAAAAACACACTAAAGTTGCAGAAAGAATTAATTCACTATTCTGGTAAGTTTCGAACGTAAACAAATATGGCTGCTATAGTAAACAAATATTAGGCTTAGCCGCACTGAAACAACTTTAAATTGTTGATAATTCTACAAATATTGCATGCAGATTAAATAAAGGCATAAAAACCTTAGCCAGAAGATAAGAACAACATAAATCAATCGTTTTTAAAGCCAAAAATGCACAATTTAACAACATATAAGAATAAGAAAACTAAGCTCACTGAGCCGAGTAACAGAGTAGGTATACATATGTAATATATATATGCACTTTTGGTACGGCCGCAGTCCTATATAAAAAATTTCAAGGTTCTGAGGCTATTGTTCTGAGTTATGCGAGATACATATATATGTACGTACAGATGCCACGAAAAAATCTCTTTTGAATCCATTTTAGATCAGTTTTATAATTCGTTTTGGAAAAAAGAATTCCTTATTCTGTCCTTACGTATAGATGTCACGAAAAACACCATTAAATTGCATTCGATAGAGGTCAGAATGGATATTTTTGTTGAAATATGGAACTTGGAATTTTTCTTATCACAATACTTCCTTTACTTCGTACAAGGAAGTAAAAATGAATTACAGTCCTTCTTTTACAAATGGGAACGTCATTTCAATCAGTGTACAATGACAGCAATGAACATATGAGAAATACTGATGTCCATCCATGTGGCCAATAGGAATGTTCGTGTGGAAAAGTTAAAAGTTTTCACTGGAGACTAAATATTTTCTCTATTACGAAACTATCTCCATTGCTCTTTGTTTATCGCAATCAAGCTATAGTATTTATTTACATATTTTAGATTTTTTGTCGGATTCCTTAGGATCGTAGCATTTTTAAAGTTTTGTTTTTTAAATGAGCATTATTCTCAGTTTAATTTTAAAATTTCATACTTTATTTTTGGCATACCAGATTTGTATGAACTATCGTTCTTCGCGGCGGAGGATGTTCTATATCCATTTAGCAATGCTTATAAAATTGTTCTTGGTAACACTGCGTGAGCCAGTCTCAACCTAGCGCGAGATGATATCACGAAATGATGAAAAATAATAAATAAAAATCTGAAAGCTTTCAGATTTTACATTACGCCCAAAGGGCCGGTTTTTTTTAACGTTTTGTGTGTTACTTTTATTTATTAAATATCATGTTCTTCGCACTTAAACCATAAAATTCAATTCAACAGCAACACCGCAAAATAATTTTAAACTGATCATATCTTTAGAATTTCCGATACACAGTCTCGCGCTGGAATTTTTTTTTTTTTTTTACAGTGTTGCCATTTATCGCTTTGAAATCGTTGAGTTTGTTTATCAAAAATTCTTTAATGTCTAACAAAATATGAAATAAATAATAAAAAAAATTCCAAATTCCAAATTAGGGCTTCCAGATGCCCAAGAAGGATTACGCAATTCAAAATTTGATGGCTCTAGGTACCGTTGTTTTATCGCAATGCGAGAAAGATAGATATATTTATGCAGATTCTTCATTATTTTTTTTTCTTTAAATATAATACAGGTCCGTAATATTTGGTGGCAACAGTTTGAAAAGTAAATCAATGCAGAAAGTGAATCAAAGAAAATTCCGAAACGAAATTAATAGCCTTTCTGGGCTAACGCCCTTTGGGCATTGTAAATATTTTTTGTATGATGCAATAAACGAGAACAGTACAGCATAGTCATAAACTATGGTACAATGCAGTTAACGGTGGTGTGATTGGCTGCTGTAGTACTACAGAATGTTACAAAGATATGTGAAAATAAAGATTACATATTTAGCTAAATGGAGCTATTTGTCTTATTTGTGCCAAAGTGACCATTGTTTGTGTAACGGTAGAACCAAGACACTTAAATACTCTTCTTGAAGGGAACAACATTAGATGTTTTATTTATATTTTGCTTAATTCTTTATATGTATATCTCCCAAATTTTGTAGGTAAAAGGAAGAAACATTTAAATCTTAATTTATTAAATTAATAATAATTGTTTATTAATTTGAGTAGTTACCCTAGATAGTAATTTTAATAATTCAGATTATCGTTATTAAAAATTAATTTTTATATATTCTTAAGTAAATAAAACATTTTATAACAATAAAACATTTTAGAACCCATATAAAATGCTTTATTTTCTTTTACGAATTTTTCTTGATTCAAAAAAACTGGATGTGTTTTTACTCATTTTTTCACTTTACGTTATTTAATTTTTTATAATTAAATGTGTCAATTAACTATGGTCAATACATATGGAAATAAATAATATAATCACTTTTCTGGGTACTATGTAATAAAGCCTTTACAAAAATTAATTAATTTCTAAAATCTGTATTATTGTGTAATTAATTAAAGCTGTATTAATTGTGTCCTCATTAGTGGTTATAACCAAAACCATTATTGAGGGTATTTCTACAATTTTGTGATGATAATGATTATATCTATGCAAACTTTTGATTTTGTTTACTATAGAATTATATTCATGTTTTATGTACATTAAGCATTATATTTATTACTACAATGTAAGTTTATGCAACATCGCTTGCACACTGAGATGCAACAAGTTACTTTGGCAATCACATTTTTAAATTTAAGTTATAAATACGTATACGAGTACAGCAAAATCGTTTCATAAAATTGCCTTAACCAGGCAATTTGCTTAATTTGTTCGCTATTAAATTTGATCATTTTTAAAACGCACCAGATGAATTTCCTTCCTTTTCAAATACATTAATTGATTTTTGCAGAAGAGCAAAAAGCAATGAAGGGATCGGCGGGCTTAGAAATGAAATGAAGAAATTTGTAAAAGCCGTCCGAATAAATTTTTTGTGGGTACGTTTGGCATCATCTCACATCCGTAAGAGCTTAAAAGATACTAATTTAATAATAATGTGAATCCAATTAATCCTAATAGCTAGACATCGGGGATTTCTTCTACGATGCATATTTCTTTGCTTTTTAGCTGTTAAATGCTGTTTCTGTAGAAAATTCTTGCAACAGATAAAAAGTAATTGCAGTGTCTAGTTATTCAGATTCTTGTCTAAAAGGAAATTTGTTCACCTACTTTCAGCATGACAAACTACGTTTTTTACTTACTACTGCTACATTTTACGTTCTGCCATGGAAACTTTTGGAATTGATATGCACTTTTGTAATTGGCGTAACTTACATCTATTCCCATTCTTTGACGTGCAACTATGATATGAATGTTCATACTGTTCTGTATAGTTTAGTAGTTCCAACCATGAGTAAGAGGTTGCAAAAATTGAATCATGATCAATTGATTCGTTCAACAAGGGTTGGTAGTTTTTAACTGTATCATATTTATTGCCATGTTACGAGACATTTATAATTATTGCAGTGAGTACACAGCTCAGAAAATCATTGCTTAGGAACTTTCGTTTCTGAATCACTTACTTTGGGATGAGCAGATTTGTTTCCTGACATTTCCAGTTTGCTGTTTCCTATCGCCTTGTAAAAGTTTTCCATTTGTTTTCATGGGAGGCTTATTTTTAAAAATTAAGATGATTGATGAGCTTTGTTTTATGCATAGAATTTGCAGCCATATAACAAATATCCATCAGTAGTTCTCTCTGGCATTGAAAAACAAAATATTGCTGAAAGTACATCGTTTTTAAATAAATTATATATGCTTATAAGCAATGAGTTGTTAAAATGTAGGAGATTAATGGAAGATCATGTATGCCGTGGACTAATAGTAGCTTCTTTATTTTATTTGGGCACAAAATTATACTTATTTTAGAAAACAAAATCTTTTTTATGCATCCAAAACCTTCTTTGTATGACAATATATTTTCAGCACTAAAGCCATTTTTGGCAATGCAAAAATGGTTTTAAAGTACAATATCTTAATTTTTGTTTTAGAAGTGCTTCAACTTCCTTAAACATTTCTGCTCAGTTTTGCAGCACTGTAATACAGCGTATGGGCAAATTCTTTGAATTTATTCTCATACGAAGTAATATTACTACGACGCATTGGATTTCAATGAAATGCAAATTCAAAGCAGCAACAATGGATTAATGAAGTCGCTTGTTATTCTTACTGGCTTTTTTGCAAAAGAACCTACCAGCGGCTGAGCGGTAAAATCGCTGAACACTGGTAGTTCGGTCCGAGGTTCGAATTCCGCGAACGGGCTGGCTGCATGGGCGGTTTCGTGGTTTTCCTCATGTGTAATGTGTATACGAGCCAGTTTGCCTTATAGAGTCCTCCACGAAGGCATGCCTCCTCTTAGGCGTATAGCCGTCGAGTCTTTACGGTAATCACATAAGCTAAACCAACTCAAAACTTTCTTGCAAAATTACAATAAAAGGCATCATCTAATCAGAATTATAAAGCTTAACTTTTGCGCTTACTGGTATTTTTCTGATTGCGCTTTGCTAAAATCTAACCGCTTAATTCTTATATTGCACCTAACGATCTTATCTAGTATATTTTCTTATCTTTTATCTATCTTGCTTGATGTGATGTCTGTTTAGCATCTTTGGAGAGAGCAATTGAGGAATTCATACACCTAAAATACCTAAAAGGTAGTTCTAATTCCGACAATATGTATAAGCCCAAATATAGCTTGCGTTAGACTAGAAGAAGGATTATGTTTATTGCTGAGATAAATATTTTAGGGATTTTGCTTTCAACTCGGTTTCAAAATAGGTAAACCTGTCACATGCTTGTGCATAAGAAACAAAGCTGAAAAGAAGCTAATATTATTTTTATATGTTAATGAAGGATTGTCACTATTGCTGATCCACAATAGTTTGAAAAATTCATCACAGAATTTGTAACATTTGAGCGGTATTTCTAACTCACATAAATCAGACTCTAGTTGCTCAGTATTATCAGTAGTGAGCTATGAAGTGAGTTAGCTTCTGTAGCTTAAACTAGCTGGAAAACAGAAGCAAGTAAAAGCTTAACTTAATATTATTCGGTCTCACAACTTGTGAGAGCTAAATTAAAATAATACAAAACAGTAAATAAATCTCTTTGATGGTGCAGCAATTAGCTGGAACTTAAAACTCAGTTGGATACAGTACAAGTACTTCTACTCAAGGTTACAAAATCTTAGGCTGAACAACCTAATCTAAATTAAGACCAACTTACCATTTAGACCAAATTTCAAGATTCAGAATCACAATAAAACTGCTATATATTTTTATCCTTCAAATTTAACATTACTTTATATAGAAGGACAAAGTTCAGTCATCAGACATTAATAATAAAAATCCTTTAAAAATTTGGGATGAAAATTTGCTGTCCCCTGATAACTCTTATGATGAAAGAAAGTATAAGGAAACTACACAAAGTGGTGAAATCTTTTCCAGTACGAAAACATTTGCTTTAATATACATTATATTAGATATAAGAATGCATTTATTATATCGGTATTTTTTCACGGCAATTTTAAAACTGCTCAAAAGCGAATGGATCAACGTAAAAAAAGTGTATTCAGATGCCTAGCAGTTTTCATTATTAAAGGTTATTATATACAACTGCGAGCATAACCAGAGGAATCGAAGTGCTAAAATGGTACATATTTCAATGAATGTCGATAGCTAAAAAGTCTGTAAGTGCTGCAGTGACATTTTTTATTTGGGGAGATAAGTCATGAACTAGATAAAGGCATTATTCTAACTGGGCAACTAAAGCAGAGGCAATTATAACTAATGAATGAGTTTTTAAGAAATTTCATAAATCGACTATTTAGTGATGATGTGACATGAAATTTCAGTAATTCCAGAGGACAATGAGACTTCAGCAAAATCCCAGAGTTCCACCGAAGCACACAGTATATTAATACCAAGCACGTTTTCATGCAAGAAAAGTTTGTAAAGTAAATTAATATACCTACAGAGAGGGCAAAACTGTTAGCATAATAATTGAGTCACTTTTTTTAAGCTTGATTATTTAATCTTTCTCGTAAAGCGGAAACCTAGTATTTAATTTCAGGTAATGTAAATGTTAGATTTTTAATTGTGACATGACATGCAAATTTATTTACTCTCATGCTGCAGTGTTACTTAAGTTTCCTTCTATTGCTCTGATGTTTTCTCATGCACATTAAAATATTTAAATAATAATTACAAAAACTTCTGTTATTTTTAGGAAACCTCATCCCAGAATTACACTGTTTAAACTTTTAGAAAACTGTCATCTTATTTGCAAATATGAATTGTTTCTAGTTTCTTGAGAACAATCGCCCTATTTAACCAACTTTTCCAACAATTCTTCTTCAGACATGTTTCCAATTAACATCATAGTTATTCAGTACATTTTTAAATTGCAGAATTCCTATTCTGTTAGCATAAACTAAACAGGGACATAACTTTGACTAAATTAACTTTCCAAAATTCATAAGGAGTGTTGTCTTATAGTTAGTTACCAATTCATGTCAGATAAACTCCCAGCTTATAATACAGTGACTGCATCTATTAGTAAAAACTCGAAAGTTGAAAGACTGAGTTTCCTTCTTTTGTGAAGTTCACATAATTTTGGAAACTAAGCTATAAACTGCAAGATTTTCAAATGAGCCTAATAGTCCAATGCAAAGAAGCAACTGTTAATTAAACAGCCCCTTGTGTACATAAGAACACAATATTATCTTCTCGGATGGCAGTGAACAAGCCCTAAAAGTTTTAAAACAAATAAAAACTTCAAATCACCTTCGTTAACGGAAACCGTAACCCACACTGCGTTTGCCTTCTTAGCCCTTCCAAACAATTAAACCTCCGCCTTTGTTTTCCTACAAAGAATTTTTAACCCTCCAGTGTAAGTTCTCAGCGCAAGGCAGTTACAGACACTGTTTACTGTGGAATTTCGGGAGATTTCTTTGCGTTGAAATTAAGAAGGATTAATTGGGGTGATAGCGAATTTTCCTTTCAAGCTTATTGTGGCTCCTTTTTACTTATAAAAAGACAGAGATACCTCAGTTTTTATCTAGATAGTTTAGGAATTTTTCTTTCGAAATTCTTCGTTAAAAGAAATTTACCGTAAGAACTTACAACTAGCAAGCGTTAACTTGGGATAGTTACAATGAAACATTTTTACGTAAATTTGAAGATAAGAAAGTATTTTGTAGCATAATCTTTTAAGCCAGGTGTTTAAGCTTTGTACTCAAACGATTATGAAATGTGGTAATTTTTCAATTCCTTTTTGTAAAATTAACTCGTGGTTAGTTAAAAATGGTCGATTCATATTTTAAATTTTCCATTCTGAATTTAATTTTGTACTCATAATTATAAGAACAAATAAAATGCTATAAATTTTGTCAAGACGCCCGATTTCAAGACCAGAGATTAAATACCAAGATATTTAATTTTAAAAACCAAATTAATAAGTTCAATCAAGCCTCTCATTCTCAAATTTTCCCTAGAAATGAATTTTATTTTTGTTACGTTAGGGAGTTTGACTGGCTTTGGAAGTATAAACTTGTTTATAACCAAAATATAAAAGAGTATACAGCAGAATTCATAGCGGTCTACTCAACTTTAATAAATGCACTTGCCCAAATCGCATATATATTTTGGTTTTTCATATTCGTTATTGTCGTAGAAACTGAGTGATTACAGAATTTGAAATTCTGTCTGGGATATCATTTAGAAAATCCCGCTTCTGAAGAGTACATAAGGGTAGTTAGTTGATTTAAAGAGTTGTGCAGCGGTATCGATATTGGAGTCCTTTACATATAGTGAATAATATTTTATATAAACCCACAAAGAATGAAGTAAAATTAGAAAAAAACTGTTTTCCATGAGCTAGATTCGTCCAACTTGTGTGACAAATGTATCAGACCAGATTGTCGCTTGACTGTTTGGAAGAATCGTCGTGGAGGAAGGAAAGAGAAGACACCTCTAAAATGGTTTTTCCCAATCACTCCCTTGAAGAAATGGGACGCTTTTCATGGAGACCAAAACATTCATAACTTGCCATTAATGATCAATGGGTTTCAAAATGACCGGCAAATACGTCGTAAACATAAGTATAAATGAATATATTTTTCTTTTCTACAATATTTCAGAGTCCTAAGTATATGAAAAAATTGAGTATAGTACAGCAGAACTGAAACAGAGTATACAGTATTCTGAACGGAGTTAAATTCTGTACTTTTCACGGAACAGTTTTAATTTGAATAAAATGTTTTCACAAGTTTTCGATAATTATATTAGAAAGAAATTTTAAGATAATTCGATTTTATTCGTCTAACGATTACAAAAATTAAAATCAAAATTTATGAATCATTAATATTAAAATTCACACAACGTTTCCTTTCTATTTACAAAGTTTCTTCCTGAAATACTTTATGAAATATGAGATGACTTTCAACTTCTGAGTCATCAAATCAAAAGTCATAGCCACTCTATAATGAATGCTCTCTTTGGTTTATTTTAAATTACAGCACCTTTTATTTTAATAGTTAAATACGTTAAATATTGTTGCTGATTTTTACTTTCCATGTACTTAATTTCTTATGTGTATTTCTGAGAAGGAAGGAGGGTTGTTAATATTATTTAAAACATGTCACTGAATTATTAAGGAAATAATGCTTTTAATACTTATTTTTTTTACCCTTGATTTCATCAATACACATTCTAAATTTTTTCCTTCACTACTTAAATATGCATCTCATAGACAGTGTTTTAGAACGCCTTTTAATAGATTGTTTCTCAGTACGAACAATTCTTGCTTTCTCGTACGAACAATTTCTTCGTTGAAACCAACGAAATAACATTTAAAATGATACAAAGTCCGAAGTTAGTGTAAACTTGTTGAAAGCTTTTTCAACACTACATATATTTTCTCATGCGAAAATATGCTGTGCAAATTGAATGTTTGCTGCGAATATGTTTGGTGTAAAATTATTTGTCCAATAAATTAGTTATAAACTACGGGGAACTTTTTCTCCCTCTTCAAGTGTTCAATCGATATTAATATACGTTTGAGACTTCAAAATATAAAAAACAAAATGAGTAGAAGAATTTTCTTTACAAGACACAGTATTAAAACCCTTGTTTGCGGTATTGAAAAATAACAGCGGATTATTTTATTTATGGCCCGGATATATTTTAAACCATTGTTTAATGACATTTAAATGCATGTATTCCGCAAACAAACTTAAAACAGAGTTTAAAATTTCCTATGACGGTCCTCTTTTTTGTGAAGTTCCCTACTGCAATTAGGTAACACTAAATTAATGTTATTCCTAAACCTGATCTTCAGTATCGTCTAAATATCTTCGTATTTTTCTAAGAAAATAATGTAAAAACTTGCATAACTGTGAGTTTTCATTCTAAGAAACGATTGTGGAATGGGCTAGAAGCCAAATAAATAAATAAATTATAACGTATTTTCTCACTCTTTTCTTTCGTGGTGTAATTGAATGCATACTCGACGCGTACTTGAGAGGTGCAGTGTTCGAGTCTCAGAGAGGGCATTGCTCATTTTTCATGTCTCCTACTTCAAACTAACCTAATGACTCTACAAAACGGCCAACTAGCGGCCGATTGGTAAAGTCGCTGAACTATACAATTCGGTCTGTGATTCGAATCCCGTCAACTGATTATCTGCATGAACGTTTACATGGTTTTCCCCATGTGTAACGTGTATAAGAGCCAGTTTCGCTTAGAAAATACTCAAAGAAGGCATTCGTCCTTTTAGGCAGATAGCATTTCGAGTGCTTTGTCATAATCCAATAAACCAAAGCAAACCAAACTCTATAAAATAATGAAAAAAATAAGATAATAATACTTAATATTATTTAAATTCCTGTATTTTAATCTGTTTCTGTTTATATGGATATGTATATACACAGAGAGAAGAGGAAAGAGTGTTTGTGACTCCGTACCTGCTAGTACAGTATTTTAAAACAGGGATTCCTACCTCTTTTCTTGCATCGACCTCTTTTAAAAGTACGGTTTCTTCATCAACCCTCTTACATTTTTTTTTGCATAATATTGTAATAAACCGCATACAACATCATAATAATAAAAATAATTGCACATAAATAAATTTAAAAATAATAATTAGACTTTTGTATTATTATTATTTTTAATTTTACAAACATGAACAAGCTTTCAGAAGCAAAATCCCAAGCTCTAATTTGCACAAAAACTCCATTTTAATTAATGTAATGGTTGCGCTTGTTGTATTTGTGCATCTGTTTTTAAATATTTGGCATAAAATTGCTTAACTTAATCCTGAAATCACTTCGTACAAAGATATTCAGCCTGTTTCGCCTTTTACGTAGCTATAGTTACTGACATGGCTGAAGCCTACTTCTGCAAGCTAAGAAAAAGGAAAAAAACTTCAATCTTGGTAAAAACTTTTATTTTGAAATAATTCTTTAGAATGAATTTTAAATTCTAAAATTTAGCACCCACATGCATTTTGAGTAATGCGCATGAATATCCTTTCTCAATGCAGTCGACTCTTCTTGTATCTTAATTTCAAGCTCAGACATATTGCAATTCGACGATTCTAATGAGCCATGATTGATCATCCAAATTTTCAACGTCTTTAATGCAAAAATAATTAAAATCATCTTTTTAATATTGCAGTGGCTTGGACATTATGTTGAAAACAAAATGATCATGTGATTCTTTGGCGATCGTGCGTTTTCAAACGTCTGATATCTTTTCCCCGGCAGGCCTTGCGAGAAAAGTTTATGTAAAAATCTTTAGAATTCTGAATGTAACGTACATATTTTTTGCTTACTAGGTTTAATTTATTCTTTATTCTTTTTCTCGGATTACATGATTAATTATACTTGGTTTATAATTCAGTCTAATATGTCTATATATCAGATGTGTTATGAATTAAAATCAGAAAAACTTGAACAACATCGTCTTCATGCGAGAATCTCGTTTATTTCTTTAGTGTAATATAATATTATTTTTTTATATAACAGCATATTGTAAGGAAATTTGCTTCTCCGTATTTTTCCGTTTGTGTTTTCCTGTGGCCTTGAGTTTTGCTATTTTTATATTGCATTTATTGCGTAAAAAAGTTATATATTTTTAAATGCCTTTTTTTATTTTTAAAGTATATGAAGTAATTTTTGTATATATTTTCCCTTTATATTTATTTTATATTATTTCTTCATTTATACTATAATATAGCTTGATATAAACAATTAATTATCAATAATTTTTTTTTTCCAATCATTGGGATCTTGATCACGACAATCAGTTACAGGTGCATATTTGAGTATCGGGCCTTGATCATCACTGATCCTTTTTAAAATTTCATCGATCCCCGGAGGGTCATTAGCAACCTCAGTAGAAAACCCCGTTTCAAAGGAACCATAGAGAAGGGAAAATGCTGCTTTAGTTCCTAAATGCATACTAACTGACAAGGGAGCTTAACGTAATAAAACAAGCAACTCAAACGTGACTTATATTATTTTTCAGTTTTCTACAGTAATTATGATCACGAGCAGCTACAGGCTGTTTTTGGGCTAATATAACAAAAACATGGGTATAACAATTGTCAAAGAGGAATATTATGTGTACGTTTTCAGCTTACAGGTTCACTCATACTCTGTTTGATGGCAAAGGATCTTGTTTAACAGTAATCAGAGATTATTTGACTCATCCTTCTTTCCGTATCCACACTTCTGTATTAAAATTTATTTGCACCTGCTTCTAGCAATCTCCCTGCATTCATTCCAAGGTCATTAAATGTATTTCGTTTTCATAGCTTATTTAGAAAAAGAAAATTCTTATTTTTACCATATTTCTCATTCGTTGCAGATGAGCTAAAATCCCTTGTGTGCTTTGCCACATTCCGATACCTAATGTTAATAACCTTAATCACATTAACCTTAATTAACATTAAGGATTGTCCGATCCTTAATGTTAACATCGGCTTACTATACTCTCAATTTCAGGCCTATTTTAAATATAAGTAAATGACTGAAATTTATACAAAAAAATAATTTTATATAAAAAAGGATTAGGTCAGGTTACGTGACTGATTATATCAAACCATGTGAGCGCTATATGCCTTCAAAGAAGAAAGCGTCACAGAAGACATTCTAAGACATCAAAAGCAACAGAGCGTATAACATTAGATTATATATAGCAACATAGTAGGTCCTCCCTAAAAATCCTATATTATTGACTAATAGCAATTCGCTATTTATTTTATTTTGTACATTTGCCTAACTAGGCCAGTTTGTATAGTTTTTCTTACACCATTAATGTGTTTATCATTTACTTTTAATAAGTGGACGCGTCGGGAAATGAAGCAGAAAACTTGAGACTAAAGTTATTATCTAGGTTATTTTATCAGTTAATTAATCAAAAGTATCGTGTACAGTCTCGATTCTTCTGTTTTGACGAAACGCGATATGGAATTAGCTGGATTTGAAAACCATTGTGCATTTTCCCTGAAGAGTCCATAATGAGATTCGAATTAGGCTAATTTACCATTTACCGCTTTTTGTATTTTTGCTTATGTGTTATATAACTTTTGTATTTCTATTCAGATGTTTTAAGATAGTTTTAACTTTAATCAACATATTACTTCCAATTTGATTTGAGTTTTAAATTCGCTTTAACTTGGGTTAAAATTATTCACCGGAACCACAATATCAAATCTGCTTTAAAGCAAAAGCATGAAAAATATTCTTTATACCTTATTTTCTAATTTTTGCAGCTGAATGCGCAAAATTCTTGACCACAAAGGTCTTTTTTAGTTTGTTCTCCTTTCTTAAATTATATACATATATACATATGTAAGGTAAAAAAATTATGTAGATCTCAATAAAACATAGTAAGTCTGAAAAGTACAGTTTAAACTAGTAATAGTTCTTAATTCCCCTTGTCTACTGTATTCTAAAAATAGACATAACTTTTCTGGACTGCGTCATTTCTAGATCAGCCAACATCATATGGTTTGCACAACGCTGATGACATAGCTAATTCGGAATCTGAACTCAAAACTTCGAAAACTGAAACTTTTCTCTTAGTAATCAACCGAAATTAAAACTTTCTCTTGTTGAGCCTCCATATTAGATAATTGTGCACTTTTGCTTCTGCTTCCTGTTTTCTTTAAGACGCCATTTCGCTCGCTTAGCTCCTGCCAGCTATTGTGCATTATTCTAAAAATATAATTTGCATAAAATTGTGGGATGCATATAGCGGACCCACAATGATGATGTGAAATGAAAAAGAATATGTGTTCTCAGAACTCATTATCCAGGAATAAAATTATGCGCGGAATTAACGGCTACGTTTGTCGTCGAGGGTCATTTTCCTAACTACGCAGTAAAACGTCCTAACGCAGAGAATCATTGCCAGTCCGTTGCAGCTTTCTCCGAGTCATCCTGTTGCATACATATATATATTATTTATTTAATTCTTCGATTTATTATAAAAGTAATTTAATTGACATAGAGAATATTTTGTGCTTGTCTTATTTATTTCTTTAAATTTGGAATATAAATAATTTAGAGATTTTATTCAAAACATATCTTTGCCTATCTAAAAGTCCTTGTTTGCGGGGAATAAACTACACACTCCAGCGTTTCACTCAACAAAATTGAATAAGGAAACTTTGGCAGGCAAAGCGCATTGCTAAATAATTAAGTGACCTAGAAACACGAAGCGCGCATTAACAACATAGTTAAATACTCCTTTTCAGGAACGCCATTAGTAGCTGGAACTAACCAAATGCTGATGCTGTTACTTGACATCGAAAAGGCTTTTACAGTCTGCTGTAGGAAGACCTGACTTTAATTGCTTGTTAAACAGCGACCGCTACGCGCATAACGCTGCCTCTTGAGCAACAGAGTAATTAGAGAAATTTATTAGTTAACAAAGTTTTGTTAGAGAAAATGCTCTTCAGGTTTTATTGGAAGTCGATAACAGAGAATTTTTTCAATTTTTCAAGAGAAACGTTTTAAGTCCAAAAAAGTTTCCGTTGTTGTTCCCAATCAATTAACGCATCATTCTTACTTCAACAGTTCGATGATAATCTTATTACTAGTTAGAAAAATGCACGTTCGCGACAGTCATTAATTAAGAACCTGAATAGAAAACTTTAAAAGTTATAATTAATGATCCTAATTTGCAATTTACTAAGCAACAATTTTTGAACTTTTTGCTTACATATAGTTACATCATAAGCGGAGGAAATGATATCAAGAAAATGTAGACTTCTATTTTAAAGACACATCACACATATTTGCGTATGCAGGGTTTCTCGTAAAGCTGAAGGACTGAGTATCTCTTTACGTTGGTTTTAAGCAAATGATGCCGGTCTAAAGCATGCGTCAAAAAGGCAGACTTCCAAATTACGATAATTTTAGTCATATGATTCTTTTTAGTGTTAAAAAAAATACACCAGATTTGAAATTTTACAGGATTTTGTTCTTTATCTTATTAAAGATTTTCTTGAAAAAATTTCGTTAATAATAAACAAATTTACCTCTGAAAAAAATTTCAGACCTGTACAATACATAATTTAAATCCTTTAACGGAAACAATGCAATGAATTTCCAAATTTCCATTTTAAAGAGCAGTTTAAAAACTAAGCAACTAAATTAAGCAATGTAAGGTAAAATTTTATAATTGCTAGTAACTGCGAATAATTAAGAATAATTTTGAAATTTATAGTTATATTTTCACGCTTGTCTGATTTCAAAGATGCATTATCTTTTATTTTTGCATTCCAATACTTATTTCCATAACTCCCTTTGTTCATTTGTATAAACCTCCTAAAATTAATTAATGATATCACCAGTAACTCTGACCGTATGAGGAAGAAAACTTTTGTTTGCTAGATTGAAACCTCTAAGAAATGCACTTGCAAATTTTTAATGTTCTGCATTATTTTATTCACTTTATTTCTGTGAGCAAATTTGCTTTTATATTGTCATACATAGTGTTAAAAGAATTAATAATATTTGAGCGTTGAAAGCGATTTAGAGAGTTTCTATTAACTTTCATTTTAAAAAATCCCCTTTTGTGACCAGCAATTCCACTTTTCAAGTCTCAAAGATGTCGTAGCATTTCCTTCTTTTTTATGTTTGGCGGAATCTTACAATGAAATTTTCCAAAGATTTTTAATAAAACACTTTCTTTTAAACAAACATATAACAATAAAGAAACTGAGCTCACTGAACCAAGTAACAGAGTGGATATATATATATATATATAAACATATATTTATATACTTTTCTGAGGCCGATTGTAATCAAAATGGGAGGTGCAGATCTACATGTTATAGCAGTCCTGCATACAAGATTTCAACTTTCTGAGGCTATTCGTTTTTGAGTTATGCGAGATACATACATACATACACAAAAAAATATCTTCTGAATCCATTTTAAATCAGTTTTATAATTCGTTTGGGAAAAAATAGTCTTACGTACTGTTCTTACGTACAGATGTCACGCAAAAACATCGTTAAATTGCATTCGATAGCTGTCAAAATATATTTTTTCGTTGCAATATGATACTCGAAATTTTTCGCGATTACAATACTTCCTTTTTACTTCGTACAAGGAAGTAGAAGTATATAAATTAGAAAATTCCAGTTTAGTTTTGTACTAATATCACAGGTTTGAAGACCCTTTAACAAATTAAAGTTAAAATATTTATACTTATGTTCATACCTAGTGACTAGAACAATATTACGCTAGAGATGCTTTTACTACATTCATGCCATGTGTACTAAAATGTCTTTATATTGCAGAATTTAACACGCCTTGTATTCCAACTATATATTAGTATTCTTGTCTTCCCCAAAGTACTATGAAACGACGCGTCGAAGTGATTGATTAGAGTTTTATCAGATGGAAGAAAAAGGAGAGTGGGCTTACACTCAGCTTCTTAAAGTGTGCCTTAGATTTTTCTATTCCTTTTAAGGACACAAAAAATCATAAACACTAGTTACTAGTTACTTAATATGCATTAATCTCTAATGTATTAAATGTTCAAAATTCCTTTAAAAATTGTATTGAGGAAAACATAGCAGCAGGCATTGAAAAGAAATCTAGTAACATAGATAAAAGTAATCTTTAGTACATAGAATCCTACCATTCTAGTATCTTCGGAGACAAATTATTACATTCTTATAGACCACATGTAAATGGTTGTCAAAATACTCTTCCGTGAAGAATTATGGTATATCTTCATCCGTATATCATTACGAAATACCTTCATCGCTTAACTATATAAAAAAAACTTCTTCAGTGCAATTAATCTATTAATTAATAGGCGTTAAATAAAAATAATAAATAATAATAATAATAATTTATCCACGAGTTAACGTAAAGTATAAAAAAACTGTGAGCTATATAGATGATGAAATTATCAATTATAAAAATAAATTGCTTTAATTTTTACTTAGTATCGAAACATTCGGTTAATTAATTTTTAAGAAAAACAGATTAAGCAAAAATATTTGACATTTTCATTTTGTCTAAAAATTTACTACAAACAGAGATAGCTTTATCAAGATTTCAGCGGATTCCTAATCTTCGTTTTACAGCTGAATTACCATTAAAAATAAATAATAATAACATGAATTTTCTAAAGCATACTCAGGATGATTAAAAAACCTTGTTCAAGTAGTTTTAGCTTCTCAGTCTCTGATCTAAATGCAGGTTTGAAACTAAACCAGAAAACTTAAATGAGAATAATACTTCTTTCAAATGATAATTCCCAGACATTTCATTTAATATTTTTACTTCCGTTTATAATTATAGCTATCTCGGAAACAGAAAATTTTGCCGTTTATTAAAATTTGATAAAATGTTTAACAGATCTTACTAATAAAATGCATTAATCCTTAAATGCAAGTTATTTAATTAATTAAATTTTTATTCAATCTGAATAATTCTTGTATCATGAATATCAAGGTATGATATCTGTTCCCTCAGAGAAATAATTATCTTTTTTCTCCAATTTGGCAATCCTGCTGGATTTTAAATATATTCATTGCTGCAGTTTGTCAGTAAAAAAATTATATAACACTGAAAAAAAATCCTACTAACTGATTAATCCATTCCCTAAAGTGGGAAAGAGTATCATTTCACTGAATCGAGTCAACAAAACCGCACTAAGTGAGGTTTTTTGTAAATCAAAGTATTTCAGATTAATATGGATATATTATTACCGCTTAAAAAAATTAAGCGATATATTATTACCGCTTAATCTTATCTTCTGTTTCTGTTTATAAAATACACATTATTTTTACCTGATAATCCTCTCCAGCTGGAATATAAGATTTTGGATAATTTTGGATAAATCCAAAATTTTTTTTCGTTGAACTAAGCGCATCAGTTTTGGAGGCAAATATTCTTCTTCATTCGTTCAAAATTAAATCCTCAAATTCGACTGAAATCGTTTAACTGTTTTACAGTGCTACTGTAAATAACTATACTTAAAATGAATTCTGCAGAACCTTTGTGCTGCATGGCAAGTTTTCAAGGTATCCGCATTTTTCTTTCACATTTAATTTAGATTTATTGCTTTAGTGGCATCATTTTATAACACATTTATAGCCAGCCTTCTGAGTTATTCCAAAATTTCAATATGTTCCTTCAAATTAAGAAATAAAAATTTTTAAATCAGATGAACATTTTCAACTATCCAAACCAAGACGTAAGGTTAATCCATATTAAGACTATCCAATTGAAAATGAGGATTTTATTTGATATATTCTAGGAACTGAATCGTGTAAGTCGTTACGGTCAAGAAGAATCTTTTTCTAGAATCGAATTTCGAACAGACATTAGTTTATTACAATATTCCTTATTTATTCCATTTGAAATGAACAAATGAAAAATTTTATTATTTAATGAAAATTAATGAATGGAGAATATTAAAATCCATTGCATACAGGAAACATGTATAAAAGTGCAGGACAAACTAAACTAATCGTGCAGTTCATGAGTTTAACCGAATAAAATACATCCGTAAATTTTACCACGGATTATATTACTAGTAATAATAATAGTAAAATTTAGCAGAAAAATTTCAACAATAAGTTGTTAAACTTAACCAGAAGTTCGCCAGACGGTATAGTGGTTAAGGGAGCCTACTGCGAGACCGAAGGGCCCAGGTTCGAATCCCCAAGAAGACATGGATATTTGTAAATATGTCTTTCTGGCATGGAGGCACGGCATGGCCAGCCGAAAATCCTCTCGTAAGATTGGTGGTAGAGGAAGAGTCCCTCCCCCGGGGTGGTCTGTATCAAAATTGGGGCGGAACGGTCGTAGTGTCGCCTGTATGGTGCTCAAGGCTCTAGCTAACGACAGGCGCAATCTTGCTCCCCTTGCCACGTATTCGTAGGCTTTTCGTAGGGTTGTTCTGATGTTTACTATCAGATCAGTGAGATACCACAACACAACATAAGAATTCTTTTAAAGTAAAACGCAAAGTGCGAGAAAATGTTATACTGTGTAACAATAAAAGCAAATATTAATTTTTAAATTGCGATAGCTATTTTGCAAAATTTCGAATTCAGTTCTCCTTAGATGTGTCAATAAGATGTAAAAAATTATCTTTTCTATGGGAAAACAAACAATTTTATTTATTTTTTAAACCCATCTGAGAACAGAGCAAAAAAAACGGAAATTCTTTTCTTCAATACACAAAGGAATAAAAGTTTTTTATTAGAGAATAGATTAATTATTTTTTTTTCTTTTCCTTATCGAATTCTGTTCTTCATTTACATGTTCTTCAATAGTCCGTTTAATGCATTTAGTTAAAAATCGAGTGTAAGGGTTGATTAAATTTAATTTTTTGACAAACATATTTTATAATTTAGTTGACTTATCAGCCTTTTGCACAAAATAAAGATTCCAGTGGCACATTATGTTAAACACTTAAAAATTCTTATGAATAATTTCCAAAGTTTCATCGTTTTCCGTTAACTGTCTTGACATTTGGAATAAGCAATAAAATGTTTGGCGTAAGCAATAAAATGCTAAAACCAGAATTTTATTAAGCACTAGAAAATAATTTTTTTTTCCATTTGACGAAAAAATAGATTTCTTAAAAAATTAAATTTATTTTATTAAAGGCTTGCATGGCAGTAGCAAGAAAAACAGAACTTTTACTTTATATCTTTCTATTTTCAATAATAACTTCTGAATCAACAAAACAATTCTCTTAAACGTCAAAATGTATTTGTTTACAAAAACTTATGCAAAATTATAGCTGTGTTTTCTAGAAATGTCATTAATTTGCATGAGACTTTTCCGCAGAATTCTTGCTATTGTAAATTTTAGAACAGTTCTGTGTAAATTAAATCAAAGGGGGAAAATTCACATGCCGTATAACTTCAGATATGTCACACTAAATGGAATCGTTTGAATATCCAAAATGTCCGGATATTTGAGTTGTTTCCTTTCTGGAGGTTAAATATGTATTCATTTTAATGCAAATGAGGAGTTTTTCTTTAATTTTTTGTATGAAAACATATTATTCAGTTTTAAGAAAGCAAAATATTATTATTTCCATAAAAAAATATAACGAACCTATTTTTAAAAAAAACTGAGTAATGAGTTTACTTTTCGTTAAGACTCTAAAATGTTTTGAGATGCTCAGTACTTTTGACATTTAAATATTTAATGTTTCCATATTCTTTCAGTTTAACATATTAAATACATTGCGCGATATATCGAACCTCCTATCTCGAAAACGGTTTTAATCAGATGCCGCAACTAGTGCCAAGGACACTCAAAATCCCGAGAAAGATGTGATATAGGAAAATTTTCAGGCTTTGCGTATTTTTAACATCGAGAGGTGTAGCATAAATAATAAATTATGTTTCGAGGATAACGCCCCCTTATGCGCCGGAGTATTTAAATGTTGCGCTTATTTTAAACTGAAGAATAAATCTCAGGATGATGATACATGCTAAGGCAGTCATCCACCTCAATCACAATAAAGTAAGTTGCTATTGTAGAAAATCTCGCCACTAAATTTATCAGATCATCTCTGTCATGTCATCTGTGTATAAATCATTTGTGTACATATTGAAGACCACATCAAAGAACATTAACTCTATTTTTCATTACAAGCTTGGTTTGAGAAAGCGACTTTGTAAGAGGAGACCATATCTTCTCACTGATGAATGAACAGAGAGTCATGTGGGGATGAGAAAAGAGAGAGCTCAAATTAATTTTGATGACAGAGTTCCAAGTGCTTCAGCAATCAGCATAGTAGTTGGAATGTATATATTTATCTATATGGATTATGGATAAAACAATGGACGGCTAGGTGCTTTGTTAAAAAATATCGTCTATGGAAATAAGCAAAGAAAACGCTTCGTGTGCGTTTTCCTTGTTTTCACGAGAAGTAAAAATGATTATGAGAAATGATAGGGTGATTCTTGGGACCCTAAAAACCTTTTATGGACCTAGTCAAACTTTAATAGCCCTGAGAATGATGATGACATCTGAAATTTGGATGCATGAGTTGAAATATAAATTAAAGATTCATTTATTTTGAATTTATTTTATGAGCATTAACAAAGCGATGAAGTACTATTAAATTAAATATTCCCCGTTCATCTAAAGAACTAATAACTTCAATGTATACATCTAAAGAACTAATAACTTTAATTTATAAATATTGCAACAAATTAATGCATAAAACGCAAATTAAAATAAATTACAAGTAAATGTATATTAAAATAACTGTTGTCACTATGCATTAAAAGCCAGATTAAAACAAGAAAAAAAATTTTAGTAGTAGACATAATTAATCTACTAAAGCATGGTCGTTCGTTTCATAAACCAAAACTTTAAATCGAAGGAAAGCTCATTGCTTGAAGAAAATTAATTTATTATATTTCTTTTAAATATAAAAATTTTCCTTTTTATTGAAATAATATAAATTCAGAGAAAATTTTACCAAAACCTGCTTAAATAAAAATTTTGGTAAAACTGAAAGTATTAAAAATACATTTAGACCTTACGCTATTTTTTATTTTAAAGAGCAGATTTACTTAGACATATTTTGCCTCCAGTGTTCAAAATATGAAGCGTGAATATCGAGCTCATTTGATTTAGAACAGTACTTTTGAAGAGTTAGGAAAAGCCCTTTAATATTTAATGCATATTTTTAAGAGAAAGAGAGATGTTAATTTACTGTTATAATAAATACATAAAATATTCAAGTGCACAAAATGTAAAATATAATGTTTTTTATGCAGTTTCTTTCTAGTCAGTTATACTGTTTCACAAAGGGAAAAAAAACAGACAATGGGAGCTGAGAATTTAAACTCTTTCTTTAAGAGAATTCCGAAGTATTCAGTGTTGTCACTATGCAATAATTTAAATAAAGTGACACTGTTGGATTCACTCAGCTATTACTTATACATGAGAGGCTTACCGATCATTGCAGTCAATCGCCTCATTTTATATTAAACTGAAACGCGAGTATTTCAGAATGACGTTGATTTCTGTCATACGTGTCTGTCAAACATGAAAAAATAAGTACTTAGCTTTATTCCAGTATTCCTTGAGACAGGTTAAACTAGTTAGAGGCCCCTGGCGGTAAAATGTTTTATTTCCCTAAGAAAATATTTTCATACCTATAGGCTGGAAGCTCAATTAGTGCGGAAGTATAATAAATAATTAAATACACATAATTGCTTAATGTTATAAACATTTTAATAGAATTATGACTTATATTATTTGTATTTCTAAAAATTTTTATATTATTTTCTCTGCGCATCAAGACTAAAATATAACAAAAAAATTAAATATTATGTGGGAAAGAAAAGTAGAACATCAAATTAATATGCATTTTGTGAAATATTTTAAAATTAACACAATTTATTATTAAATTAGAGGAATTCTTAAGTAGAAAATTTAATGAATTTTTCGTTGACTTTTTCCTAGCAAATTCAACAATTATTTTCGAATATCGAAATTATTTAACCTTTCTTGCTTCATGTATGAAGTGTCCCAATAAAATGTATACACTCTTTGGCAGTTCATAACAACCACATTTTTTGTTCTTATTTCAGGTGTGACTGCTTAAAGTAATGGTTGGAGTCAGATTAAACTTTGAGGAAAGAAAATTCATTCTGAAATGCTACTGGAAGACAGAGAATATAAGTGAAGTGCAAAGACGCTTTAGAATGGAGATTCAACTAGATGCACCAACAAGACTCACTCGTTTGAGGGATAAGTCTGAGTAAGAAGGAACTGTTAAGGATGTTCATAAGAACCGCTCCGGAAGACTACGATCATCCACGAGCCTCACAAGAGAAAGAGAAGTCATTGAAAGATTTCAGTAATCGCCAATCTGTTCGGCAAGCGGCTCGTGAGAAAGGAATTCCAAAATCGAGCGTCCATCGCATTTTGAAGCGTGCTCAATGGATGAGTTTTATTCCTAGATTAGTACATGCTCTCAATGAAGATGATTTTGACAGAAGACTTGAATTTTGCGAGTGGTACCAAGAAAAACATGCAGAGGACAATCAATTACTGTACAATATTATTCGGAGTGATGAGACTACGTTCAAGTTGAATGATTCAGTTAATCATCTCAATTGCACTTACTGGGCCCCTAATAATCCTCATTTGAGAGTGGAACATCATGTGAACTTACCAGAGATTACATTGTGCTGTGGTTTGTTAGCATTTGATTTAATTGGACCTTTCTTTTTTGATGCTACAGTGAATGGTGCAAATTACCTCATCTTGCTACTAGAATCCGCTATACCACGCATCCAAGAGATGTTTAGGAATGAAGAATGGTACTTCCAGCAGGATGGAACACCTTCTTACTATGATCGGGACGTACTGGCCTATCTCGACGGACATCTGCCAAACAGATGGGTAGGACGAAGAGGAAGCATCGAGTACCGTCCACACTCGCCGGATTTGACCCCCATGGATTTTTTCCTCTGGGGGCATATTAAACACAATGTTACAGCGCAAGACCAGCTACAATGAATGAGTTGAGAGCAGCCATTGAAAGAGAATGTGCCAAAATGCCAACTGAAATTATTAGGAATGTTTTGGGTTCAATCTGTGAGCGTTATCAGTCGGGCATGGACCACAATAGCCAAGCAGTTTGAACACTTTCGATAATTGCCTGGTTTCTACATTTGTTCATTTTATTTTCATTTTTTGAGCTTCTCTATATCATAATAATTGTTGTTATTGTCATTTAAAGAGTGTATACATTTTATTGGTACATTCTGTATAATAAATAGACCATAAAATTTAATATTTCTTTTGATATCATACTTCATAAGGTATTTTATATTAATGAACCAGTTATTTTGATTTTGATATTTTCTACAAATTCTCTTTTCCGTATTCCTCACCAGAATGAAAATTAGCTTTGATGAGCTGAGTTATTAGTATTTAAGCTGAGGGTTTTGAGTCTCTAGTTGAAAAATCTTCTGGCAGTCACATCAGCTATTAATAATTTCACCAGCTCTGCTTAAAGGTTATATTCCGGCTTTGGCATTCTTGGTAGCCAATGCTTTAAACTTGCACGCCGTCAAAATACTTTGCGCCAGCTTATTTCTTATGCTATCTTGTGTGTTGTTTTAAATTATGTATCAAAGTTTTGATTTAATTGTCTGTTACTACTTAATTTAAATACTCACAGGTGATAGTTTTGTCTGTAGCACAAGTTGTGCCTTTATGTTCAACTTAGATTAAAATAAAAAGTGTTATTTTAAACCTTCTTCGGTACTTTGTGAGTATTTAAGACGTAGAGATAGCTCCCTTTCTTGTCTAGTAAGGTCTAGTAAGGCAGGATATAAATTTAGTTTCCAGTTACAATTAAATAATTTCTAAATTAGGAGTAGGTTTTAAAAAAAGATATTTTTTGGTAGAACTAAATTCGTCTTCATGATTTTGGGATCATCAAAATGTCTAAACTATGTCTAGTCTATGAACTAAATTTATCTTCATCATTCACACCAAAACACATAATATCTATATGATTTTTCTTAATCTGTTTCAACTTTTCTACACAATTATTTTTTTCTAAATTAAAAACAAATTTAAAAATTTTTAATGTTCTGCATTATTTTATTCACTTTATTTCTGTGAACAAATTTGCTTTTATATTGTCATACATAGTGTTAAAAGAATTAATAATATTTGAGCGTTGAAAGCGATTTAGAGAGTTTCTATTAACTTTCATTTAAAAAAATCCCCTTTTGTGACCAGCAATTCCACTTTTCAAGTCTCAAAGATGTCGTAGCATTTCCTTCTTTTTTATGTTTGGCGGAATCTTGCAATGAAATTTTCCAAAGATTTTTAATAAAACACTTTCTTTTATACAAACATATAACAATAAAGAAACTGAGCTCACTGAACCAAGTAACAGAGTGGATATATATATATATATATAAACATATATTTATATACTTTTCTGAGGCCGATTGTAATCAAAATGGGAGGTGCAGATCTACATGTTATAGCAGTCCTGCATACAAGATTTCAACTTTCTGAGGCTATTCGTTTTTGAGTTATGCGAGATACATACATACATACACAAAAAATATCTTCTGAATCCATTTTAAATCAGTTTTATAATTCGTTTGGGAAAAAATAGTCTTACGTACTGTTCTTACGTACAGATGTCACGCAAAAACATCGTTAAATTGCATTCGATAGCTGTCAAAATATATTTTTTCGTTGCAATATGATACTCGAAATTTTTCGCGATTACAATACTTCCTTTTTACTTCGTACAAGGAAGTAGAAGTATATAAATTAGAAAATTCCAGTTTAGTTTTGTACTAATATCACAGGTTTGAAGACCCTTTAACAAATTAAAGTTAAAATATTTATACTTATGTTCATACCTAGTGACTAGAACAATATTACGCTAGAGATGCTTTTACTACATTCATGCCATGTGTACTAAAATGTCTTTATATTGCAGAATTTAAAACGCCTTGTATTCCAACTATATATTAGTATTCTTGTCTTCCCCAAAGTACTATGAAACGACGCGTCGAAGTGATTGATTAGAGTTTTATCAGATGGAAGAAAAAGGAGAGTGGGCTTACACTCAGCTTCTTAAAGTGTGCCTTAGATTTTTCTATTCCTTTTAAGGACACAAGAAATAAAGAATCTAATTCCAACTTTATAATGTGATAAAATTATTTGTTTAGTTTGATATACAAATCGATTGTATTAATATGTGGCATGAAAAAGGATAAAATGATAGTTGAATTTTCTCCGAAAATATTAAATATCCAATTTAAATACCGTTTGACACGGAACCACAAGAATTTCTGCCGTACAATGAGTTTCTTTTATATGCTATATTAAAAACATTTAATGTGCTCTGTTATGTTGTTCAAAATAAGAAAAGTCTTTAATAAATCTAATTTTATCGTCATCGTTACATTTTATTTTTGATGCAAGTGTTAGTGTACATACGGAAAAGAAATTTGTAGCAGTTTTATATTAAATACTGTTTTGGGAAGGGAAGTAATATATCCCTTTCCAAAACACTTTATTAACTATATGAATGGTTTAAACGTTAATAAACTTACTGCAAAATATTATGAAGAAATAGATATTGTTTTCATGCGTGTCACTTTGGCAAGGATCTCCCTTTTGTAATATGAGAGCCAACTAAAAGATGGTATGCCGCATAACTAGGCAACAATTTCATTTTTGTGTTAGCGGCTGGATTTTATCCAAAATGAAACTGTTAATCCCATAACGAATTGTTGAGAAATATCAGTTGGAACCCAACTGAAGAAACGTTTCGATTTAAGAATTGGAAAATATTTATTGTCTTGAAAAATATAATAATTTTCAAATTAAAATTAATTTTTATGCAGTAATAAATTTTAATTTTTTTCTAAATTCAAATTGTATCTTATTCGAGAAATGTGTTCAAACATTATTTATTATAAATGCTCATACTTACCAATCGAACAAATGCGGAACAGTATAACTATTTTAAAGAAAATAAACATTAATAAAGTCATATATGACTCACATTCTACTTCTTTTGGAGCCGTAGATCCGAATTCTGAAGAAAGCAAACGTGTCTAAAATGCTACAGAAGTGCTAAAATATGAAGTAGGACGATTTACAATAATCGTTGAATCGTAATGCCACTAAACTTAGTTAATTAGGAAGCTGATATACTGCTTAATGGCTCATCGACAGCTGTCAATAAAAGATTTTCGATGATGCTGTCAAAAAAACATTTAAATACGCTTCACAGCGGCCACTTCCCTACTGCATCCGAGAACTAACCAGTAATTATTAAAAAACGAACAAATTAAGCTCAGCAATTGTAGTAATTTTCCTAAGGCAGTCGCCTCTACGATATGGCAAAACTGGTTGAAATCAGAGGTGGCTGTTTTCAGGAGGTTTCAATACATAATTTTTAAGAACCCGAAAAGATAAATAGATAGGAAAATATGAGAAAATTTTAAACGCCACTATCGTTTTTTATTTTATTCCCTTTTGTTTCAATCTGTTTTGTAAAATGGATTAATGTATGTATTATTTTATTGAGCTAATTTTTAATAATTAATTTTAATTGATTATTATTCTTTATTAGAAAAACCTTGCATTTCCAGACGAAGGTGAGATCATGGGGACCCCTGGCGGCCGCAGCCGCCTAACCTGCCTCTAAATATTCTATAACTACTACAATTACTTAGTTTTGGTCAGTGTAAGAGGATGTCTAATAAAATAGATTTACGAAGAAAGCTCATTTGCAATAGAGGATATTTGACCAATATCTGAAGCCTGCAGAAAATTTTGTTTGGAGAATAAATTTGTCTTTGCACGATATATAGATGATTAAAATAAACTATCTCATGTTATTTCATGAACGTCTTATCTCAAGCCTGTTTCCCAGTATGCGAAGGCTAATGCAAAACAATATTTGTGGTTTGTCCCGATTCAGTTCCCGATTTCAGTTTCCAAGGCTATTTAACGGCAATTTACATTACTCCTACAGGAAATTTAAAAAAATAGTTTCGGTTTCCGCTAACGTATATCCCACCAGTGGCACAGTGGTAAAGTCGTTGAACACTGAACATAGTCGTTGAACATAGTTAGACCTGGGTTCGATACCAGGCGAATGGTCTGGCTGCTTGGAGGTTTTCGTGGTTTTCCCACTATGTAACGTGGAAACGACCAGTTTCTCTTAGAAAGTTCTCCACGAAGGTATCCTTTCCCTTAGGCAAATAGCTTGCGCGTACTTCGCCGTAATGAAATAAACCAAGCCGAACTGTCAATGCATAAGTTGACACGAAGATCTTGTTATGCAGTCCATATATCACTCCATATATTTCATATCCGTCCCTATATTCCAATGGACATTAGGTAACTAACATTAGAAAGCTGCACCTTCACCCTCAGACTCTTTTAATTGAGCTCACAAACAACAAATAGTCGCTTCTGTATACGTGATGCTTTTTAGAGTATCCCAAATATAACCGGCTGAGATAAATTAGATAATAACTTTTTTAGCGCTAAAGTGAAAAATAGGTTCGAAAGTGAAAGCAGAGTACGGTATTCCGCAAGCAGTGCGGAAGAGGAAGGCCAATCGGTGCTTTGAGGGAAAATGCATTTCCTTGTCCCCCTTCAGCATTATTAATAACTATTAAAAATCTTTAAACAATCTACGGAAGATAAAAAGGGGTAAAGCTAATAACATCCACTACATGAATGCATAAATAAAAAAATTCTCACGTAAACACCCCATGACTTCCTTGTACGGCCTATTAAATATTCTTTTCTGAACAACAATAAAGCGACAGTAAATATTGTTGAACAGTTATTGTTAGACTAACTACATACATAAACTGTTATTATACATGTCGTCATATTTCGTTATTCGTCGAAAATTAATTTGTTTTAAATCTGACATTGCCAATGAAATTTTCGTCATTTAAAACACTTCTATAATCGGAAATATATGACTACGACCAACGATTGAAAAATTAAAGACCGGATAAGGACTTTCAAACCGGGCAAAAAGGTGTATGTGTGTGTGTATATATATATATATATATATATAATTTATTTCCTAAACAGTATTGATTAATTGATTATATTATCTCCTAAGTTTAATTAAAGTACTTGTATTGTATAATAACTTGTATTCGCACTAAATGGATTTAAGATCATACAACATTATATATATATATATATATATATATATATAAACACGTTTGGTACTGCCGATTGCAATAAAAAAGAAGGTGGATAACTATATGCTACAGCATTATACAAAATTCAAAATTTCGACGTTCTACGGCTAATCGTTTTTGAGTTTTGTGAGATACATATATATATACGCCCGTACGTAGAGACGCCAAGGAAAAAAATCCCTTTAAAATCCATTTTACAATCTACTTTGGAAAAAGGATACTTTTTTCTTCTCGAACGTACAAACGTCACACAAAAAAAAAATCGTCCAAATGGATCAAAATTGATCCCGTTAAAATATGATACCCGAAATTTTTCACAATTACGATGCTTCCTTTACTTCGTACGAGGAAGTAGAAATCTGATGTGGACACCACACGACTTCTTTGTATGGTCTATTAAATGATGCGCATTTTTGCCGCACTTTCTTTAAACTGATTTCTTAGAATTGAAATTGCAATGAGAATATTAACTCAATGTTTGTGACCTAAGTGTAATTTCAGGAACGTTCGGTTTCAAAACTAAAATTTATAAACTATAATCTGAAAAATAGCGTGATAAAACCCACTTTCAAATTACCTTAGTTTTAAGTACTGCAAATGATGTTTCGGCAGGTAATGACTTCAGGTCGAATGATTCACAGTTTTACATTCTTTAAACATTGAAACATTTTTGTATGAGAATTAAATTAATATAAGACAAATCAGTAATTTTAGTGCTGTGAGAAAATTCTGAAGTGAGAGTGCTTTCTGAACTGTGAGTATTTTCGTTATTATAATAACTACTGCTGCTACTGTTATGACATGCAGAACTCGTAATGGCCTTTATAGTTCTTAATTTACTCTTGGGCAAAGCGATACTGCTTTAGAAGGAATATCTTTGTAATGGAATCTTTAAGAGAAACTGGCTCACATTTACACTAAGTACGTGATAAAAATCCATGAAAGTCTCGTGTAGTCAGCCTGTCCAAAAGCCGAAATAGGAATCTGGAATCAACTATCATTGCTTAAGTATTCTATCTACTCTGTCATTTACAGAGCTAAGTATAAGAGCATCACAAATGTCGACATAGATTTTTGTTTGGATATATTAATGTATCCCTTTCATAAAAATGGAACACACTTTTCACTTCAGTAAACGTTGAATACAATTACGCTAACACATTCATTATACGCGATGGTTCAATTAAGACTGTACAAGCTTCTTGGAGGAGCGGAGATTATAAAGACCAGCTGGAATTGTACTGCAATGCAGGATCAGAAACACCATCTTCATGTATTAGTGTTCAAAATGGCGTACATTTTCTTCGATACTAGTAAACTCCTTAGTCTCTGAAGAATTGAATAAGCAAACGCCTAAACTCGCTACGGTCTGAATTGTACGCAGAAGAGTATGGCAGAACTAAAGAGTAGAGAATAAATCCAACTTTAAAGTCGTATGTACATTTTGAGACTTGGTGATAGAATTAAACGAAAATAATTAATAAATAAATAACATTGAGTAAAGATTAAACGAAGGTGGATAAATTATTTTATTGCTTTATTTTACAACATAATTGAAACTTTGCGTAACAATGAGCAGTAAAGTTATCAAAATAAATTAACCGACGAAAATAATTCACCCATGAAAATAAAAACTTCACTGCACACAATATTTCGGGTAAAAAATATCGTGAATATTGTTAAACATTAGTAAACACTGATCAGCTGAATGCGTCCACGCCGCATACATTTTTCCTTTTCGCCTTTTCTAATATGTGATAGGTCATATTTCCGTTAACGCCAATTGACAAAATTTGGGATTTGTTGACATAAGGAGCAAAGTGCATATGCGCCAAACCATGCTGCAATCCTAACACGGGGAATCAGCTAAGTGCATTAGAGCCATACATATTTTTTTTTCCTCTTCGGCATTTCTAATACGATATAATTAGTTCATGCCCACTGTTCCCGACTCCTGCCAGGCTAGTATTTCGTATAACAAGGTATGCTTATCTTAAAATGATGCACATTCTTTATCTTTTGCTTAAGCAGTATTTCGTATAACCTCCTGTACTGTCGTTGTAGTTGTTGTTGACTCATGCTCACTTGTCTGACCACGAAATTCCTCGTAGTAAGGAACGCAGGATACCGCTTGTCGTTGGCAACAGCCTTGAGCATCATACAGGTGACATTGCGACTTTTCTCAGTTCTACCCCCAATTCTGATAGAGAGCAGCCTGGGAAGAGAAGGGTCCGAGGGTCTCCCACCCCTCTTCTCCTACTATCAGTTTCTCGAAAGGACTTTCGGCTCGCCGCATATTTAGAGTGTCCCCATGCCGCACGGACACTATACATTTACAAACATCCATGCCTTCTCCGGGTTTCGAACTCGGGCCCTTTACGCCAGTCAGTGACGCTCGTGTACCGTCGTGAAAATGCCTGCTGTCTTGGCATGTCTCACCGGATACCGTTCCTGGTACAGTCACAGAATCCCATCTCTTTAATCCGCTTCTCGGTATGTAGAGTGCATATCAGCAATCTCCACATTTATAAACTCAGTCATCCTACAACCTCTGCAAGCGATTCATAAATGAAAGTATCTTTAAAAAATGCATAAGCAGTCTCACAGCGCCATCTAATGTCGACCAGAGCCATCTAATGTCTTTGTGCAACTTACTCATTCAGAAATTTATACAGGTTTTATACCGAATGCAGTATTTCTTTCTCTTCCATACACACTGTTTTTGTTCAACAGAATATTTCCTAAAATAGATGTAATTTACATAAACAGATGTAGGAATGTAATAGTAGTTAACAGTTCTAGCTCTTCATAACGAAATAGAATGTACTTAGTATGCCATATTGTTTTCATGCTGCTTCTCATTGTAGTTTTATTTATTGTTATTTTATTTATAATTTTATTTTAAGTGTTCTTAAATTGCAACGTGGTTTAAATACTTTGCCACTAATAATAAATTTTCTAATCAAAAAATTATTGCAGTCGTTTAACAAGAAATTGCACTTTCTAATAAGAAAAATTCTTTTCTTAAAATAGTGGATTAAAAAATAATCTATTCATATTTCGTATTATATGTTGTTTATATGTTATTTAATATCACGAATATTTTTTTTTTCTTTCTAAAATGTTCTTCGGCTAAAACTTATATACTTGATCTTCTATTAGTTTTTTTTCTTACAAACGTACTGGTGTCTGCTGCTTAAGGAAGCAGTTAACTGAAAAATTGTCATCTAGGTAGAAGTATAATATATACTGATTGATCACCCAAAAGCAAAAGATATGAAAAATAAAAATGTCTTTAGATATAAGATGGTGAAGTGCGAGTGTAAGATATATCCAGCAATCCAGCTCCAATGCACATTCTACTTAAGAAGAAAAATCACAAAACATAAAATAAACAGCTCTGTAAATTGACACCGAGGTAAGAACTTCAACGTAAAAAAATGTCCCGATGATTTACCGGGTACGCAAAAATCCATCCCCGTAAAATATATCTTTTATTTCCTAACAGATTTACTCAGTTTTCCATTTTTTGAGAAGTTATCTGAGGATGCCTTTTTTATTTCTTTTTCTTCTCATAGAAAATTCAATGCCATGGCTTGGAAAAATGCCGAATTTTAGAAAAGAAAAAGGAAAAGAAAAATTGGGAAATTTATAGCACGTTCTTTGTCTTACAGCTCGACAGAAAAAGAATTGTAATAGTGTTGAAATCATTGTCTTCAAGTGCGAGCTTGAAATATTACTTTGACCCAGTTTTTGAAGCTTCTCCAGAAAATCAGATAAGCATTTTGTGTGTCGCCATCTATTGTCGTCTTCTAGTACTAAAGGTTAAGTGCTAGAAGATAATATTTTACGTTTTAGTTATGTGTTTCATAATATGAGAATTTTATTTAAGATGTCATATAATAATAAATATGCCTTACAATTTCATATTTTATACATAAAAATGAAATGTTTATTTTTACTTTAAATATTAACATCGGACAGAGTTAATATCTTATCTAAGTGTCGTTCATCGATACAGGGTTCTTTCCCGGTAAGGAAACGAAACGATGAAAAACCTCGCAGATGGTGATGCGCGAGTTTGACTAAAATTATATGAATAAAACTTTAATATGCATTCACATATTATCAAAAATAAAATACTCCTTGAACGCTTGATAGAAACTTGCGTGGTAATGCTGCTTAATTGATTAATATGATTTTTTTAAATTAACTTTTAAAATGAGTTTTATTATTAGCCCAAAAAGGTCTAGTCTGGAATTGCCATTTCGCGCTGGTTTACTATAAATGGCGAATCATTTTTCAAATTATTCCCATGAAATCTGCATATATGTATGCATGTTCCTCGCGCTGTGAGAAAACTACGAATCTAGATCCGCCAACTTCTGAATAACGCAGTCCTCCACCTAAACATGGGCACTTGGAAGGCCGAATTTTGAATTTCAAATTTTATATTTCATATTTTGTAAAACTTTAATAATTTTTATTAATAAAATCAACGATTTGAAAGCGAGCAGTGGCAACACTGGACGGAATAAAACATTTTTATCTCCAGCGCGCGAGGTTCTCTATTTCTTGATGAATTGAAATTTATGTAGGTAACTGCCAGGAACCTGATATTTAAACGTTAATGATCAAAAAATTTTTTAAAAAGTTTCAGATTTTAAGGGTCGCTCAGATGGGTTTATTAAGGTTTTTTACGCTCTCGCTGAGCTTCAAGTCTACCAGATTGCTGTTACATTCATTCTTATTACCCCCCTTTCTTTCAGCTTTACTTAAGCATAATTTTCTTCGCACTTACGCCATACACAATTCAACAGCAAACTTACAAAAATTTTAAAAGCAGCATAGTAGTATGCGCTTAAAATACCCGATGCAGCTTTAAGGTTTGGCATAACATATCAATGTTCAGTTTTCTTACTGAGATGGCTCCACAATTTTTATTTATTTATTTATTTATTTATTTATTTGTCTTTTTATTATTAACGTTTGGGCGTTTACTTCGTTTATTAAATATTACCTTCTTGGTTTACGCCACATAAAATTTCAATTCAACTGCAAAATCCCGAAATATTTAAAAACAGATGACTTTAGAATTCCCAATAGACTGGAGTATAGCGTAATTCAAAATTTCATGGCTCTAGGGGCAATTGTTTTTCCTCAGCGCGAGAAATATACATACATTGATGCAATTTCTTCGTTATTTAATTTCTTTTAAAATAATACAGGGCAATATTTTTTGGTGGCAGCAATTTGAAAACTGATATAACTGATATGACGCATTTAAGTGTTTAATCGTAAAATACCGTTACATCAGTTTTCAATAATACAATGAAATCATACACAAAGGAAAAAAACACAAAACAAAAAGTAAATACAAAAGTATAAAATGTGTAAAGAAATCATTTATAATGTTTAAAATAAAAGTCAACAAATTCGTTAAAAGCTCGGTAGGCCGAAGCTGAAGCTACAAAATCATAACATTTCGGCAGCCAATGGATGCCAATGAATCTATTGAATTCATTCAATAGTTGCTTTATCAAGCAACGGGCAATCAAAAAGCATGTGATAAACACTTTGCTGAATGCTAAGATTGCAATAACACAAATTGGAAGACGTCAGCTTAAACCGTTTAAGATAAGCATTAAACTTACCATTTTCAGACAAAAATTGCGTAACTTTAAAACTGAGCAGCAAGTCCTTACTATTCAGTCTTTCAAAAATAGTTCGGAAGAATGCTTTTGTAACAGATCCCTTATCAGAAGAGATATAATCCCAGTTCCCCTGTTCAATCATTTTAGATTTGAATGTTTTTTTTTTTAAATAAGATTTTGGAATTATTTACATTAACATTAATATCATTTTTATTTGTATTCTTAGCAAGCCATCAGCTCTCTCGTTTCCATAATTACCCGAATGACCACGGACAAATTAAAAAACACTAAAATACCCTTCTGCTCCAGATCTCCTACAGACTGCTGTATATTAACAATAATATCATTACATAAATAGGTATTTTTAAGGGACTGCAGGGAACAGAGTGAATCCGTTCAGATTAAGTAGCTGGAGCCATGGCTAATTATCAACTTAATTGCAAAATTAATACACAGAAGCTCAGAAATATATACAGTACATTCATTTCTAATGCGAAATTGGTGGCGCTTCATTTCAATACTATCTTCAAAAATAACATAAGCAAAAGCAACTTTATCATCAGTCCTATTACCATCCGTATACAACACAATTATTAGAAACGCACATTTATTAGACACATCTCACATTATTAGAAATGTAGAAAATTATTATAAATCTCACATTATTAGAATCATCTCACATTATTAGAAATGCACATTCACATTATTAGAAATGTGAAATAATTACACACATCTCACATTTATTAGAAATGTAGGAAATGTGCTTTTTCCAGTTTAATTTGCTGTCCAGTCCCCAAGTGAGAATGAATTTACATCAGTGTCCACACTATCCAGAATCTGCACTGGTTATAACGTCCGTTTTGGGCTAAAAAAAGTTTTGCAAGGCATCTTAATAACAAAATATTAATATGATCAACTGAAGAAAACCTAAAAAAAATTTTTAAAAAGGTGTGCCAACATTTAACACTGATTTCATCGGAAATTCTAAACATATGCTGCTATGTTGCTTTTAAAATATTTTTAATTTTGTTGTTGAAGTCTATATAGAATGAATGCGAAGAAAATGATACTTGTTAATACAGCTAAAAAGACAAAAGGAAGTGCGTTAGCAGGAGTGAGTGCGACAACAGGCTGGTGGACTGCGAGCTCAGTGAGAACGTAAAAAACCTTAGCAAATCTCTTTGGGCGATCGTTAAAATTTAACTGTATCACGGCTGTATCACTTTTAAATTATTGTTACCAAATATTATCACCCTATATTATATTAAAAAAATTAAATGATGAAGAATCTGCATATATGTATATATGTTTCTAGCACTGTGAAAAAACAACGATACGTTAGAGGCTCCGAATTTTGAGTAACGTAGTCTTCCATCCGAATATGAGGCACCTGGAACGTCGAATTTTGAATTTCGAATTTGTTTTATTATCTATTTCACATTTTGTAAAACGTTAACGAATTTGTTTATTAACAACGGTTTTAAAGCGAGCGATGGCAACATTGTACGGAGAAAATAATTATCTCCAAAGCACGATACTGTCTGTCGAAAATTCTATAGATATGTTGATTGTAAATATTTTAAAACCAAAGAGGCGTCAACCCAAACATTCTCGAATCGTATAATGCGTAAATGAAAAAAAAAAAAAAAAAAAAAAAAAAAAAAACATATAAAATCTAAAAGCTTTCAGTTTTTTAATTAATTCACCTTATTATTAGATTTATTATAGTTAATTATTATTTACTATTATTACGTTATTTTTATTATTATTAATTACAAAGCTCCAAAGAAGTTTAATTTACTAAACTATTAAGTAAAATAAACTGGAAATTACTGATCAGTAATTTATTGAACTAAGGCTCTGAAACTAGATCACTTGAAAACAGTTTATTGTTTTCGAAATAATTACAGTTTTTCTTCGCGCGTTTTTCCTACTGGTTTCCCTCCCTTAGCTTGATAGTAACCAGAGTTTATTTATAAATATATTTTACTTGTCATTTTCTTACTGCACTTATAAAAGGAAAGTATTTATGAATAAAATATTGATAATGAATTAAGAAGCTACGCAGGGGTAGCTAGAGAGAAAAATACACGAGAAAATACGCTATTTATTTCATTATTCACTTATTTGTGTTAGTGATTTTTTTCCCCTTACAGAACATATTCAAGGCAACACGGGACACTAGAAAATTCATCAAAAATTTCTTCGCCATTTACATAGAAGGTAATTCGAAAGCGGATATTAAAACAAGTCCATTTATTCAGGCATTGTATTCCTTAAACATAACTTTAACAATCTAAATATAGAATTTATTTCTTCAGCTGTACTTGAACAGAATAAGTAGTATCAGCATTAAAAAACCTGAGCGATTTAAACGCAATTCTAGTAGTATATTAAATATTTAATTATTTATCAATAACATTTGGGTATTCTTATTGATAAAATTCAAAATGCATTTAAATTATAAACCAAACAATTCTGTACCCAGGTATGTAACATGTAGCGTCAGAAAGATCATTTTTAATCCCACTTAGGTTATGTATGCTCATAAAGCTTATGAAACAGATATATTGTAAATTAAATGTACAGCACATTATATCAATTATATACGTAAACTCAAGGAAAAAGGAAAATTATTATTTTGGTGTAGATTTTATGCAAAACTTAAATAAACGCTAATTTTAAAAATCTGCACTACGTTAATTTTAAAAATCTGCTAATTTTAAAACACTTACGCTAATTTTAAAAATCTGCTAATTTTAAAACACTTACGCTAATTTTAAAAATCTGCACTAGCCAGAATTTCCCTCCCTCCTTAACTCTACTTTTGCAAAGGTGTACATCTGGCCTTAGTGTTCAATAATATATATGGCCTCCAATGCTCCTGTACCTGTTATACAAATATTATTTCACGCCAATTGACTACTTCTTTCATAGTGCTGTAATTTTAAAGCCAGCAGGGTGTAAAGAAAGTAAATCACAGTTCTACCATTTTGACCATGTCTGTTAAGATAAAGGGAGTCAGGAAGCTCATTGTTAATCAACGTTTAGTAATTTGGAAGCTCGTTTGTATGCCATTTTAGCCTAGCACCTTTTCCGATTTAATTTCACCAGTTTTAATGTATCTGTTTGTGAGTATTTAATCAGTTTAATTTCAGAATTAAAAGAAATTTGAATTTTCATTCTATAAAATAAATGCTGATAATGATAACGCCCAGTGATGCAAATTTAAGAGCGCAAAATCTCAGTTGTCAAATAAAACCGAACCGATATTACCGACAATCAGCGTATTAATTAAGCGGTAAGTAAAATGATATCTACACTTAAGTATGAGCTTGAAATCTCTATATATACTTTTTTTTAAAACAGAAGGACTTTAAACAGAAAAGCAATTAAAAGGATAACGATGTTCTGTGTTATCGAACCCTAGAATCATTTTAGTAGCACTTAACTCCACTTAAATGCAATACAAACACTATAATATATCATCTTTCCTTAAACAAAACAAGAGCTTTTAAGTATATTACTTCTTCTTACATCAAGGGGAGACTTATTATACTCCATTTGCTGCATTAATATCCAGAAAGTTTTGCTTTTCCTTAGGGAATGTCAAATAAGGTAGTTTTATAAATTTTCCATAATGTTATTAGATTCTATTATCCAAAAAGAACAAAGTGCAGCGACAAACAAAACTGTTCTACAAAACTAAAGCTCTAAATAAGCGATATTTAGCAAATTTAAATTCTGAGAATTAAATATTCATGAAACTTTATAATTTATTTCACGGATTCGTTTCTTTTTAGAAACTAAATTATATTTTTATTTTAGTCTCCTAAAATATGAGATATTGATATAAATCTCTTGTAGGCTGTTAATCTATATCGCTTCAGAATAATAAAACTATCGTGTTGGCAACAAAGTAATTTTGATTTTTTTGTGGAGAATAAAACTTAATTTTTTCTTTACAAAAAATGAACTTTAATTAATCAAATATCTTCCTTTCTGGTCGATGATTTTTTGACATATTATAGTAAATTCATGATTCCTCACTTATAGAATTTCTGGTCTTTATCGGCAAAAATCTCAACTAAGTGAGATTTCAGGTCATCATTAATATTGAAATTTTTACCATATAAGAAGGTTTCTAAACTTCAAAATAAATTATAATCCGATAGTGCAAGGTCGGGCTTATATGGGGAATGTTACATCACGTCCCAACCAAGCTCCAATAATTTCATACATGTTGCTAAAATTGTGTGAGATCTCGCATTGTGATGGTGGTGGAATACGATTCCTTAACGATTTGCCAATTCTGGCCTTTTCTCCTTGATTGCTTCCTCCAATTTCATAAGCTGTTGGCAATAAACATTAACTGATCATATGGCTACTTGGAAGCATCTCAAAATACGCAATACCTTTGTAATCCCACCAAATTGATAACATGATCCTTTTCTGATGCAATATAGCTTTCGATATAATTATAACTTCTGAGGAATTAAACTAACTGGAAACTGTTTTTCCTCTAACCTAATGACTGACTCGAAGCTATATTTATTATTTATTTATAATTGACGAGCTATGTTTAATAATTGAGACAAGATAAACTTCAAATTCAAAACTAACACAAAAACGCTTTTAGCCACGACTTTTGACAATACAACTAGAAATAATAACAAATTAATTTTATGTGACGTCTCTTCGACTGCCAACAGCAGCATATCGCTAGTAAGCTAAAGTTTCACCGTAATTACAGTGACAAAATCTACAGATCTACAATATTTCTTGGTTCGGAAGAAAACTGGCTAGCTTTCTAACACTTGCCAAGCTCAGCTAAATTTTTAATTAGTCTTTAAAGTCCTAATATGCAAGCGACTTCTTTCAGTAGGATAACAGACTGCGGAACGAATTCCGATGAACTTCTTGTTAAGATTAAATCCAAGATTTAAAATATGCCATCTACCGTGAAATTTTCCTAATCCTGTGGTCTGAACGTGAAAAGATAAAATATATAGGAAAGAAATTAATATAAAGCTAACTGTCAGTAAAACATACATCATAGATGCCAGATCGTGATACCACAGTTTTACAAAAATTTGCAAAGAATAGAAAAATAATTTCCCGAAATTTAATTTCAGTATCGCCCTTCAATTAATACTTAATTGAAACGACAAAAAAAAAAAAAAAAAAAAAAAAAAAAACTAAAGAGTATTCCTATTTCTTCTCTGCTTTCAAATTACTTCATCCAATGTCTAAGACAAAAGGAATTGAAAAGATTTTGGTTAAAAAATGACTACGTATAACGAGCTCTTTGTTGTAATGTTTTTTTCACTTCTCTCTCAAGTCGTCTCTTAGAAAACCAACTCAGCGATCCTCCATTTTTGGTTTCACATGGTGCACGTTAGATTAAAATAAGGTAATCTTTGAATGTGTTATTTGTATTGTGCGAGGATCGAGTATTTTATGCCGATATGGTACTCAAAACCAAGCTATTCTATACAATTCCAAATTTGGCATCTGTAGAGAATTCCTGGGTATTCTATGCGATAATCATTTTCTCAGTTTTTCTGGTTTTACAACAAATAAAAAATGCCCTAATGCATAAATTACAATCCAATCTCCGTATTAAAATTCTATTTTAAGAAGTGAACTGTTTTAAAGTAAACAGAATAATCTAACTACTTCAAGATTTAATTCTCAGAAATTCAAGATAGAGGCTTTAAAATAATATGATTAATTCCAGTGATTCAAATAATAATGTCGAGTAGCAGATTAAAAAAAACAGCTTGCTGATATTCCATCAAAAATTGATGCCCCATAGTATGCACTTAGGTGGCAAAAAAAGAAGGATTAATTGTGCAAGATGTAAACTATGCGTTTTTCCCCCATAAGATCGTCGCTTACTCATAAGACTAGCAACATATATTTTCCGTAAGTAAGGTGGCAACAGTTTATTTTCTGCAAGACACGAGTAGTGAAACAATAACAGCTTCTTCCAGATATTAAATAATATCAGTCTACTGAAACCTTTTAATTATTTCTGGCTTGTTAAACTATGGAAAATAATACCTTTAAACTAACAATTAAAATATCAGATGAATTACATATATAGATAATGCCCATGTATAGTGTAATAAAAACGGTTATGTACGTATTGCATCACAGTAACTGAAATCAGGCTTATGAAGAGAATTATTTTAATCACATTATATTTAAATGAAACAAAACTAATACGCATTACATCATAAAAGAAAAATCATGTATGTTTATACTGTAACTATTGCATATTTTAAATTACATTATAACTTAAATTGTTCTGTAATCTACGTAATTATCTCTAAATGTTTAGTGTTTTAAAACATTTCAAGATAAAACTAGGTAAAAGCCTAACTTCAAATTGATGGTGGTTTATTGAAAATGTTCCAATTTCAAGTGAGTCAAACAACAAAGATCCCACTTCTTCAAAGAGCTAAACCATCTTTTATTCTTGTAAAAGAAAAATCTTCATTGTTTGATTCTTTTCGAAATCAATAAATTAATAGCAAATCCAAATAAAGGTTGTATTTTTTTGACTAATTTCATTAACCTTTGCTAGTATCTCTTAGAAAAAATGAATCTCTTGAAAACAAGGTCTGAAAGGTTTCAGATTTTAATGGTCGCCCAAAAAGGTTTAAGGTTTTTACGCTCTCGTTGAGCTAGCAGTCTATTAGACTGTGATTGCACTCATTCTTGGTAATTTTAAAGTCTTTTTAGCTTTATTATTAAGCATCGTTTACTTCGCACTTACGCCATATACAATTCAACAGCAAAATCACAAAAATTTTAAAACAACATATTTTTAAAATTTCTTATGCAATATTACGTGTTGGCATGCATTTTTCAATTATTTTCAGTCGTTCCTCAGTTTATAATATCAGTGATTAGTTTTCTTAGTAAGATGGGTTAAAAGGCTTTATTTTGTCTTTTTATTATTAACGTTTTGTGTGTTAACTTTATTGATTAAATATCACGTTCTTCGCACTTACGCCACATAAAATTCGTTTCAACTACAATATAACAAAATTTTTAAAAACAGCATATCTTTAAAATTTCTGATAGACAGTCTCTCCCGCTGAGATAATTTTTTTTATCCCGTACACTGTTGCCACTGCTGTCTTTCCATTTGTTAAGTTTGTTAATAAAAAATTCATTAAAATTTTACAAATTATATAACGTCATTCTATAAAAAAATTGAATATTTTTAATTAGATAGGTAATGAATTAAATGCATGTTTACTATTTAAATCAATCTAATTCAAAAGTAAGAAACAAATACTTTTAAAAGCTGCATATATTGCTTTCAAATAGCTTAGTTTGTTAATCGACAATAAGTAGATTCAAATCGAAAGACAAATATCACATTTTGCTAAATGCCAACAGACTCAAATCGAAATTGAAACGAGGCATTTATAGTTATTCGATGTAAAATCCCATTTCGAGGCTAATAGACCCCTTTGGACTTAAAAAAAAAATCTAATGTGGACACTCATGACTTTTTGTTGCACTTAATATAAACTTATTTCCTCGAATTTCATTAGACATATATTTGTCATTCAATTATTTCAGATCTCATTTTGCGGCAAGGCAAAAATATATAAAAACTCAAAAATCTTCATTAAAAATTGTAATTATGTGAAACCTAAAACAAAAATTTAAAAAAAAAAAAAAAAAAAAAAAAAAAAAAAAAACCGAAATTTTAATTTTATTTCTTTTGCCAATTTACATTTTTACTTTTTCGGGTTTATTATGCTGATGAGTTCTTATATTAATTTTGATTACGTTTAGCTACAATGTTAGACCTTTTATCCACAGTTGCAGTTATTAATATTGTTAGGGAAATGCCTTGTTTTGATTTCAATTTAATTTTAATGTTGGCTCCTTTAAGTTTAATTTATATATATAATATATATTGAATGATCTAAAATTCATTGAATTCGAAAACAAGCTTTCTAATACTTGCACAATAGCTGCAAAGTAAGATAATTATAATTTATTTGCTAAAGAAATATTGATTAAATTTATATTAGGAGATAATATAATCAATATTTCTTTAGTAAATAAATTAATATATATATATATACATATATATATACTGCCTATTGCAACAAAAATGGGATGTGCACAACTGCATGTTATAGCAGTCCCATATACAAAATTTCAACGCTCTAAGACCAATAGTTTTTGGACACATACGTTATGTTTTTTTGCACACGTACGTAATCGTTTTGGATGCATACATTACGTTTTTCATGCATACGTTAAGCGAGATACATAGGTACAGACAAATGTAAAGATTCCGTTTTAAATCCATTTAATAATCCCTTTTTTAAAAAAAGAGTCCTTTATTCTGTTTGTAGGTACAAATGTCACGCAAAGGAAAAAAAAATTGCATGTAATTCAAAATGGACATTTTCGCTGAAATACAACACTCGCGATTAAAATACTTTCTTTACATCGCACAAGGAATTAAAAACGAGAATATAAATCAACAAAAGTATTATGTTAAAAACCTGGCAAATTCATGGCTGTATTTTGATTTATGCCAATATCTGCATATTATTCAATTTTAAGGAAATATAATTATTCGAAAAGGCACTTTTATTGAAAACAAATATAGCATTATTCTGTACTGATCGAACTGAGATAAGAAATAATTATTTTATGGTTTACTTGAACATTATTCACCACTTGAAAAAAGTTAAGAAAACTTACTTAACTTTTCATTCATTAGCTTTCTCAGCTCAATTTCAGTCCCAGCTAAAGGCTCGTGATGAAAAAATATGCATTTAGGAGTGAGTTCCTGCTTACCATTTCTTTGGCTAACAGATTATTGTCATTCATAGTGTAAGGATTATGTTAATTTTATCAACAGTTAAATTTAAACTTCCTTTGCTATCAATTCTTAATTTCAAATTACCACTTTCGGCCAGAACGTAGTTTTAGAATCACGTCTGAACGCTAACGAGGAAGAGCGGTATTTAACCGCGGAGTTCTACTGTCTTAGAGAGAGAGATACCAGATATTCTGGCTGCACGCGTCCGCCTTTTTAGGCTACTCTCTCGTAAGCTATTATTAGGCTCGGCCGTACTTTAGGCCCTGGATAGCTTCGCAGTCAATTAGAGTTAAGGGGCCAACTCTGTTAGAATCTTGATAGCTTCGGCTATATCTCTTTAGTTAACATTAGTTTAGTTTAATTCTTAGTTTCCTAAGTTGAAGCCCGAGTGTCGGCTTTATTGTACAATTCCAAGACGGAGTTTTGTTAAACTAAATAAATTGGAATAATAAATGGTTATTTTACCCTTCTATCTTGTTGTTTCCTGTCACGCGAACTCAAGCGATTATTCGCTTATCAGTTCTTAAGATTCTTCACTTTCAACGGTAACTTAGAATTACACAGTGGAGAATCCTACATTGTATTAAGTTGTGCTTATATGTATCTTCTTCCTAGCATTTCTGCATATCAGGCAAACAATGTTCGATGGCCTGACCTGTAGCAGTTATATCTGCAGAGCTATTTCAACACGATGGATATATGAACGTGTTACCAAATAGCAAAGACGCATTGCTAAACTAAGGGTCCAATCAGCTAAACTAAGGGAGCGAATAAAATCCCTTAGATGAGATTTTACTTCTTACGTAACGATTAGCAAAGTTATTTATTTCTTCTTAAATAAATGGGAATTCTGAATTGTGTGGGATTGGTCTCTCATGTGTACAAATATCATATACTTTTCATATCTGCATAAACATCGAATTTAATGTGAGGAAATATTGCGCTTTTAACTTTTGAAAGATAAAGAAGCACTGATCTATGTTAAGTACAGATTAAACGATATTTTGCAAAATATATACAAAACCTACAATACTACTATATTATAATTAAAACGATTAAAATTTCTGATGTGTATATATATAATTTTACATTGCAAAACAACTTCTCTCACATATTAATCTCATCACAGTTTCTCAAATATTAGTTTAATAATTTTGTTTGTACATTTCTACTAGCTTTTGTTAAAGAATCGTAATGGAATTTCTTGCATTTGTGACTAGGTCAAAAATGGCGAAAATATCGATCTTGCAGTTCTCATTCTCTCGTCGTCTTCATCCCTGAATCATTTTTATCTCATTATTTTCTCCTATTCGTGCTTCATTTCCTAGCGGATTATTACTTGAAATAAAGTTTAGTTACAAGTATTCCCCTGCTTTGCTATTAATTCTTTCCTTCTCAAACACAGATGCGTGAGAATTGCTCAAAACCTTATTAGTTGTATAGTGCTGAACTCTTGCATACGTTTTGAAATGATCATTGGTGAAAATTACAGGACGAATGGCATCATTTTTACATTTTTAAAGATACTGCATTCGTGAAATTTCTATGCTTGAAAAAGGCAAGAGCTTATAATAAATGAAACAACCCATACTTCTTTTCACACTTTAAAAAAAATATTTAAGCTTGATGACTTTTTGCCAATTACAGAACTTGTATTTTACTGATGACATTTTATGTAATTTTACTTGTATTATAACGTTATTTTTTTTTATTCGTTTATTATTTCATCACAGAAAGTCATTTTAGTTTCACTAAACTGAAATCGCAACTCTTTTATAAACACATTTTAATCCGATATTAAAGCTAAAAATATATTAAATAAATTTCATGAGTTTTTTAACGAATTTTGATATTTTAAATTGCAAACATCGTTTATAGTACGGAAGCATTCTGAAGTTCTGAAAGTTTTAAAAAGGAAGTTTTAGGAGAGGCTATTTTGAAAGAAAACTTTTATGACTATTGATATCTGAAAATAGGGTCTTTAAATTTCTTAATCCACCTGAAACTCCAGAAGTACAGTAAGTATGTTTCTTATTTCAAAACGATATCAATATATACCTTAATATTTAAAATCAAAAATATTTTTTAAATTAATATTTAAATTATCAAAGTTGTAAAGAACGTTCACCTTCCCCATTGCATGCAGTCGTAATATAAGGGGTAGCATGTCCGGCTGGCAATCCAAAGAACCGACGTTCGAATTCCGGGAGGGCATGGCTGAATATCTCACGTTTCTCGCTCCAAAAGAACATATAAATCTACAGTGGTGCTCAACTAAAATGTGGTCGTCCTTTAAATGGAGATAAAATAAGGAATTTTCTGCCTCTTCACCGTATGTCTTGTGAGTGTAATGCCTGGCACTTACAGCCAGCATTGAAAGATTCACGGCGAGATCATTGCAGACTTTTCGCCTTTGTGACTTTAAAAAAAATCACAAAATTTTGAATTTGAAGAAATATTTTTTATTAAAGGTGTGAAGCAGATTTAAAATATTTTGAGCGCAAAATGCAGAATTAGATAATTTGTTCAAAGCTAGTTTGAACATTGTGTTAAATGTAAACCTCTTTCAGTTTTAATAATGAAAGGCTTAAATTTGCTGTAAGTTGCAAAGTTATTAGAATTTGTAGAACCTTGTACACAAGTATTTAGCCCATAGGAAGAGTGTTTTATTTTGAAAAAATATAGATTGATTTTCTGAAAAGTCTCTCCTTTAAAGTGGGAGCTAAATCCAAAATTGAAATTTTAATGTTATTGAAGTCATGCGGTTGAAAATGTTCCAACTCTGCATTAGTTTGACCAAATTTATTAACCTCTGTAAGATAATGATGAAAATTTATAATGTGTTATCTATGATTATTCATTCCTAGATTTAGAATGTTCTTATTCTGACATACAGATTAAATTAATTGCATTTCAGGTAATTTGCTAAATACAATTGTACGTTTTTCAAAGATATTGCTATTTATTAGTAATATGATTACTGAGCAGTTATATTGCTGAGTGGGTATGGGTTCGTAAAAAATGAATGAGCACAGAACCGATGCTAGCTTGATAAAATTTATTTTATCAAAAGAGACAGTTCGGCACTTTCTGGCACTTTCCACAAAATCCGTCGTACAACTCTTCACAGTATCGCAGTATCTCTATTAAATATATAAATATTTAGTTAGATAGATAGATCCATATTTTTTACAATAATCTGCATAGAAATAATACATTCGTCATGCAATCTCTTAACATCATCAGGACATTTTTTGTAAATGATATCTTATTTTTAGCAGCGTACAAATGCAAACATTTCGCTTTTCAAATCTCGTACAGACCCTGAATATGATTCCAAGTTTTAATATAAAATAACTTTGCCCACTTTTATCGTACGGAAATCAATCTTATTTTATTTTATTTTTTATTAATAGTGTAAAATGTTCCTAAATATCAGTATAGGGCCCAAATTTAGGTCCTTTCTATTTAAAAATACTAAAAGCATGAAGCTTTGCGTAACTTAAAACATTTCTGTTACTGGAGGTACCCAACGGTTGGGAAAACAAGACAGGTTAAGAACTTTTGCGACGCAGCCAACTAATATAAATTCAGCAATGAGTTCATATCTGGATTTCACAATTACACGTGTGGGTTCCCCATATCGTAACAGTATGACTAGTGGATTCTCATCCACTATCATAGTCTGCAAGTCATAGTCATAGTCTAGAAGAGAGACAATCAACTACATGCTTGCTAGCCGAAAATGTCAGACTCCCTTGATGGCGTTAGTTTGCGAATGTAGAAGTTACTTTAATTTTTAACAAGGAGACGTTATATCACTTTATTAGTGCACAAAAATTTCGGTTTGACTGCAATTGGGTAAAAGATTTTACTTTCATTTTGTTGTTTTGTAAGTATTGTGTCATTAACGTTATTTACTTAACGTTAATGACACTAAAGTAAAATATTTATTGAAAGAGTTTTTTTAGAACAGAGAACAGAAGCATTGCAATTAAATGAACAGAGAACAGAAGCATTATAATTTAATGAATTAAAAATAAATGTAAAGAATTATTAGAAATTAGAGTTCACTTCACGGACTGGCTGCATGGACGTTTACGTAATTTTCCCCTTACGTAATAGGGATACGAGCCATTTTCTCTTAGAAAGTCTTCCACGAAGGCAGCACTGTTTTTCGGTACATACCCCATGCGTGCTTTGCCATAATCAAAATCATACACTCACAAATAAAGGAAAATCAGCTTAAACAAATTCAATCTTTATGACAGAAAATGAAAAAGCAGATTCTTGAATATGATGTATATGCTTATAACACAAAACGTTGTACGTACTTATAGGTTTCAAAAAAGCAGTCTAGAGAATATTTAAATCAAAACAGTAACATCAGAAGATATTTAACAAATCAAAGTAAAACCTCAATATCAATTTAAATTGAGGTTTTCAATAGGTTATAATCAAAAAAGATTTGTGACCATTACAATGAAAATGTTAGCAAAATTTTAGCTTGACATTTTTAGCATTTACAATGAAAATTTTTACATTTGACAATGCTAGACTAGGAATGCAACTATTCTAGCATTGTTAAATGTTAAAATTATGCTTTGTATTGAGAAAATACAAAAGACATACGTCGGATTTCTGATTTGATCCGGTAAGAGGAATTTGGGTATTAAAATATCCAATCCTCAAATCTTATAGTGTATTTGGATGCACCAATCGAATAAACAAATTATTCATATATACATTACATAGTTTATTCCTCCAAATCAGTATAATTTAAACCGAATTTTAAATTAATTCATTTTAAAATAAGTATCAAATACATCGAATCAATGATTAGCCCAAACGTTTCTGTTACATACTTAAAGTATCATGGCTTGGTGCAAATGCAACAGTTATCAGGAATGGCAATAGAATTTTCGGAAAATAATCTTCTCCCCGTTTACTTAAGCCGTTCGCCCAATTAATGTCGCCATGTTTCACGTGAGTTTGATTTCGGAAGCGACATTCTGGAAGATTAGAGTATCCATCGCGATGCTCGGATTAGAAGGAATTAGAGTGCAAAGCTAATTCAAGTGCCGGATTTCATGCGCAGGTGGATATATCTTGCCACAAGTTTGGAGAAAGCTTAATACATTTACTTAACGTGTTTAGGTAAATACGAGATAGTATAGCAAAGTAATGGGGTTTTTTTACATCAGAAAATGAAGTACCTTTTGTTTTCCATGTTTTTGTTTGCAGAATTACATAACTATATTTCAGAATAAAGATCAGAAGAACAGACTATTTTCTTACAGAATTATTACAGAAATAAGATGGATGTTTTTCGTCTGGTGGAAAAAAGATTTAGAATGCTTTTAAAATAAATACTTGAGATCAAAAATTTTCTAGTCAGCAAAACGAGATCATTTATATAACATAATAGCAGCTCACGCCAATATTCCGAAAGAGAATTTTTTTATTTTCTCAAGAAAAGTATTTTGCATCTGTACGGAACTTTTTAGTTGTAATTTTCTATTTTTTCTGTTAAACGTCAAAATTTAAGTGTCAGTTCCGATATCCAACGCCGTGCAGAAATTCTCGAAGTCTACGAGACCTAAAATCTTTATAAACTTTACAAATGAGTAGCAAATTATGGAGATAGATACAGAAAATAATCTCGATCCAAATTAATACCACTAGAATATTGACTAGAATAATCATACCACTAGAATAACGACTTTAAATCAAAAATGCAGCGCATTCCGCAAAGGGTAGAAATTTGAAGCTTTTAAGGTACTCGCGACAGTTGTATGAAAAGGGGGATTCATCAACAGGGGATGGCAAACTTACATGCACAGCAGAAATTCTCAGCAGGAGCTAGCAGAATCAGAGGAACGAGATAAGGCAGGCATAAAAAAAAAGAGTTATTTTTAATTTTCTAATTCATTGGTAAGATGAAGTCACAATTTAGAAAACGATTAGTCATTAAAAATTTAGAGCTTTTTTTCGGATGTAATATAATTCCCCAAATTATTAGCTCTATTAATTTTTAAGTTATTTCGTATTTTGAATCTAAATATATTCACATTTCGACTTAACATAGCTATTTATTTTCATCTTTAATTGCTAATTCTTAATCTAATTTTATTGCCTCACTTTATTTAGCTAATAATACCCCCCCCCCCATTCTTAATTATTTCTTTCAGTTCTTGGTCCTAATTTGTCATTTCATTCCCAAGATTTTTGCTTAATTTTTAAGCGTAATTTAAAATTTCTTTTGATAGATTTTAATAGTTGTAACTTATAATTTTGAATTTATATCTGATAGTTTATTGCTTGAATTGTTCATTTTATGTGTTCATCTTTATTCATTTTACTAAACTTTTCATATTTAAGTTTTGTTATATTGTAAGGTTTCTCTCCCTCTTTACAGCATGCCTTCGTGGTGCAAATGGAAAACATGTTCAGCTAGCAATCGGAACGTCCAGAGTTCGAATCCCGGTAAGGGCATTGAAATTTTTTCAGGTATCCTGCTTAAACAAACTTAATTTCTGTACAAGTGGCACCCGGACTAAAACGTTGTAGACAATAATTCGTTACCACCAGGATTTTGCGATATTTTTTTCCTTCTTCCCACTCGTCCTTTAAGTGGTGGAGAATGTAAAGTCATTGTCTTTTTTTAGTAGTGGTCGAGTGGTTAAGATCGATGAGTACCTGAATATTGGTAGTTCGATTTGATTTGGGTTCGATACCAGGCGTACAGGCTGGCTGCATGGGCGTTTTTGTGGCTTTCCTCATGTGAAGCATGAATACAAGCCAGTTTTCCTCCGAAAATCCTCCACGAAGACATCCCTCCTGTTAGGTAGATAGTCATGGTGTATATGCTGTATTCAAATAACTTAATCTCCTTCCTTACTGCGTGCTTTCGTGGTGTAACTGGAAAACACATTTGGCTAGCCATCGGAAGGTTATCTCTATAGTATTACATTATTTAATTTTACACAGACTTTTTAGCTTCTTTCACATGTTTATAATTTCTCTTATATTCCATCATTATAATTTCTCTTATATTCCATCATTTTTCCTATAATTTTTCCACATGATTCTTAATTACTATTCACTTAATTCCGCCGTCCATACTTAAATTTTATTTTATTATTTTATAACATTTTAATTTTTCTGTCGAGTGTTTTAGTGTTATAGAAATAATAATAGTTTCTTAAATGGCGAAACTGTTAGAATATTAGCTGGCTGTATTAATAGGCAATTCAAGTAAATTTTACTTGATAATTGATTAAATAAACTATTCGTAATAAAGTAATACTGGACAATTAATAATTATAAATAAATATTTACTAATAAAAATTAATATATAATAACAAAGTTCTTGGAATGTGTAGTGAGAATTTAAAATCCGCTTCCTTGTCCTTATGTAAGAAAACCAACATTCAGTATTCACACTAACTGTAAATTAAACAATGAAGTAGAAACTAGTTCATGAACAATCTTCAAAATTAAATGATATACTTTAAGTCACCACAGCAAATTTCTGAAATATTTAAAAGTTTCACATTTAACGCGATCACATTAAATATTACTGTAGCTAGATAATACTAAACTCAATACTTTTTTAGAACCCTGATGTGATAATAGATAAGACAGAAATTATATGATAATAGATTTCGTTCTTTTTCTCAGCTTTTTGGCCAAGATTAATGAATAGTAAATTTCACTGCAGGCGAATAAAGAAGGAAAACAAAATTAACTTCTGAAAGAATTATAAAGCTATTCATTCACCAGGCAATATTAATTTAATATTTAAACACTGAGGTACTAACGCGAATATGAGTCGTCGTTAACTGATAATTATTGAATCTTTCAAATTGTCTTTTTTAAATCTTGGGTGCGTAAAAGCCGCTACGGAAATTTAAAAAAGAGTTCGCATTTTGTCTTATAAAAGAAAGATATCTTATTCTAAATAAATGTTTTAATTTTATACATTATTACGGAAATAAGTAACAGAATTTCATTTCATCATCTTGATGTTGGACAGTTTGAAATCTAACAAGAAATATGTTAAAAATAGATGGCATTTTTCAGCACCAGTTTAGATTTTAAGTTACCCTCATGGCGAGCCGTCTATAAGCTCACCTCTGCGTGTCACGAAAACATGTTTGGGGCATTTTTAAGATCCCGCGCTTTTCGCAGCCGTATTTATGATGGGGTCAGGTCAAGGACGGAGAAACACGTTCCCTGAATTATTATTTCATATCGTAAAGGAAATCGTAGCTTTTTTTTACAACGGGATTTACTATGTTTACTATACCTTGGTCTTTTCTGAAGAATATGAAAAAATATAATAAATTAAATCTGCAGTTCAGAAATGAAAGTGAGGAAATTTTTTAGAATATTTCTGTTATTGCCGTGCTTAAACTATAACTGTCGATGAAAGTTTCCAAAAAATCACTGCAGAGAAAAATGTTGTAAGTCACTTTTTATGGTAGGAATGAAATAAAATTTTGTTCAACATAATTAAAATTTAAATTTTAAACAAGAAAAATGATGAAATATCTGAAACTAGAATGCAGGTTTATAATATTGAAAAGCTTATTTATTAAATATAAATCCTGTTTTATACCATAGCCTAAAGTCGTACTAAGCAAATAATATTAAAAACAGAAGCTTTTTTCCTTTTGGTAACACTTAAATTTTTAAGTGATATCTCAGATTACAAATGGCCTACAACTACAACTGTCCGTCATTTGTGTAATAAGAACAACTATTCAAAATCCCTTAAAAAAACATACAATGAATTTTATACAGAGGGTGTTTATACATTTTTAGAACCTTTAAAAAACATTGTTTAAAAAGCAAAGTTAAAAAGTATACTTAAAAAAGCAAAGTTTAAAAGTATTGTTAAAAAAGCATATGTTTCGGTATAAAAATTTCTGGCAACAACTATCATGAGAAATATCATCTGTTACTTTTAAATTTATTCTTTGAAAATATCGCAAGGAAACAGGCTGTATATTGAAATATATGTTTTTTCGCTTTCCGATGAGAAATATTCCGGCTCCTTAATTCAAAAACGTTGTGAAGTGCATGGTAATAAAACTTCTAATTGCAAAATAAGCAAAATTATTAATCTGAAAGAGAAAAACTGTCAGTCATTACTTATATGGAAAGAAAACTGCAAACGAACACTCGAAAAAGATACGTACTGTTTCTAATGTTTCTAAAGTTAAATCGTTGGTAACAAAAGAAAATCCACCGACGAAGATATCGATTGCAAAATATTTAGCTAAATATATATAGATTTACCTAAACGACTGCAACAAAAAAAAAAAAAAAAAAAAAAAATGTCTATTTATTATCGCAAACGAAGAGAAAATGTGTACAATCCTGCCTCCAACGAAAGTTTCAGTAAGGTTTTACAATTATGGTAGAATTCTCTTCAGTGGGAAATTAAAAATAAGATGAGCAGAAAAAAATATTAAAATCAACTCAACGTACTATCAAAAAACGTTTTATGTCCCATATTTACCGAAGAAATTCCATTTATTTATTCCAGTGTCTTTCAAAGAGTGAAACTTGATCAAGAAGCGGCAAGTCACACTTCAAAAAAGTATCATTGCATTTCTTGAAAAAAAGTAAAGGTACTGCATATATACCTTTCCAGCACATTCATGCCTGCATATATGAATATAGGTATTGCGTATATACCTTTTCAGCATATTCCTATAAAGTCCCCTTTCGTTTAACTTATGGATTAGTATACCTTTGATCTCTTGAAAAGAGCTCTTTCTAAGCGTAAACCAACCATGATTGATGGCCTTTGGAAAGTAGTCGAAGAGGAATGGCAATCAAAACCTTCGGAGTTTTTATGTAGCAAATCAAATATTTAAAAAATACTCTTCACGTTTTAAATGTTAATTAAACGGTCCGAAATCGTTCTAAAATTGCGTTAACACCGTACGTATTTAGTACTTGAAGCAAGAATGATTATATTTTACTTTCTTATTAGTAACGTGAAAGTATGATATTCTTCTAAATATACAGTACGAATGATTTAGTTTATAGAAAATATAAACGAGAAGTTTTCGTTAGATACTATCCATCAATATTTTTTTTTTTCATTAAAAGAAATAAAACTAAGAAACATTGAATGTCATCAAGCTGTCATCGATACCCAAAATAGTTGAAGAATTTATAGTACAGTATTGTACATTTTAGCATATTAAAAGGTAATCCAAATTCTCATGAAAATTATTCTTTCTGAAGCTGCTTAATACGAAGATATTAAATATGTATCTCTTAAACGATTCGCCGTTGTATGGAAGGAGCTTGATGGAGAGTAAAAAATGCACAAGGAAAACTGATTTTTTTAATAGAGAGTTGAACATAGTTTGAAACAGAAGTTGATCTTATGTTCCTTTTTTTATTAAAGTACAATTTCGTCTTCTTACTCATATTCTGCTATTTTAATAAAAATCTTATTTTGTATTCTTTTATTTCAAAAATTAAACGCTAGTCGATCATTGCCCTTCAATCAAATTGTGATATTCTTCATCTTTCTGCACATGCGCCTGACATGCGCTTTATCGAGATATTAAGAAAGGAGAAACTGCGTACTGACAAAATTCACGGATCATCACAGAAATAAGAGCTTTAGAAGCTGCAGCTTTCCATTCAGCTAGTTTTTATTATCTGTTCTTTTTTATTACCGCACGTTAATACTGAGTATTCTTTTAAATTTTCATTTCACATTAATTCGTTGTTTTTTTGGATCCGACTGAAAACGTTTATGAGAAGAAAAGAACACTGAACGATGGTGATAAAAAAGAATTCATATTCCTCAAATCATTCAAATCAAACTAGAGATGAAACAAAAGCGCGCAATTTCCAGTTTCAGTTTACGTAGGGAAAGCACAGTCATAGTTTCCTTACAAACTCCTACTTTACCGACTCCAACTTACGGATTCGTGTTTCCAAAATAAAAAATAAATTTAGTTTAAAGAAAAAGTAAAATCTTACAACTTTTTCCCCTAATATAAAATATTCGTCTGCCAAGGCAACATCATCTAAGGCAACATTTCAATTAATAATTATTACCTTGTATAACGTTTGGTTTGATTTATTTGGGTATGGCAAAGCACACGCGAGCTATCTATCTAAAGGGAAGGGATACCTTCGTGGAGGACTTTTTAAGGGCAACTGGCTCGTATACACGTAGCATATGGGAAAAATCATGAACGAGCCTATGCAGCCGTCCCGTTCGCCGGGATTCGAGCCTCGCACCGAACTACCAGCGTTCAGCGACTTTACCTTTCGACCCCTGACCTTTCGACTTTACCTTTCGACCCCTTACATACCGAATTCCCGTTGTAGGAATTATTACTTTGAATTATTATGAATGAGTTCATTTGTGAAAGCGAAGTTTTCCCGTGTGATTGCCAATGTTCATGGATACTAAAAGATTAGAACTGTTGGAAAAAATCGTCTGAAAAATACAAATTGCATGAGCTGGAAATTCTAGTGGTTCTAGTCAAAAATCACTTTACGCTCAACATTTTTGTGTCATAAACTATTTTAATAGCCATTTTCCGCCCCCCCCCGATTTTATAAGGAAATTAAAGTGAATTTAATTAAGCGTAACAATGTGAGTTTAATAATAGCAATTAAAAATAGAGAGCTATTGCAGTAAAAGCGAAATACCTTTCACGGACCTTGAAATCTTCCGAACGTGCACTTTCACTCTCTTCCTTGTCAAGGCACAAACGTCAGTGCTCAATCAGCTGTAACTTAAAAACGTATGTAACTGAACGTGAATACTTTATTCTCGTTTTTGTTTGATTTAAATGTTTTATTATTCTTAAATATAAGCATAAGTACTTATCGTTTTCATTTCACCTAACTCCTTTTAATATGGGAGAGGAAAACACCATGAACATTTGACTGAATCATTTGAAATATTTTAGGAAAAATAATAAAGGTTCATAGCATTTTTGAGAATGACGTATGAATTAAAAAAATTTCCTTTTAATACATACTTTCAAAATAAATTGTCACTGAATACATACCTAATTTACCGAATATATAGTTCTTACCCAAAATATTTTTATTAAAATTAATTATCCATATTCGCTTAATTATTATTTTCTCCATTTATATTTGGCTTTCTAGTGCTTAGATTTATAATCTTCATTCCATTAAAAAATTTCATAATAATACTTATTTAGAAAGCAAAAATTAGTTTCTTTCGTCAGTTGCTGCTTAACGTGCCCTGAAATTTTTAGTCCAAAGGGGATTTTTCCCTAAAGGACTATAGGTTTAGTTTTGCGATTTTGCGTTGAATCCATGGAGGTAGGAAAGGCAGGAGGGGCCAACCCGCGCTAAAAGTGAAGCACTGCTTTGAAGCTTGGGTCACCAGATGGGGTGTTCTTTGTTTACATTCAGAAGATCGCTTGACAAGATTCTGATAGTATTTCGACACACGAAAGTTCCATAGAAATCGAAAAAGGGACACTTTCGCATGAAAGAAACATTTATAGTGTGATGGATAATAGCAATTTGTATAGTTTAGTGACATTTACGCAAAAATCACATCTTGGTTATTTTTCGATAACTAACAACAGCGATTTTGATTATGAATTTGTTTTATAAAATTCTAAGCTGTTGCACTACAAAAATATAGATTTTAAGAAAAATGTTATGCTTAAAGAATACTTATAATTTAAAAATAATACTTATAATTTTCATTCAAATTATATTCATATATATTTTTATGTAAAACTTTCGGGTGTATGCTAAATTAGTGTAAATTACTTCGAAAATATACGAAAAATATAGTGAATGCACAGAAATTAAAGATTTGCACATGCCGGAAATGAAAAATAGGAAATATGTATGGGTATTTATACATGTGCTTGCAAAAAGCATGTATCTGCCTATGACAAAATACTTAAATATTCATTAAATTATTTATAAATGTATTTGAAATGAAGAATTTATTCACTTATAAACAACTGTGAAAGTACTGTGAAGAAATTTAATTATTAAATGTATCTAATTTATAATGATTATAAATGTTATCTAAATATATAATAACCTTAATATTGCATTGTAAACATAAATTGAAATCCTGTTGACAAATACGTTATAAAACTATTTAAGCAAGAATTATTCGTATTGGAAAGCAATCTGTTAAAAGGTATTGTAAAGCAAATGCTATGAGATGCGCACTTAAGAACGTAATAAAGAGTTTTGGAAAATGTATTGTTGAAATGAAGGGTAAAAAAAAAATCTGATAAGTATAATTAAAAGAATTATTCCCCTTACATTTTATAATAACTCAGTTACAAGTTTTAAATAATACTTTAAAAAAAAACTTATTTTATTCCCTTTCAGAAATGTTCAGAGAAAGTCAAGTACTATTTAAAGTATTTCGTTAATTCCTAATAATTCTCTAATTTAAAATGAACCGAATAGAGCATTAATTATAAATTGACTTACATTTTTCGATTTAAAAGATACCTCAGAAGCCAAAAAATCATGTCATATTTAAGAAAGTATTTTAGGAAGAAGCTCTATAAATAGAAAAGAAATAATGCATAATTTTAATATTAATAATACAATAAACTTTGATCTTAATTTTTGTACCTTAACCGAATAAAATCGAATTACCTTAATTTTTTTTCTAATGTAATTAACGAAAACTTGTGAAAATATTTCATTCAAATTAAACCATTCTGAGAAAACTGTCCTGTGAAAAGTATAGCATTTAATTCCGTTCAGAATAAAATGTTGTTTAAAAATATGTTGTTTTCACATACTTAGGACTCTGAAGTGCTGTAGAAAAAGAAAATATATACATTTATATGTATATTTACGACGTAATTACAAAATATTTACATCCGAACGCGTCAAATCCCATAGAACTCAATGGTAATTGACCCAATGTTTTGGTCACCACGTAGGGATCGTCAGTGCTTCAGAGAAGGGTACGGGAGAAACTTGTTTAGGGCGACTCCATCTTACTTCCTACCTCCATGGTTGAATCACTATAAATGTCCGTTTCACTTTTCGAACTGTTGCCTCCAAATGTTAGAGTCCTGCATTATATTTGAAGAAATTAAATAATGAAAAATCTGCATAAATATATGTATATTTCTCGCATTGTGATAAAACAACGGTACATAGAGCCATAGAATTTTGAATGACATAATCCTCCTACGAATATGGGCATGTGGAAGACAAAATTTGGAATCTGGAATTTGTTTTATTATCGATTTCATATTTTGTAAAACTTTAACGCATTTTTGATTAACAAACTCAAGGATTTCAAAGCGAGCAATGGCAACACTCTACGGGGGGGAAACCTTTTTTTATCTCCAGCGCGCGGAACTGTGTATCGGAAATTCTAAAGATAGGCTCATTTTAAAATTATTTTGCAACATAGCTATTGAACTGAATTTTATGTTTAAATGCAAAGAACATGATATTTAATAAATAAAAGGTTAAAAAAACTCCTCTAATTTTTTTAATTTAAAATCTGAAACTTTCAGATTTTTTTTTATTTATGTTTTTGTTATAATATTGTTGTTCATGACATAAATTCAGTACGTATTTTGATCTATAGATTAGTAAGAACGATATATATACTAATAAAATTTTGCAGTCTGCGTATAACAGCGGCTTACATTTAAAAATGTAAGTTAGGGTTACCCTTTACCTGCCTCTGACATGAAAAGTACGCACCAAAGAATCAAACTAAAGGAATAGTCTTTGTTATTCACCTTCAACAGCAAACTAACAAACAGTTCCGTGTTCTAAAGTTTAAAAGTATAAAAGAGAAAACTGAATGAAATTTTTGCTAATTAAAATAAAATGCTCTAAAGGTGCAATTTTTGTTTCAAATCTGTGCAAATTATTCCAAGCTTCTTTCAAAAGACATATTGCTTCCAAGAAGAAAATTTTCCTTAAATACTATTTATTTTATTGTATTTTTCTTATTTCAATAAAATTCGCATGACAAACGCAAGCCACAAAAATAAATAAATAAATAAAATGGAGTTAATAGTGATTTTAAATACATGTTTGCTTCTAATTTTGCAGCAGTTTTAAGAATACTCAGTCGCAGTATAAAATCTCTGAATAGGAAAACAAAATTAAATTCAGATAAGTAGGTAATCTCTACATATAATAAAAGAAAGGGTCTGTGTGTCTTTCGTTCGTGCTGCGCGTAAGCTAATAGACCCAGGGCTACAAAATTTGGTATAGGTGCATCTAGACAGGAGCCAGTGCACCTCGAAGCGATTTTTTCAAAATTCGAATCAGATTTTTTTTTATTTTATCTTTTCGATTTTATTGCATCATTTTGAATACTTTCATTCTTTTAGAAATGTGGTTCGGGCAACAGTTTTTCATTCAGTTGTATACTAAACTGCTAACTGTTGAAAATCAGCACTGTTGCTACTTAGAAAAAATGAGGGCTGTCCTTCTGTGCAGTTTTAAATTTAATATTTCTCTTGGATGCTGGACGCTTGTCAAGAGAAGGCAACGGGAAGTTTTAATTTATTTATTAGGATAATTAACATTTGTATTAAGGGATATTGCTTATTTCATTGCAATTTTGTTATACGTAATACATTTTTAAAATTTGTCTCAAAAGATTTGTTTTATTTAATTTGTTTTATTTGTAATTCAATTTCATTTAAAATAAGCTTTAAATTTGCTTTTTACGAATAGAGAATGTTTGTTAAATTCAATTTTTTTAAATTTGTGTTTTTTTTTATGAAGTTGTTTTGCAGAGTAAAATTCTGCGCAATTTAACGTTTGATGTTCTCTTCAGGCATTTTTTCGGTACATTTAAAAGTCAGACGAAGGCTGGCTGCGTAGCTGCTAGTTAATACATAACATATTAAACATGTAGATATTTAACAAGTTATGTGTTTAGTTTAGCTTTATTTTTATAACTTAATAGTATACTGTAAATTTAACATTTTAACAGTTAAGATATGCAACAAAAGTCCGATAATCTGGCGCATTTGGGCCTTTGGAGATGCCGAATCTTCAATTATACCAGATTATCGGGCCAAAACTGTACAATAATACCGCAAACAATTTTTAGCGTCTTTGAATGAACTGAGAAATGAAAAAAAATTGCATTTAATAACTCTGCAAATATATTTAACGAGTCAGACTTATTAATAAATAAATTTATTCATAGTTTAACTATATTTAGTCAATTTTTGCTTTGAAATCATCCATACTGTCAAGGTATGAAGTCTTCTAATATAAAGTGTTTCATTTGTGTAATAGATTTTACTTCGGTGGTAGGTATGACCCCGTGATGTTTCCCAATACAAGTTCAGAGGCCATAAGATGGGTTCTACAATTGTGCGAATGCTTACAGTTGCCGGGAAGGCTAAGCTTTTCAAAATTATTTAACAGCTTGTTCAATGTGGTTAATAATATCCAACTTTCGGTAAATTTTTAAATCATATCATAATATCGGATATATAAATATCCGAATTTTAAATTTCGAATAATATAAAAATTAAGCTATCAGTTAAAAAAAATTGTATTAACTTTTCTAAATACTTCTTACAAAAATTTTAATAAATAAGTAAATATTTTTGTTCTGATGAAACTTTAAAAATAAGCATGTTGCGCATTTTTCAGAATTTAACAAATCGACAATGCTAAAAATATATGATATAAGACTGAAATAGTCACGTTGTTTATTTGCATTTGTAAAAAATTGTTTCCATGTTACATGTTTAGAATTTCTACAATTAAAATTAATGATCCAATTAAAAATAAAATTACACAAAACAAGTGCACTGAAACTTAAGTATACAGTCTGCAGTCTAATACCTGAAAAGTTTGTCATCACAGCTTTAAAAAAAAAAAAAAGAAAATATTTATAAAATTAAAAAATATGAAAATTATAATATTGAAAGAAATTTCAATCTGATCTTGGTACGCACATTTCAGCTTAACAGCTAATACAATTTTTTAAGCCAAGCAATAACATAGATTTTTATAGTCCCCCCCCTAAAAAATTAAAGCTATAAAACATCAAATCTCATGTTTAAAATGAACCGTCTTAAAAAGCAAAGTAAAATGCTATGATATTATTTTATCATACATTAACGCATCCAGACGCAACAAGTGAAGACTTGCGCATTCTTTTAATAGAGAAAAAATTAAATATTTAAAGATATAGCTTTGCGTTTATTTCATTGGGTCACTTGCGCTCGAGGCTTGCAAATACTTTTTATTCAAGCAGACCCTCAATTCCGCTTATTGAAAAGACCCAGCACATCTTAATAATTTAGTTTTTATTGCTTATAAGATTCATTTTATTATTTATAAGATTTCTAGTTGGTTACCATTTCAAAAGAAATAAATACTAATGAGTTTAACAATTATCAAAACGAAATCTTACCTTATAATTCACAAGATATCCTGAAGCTAGTTGGACCTTTGAACAAATCCCTCTTAGAAGGAGACTGAATAAATTGCTTAATTAATGTACCAAAAAAGTGATCACTATGGTGCAGCTATTTCTTTTCGAAACACCCACGTTTTCCAAAGACAACAAACAAACTTCCCCCAAATTAAAGAGAAACTTCTTTCTTGATCGCCAGAGGTCGTTCAACTTGTTCAGCCGGTGTCTCTCGAGCGACTGATTCCTCAAGAAGGTAGGAAGGGAGAGGCTCTCGTTAATCTGACTTCTGCTTGAAAAGTAATAAATGAGAAGTTTAAGGTCAATTTTTTTTTTCGGCTTTTATTTGCTAGTTAGCAGGTACTTCGTGTAGATATGGGGGACGTGATAGTCAGTCTGCGTACACGATGGTTGTCATAAAGAATTTCTACGCTTCGGTTGTATTACGGTATCTTATGGTAATCGTGACGTAATTGCAGTAGAACAACCACATTTTTCTTCTCTTTTCGCAAACGTGCGAGTTCTGCGTTTCCAGTTATAAAAGGTATTTAATTTTGCAGATCTGTGAATTCAATCACGTGATTTATGACTTCATGCCGGGACTTTAGGTTAAGCCTGGGATGAGAAGTTTCTGAAAAATTCTTACCTGTTAAAATTTATTGACAGCTGTCACGATTGGAATAAAGTAAAAAATGATGGATGCATTTCCCAGTTTGTATTAATTTTATGTTTGTTCGATATTTCATTACTTCATTCTTGCTCTGAATGACAGATGTGAGCTATAAAACTGAAACTACCAGGCTGAAATAGTCTGAATAGTCCCTTTTTCAAGAATCCCTGTTAGCATTACCGTTGCCACTTTTAAAAGTTTTGTCAACAATTGTAAGTTCTTTTTATAACATTTCACATTTTCATTCTTTCGTTTAAAATTCAATTTAAATTCAAATTTACTACGCCTTTTGTGTCGATTTAGAAAGAGAAAAATGCAGTATTATTTAAAGGGCCATTTCATTCTTTCGTTTAACATTTAAACTTACGTAGGTCTTTTATGCCGGTTTAGCAAAGGAAAAAATAGAGTATTATTTAAAGAGCTATTACATATAATCGGCTTCCTTGCAATTTATGTATACGTGATCTGGGAAGGTTAGGTTAATTGAATATGGTAAAACACGTGAGGGCTGTCTGCCTAAGAAGAGGACTTTATAAGGGAAACTAGTTCTATAGTCATATTAAACATTTGTATAACTACGAAAAGCATCCATGTAGCCAGCCCGTTCGCCTGGGGTCGAACTCCGAATATTCAGCGGTCTTAATAACTCGGCCACTGGCGAGGCGCATGATCTGAAGAGTTGCCACTGCACGAGACATAAGTTTTTTTTTAAATTTCCTCGTGACCGGATAATAGCGACTTTCAAGAATGTTGCCTTTCAGTATGGCGTAAAATCTTTAGTTTGTCTTTCAAATTATAATTGTAACGAGACGCTCTGTTTAAAAGATACGCTTCTGAATAATTTGATTTATTTTTTACATTTTTAATTCATAAAATTAAGATGCATTTATAATGTATCCAAGTAATAGTTATGAACATTTCCAGAATCACTGTTATTAATAGTAGATAATTTTATGCATTCAATACCTTTCTTCAGAACTGTTTTGTTTTTGTCTTTATAAACGCATGTCTGTGCTACAACACAGACTATCCAGACTATAACTCAGGCTATAACTTTGAGGGCCGTTATGTATCTTATCACGTTATGCTGTCAAGTTATTTATCTGGTATGCGGTACTGTAATATTTATTGTTTCCCTATATATAAAATATTTGATGAGACTTGGCAAACAGCCAGTTTATGCAACGGCTGTAAACACATTTGCTATATTAAAACGAAAGTTATTTATTAAAACTGTGTTAGTTAAATAATTTTTATCACTAAATCAATTTCATAATTACAAAAAGAATTGAAAACAGATTTTTTTCCTGTTTTCTCAGAGGTTTTTAATCCCATGGATAAAAAAAAAGTGATTAACGTGCATAGAAATTTGATATTGTGTAATATTAATTTTTCAAGTATTTAAAGTTTTGGCCAAAATTTCAGAATCCATTAGTTTGAATAAAATTTTATATCAGGATTAATTTGATGTCTCCTTGTTAATTTATATATTTATGTTCTAAGAAAAATTTCATTTGAAATACAACAGTACTCATAGAATTCATCTGTAGTTTTAAAGCAGTTCCGGATTGAACTTCTAGTTAATTTAACATTTTAACTGCAGCAACTAAAAGCAGAAATCTCCGAGATGTGTTTAGCCTATTCGTTAAACGTATACCTGTTTTCTAACGCACTTCGAGTTATCTTGTATATGTAGCTCAATAGCAGGAAGAAGAACTTAACGTACTACTGTCTGAAAATGAAACTGAAACATCTGGCGACTACGGCACTCTAAGTTTTAAGTCAGTGTATGTATTCCCAGTTGAAACTATTGACATATTTTGAATTTTATCTAAAGAAGCAGAGTGCATAAATAAGAGAATTCGAAAGAGAACAAATCATTAGTACCAGTCTGGCTGGTATGTCTTTTACTAAGAAAGCGGAGTTTTAGCCCAAAGGGGTGTGTTAGCCCAGAAGGGGTATTAGTCTCTAAACGGCATTTTGCGTAGGTTCACTATAAACGGCATATCACTTTTTAAATTGTTCCCACCAAATATTATCGCTCTGCATTACATTTAAAGAAATTAAATAATGAAGAACTTGCATGAATGGATGTATGTTTCTAGCACTGTGAAAAAAAACAATGGCACCTTGAGCCATCAAATTTTGAATTACTCAGTCCTCCATCCGAACATGGGTACTTGGATGCCCGTATTTCGAATTTCAAATTTGTTTTATTATCTATTCCATATTTTGTAAAACTTTTACAACGAATTTTTGGTTAACAAATTCAAAGATTTCAAGGCTAGAAATGGCAACACTGTACGGAAAAAAACACTTTTATCTCCACAGCGCGAGACTGTATATCGGAAATTCTAAAGATATGCTGTTTCTAAATATTTTGGGATATTGCTATTGAATTGAATTTTATGTGGTTTAAGTGCGAAGAACATAATATTTAATAAATAAAGGTAACACATAAAACGTTGAAAAAACTGCTTTTTGGGCGTAATATGAAATCTGAAAGCATTCAGATTTTTATAATGTAATTATTACTTAATTTTATTTTTATTTGCTTGTACTATTATTGTTTTGTTTATCATAACAATGGTCAGGTTAACCAGCTTCATGCCTATGTAAGTATAAAAACGCAAATAAAATGTACTACAATAAAAGCAAAGGGCTTAATTCAAAATGGAAATATGAGAGGACTAATATGAAAAAAGTTATTAAAACGAATTTTGTCTAAAATACAACTATTATTTAGATTATGGCTGAACTTAGCATTCTTCCTCGCACATACATTTTTACAAAATTTGCCTGTCCGGAAAATCAGAGAGTTAATATTCACATTCGAAGAAAAACCAGTGTCCTTGCTACATATTAATTTCATTTGTATCAGGGACGGAAAACTTGGACGATACACAATGCAAAATCTGTGTTTTACAGCGATGAATCCATCTTCAATATCTTTATACCACTTCTAGGAGATTTAGCATGCAGAGAATTCTTTCAAAGGCACTTAATCTAACTATCTTATTCACAGAGTGTAGCATGGAAGTAAACTTATGTCCTAGAGACTTCTGTAGCAGTACTGATTTTTCTTGAAGGTAACATCACTGCCAAGGAAAATCGATGGATCAAGATCATTCAACTATCCAGACTTTGCATCCCGAAAGGCATGCATTGTATCAGAATGTAAGTGCACTAGATCACACCACAAACTGGAGACAGAGAACTTCGAAGAAGATGAAAATAAGCTAGAATATCTTCCATATCTTGCACAATCTCTTGATCTGTGCATCACTGATCCTGTTTTAAGTTGACAGAGGATAGATTTAGAATATGTTTTCCTTTTCCACCATATAAATTGAAATAGGCATTGTTTCGCAAATTGAATGGATAAAAATATTTTTGATGTTTGAAAAAACATATATTAGTTTTTTCTAAGAAAAATCGCTGCAAATTTCCCCTCCAAAAAATGATGCTTACTGTATTAGTAAACTACTACATTCTAAATGCAAGCATTTCAGTTCCCGTACAAGGTGTCCATCCCTTATATAGTATAATGTTCCAAGACTTGCATAGCTTAGTAATTAAAGCATTTTCTACAGATCAAGAGAAAATTTCCAGATACGATCTTATTTGAAGAAAGATACTCTTCAACTAATTTTATATTCATTACATATTTAATTATTAATGGCACTAAAATTATAATAATGAAATATATATCGATATAAAATCTAATGAAAAACCCCAACAATGCTTTACAATACATTCAGGTAAAATTTTAAAATATGGGACATAGGAAGAAGTATACAATGTATACGAGTATGTACAAAATTTACAAACCAGGCAAGTCGTATCTAGTCCTAAAATAGTGCAGCAAAAAGACAGGGTACTTGTAGGAAAAAATAAATGGACTTAAGAGTCTGCTGTACAGAATATTAAGCGTTGAACTTATAATATTTACAGTTAGACAGTTAGATTGGCAGATTGACAGTTATTCTTAACACTAGAATTTTATAATGAATTTCACATTAGGAGTTTATACTGTGCTTGTAGACTATAAACTCTACTGTTCCTTTCTGAAAATACATCTTTAAATCGAGTGCAAAAGTTTATGTTTACCGAGGCACAATATATATAGCATCAGAAACATCTGTTATTAATTCAGATAATGATGTAAATGCTCATGAAATGATCCGTTAGATACACTATATTAGTTAAATGGGCTAAGTTATATCAAAGAGATAAGCTATTTAGAAGCTAAATATATAAGAAAAAAATCTGTTATTAAGTAGTTTGTTCAGCAATTACAGTTATAGTTTGAAAGATAAATTAAAATCTTGTGTGATGTCAAATGGCAGCATTCTGAGACTGCAATACCGCATGGAATTAGATGAAATCTTATGTTAATAATCTTACGTCTTTTAGAACGACAACAGTTGATAAGCTGCGTCAATGATAAATGTTTTGATTGTGTAATTGACTTAGCGTAAGGCAACCAAAAATTCGAAAGATTCTGCTACATTACTATGGTGTCAACATCAGTATCATTACAATTCATTGAGTTATTCTTACAATGTATTTTTACAGTTTAGAAATTATTATTAAATTATAACAGAAGTTGATTAATAAATTTAATAACTTTCACGCGGTTAGTTTTATTATTATAATATAAACTTGAAAAAAAAAGAATATACTAACGATAATTCAGTACTTTTATTATGTATTACATTTTACTTAGGTTTCTACATAATTTTTTGAAAAATCAAATGTTTGAAAAGGCAAAAATCAAACCTAAACATTTCTGTTATGAAAATCAGAAACTATATGACAATGAAATCAAAAACTATGTGATCAAACAGTCACCGTTCGTGTTAGACGGGAGTTAATCAAATTCCTTAACAAACTTTAATAATTCTAACGTAATTACAGCTTTCGAAGAAAAGTTTGCGAGCTTGCACATTTTAAATGTCAACATACTTCCGCCAACTCCGACCGTAATATTTTAAAAGAAAACAAGGTGAGAAATGATAACAGCACTAGTCTTGTCAACATCCTAAATTTAACCGAGACAAATAATGCAAAGAGTTCCGCTCAAAATCTCGAAGAAAAGCTTCCCCTCATCTCTTTGGGAATACAATAGAATTAGGATAGCCCATTAAACAAATGATAATACGATGTAAAAATTCGAGAAACAGAGCATTCATCCCATTTCCTTTTAACTACTAAAGACTATTAAACGGACTCTGTGAAGAGAAACGAAGAGAAAGTTTACGCTACTTGAATCTTTTGTCAGTGAGGAACAAAAATTCTCGGTAAACGCCCTTTGCTGACGTGTGTTATCGCTTTAATTCCTCACTCGAGCGTGAATGTCATGTATGTCTTTGATGGTTAGGTAAGATACCGACTTAAATACTGTGACAATGTGCAGTAATTTGCATTTTCATGCCGTGCGAGCGCATAAACCCTTATTTTATAGGAAAGAACTGATCATGAGTTCTCAACTCAGACTCAGCTTTTTTTGAATTCATCCTTGTAGATTTCAAAAAAATGTATAGTTTCTCATTTTTTTTTTTCTTTATAATTATTGTCTTTATCGTTATCTTAATATGATTGCTTATATTTAAGTAACATATATTCAGAGAATATGTGACACTGTTAATCCCGTCGAAGACACGCATAGTGAATATGGATATTGTTTGAATGCTGTGCCCATCCATAATGAGAAAAAAAAATCGAGTTAAAACTTTCAGCTTTCTGAGGGTAATCCGAAGACTATGTATCAAAACGCGATTAAATATTGATGCAATTTATTATACAATAATATGAGAGAAAAGGGAGAAACAAGCACTTGAAACCACAAAGCAGCTTGTTATGTAAAAATCAGGTTATTTATTGTTTTTTTGTTTGTTTGTTTTTAAGAGAATCTGAAAGGTAAAGTACTCGTATATTTTTCATTGAAGGGGTGAAGGATGCACAGGTTTTCGCTGTTCGTTTCGACGAGCAGTTCCAATCTCGAAAATATTTAATTCTTTAAAAATACTGCTCACAATGTATTCAGTTTCAGTAATAAATCTTTACGTTAAAGTTATTTTAGAAAATCGGAATTCCAAATAATTAATTCCAAAATAATTAATTGGAAATTGCAGTTATATTTAGAAGGGTCTTCATAAAAGATACTTATTGGACCATTAAAAAATTTTAAAGAACAATAGAAATTATACCTAGAAAGAACATATTTAAGAATGATTACATTCTTTTCCCCCAATGGCAGATTGTGAACAGTTACAGTTTTGTAACAGAGTCTATTAATTTATACTAAGGCCAGATGTGGTGGTCTCTTTATTATGGAGGCACCTAATAGGTGGGCCACCATTGCCTCCTATGAAGGGACGGACAACTACAACGATGCCTTCTCCGGGATTGAACCCAGGTCCTTCGGTATTGCAGTCAGGCTCCCCTAACCACTATACCGTGTGAGCGGCTATGATTATATTCTATTCATTTAAATACTGTCTTTGACAATTTTGATTTAAAAATCTGTCATTGTTGGCGGGACACATTATTATTTTAACTAACATTATAAGGTATTTCTCACGCCTTCCCAGCATGCCTTCGTGGTGTGGTGGTCTGCACGTTGGGCACGTATTCCAGAGGTCCGTGGTTCGATTCCCGGAAAAGGCATTGCTAATTTTTCAATCTCTCTTTCTTCCAAAAAAAATCCTAATGACTCTACCGTGGCGCCCGAACTAAAAGGGTGTTGGATGATGATTCTCCTCACCCAGGATTTGGCGAATGGGTCCCCTAAAAAAACCCCAGTCGCCCTTTAAAAGGTGAAGTATATAAAGTATTTCTCCCGCCTTCTTGGCATGCCCTCGTGGTGTGGGGGTCTGCACGCTAGGCACGTACTCCAGAGGTCCGCGGTTCTATTCCCGGCGAAGGTGCTGCATATTTTTCATGTTGCCTGCTTCCAGAAAATACCTAATGTCTCTACAAACATATGACCAAAACTGTTGTCACGGCTAGTTGGAAAAAATATTTTTTATTGAAAAGTGCATTTAATGAAAACTTTTAACTTAAAAAAGAATAATAAGATATAATAACAGCTGTTATTTTTTTTTACTTTTTAACGTATTTAATAAAGCCATGTAACTTATGAAACTTATTTACGCATAAAATTAGTATATGCATACATATATATGTGTATGTAGTATTTTTGGTGCGTAGGAGGTATCTGGTACTTTTTAGCATCTTTCGATATGTAAGATATAACAAAATACGATGGCTGCTTTAAGAAAAAATTGGCGACCTCAAAAATAACTAGATTCTAGATATTATGCTCTCTCCCTAATTTCATCTGTTCTCCCAAATTTGATATCTTTTCATGTTACATAACGCTGCTTGAAAAAGTAACTAAAACTAAAATTAACCAATCACAGCTTAGAGTACTTTCTGCATCTACTAGGTATAAATACTCTTTGCAAAGTAACTGCGTCATTTCTTTCCCTAACTTCTGCTCTGCCAACACAGCGCTGCTTCTCTTCTCATTCTAAGATACCTACATCTTTTAAAATCAGTGTACATAAAAATTATCGTATTTAAATAGATTAGATAAATGTAATTTGAAGCAACCTAGAAAGCAACTCCTAGAATCCGCCACGCAATCAGACTTGCTCAAGTACAGGTGCTAGTGGATCAAGTCACTGCTCGTCTAGGCGATTTAACCAGGAAAGTCAATCCCTTGATACGGAATAGGGAGTGACAAGAAACTGACCGTATAGTGCTGGAACTGCGGTGCTGAAAGCCACATACAAAGGACCTACACAACATCCCAAACACAAAAAATAAGACTTCTTCCCTGCAATGACGCAGGAAACAAATTAGTGGCCATCTCAGAGGGCAGAGTTTGCCAGATAATGGGAAGTTCCATTTTAAAGCGCTCCAGATTTCTGCAATGAGTGGCGGCAGTTATCGGCTTTTCATCATGGGACATATCAATGTAGCATTGCAATATGACCATCGAAGCAAATGATAATCAATGTTACTATCATTCGAAAATATTTGGCTCAAAACCTGAAAGTTAAACTTATCTAAACGTTGCCCTGCTTCACCCTCCAGCCAGTTTCCGGGAAAAAGACCGACATCGATGGAAAGTTAAACGTAAACCTCACACTAGGGAACTGGAGCCTACAATCACATGGCATATGTAGCAAATATTACAGACTCTTGCATACTCGGATTAGAGTTTCTATGGAAATATAATTTTTACTCATTCACTTCCAAAAGTTAAGCACGGAGAGGAAAATGTTAATTTCCGGAAGCCAATAAGATTGAAGAGGATGCAATTCGCTGCAGAGGTAGATGGAAGTATGCAAATATGTTAGGTAACAGCCAATCGCACTTCGATGTCAAGAAATATGCAAAAAAGGCAGTCTTATAAGCAGCCAGCTTTATGAAGGGATACAGAAGTTGATTGTAAGTGCTGATAGAATGTGTTTAAAACTTTCGTACAATTTGTTTTCAAGACATACGTGTTTCTATGACTTCAAGAAAACGAATGAAAGATATTGAGCGCTGGCGTGCTGTGGGGCGCATTGAAGCAGGACAGTCGATCACAGATGTTTTTCTTTTCTTCGGCCTTAATCATTCTGTAATTTCACGTTTATGGAAACAATTCCAAACCACATAAACAGTTGTCTGAAGGCCCGTAGCCGGTCGCCCAAGGGTTACAACCGCCGCGGAAGATCGATATATTGCTATTGTAGCCAAGCGGAATCGCAGCGTGACATCCACACGTGTGACATCTATGGTTACAGCGTCCATTGATAAGGCGATATCTGCAGCTACTGTACACCGAAGTTTATATATGAGTGGACTATACGCCCGGGTACCTCGAGTTTGTCCTCTATCCGTCCAATCAAGAGGGACACGATTACAGTGGTGCCGGGAACATGTCAAATGGAATGTGTCTGACTGGGGCAATGTCATGTTTACTGATGTGTCAAGGTCAAGATTTGCTCTGGAACCTGATGACAAACGTATAAAGATATGGCGTGAACAACGAACACGCAATCAGTCCCAAAACATCAGGCATTCCGAGGTGGAAGCATTATGGTGTGGGCAGGGATTTCACATAAGACATAACCCTGTTGGGCATTAACGATGAACAACTTAAACTGCCAACCAAATCATAGGTCAGGATGATATCACAGTACCGGCGGCGAGAACATAATTTTTACTTCCTGAATCCTCCCCAGATCTGAATGTAACCTCCCCACATCTAGCCGATAACAGAAATTTCTGATACTGTGTAATGAAATTAACCCAGAAATGCAACACCCTGTGAGTAGTATTAGTAGCCTCAACACTCGTCTACTTATCGAAGAGAATTATCCCGGTGACAGTCGTCAACGTCATTTATAAAGCGAAAATCATTAGGGAAGACGAAGTGTTTAAATCATGTACTTCAGAAACCTGCACTAAACCGACCCAATACACGACCAATCTCTCTGTCTTCTGAGGCCCTAATATCGGAATTATTGCATTATTAACAACTGAGGCATTGAATATAACAGTGCTGCCAAACGTGTCATTCAAGAATTCCAAGATCTTTTCTCCCACTCCTCTTCTGAAGTAGATCGAACCACTTTGACACAGCATAGAATTGACACCGGGAATCATCCATGGATCAAGCAAGATCCAAGATTACTATAGATTGCTAAAAGGTAGAAATCCAAGATTACTATAGATTGCTAAAAGGTAGAAAAACTTTTAAAGGAGATGCAAGAAAGCGACGTTCAGCAAGTCCTTCAGCTTCTGCAAGTCCTTTGGCCTTTGCCATTGTTGTGGGCAGAAAGAAAGCCTGATCAACTAAATTTTGTGTTGACTATCGCCGCTTCAACTGGGTTACGAAGAAAGACAGCTTCCCTACTCCTAGAACTGACGATATTCTGGACACACTTTCTGGAAAGGAGTGGTTTTCAATTTTTGATTTAAAGAGTGGACATTGGCAGGTAGAAATACACCCTCATGATCGAGAAAAGACGGCATTTACTATTGCAAAAAGATGACACCGTTTGAATTATGTAATGCGCCCACAACATTCGAACGCCTAATGGAGACCGTGTTGAGAGGTTCTTTCTAAAAAGCTTGTCTGTTATACCTGGATGATATGGTCGTCGTTGGGAAGAGTTTCCAAGAACATTTGAAAAATATTAGAAAGGTGCTTCAGAAATTGAATTGAAAGCCAATTTAAAATTAAGTCACTCCAAATGCAAATTGTTCAAACAGGAAGTGGACATGTCATCCGAGGTGTATGTACGGATTCAGAAAGAGTATCAGTAGTTAAAGACTGGAGATGCTCCGAAAATGTTCATCAGCTGAGAAGTTTCCTAGGGCTTTGTATCTACTATAGGAGATTTTTGAAGTACTTTTCTTCCATCAAAAAACTCTTCACAAGCTGACAGAGAACAAGCAACGTTTCTTGTGAGCAAAAGACTGCGAGGATGCATTTAACAAACTGAAGGAAGGTTTAACATCTGCGAAAAATCCTTATCCTCAGCTAGATAAATTATTTATTCTTGACACTGCGAGCAATGAGAACGTCTGTGCTGTTTTTACCAAGAAATAAATGTTCAAAGATGTGTAGTAGCATACTGGAGCAAGCGTCTATCTAAACCGAAGGAGAATTACTGTGTCACCAGGAAAGAAATGCTGGCTGTGCTTAAAGCAGTAGAACACTTCCATCATTATCTCTGCGTCAGAAAATCCTGCTGTCTACAGATATCATGCACCATTGGCCTGCCTTTTAAACTTTAAGAATCGTGAAGGCCAAAAAGCCAGACGGATACAGAGATTTCAGGAATATGGCATCACTATCCGTCATAGGAAGGGATCATCACATGGAAACGCCGACACCCTGTCTAGAAGACTCTTCCCAGAAAGCTGCCGATGTTGTTCCAATGTCAAAGCGAAATACGGGCTGCTTAATCCTGTAGCACGACAAGTTACAACTTTAACATCAGTTGATCGAGACCCATTGAGTGACGAAGAAGTCGGGAAAGACCAGTTGGGAGACAGCGACATTAAAGCCATAATTGACTTAATAGAATCTTCAAATAAGAACACTACGCGGCATGACATTTCAATCTATAATCCTACGATAAACCAATATTGGGCTTTCTGGGACTCTCAGTATTCGAAATGGCATCTTGTATTTGAATTTGAATCGGGTGATGGAAAAACATTCCGATGGCAGCTGATGCTTCCACGATCAAGGATCGCAGACGTTCTTAAAGAATGACATAGCAGAGCATCAGGAAGTTACTTTGGATTAATGTGTGTGTGTGTGTGTGTGTGTGTGGTTATGGCAAAGCCTCGAGGGCTATCACTTTGGATTAATGAAAATGTTACATAGAGTTCAAGAGCTGTTCCAATGGAGTAATGCAAGGGATGACGTGCAAAAGTGGTGCCAAACTTGAGGTGCCTGTGCGGGTGGGAAATGACCAAAGAAACGCAGCCGAAGGAAGCTACAGCGTTACACTGTTGGAGCGCCTTTCGTACATATATCCTTTGACTTCCTCGAAATCTGTCACAGACTGCTGATGGCAACATATAAATCCTCGATGTCACTGATTACTTAACCAAGTGGCCTGAAGCCTATCCTATTCCTGATTAAGATGTTATCACAGTAACAGAGGTAATGATACAGCACTGGATTTCCAGGTTCGGAGTGCCTCTTCAGTTACATTCAGATCTGGGGAGGAATTTTACCTCAGCTCTAATCAAAGAACTCTACAAGCTTTGTATATAAGACAAAGGTTGTTAATGCGACAAAGTCCAAACCACGCCTTTGCATCCCCAGTCGGAAGGCATGGAGAGGTTTAATCGAACCATCGTTAATAACCTCTCATTGGTGGCTTCCAGAAACCAATAGGGCTGGAACAAGAAGTTATTTTTGTTTTTAATACCAGTCGCAGTGCTGTCAATGAGACTACCGGTATTTCCCCTCCCAGATGCTCTTCGGTCGTAACAATCGTCTGCCTTGTGATCTGCTGTTTGGGGTGCCCTCAGGATGCGCCTTCTTCGACTGAGGAGTATATCCAAGATCTCTAGTCAAGGTTTGAAGTGATGCAAAACTTTGCACGATAGTGAGTCAATTTGCCGATGTAGAAGATGAATCCCAGGTACGACAAGAAAGCTACAGAACATCGACTCAACGAAGGTAACAAGTGGAATCCGATTCGACAGGAATGACTCTCTCCTAAACTAGAATCACCTTGGGACGGTCTTTACGCAGTCCTTAACAGACTTAACGACGCCGTAGTTCGGATACGTAAACCATGAAATTCTAAGCCTAAAGTCGTTTATTACTATAGGCTAGCGCAATATTATGGCCATAATACGTATACGAATACCCTACTCATATTTGTTTCTAAATTTTAAAATTTGTGCACTCATTTATTGTTTTTTGCATTTGATTTGTTTTTTTTTATTTACTGAAACTTATTTTAGTATTGGATTGATTTTCCGTAGTGTTAAGTATGGTTTTCTATCCAGGGATTGTACTGTCTGGGACGTGCAGTCCTTAGGAAGGTGCCAGTGTTGCGAATTTTGTATAGAGAATAGATGATTTTAATGCAATTATATGTGAAATTGCTGAATCTTTCAGTATAATTTTGCATGAAAACCTAGATAGATGATGTTGTGCCGAAAAAAATAAAAATACAGGGCCAAATCCATTTAACATTTAGTAAACAGGTATCTCGCTAATTTGGCGAGGTATCGCTAATGCATATGCCTTCTAGTAATTTGAAGAAGCGGAGAGTGCTGGAAATATCTTGGCGGCCGGATGAAAACTATGTAATACCAGGAAAAGCAACCGTTTCTCAGTCGTTGTTATGAGATGTTAACTTCAGCGTAAGTTCGGGGCATTGAGATATCTTTGTGTGAACTTCCTCTTATATTCGCTTTACATTCTGTTGTGTTTAATGTTCTTAGAAGTTTAATGCAAGGGATGACGTGCAAAAGTGGTGCCAAACTTGAGGTGCCTGTGCGGGTGGGAAATGACCAAAGAAACGCAGCCGAAGGAAGCTACAGCGTTACACTGTTGGAGCGCCTGGCTATAAGTGTCGCTACTGGCTATACTCTACGATACTGTGGAGAACTGCCCGATTATTTTTGTGGAAAGTTCCAGAAATGTGGACTGTTTCTTTGGATAAAAATACATTTTATCGATCTATCATTGGCTCTGTGTGCGAACCCGTGCTCACGCAACACTACAGTCTCATAATCAGAATGCGATGTCTTTCATTCCCAACGCTGGGGTTTGTAATATGTGACAGTTTTGAGTATTCATTGTTTAGTGAAATGCATCTCATCCGACCAAAAAACGGTTTAAAACATTTTTTGGTTGTTAAAAATGTTTTAAACGGCTTAACGGCTATTCTTGCTAAAACCCGGTAAGCAAAATCAGTGAGGTGGTACAAATCTTGAGGGTTCAGTTTTTTTCCTCCTTGTAGATATTTTATGAATATCACTTTCAACTGGATTGCAGAACCTTTCCTATCGTATACCAAGGGATAGATAAATCACGTGATAACGCTCGAGCATTTATATAAGAATATTGTGATTAGAACTCTGTATCAGTACTAGGAGCAGCAAATTATTCCACCGTATCATTTGAAGCCCGTTTCCGTCATTCCCCAACAGCACATCAAACTCTCAGTCTTTTCAAATTTAGCAATCTTTTTTTTAATCATTTATAAGCATACACCTCTTCCAAAAGCCTTTCAGACATCGATATGCTTACAATGCTGATAATTATTACTGATAAATCTCTCATTAAGACCTGTAAAGCTCGATCTTTATTTTCTAAAACATTGTGAAGAATTATTTAACGGCAGTGACTACTTCGTGCTGGCATTATCAAAAATTCCTACATTGCATGAAAAGCATCATCTATTTTCTAAATTTGAGCTATCAATTTATTATTGTAGTTTACTTTCCCATTGTCAGCATATACCAAGTTTCAAAGAAATACGTGGACCCCATCGGGCTCTACATAGGTCTGAATACGGTCATTTTACTTATAACCAACCTGTATGGCTTCACGTAACGGCAAAAAATGAGAAAAATTCCTATTAATAAGTATATGAAAAGTACTTTATGAAAATGATTCCAATAATTAATTTATAATGTTATCACTAATAGCTTTTACATTAAACATCAAATTATTTGATTGTCTCTTCTTGACTATTCTTCGAATGAAATCATTATTAAACCTAAAAAGTTAAAATAACATGTTATCTAAGGTAATAATTATTAACCATTAAGTACAGGAGCTATAAGATGTGCTAATGCTTTAGATTAACATAAATAACTGATAAATAGGATAGTGGAATTGATACGCAGTATTAAAAACAAAATTCGTATTTAATAATACATTATCTAAAATATCTAGAATTTAGTCATTCCATTTTTCTGTTAAATCGATGAAACACAATGTAGATTTTATAAAAACAATGTAGATTTTAAAATTTCTAGAAAAGTACAGAAAATAAATAAACTGAATATTTTGAAACTTTGAATCTTCACGACATTTTTTAAATTATCAGCTTTCTTCAATGTTATTAAATTAGTCATTGTGCATGCATATTTTAACTGTATTATTCTCATTAGAAGAAGGAGCAGCTAGCGTGTTCGGAATTTCCTGCCGAGAGGGATTCTTCTTGGTATTCAAAAGAGTGGCTGCTGAATCTGAAAATATTGAAGAATATTCCGCTATGTCTTTGAAAACATAAAAGGAAGATCTTACTTGACCTAACTCTTTGGACTTGTTGGTGAAAATTTCAATTCCTTTTCCTTTGGGAGAAGTTTATGCCATTTATAATCCAGTATATGTGCACGGTTGGAGGAAAAGCTTGATCTCTTCTTTAAAAATGGCCTACCCTTGAATCTCTCTTTTTATCTTAACATGCTCATTATAGTGAACGAGTCTGCAGTCGTCCAGTTCCTCGCAAGCTTTCAGATCTAGGGGAAAGATCTCCATCAATATATAGAGAGCTGTCGTGGAAGCTGTTGCGAAGGCTTTCCTGATTTTGAGCATTGCAATCCTTTACCTTTTCAGGAGATTTTGTTTGACTCTGGCTGTATCCATTATCCATATTGGATACCCGTATAAAATCATTTACACAACATCTAAAAAAAATCAGCTTTTATTCCTCGTAGATGTAATTCTCTTAACAGCTTTCTTCTAAGATTCCATTCATAATTCATCATCCTGTTGAGTTTATCAATCGTTTTATTGGCTTTTGTCCTGATTTCTGCCAGATATGGTATCTAAGTAAGCTTCTTTTCTAGAATGAGTCTAAAATATTTGAGGGTATCATGGTTTTCTTCCAGTGAAAGGCCTTACCATTTAATCCTTGGAGGATTATTAACCAGTTTGTTCCCTTTTGGAAAAGTTATCACTTTCATTCTTTGAAGATTGAAATTCACTTTGAACGTCTTATCACCTCCTGCGATTAAAGCTTTGTGGGCTTTCTTCTCTATTGTGATACGGTCCTCGTTACAATACAAATGGATACAGTAGGGTGTAACTGTAACAATAGTTTGCAGCAGTACAATAGCATGAAGTTGTATGGATGCTGTCATTATTTGGATCACTGCATTGCCTTCAAAGTCTATTAGGCCGAAGGCCGGTATTGGCAATGATGTTCCATAGGTATCGATCCGATCTTGAAATCCTGCTGCGTGCCTTTGTTGTAACCTTGCATGGTATTTATGCCATCACGCTTATATGTGACTTTCCTGTTGTTCAGACAATTGTTGATCAGATTTACCGTTACCTGAGTTCCCTTAAATGGTACCATAATTGGCTGGCACTTTAGAAGATCTAAACTCTTCGTACTTATATAAAGGATCTGCTATGTTACAAAGACTTGAAACTGCGTATAAATTAAAAAATATTTCTTATTTTTGCCACGATTCGGAAAAGGTCTCTGCGGTAATGTCTGCATCTGAATTCACGTATTTTAAATTTTAAATTCTGACTAATGCAAAAAGAAAGTTCAGAATACGAATATATAGCCGATTTTGAATAACCGTGCATACCAAAAATTTTCAATGATGCAAATTCTTTTTCCCACTAGCGAGTTCCGCTTGTTTGCGATTTCCTTTTTGGAGGGTTAACATTTATTTTTTGCAATATGCATATAAATTTACGCGGCTCTTGAAAAAATAAGGTGGTTTTATTTATTAAACTAAATACATACAATGTTTTAAAACTTACCTTCGTATGATCTCAAAGAATTAAATTTAGAATGTGAGTAAAACCCCAAATATGCACTTTCTCATATGTTGCTTTGTTTTGTTTCAGAAAAGCTGTTAGTCCTTGATGAATATCTTACATATTGGCAGCTCCATTCGCAAAATCGGCGATAGATTGTAATTGTTCCATTCTACTTCATTAATAATTAAATTAAACAAATCGCTGTCTGTTGAATCTTGGCAGTCAACAAAAGAAATTACTCTTTCGCGAAGTTCCAACTTCTTCAAACCCGTATTTCATTATTATTGAATACTGATTTTTGACAGCAGCATTTCAAGTTGTACCTACTTCTGTACACTACATTCCAGCTTCAGAACGTTCACCAGAAAATTCTGGCTTTCAGTTTCTTCTACACAATATTTATTACACAATTTACCATAGCTTTTGATAAAAGTGGAAACAAACATTCGACATTTTATATCTTTAGGATTACATCCTATTTAGAAAGCAATAGCATGATTTCTGATTTTAAATTCTAATTCCTAAATTAATCTATAAATGATCTCTAAATAAAAATCGTGTTCAAAATATTCGTTTTCTAGTAGTTAATTCGTTTTCTAGATCGATGTAGAATAAAATGAGTTTTTCTTTTAAAAAAACTTGCCCATTTTTCTTTTTCTCGGTTTTCTCGATTTCTACAGCTCGATGATTTGTACTAATTTTTTTTTTTTTTTTTTTTGTCTTTGCATCAAGTTGTTTGAGAACAATAACTGATCTTCAATAGTCCTGGTACAGTATAAAAAATAAGAAGAGGAGCATTATTCTTGAATTTAAGTTTCAGACGGGCTATTCGTTAATATACATATTTCCACCCAGTCATACCATGAATACGAAAAATATTGTTTGCATATGTTTTTGTTCCTCCCCCCCCCAAAAAAGGTTAAAGAACAATACAAAACAAAAATACATAGGGGGTTTATATATGTTTAGAGCGATTTTTAAATATTTATTCGATTTGTTTGTTTGTTTTAAATTTGAATTCTGATAGGTCTGTATCATGATTTCCATTATAGTAATGCTTTTCATAAAATTACCAGCAGTGCGGATTTCCATTCCTCTTCCACTACCTTCCAGGGTTCATCAGTCATGGTGGGTTTCTGCATGGAAAGAGCTTTATTCAAGAGACCAGAGAAGCAACTGAAACATCTGGGAAAACTGAAATGCTTTGAAAAGGCATATATGCAATACATGTATCAGTCTTCATCTTTTCAAGGAATGCAGTGGTGTTTTTCGAAGTATGACTTCTTGCTTTGTCTTGATAAACTTTCACTCTTTGAAAGTCATTAGGGTAAAGAAATGGAATTTCTTCCGTAAATATTGGACGTAAAACTTTCTCTTAATAATACTGTTGCATTTTTCTTCTGACACCAGTTGTTACGTTATATTCTTCTTCACGTTCGTACGGGGCTCGTATGGATTTGGAGGGAATAACGGCGACATTTGATGAAGTATTGAAACACACTTTATTTAGCCAATAATTATCAGGACAGCTCCAAAATCACTTTTACAGTCGTCGAACTGTTGTTATAAACACGCTGACACGTACAGCGACACAGCCTTCACACTGTCAAGCAATAACGGTGGAGACAGCTTCACTGCAAAGCACCCGAGTACAGCTCCCGACTCTGTTTGGTCATTCTCGGAACTCCACGTACTCTCGAGACTCTCCACGCTACAACTCGCGATGCACTCGACGACACACGAGCACAGCTCCCGACTCTTCGGTTCAGAAGTTCCCGGAGCTCAACACGCGCTCTCGACGATGCACTAACCACGATACACTAACAGACGCCTTCGGTGTACTCGACGACCCACTCGGCACTCGCTGCCCGGCTGTCAACTCGATCGACTCCGCACGGACTGACTCGCTAGACGAGACACACTCTTACTTGCCCTCTCGACGAGGCAATCTAACTGACTGCGGACCAGCAGGGTTTACATAGCTTTCGGCTTGTGTTCGAGAACATTCTGGGCTAAACCGGTAAGAATTCGTTCCAGAAGGTTCTCCATCCATCCATGGAATATCGCCAATTTTGTCGCCAAATGCGCGATTTATCGCCAAATGTGGCAACCCTGCCTTCCCTTGCCATTTTATGGCAACCCTAAACCTACTTTGCGGGGAAACTATCCCACCGCGCCTGTACATTTCGTAACAATACGTTGACTTTATTGTAACATTTTTTTCCACTCATCTAATTTTTAATTTCCTATTGCAACAGAATCCTGCGACAATCATAAACCCCTTATTAAAACTTGCTTTACACTGACGAAACTAGGATTGTACATTTTGTTCTGTTCGTTTTCAATGAAAAATAGACTTCTTTTTCTGCTATCGTTCAGCTAAATCCACGTGCTTCACCAAGAATCGCGCAATATTTCTATTTATGTCCTTCTAAATAGTTTTCATATAGGACTCTACATATAGTTGTACGTTGAGCCACATGCCTCTGGAAAAACTGATGAACGTTATGTTTTTTAGCCTTTTTCAGTTGTAAATCTTAGTTTATTACCTTATTTAGTGTTGCTAAAAATGTACAGGGTGTTTCAAATTGAGTGGAATGAAAAGAATAATATAGTGCGAATTCTGTAATTGATTTATTAAGCCGAAAGAAATGAATTCTGAAACTACAATTATATATCTTTTATCTGGCGACAGCGGAAATAAAAAATCACAGCTAGAGGTACAGTTAATCAAAATGGCGCTATCTATGTAGGAGAAAGCGTACTGTGTTTTGGAATATGCACAAATATAATCTTTTTTCGTCGTTGAAAGACATTTTCTCACAAAATTGATAAGGAAACACCACATCGTCACAACATTGATCTGTGGCTGTAGCAGTTTCCACAGTGACTTAACTAGGGTGAGGCAAGGGGGACATTTGTCCCTAGGCGCAGAATCCAATGGAACTTAAATTCATGCTACGAAATTTTAGAATTATTTTCTTCTTCATTCTTGGAGCACAGTAAAGAACGCAAAATCTTTTAGTTTTTCCCGAGCGCTTAAAACCCTAGCTACGCTTTTCAGTTTCCGGACATGCGCTGCTTGTATTTGAAAACTAAGACGAATAGCAGTCCAAGCCGAAGAGGTTGAAAAAATTCGTGAAACTTTTTATGAAGTCTCACAAAATTAACTCGTCGTGCAAGTTCTGAACTCAAACTGGTGTTGCCTATGGTACGTAAACGTCTACAATTCTGGCTATATATCATTCAGTGGCGTAAGCGTTAAAACCTTTCCAGAAACCGTTGCGTAAGGCTTTCTGTGAGAATTTACAAGATAAGCTGAAAGAACATGATTTCACGAACAGACTTGTTTACGAAGTCACTTTTCTGGCATAGTTCTTCGCCATAATTTACGACTTGGGGGCATGGAAGATCCACATGTGTAATGGAGCATGAGCGCGATTCTCCAAAGGGAAAGTCTTTTCTGCCATTTCTGTTTTGGTTTCTTTTTCTTCGCGGAAAGATCTATTAACGGGTGCATTTACCAAGATACGCTGCCAGAGTGGTTGTTCTCTCAGTTGGAGGAAGCGGTTACTGGCTTAATTCTGTGACAAGACTCGCCATTACCTAGAAGTTAGTCTAAGTCATCCCTGAATTGGCCGTGCTGGGTCAAACGATATGCCATTGCTTTGTTGGCCACCGAAATCCCCAGACATAAACCCTTGTGATTTTTTTCTATGGGGTTTTGTTAAAGACAAAGTGTTCGTGACTACTTTTCTCCAGGATGTAGAGCAACTGAAGCAACTTATAACTGAAGTTCTCGAAACATTAACAAAGGTTATTCGATCACGAGTGTGACAGGAACTGGAATACCGAAGAGATATTTGACTTGTCGCCGGACGGGCACACATTGAATGTCCGTAGAAACTTGGATAACTATAGTTTTACTGTAAGTGTTATTTATCAAAATAAAGTAATATCAGTATTCACAAGTATGATTTCTTTTTCGTCCCATTCAGTATGAAATACCAAATGATTTCTACGTCAGTGAATGGATTTCCTCTTGTTAACCACAGAAACATTAGAAATGATACGTAGTACCTTTTTCGGCTATTTGTTTGAAATCTTTTTCCACGTAGAAGTAAATATTCATACATTTTTCCTTTTCCGATTAAATATGCTCATTTTTCTGTTAGAAATTTTAATACAATGCATTTTACAATGTTTTTGAATAATGAAATAGAAATATTTCTCTTCGGAAAGCGCAGAAACATATCCTTTAATCCTCAACTTGTTTATATGCGACATTGTGAAAGAAATAAATTTAAATATAGAAGATAATTTTTATATCATATAGTGTAATCTAGTGAAATGTAATAATTTTTAAAAATTATAATAGGTAGTGGAATATTTAGAATTTTTAGTAATAAGTAGTAAATCCTGGCACGACAACCCCCCCCCCCCGAAAGTGATCAGTATTGCAGACAACAATGACAACATTAGTATTGAACGACAAAACGTTAGTACGAACTACAGAAAATCAAAATCAAAATCTGGAACTGTGGGTGGTAGTCTTAGACAGGTATCACTATACATTATTTATTAAAAATTGGACAGTTATATTCTTTCTTATTAAATATACCATATTTAACAATAATTGTATTTTCAGATATTCTAATGAATTATATTTAGTTAGTTATTATTTGTTCTACAATAAAATATTGTGAATGCACTCTTGGCAACAGTAAGAAAAAGTGATTAGGATTTCTGAGAACATAAGCAAACACCTGAACTCAGCAACTGAGCATCACTTCACTAAGATGACTAGTGAAGAAGATGAAAATTAACTAGAACCGTTCTGGTCGTTTTAAAGAGGGTTCTGTTGAATTCGGCTTTTCTCGCATAAACATTTTAATGTTGTGACAAGTCGTTATATCAATAACTTTTATTTTAAAAAATAAGTTTGTTGTAAGATCTCGAGGTAACTATTATTTTACTCTTTCATCAATTATGACAATTTACTATTAGTTAAAGTAACAAGTTATTTTACTTTTTTTTTGCATCTTTACTCTCCTTTCGTACTTTAGACTAGCAATTCATTCTTTCAAGAAAATTATGTATATTTTAATTAGCAATCTTCTATGGATAACAGACATTTAATCGAAATTATAGTGTACGAATGAAAAAATGGAGAAGAGCTTGGAAACTGAATTAGCTGATTTAGCGAATGGCTGATTCAAAACTTTGCTGGTAGAGAAAAATTTCAGTAAAATACACTCTTTTTCAAAAAATCGAAGAATCGAAAAAACCATGAAAGAAGTGGTTGTTTTTCATGAAATCGAATATGTCTATAGCTCATACACAGATAATAAAATGATTAAAAAATCAAGGTCTTAGTACCTGGTCACAATCATCACCCATTGAATGTTCAAATTAGTAGTTGGTCGAACCGCCCCTGGTGGCAATGCATGCTTGAATTCGTCGAGGCAAGGAGTGGTAGAGGTTCCTAATGTCATCCTGCGACACATTCTGCCAGGCATTCATCAGTTGTCGCTCCAGATCTGTGTTATTTTGTGGTGCCCGAATCTGGCGGCCTACCATGCCCTAGACATGTTCGATTTGTGAAAGGTCTGGTATCCTTACTGGCCAATGAAAAGTATTAACTACATGGAGACAGTCCATAGATTTTCGGGCGGTATGTGGCCTGGCATTATCTTTTTGGAAAATGGCCCCAGGATGACGTGCCATGAAGGGTAATGCAACCGGCCGCAGGATGGTATCAACATCTCGTTGAGCTGCTAAAGATGTACGAAAGATGATCCGAATGTTGCCATATGTGCAATGCTATATGTAATAATATATCATATTAATGTGTAACCAGAATTTTAAGTGCAAGCAGTAACTTATATAAGTAGTAATTTATGTGTCATCAGCAGGCAGTAACTTATGTGTAAAGTAGCAATTATGTATAGTGCAACAGTAGATGTGTGTAACGCAACGGTGCATTGCAACCATGTAGTATATTCTTTAACTGAAACAGCATTTTGTTTCATAGTCCGCACTGAATAACCCAATATGAGTGAACTGCGATCTGAATGTTGCCATATGTACAATGTATTATGCAATTGTGTATCATATTAATGTGTAAGCAGTATTTGTCAGTATTTGTATCAAAATAAAGTGTAATTATGTATCAAATTAATGTGTAATGTAGCATGTATATGTAACTGAGCATCATATTAATGCACCATATTAATGTAATCATATTAATGTAAGCAGTATTTCATGTGCAAGCAATAATTTATGTGTAAGCAGTAATTCAGGTACAAGCAGTAACTTATGTGTATGCGATAATTTACGAATAAGCAGAATTTATATGTTATCAGTAGGCAGTAATTTATAAGTAAGTAGTAATTTATGTTGAAGTATCGATAAACTCCCGGTGCGCCCTTATGGGGCCACAGGGATTTGTTGCGTCTGGATAGGGGCGGGTGTGGGACATATGCCTGTTTACCTCTGTTAGACGCCAGGCGTCCCCGTCGTCCGTCACCTGTCACCTGTCATAAGAAATATCGCCCCACACCATCACACCAGGGTTTATGGCTATATGCCTTTGTTTTACAAAGACTGATTGGGACTGTTGGCCCGTCCTCTCCAAACACAAACACGGTGGTCATCTGCTTCAAGAGTGAAGTGGGATTCATCGCTGAACACTACACGATGCCAGTATGATGGCAGCCATGATGATCGGCTGCGACACCACTTCAGACGACTGCGCCGATGTTGTGGGGTCAGAGGCAAACGTCTTAAAGTCCTCTGTGAGTGTAACCCCGCGTCAGACAAGCGCAGTGAGATGGTCGACGGTACTAAAGGAGGTATAGACGTGGCTGTAGTGCGTTGAATAGTCAATAATAGTCGACAATAATACACTCACGTTTGTGAAAATTGCAACACCATGAAGGACTTACGCGAGTGAGCTGAAATTTTCAGGAAATGCAAAGTAGCGCATGATATGCAAAAGATTAGAATTGCAAATCCGTAGCGCATGCGTATGCTGAGCAGCGCCCTCTGAACGGCTGATGGATCCGAATAAATAGACGGCTGTAGCGAGGCGTGTATGGTTATCGGTGGTTATCTGCTAGTGGTAAACGTTAACTCAATCTGTACTTATGCCTCGTCGACGAAAGAGAGCGAGATTTGAACAACTTACAGAGTTTGAACGAGGGAGAATCATCGGCCTTCGTGAAGCTGGATTGTCGTATCGTGCAGTAGCCTCTCGTGTGCAGCGTAACAGCAGCACAGTGATGCGCGTTTGGAAGCAGTGGACGGACGAGTGTCGGACAACTCGGAAATCCGGGAGTGGACCCCGAAATGTGACGTCAGCTCGCGATTATAGACACCTGGTCCGCATGGCGCGGACGGACCGTACAGCTTCCTCTAGACAATTGGCAGCACTGTGGTCAATAGCTACAGGTGTTTCATTGTGTGCTTCATCAATTCGTAGACGTCTGCTGCAGTGTGGACTGCGCGCACGGACTCCTTTATACAGGATCCCCCTAACGCACGACCATCGCCGCCTGCGGCTACAATGGGCCAATCAGCATAGAGACTGGCGTGCTGATTGGCAGCATGTCGTGTTTTCTGACGAATCCCGCTTTAATTTGTGGTACCATGATGGCCGCATTCGTGTCAGACGCTATGCCGGTGAACGCCACCTTCCGGAGTGCATTATCGAACGCCACAGTGGACGAACACCCGGAGTTATGGTCTGGGGCGCCATAGCATATCATAGACGATCTCAATTGCTACGAATTGTGGGCAATCTGAACAGCAACCGGTATATCCGTGAAGTTCTACAGCCCGAAGCTGTTCCCTTCCTTCAAAGCTTGCCAGACGCTGTATTTCAACAGGACAATGCCCGCCCTCATACTGCTCGGATTGTTAAATCCTTCTTTGCAGCGCAGCAGGTACAGCTTCTTCCTTGGCCTGCGTGTTCCCCGGATATGTCGCCAATTGAACATGTGTGGGATGTCATTGGTCGGCGTCTTGCTCGTGATCCTCGTCCTGTTGCGTCTGCAGACGAACTTTGGGTACGCGTACAAACGATATGGAATGCTCTTCCACAGTCAGACATTCAAACTTTGTTTGACTCCATGCCACGTCGTGTAGCAGCACTTATTGCGGCGCGTGGTGGCCACACAAAATACTGATTCTGATCTCTTGTTCTTGTTTGTTTGCTTTGAACATTTAATCATTTATTTGTACCACTACCACTCAACTGTGTATTAAATTGCATTCAATTATGACGATTCCTTCTTGGTGTTGCAATTTTCACAAACGTGAGTGTAGTTGAATAGTCGACAATGATACCGTTGGGGCGGTTCGGGCCTGGCGAACAATCATCCTATCTTCCCTGGCATTTGTGCTCCTTGGCCTTTCAGGGCCTTCATTTCGTCGGCATTTCCTTGTAGCAACCATAGCTGCCAACATCTTTGCACAACAGTGTCTTTACGCTGCAGGTGGCGGCCTATTACTCGGTATGACCACCCAGCTTCAAGCAACGCTACAATGTGACCCGTAATGTCATCTTTAGTTGCTTCTTTACGGAATTATAATTGCAGCAACAAAAAAAAAATTTTAGCCTCTGTTACTGGTTTTATACTTTGGGAGTTGCGCACTAGAAATGCACACTGTGATCGCAATTGCTGTTCATATGCTTTGAAACTTTGGTCATTTCATGTTCGATTCAGATGTTTTTGCATATCAAATTTCGTCACGATTACAAAAGTCCTTCTTGGTGCTTCGATTTTTTTTGCAAAAGAGTGTACGTGGACATATGGTAATCTACAACCGAAACTTAAAATGTGTTAATAAATTTAACGCTGGGAAATTGCGATTCCTATTAGACTAAGGGCCCTAAACTGGATATCGTCGAGATAGAAGAACTGTTCCTTTTCTGCAATCTACTCGACAGAGAGCGAGTCTGGTGTCATCGTCTCGATCATTACAGAGATCGACGCGTCGGAAATTTTTCCGTCAGCTGGACAGCTGCCGTTTAAGTTTCTTACTGTCGTTTTAGAGCTAAACTGAGGACGGCGGAGGTCACGGATTGTTTTTGAAAGTGTACGTAATAGATATTTTTATTTCTTATGATTAGTGAAAAACTCGAGTATTTCGCTATAGAAATAACGCATTTGATGCAGACGACTCTACATTATTTATTTATTCTACATTACCAATGCCTTAATTAAATTTTAGTGAAAATAATATATTTGGTGTTTTCCTATTTCACATATAAAGAAGGAGTGCATACTTTTAATTTGAAATTGTAATTTTTAAACTAATGTATATATTAATGTACTTAATTTCATTTTTGATGAGTACTTTATAAATTTATAAATTTTATGTTTTAAATTATAATGTATTTCCCTCTACTTTTATTTGAATTTGTAGTGTATAAAAATGTAATACATTAGACATGCATTAAAGAATATGCAGTGTATAATTCAAATTATGCACATCCTAAATTCAACATTTACATTAAATTGCTTTCAATTAAAAATTTATTTAAGTAGTTTTAACTGTACCGATATCAGTGTCAATTTCTAATAGTTTCTAGAATCTCCTGTATAAAACAAGTTAAATTCCTCTATAATTTTCGGTTAAATTCTTGTCAATATTATAATGCAAGATTTATAATTAGTTATCAGATTTTTTAATGTGGTCTAGTTTTAGATATTACATCAGTTTTCTGTATTTTTATTCAGATCTAAAAGTGCTTGGTTTGGGTTTTATGCAAAGCCTCGAGGGCTATCTGCTTTAAGTGAGGGTTGCCTTCCTGGAGGACATTCTAAGGGAAACTATCTCGTATACACGTAACACATGTAGAACACAATAAAAACGTCCATGCAGCCAGCCCGTTCGCGGGATTCCAACCTTGGACCGAATTTCCAGTGTTCAGCGATTTTACCGCTCGGCCGCTGGTGGGATCGATTTAAAAAGGGTATAAATGGGAACATGTGCTGCAATTTCTTTCACTGCATCTGTTAATATATAAAACAGATTTTGGGTGCCTTAAACTTCTATGCTTCTGGAATTTACCAATGATATGTTGGTAATGACGCCCGTGCGTCTAGCCCGTTCGCAGAATTCGAACCTCGAACCGCACTACCAGTACTCGTAGATTTTACCGCTCGGCCACTAGTGGGATCGACTTAAAAAAGGGCACAAATAGAAATATGTACTGCAATTTCCTTTCACTGCATATGTTAATATATATATATATATATATATAATTGTGTGTGTGCAAGATGATATGCTTTATGATTTAAATTATAGTTATTTCATTCTTTTTATTTTTCTTCCTATTACTTTTGTTAAAAATTTGTTATATTTTTACTCAATAGTAAATTGTCTTTTAATGCATCAAACCAAAGTTTTCTGCTTATTAGTATCTACGATACATAGTATATTTGTAGCTACGTGATAAGTATAATTCCTGAATAAATAAAATTATTGATATTATCATGGGTTGCTGAAAATAAAATTTTTTTGAATTATTATTGAATAATTTTAAAATTATCAATTTCATTAGGAATATTAAACACGCGTACGCAATGCTATATTTCAATGATTTGACTTAGACGTTGTTGCATAACCTTTTCAGACAAAATAATGTATTTTAATCATAAAATTCCTGTTAACAAATAGTTTACAAACATGTAACCTGTTAGAAAATTTCCATTCTGCAAAAGGTCATACGTAAAATTATGTTTACGTTTCTTCACATACCTGAAGTTTTGAAAAGGCAATTTTTTTCTCAGTTTAAAATGTCCATTAACGTTCCCCATTTCTCTTTACTAAATGTGCTATCCAGCAGCTTAACAGCAGCGGATTTTTTCGGAAAATTTCCCTATTTACTGGAACTCGTAGCTTTTCTTTCTACCGACATCCTCAGTAATAAACACGTGCGAAACAGCCCCTTTGACAACAAACTACCCCCTTCCCCTGAGCCTCGAGCAATGTAGAGGTGAGATAGACTGGTTGCTATGCAATTAACGTCACTTCCGCACGGAATTTCCACTTCATTTTCCGCCGACGGAATTTGAAGGGACCAGACTCGCTCTCCCTTCTGCTGCCGAGTGGAAAGAGAATCCCGACTGGTTTTCCGATATCGATCTCGACCTGTGTCCAGACTAGACCCCAAGGTTAATATAATTAAACACATTTTAGGAAATTGATATCTGTATTTGAATCAAGTTAAGTTTGTTACGCTTTTCTTGAAGTTATGCAGAGAGGTATCGTGTCATTTAGAAAGGGAATGTTATTAAACATAAAATTAGCAATCTAGCACTAGCGTCTCTAAGGGCCATAGTCTGAACATTGTCGAGAAGGAAGAACCGATCTACTCGACAAAAGAGTGAGTCTCATGTCATCGTCTCGATCGGGATTCTCTTTCCACTCCACAGTAGAAGGGAGAGCGAGTCTGGTCCCTTCAAATTCCGTCGGCTGAAAGTTAACTGGAAATTCCGTGCGGAAGTGACGTTTATTGCATAGCAACCAGTCTATCTCACCTCTACATTGCTCCAGGCTCAGGGGAAGGGGGTAGTTTGTTGTCAAAGGAGCTGTTTCGCACGTGCTTATTACTGAGGATGGCGGCAGAAAAAAAATCGACTTCGAGTAAATGGTGAAATTTTTCGAAAAAATACGCTGCTGGATTTAGTAAAGAATATGGAAAAAAGAAATGGGGAACGTTAATGGATATTTTAAACACAGAAAGAAATGGCTTTTTCAAAACTTCAGGTTATGTGAAGAAACATAAACATAATTTTACGTATGATCGTTTGCAAAATGTAAATTTTCTAAAAGGTTACATTTTTGTAAACTATTTGTTAACAGGAATTTTATGATTAAAATACATTATTCTTGTCTGAAAAGGTTATGCAACAAAGTCAAATCATTGAAATATAGCACCGCGTACGCGTGTTTAATATTCCTAACGAATTTGAATCAAAAAAATTTAATTTTTAGCAACCCATGATTATATCAATAATTTTATTTATTTAGGAATTATACCTATCACGTAGCTATAAATATACTATGTATCGTAGATACCAATAAGCAGTGAGTAAAAATATAACAAACTTTTAACAAAAGTAATAGGAAGAAAAATAAAAAAATTAAATAACTATAGGTTAAATTATAAAACATATTATATTGCACACACACACACATATATATGTATATATATATATTTTAACATATGCAGTAAAAGGAAATTGCAATACATATTCCTATTTATACCCTATTTAAATCGATCCCACCAGCGGCCGAGAGGTAAAATCGCTGAACACTGGAAATTCGGTCCAAGGTTGGAATCCCGCGAACGGGCTGGCTGCATGGACGTTTTTATTGTGTTCTACATGTGTTACGTGTATACGAGATAGTTTCCCTTAGAATGTCCTCCAGGAAGGCAACCCTCACTTAAGGCAGATAGCCCTCGAGGCTTTGCATAAAACCCAAACCAAGCACTTTTTAGATCTGAATAAAAATACAGAAAACTGATGTAATATCTAAAACTAGACCACATTAAAAAATCTGATAACTAATTATAAATCTTGCATTATAATATTGACAAGAATTTAACCGAAAATTATACAGGAATTTAACTTGTTTTATACAGGAGATTCTAGAAACTATTGGAAATTGACACTGATATCGGTACAGTTAAAACTACTTAAATAAATTTTTTAATTGAAAGCAATTTAATGTAAATGTTGAATTTAGGATGTGCATAATTTGAATTATACACTGCATATTCTTTAATGCATGTCTAATGTATTACATTTTTATACACTACAAATTCAAATAAAAGTAGAGGGAAATACATTATAATTTAAAACATAAAATTTATAAATTTATAAAGTACTCATCAAAAATGAAATTAAGTACATTAATATATACATTAGTTTAAAAATTACAATTTCAAATTAAAAGTATGCACTCCTTCTTTATATGTGAAATAGGAAAACACCAAATATATTATTTTCACTAAAATTTAATTAAGGCATTGGTAATGTAGAATAAATAAATAATGTAGAATCGTCTGCATCAAAAGCGTTATTTCTATAGCGAAATACTCGAGTTTTTCACTAATCTTAAGAAATAAAAATATCTATTACGTACACTTTCAAAAACAATCCGTGACCTCCGCCGTCCTCAGTTTAGCTCTAAAACGACAGTAAGAAACTTAAACGGCAGCTGTCCAGCTGATGGAAAATTTCCGACGCGTCGATCTCTGTAATGATCGAGACGATGACACCAGACTCGCTCTCTGTGGACTAGATCGCAAAAAACGACACGTTCTTCTATCTCGACGGTGTCCAGACTACGGCCCCTTAATATCATTTCTCAGAAGTGGTGCAGCCTATCCTTTCATGGCTTTTGAATACCATTCTAGACTTTTCGCCAGAGCTAAAGACTCATATTTGGAAGCAAAACTATTTGTGTACTTACCGATAAAGCATATTTTATACAACTTTTATTGCAGAACTCGCTAATGAAATGTATTTTGCAGAAATTGTACTGTAATACTTTCTAATTAATGTTCTAATTAAAATCATTTTGTAAATCCCTTTAAACAATTTTCATGGCTAGCATTAAGTTTTTGCGAAACTTTCAGTGCACACCAATACGAAAGTTCAACTGGAAATATCCATATCCTAAAGAACTTCAGCCATCTCCTCCTCCAAAAGAAGGTTGTTATTTTATAACCTATTGAAATTTTTTCTAAAGCTTTTTGTTGTGCAAATGCTTTTTGCATGCGTGGATGAGGTTATATGATACTGGTCTTTACATACTCTCCCATTTGTGTATAGAAGCTGATCTTTTGTTATTGATAAAAATTTGTATGTTATATGATGAAGGAACGTCATAATTTGTTATTATCACTGAAGTTTAGGCGTTCAGTAAGGATTTTATATCTTAGGTGGGCGCTCTTTTATTTAGATGTTGCTACCGGTAAATTTTCGCTAGATTAACGTGAAGCCCGGTTGTATTGTAAATATGTTGTTATGATTTGAAAAGTAGAGAGATAAGTAGTGGCTTTTTTAGTGAAATAGCTCTGTATTAATAACTTAATTTGAACGGGAGAATGGCTTAAAGGGAAATTTTAATTCTTGCAATAACCACTTGCTTAAACTCTGGTTAAATATTAATTAGTGTGTCTACTTTTCTTGAGACTGATTATGTATTTTATTGCTTGGCTTGTACTTTTTAGTTAAGTTTTTCTTCAAAGTTATATGTTAATTATGTAGATAATTATTAAAGATTAAGTTTTAAAAGTTGTTTAATGCTTATGATTAAAGCATTTGATTTTAATTAATTGGTATTATGAACTTGCGAGAGAAACAATGCATTCTTAAAGTATACGGAATTGAAGTTGACTTTTCATTGTATTCATTGGCAGTTTTTGATTTTTGTAGTAATTCTTTAAAACTAAAGCTGCTAAGTAAATAGAATATTTAAATCTTTAATTGAATTTTATTACTGATTTATACTTTGATCCGTTTTTTTTTTTTTTTTTTTTTGACATTTTTAGTTTCTTTATTTTTTAACATGATTTGTTTTTTGTGTTTCATTTTTGCATAATATGGCAGTGAAACACTTTCGCTTCTGTTAATTATTATTGAGATTTAATCAAAAATTTTTTCTCCATGAAAAGTCAATTAATTTTTAATTAATAGCAATAATTATTTTAATTTTTACTGTAATTTTATAAAAATGGCTTATATTTTAATTTTGCCCAAATATTTCTTTTAATGAATTATTTCGAGACGGTTCTTGAATTTTAATGAATCTTCGTAAAAATGGACAATTATTAATTTTATGTAGGTATTTTATTAATATTCACTATTTTTGTTAATTTTCACATCCCCCCAGGAGATAATCCAAAAACTACTTTATATATATGTAAGATAAAAAATTAATAAAAATTATGATTTAAATTAAAAATAGCCATTTAATTCCTTCTTCTCTATTCTAAAAATAGTAATGGCTTTTTCTGAACTGCATCATTTCTAGACCAATCCATATCATATGACTTACATGCTGATGACAAAGCAAATTCAGAACTTAAGTCGAAACTTTCTTTTAATAGGCTGCCGTATTGGATAACTGCACACTTTTGCCTTTAGCTCTCTTGCTGGTGGGCTGCTTTTCTTCCTATTGCAATAGTATCAAAAATGTAAATGTTCTTAAAGAAGCAGGATTAGATCATGTGTATTTGAATAAAGATGAGTATTCAATCCACCTTGGCTGCCAAGTTTTGTTTTTCAATATGGATCAACATTATATGGCACCAATATTGCTAAATTTGTTCTATTACACACACACATATGTATGTGTCTAATAAAACACATATATACAGTGTCTCACAAAAGTGATGGGACACTTGTGCTTTACTAAAGGAAACTGTAGTAAAATAAATTAAGAAAACATGTAAAAATTTTTTGTGGGTGTATTTCATACTTAAATTTAGTAACAATTATTACATAACATACATTTTCTCAAAATATTAAAATATTAATTTAATAAAAATATAATTGTTTAGAACGGAGCAAAAAATGGCTCACATAAGGGATGGGACACTTACTTTTCCATCAAATATTTATCCAAAAATTTTACTTTTTAAAAGGTTTTAATATTTTGTTGGATTTCCTTTTACTTTTAAAACATAATTTAATCTTCTTGGAATGGATTCGACTAATTTTTTTTGTGATTTCTGGAGTGATTTTACCCCATTCTTCTTGAAGCACCGATTTTAATTGTTGTTTTGAAGAAATGGTGTGTTTGCGAATTCTTGATTCCAATTCTTGCCAAATATTCTCTATGGGATTTAAGTCTGGAGATTGTGGTGGTGTTTTTATTATTTCAGGATAGTTATACAGCAGCCAGAGTCTAATGTTCAAAGCAATGGGCTTGGGGTCATTGTCCTGGTAGAATTTAAAATTGTTATGAAGGTTCAATTTTCGTGCTGAAGATTTCAAATTTTGATTTAAAATGTCAATATACTTGTACTGATCCATTATACTGTCAATTAAAATAAGATTACCAACTCCAGTGGACGACATACACCCCCATACCATAACTCCTCCTCCACCATGTTTTACTGTTGGCACCAAGTTCTCTTTACGAAATTCTTCCCTTGGTTTTCTCCACACCAAGATTCTGCCGTCAGAACCAAATATATTAAATTTACTCTCGTCAGCAAATATAACTTCATTCCAGTAATCAGAATTCTTATTTAGGTTGGATTATGCGAAAGCCAGTCTGAATTTTCTATTCTTTTCACTTACGAAGAATTTTTTCCCGGCTGCTCTACCGCGATATCAAGAGATCGAATTACTCTTCTAATAGTCTCAGGATTAACAATTACTCCATATAATGCTTTTAAATCAGCAGCAACTTTAGGAGCACTCATTCTTGGATTTTTTTTTTTTTTTTTTTTTAATATTTCGAACGATAATTTGCTTTATTCCATTGGATAGCTTTTGGTGGTCGGCCAGGTCTTCTTTTATCCTGAATCATATGATTCCTTTTATATCATTTAATGATATTGAAAATTGTTGAATGACTCAAGTTAACTGTTTCAGCAGTTTCTCTTATAGATTTTCCACGTTCAATATGCAAATTAATAACTAATTTTCGAACTTCAGGCAAAGTTTCTTTTCGTTTAGCATTCATGGCTGCACAGAGCCAAAAAACACAAAAATTCCAAAACAAACTGGAGAGAAATACTGCAGACGATTTTATAAATTATTGCTAATTGCTTTTGAGTAAAAATAAAAACCCCAAAAAATATTTTTATTGTAGTACGTAGTAGTATCTAATGGTGTCCCATCACTTATGCGAGACATTTTTTGCTTCGTTCTAAACAATTGTACTTTTATTAAATTAATATTTTAATATTTGGAGAAAATGTATGTTATGTAATAATTGTTACTAAATTTAATTATGAAACACACCCACAAAAAAAGTTTACTGGTTTTTTTAATTTATTTTATTACAGTTTCCTTTTGTAAAGCACAAGTGCCCCATCACTTTTGTGAGACACTGTATATATATATATATATAATCTTAAATTCACTTAGTTTGAAAACAAGTTATTCTAATACTTGCGCAATAGCTGCAAAGTAATGTAATAATAATTTATTTACTAAAGAAATATTGATTATATTATCTCATATTAATTTTTTTAAAAGGCCTATTTCATAATCTGTAGCCTATCAAATAGCTCTTTGACCAGGAAAATTACTTTTTTATTTTTCTTGGCTAATCTTATAATATGGTAACAGGTAGTTTGGCGACATTTTGGTAAGGCGATAAAGGTTACTAGCTAGGACTTTAGCAGTGTACATGGATAAAGTCAAGAGTGTGCACAATGCCATTTTTGTGCAATTCTGGGATGTTTTTTTAAGTGAAAATAGGTCGACGTGTACATTGATGATACCGTGTATGTGCAATTCTTAAAAACGCGGCAAGCAGTGGGCGATTCTGCACTTTCTCCCAATTCCACACCTAATCTTCGTCATGATTAAGCACTTTTGTTCCATAAAAGTTCTAGCATAAGCGTAATTCGGTTAGCATATTGTTGGAAAAAAATGTTGAGTAAAAAAAAAAAAAAAAAAAAAAAACATGCCTTTACTTTGTGAAAACAAAACCGCGTCCAAAAAAAAAAAAAAAAAAAAAAAAAAACTAGCAGGTTGCTGTAGCAGGGTTGGTCGCCAAATTTTCACCAAAAAATCGCCATATTACCATAATCCAAAGATTAACCTTCTTAATGTCTTCCTCGTTCCAACATGACAATTAGCCAAAAATTAATTAATTTCCATTCACTAGTATATTCAAAATTTAACAAACGTTTTCACTTAGAACTCCGCAACAAACATCCCTCAAGCATTCCTAGTCCCTCCCATGCCCCATAAATTACTTCTCACAAGTTTCGCCGCCTGAAATAATTCAAAGCCCTCGTTGCCGATAAGAAAATTCGGACACACAACCCTTCTGAGTAAGACACCGAAGAAACCACTTTGTTCACATCCCACTAGAAAGAACGTAAGTTAATTAATGATTTTTTTGGCCTTTTATATATTCATGTACATTCCCTTTTTTTTATTATATATTCTATATATATTAATTTTTCAATTTTTATTATTTGATTTGTTTTTGCAAAGATAGCATTATGTTTCTTAATTTTCTAATATTTATTTCAATTACTTTGAGTTCTATTTCATCATTCCAGTTAAGATTACCAATGTTTAATTTTTATACAAATAGTTTTAAATTAAAATGCATAAAACCGAGGGTGTCAGGGAACAATTACTCAAGTATTTAATCAATTTTACTACATAAATTGCTTTTCACTCAAAATTTGTATTAGCGAAAGTGCTTAATTCAGAAGAGTTCTTTAGTACTCTACTTTGGTTCTAAATATCTTCACTTTACGGAACTATTTGGCCTAACTTAATTTACCATTTTGGCATCGGCATTATTACTTGAGTAAAAGACAAAACACCTTCGTATTTATTAATTATTGTTCACTAAACGGGAGTTGGTTTGTTCCCCTTGAAAAGTGAACTAATTTCTGATCAATAGCAATAATTACTTGCTTTTAATTTAATTTCTTTTTCAAAGTTTGAATTTTTGTTATTCATGATTTACTTCAAGTCCCCATAAAACATTTTTAATAATTTACATTCAAGTTACTTTAAAACAATTTTCGGAATTAAACTTCCTACCTATGGGTTCACTCTTTTTAGATACTTCTACTAAAATTAATATTAGGACATAATATAATCAATATTTCTTTAGTAAATATATATATATATAATTGTTTCACAAGAATATAGTAAAGTTAAATTTAAATAATTCTCTTGCACCATTGCTGCAAGGAATGAAATTTGAATTTAACGAATATTCTATTGTATAAAGATAATTATTGCTGCAAATTAATTTAAATTGTAAAATAGTTCACAGCAATAATAAATTTTATTTTTTTTCAATTAAAATTTTCTTAATTAAATTTTTATTTTATATTAGCTTTATACGAATAGAGAATGTTTGTTAAATTCAAATATATCTATATATAAATGTATATATATATATGTACACAAGGGTAAGTCAATAATTATCTGCAATTGTAGCTGTAAATTTTGTTGCAATGCAAATAGGAAACTCATGTTAACATCATTTTTCAATATTGCCCCCTTGCTTTTCAATGCACTTAATCCATTATTGTACAAGCTTCCCGATGTTTTCAGAAAAGGTTTTTGGCTGAGCAGCGAGCCACTCATGCGCCACATTTTTCACTTCTTGTTTCGAGGTGAATTGACGGCCCTAATACCTCTTTGAGTGGACCAAAAAAGTGGTGATCAGAAGGGACAAGATCAGGACTATACACATGAGGAGCTATTACTTCAAACTTTAGTTTCTGAAGCGTTTCAGCAGTGTGGGCAGCAATATATGGATGGGCATTGTCATGCAGTAACACACCACCTTTCGACAGCAGTCCTTGGTGTTTGTTTAGAATTGCAGGCTTTAGTCTGTCAGTAAGCATCTCACTGTAGCGCACACTGTTTATTGTTCTGGCACTTTCCTGATAATGTCCCAGTACTGGGGCTTGTGCATCTCAAAAAAGGGTAAGCATTAGTTTTCCTATGAATGGTTGAGTTTTGAACTTTTTCTTGCTGGGCGATTGTGGGTGTTTCTGTTCCACTTACTCTCCAGCTTGTAATGATGAATGTATGTTTCATCACTAGTGATGATCCTGTCTAAGAAGCCATCAAATTTGTTACAATAGTGATCCAAATGTTTTTGGCAGATGTCCAAGTGTATTAATTTATGCAATACCATGAGTTGTTTTGGAACCCATCTTGCACAGTCTGTTGTGGATTATTTTAAAGGCAGAATCATGACTAATTTTCAGACGATGTACTAGTTCATCAATAGTCACCCTCTCTAACATAACCATGTCATGTGCACGTTCAATATTGTTATCATTTATGGCTGTCGATGGTCATCCTGCTCTTTTCTCATGCATAACACTTGTGCAACCATTTTTGAATTTTTCTATCCATTCATAGACACTCCATTGCAGCAAGACACTTCCTATGTTGTGCCAAAAGTCTTTGATGGATTGCGGCTCCTGATACATCTTCTGACCACAAAAACTGGATCACTTCTTGTTGTACCTGTTTAGTGCAAACTTCTAATGTAGAAGTCATCATCTTTCTGCAACAAAAGTAAGATAAATGGGGAAATTAGGATCAAACATTCGTAGCATGACCACAACAGAGCATAACAATAAAATAAATGAGTTGAATAGAAGTTTTTAGAAAGCTTTTATTTGGAAGTAATTATGAGCTTATAGTATTAAGAAGGCTGTAATTATTTACTATGTAAGTCAGCTTATAAAGTGGTAGCCATTAAATAAAAATTTGCTGATCTGTATTATTATTGCATATTTAGGATAAATAGTAAAGGATTTTTTTATAAGAATCATTAAATACTTTTAAATCAATTTTGATATATATTTAGAAAACTGTTGTACTGTATGTATGAGAGAAATTATATTCATCCCCAGTTTTAGATATTTTAATGTGATGCCAAATTTATTTATTTAACCCAGTATTTCTTGGTTGTTCAAATTCTCTGAAAACTGTGTATTGCCATGGTGAAACTTAGTCTCCATTGCTTAAATAGATAGAAGTTACACTTCAGGTTATCTGAAAAGAATGTGACAACTTTAATAATTAAGGAAACTTTCTTGATTTAAAAGCAGGTTTATCTTGAGATTCTATCTCGTTGCTAAAATTCTATCCTTTATCTCTTCCATAAACTTATACTGCTTGTCAGTGTCATATACATGATGCAGCAGTCTTGCTAAAATGTCTTTAATGGAATTGCAATTTAGTAAACAAGCAGGCCACGCTAACTACTTGCATCTAACACTTAACAGAGCACTGCTACATGGTATTACTGCTGTGTGTGGTGGCTTTATCTTGCTCATAGGTGGCTTTATCTTGCACATTTAACTGAAAGTAAATAAACTGTGGTGTAAGAAGATTGTATAATGTTTTAATATATTGAAAATTAATTATTTATGGAACTGTGAAGCCAATTAAGAAAATGAATGCACTCCACCCACTAGACTTTCTTGAAATTTTGTTGATTCACAAAGATTTATCTTGTGTGTTTAAGACTTTAAATGCAATCGAGTCCTTCCTAATGCTTTTAAAATTCAATTAACGTAATTTTTCATTTTTTAAAATTATTTTTGCCAATGGCATAACCTCCTCATTCATTTTACTGATGCAGAGTATAAATATGCCCTTTGTGTCCACTGCTTTCAAGTCTGCAGAGTTCTTTGCTCTTGATGAAGAGGGACCTGTATATGTTTGCTCTCGAAATTGATGAGTTCTTGTCTAAATCTATACTAAACATAAGGCAGTTGTTCTGCTAATTTTATATTTCATAAAGTAATTTAATTTTATTCTAATGTGGTAACATATGAAAAAAAAAGTGTATCTGCAGTGAAACTGCTTCCAAAGCAATATGTATGCTCTTAAACAAAGAGAGTGTGAATTAATGTACTATTTACAGGGTTGCAACTCAAACAGGAGTGTGAAATTCTCTGACTTTTCCAGGTGTGTTTTAAGAAAATTACAGTCTATCCGCGTAGTGCACGCTGGCTGTGCTGAGAAGTAAATTGATTATGGTACACTTGAAAACACAAAAATTTGTCAATTACATGTGACTTAACCCCAAAGCATTGCAATTATAACTATAATAGGAGTTATTCAGAAGTCATCAGCGTTATATTTTCAAATTTTCACGGGACTAGTTCCGATGGTTTTACTGAACCATTACGTTTTTGCAGCTGAGGATGGTGATTCAGTAAAACCATCGAAACTAGTCCTGTGAAAATTTGAAAATATAACGCTGATTTTTGTTGTTTGACTTCTGAATTAGTATTTGTTCGGCGTGTTATTGTGTCTTAATAATAGGAGTTGTTTTCTTCACTGAAGATTGAGATTAGAATCTGCACAAACTGGATTAAAATATGTCTTTTTTTGCAGACATTTTACAGCTAAATGAAAGAAAGAAATCTATTTAATGATATTTTAGAATAAATTCATGTATTTTATATTTATTTAGCAGCATACATAAGCAAAAGGTATTTGCATTAAATTTCGGGATGGTATGTCATCATACTGCTAGAATTAATTTCAGCAGTATGCGAGAGAAAATTGCCTGAAATTTGAAAGTATCATTAACTAATAAGAAATAAATTTATAAAGAAGAACCCACATTAAATGATACGAATAACTTTAAAATAAAGTTAATTTCTTAAAGATTAAAAATTGAATTACAATAATCAATGATATTTTGGCAAATATAAATGGTAAACATTAAGTGGTTAGCCTAGATGATGGATTGCTATTTTTTTTTATTTTACTGCAAAATGACAAAGAAGGCATTTATTAAAAAGGAAAAAAAAAAGGTTTAAAAGATTTTGTGGTAAAATTCAAGTATACGGTATGGCTTTGGCACGATTTTAAAAAGTGTTGCCCTCACCAAATTGAGCTGTATACTGCTCATCATATAATGTCACCAAATCCCATGTCTACCATATATAAGAATTAAACTGATCTTGTTTTATACAATGAGAAGGTATTTTCTTTCATTCAACATCTACACATGCGCATAGGAATTTCTCAATTCTGAAGGCTATTGGAAACTTGCTTTGCCTTTCTAAAATCCGATCTGATGAGAACTGCAAAAATTGGCTCTGTGCCAACTGCCTGAATAATGGTCATGCAATACATAATTCACCAAGAAAGTGATTTCTCCAAACGTTGGCATAAAAATTGCTTTGGGGGGGTGATTGTCGTATGTAATTCCTTGACTTTTCTAGCTTTTGACTAAAATATTTAAATTCCCTGAATTTTTTGTTCAGTTTTCAATGCCCTAATTTTTCACGATTTTTCAGGTTTTCCAGGTAGCGTGGCAGCCTTGTATTTACCAAAAAAAAAAAAAAAAAAAAAATCTTCTGCAGTGAGGTTTGCCTTTCAGAAACTTAAGCATGGCAAATATAATGGCAATTTTTCTTATATCTATACAAAAATTAAATTTTGTTATATACTTTGCTTGAAGAAACTAATCTACTTTATTCTTAAAATTATTGAATATTTCATGTGCTCTTCAGTGTCCTATATTATAATAAATGTGAAGAATCTTTGCTAATTTTTGTTTTAGTATACATCAATAGAATAAATAAGATACACTACGAGGTTAAATTTAATTCATTAAAATATCTTAAACTTAGTGCAATCATTAACATGCAAAATGTGTGAAGAATAATAGACTGGGCTTTGAAGGAACAATCTTTTAATTCATACTCTCTCTTTTTATTTCAATTTATAGAATTTAAAATGTGATTAAATTGCATCTGCATGTATTCATCATCACTAGTTTTTTTAATGTTTTGTTTTAATCTATTAATTTATTTATTAATGGTATGTATAATTGTATCTTGTATTTACAGCCATCAATCCTGATAATATTGTAACACCAGAAGAACCTCTAAGTGCAAATGATGTATTCAATGGTGAATATATCAATCGAAATCCTCGTAATCTGGAACAGATGCTTTTGGAAATTAAGCCTAATGGATACATCATTGATGCTCCTGATGTTGTTTACTGGAATAAGTATGTATTTTTAAAATAATTAACATTTCAATCTCAGTTTTTTATATAAAATAGACATTGTAAAGGAGATGTGGTATAAGATTTATATTATGTAAATGTATTTTACTTCTAATTCTTTCTTAATGCATTTTGTAAACTTATAAAATAATTTTTAAAAATTTATTTGGCTGACAAATATTTTAATTGCTTTGATAGTTAGAAAACAGTCCTTGTCCCCACCTCACCCCCAAAAATGTGAAATTTTCTGTATTCTTTATTTCTTAGAGTTCTGGTAAGATAAATCCTTTCCTTTCATGCCCTTATTCTTTTTTTTTTTTTTTCTCTCTTTCTTGACTATTATTCCTCTAAATCAGGTGGTCTACAAACATCTATGTAATAGCATTTATGTTCTCCGAGTTACAAATTTAGAATGAGATGTAACATCATTACAAGCAATGATGATACTCAAATTGATCAAATCGAAAAATAATGATGACGATCAAATTTACAATGAAATGTAACATCATTCTTATTCGTCATCTTAGTCTTTAAATGTGTGGAGAGGAGAGGTTGTACAGGGTTCGTACGGTCCTTAAGAGTCCTTAAAAGTCCTTAAGTTTTTTGGAATCGATTTTTGGTCCTTAAAAGTCCTTAATTTTGACCAAAAGCGGCAGAAGGTCCTTAATTTTAATCATCTGAAATTTCTGTCTGTTTTTATGACTGTCATTTTGAGTGTGAATTAGCATTTTGCAGGAATATTTTTGGCGATTCACTGACAAATATGGCTATTTTTTTAATGGGTTCATGAGGTATAATTTGTTCCTATTTGTAATATAAATAATGGTGGGATACTCGAGTTTCTGAACAAGAAGTGAAACATAAGCATTTCAAAATTATTTCATTTTTTGTAATGAAGAGCTCTCAAAGAACTTTCCACTTTTGGGGATGTGAATTCTTTTATTAAACGGTTCTAAATTTGGCGATTATCAACATTTTGGCGATTTTAAGATTGGTTTCTATAGAAAATTTTTAATTCCGAGATCTGGGAATTTTTTGACAATTTTTTTTGTTAAATTTCATTAAAATAATGGTAATATATTGGAATTATATTTAAGAAATAATATTAAAATAAAGTATTTTTATTTTTCTTTGTCATATTATATAGTTCCATTTTGGCCATATATTGTACAATTTTTTTAATCTGAAAAATAAGCAAGGAATAATGCTATAAAGCACAGTTTACAAAACAGTTTTTAGCAAAAGCAAAATAGCTATGTAATTAATTAAAAATGTCTTTTTAATTTTTTCATGGTAAGAATTTTTTCCATTTCTCAGAATGATCAGAATTCTCAGAAAATGCATCAGTTTTCTCTATAAAATTGATTCACACTTTTTTCCTCCGATTTTTTTTAAAAACATTTCTGGCTTTTTGCTGTTACAGAATTGGTAGGGGTAATTTTTTTTTAGGATTTTAGACATTGAAGCTTGGAAAGTTTAGAAAGATTTTAAGGCAGATTTATAGACCCTCGATTCTAAAAGATTCTAGAAAAATGTGATAAAATGAAGGTTTCTGGAGTGTAAGACAAGTATGTTTCTGACCTCCACTTTCTCTTTGCATTAGTTGTGTCAGCTCTGATAATTTGTAATTATTAGTCTTTCCATTACTGCTGCTGACATTTGAATTTGTTATGACAATAGAGTTACTGAACCAGATTAAATTGAAATTAAATTCTATAGTCTTTGACCACTAGTTCATATTTTTAGTTTGAATTTGACTCTTCTTGTTTAATTATATCACCACAAACTGTAAATGATTTTGTTTGCGTAAGAACAGGTCTATATGTTCCAAGTTTTTTTTTTTTTGAATAAGAAGCTTATTTAAACCTTTATTTAAATTTATTATCTGATTTATAGTTACTTTCAGACATAGTGATAATTTGTTTCACGTCTGTCGGGGGGGGGGGTGTTGGACTAATTAACTTTTACCAGATCAAGTAAGCCCTCATAGGTAGTGCATTGTGGAGAGGTTAGCAGTTGGGAGATAAAACACGCAGAAACTAATGAGAACATTGTTTTGCATATTCAGACAAATTTCTAATTGTTAGAAAAATCGATATAAATTAGCCAAAATGTCTGGGCAGGCCTTCAAATTAAAAAGACGCATAATTATTTTGTTTTGTAGATTTTAATGTATAATTATCCTAATATTGTTTAAAAATCAATGTCATAAATTGCATATATTTTAAACTGTGAAATTTTATAAGATTGTGATATTAATAGGGTTTTTTAACAAATATTATTCTGGAATTTTCGTTTGGCTGGCGTCAGTCCGCCGAACCAACAGTACTAAAGTTAAAAAATAAGTATAGTCTCAATGAAATGTGCTCAAATGTAGTTTTAATGAAATTTATTGAAACATTCTAAACAAAAATATGGCTTAGCTTTACACATATTACAATATGAAACAACTATTTTGGTTACATTTTTGGCTATCTTGCATCCAAATAGTTTTGAATTGTCATCATAACATTTCGAACAATACTTTCGGACTTTATGTGAGTCTCCTTCCTTTTTGTATAATTTATGAATAATTTAAGTCAACAATATTGCACCGCTTGATCGCAATATTGCCACCGGCTGAACAGAAAGGACAACAAATTCGGCGCCGGGCTCAACGTGTTAAACCATTACCGTGGTCACAAGGTAAAACACAAAAATATAAAAATTCATATGAAACTTACTCTTTGCATCTAGTGAGACTTAATGCAAAACAACTTATCACCGCTAATGCTTTAGTGGCCTAATAGAACCTTAAATTATATTAACTGAGTTACAGCCCCTGGAACTCTACACGAAGCTACGACACTAACAGTGTCAGACAGTGGTCAGCTAACTTTCAAAACTTGCTAACTATGACTACATCAGGCCTTTCAGGTTTGTTCTGATTAGCAGGAGCGGTGACAACAGCCAGTCTTTTGTTATGAATCATGCTGATTATGATTTTAATGTTCATATTAACCTATGCTGCTTGGCTTGACATAAAATCTACTTACTAAACCTCTAGACTGAGCAAGTGTGTGACAAAAGGAGACATTAAAAAAAAAAAAAAAAAGCTAACTGTTAGTAAAATGTAACTAAAATGTCACTTATCTTCTTTCAGATATGTCCAGTTATTATGAGTGTAAAATATTTAATGCTACTTGATAAATTTCATAAAATTAATTTTATTCTCAAAATATTAATAATTATGTTAATTAAGTTATGTTTAATAATAATGCAAGCTACTCACATTCAGGCATAGATATAATATTTTTAATTGAATTTAATCAGTTTCCATTTGCTCATAGGTCCTTAATTTTTTTCATTAATGGTCCTTAAAAGTCCTTAAAAGTACTTAATTTCCTTGTGCAGAAATGCATACGAACCCTGTTGTACCCAAATCAAGTAAGTATCAGTTTTTACACTACCAGGTGTAAGAATATCATAAAGTTTTCAATCTGCATTATCCTTTTATTCTAAAGGACTGTTGATCAAACAGATATCAGGTCCCCTAAAACATCATTTGAATCAGGAACAAGTTCTATAAAGTACAGAAGTTGCAGTGGTCTTTCAATCTAGCTTCCACTAGAAAGTCTTACAATGCTTTTAACTTTCTCATCACACATCCAGTGTGTGTCTCTTGAAACCCATTTTTCATAACACCTTTTTTTTTATTTCGAATGCTAATCCGATCCTATCTGTTCTTTATGCTGGCTTTACAAGTTTACAAGTTCAGGGGAGACAAAATATGTTTCCATAATTTTAAAATATTCCATCTGTGTGAGCTTTCTGGTTATACTGTATTTAGGGATATCTAATTTTGGCAGGTTTATGTTACGACTTTTTATTTTAAGAGAAGGATTGCTTTTCTGACTTGCAGAACTGACTAAGTGTTGAAAGACATTTTCATAAGTAATAAAGTCTTGAGTTTAGTATTTAAGTTACATTTTTAACTTTTGTTTTATTGCTTAAAATGTTTTCCTTCCATTCCTGATATTATTATTTCAGCATCTAATTAATATAAACATAGTCAAAGCTTCATGCTATTTATTTCATTTAGTTGAGTTTTTTTTTTTTTGGGGGGGGGGTCCTAAAACTCATCAATTCTTTAATAATGTAATATTATTATTTTCATTTATTTTATTAAAGAGTTTAGTTTCTAATCCTCTAATAGTCTGTCATTTTTGTTTCATTTTAAAATTACAGATGCATATTATGGTGGTATGAATATGATATCAATTAAAATAAATTTTGATATATAATTAAATACCAATTCAGATTTGAATTCATTTATTCACTGGTAGTTAAACAATAATAAAACAAAAGGCTTTCAAAGTTCTTTATATCTTATAATTCTAATAAGCTAAATGCTTAGTGTAATATTCATAAATTCGCAGGACTGGATTTGAAGTTTTAAATATAGAATCTTTATCTTCAGCTGCAGAAGTGCAAAATGAATATTACAAAAATTCTTGTTACCTTAGTCCTACATTAATGTTGATAGCTTATCTAATCAGCAACCTTCAATTCAAGAGGTCTTAGACTTTGCAGTGCTTTTCTATATTTGATTAAAGGTGGTATATCATCACTTTCAACTCTAACACTTTTATTGCCAGTTTCAGTTTCTGAAGCTGTTTTGAAATTTTTTATATCATAAACAGTTTTTTTATATGTTGTCTCAATGTTCTATCTGTACTTCTCTGATTAATGTCTAAAACATTGGCTATAGTTTGCAATTCCTCCGAGCTTCTTTTAAATCAATTTTTTTTTAATATTGTGTTGTGAAAAACAGTCTTCCATACACTGACTGCAATATGGATGGCTATTTGCAAAGATATTGAATTGGTCATCTTTTATGAAATGTATACATTTTCACAAAATTCAATCTTGTTTATTTGGGGGGATGCCCTTTTTTGTTTTTCTGAAATGACATTTTCAAGTTTTTATAATGCTTTAATCTAAAAGCTGAATGATAATCATTGTATTTACAGAAAGAAACATCAACTTAATATTTTTTAGAGTACCAGAAAAAGTGCAGTATAGTTATCTAACAGTAAAGCTATTTTTTTCATTTTTCAATTCATTTATTTCATTTCAAAAGAAAATCTGTAAAAAGAGCCCTTCTCATTCATCAGTGCTTATTTTCAATGATAAGGTAGAGGAAAATTCTTGACTCCTTTTAAACATCAAGATTACCTCTTTTTACCAGTAACCAATAGAATCTTATTGTATATATATTTTACATTATAAGCATATATGCTTGTACTTCTTTAGCAGCCCAGGTAAAATGTCTTACCCAGTCATTAGTCACATGTTGCCTTTTATTTCTCCCTATGGAATTTTTGATGTTATTTATGTCTTTCCATCTTGTGAGCCATCTGTCAGTTTGTGCAAAATTTTCTTCTAAAAAGTGCAAAATTCTCTTCTTGTGGTAAAAGATTCTCTTTAGAATTTTCCATTCCTTTTTGTGCTTCCATGAGGCATTGCATTTTTTATCAGTTCTTCTTCAGTTTAAATTTTACACTTAAATTTCACAATCCTGTTTTTGAAATTTCAAGATTAAATGCATTTTTTCTTTGGTTGCATTTACTAAGACCATCATTGCCTTTTAATTAGTTATTCTTTTATTTCAAGTTTAAATATTTTTGCTTAGACATTTTCAGTATATTACAAAACAAGTACAGAACATATTAAAAAATGCTTCTTCTATTGATTTTGGTCAGTTTCAGATTTAATGTTTCTAGTCAACAGAAAGATTTCACTTTGTTGAGATAATCTCCCATGCCATGGTCTTAGCCAATTCTTTCTTTGCTTCTTTTTCAGCTTGCAATTACCATTCTCTTTCCTTTCAAAGATTGATAATATAAGATAATGCTGAGAACTTTGTGTGAACATAATTTGTGTATTCCGTTGGGAAGATTTTGAATTTAGAAATCTTAAAAGATGGAATACAGAGGCTGCAGCTCCTTTTTTCTCCCTGAAGAAAATGAATAAGTCTCTAATAAATCAGACTGGATTGAACTTAATGTGATAAACAGAGAGAGTTATTTTATGCAGCGTTTTATCATGAACATTGAAGATGAGCTACTACATATACACAATTATGACACAGCAGTTTATTTTACAAATAAACACTACTGCCAACTGTTGGCAAGCTGAGAATACATAATCACAAACTTACATTTAACACTGTCTGTCAGTATTCAGAAAGAAACAGTTTTTTAGAATCTTTTAGCCAATTGCTTTTGTTAACCTTAAGATAAGAAAATTCTCCTCTGCTCAACTCTAGTTCCGAAAAAGAGCTTTGCAAACACTTTGACAAAGACCACGGGAACTTACCTGGCTGAAATTTTGGCTAAATCTATATTATTGAAGCATTACATGTATGAATAATAAATAAGTCATGGCCGTCAGTAAGTTCAATGGGTGAACTACTAAGAGGTTTTGTGAATACCATTATGGCATTATGGCACTGAAGAGTCACTCTTGTTCCAATCTGCATTTCATAATAGGTTAAGATAAGGATAAGAAAGGACAGTTATTCTGCTGATTTTATTAATTATTCAGTTTAACCCTTTGCAGCAAAGAAAATTTCCTTCTGTATGCACAGAAAAATTTAATGAAAAAGGATTTATAGGTTACTCTAAATCTTCTTAATTTATAGTAGATGTCAGCCCAAGACAAACCAGTCCATATATTTTAGCTATATTTAAATTTTTAAGACCCTCATTTTTCAAAGAAATCTTCCGGATTTGTTTTAGGATATAAAAGGAATTGTTTGAAAAGTAATTTGTATGTTGTTTTCTTGGCTGTTTGCTAATCTGCTTATTGTATATTAATTTTAAATTTTTACCTTGAAATCTTGCCTAAAATCGAACTGCGAACATCAGGTGTTCTCAGAGTGGGTTCACTGAGAGACTAGGTCAAGACCAAAACCTGTATCTATGTTTCTCTGCAGCTCATCGGTCAGGTCATTTACAACAGAAAGGTGGGCCAATATCTGTGTCTCATTTCCTGTTTTTCTCTTTCTTCTTTTCTCTTTTTTTTTGGGGGGGGGGTGGAGGGGTGGGGGGAGGTTTTGTTATCAACTAAGAAATTGTTGGGGTGATTTTCTGAAGGTCAGTGGTAATTTTATCAGTGTTTGGTTTCTCTCTTTTTAGTTCCTTGTAGGAAGAAAAAAGGAAGTATTGTAATCGCGAAAATTTTCAGGCATCATATTTCAACAAAAATATCCATTGTGACCTCTATTGAATGCAATTTAACGATGTTTTTGCCTGACATCTGTACTTAAGGACAGAATAAAAGGCTTTTACCCCCAAAAAATTATAAAACTGATTTAAAATGAATTATAAAGAGAATTTTTCATGGCATCTATGTACATACGTACATATCGCTCATAATTCAAAAACGAGTATCCTCAGAACGTTGAAATTTTGTATATATGACTGCTATAACATGTAGATGTGCACCTTGTATTTTGGTTGCAATCGGCCGCACCAAAAGCATATAAATATATATATTCACTCTGTTACTCGGCTCAGTGATCTGTTTCTTTATTCTTATATGTTTGTAAATTGTGCATTTTTTACTTTAAAAATTGTGCATTTTTTACTTAATTATGTTTTTCTTATCTTCCGGTTAAGGTTTTTATGCCTTTAGTAAATCTGCATGCAATATTTGTGGAGAAATCAACAATTTAAAAGTTATTTAAGTGCAGCTACGCTTAATTTTGCGATGGCGGACATGTTGGTTTACATTTAAAACTTGGCAAAATAGTGGATTTGTTGCAAATCTAGAAAAACAGTGGTGGCTCGTAATAAGCACTGTGGAACTGCAGCACCCCCTATTTCCACTTATTATTATTATAATTGTTAATATTTAATATAGTGTGCCCTTTAGTCTTTAATTCTTTCTTTATACTTTTACAATACATAATCCTTACGCTTAATGTCAGTAGCTGTACCCCAGTTTGTGAAAAAGGTACGAAAGTCTTTGGAACTGCGCGCTTCACAGTTCCAGCAACATGGCAACAACCAACAAAAATTCTGGCATGTTATTGAGAATGTGATTTCTTTTTGCTCCGCACGTGTCGTATTCCTCCACAAGGTGGAACTTCATCATACAGACCATAAACAGAGTTCATGGAAATTTGAAATCTTTAAAAAATTGCCTTACTGAAATTTGTTGGAAAATATGACCTATTGTAACCCTTTTTCTGCATCATCTCTCCTCCTTGAAATGATTATAACTTTTACATAAGCTATATATAGAACATCTAGTTTAGTTCTTATTTTTAAAGGGATATAGTAGTTACTTCTAGTTCGTTTTTCACTGCCACTGTTTGTATTAAGAACGGACTGTTTCAGCCTAATTAAGATGCAAAAACGAAACTTGATGTTACGTCATCTAGAAAGCCGAGTCGTGTCTATAGCTGATTGGCTGCCGTGAGATGACGTCATGTCTACTTCAAGTATAAGTATCTCGCGTTACTCTGGCTCATTCCTTATTTTTATTCTATCCAATTCCTCAATAAGCTATTTACAACTGCATATTTTCTGTCAACTGAGCACTACTGAGACTGATGAACAACTATATCTGTGCTAAGCCACGCCCAGTGCTCATAAATTTTGGACTTTGCAGCAATTTCACGAACTGTTAGTGAAAAACTCTTGTGAAATCCATTGACTGGAACTCTTGCCCTTCAGAGAAAAATATGTTTTCATTATTTGAATAACAAATATTTTTAAAAAAACAAGTTTTCTTAGCCATCACACGACATGGCTCCACTTTTGACTTTCTACGCTAATATTGTATATTTGTAAATACTCATATTTAACCAAGATTCAATTATGGAACTTCATTCTGAATAACTATATTTTATTTTTGACTTTCATCATTTCAACTTTTTTGCATATTTGTATCTGATTTGTATTTTACACCACCCCACGATGTTACACTCTTTAGTGGCAAAGTGCTACACTTTCCCTTATTTTCACATCTTGTCTCTGCGACACCTTTGTTCTGTTTTTAGTACTTCCAGGAACCCTTATTAAATGACAACTGGCAAAAAGCCTGCAATCCACGCAGGCTAAGTCCAGTATAACAGCGGAAAATGGAATGTCTCATTCCTTCTAGTTCCTGTTTCTTTGCTCCTTGGTGTGCAGTTTCCAGCCCCCATTGGAAGACGATATTGCGATGGGTGCAGTCCGGTGATAAGTGCCGTGCTTCCAGTCTACAAGATGACTTTTCCTGGATTCTTAAAAGAGGCTATGATGTGAGCGACTGCCGTGGGCGGCATCCATGTTCTTCATGAAGGTGGCATTTAACACAAGTTAGCGGCGATGTTTTTCTAAGCTGTGATTCCCCGTGCTTAACTACAGTGAGCGGCGTTTTGCCAGTTTCATGTGCTCTCAAGGATTTAATTTTAATTTTTCAGGTCCCTTCTTGACCATGAAGCATGGACTTCTAAATAGTGTAGCGAATTTCAATTATAACCGCGTAATTTCTGTTTAGTGATATGTTTTTCGCGTATTGAATGCCAGTATTTGGATCAGGTAAAATATTATTTAATAGTGTAACATTCTTTAAAGGGAAAACCCTTGGTGTTAATGGATTATCAACTAAGTGAAATTTTTGATAATGATTGTTATATTTTTTTTAAGTTTCTGATATTGTTTAAATTTATTCATTATGTTTTTATTTATATATATTGTTAATAAATTGGTTAATTTTAAAACCTTTTTTTGTCTTCAATGTCTGCACAGCACATAACCTTATGGAGCTTCTATTGCTACTGCTGCTAAAGATTTAATTTTACAACTTTAAACTTTGCTTTTGCATCAAAATTCAATCAACATCAAATGCAGATCAAACTATTGCAAAAGCAACAGTAATTTTAAAATATCTAAATGATGATAATTTCAAGTTTTGGTTAGAGCTTTTTTCTATGAGATTATGCCTCATGTTGAAATAATATACAACTAAATGCAACCCAGAGAAATTAGTGCATTTAAAGTTAATGAATATATAACAAATTTCAAAACTGCTATTTTAGAATTAAGAAACTCTAAGTACTGTGAGAAGTTTTCAAAGACACTGATGGCAGCAGCTAAGGAAATATGTGACTTTATACTATGTATTGATATAATGCACAAATATTCTTCCATTAAACACTTAGCAGCTGCTAAATTGTTTAACAAAAATGCTTCGCTAGTTTTAGGAATGAACATTCTACAGAAGAAATAGTACTGACCACTGAAGCATATCCAATGATTGACAAAGAAAAACTTGAAACTGAACTACAAGTAGTATTCTATTGTAGGTCTGATATCCATGAATATTGCAAATTAATTGATCTACTGAAATTCATCTTTGAAAATAATATAGATGATGTTCTTAGTGAAATTCCGAGACTGATAAAAAATTCTCTTGAGAGTTCCCATGACTACATCAGAGGCAGAATGCTGCTTTTCAATATTGAAAAGAATGAAAACTTTTCTAAGAAGCACTAGAAATTCGGAAAGACTAAATGCACTTGCATTGCTTTCAATAAAGAAAAATTTCCTCAGTTGTTATCCAGAGATCAAGGAGAAAATTATTGAACTTTTCATGCAAATTAAAACAAGAAGAATGGATTTCATTTTTAAATAAATAGATATAGATTGAACTGTAACAGTTTAGGTTAAAGTAATTAAGAACTGTTCAATTTTTTTCTCATAAGCTTTCATGATGTTTCAAAATAAATTTTCTTTTTAAACAGGTTCATTTCCTTTTAAACAATTTTAAAACAAAGGTTAATTTTTTTTGGAACAGCACCCCCACTAATTTTAGCTACGAGCCGCCACTGTAGAGAAACTAAGCTTCGCAACAACAAAGATAACACCTTCTTTTATTATTGCAAATTAAATCTTGTTTAACCCATTCTGGAATTTATTCGAGGAAATAAGTGTTTAAGATTTACTTCATAATTTTTAATATGGATATTTTGAGTTTTTATGTATTTTTGCCTTGTCAGGAAGTGAGAACTGAATTAATTGAATGAGAAATACTGAATCATCTGTAAAAAAACTGTTCCTTTTTTGTTTTGTTTGCTTAGTTTCTTTTATACATCGTTTTAGATTTATTATAGTATTTGAACAGAACATGTGGCAAGGATTAGATAATTCTTCAAATGATATAAATTTATACGCATTCTGATTTATAATATGAATGAAATGTAACGCTATTAAGTGAAGCTAGCGCCAGAGTGTCTCTGTGGTAAACAAATACAGTAAATTTTAAAGAGTGCATTTATTTTATTGTGGTTTATGCACTATTGATGAAGTAGATTTAATTCAATCCAATACGTTTAAATGAAATGCCAGAAAAAGTACGTACAATTTAATATTCCATGCGAGGAAGTCATGTGTTGTACACAAAGGATTTTTTACTTTCATTTTTGTTCAGAGAAGTTTTCTTAGCATTACGTTTCATAGTTTTGAGTTGTGGACGTTTATTTCATTTTATTTTATAGTTTATAATTTCAAATTGTAGGCATAGTATAGTTTTTTTTTGGGGGGGATTTTTAATTATTTTCAAAATGGATCGGAGAGGGCTGACCATTTCTGAAGCATTGAAAGTGCTACATGAATTGCTTTCAGATAGTGAATCTGATATGGATCCCGGTACATGTGCGAAACATGCAATATTGGGTTGTGCTATTTCAAAGGTGGGTGTCACTTTCTTCGAAAAGAACCACCATGAAAAAAATAGGCAAAGGTGTAAATATCATATACCCAAGTTACTTTTTTTCCATTCTTACGCATGTAATCATCATATAACCAAGAGCTTTTTTAGGGGGTTGTAGAGTAGCAGGCCTTCTCATGGCACACACCCTGAGTAATGCTAAATCTACAACGGTATTCAGAATTTAGTGTTTTTTAATTGTAGGCAAAATCTCTTACTCTTTTACGTGCTTCTCAGCAATGCTTGTTTCAGCATTCTTTTGGAAGCTCTATTCATTCAGTGTGCCTGCTTCGGGCACACTCACAGAATTAAAACAATAAGTGTTTCAAAATTCACAAAATTTCACCTGTGTTCTCCTCTAGGACTGATTAGACTGCCTATTTCTTTTCTTTTCTCCCCCCTTTTTTTTTTCTGTCGAAATTTTAATTTTAAAATGTTGTGTGCCGGAAAGGGTTAATAATAAATGGTTAAATAGTAGCTACAGTACTAATGTAGTATTTCCAAATAAAGCATTGAGTAAAAGAAAAGTAGTTATACTTTAAGCAAATTTCATTTGATGAGAGAATAATCATCAGGATGCTATTGAAAATATCGGAAAATAAGTTTATACTGTCAACACTTTTTTTTAATCAAAATAAATCTTTAAAACATACACTAAAAACATAAACATATAACTGAACAGTGAAAACATTGTTATTAGCCATATGCTGTAAGAACATGCTAATTGGAATTTTGTAGATGACACAAGGCAAGCTGGGTATGTTATTTAACAGCTGCCATGAGTTCTGAAGCTTCATTTTGTTGATTATATATGCAACTAATGGGAAAGATACTGAGTGAATTGTATGAACATTTCATCCAGATATAATTCATAAATGTGCCCCCTCCCTTTTTTAATGTTTGTGGTTCATTGACCAAAGACCAAGGAATTAAGGATTATTGTTTTGTTTTATTTTTGTATTAATTTACTTTTATTTCAGTCTGGTTTTAAGTTTTTGCTTAAATTGTTTTTAGTTTGTGCCTTGCTGTTAGTTTATTTTTCTCGGTTTATATTAGTTCAATATATTTTATCTCTCTTAATTTATTTTGTATGATATTAATAGTATTTATTAATTAAATATTCTTCGGTGTTCTTGTTCTGTGTCTGTCTGTCTATATGCCCTAAGGTTGCCCTAAGGTAAGGTAAACAAAGCCCTAAGGTATCTTGCCCTAAGTTAAACAAAGTCAAACTTCTCAAAGATAACCACTCAGTGTTCTAAATGATTTTAATCTACTGTGGAGGCATCATTTTAAAAAAGTAATGTTCAATATTTATGTTTGAAGAAATATTAGTCACTTTCAGAAGTGATTATTATAAAACATTTCACTGCATATGGAAATGCCATGAAGTTTGATTGAATATTAAATGTAGTAATATTAAATGTAGTTAATATCTTCATATCAATGATTAACTTGTTAATATAAGTTATTAAATCTATTTTAGATTATTTTTTAAGAAAACATCAAACCACACTTCTGCAAAAGTTCTGCATCATAGTGGACGTACTATAGTCTCTGCTTCTACACAAGAATGGTGCCTCCGAAAATATCTCAAAAGGTTAAATATTTTTACTTTTAGATAAGGTTTCTGTTTAAGTTGCAAAATGTTTTTATAGATGTTTTACCTTTTAGATTCTATGCATTTTTCTTTAAAGAGTTTTATATGGTTTGGTCAAGTGGAAAACTAACAACAGTATAACAAGGTGCCTTTTTTCCCACTCCGGCATAATGAAAGGGAAAGGAAAATCGGTTGCCGTATAGTAAGAAGTTTGCCAAGTGAATTATTCATGGTGCAAAATGAAAAAACTGTGCCAAGACAAAAATTGGAATTTCTTTGTAAATTTCGCACCAAAATTTACAAAACTTAATATCTAGACATAATTTGAATCGTAGAATCGAAATATGGAAAAAAACTGGTATATTATTTCGTAAAAAGTTGAATTTTGTACCAAATTACCTATGTTAGAACAATGCTATATATATATAAATCTAATATATATCCCAAGTTGTGCTTTCGAGACATGAAAAATGCAATTTGAATTTTGTCAATCGGCCCAATAGAACGGGAGATATAGAACTGGCCCCCCTTTTTAGGGGGGCAGTGTACTTTACGAGTCTCTTCCTTTTTCCTTGCATTGAAATGTTCCCTTTAAAACATAAACATTCAGCTTGTAACTGTATATTCTGCAGTGAGAAGTATTTCTTTTCTGAAAGTATTTCTTATTATTTCTTTTGAAAAGTATTCTGTCATTCTTTAATTTTTTTGTTGCAACACTGTAGAAATACCCTATATATAGACTGATGAGCACATATATCATGACCATCCCCACATTTTTCAATGAACTCGTCTGGATGACATGGAGAGCATGTGATTAAGTGGGAAGAATTCATCAAGAATTCTCTTATTGCCTGGTCTTATTAACTCATGATTTCTAATTCAACCTGTTAATGATCATGTCAAAGAATGCCATTTTCCAAGCGAAAGTTGCTCTCCCTCCCTGTACAGGACCGGGACATATATGTCCCAACAGTCCTGACTGCTGGCACATATGTGTCCCAATAGTCTTCAATGAGTAATTTTGTAAAGAAAACCAATGATTTTCTAGTCATAAAAATTTAATTACGAATGATATGGTTTGAAACAATGCGACACAATGCACAATGTGACATTACACATCGTGCACATTATTTTAATGTGCGATTCCTTCTTTTGTTGTGCACATTTATGGCACCGCCGTCGTGTTTTTGTTGTTACTGGCAGATGGTCACCAACATTGAGTAAGCTTCGTGATGTTTTGGATGGGCGTCCAGTTCCTCTACAGCGTTCATACTGTGCATTGAGCTTTCTGGATGCCATCAAGGCTTCTGCAAGAGGTACAATGAAATCAAGAAGTGGGGTTTTTTTATGTTTGAGTTCGCAGTACGCAACCCATGAGTTGACCACTGCGCTCATCAATAGGAAAAAAAATACTTTTTTTCCACCACTTGCAAGATTTTCGATCTAATTCATAGACATTTGCCATTTGATCTGCAAGGTCTACACCTCCCATGATTTTGTTGTAGAATTCGATTGCCACAGGGTACTCAAATTCTTCTTTGCTTCCATCTTTCATGGTGTGATTTACTTTTGTGTATTTAGCTTCGTGGCAATTACTTAGCATCATCACTTCCTTTGAATCAAGCCACCTCGCACACAATGTTCCATTTTTAGTTACAAGAAACTCAGCCTCACCCTTTTTGCTTAGTTTTGTTGCAAAATTAGGAACATCTTTGCGTGTCTTGATGCATGTACCAATAGCAGGAAATTTCAGGGTTTCCATCAGGTGCACGCTTGTAAAAAGTCGGTCAAAGGCAAGCATCACGTCTTTACCTCGGATTGTCTCTGTTAGCTTTGATGCTACCCGTTCCCCGAATGTGCCTTGAACTTCACCCGTTTCTTTTCTGGAATAAATGTTCATGTCACATACATATCCTGTTTTTGAATCACATCGCTGCCAAATTTTTATCCCTCTTTTCACAGGTTTCATCGGCATATATTGTTTAAGGGATGAACGTCCCTTGAATTTCGCCATTGATTCATCAATAGCTTGATATGAGCTTTCGCTTCAGCACTTTTTGAAGGTTTATTTCAGGCACGAAACAACCTCGTCAATATAATATGTTTTACTTGCATTTTCTGGCTTTTCTGGTGCAGCAAAATATAGTTTCAACAGCAACGTTTTACATCTGTCTCTTAAAATAGCATTTTTTATTGCTACGTTTCCCAAAGAAGGATTAGATGACCAATAATGAGAGAATTTCGGCACCCTGTTGTAAGACATGACAAGCATGCATTCAAGGACAAGCATAATTTCAGAGGGGTCTGTAGTGTGAATTGTTTGTCCTAACTTTTCGAGTCGTTGGTTTGTGCATTGAGAGATCCAAATCATAAGACATTTTGGAAATATCTTGAGAAACACTTCCAATTCGGTAGCTGAACGATTTAAGTTGAATAACAAACTAGGCGATGACTCTGCTGGAATTGTCATTTGAGGTTGGAAAGTTGAATCTGCATGAAACCATAAGATTGGTTTGCAGCCTGAAGCATTAGCTGATGGTATCTCATCAACTGATGAAAGTGATGCTGTATCAGTATCACTCAAAGCATCGCTGTTCTTTGTATTTTGGGGAATGATATCATGATCGATATCCATTTTACACTGGTCTGAATCAGATGAGCACTGCAAATTGTGTGTTGCATCTTGAAAATCAGGATCATCTTTCATCATCCAAATCAATATCTTTGTCATCTGACTCTTCTAAAATTTTTTTGATTTCTTCATTAGTAAGTCCCCGGCGTCGAGTCATTTTAGATTGAATTAATATGTGCCTAAATTAAAAATAATAAGCAATTCAAAAGTAACCGAAAAATATAATATCTAGAGAAATGATCACATAGGACTGTTGGGACAATGTGTTCCCACTATCCAAGACGAGAGGGACACATATGTCCCGATAATAAAAATGTAGTAAAACTTTGCCACTTACCAGTTTATTAGAGGTAATCCGCTTCGTGAGTAACTTATCTGGCCTTAGATTTATAGATAAATCAAAATTTAATCGAAAATAGGCGGTATTTTTCAAAACCAAACTATTTACGTTCATAGAGTATGGAATGAGCTGCTACAACACTTCAAAAACATGGGAATTGCATTATGTACAGTAGTGCCATCTATGTTCTGTGAATGAAAATACCTTAAAAAATATTGGCAGGACTGGTGGGAAAGTCTCCCATTAGACAGAGAAGCGTTTCTATCCCAAAAGTATTTTTTGAAATTTGCTTGGGACGTATGTGTCCCATTAGGCGCGAAAGGGTTAAGCCCTGTTCACATGCAAAGCTCTTTCACACAGCCACCGTTTGTATTAAGGAGAAAATGCGTATGAAGCAGTTTCACCTTCAGGACCAGTTCAGATGCACATCATCTTTCATCCCTTAACCCAGGGTTTCTTAAACTTTTTTCAGTCGTGACCCCTTTTTATCACAGATCTTCTCACGAACCCAGGATCCCATAATATTTACAAATTTTTGTGGGACTTTACAACCAACACACACACGAGTGAAATTGTCAATTTTTTCACTTGTACTGTAATATACTATTGCAGTTTAAGGCCATTAACTTTAATTTCTGTTTTTAAGACGTAGAACAATGTGAAACAGACTAAATGACAGCATCACATGCAAAGAAAAGTAACGTTTATATTATAAAAAGAATGCATCAAAGCATTTTTTTTTTCCCTTTGTCTGTATTGTCTTATCCTTATCTATTTTCAGATACATTGTATAAAAATATTTGCTGATTATTATAATAAGATAAAGAAATATCAAAACTGCTAAAATTTTTGGCACCCCCTGCTGCAGGTCCCGCAACCCCAAACTCTGCCTTAACCCATAATAAGCCAGTGCGAGCAATGATGTCACAAAATTTAATCTGATTGGCAGATTTCTAATGTTTATTTACATCTTTTTTAAAATTCTTACTATTGCTATAGAATGCTATTGAAGTTTAACTCTTTAATTAATTAAAATACATCTAAATTAATTTCAAAGACAATTTGTATATTAGACCAAATGGTTAAAAGAAGAAAAAAAATCATGCGTGCCACTGAATGGTTTTAAATAAAATGCTTTGTGGCTATTAAATTTCAAACTTTGATTTTTGAAAAAATTAATGAAATGACAAGTTAATATTATTATAATTAATTATAAATCTTTTAATATTGATTATAAATGTTTTAGAAATTACATAATAATTCATGTATTAAAATTGTTTTGAAGGTGTATTACAAAGATTTTGATTAAAAGCTTATAATTTATATTTGTATTAACCAATTGAATAGGACTAAGTTTTATTTTATGTATACAGTCAGAAGTCTTTAATCCAGACGTCCATAATCCGGAATGATCTACAATCCGGACCTCAAAGCTACAAACTTTCTGTGCATGCGTCAACGCATAATACGTTAACGCATGCACATAATACGTTTACACATGCGCGTTTAATGTATAACGGACAGTATAAGCTAAGCTAAAATTATCTAATTCTCTATTTCAGTTAATGTTGCAGATTGCGTTGTTCCTTAATCTTCTAATTGGATCTGGGTTATTATTTTTTGCAGACTGTTAGAGCAATTTTATAAATGTAAGTTAGAACTTTCAATTATGTCAAATAGAATTTCCAATGCTGGATCTACAAAGGGAAAGCATGTTTCAATGTCCATCAAACAAAAAGTGGAATTGCTGCAAAAAATGAATAAAGGCATATCCTTTGTTTCTCTAAGCATTCCGAGATATGTTTATCAGTTTCACGCTGTTCTGTGGGGGGGGGGGAAGACGCGATGCGCAATGAACTGGAAGTTGATCTGTCAGCACTATCCTTATTGTCAGGGCAGATGTTTTTATTTTATTCGGCTTATAATTCCTTACTAAATGTAGTATTTCATCTCGATGTACTCCGTCTTTGATATGATTTAAATCAAATGCCTCGTCATTATAAATATCACGAATACACATAAAATAGTTTTCTGGTTGCAATTTTCTAATTTCGACTATGCGTAATGTATGCTTTACGCATGCGCGCGTTGAAAGAAATGTTTAATAAAGTAATCAAATAAATATAAAGCTTTTTTTTTTTTGTAAATTTTGATACCGTATGGAACATAATTGCTCTTTATTTTATAAATTATGGTTTCATATTTTTAATTTTATAATTTCTGCATGCCATCTTACCAGATTTAAACTGATGATCTATAATCCGGAAAAACCGATAATCCGGAATCACCGAAGTCCCGACGCGTCCGGATTAAAGACTTTTGACTGTATATATCTGTATGTATTGAAATTCAGTAATAAAATTTGTAAGAAATTTGAAATGATATAATGACCATTTAGACAGTTTACATTCTGTGTTTTCTCAGTCTGCATTGTTTTAAAAAGTCCTTTTACTCAAAGTCCTATAACTTATACAGATATGGACTAAATTATTTAATATTTTACTGCTTATTTGAAATTATATTCTTTATACAAACAAGGATGGGTTTTGCAAAATACTGAAAAGAAAAATTATTTGAAGTGAAAATGTGATTGAGATCATATTTGTTTCAGTTTTTACAAAAAAATGTGTTTTTATTTTTTTCTCAGAAATTATTACTTGCAAAATCAATTCTAAATTATTAAGAACACTAAAATAAACACAATAAAAAATTTGGGAGAAAACAAGCAAAATTTTAGAAGAAGAAAGACATTTTAATTGTTAAGTTTTTCTTCAAAAATTTTTAATTAAAAAAAATATTACTGACAAAAAAATGTTTTTCATGTTAAAACCATTTTGTCTTAAAAAAATTTAATAATATTCATAAAAAGTAGATGAAAGCTCTTAAATAAAAAAAAAAAAAAAAAAGTCATTCAAAAGGTAATGAGGCCCTTGTCATGTTGAAGCCGATATGCGCAATTGAGCACCTTTAGTTTAATTTGAACGGTATTTTCAGGAACACCCAGCATCAGATAACCTTGTCTGTACTTGTTTATAAATTTCCATATCTCATATGGTTGCATCTAATTTTTTTTGGATATTGTATCCCCAGATATCTATCGTGATTGTTTTGCTGACAGTCCAGTGAGCAGTCAGCTGCATGTCAGCCATGTTGTTTAATGAAATTAAGGGAACCACACAATCTTGCAGTGCAATATGGGAAATCTCCTCATTTGCCCTGCTTCAGAGAGGTAGGAGTAATCTACCTTCAGTTCCGAGAGACAATTAATGCTTGTTTGCCGTGTAAATGGGACACATTGGAAGAACCGGTTTTCGCCTCTGGTCAAATCTACTCTTGTGAATAGGCCTTTAGTTGTGGTAGAACAAACTATGAAAGCTGCAGATTGTCAAACATAATTGTGGATCAGTTGCACTCTTGCATAGCATCTGCCTTCCCAACTGGAAATGTAATCTTCCAGCAAGACAGTGCCCCATGTCACAATGCTTGAACTGTGTAGGAGTGCTTCGAGGAACCCCATGTCACAATGCTTGAATTGTGTTGGAGTACTTCGAGGAGCATAAGGACAAATTCCAGTTGATGTCCAAGCTAACCAGCTGTCCGGATATTAACCCAATAGAGCACATTTTGGATGTCATTGTGCGGCAGCTCAGACCTCAAACATCACCATGTCGGAATACCTCGACTTTGCTTGATCGCTGCTTAGATATTTGGTACAACCTGTCTTCAGTCATCCACCAAGAACCTGTGACATCCTTGGCAAGGTGAGTTGCTGCTTTTTTGCTGGCCAAAGGTCATGGAACATGTTATTAAGTAGGTAGTCATAATGTTTTCACCCTTCCGTGTATGTTTAACCTCTTTTTTTACTAAAATTATGTTTTAGAAACTTGATCAAATATATATTTAAATGTATCTGTAATAAGCATCAATTTATAAAAACATTAATTTCATATATATTTAAATATTATGAATATGTTCTTATTTATGTTTTAATCATATTTTATATATGTATTTCAGTGCTATTGACAGTAATGCTGTTATTAATGTCGCACGTGTCTTAGCCCAACGATGTCTTCAAAGTGGAATATTGTTTGTACATCAAGAATTCTCTTCTCAAGAACTGAAAACACCAAAAGTACTAAGTTTTATTATTAGTATATTTTAAGGCTGTTTTACTTTAATTCCCTTTACATTTATCTGTTTATAAATACTATAGCTATATTATAACTTCTGAATTGCATTTGCTAATATATACACCTTTTGCTAAAAAAACGAAGCACCATGTAGGAAGTGGTTGGTTTTGATTAAATTGAACATGTGTTATAGCTCATACACAGATAAGAAAATGATTAAAAAATCAAGGTCATAGTACCTGTTCACAATCACCCATTGAATGTTCAAATTAGTAGGTGGTCGAACCGCCCCTGGCAGCAATGCATGCTTGAATTCGTTGAGGCAAGGAGTGGTAGAGGTTCCTGATTTCATCCTGCAACACATTCTGTCAGGCATTCATCAGTTGTCGCTCCAGATCAGCGATATTTTGTGGTGCCTGAATCTGGAGGCCTACCATGCCCCAGACATGCTCAATTGGTGAAAGGTCTATACCCTGGAAGATACCCAACATGTCACATACTTCTGTAGCAGCAGTCCTAATTTTGGTAATAAGGTCTTGAAGAGAGTCAATCTGCATCTTCATGAGATCCGTCACTGTTGTGATGCATGTATTACAGTTGCTGATCATTCATTTCAACAACTGTAAATAGCATACCTTATTTCTTGTAAATAAATACCTGTGATTAAAACAACTTTTCTTTTTCCATGTTCTTTAAACTTAATTGTAATCCCATGTTCATGTTTCACATACCACCGATTATGGAGAGTTTTACTTTTCAGTCATTCTGTAAAGTTGTGACAATCAGTTCTCTTACGCATTGTTAATGCATATATACAGAGTTTGTACAGTCCTTAAGAGTCCTTAGATTTTTTAGAATCGATTTTTGGTCCTTAAATGTTCTTAATTTTGGCCAAAAACAGCAAAAGGTACTTAATTTTAATCATCTGAAATTTCTGTCTGTTTTTATGACTGCCATTTTGAGTGTGAATTAACATTTTGGAGGAATATTTTTGACAATACACTGCCATATATATGGTTATCTTTTGAATGGGTTCACGAGTTATAATTTGTTTCTATTTCTAATATAAAAGATGAGATACTCGAGTTTCTAAGCAAGAAGTGAAACATAAGCATTTTGAAATTAATTTTTTCTAATAAAGAGCTCTTAAACAACTTTTCACTTTTGAGGATGTGAATTCGTTTATTAAACGGTTCTAAATTTGGCGACTTTTCAACATTTTGGTGATTTTATAGAAACTAATCTGAATCCTAAATCACTACTATAATTTAGGAAACTAATTACTAATTCCGACATCTGACAATTTTTCAACGATTTTTTAAAACATTGTAACATCAATAAATTTTATTAAAATAATAGTAATACATTGAAACTATATTTAAAAAATAACATTAAAATAAAACATTTTAAATTTTTGCTGTCATATTATAAAGTTTCATTTTGGCAACTTATTATACAATATTTTGAATCTGAAAAATAAACAAGGTATATAAATTGTGCTATGAAGCACAATTTACGAAACAGCTATTAGCAAAAGCAAAATGAGCTATGTAAATAATTAAAAATGTCTTGTTTTTAATTTTTTCATAGTAAGAGTTTTTCCCATGTAATTATCTAAGAATATTCAAAATTCTCAGAATGTGCATCAGTTTTCAATATAAAATTAATTTTATACTTCCCCCCCTTTTTTTTTTCCAAAATATTTCTGGCTTTTTGCTGTTACAGAAATGGTAGGGATATTTTTTCTTTAGGATTTTAGACATTGCAGCTTGGAAAGTTTAGAAGGATTTGAAGGCAAAATTTATAGACCCACGATTCTAGAAGGTTCCAGAAATATGTGACAAAATGAAAAATGTCTCCATGGTATCAACACGTAATGAATGTATTTTACAGAAAGTTTGCAATGAATTTCTTACATTTTGGGGAACATCTGGAAGAACGATGAAAACATAATATTTGAATGTTTTACTTCTGATACTAGAATCTTAACATGTTTATCTTCCCTTTATTTTCTCTACTTTTCACTAGACACAAGCATGGAAAATATCAAAAATGCTTCTAATCTTATCACATGGGCAGGCATTATAGAAAAGGATTTTTTTTTATTAATAAAGAAATTGAAAATTTACAATTTAAAAGATTCATCTAATATTTCTTAATGCATCATACACATAGCTGGCACTAGGCATTTTCCCACCTGATGCAATCTCTGTAGATCCTAAATTCTGCTTCCAGTGCCTGCTCTAAATTCTAAATGTTCTGCCATTTCTAGATTTTGTTGTTCGGAGTGCCACTAAATTCTAGAAATTCTGCCACATCAGCTCTGTAACCGGCCTTTACTATATATATTCCATATTTCTTCTGAATGTTCATATTACTAAAGAAATAAAATTAGCCACTTTTTCTGTACATTCTAAATGCATTTAGTGTTTTTTAGAATAACAGAAATCCTTAATTAAATCAAAAAATTCTAAAATGAAAAGGAAGGCATGTTGAAGAAAGAAACTGAATACATAAAGAACATTATTCTTCAAAGATATGTGCAGTTATTATTATGTAAATTTCCCAATTGTTTATGATTTCAGCCTTTACCATAATTTCCCATTTCTATCTCCTCATATGATAGAGTTATTGAGGCCCACCAGCGGGGGAGCAGTAAAGATGCTGAACACTGGTAGTTCGGTCCGAGGTTCGAATCCCGCGAACAGGCTGGCTGCGTGGGCGTTTTCGTGGTTTTCCCCATGTGTAACGTGTATACGAGCCAGTTACCCTTAGAAAGTCCTCCACGAAGGCATCCCTCCCTTTAGGCAGATAGCCCTCGTGTGCTTTGCCATAATTGAATAACCCACGATAGAGTTATTGAGCCAGATTAAATTAAAATTAAATTGTATGATCTTTGACCACTAGTCCAAATTATTAGTTTGAATTTGACTGTTATTGTTTAATTATGTCACTGTGAGCTGTAATTGATTTTGTTAGCATCAGAACATGCCTTTACATTTTAATTTCTTTTTAAATAAGAGGCTTATTTAAACCTTTGTCTGATATTGAAGTTAATTTCAGACATAAAAATAATATGCTTCATGTTTGTTGGGGGTTTTGGATTATTTATCTTTTACCAGATCAATTAAACCCTCATAGGAACATTGTGGAGAGGTTGACAAGTTAGGAGATAAAGCACGCAAAAACTAGCAAGAGCATTTGTTTGCATATTGAGAAAAATCTTTAATTGTTAGAAAAGATGCTTAAAGAGAAGGAAATCAATATAAACTTGCCAAAATGTCTGGGAAGGCTTCAAATTAAAATGTCGGATAAATATTTTGTTGAGTGTTGTTGTTACAAAATATAAACGTTTTGTAGCTTTTAATGTGTAATTATCGTAATATCCTTTAAAAATCTGTGTCATAAATTACATGTATTTTAAACTGTGAAATTTTATTAGATTTTTATTTTAATAGGGCTTTTTAACAAATATTTTAAAAAAATAAAATTATATAGTGGTCATGTAAATCCATAATGACTAAGGTTATCAAACTACCTAATGTAATTATTTATAACTAACTGCTTACCCTTAAAATTTTTCTCTTCATATTAAAGGTAGTTATTACTATCTGTGGTCACAAGATAAAATACAAAAATGTAAAAATTCTATTAAAACTTATTCTTTACATCTACTGAGACTTAAAATAATACAAAACAACTTATCACCTCTGGTGCTTTAATGGCTTATTGCAACCTTAAAGTATATTAACTGGGTTACAACCCCTGGAACTACTGTACACAAAGCTATGACACTAACTGCATCAAACAGAGTCTGACAAATTTTTAACACTTGCCAACCATGCCTACATCAGGCCTTTTATGTTTCTTCTAATCAGCAGGTCTCTCTCTAGACAAGCAGCAGCGGTGACAACATTCAGTCTATTGTTATGAATCATGCTGATTATGATCTTATTTCTCATTTTAACGTATGTCGTTTGACACAAAATCTACCTGCTATTTACTAAACCTCTAGACTGACCAAGTGTGTGACAAAATAATAATGCATACTACTTAGGGATCTATTTATTTTTAGGATGGAATTACAAAAGTGAAATTCAGGCATAGATAATATTTTCAATTGAATTTATTCAGTTCCCATTTGCTCATAGGCCCTTAATTTTTTTCACTAATGATCCTTAAAAGTTCTTAATTTCCATGTGCATAAATGTGTATGAACCCTGATATATTTATGCAATAATTTTTGTAATTTTGGAAATTAATGAATTGTTCATAGTGATCTCTTAAACTCATACTCGTATTGATCAATTTCATAATGAAAGACCTTTTTTAGTTTTATTTCTTTATGAAAAAACATGCAAGGGCTATCTGCTTAAGGGAAAGGATGCCAACATAAAAGACGTTTTAAGGGAAACTGGCTGATATCTATGTTACACATGGTGAAAACTATAAAAACACCCAGTGCAGCCAGCCTGTTTACCTGGAATCGAACTAGTGTTTAGCAACTCTAATGCTGATAGACCCGACAGTGGAAGGAAAGTAATCAGGTGCTTTCCCATTTTGTGCAGTAATTAGCAAAGGCTACTTACATATTGATGGGCTTGGGTTCAAATCCTGGATAAAATATGGAAATTGTGCAATGAGGATGCTTAAAATCCATCAGTCTAAAAGACTCTGATAAAGACTGACGTGAGAAAAAGAATGTTAGACCACCTTCTCATTGGTTCGTTCAAAAGAAAATATACATATTCTTATATATTAGTTTCAACTTTTTCAATTCACTGCAAACTTTTGAATCAATAATGCATTTTGCTGTTATCAAACTATTTTTTTGCAATTCTAGAACACTTTGATTGAAAGTGAAAGGGAAATGCATTAAGCACTTAAGTGGGAATATTTTATGTAATAGGCTCTGTAAGGATATTAAGAAGTGCCTAGCATAGAAGGCTCTCAAAAAGATTTGAGATGTAGTTGTGTCTTTACCTTGAATCCAAACCAAAGCAGTTAGAATTTTTAAGAATTGTTTTTAATTTAACAATAATTAGTAGAAGGCTAAGTTGTGCAGTTCTTTTCATATATGCATATTTTTTTCAACCTTTGCTAAGTTTCTGGAAAATGATAGCAAGCTTTTATGCTTCAGGAAATAAGTTAGGCATTTGATAAATGCTTTGAAGTCATTAGTAAAAGCATTAAGGTTTTTCTTGAAAATTCTTGCATGGCTTAGTTATAAATATCATCATACCCCACTGCATTCAGATAATTAGACCTAAGAATGACAATCCATGCTTCTTTTAAAGAAGTACTGTACACTGTGTAATGAAAATAAAAACTGCACAAGTAGCTGATTCTGTTATTGATAGAATAGCACAAGCTGATTCAAAAGAAAATATACATATTCCGATATATAATTTTTCAACTTTTTCAGTTCTCTGCCAAGTTTTGAATCAGTAATGCCCTTTGTTGTTAGCAGACTATTTTTTGGCAAAAGGAAAATGCATCAGGCACTTTAGTTGAAATCTTACATGTAAATAGGCTTTGTAAGGATATTAGGAACTGCCTACCATTTTATATTTGCATAAACGTTTTTAACCTCCTCCGTTATAATTCCCATTGTAATGCATGGTTTTCAGGCATTACAATGGGAATAGAGGATTAGACTGAATGCAAGTAGCACTTACCAAGTTAATGAAAAATGTATTTAATGACTGGAGATGGGGATACCAACCAATATATTTTGGAAATTGTATAACAAATGATTTTGACTTAAATTGTATGAAACTTGTTTATTATTTGTACTTAGTTAATTATATGATATGATGTGACAAAAATTTAAAATGCTCCTATGTGGTATATATTGAAAGAACAGGGCATTACTAGCCACACACTTATTTATCTTCTGGTTTCATTGCCACTCAGTTCTCTTCTATTTTTATTAATTGTCATTTCTTGTCTCTTTTTCTCTACAATTTTTAAGTTTATGCATGAGAAAAATTCATGAAATCCATTTGTCTCCCTCTTTAGAGACAACGGTTTATTACATGGAGAACTGGTAATTTTGTCCATGGTTCAATTTCCAAACAAAGAAAAATGCATAATTGTGTTGCCATTTTCGTGATTTTTTCCTTATATATTGTTAATATCAATCAGTTTCCCTAAGAAAGTTCCCTTCAAAAACATCCCTTCATTTGTTCAGGTACTGCATGTATGCTTTATCATAATTAATCTCTCTAAAAACTTGTCCTATACCTCAAAGTATTCTTTATCTGATATCATGATACTTTTAAATACAGTTATAACACATCACTGATGTTATATACTCCATAAAAATTGTCATTTTTTATACAAATAAAAGATTTTGCTATATAATAAACGGTAAGAAACAAATCATATAGTTTATTATTTTGTTTAAAAATTCAAAAGAGTTTTTTTTTTTTTTTTTTTGCCTTCTAAAAAAAATATTTATAATTTACTTATTTTCAGATTCAACTTTTCTTAAAAACCTTAGAAGAAGAAGGATTGCAGACGAAGGAACTTAGTGCCATTAGGCCCAAAGATGAACGCTACATGTGACCAGATAGTTTTATTTATCACCTTGTGAATAAAATTTAGATTTTCCATTTCCAATAAATAATTTAGATTTTCCATTTAAAATAAAACATAAGTTTATATCCCACTTGTATATATAAGATAAAAAACATAAATCAAAATATTAAGTTGCAACACTTTCGTAACTTTTCATTTTAATTTGGTTAATTTCCCTTTCTATTCTAAAAGTAGCTGCTGCTGGTAATAAATCCATCTAATCTGTGTCATTTCAAATTTAGTTCATGTCATATAATTTTTGCATAATACTCATCATGAAGATGTTTATATAATGCTTCAGCCAATAATGATTTCAGATTTGGGAACTGAAATTTAGTATTCTCCAATCTGAACTGAAACTAAATCATTCTGCACTAAACTTTCATATTACACACATCACATTCCTATACTTATAGCTCTCCTGTGAACATGTTGGTGCTTACCTCTCTTTCATCAATTGCATCATTGTAACAATATAAAAAGGCACAAATGGGATCAAAAATGAGCATACAGATTGCACCTATTGCCTTTGTAGTTCAAATTATGAATGTGTTTTTCAAGAAACAAAATATGTTCAATTCACCTCAATGACTGCTGATATCTTTATCCATCAGTGCTGCTTTATGTTCACATCATAAATTTGTAAATCATCACATTTATTGATGTCAGCAGGATATCTATCGCCTGCTCAGAAATCCCTGTCTCTGTGAAAAGTTCATCTACGAAATTAATAAATGTGTTTTTCTCTGTCTACAATAAGTTTTGATGCAATGAAATGACATTATGCTTAGTTCTTCACGACAAACTTTTGTCAATGAAATTGCACTTACAACTGAGTTATATGATTCAGTTCAGATCTGTCCCCATTGGCTGATATTAAGTTATGGTTTCCAAATTTGAAATCATCATTTGCTGAAATTTTACATATGCATCATGACATGTATTAATTTTGAAAAGATGAAATTCAGAGCAATTTATAACTATTTTAGGATACTGCTTTTAGAATGGAAAGGGAAAATAACCAAATTAAAATGGGGAGAGTTAAGGGAATATTGCAAATTAAAGTTAGTATTTTGATTTACATGATTTTTTATTTATCTAACACACATATGGATGCAAAATGTATAGTAAAATTCTTAAACTCAGAATAACTTTAGTATGCTGAAAGCTAGATGAAAGTTGTATCTGCTTACAGTTAAATGACTATGTTTCACCATATGAGGCTAATTACAGTGCCTCTAGAGGCAAATTTTGAAAATTAGCAATCTTAATGAGATGGGAAACCTTAGCAAAAATAGTGAGAGATAGTGGGAAAAAAGTCAGTACCACACATATAAAGGGTTACTGATTTAGTATTAAATGAGATCCTACATACACTAATAACTTGAATAGAAGATATTTGCAGATCTCTCAGTATCCAGTTGCTGGCATGAGTATGTTAATAATTTTGTATGAGATAGTACAAGTGGGTGAAAAAAATTGCAGTAAATGTTTGACTGCCTGTAAAGCTTGGAAAATGCTGGATATGCAAAAAATCCAGATAGTTGAACATATAAAAAAAAATGCAGTTTCCTGTAGAAATACCAAATGAATGGAAAAAGAAATTTCCAGTTTAAAATTATAAAACAGTCATCTTATTTGTAACTAACTGTAGTGTCAAAATTCTGCATACAATATGTAAGATTTTGAAAGAAAAAAAAAAAAAAAAAAAAGCCAATATTTTCATAGGCCTTGTTTAAACATCTTATTCTATTATGAAATTCTTTCCACCCTGAAAGTTGACAGAGAATGTACTCATTCTGACAGAAATTTAAAAGAACTTATCACTTTGTATTTGCTAGATAATCAAGAGATGCAAGTTGCAGATATAGCACATTAAAACATAGATTTCCTGTTGCATATCATTTCTTATTTAATTTCAAACAAAATCGCACATATTATGCCAGTTAATGCAAAACTTTCTTGCTGCCAGAATCCCATAATATTGTAAATATTTCACTGCATGCTGTTCTGTAAAGTCAAATTTCAACTCCTCCTCCCCAAAAAATGCAAGGAGGAAACAAAAATACTTATAACCTCTTAATTAATTGGATTTGCATAAAACCAACGTGAAGATCGTATAATTTAATTGTAATGTCGTGCTTATCCATTACTGGCATTATATTACACTTTTTGATAAAAGTTTTAGTTCTTTCAAAATCATAGTTCTTCATTGGCTCTGCAGTCCAGGTGAACCCTGGCCTTTTCCAGGCATTGCTGCATTTGGTAACTGCATTCTACTTTTTGACCTTAGAATATTTAGGTCATTTTCAACAAAATCGATCCATCTCGCTGGGAGGGGGGAATCATAGTTGATTTATGATGGCTTTATAAGTCTCTCATTTGCTTAATTTTTCGCAGGAAAAAACAAGTCCCTAAAAATTTTTAATATTTTGATTATTTGAGCTTTCTGGTTAGTTAAATGTCAGATAGGTAGAACGTTTCTGTACTAATAAAGCCAGGACATGTTAAAATGGTTATAATTTGTTATGGTAAAACATTCGCATAGCAGTAGGACATTATGAAGAACTAGAACACAAAATAATATTCTAAATTTAAAATGTGAGTACTAGTAGTTATCCTCAGTGTCTACATAATTGGCAATGATACACACCTGTATTTGAGCAAAATTATTTTTGTGGATGTTTTGCAGCATATCAGGTGTGACTGGTTTTTAAATAACATGGGGTCATAAATTGTTACCGCTAAATCATTAATTTCATAAGAAGTCCAATGGAATTAGGTCAGCTGATCTTTCCAAATTACCTCCATGACCAATGATCCTGTGCTTGAAACAGTATGACAAGAAGCTTTGTATGGGTGTCAGCTAATGTGGTGGAATGCTATTGTGATGAAATTAAGGCACCATTACGAAACATAGGCCCTATAAGGTTCCAATTCTACTCCATATAGCTAATGAGGGATCACTGCAGTTAATAAAAAAACTCTTACCATAATGGTTACAGACCCTTACAACTTAATAATATGAGTTGAGTTGGTTTAACATTCAATTCTGATCAAATTCACCTAATCCTTCCACAAGGATTCTGGCTGTAAGACTAGTGTATTTATCACAAAGTTACACCAGTCATACCATCTCTATTATCTGTTGGCAGCACCCTTGCATTAGTTTTGTACTATAAGAATGATGACAAATATGCAAAATCTGCCATATACTTTCAATATTAAGACCTTATGCTGCACACAGATGTATCCTGTGCTGCAGTATGAGTGAGCTAACACATTGACCAAAGACATCATCTGGCTGCATACAACACCTGCAAGTTTCAGCCTATCTAAATGTGACAACTTTTAATGCTGCCTGTTTTCTAAACTGAGAACTGACATTTGTAGCAGTAGCTGCAATAAGATGAGAACAAACAGGGAAATGCATACTGTTGTGCTGCCTCTCTTGCCCAAAATACTGCATTCTCTGTGCAAAAGAACCGTCTTGCAGTTCTCTTCATTGAAATAATTAGCCATGTTTAAATTTCAGCAAACTTTCCATGAGTGCCAATTAGTGTTTCCCAATGAAGTATAAATATATAGCATTTCCATTTACTTATTGTCATCCATCCTAAATTTCATATAAAGATTTATGATAATGATGTAGTATGGGATCTACTCTCTTCAGTTAGTTGCACGAAAGAGTTTTGTATGGAAGATGCGGAAATCTGTGAGGAAATTAATGCAGATAAGTTATTCGATGTAGGAAAAGATTATGAATCAGAAAACTGTAAGCGAGTCAAGATTTATACGTCAATTCTGTCAGGTTCCACTTTAAATGGGTTAATTTTTTTTTTATAAAATATCACATTCATAAGAAATACTAGACATATAAATAAATAACTTCATAAAATTTTATCAAAAATAATGTTGGCTTAATGGAACAGCAATACTTTAAAACGATACTTACAAGTTTGTTTAATTCTCTTAAAAAAATGCCCAGAAACCAAGAAAGACAGAGAAAAACAACCTGTCTGTTAAATGTTAAAAGAGCCACTTAGCCATATACATTATGAATGGGCACAAAATAGTCATCACTTTTATTAATGGATCTCCATCATGCTTCTGCAACATAATGTGGTAGCATTTGTGGTTTAGTATACATGCAGTATACTGCATGTTGTGTAGATCTTTAGCTTCAAAATTCTCCAGTATGTTATTTGAGTATTATGAGTATTAATATCATCTGTGGGTTTAACAATCCTGCAGATGGTACTAATACTAACAATATTGCAGATAATACTAAAGGAATAATTAAAACAAGAACAAATTTTAGTGGCACTTTCTAAAAAATAACTACAGGCAGTAGATTGCATACTATATCATTACTAGATTTATTCTTTGCAACTTCATTAGTGGCATATTTATGCAAATGATTGGATACTGAGGGTTCAGAATTTTAGAGTGTGGTGTATGTAAAATGTCATTTCATCTAAATCAGTGATGCTGTATACTTTTGCTATTTTCACTACCTCTCATAGTTTTAGCAATTGGATTGCCAACTTCCAAAATTCATTTCGAGAGACACTGCATTCAGTATGATATATAGAACACAGTCATTTTACTTTTACACATAACTTGAGCTTTCTGCACCCAAAAGCTATTTTGGTGTATAAGGACTTTACATTCTTTATATATAGTGTATATATAATGCAAAGAAATAATAATCCATGTACAGTTTTATAACATTGCAGAGCATCCTAATATCCTAATACTATACGAAAATAATGTAATTAATAAGAAATACTCAAATTTTATACATAAATTAAAAAGGAATTGTGTATGTCTGTAGAGGAAAAAAAAAAGCGTTTAAAAATTAACCTTTTCTAACACTCAAAATCTTAAAAGTTAAAATTTAAGGATTTTATATATGTATATTATCCTATGTCCTATTTAAGGATTATAGCAAGAAAGAGAGAATGAAAGTTCGCTTGGCTTTATTTCCACAAGATAATATTTCCCATTATAAAAGTTTCTCAAAATGAGGTAGAGAATTTTATAACACTTTCAGTTCTGGGGATAGAACAGTTTTGAAAATACAAAAATTTAACTTTTTATTAAGTCTTAGTACAGGAAGAGGGAAAAAAAAAACAGATACAATAATATGCATCATGTTTTAATTTTTATTTGTAGAAAATTCTCTACTTTATGTGCAGAATTCAAGGAAGTTATAAAATAAAATTTTTGACTTTTTTGATCAATTTTTAACACCTTGATTGTGGAACATATTTGAGAAAAACGTGCAAACACATTATTTAATACATTAAACACAATTTTAACATTTTAATGATAAAACGTTTGTTATTATCATTAAAATGTTATGAATACTTTATTAAAAAAGAATTAACTACTATATTCAGTATTTTCATGTATAAGGGAAATGTTAATAGATTACAGTAATTTTTGCTCAAATTACAGCAAAATAAATCAAATGACATATGTTCAAAATAAATATAATAAACTAATATAAAAATATTATTATTTATATCAAATGTCATGAATTCGATGTCCCTCAGATTCTCTTTGAAATTCACAAATCCTTCACAGTATGGTATATACGAAAACATGGCACAGCACACAAGCCTACATCACTGTCTTTACAATAAACTTGTCTGGCGTCATATCCTCTCTCCTGTTTCATTAGTTTTACGACAACAAAGGAAACATTATGTGGTTGTAGTCTTTTTCTCCGTTGGTGGAATGTGTTCAGGAAAGTGGCAACAAGTTCACATCAGGATGCTTTGGACCAGTTGGCTGAATGTATGGCTTATTATCTTCAGTGTTTTCTGAACTTTTTGATTTTATTACTATGATTTTTTACAAATTCCAGTACCTCTGAGTTATATGACTTGAATGTTGCATGAACTGCACAATACTTTGCTTTGGACAAAACATTTAGTACTGGATTATGGAACATAAAGTATGTTCATTTACACTTAAATTTGGACTCTAGCGATCAGACTTGATTCTTTCATGACTATATACTTCATTTCAATAGCATGCAGATTCTGAACGGGGTGTTGATCCTTACTGTTCATTTACTTGTGTTTTTCTATTATATATGACTGACATTTATCTATGATCTTCTACTTTAAACGTTTTGCATTTATTGTTACCATGTTTGTTACTGTAGGCGGCTGTCAATTACTGTCTTAACTATTCTGGAAAATCTTAATATAATAACTTCAGATGTATTGTTCAATGTATGCAATAATATATCAAATAACTCTGTATATTGTACAAATGTAAAAACTTTGAAATTTGTGACATTTTAGTGCCTGACTGATCTGTTTTGGGCCCCGACCTAAGGTTGTGGCCAGTAAATAGTAGATGGTTTTACCTCTGAGTAACATATTCCGTTTGTTGCCTTTAGGCTAACTTAGGTCGGAAGTTGCTCAGTAGGTCAGTGTTGTAGTCCGTATTACTTATTCCATAGTCTTTTGACTGATAAATAATAAAGGAATTCCCAAGTGCTTGATCCAGAAGATGGGAAAAATATCTTTACGTAGTATTTCTTTCCACGTTTTCCGGCAATGGGATAATTTGTAAGGTGTTGATAAACTTTATCAGGTGTCGATAAAGTTTATGAACAACTCCCATAGTTTGGTCATAGTCAGCAACTATTGTAGGTTTCAGTTTTTTTTACTTCTTCCAGTATTTCATCTCGATCATTTCTGCAGTATGGACTGAAGATAGTAAGTAAATTTCTTTCTTTTCATGCCATTTCAGGACTTTTATTACTTTCCCACGCTGGAAAGCCAGAATATCACTTTTTTTTTTTTTTTAAATTGAGTGGTAAGTCCTTCCTGATTGCTCGTATATTTGTAAATTTCAGGTATTGGACAAAGTGCATTTGAACTTCACGGAATAGAAACACCAATTTTTCTCTTGCCTGAACTTAGGTCGGGATTCCAAAATTGCCACATTTGCGTTGCCTGTATCGAAATAAATAGCCATATAACTAGTTTATGATGTTATACATTGTATAAATATAGCTGACACAGAAAAATTATTCATTGCTCATATTTTACTGTTATAGATGTACAAATTTAGATGAATCAGCAGATAACATGTAGAATAAACTTAAAATACACATGTAACATATCATAATATCTTGACAGAAAAAAGGCCAAGATTTAGATGAGGAAGGGTTAGTGTCAGAGATTAGAAATTAAACTGAATGTTTTAATATATTTCCTAAAAGAATGCAATCATTATCATATTATATAAATAATTATTTACAGTTTTAATTTGAATACTTTTATATAAAAGATTTTGCTTTTTATTATTATATAAATATAATGTGGGACATAGTAGAAATTATGCAGGTTAGTAAGTTACATTCCTAAATGTTAACTTTTGGAATTGAATTTGTTAATTTTTAGATTAGAAATACAGAAATCACAGAATTAAAAAAGGCTATTAAAAATTATAATTTTATTTTGCTTACATATGTATTTCAATTATATTTCCTAAGCTCTTATGTAATAATAATATATAATGAAGAGATAATAATTATATCAATATTGATGGAAAATTAATCTAATAGAAAGAATATAAATCAGAATTAAAATGAAAACAAGAGAATATAATACAAATAGTTAAAAATTGTTTGGTTATTTTCAAGGAAAGATAAGATCGAATTGTTGTCAAGTCCAGCAAATTCAAAATTTAAAATTTCCAATTCTACTAGATCTACTTCTAAGAGTTAAATTGTATATACACAAAATTTTATAAATTAAAATATAATAATGCAATTATACACAGAAATACAAAACGGCTTAATGAATGTAATTTTTGTACAAAACAAATTTAGATTAGATTTAACTATTTAAATAAACAGAACCTAAGAATATTATCTCTCTCTTTACTAAATTTTGAATAGCAAAACCCCGAGAATTGGAATATACATATCTTATAACTCTTTCTTTATTCTTAACCTCTCAAGAGAATTTCTAGATCAACAGATTTTTAAATGTCCTTATTTTACAAATTACAGTTACAAATAACCATGCCTTATATTGAATTCAAACTTAGCCTCTTCGCTAACCACAATACAGACCTTAGCAGCTTAGAAAAACAAATGTATGTGATTTATAATATTATAGAATACAGAGTAAAATAAATATAAACTGTATTAGAATGAATGAAATATAAATAATTATACATAAATTTACTTCAAAAGTAATATAAAAAATTTGTTTCATGAAATTTAATCAACAACAATTAAATAAATATTTACATCATAACAATGTATGTATATTTAAACTCCTTCTTTTTAAATACAGATTATTTACACACTGTTATGTCTTTAAACTGAATTTAATTTCAGTTTGCGAAAATCAAATCACATGAATTCATTTTCAACCCATTTCATTCACTTATTAACATCAGTTATTTATAATGACAAAATTTCCTTAATTTTAAGTATATGGGTTAAAAAGCTGAGTATTTCTTGAATTATCAAATTATAACTGTTAAAATTTCCCTTAATATTTTACTTCATTTCTGAAATTGTATGCTTATATTTTATTACAGTTTATAAATTGATATGAACAATATTCATGTAATACAAATGAGTGCATAATATATAAATATGTGATGTTCATTACATCTTTTATGTGTTTTCATAAAAGTTAACAATCACTTTTTCTGAAATCTTGCGATTTTAAGTGCAAAATCAGTGCATATATGAAATAGAAATTTATTTTTTAACATGGCCAATGCAATTAAATTCATTTATTGTGAGTCTGATATTAATAAACCACATTTTAATGATATGCTAATTTACTGAAAAATATTACAGCGATTCATTTGAAGGGTGAATTAAAAAAAAAGCAGTTTAAAATATCAGGTATATACCAGATCCATAAAAGTCCTTGAATAGCCTTTATTTACACAATCATTGGTAATATACATATAATACTTTTTCAAAAATGTTTTAAATAAGGCAGATATCTATAATTTTGCTTTAAGTAAAAAAAAAAAAAAATTAATTATAAAATCTGGTTTTCTAGTCTTTATAATTTAGCAAAAGTTTACATTAATTCTTTTAAAAAAAAAGTTTGATTCCTGTACAAAACAGAAATTGAAGATTTTTGCAGATTTTCAGTGCCAGAAAACCAGTCACTCTCTAAGTTAAAAATAAATTAGGATAGTTTGAGGTTGATTTTTCTTTCCAGATAATGACATCCATTGATATGCCTTTGTAATTAACAGGTGTGTAACATTCATGATTTAAATTCTGTTATGTCTGGTATGTTGAAAACATTTTTGTAAAGGAGTTTATAAGTTTTCAAATGCTAAAAATAAGCTAATAATATTCACATGCACAGGTCTATTACTTCAGGATCATAGCTGAATAACCATAGAAAAAAATTCTCGAGCTAGAAATAGTTTTCTTTCATAATTTATGCAAATAATGTTTTGAGTTGACTATATACCAATAACTGAAGACTAATTTCTAGAACATATATTCTGTGAATAGGGGTCTCCTTTTAAAAAAAGTTTGAATCGATCAATACTTTTAATGACAGCAATGCTCTTTACTTAATCTATTAATATCAGAAACATTTTTTAAACTGATATTTCACTCTTCAATATGTGCAACTCCTAAATATGAATTTAAAATTAAATATCTTGGTCAATTTTTGTTGCAGAGAAATCAAACTTTTTGTGCTTTGTTTTTTAGAGTATAAATTTTACTTATTAAAACTTAGGAATGAAGGGATCGTATAAAAAATAAATTGATTTAAAAGTGAGCAATGGCAACACTCTACAGAGAGGGAAACCGTTTTATCTCCAGTGCGTGGAACTGTGTATCGGAAATTTTAAAGATATGCTCATTTTAAAATTATTTTGCGACATTGCTGTTGAACTGAACTTTATGGTTTAAGTGCAAAGAACAAGATATTTAATAAATAAAGGTAAAACGGTAACATACAAAATGTTAAAAAAAATGCCCCTTTGGACATAATTTAAAACCCTTCTTTCTTTTTCTTTTCCATGGCTTATTCTGTCATGTACTTGCTGAGTCTAGAGGTTAAGTAGCAGGTAGATTTGATGTCAATTGGTATAGGTTAAAGTGAAAAGTAAAATCATAATTAGCATTACTCATAACAGAAGACTGGCTTGCCTAGTAAAAGACCTGCTAATCAGAACAAACCTGAAAGCCTGATGTAGGCACAGTTGAGCAAGTTTTGAAAGTTAGTTGTGCTCTGTCTGTCTGACGCAGTTAGCGTCGTATAAAATTCCTGGGATTATAAACTAGTTAGTATAATTTAAGGTTCCAATAAGCCACTAAAGCACCAGTTGTTTTATATTAAGTCTCACTAGATACAAAGGATAAGTTTTACATAAATTTTTACACTTTTTTATTATGTCTTGTGACCATGGTAAAAATTAATGAAAGGTAGTAACTTACTTTAATATACGGAGATAACTTTTAAGGGTGAGTAGTTAGTTACAAATAATAAATATCCTTAGTCATCATAAATTTACATGGTCACTATTAAATTTTATTTGTGTTTTTAAGTTTAAAATTGGCATCGGTTTTGTACAAAAACTCTAGTATTTTGAAGAAAATAGGTCTTCTAAAGAGAATAAAAACATTCCACAACAGAAAATTACGAAATAGTTTTTTAAAGTTTCATCTCATAATTTTTGCTCTATTTAAGATAGAATTTTGCATAATATATGATATGATTTCTTCCTTTTTAAAAAGTATTTACTTGTATTTTTTACTTATACAAGTAATGCATAGAATTTTGCCTAATACATGATACTATAATTTTTCTTCCTTTTTTAAAGAGTATTTACTTGTATTTTTTACTTGTACAAGTAATGCATTTCTGACCTACAGCATGATATTTTTATTCTTGAAAAATAAAACCTATCTTCCTCAAATGAGTTTTAATCACAGATTACAACTCATTTGTTACATTAATTACAACTCATTAAAATACATGAATAAATTATCTAATTCAGAGTATTTAGTTGATATTAAAATTTTAAAAAAGACATGCACAGCACATATTTTATAAATTTTAATAAACAGTTTTTTTTACGAAGTTAATTCAAGATCAAACATACAAAGCTACAGCATTTAAAAAAATACTTTCAGCAACAGATTTTTAATGTGTATAGATAACCTATAATTATTTATGAATAATTTAAATTGGCACTAACATCAATTGAATCTTTTAATGCTGCTTGATGTGAATGACTAATACAAGAGGCATATTAAACTAATCATAATTAATTTTCTGAATATCTTAAAGTACAAATCAGATAATTATATAAAATTGTAACTGAATTTAAAAAGTTTAATTTTTAAAGTCTGATTTTGATGACCTTTCAGAAAGAAATTCATTGATATCTGACGATACTCTTTCTGGATAGTTTAAATGTACAAAATGATTTCCATCAACATATTTAAGAACAAACTTCTCGCAGTTTTCCCTATAAATATCTAAGAATTGATCTATAACCTCTGGTGTTGCTGATTTATAATGAGGGTGTGTATTATTAGCAATAATCATTAGTAATTCACAACGAACAGCACGCATAAACTGTTGCATAACTTCATGACTTCTTCTGTTTATATTTTCAATAGTTCGACATCTTAAATCTCTGTTAAAAACTACACCGTTTCTATACTTTCGAGTTCCATGCTGATTCAAAATTTTTGCACTCTCTAAAGTTACTTCATTAACCATGCCTTCTCTCAGTCTTACAGCTGCACTTTCAGTTGTGTATAATGGTGGTTCTTTGGACATTTTGCTCTCATTCTTGAAGTAATTTTTAATACCATTAGTTATTTCACTAGGAAATAAAGTAATATCTCTTGATGTAGGTTTGACTATATCAAGTACCACAAGCTTTCGAATGACGTCAGGGAAAATACATGCAAACATCAACCCAAAACATCCACCTAAACTATGACCTATTAAAGAGCACTTCTTCCATCCAAAATAATCAGTTACTCTTTTAAAATCTACAATTAGCTCTAAATCTGTGTATAAAGACCCTGGAGGTCTTTGTGAGGATAAACCATGCCCAGGTGTATCCACAGCTACAATGTAAAACTCTTTGCTGAGTAAAGGTATAAGTTTATCAAATGTTCCACAGTTATCCAACCATCCATGTAATGCCAAAACTGGATAAGCGTTCTCATTGCCCCAAGCTTTAGCAGCTATTTTACCATATGGCATAGGTATTGATATTTCCTTTACATGAGAAATATAGGCTTCATTTGATCCACTTGCAGATCTATAAGAAAAACATAAAAAATATTAATATTAAAAGTTATCATATATATCAGCATTTCTTAAACTTAATGAGTTAAGATTCTTCTTTTATGTGATAGAAATTTTGCTGGAACCCTAATAAAAAGTATATTCTCTTTCTCCTTTTTCATTGTACTAACATGTATACAAATTTGCTTTTCACTGCAGAAATTATTACAATCTCTACAACTTTGCAAAAATTAACTTTATTAATTAAAAAATGTAATAATACAGTTGTATGTTATTATATAAGGTAAAATATATCTGCTGATTTCCTATAAGAGGAGTGAGGTTATTTTATTGCCTGTGTAAACGTCAAATACCTGATTCAGTGTTTTAAATGTGTATTCATAAATCTTGTTTATTATTCAGTCAATTTTTATACTTAGTTTTCATATATGTGTGATTAGAAAAAGGTCTTTGGACACACATGTAAAGTAATTACAACTTTTTCTCTCAGTTTTGTGCATATATTCCTTCAGAATTTTGTAACTTAAATTTTAAAAATTAATATAGTTTCTAGTATGCTCATTTTTATTTCAAATTTTAATATCATCTGCAAGTAAGTAGGTTACTGTAAGCAGGTTATTTTTAAAAAGATGAAATTTATATTTAAATTGAAAAAAATTCAACGTAAACTTTTCAAGGATGCTACATACCACATTATATGTTACAAAATATAAATGAAAATGTAATCCAAATTACAACTCAGTTTAAAATACAAGAATAAACTGTTTAACTGTCTAATCCAAAATACTTACTTGAGTAAACTGACATTAGAATTTAAATAAAAAGACATGCACAGAACATATACTATGGTATAAATTTTAATACCATATTTTCTTGTGCAGACGTAAACATGTTTTTAGAAAGCTACATAATTCAGAAGATACTTTCTGTAACAGATTTTTTTATGTGTTTGAAACTTTTGATGCAATTTGATATGAATACTAATACAAATGGCATAGTAAACTAATGATAATAATTTTCTGAATGTATTTATATTGATATTAAAGTACAAATCAAATAATTATATAGTCAGAAAAGTTACTGTACATAAAAACAAGTTCCTAGGAACTATCACAAGATAATGCTAGAATGTAAATTACTAACAACCATCGATTTTGTTTTGCACTTTAAAGTGTGTATTGGTATTTTTTGCAAAATTGAATTCAATTCATTCAATAAATCAAATCTTTGTAAAACACACACAGAAACAACACAGAAAAAATAGGTGAAATGATTATATATTTAAAATTTGGGCTGTAATAAACAATACGGATTATACAATATTTCTTTCATAGTTTTCATAATTAAATAAGCAAATTTTAGTTTGAAAACTATTCATTGACCTCTGACAATTGATTCCTGGACCGCAGGAATCTGCTTACTACAGTTTAAAAATTGGTGGTCTATTATAAATCAATCAGATCTGAAGGATTAGAAGTCACCATTTTTTTAATCATGTTTTGTTATATAAATTACATCTGTAAAGGTAGTATGCAATGTATAAAGAAACCAAATTAATCTTTCATTCAAAATTACTTGAAAAACACAAACCTAGCTTTTCATACCTACCTTTCATATACAGTCAAAAGTCGTTAATCCGGACTCGTCGGGACTTCGGCGATTCCGGGTTATCGATTTTTCCAGATTATAGATCATCAGTTTAAATCTGGTAAGATGGCATGCAGAAATTATAAAATTAAAAATATGAAACCATAATTTATGAAATAAAGAATAATTATGATCTAAAGGGTATCAAAATTTACAAAAAAAAGCTTAATATTTATTTGTTTACTTTATTAAACATTTCTTTCATTGTAAGTTGTTTAGGTTGCTTCGTTTTTTATGTGATAATACTTTCTCTTTAATTCTATAAACAGACATAATTTCTTATTCAGTTACAAAGTTCCGCTGTTCAAGTCCTATAATTGCTGTGTCGAGAATACCGACTAATTTGCCAATCGAAATTTTTTCGTTTTCAATAACTTCTGTGTCACTTTCTTCTCTATCGGAAGCGAATTATAATGACGAGGAATTTGATTTAAATCATATCAAAGACGGAGTACATCGAGATCAAATACTACATTTAGTATGGAATTATAAGCCAAATAAAATAAAAACATCTGCCCTGAAGATAAGGATAGTACTGACAGATCAACTTCCAATTCATTGCGCGTCGAATTGCGTGAAATTGATAAACAGATTTCGGAATGATTAGATAAACAAATGATTATGCCTTTATCCATTTTTTGCAGCAATTCCACTTTTTGTTTAATGGACACGGACTTCGAAACATACTTTCGCTTTGTAGATCCTTTACATGTTAGTCAATATATATTGGAAATTCTATTTGACATAATCGAAAGTTCAAGCTTAATTTTATAAAATTGCTCTAACACAGTCTGCAAAAAATAATAAGCCGGATACAATTCGAAGATTAAGGAACAACGCAATCCGCAACATTAACTGAATTAGATAATTTTAGCTTAGCTTACACCGTTTGTTATACATTAAACGCGCATTCGTAAACGTATTTTGCGCATGCGCACACTATTCGCAGCCGTAAAGATCTTACGCGCATGTGTCAACGCGTCGCATGCGCAGAAAGTTTGTAGCTTTGAGGTCCGGATTACAGATCATTCCGAATTATGGGTGTCCGAATTAACGACTTTTGACTGTAATATCAGACTGCCAATACTTTGGACTGTCTACACATTAATTCTGTATTCATGCATGCACATACAGCTCTTAATTTATCATTATTTCATATGCAGATTTGCTAACATTAAATCACAAATTTACAAAAATAAATTTTTTATTAAAGTAATTATCATTTACATTCTAAGTGCTGAGTACAAATTAATAACCAAGTATTTTGCATTACTCTTTTACCATCATTTTTGAAAAACAGTTTAAGGAATGAAAAATTGAGGTAACCAATAAAAGTAAACACCAACTTTAAATTTTACATTTAGTTCTAATACCTGAAAATTGACTTTGTGGAGAATCCAAGCAATTTTGTACTCGAGAGAGAAATGAAATGTTATGACGACAAAATTGTTAGGATTATTTTTAATAACTAAAGGCAGAGGCGAAGCTAGAGTTTTCAGCACCCAGAGACAACTGAAGAATTTGTGCCCCTTTCTGTGTGCCAAGAATGGAAAACATTTCATTGAAAAATTTCGTAGCATCAATTTGGCACCCCTTGGATGCTGCGCCCAGGGACAGATGTCCCCTCTTGCCCCACCTTAGCTATGCCCCTGACTAAAGGTCATTTATGATAGCAAGAGGAAAATCTGGTAAATTATATTTATGGCTGGCCCTTGGCAAAAATTGGCGATACATGGACACCAAGTTTGTACAATTCTTTGACTTGTTATTTTGGCTTTGTGTAGCAGCGATTTTTTCGCCCAAAAATCACCACTACAAAAAGCCAAAATAACAAGTCAAAAAAGTTGCAAAAATTCTATATCCATGTACAGTAAGACCCCGCTTAACGCAGGGGATCCGTTCCATCAAAGTAGAGCGTAATGCGAAACAGCGCTAAACGAGGCTATCTTAACATGTAAATAATGGAGTTAGGGGAAGATGGATAGAAAATTGGTTAGGTATTAAATTTAATAATGTTTTTTAATAAAAATAAAACCAAACATTTATTTCTTACAAAAATAAAAACAATATAAATGAATATATTTATAAAAACAAATAAAATTCTAAGCCAGTCAGATCATTCAGTCTATTCTGTGTTTCCAAATTTTCTGCCTTTTTGTCAAGAAGGCTTTATGATAGATTGGCTTAATGGCATATTGCGTTCAATTTCGTCGTCAATCCATATAGACAGTCGTTTTTCCACTTCCTCTATAATGTTATTTCTAGAACGGGTAATTCTAGTTGCCGATGACAGTATTTTTTCTTTATTCTTAAGAATTGTCCTTATTGTTGAAGTTGCCAAATTCAATGCAGCACTAATTTGAGATTGACTCTCACCAGAATCTAATCTTTAATCACTTGCTTTTTAGTTTCCAGTGAAATGCTTTTTCTGGTTGCTTTCTTTTCTTGTTTTTTATTATCACCCATAATACAAACTAAAGATCATAATATTTGTCACTGTATTAATCGTTATAGTATTATGTAAATTTATACTTACAATAATGTCAACAAATGTTTCAAATGATAAAAATGCTTCCGTACAGCACCTCACCGCACCAAACAAGAAACATAACTACAAAGTTTCGGATATGTTATTTGGAAACCTACCGCTGCGCACAATTTCGAGGAATCCCCGTAGTTCATGCTGCGAGCAATTTCGGGGAATCCCGAGGTTGAAATAAAAGAGCGCTAAACCGAAGCAGCGTTAAGCGGGGTCTTACTGTATATGTCGACCTATTTTCATTTAAAAAAAAAATCAGAGATTTGCTCAAACTTGGCATTACGCACTACCTTGACTTTGTCCATGTATGCATCAATCTATTTTCACTTAAAAAGTAAAAGCAGCAGCCAACAAAAAATATATAATCTCAATAAAATAAACTACATTTTAAATCAATTAACATTAAAAAGGATATTCACCGTAGCACTACACAAAGGAAATATCCCCTTACCTTATTTAGAAATTAAATTCCCTGTTCTCAGTCAAACGAAATTCCTTAACAGCATCCAAAAACTTTCTAAAATTAACTAGAATCTGTATACTGGCATTGCCACGTAAATTCACAAAAATAAGAGTAAAAAATATCCTCCAACGTTTTATCGTACACATTTCCTTCTTACAAACAGGACATTTATAATGGCTACTTAGTAAACCTTCATTTACACACCAGTCAATTAATGCTCTTTTCCCCTTTCATTTCAAATCGTACAGAAATTCAAAATAATCTTATCACATTCAGCCATTTTACCATCTAAACCAAAAAACAAGCAATGTGCTTCCTAACCAACACACACCACAAGCTCTTACGAATCTTTTCCCATCATTCAAATCAACTGCAATCATGTACCCAATTACATCATAATAGAGTTTTCATAACATTCAACTAATCAGGTTACTATAAATGAAGCAACAACTTGGTGTTAATAATACAAGGGACACATTTATATCTACTCCAACTGAAAATTTTTGAAAGACTTCATTACTGTCTGTGGCAGAAAATCCTCTCAATGGAAACTGATTTCAAATAATTACTTTTTTAGAAAGCAAATTTTGAGAGCACGATATACCTAACAGCAGAAAGAAGATATTTAGTTGGCAGAAAGACCGAATTTTGCAAGGAGAAGCAAATGAACAGAAATAAATTTATGGTAAACAATTTTGGTTCTATACCAAGAATTACGATCAGAATGTGAAATGTTAGAAGTCAAATAGGCATTTCCAATACCTGGAAATGAAATCTGTACTAGTAAAAGGCAACCATGTTTGTGAAATCGAAATATGCCTATAAGCCAATAAAATATGATGTTCCTAAGACGTTATGTAAATAAGTTTTCGAGTAATAAATTATGAAGTTTTTTACTGAAATATAAGGCCAGCTCTGCCCATGATGCATTTGAGAAAATATGAGGCGTGTGCTAAAAACGAAAATAAAATACACTGTACGGAGGAGATATTGTGGAGTAGGATGTATAACATTGAAGAATTTCAAATTATATTTATGAGTATTTTATAGAAAAAGAGCCTGTTTACTTCATCTTCTGTTACATCTTTTACGTTTTGCTGCTAACACAGAGCAGTTTGTAAAAAAAATAATAATAAATAGCTCAATTTTGCAGCTACCAGCATTCTAACAAACCAAAAATATATTAATTATAAAAAATACGGGATGTATATATTTAATATATTCATTTTATTTTTATCGTTATAAATTTAACTAACTTGATTAAAATATTTGTCTTAAAATCAAGCTTGATTTTAAAAAAATAAGCATTTACACAGTTTTGAATTTATTTGTTTGGAATGCTCAGTTGTGATAAATATTACATTTATTTTAATTTTTAATTTTCATGTATAGTTATGAATCTTTAGCATACAACAAGAAAAGCACATTTTAACAGGTATTTATGTTAAAAAATGCATCACAAATAATAAAGAAGAAAAAAAGTATAGTGCATAACAGTACATATTAGGCAGCTAAAAAGTACCTCTTACCATCATAAAGCCCATTCAACATAAAAAATAATCATAACAATACTGCCATAATACTATTTAATTTTTTTGTCAATTACAAAATTGCCTGGATTCTTTTTAAGTTCAACTTTGATATCATTTTCTCACTTATCAGTAAAATTCATTGTTCAGTTCTTAATCTCATCTTTAAATTTTACTTCATGCTGAATTTTAACCTATCATGTCAATATGGTTTGCTATATATCCCCCAAATGGAAAGAGCTTTCTCATCAGGGAACATGAATCATATGTTTGAAAGCAAAAATAAATAAATTTTTGATGGCTATTCACACCTGAACGTTTAATCATAACTGATTAATAAACATAAATAATTTTCGATCTACAAACTATGGATTGAATTTATTTGAACCCTTTCACATTAACAAAAATTTTTCTACCTTAGTTAATAACATTCATTTTTCACTACTTTCAAAATTCTATTATCTTAGCTTTTCCACATGGCATTATTATTTTCCTCGCCAGAGATCATGAATGCTAAATGTGGGACTTCAGGGACTTGACGTAGATTTCAAACCATTTTAAATATCCATATTTAGACTTGGACTGAATATCTGTGGATTGGAAGGTTTTAGAGAAAACTGTTTCTCACATAGCTATGAATAAGAAAATGAAACATAATTAAATCATAAATTTTGACAAACGATGCTACGAAATTTTTTAATGAAATGTTTTCCATTCTTGGCACACAGAAAGGGGCGCAAATTCTTCAGTTGTCCCTGGGCGCTGAAAACTCTAGCTTCGCCTCTGCCTTTAGTTATTAAAAATAATCCTAACAATTTTGTCGTCATAACTTTTCATTTCTCTCTCGGGTACAAAATTGCTTGGATTCTTCACAAAGTCAATTTTCAGGTAATTTCTGCAATCATCAATAAATCTGTTTGTTTGATACAGTCAAAAGTCGTTAATTCGGACACCCATAATCCGGACCTCAGAAGCTACGAACTTTCTGCGCATACGTCGCATTGACGCATGCGTGTACGACCTTTACGGCTGCGAATATGTGTGTGCGCGTGCGCAAAATACATTTGCGAATGCGTGTTTAATGTATAACAGACGGTATAAGCTAAGCTAAAATTATCTAATTATCTATTTCAGTTAATGTTGCAGATTGCGTTGTTCCTTAATCTTCGAATTGGATCCGGCTTATTATTTTTTGCAGACTGTTAGAGCAATTTTTTTAAAAGTAAGCTTGAACTTTCGATTATGTCAAATAGAATTTCTGATATATATTTACTAATATGTAAAGGATCTACAAAGCGAAAGTATATTTCAAAGTCCATTAAACAAAAAATGGGCAAAAAATAGATAAAGGCATATCCTTTGTTTATCTTTAACGCCGCTGCACGCAATGAATTAGAAGTTGATCTGACAGCACTATCCTTATTTTCAGGGCAGATGTTTTTATTTTATTTGGCTTATAATTCCTTATTAAATGTAGTATTTCATCTCGATGTACTCCGTCTTTGATATGATTTAAATCAAATTCCTCATCATTATAATTTGCTTCCGATAGCGAAGAAAGTGACAAAGGTTATTGAAAACGAAAAAATTTCAATTGACAAATTAGTCGGTAGACACAGCAATTATAGGACTTGAACAGCAGAACTTTGTAACTGAACAAGAAATTATGTCTGTTTATAGAATTAAAGAGAATGTATTATCACATAAAAAACGAAGCAACTTAAACGACTTACATTGAAAGAAATGTTTAATAAAGTAAACAAATAAATATTAAGCTTTTTTTTTATAAATTTTAATACTCTTTATATCATAATTGTTCTTTATTTCATAAATTACGATTTCATATTTTTAATTTTATAATTTCTGCATGCCATCTTACCCGATTTAAACTGATGATCTATAATCTGGAATCGCCAAAGTCCGGATTAACAACTTTTGACTACATCAACCAGACTGAAACAGCATTGAAACTTCTTATCAGGGAGCACGAATCGTATGTACAAAAAGGAGATATAAACAGAATTTTGTTGACTAACTATAATTGGACACTTAATGATTATTTTGACTTTTGATCTACAAAATTTAAGCATCTTCAAATAGTAAAATAGATTTATTTGAATCTTTCCACAAACTCTGTATCTGAAAATTTTTCTTCTTTAGTTAATGACAAAAATTTTTCAAAGCTTTAAAATTTCTAATTACTTAGGTTTTTCCTGTTTCATTAGTATTTTCTTTGAGAGATTACAAAGTGGATATAAAATCGTGGTGTTCCTATGCCTAACTGCAATCAAAATCGATCGCAAAATCTTCACTAAAATAATATTGCTTTTTGGTCCAGTTTAAAAATCTATAGACTCTTTAGCATTAAATAAAGTATGGAACTTGTCCATAAACCTTCTTGTTGTGTGCACTGGAAATAGCCTTTTATCAGATAAATATGGGATACTTACAGAAAATCCCGTCGACCACAAGAGATGGCACCTATTGTGCTAAACCAAAAAAAAAATTTACTAAATACAATAAAAAAACGTTTTATTCTTATTTTTCTTTCAAATTTACTATATCATCATTTATTTATATTTAATTTTTCATTAAAAATTTCCATTAATTTTTATTAAGGAGATATACTGTAAAAGAAATTATTTTCGGTAGTTTTTTTGCTAGGCGCCATTTCGTGGCCATTAACACATTTTTTTTAGACTGAGAGGATTCCATAACTTTGGAAATATTCAACAGCATACTCTTCTGTAGTTTCCAAATTTTAATAATTTTTTTTTTCGAAAATGCGTGATAGAAGGGAAAAAAAGGAGTCTTTGCTCAAGAATAATATCTAACACATGTAATCAAGGTAACACCAAACCCAGCGTGTTAGAAGACTTTTCCATTTTTGGCGAAAAATCGTGTAGTTTAGCGTCTTTTCCTTAATAGGCAAAAATGTTTGACGGGGTTTTCCATAAGTACCAAATATGGGAAAATCTTACTAAAAATTGTTGCATTTTTCCCCCCCTACATGTAGCACTGTCAAATAAACATACTGTCATCTAAAATCTAAATGTACTGTTAGCTAAACGTAAGAGAAAATACCATGCAACACAAAAGAACCAAGTACTAAATCATCTTCAAATTATCAAGGAAATAAGTTCAATAATTCATAACCATGTACAGAATGTGGAACTTTTAACAAGTTATACAGTTGACCAAAGTTATAAGTTTGGGTTATACTCTAAAAAGAAAAATCACTTTTCTAAAATGTTCAAAAAGTGTTAATATTGTACAAAATAATTTAGAGCATGAGTCCCATTATAATGATAATGAATATATCTTAAGAAGGATCTTATCAATCAAAAGAAGGTAAACATCTATTTTCTAAAAACAGAACAGAATTATTTGACAAAGTAAAATATATTTTAAATACTTATTTGTTAAGCTGAATACTGGTGCTCAATGTAATGTGTTGCCATTCCCTAAATTTAAACAATTAGTTAAGAGATACATGTTTGACTGAATAAAAAGTCACTATAAATAATTATAATGGTTCTAAAATTGATGTAGTTGGAAAATGTAAGCTCTTATGTGAGACATCTAAAGGTGAAAAAGAAGAGGTAGAATTTCAAGTACAGTCAAAAGTCATTAATCCGGACTCGTCGGGACTTCGGCGATTCCGGATTATAGATCATCAGTTCAAATCTTGTAAGATGGCATGCAGAAATTCTAAAATTAAAAATATGAAACCATAATTTATGAAATAAAGAACAATTATGATCTAAAGGGTATCAAAATTTACAAAAAAAAAAGCTTAATATTTATTTGTTTACTTTATTAAACATTTCTTTCAATGTAAGTTGTTTAAGTTGCTTTGTTTTATATGATAATACTTTCTCTTTAATTCTATAAACAGAAATAATTTCTTGTTCAGTTACAAAGTTCCGCTGTTCAAGTCCCGTAATTGCCGTGCCGATAATACCGACTAACTTGTCAATCGAAATTTTTTCGTTTTCACTAACCTCTCTGTCACCTTCTTCATATCTTTATCTATTTTTTGCAGCAATTCCACTTTTTGTTTGATGGACATTGAAACATACTTTCGTTTTGTAGATCCTTTGGGAGCTCCAGCATCGGAAATTCTATTTGACATAATCGAAAGTTCAAGTTTACTTTTATAAAATTGCTCTTACAGTCTGCAAAAAATAATAAGCCGGATCCAACTCGAAGATTAAGGAACAACGCAGTCATCAACATTAACTGAAATAGATAATTAGATAATTTTAGCTTATACCGTCCGTTATACATAAAACGCGGACGTGAAAACGTATTCTGCCTATGTGCAGTCATGAAGGTCTTACGCGCACGCCTATGCGCATGTGTCAACGCAGCGCATGCGCAGAAAGTTTTTCGCTTTGAGGTCCGGATTATGGGTGTCCGAATTAACGACTTTTGACTGTAGTAGCAATATGATAAAATTGTTCCAGCTATTTTAGGTTTACCTAAATTACATAAATTAAATCTAGTATGAAGGATACGTACAGTAAAACCTGAACATAATGAAAAGTTAGGAGAATCTTTAAATGCATATCAAGACTTATTTAAAGGAATTGGGAATTTAACTGGTTATTCTTATTACAATAAATTAAAATCAGAAGCTGTTGGCAAAATAGAGCCCTATACAAAAATTTGATTTTATTAAATCCATCAAAAAGGAACTGGAAAGTATGGTATTATAAAGAAAGTTAATCAATCTACAGAATTCATTTGTTGTAATAAGAAAAAAAGATGATAATTTAAGAGTAAGTTTAAATTCTTAGTATCTTAATCAAAATACACTGAGAGAACATTATAACATGTCAACTTTTGTAGAAATTTCATGTCAAATGCAAAAGTGTTTTGTATTTCAGATGCAAAGCATTTTGACAAATTAAAATGTCAGATTCAAGCTATGAACTGACTCTATTTAATGCTTCATTTGGTAGAAATTATTTTTTAAGGTTGCCCTATGGATTATGTTCATTGCCAAAAGTTTTCTGAAATTTTTAGTAATAGAGAAAGAGTTTATATATAGATGACTTATCAGAAAAATAGATTTCTTAATATTTATGTAGTTTTGAGAAGCTTGAGCTCACACATTCAATCTTGTAATCATCATTTCCACTTACCTATAACATATAAATAATGTTATAACCATTATCTGTTTTTGCTCCAGTTAAGTCATTCATTCGAAGATTTTTTTTTTTCTGGCTTTCAAGCAATGATATACTGAATTGATAAAGAGATATGGAGAACAATATGTGGAAGGGGGAAAATGCTTGAGGGATAAATACTCTGAAAGAAGGTGCATTGTATTCAATACAGATGTGCATAAGAATATCATTCTAATGGTTCGAGAAAAGGGAAATATTATTTGAACTAAAAATGCACTTCTGACCCAAATGAATTCGTGAAATTAGCAGTTATATGTTTTTTTTTTTTTCTTTTTTTTCTTTTTGTAGTCTTTTGAAGTAAATATCAAATGCAAGGAAAGAAGGAAGGATAAAGACACCAAATGCATCATGCCAGTATAGAAATATTGTGTGAAAGGATAATAAAAGCATGGAATGAAATTAAACCTGGTATAATTCATTAAAAATTTTAAAGTCATTAAAAAAATATAGTATTTAACAGTCTATATGGAACAGAAGATGATTATTTATTTATGGATAAGAATAAGTGATAGGGAAGATGAAATGGAATTCAATGACTAACTGAAGACATAACAGGAGATAAATCTGACATTCATGTAATGAGATAAGGAAATTTTTTAAGTTAAGGAATGTCATTTCTTTTAAACATACAGCATTAGTTAAATTTTATGTTGATCTTTTTCTTATTTTTAAATGTCATTTTTATATCTGATGTATAACATATATCGTAAATTTCATTCTTATATTTTGTATTAAAAGTGTACATTATATGCCAGAATATATGGTACTATATATAAAAACACAGTGACAAAAATTAGTGAATACATTCTATTTATGCTGAGATTTAGAGTTTAAAAAGTCACACATAACAAAAAAGTTGAATCTTTACCATTGGTAAGTTTTCATAGCTGTAAAAAAATATATAAATTTAAGAGATCTGACTACATATACATTGTTGTCAACCCTAAATATAGAAAACTAAGAGATTCACATGATAAATACTGAGAGATTTTAGCACTGTGTAATAATACCAATTTTAAAGAATACCAAATTCACTTTATTATGCACGACTACATTATTGAACTATTCTGATACAAAATATATTAATATTTAATTAGATAACCTAAATACTCTGCCCTTTGGCCAATTTTGGTTGATCTTTACATTATGGTAACTTGGCGATTTTTTGGCGAAAATTTGGCGACCAACTCTCCTACAGCAACCCTCTATTTTTTTTTCCCCGCCGACATTTTGTCTTCACGAAGTAAAGACATGTTTCTTTTCTTTTTATCTCCTGAACACTTCTTCCAACAATCTACTAGCCGAATTACACTTATGCTAGAAATTTTATCTAACAAAACTGCTTAATCATGACAAATATTCACTGCAAAATTAGGAAAAACTGCACAATACCATCCTCCTTACGCATTTTTCAAAATAACACATACACATAAACCATGTACACGCCGACTTATTTTTACTTAAAAAAAAATCCCAGAATTGCACAAAAATGGCATTGCGCACACTCTTCACTATATCCATGTACACTGCTTTTTTCTCATAAATTAAAAAAATTTCACGAAAATACATGACAATTTTCTCAATCTTTAAACCCGGTAAAAAGAACATATATGAATACATGATCGCGAAAAAGTATTTACCCTTTACAAATATCAACATTTCCACATATAAAATAAATAGAATATCCAAAAACTTTTACCTCTAAATCATCTATTACATTATACACGTCACCAACGAATTCATACCGCAAGCATTACAAATACTTAATATCAAATATTTAAATTATTTCCATGCACGTTTATTTCAATTTAAACGTATACCAAATTCCTACAAACATAAAATTCACAAAATAACTATCATTTCATTAAAATATAATTAAATTCAAAAACACTACTTAAAATATAAATGAGCACATACATTCAATTAATAAAAATTACCTTACAATCCTAATTACTTTAAACTAAATCATTGCTAATAACAATTTTCCCAATAATACCAAATTCCTTTCCACCTTACATTTACAACAATGCATAAAAATAATATCCTCAAATAATTAAAAATACTAACTTACCTAATCTTCTTCAGAATCTTGATTACGTGGCGGATACACTTTTCTTCCTTCTGTTTCAGAATCTTTAAAATCATACTTATCTTTCAAAGCAAGATACCAGGTAAAATAAATAACATAATAAAAAATCTTTATTTCTCTCTCGCACAACCTTAAAAAACATTTATTACTATCCTTTTCAATACCACTAAATACCCATTTCGAATTCACTTTAGTTACGGCCATGGGATCCAAAAATTCACAACCACTATTTCACACAACACAGAATAAAGCCAAATAAAAAATTGCCAGATTTTTTCCCGATTAAAGAACAGTAATTCGTCCATTAATATCACATGACATATCCCATGATCTCTCATTTCCCTCACACAATGCGTAATCAGAACTGAATACTACTCACATTCTTAACAAAGTCTAACTAACCTAATCTTCTTCTGAATCTTCCTTACATGGTGGATACACTTTTATTATGGATTCAATAAAATTACTGAACGATTTTTTTTCCGAATTTGATAGAATTTGATAAAAGAAAAATTCTCTTTATCACATCTACAATTCACTTTAGACAGCGCCATACAATCCCAAAATTATTCAACCCTACTTCACACAACACACAATGAAACTTAATACAAAATAATATACATCCACAGATACTTGTCCAAATTCCCCCCTTTTCCGATTAAAGAACCATAATTCGTCCATTAATATCACATGACATATCCCATGATCTCTCCCCACACAAAATAATGCGTAATTGGAACTGAGTACTGCTCACATTATTACCAAAGTCCCAGGTAGTAACCATTATCGCCTCCAAAATGTCGCCAAACTACCAGTTACCATATTGTAAAGATCAACCCCAATTTTACTTCATAATTTCCTTATGCATCCATACTAAGAAAATCCTAAGTAGAAGAAAAGCTTTTATTTCTTAAAGAACTTTTAAATGCGATGAAAATTGATAATTAACTATTGTGTGAATAAGATAATTAACTATTGCACTATTGTGTGGATAAATTTAGTAATTTACCACTTATTGATGTAAAGCAAAATGAAATACAAATGTTTAACTCATTAAATATTGTTAGAATGTTCATGAAAATGTCTACAGATATCTACAGTAGATAAAGACAGTTCAAATCAAGTTAAACTCAACAAGAAACATTACACTGAAGAGAAGATGGTTGGATCCTAGCACAGCCCACACCCTCGTCGCGAATGATTTTGATTATGGCGTGTATCAATGAAGTGAAAATAGGTCAATGTGTACATGGATACTAAGTGTGCGCAATTCTTTGACTTGTTATTTTCAAGTTGGCGATTTTGAGAAATGCACGAAGCAGTGCGCACTTTCCCAGTTTGTCGCCAAAGGTGTGGGCTCTCCTAGGATTTTACCAAGAAAAGATGGAGGAATAGAATTTGCACAATAAAAGTTTCATCAATTCAATAACATCACTTACAGCAGGAAAACATTTTCCTTAGTAAACACTAAAAAACCAAGAGATTCTGTGATCTATTGGGAGATGTGATGAAAAAATAGGACAGTTACCAGCCATGCATATGCCATTACATTTTCAGGAAGACTATGTAATGAAGTATGCCCATAAACATCCACTTATGTCAGTTTTGAGTCATATGCAGAAGACTGAAATTACTAGATTTCAAGTAGAATATTTTATTTGATATTTATTAACATATTTTATTTCAAAAACAAATAATAATAATTATTGTAATTTTCGCCCATTATTAATTCATACACTTTAATTTAGCTGACAATCTTTTAATCAAATCTCTGAAGGAATTACGAAAAGTAAAGTAAAAAACTGAGAAAGAATCTTTTTTCCTTAACCAATCTTTAAATAAGACTTTATTATTTCAGTTCGGTAACGTGATAAGCAAAACTTAAATCTAATTTTATAAGTCACATTGTGATATCTATTACAATTTTCGGTTTAACCTTTGACCGCTACAGCTGAGGATTTTCTAAGTGTTGTTTCCACCCCTAAAAGTGGAGAATGATACCTGTCCTTCCTCCTACCTTCCCAAACCCATCCCACAAGGTCACACATCTGGTTTCACACTTCTATATATTAATATTTAATTAGATAACCTAAATACTATGCCCTTTGGCCAATTTTACTTCATAATTTCCTTACGCATCCATACTAAGAAAATCCTAAGTAGAAGAAAAGCTTTTATTTCTTAAAGAACTTTTAAATGTGATGAAAATTGATAATTAACTACAGCTTTATTATGGTTTCAGTTACCACGTTTTTTACTTTTTTAGTTGTCTGGGAGACCCCCTCATAGCAGATGCATATCAATTTCAGTAGACAATAGACATTATTTATTGGATACTTGTTTTTTGTAAAAGTGACAAATATGGCTTCAAATTTTACAAGAAAACATTCCATATATCTCATTCAAAAAGAAATTGAATATCTTGTCAACAATATTTGTGATGCATTTCTGAAGAATTATGTAGTACTTCACAGCAAAAGCAAAAGTGAATCTGAGCTATCTGTAGATGAATATCAGAATACTGTGAACGAAATGATAATTTTTATGGAAAAAAGCACTTCACTGGTGCAAAAAAGGAACCAAATTTGGCAGTACGGACCCCAAAGCATAACCTAATAATTCAGCTCCTTGGTCTGAAACATCCTGCAAAAATAGGCTCTAAAGCAGAGCCCAAAAATACTTGGAATTTACGTTCATACATCTTGTTCCAGTCATATCCTGATGCTACAAAACTGAAAAGAAAAAATTTTATGCTTTTATTAGCTAATCAACTTATTAAACTTCCAGCACATGCGTGTGTGCAAAATTTACGACAAATTCAATTTTTAATGCCCATTTTTTGCATATCAAAGCTGATACGTCTGAATCTCATTTCTATTCTTCCTTTCTACCCTTCCCCACATCATGGAATGTGCCAACAGGAAGTCATTTGACTTTTTTTTTAACTGGGCTTTTGTGCTACGTGGCAGCTTTTTCATAAAAGTTACGACACACGCATGGTCGTGTTTTAAAATCTGGAAAATATTTTTTCTCAAATATTTTGTCATTTTATGTTATTAATTGCTGTGTATTATTTTAATTTGAATACATTTGGCTCTGTAAATTTTATATCGGTTTTCGTGGCAAAAAAAATATGTGCAACCAGCTAATTTTGCTTGGATTCTTCAAGAATTATCTGATGAAGACAAGGAAATCTTTGGATGGGAGAACAATAGCGATTTCCATTCCTTCTTTTCTTTTATTTCTATTTTTTAGAAATAAATTAAAACCTTAAAGTTAGTTTAAAGTGCATATTTTTAACAAGCAAATTTCCTTGCAGAAGTAATTACTTTTTTTCCTACCAAGATGTTTTCCTTTTTTATTGTCTATACTTGTCTTGGTACTATTAGGTTTTTAGGGCTGTAAAAAATCACCAAACTATTGTTGATGCCAGTGCTGCGAAAAATAATTGCGGCAACTCTAAAGCAAGAAAGGAAGTATAATAGTAAATAACTATCTAAGATTGATGTTTTAATTTTGATGAAAGGTTAATTTCATATAATACTTTTTTATTATTATAATTTATATAAAAAAGGCTAAAATGACTGAATGGAAGCATAAGAGTAAATAACTATTTCAGATCATTATTATAATTTATATAAAATTTGCTAAACATAACGTAATGGATGCCTGCATCGCTATTTCGCTACTGAGTTATCGCTAGAGCATAATTTCATCTCGTTGGTTGTTCAAACATAATTTTCTATAATGAATGATGCTTTTTCTTTGAAAAATTCTCGGTTAAAGGGCAGAATCGCCCACTTATTTGTTTGCCGCTTTTTACAAGGATAAAAACAATTGGATTTTTGTCGATTTTCTTTTAATTTTTAGGTGAAAATAGGTCGATGTGTACATAGATAAAGTCAAGGGTGTGCGCAGTGCCATTTTTGTGCAATTCTGGGATTTTTTTTAAGTGAAAATAGGTAAGTACATGGATACCGAGTATGTGCAATTCTTAAAAACGAGTCAAGCAGTAGGGGATTCTGCACTTTACCCAAAATTTTATTGCACACTTTTCGTCATGGGCAATTCCCAAATTGTTAAATCCATAGGATATCAAAAAAGAATTTAAAAACATAAAAGGATTTCAAAATTAAACTAGTATTTCAATGGCATCTTAAGTAAGATAGAACTATATAAACTTGCGTAATCTGGAATCAGCGCGTACGCTAGATTTGGCGCTTTTGCGCATACATTTTTGCTGCTAATTTTTTACGGTCCTCAAAACAGAATAGTAACCTTGTCTTTGATGAATATTAAAATTAGCTTCAATTTTAAAATATAATTATTAAATAATAAATTTAAAATTTTCTATAATGAAATACATCATTACACTTCCATCTCACTAACATAAGAACTTAAAAAACAATGTACTTATATTTGAATGTGATATCATTTGTATTTTCCAATAATAAGATTAATATTTTATTTCTTAACAAATTCATTCATTTCTGTCATTTTTCGTGCCAAAAACAATAAAATAACGGATGTCAGAAAAAATACGACTCGCGCGTGCTCATGTAAAATTGCCAAGCGTGTGCTGGAAGGTTAAACCACATTTGAAATTTGGGATAACTTCTCCTTTTTTGCCAAGAGAATTGAAGATAACAATTAGAAGAATCCTTGGACAGAAGGAAATTAAGAGAATGGATTTACCAAATCAAGAAGAAAAGTTCATTGAAAGAAAATCATGTAGTCTGTGCCCACCTTGTAAGAGAAACACAGCATACAAATGCTTGGAATGCAAGGAACCAGTGTATCTTCAGTGCTCTCAAAAAATGTGTTTTGACTATGTATCACCTTTGCAAACAAAGATATACCAATCTATTATTTATTAATAATTAAATTCATTGTTGTACAATTATGGTTTAATTGACAGTAATACTTAATAAAGTCACATATTTTCATGCCTGTTTAATAAAATCTTTGTTCCTTAAAACGAAGACGATAGTCATTTTTTATATGAATTTATCTGTGTAAAATTAAATGAATTAGAATTCCATATATATGCATAAAATATCTATGCCATTCTTTAAAAAGGCATAAAAGTATGTATTTTTACGCATTTCTCTAAAGCGTCAATTATGCCAAAAAAATTGTCAGAGCAGTTAAAGGTTCAATAAAACATACGAGCATGTTCTTTTCCCAAACCGCTGAACACTGCTTGTGAACACTTTTAAGACAGTTTTCATATATCTCGCGTATTGAAGCATAATAAAAATACTTTAGTCACGGCGAAATTTTTTGAAAGCAATGAAATACATGATTATTCACGTTTCATTCTTCTATAATAAACAAACTCACAACCCCATATAGCAATATATAACAACCCCATATAACAATTTGCAACTCAAGCAATCACTATTGCTATAAAATTAAGAGCAAGAAATCTTTCAGCCAGCTGCCTCAAATTAAAATTCTAAGTTGCCTCAAATTAAAATTACTCATGTTTGTTTTCAAAATGTTGATTTCTTGTTTTCTTTTTATTTTATTATTATTATTTTTTTTTTTTTGCTTCGATAATAGTTTATTTCGGAATGAAAATATTATTTGGCTTACATCGAATGGCAAGGTGTACGAAAAAAAAATTATTTGTGCTTGTGCATGAAACTTTAAAAAAATATATAATATGTAGGTTGGAAAATAATGCTTTACTTCACAAAAGAAATTACTGGTTATTTGATTATTAAAAAAATTACTGACTTGAAGTAAAGAACTAAAACAACAGAATTTATTTGGAATTGAAAGCTAAATTATTGATATACATATTATTTTAATTAACAGTAATTAATTAATTAAAAAGTAATCTGTGAGTTTATTATTCTTGTCCGAATTATATTATCCTATTCCGGAAACTTCAATAATTTGCTCATGACTGTCACTGTAAAAAATCGCTTTTCGGCCATTGCGTAGCAACTGATTGTTATTACGGTATTAAATTATTACCTGAGTGTGAATCAATATTTAACATGATGCAACTAGGTGGTACTCCAATTTTAGTTCTTAGTCAAGATACAACTAGAGAATCGGGACGTAAAGTTCAGGTTCAGAATGTTTTAGCGGCAAAAGCAGTTTCAGATGTCATTCGCACGTGCCTCGGTCCTAGAGCTATGTTAAAAATGCTGCTTGATCCTATGGGCGGAGTAGTTATGACCAACGATGGTAATGCTATATTACGAGAAATTACAGCTCAACATCCTGCTGCGAAAACAATGATTGAAATCAGTCGTACGCAAGATGAAGAAGTTGGAGATGGAACTACATCTGTAATCGTTTTAGCCGGCGAATTGCTTCATAAGTCTTTACCATTCTTGGAACAAAATACTCATCCTACAATAATTATAAATGCATTTCGTCAAGCTTTAGATGATGCTGTGAATATATTACAGTCTCAGGTATCCATTCCTGTTGATGTTGATAATTCAGAGATGATGTTAAAGATTATTATGGGTTGCTTACGAACAAAAGTCGTGGGAAAATGGGGTGAGAAAGCTTGTAGTATCGCGTTAGATGCTGTTAGAACTGTACAATTGGAAGTGAACGGTCGTACTGAGATTGATATTAAACGTTATGCTAAAGTAGAGAAGATACCTGGTGGTGCGATTGAAGATTCTAAAGTTTTAGATGGTGTCATGTTGAATAAAGATGTAACACATCCCAAAATGCGGAGATACATAAAAAACCCAAGAATTATGCTGCTTGATTGTAATTTGGAATACAAGAAAGGAGAAAGTCAGACTGAAATTGAAATTTCTAAAGAAGAAGATTTCACCAAAATTTTGCAGTTAGAAGAAAAATACATACAAGATCTATGTGCTGATATCATAAAATTTAAACCAGATGTTGTGTTCACAGAAAAGGGTGTTAGTGATTTGGCCCAACATTATCTTGTTAAAGCTAACATTACGGCTATTCGAAGAGTCCGCAAAACGGACAACAACAGAATTGCCAGAGCTTGCGGTGCTACTGTTGTAAATCGTGTTGATGAGCTGAATGAGGAAGATATTGGTACTAAAGCTGGTCTTTTCAAAATAGAGAAAATAGGAGATGAATACTTCTGCTTTGTTGTAGAATGTGAAAATCCTAAAGCTTGTACTATACTTCTACGAGGCGCAAGCAAGGATGTGCTTTCGGAAGTGGAGAGAAGCTTACAAGATGCAATGTGCGTTACTCGTAATGTTGTCTTAGAACCATACCTTGTGCCTGGTGGGGGTGCTGTAGAAATGGCAGTTAGTCAAAGATTGATGGAAAAGTCTAAAAGTATGACTGGTATTGGTCAGTGGCCTTACAGAGCAGTAGCTTCAGCTCTTGAAGTTATTCCACGTACCTTAATACAAAATTGTGGTGGAGATGTTATTAGATCCCTTACGGCTCTTCGGGCTAAACATGCAACTCCAGGAAACATCACATGGGGTATAGATGGAGAAACTGGTCAACTTGTAGATATGAATGCTTATGGCATATGGGAACCTTTAGTTGTTAAACTACAAACATATAAAACTGCTGTTGAGACGGCTATTATGTTGTTACGTATTGATGACATTTTGTCTGGAATTAAGAAAAAGGAGGATACTCCTCAAGTGAGTCATAGCCAAGAACCATCAGAAGAAGCAATGAAAGAATAAAATTAATTAAAAAAAAAAAATATATGGACCATAATGCTTAATTTTTTTATCAACACTGACTATAACAAGTCTTGTTTGCTGTCATAATCTTCTCAGTTCTTCATTTTTAGGTTAAGGTACATGATTGCTCTTTTAATTGTTAAATTAAGTTTTCATAAAAATTCTTTTGTTCATGATTTCGAACATCAACTGTATGCATAAATTGTACCTTTTTGTGCAGAAGAAATGAATGCAGTTATTGCATTGAAAATTTAAGCATAATATTTTGCTACACCAGCAGCATTAATAAAGCTCTTGAATAAAATATGTTTTTTGTTAATTTTTGAAGCTCAACATGCTCTGCATTACTTGCTTACAGGCATCGATAAAATAAAGTATGAAATTTTGAAACTTATTTTATTCTCAAAATAGCTTTTATGTATATGTTTAATTTTCAAGCTGAAAATGAGTGTTTTAAATGTTAAAAGTGATATTTCTTAAGGAAAATAATTTGGAAGTTTTAATAAAAAGAACAAGCTTTTTATGTTTACATTTAGAATGAGTTGTAAAATAGTTCATCTTGCTTAAGTAATTATGAAATAAAGGTATTTTCCTGCATGTTATAAATCAGGTAAGAAAGTTGTTTGGTTATAAATTGAAAAAGGAGTTGTGTAATGATTGTATAGATTTCATTAAGCAATATTTTGACTTCTTTTTAAATTTACTGTTTATAAATAGTTAGTTTGAGGTATATATAAAGTGGCTTGCCAGTATGGCATTTTAAATTAGTTAAGTAATATAAAAATTTACCTTATTAAATAGTGTGTAAATATTGAGCGGAAGTTATTAATGTATGAATATTGGTGTTTGGGGAGAGTCTCTGCATGTCATTTTTAAGTTCTTAAATCATTTTTTTCTAAATATTTCATTAGGCATTTTTTAGTACAGAAATCCAGGTGTCAACTTTCATTCTCAAAAAGTAGCTAAAGCTACCTTTTCACTGTATTTTAAACGTATTTAAGCATTATTATTGTATAAGTTTATTCCCCAAGTGAACCTAATTTGCAAGATTTAAGTTTTGGGTCACCAAGGGCTATTCTGGTATTCTGAGCTAAGAAAATTTAAATTCCAAAATGAATCTTCAATTTTAAAAGACATTAACAAGGGCCTTAATAAAAGTGTGGTAACCTGAGTAGTTGAATGTTCCGTAAATATACTTTTAATGAGAATTAGGTGCTTCTTTGGCATTTTAAGTGAAAATATATCTGTGTATATGGACAAAGTCAAGAGCAATTGTCTGATGTTTTTTTAAGTGAAAATAGGTCAATGTGTGCATGGATACCGTGTTTGTGCAATTCTTTTACTTGTTATTTTGTCTTTGTCTAGCGCCGATTTTTGGTGCTAAGTTCATCGCTACGCAAAGCCAAAATAACAAGTCAAGGAATCGCACAAACTTGGTATCCATGTACCGCCAAAAATGGCATTGCGCAGTCCCTTTATCCACGTACACATCAAACTATATTCACTTAAAAAGTCAAAAGAGCAGCCAACAAAAAAATATATAATCTTAATAAACTATATTTTAAATCAAACAATGAAATAACATAAAAAAGGAAAGTAATTTTTGCACTACACAAAGGAAATATCCACTTACCTTATTTATGAATTAACACTTCGGCTAATCTTTGGAATATAGTAACAGGTAGTTTGACGACATTTTGTTAAGGCAATAAAGGTTACTAGCTAGGACTTTAGCAGTGTACATGGATAAAGTCAAGAGTGTGCGCAATGCCATTTTTGTGCAATTCTGGGATGTTTTTTAAAGTGAAAATAGGTCGACGTGTACATGGATACCGTGTATGTGCAATTCTTAAAAATGCTGCAAGCAGTGGGCGATTCTGCACATTCTCCCAATTTCGCACCTAATATTCGTCATGATTAAGCACTTTTGTTCTATAAAGGTTGTAGCATAAGCGTAATTCGGCTAGCAGATTGTTAGAAAAAAATGTTGATTAAAAAAAAAAAAAAAAAAGCCTTTACTTCGTGAAAACAAAAAAAACTGTCAGGGTTGTTTTTTTTTTTTGGAAAAAATTGCCAAGTTACCATAATCCAAAGATTAACCAACACGTCTTCAGTCTAACAAAATTCCTTAGCATCCAAAAACTTTCTAAAATTATCTAAACTAGAATCCGTATACTGGCATCTCTACATAAATTCACAAAATAAGAGTAAAAAATATCCTCCATTGCAATGTTTGACCATACGCATTTTGTTCCTACAAACAGAACGCCTAATAATGGCTACTAAGTAAACCTTCATTTACATACCAGTCAAGTAATGCTCTTTTCACCTTTTTTTCCAAATCTTACAGCAACTTCAAATTAATTTTACCATCTAAACCACAAAGCAAGTAATATACTTCCTATCCAACACACAGACCAGAAATCCGTACGAATTTACTGCAGTCATGCAACCAATTGCACCACAATAGGGTTTCCATAACATTCAACTACTCGGGCTACCATAAATGAAACAACAACTTCACGATAATACAAGGGGTATCCTTCTCTCTACTCTAAGCCCTAATTTTTTGGAAACACTTCTGCAAAGAACCAGGTGAATGTAAACGTTAGCGATAATAATTCAAACCTGATAACCCAGCAGATTCAACAAATGTAAGAAATTATTTTTGTTGTGTGAGACATGGCTTGCTTGCATTGAAGCAATTTTCAAAGATTATTGCTTTCGTCGCGAAATATATTCTATAATACTCTAACTGAAGTGGCTTAGGCAAGTTCCATTTTTATGTAATGCATGCCTTTTTAGGAAACAACTATGCTTAACATAATTTTTTACCAACCAGAATTCTATTAAATACTATGTTGAACTCATTTTTAACTGCATATGCTTAACATGCTTTTTTGGTAGCAATTTAATTGCACTGATTATTACATTGCTTAATATGTTTATTAGCTAATTTTTAACTTTCATATTCAAAATGCTATATTTGACTTGTATATGCTTTGTATAATGTTTATTTCAAAACTTAACCATATTGCTAAAACCATTACCATTACCAAGCTTCTCAACAATAAAGGCACTGTCGCCAAGGGGTTCTTTGCAGAAGAAAACCTGAATTCTGCGCCAAAAACCCGTTACTGAGACTTCGCATTAACAAAAGCACATTTTTTTTCTTTCATTTTCGATATTAAGTAGATATTTTTTTATGTCAGTCATTTACTTAAACCTATGCTTTATCCAGCGTTACAATGTATTTTAATTTTTCTCCTGCTAACTAGTTTTCATGCAGAGTTGTACAAATTATTGTGCGTTGAGCCACATGTTTTAATAAAATATGATGAACATTATGCTTTCACCATTTCTAAGTTTTAAATCTGGAATTATTTTTTTATTTACTGTTTCTACAGATGTGTTTAGCTATTATATGATTGATTTCTGCATTGCTAGATTTTTTTGTTTTTACCAACATTGGTAATATCCTAGTATACAGTCAGCCTTAGCATGATTTTGAAAATTATCGCCAATACCAAAATGACCCATTTACTATTCACCATATATGTCACATTTACATTATAACGTTGCCAAATCCCGTGTGCACTGTATACTAGGATTAAACCCCAACATTTTTAACATTAAAAGTAGTACATACCTTCTTCAGATATTCTTTCTTTCCATGTACTTAGTAGCCAGTTCAAGATTACATTTCTTTGTTTACCTACATGAAAACTATTTTCACTCTTAAACAAAATAAATAAATAACCCTGTTAACCTTATTAAGTGAAATTATGTGCATAAAAGAATCTGGTATGTCCAATATAAACCTGACTGGATGATGATTGAATAGCCAAGAATACGTTTCAGGAATGCAATATTGTGAAAATACATGCATATTTTATTTTTTAAAACTTTCATCTTTAACTATGTGATATATATATATATTGCTTTTTTGTGATCACTACTGCTTTTATATAAAGAACATGTTTTCAAACATATATAATCGTTATTACGTATAATTGTTCAAACTAATGGTAAGAATTAAAAAAGAGAAGTATAAAAGTTAATAATGCTGGAGTTGTATATATCATAAACTGGTAAAACTGGACATTACAGTCCAGTTTGGCGCGTTTTCAAAAAATTACTAAATCAGTTGTTTTCGTGTGTTTTAGAAAATTGCTAACTCATCATACGCCATAGTAGATGGTTGTGAATTTGAATTAATTCTGTAAACACGCAAAAATATCTAAAACAGGACTTCAAGAAAAATGTTTTTCCCATGTCAGATAATCTTAAATTTAAACTGGTGCTGGAAAATGTCATCCATTGTAAATAAATAAATTTTTTGTTGGATAATCAACTGTTTAACATCAAGATGATAAGATGAAGTTCTGTTTCTTATTTCTGCAATAATGTTTAGTCATTTCGTTTTACATGAATGGGAAATTTTTAAAAGAATTTAATTCTATAAATCTGCTGTAAAAACTTCTGCTTAAATGCAAGCTAGCAAAGTTCTAAGTCTGGGTAACCAACAGGTTGACATATTAATAAATAGTTTTACCTTTTACTTCAGCTGTGATCCTATTAGTTAAAGCGCGGACAAGATAAAAAAGACCAGTTTTTTATGGTTGGGTTGTTCAATGGTGATCTGGTATTTTTAAGTACGAGGGCAATCGCAAAAAAAAAAGTTCTATATTTTTAGATATACAAAGAACCGTTTATTTTCTATAATTGCTACATCACTTTAAAGATTGAAGAATACTTTATTTTTCAACATAATCACCATTTCGGTCGATGCATTTTTGTAGACGCTGTGGCAGTTTTACGATGCCCATGTCATACCAGCTTGCCGCCATGCCCTTCAGGAAGCGTTGAACCTCATCATCGGATCCTCCGATCTTTACGCATGAGTTCCTCAACTTTCGCGATTGTCTCGTCGGCAATTGACGGCCTCCCGCTACTTTCTTCGTCATCAATTTCAGTACTACCGTCTGTAAACTCTCTACACCACTTGCGAACGTTTTTGACATCCATACACTTCCGTCAATGGGCGGTAAATTTCAACCGGTTTAATGCCTTTTTCGTTCAAAAATCGAATAACTGCGCGCACTTCGCACTTGGCGGTAACGTTTATCGGGAGCTCCATTTCGAATGGCTGCCAAGCCAAGACTGAGCATCCGAGCTTATGCTTATGCTTTACTTTCACTACAGGCATCAACTTCTAAGAGTTTAAACCTGATCATTCTAACTTGCCATACGGCCATTCACAGTTGTAGAAAAAATTTAGGACGCTATCACGCCACTCACCCGAAGGCGAAAATAAGAGTCAATTAGGCAATCGGAGCTTTAAGGTGGCGTACACTAACATAATAGCAAAAATTTCAATTTTTAAGTCATGAAAATCAACTGAGTCCTGATTGAAGAACATAAAATTGCTTAGTGAGAGAGATTCGAGAGAATAATATCTAATTCTTAAGAATTCAGGGTATGAGTAGCACGTGACCGGTAATAGCCAATACGTTTGGATCCACAGTGGTAGGCATGGTGAGTTCAATTATTTACACTTTGTACAAATAAACACTAAAAGTCTTTGCCTGTCCAGGCACTAAGTCCATGTTCTTAGTAGTAAACACAAACACAAATTTACAAACATGAAATAAATCTTGGATAAATACTAGTATTAAATGCTTGTTTAAATACTTCAATAAAAGGAGATAAGTTGGATAAAACTATACACATATTTACAGCTACCACTTTACATTATGGTGATATGACCTAGGTCGTTTTCACAGTGGGATCATAGTTCGTAAGTTCTCCCAAAGTATTGACTGGCGAATTCTCCATTTTCTCAAAAACGTTGTGAGCATCCATTAGGATCTGCTCCGGTATATTGGTTTAATTTTTAAATCTTCATAAATGATCGTATTTCTAACATACCAAGGCGCATTAACCATCGCTCTTAGTATTTTATTTTGCAGGAGGTTAACTTTGCTTCGTTCAGTCTTTAACGCCGTGACCCAGGCCGGGGCTGCATAAAGCAAAATTGGTCTAATAAGTGCTAAATACAGAGTACGTTTAATTTTTAGGGCTAACTTTAGATTTCCGTCCTATGAGATTATAGAGAGACATGTAAGCTCTATTTGCTTTGGTAATTTGGTTAATTACATGGTCTTTAAAGCTAAGTCGTTCATCAAGAATCACTCCGAGATATTTAGCGGACGAAGAGACTGGGATGATATCATTTCCAATTTTTATGTCACTATTTGTTCTCTCATTTTTCCTGTAGCGACGAAAGTGAACAATAATGCATTTTGAGGTATTAATTTTTACCTTCCAGAGCTGACACCAGGCGGCGACAACGTTCACGTAGAGTTGGAGGTTGTTTAGAGCTAACTGCGGGCTTCTTGATTGCGACAAAATCACTGTGTCATCTGCATATTTTAGTGTTTTAGACCCCAATGGATTAGGTAAGTCATTTATAAAAATATTAAAAAGCTTTGGTGCGATAACTGAGCCTTGCGGTACCCCACTTTGTATTACTTTCTTCTGTGACAGAGTATCTCCAACCCGAACTTGAAAAGTTCTCTTCAGATAAGAAATCATGAGCTTCACAAAACTGACGGGGAACATGCAATTATTGGTTTTATAGATCAGACCGTCGTGCCAGACTCTGTCGAACGCTTTCTCCAGGTCTAGGAAACACGCCGCAACTCCTGTCTTGTGGAAAAAGCTCTGGAAATAAATTCTACAACATTAAGTACTTGGTGGGTCGTGCTGTGGTGCTTTCTGAAGCCGAACTGCATTGGGTCGATCAAATCAAGGCGTTCTAGGTGACTTGTGGTTCTTGAGTCAAGAGCTCTTTCGAATACTTTGCCAATCACCGGTAAAACTGATGGGACGATAACTGGTTGCTTCCGATGGGTTTTCCCCGGTTTTAAGATCGTAATAATTATAGAGTGTTTCCACTGAGAGGGGAAGTAGCAGTTTCTTATGCACGCATTAAAAATGTTAGCAAGTCGTACGAAACATCTGTGGAGAAGGGCTTTCAACAGAGTTGTAGCTAGGGTTTTCAGCGCCCAGGGACAACTGAAGATTTCGCGCCCCCTATTGCTTGCCAAGGATGGAAAACATTTAATTCTAAAATGTCGTAACATCAGTTTGGCGCCCCTTGGATTCTGCACCCGGGGACAGATGCCCCCTCTAGCTACGCCCCTGGCTTTCAAGGCTCGATTGTTTATTCCATCAAAACCTCTGGCTTTCCTGATGTTAAGTCTTTTGATGATGTACTGAATTTCACCTGGTGAAACAAATTTAATAAAATCTTGGTTATCTCTGCCTTTGATGCTATTAATTTCATTGTTGATCTCCTCTTCGTGTTGTGGGTCGGTCGTAGGGTTTGGCCGAAAAGTCTCCTTCAGCGTATCAGCGAAGACATTCGCAATGTCAGCTTCGAAGTGGTGGTTTAAGCCCATGTGATTTAACGGTGCGACATGATTCGTCTTTTCTTTCCGCATAGCATTAGCAATTTTCCAAACTGTGTTTGTATCTGCGCCTATGTTATTCAATAAATCTTCCTAACTGCTTGATTTAAAATCATTAATATCATTAGAAATTTTTCTGCTTAAATAATTAATTTGCCTTTTTAAGGTAGGGTCTTGAGTGATGTTATGCCTTTTCCTTAATCTATTCCTTTCTTTTATAGTATTTAGGATATCATCTGGGAGTTTTCCAGTGTAGGAATTCTTACATTCATAAGACGAACTTTTGATAGCATTTTGAATTTTTAAAGTGAGGGAGTAGATTTCGCTTTCGATTTCACCACAGTCTCTAAGTAGGGGATTGCAGGGCAGATTGTTCATATGTTCCGTGAAACGATTCCAGTTAACTTTAGTGCGGATTTTTAATTAACTTTAGTGGCGGAGTAGGATAGAACCCATAAAAATCAAAGATCACGGGGAAATGATCAGAAGAAAGCTCCTCGAGAACTTCTAAATATGGGGTCTGGGTAATTCCTTTGAACAAAACAATATCCAGGATGTCTCCATTATTCCTCCAATAATGAGTATACTTATTAGGTGCAACAAGCTTAATATTTCTTGCGTTTAAATAATTTAAAAGTAGTCTTCCATTTCTGTTACTTCTTCTGGCTCTCCAGGAGCAATCTTTCGCGTTCAGGTCGCCGGTCAGGATCGTCGGAAAATTCAAAGACGTAAGAATATCTAGAACTTGCAGATTAATATCTATCGGGGGGTTATAAGCCGCTATAATTAGAAGATTTTTCATTTGGGGTGCTATTTACAAGTATTGCGGTATATTCTATCCTAGCAGTACTCTGCAAATTTATTGTGTTATGCTTTATATGATTTTTATAAGAGAACTGCAGTCCCTCCTCCTCTGCCTCGGAGTCTATCATTTCTAATAATACGATAGCCATGAATTTTAAATTTCTCACTAGGCTGTAGATGCTTTTCACGTAGTAACATGACATCAACATCGTGATTGGTCAGGAACTCGGTTAATTCAAGTTTTTGCCTGAAAACGCCATTAGCGTTAAAAAATGCGATTCTGAGATGAAGAATGAATTATATCGATACTATTATTCGCTCTCGTATGGGCGTTAAAATTCATAGATTAAATTGGTAAAATATTCAATGGCTTCCATGCCGATTTCAATTTTAGTCATCAATGACCTGGAGGTTTTGAACCTTGTAAAAAGTTCTTTTGCTTTAGATAATTGGGTCTTAATCCAGTCAAAAAAGTTAGCTTCGCTATTAACCCAGCTCGAATTATTGGTGTTTTCTGTACTTTTCCCTGTCGGAAGGGCAGGGAAACCTTCCTTATTTAAGCTAAAGTTTCCTTTTTGCTCGGCCGCTTTGGGAGGAAGTTCAGCTTTCCTAATTGTTGGGTATTTCTCGCAACCCTTATAGGACGATGCATGGGAACCATCGCAGAGGGCACGGCGTGCTGGTAGTTTTTCCTTCGGATCTTTGCAAGTATACGTTTCATGGGGGCCTGCACATTTTAAGCATCTGACAGCGTAGTTACATAGTTCTCTCGTATGGCCGTAACGCTGGTACCTGTGGCATTGCACAGGGCCAGATTTTTTCTATAGGGTCTTACAAGAATATCCAATTTTCTCAATTTTTCTAGCTTCCATACTTTCTTTCCTACTTCATTTTTCTTAGTTTCAACTAGGAATAGGGGCAATTTAACGACTTGACCTTCTCTGTAACTAGTAATTTCCCTGACTTTGCTAACAGGGATTTCGAGTTCTTTTAATTTTTGTTCGATTTCTTCTGGTTTTGTAGTGCGAGGTAATCTTTTGATTACAACTTTTATCGGCTTTTTAGAGTTAACTTGAAAGGTATGAAAGGGCACACCGTCTTCCTGAAACATGTCCGTTATTGTATGGTAATCATCTGAAGTTTTTGCACGAATCGTTAGTGTGTCTCCTGTCATTCCGCCTTTATAATTTTTTATATTTAGGGTATCATCAATTCTTGCTTTTAATTTTCCCCAGCCTCCTGCAAATTCACAGAGTACGATGGGGGGAATATGCGTGGCTGTCTTTTTGGGGGTTAAGAATTCTCCCTCTTCTGTGCTATCCATTTTATTATCATTAAGTAATTCCGCAAATTTATTTTTCTGTGGTGGTTCGGCTATTTCACTTTCCGAACGCGTTCTTTTTAGCGTGTTTCTTGGGGAAATAAAACCCTCATCATCAATTACTTTTTTCTTTTTAGTCTTAGAATTAACTCGTTTAATTTTAACGTTTTCCTGATTTGGATCTTTCATTGTGCTAGTACTTTCCTGATTTTGGGCTTTAAGCTGAAAGTCATTAAGTTTGATAGTTATCTCATGAATTCTCTCAGTAACCTGAGGAGCTTTTAAACTTGAAGTTATGAGCTGTTCACGTTCTTTAACAAGATCGTACAGTTGGCTTACTTCTGTCGGCGATAAATTCTTTCCGCCTAAATCTCCTAAACATTTTCTCAATTCTTCTTCCTCCATAATTTTAACAAGCTCTTATTCTACACTAAGGTGCTGGCTGCATCCTGATAGAATAGAAACATGACTTCATTCATTCATTACTAATTATGCCGAAATATTGCATTAGATGCAACGTGTCCGGCTCATGACAAGTATGCCCGAGGGGCACATGACATATCTGTGTCTGGACCGAGTGATAGGAGGTACCGGAATTGGGAAAAATAGGAGACCTTTTTTTGCCCTCGTATTTAGCATAACCGCATATATTTAATTTTAATAGTTTCAGATGGCATTTACACATTTTTAGAATGCTTTCAGGGCTGTTTAATGTTTAAAATGTAAAGAGACTTTTTTTAATGTTTGGTCTGATAGCTTTTTTCTAGACCATAAGCTTGCATCTTGATTTCAATGGCAAAAGGGCTTTTCGTAAAGCTTCAAGGACTACTGATTTCCATTCCTCTTCCACTACTTTCAAAAGTCCATCAATCATGGCAGTTTTGCTCTTAGAGAGCTCTTTTTAAGAAACCAAAAGCACAGTCCATATGTGATACTTCAGGAATATGTTGCAAAGATATACTACATGCAATACCTGTATCAGTCGGCACTTTTTCAAGGAATGAAGTGGTCCTTTTTGATGTACGAGTTGTTGCTTTATATTGATGAAGTCTCACTTTGTGAAAGTCACTGGAATAAAGAAATGGGATTTCTTGTAAATACCAGACATAAAACTTTCTTTTGATAGTACACTGATTTTAACTTTTTTTTTTTTTCTCCTATTCATCTTATTTTTAATTTCTCATAGTAAGAAAATCCTGCAACAATCATAAACTGCTTACTGAAACTTTCTTTGCATAAACTGAACCAGGTTTATACACTTTTTTTCTCTTTCTTTATGAATAAATAGACCTTTTTTGTTGCAGTCATTTAGGTAAATCCAATCTTCATCAAGAGTTGCCATGTATTTCCATTTTATCTCCTGCTAAATAATTTTCATACGTGATTCTACCAAATTGTTCTACTTTAAGCCACATGCTTCAGCGGAACCGTAAAATTTCCAGTAAAAGTAAACAAACGAAGAAATTGGATTTAGCAAATGTGTTGCATAATCCAAATCTAAGAAGAAATTTACTATCGGGAGCAAGGTTAGAAAAGGCGGGTGTCCATCTTCTAGGTTCAATATTTTAATAATTGGGATAGGTTATGGTACGCGAAACGATATGAAGGACTCTATCATGTGAAACCACTTAAGTATGCAACAGGTAAAAAGGAAGCTGGGTGCTCAACAGCGGCCGAGCGGTAAAGTCGCTGAACACTGGTAGTTCGGTCCGAGGTTCGAATCCCGCAAAAGGGCTGACTGCATGGGCATTTTCGTGGTTTTCCCCATGTGTAACGTGTATACGAGCCAGTTTCCCTTAGAAAGTCCTCCACGAAGGCATCCCTCCCCGTAGGCAGATAGCCCTCGAGCCTTTGCCATAATCACACACACATAAAAGGAAGCTGGTTATGGTATGGTATAGAAACTGGAGATTTAAATAAAGTAGACGATGCGAAGCTACGGCATCAAAGATTTTGCCACGCAAAAAATTTTGATTATATACGAAATGAGTTCATAAAACGAATATCGTATTAAATTTCTTTAAACTTTAAAGGGAAAGAAAATATTTTTTGCGTAAGTAAATTAATTAATGGATTAGTTTTTTTGAGCAAAAAAAAAAAAAAAAGGTACAAAATCCTAGTTTTTCGAAAAAAATCAAAGAAACGTTTCTTTTTAACATGTGTTCCTCAATTTTCTGTGCACATCGCGGAGGGGAAATCCCTTGGCGAATTTTTCCTTCCGCATTCTAGCAGCGTAATAGCAAACTGGTTTACAGTATGTCTATGGAACCTTTACATACATGTTCATTGTACAGAATACTATTTAAAACCAAGGCATAAAAGGTTTACAAAGAAATCAAGAAACCGATGGAAAAGTGCAAACTTTGTATTAATGCTAAATCTAGTGGAATAACTTATAAATCTTATCCTAAGAGATCCAAAACACCATTGCAGATGGTTTATTTAGAGGTTTGCGGCCCCTTCCCAGTTCCATCTAAAGGTGGAAGTAAATATTTCCACGCTATTAGTAGATTAGTATCAGTATATTGTATGAATAATTGATTAACTTTAAGAACTATCGTAGGCAAATGGAAAAACTGACAAATAGGAAATTAATTAGTATATGCATCGATACCGGTGGTGAATTCCGTAACAGGCAATTCGAAAGGTACTTAGCCGAAAATAGAATTAGTGTTGAATGTATAAATGCGTACACGCCAGAAGAGAATGGTGTGGGTGTAAACAGTTTAACCAAACGGCATTAGACATAGGTAAAGCTATGCTTAATGATAGTAAAATGAGAGAAGGATGGTGGGCAGAAGCTCTTGGATGTTTCACACGTATGTGGAACAGGATTGTCGTAAGAGTAATCGAACTCCTTATGAAATGTTCCTCAATAGAAAAACCCAGTGTCGTGTATTTTAAGGTATTTGGTTGTAAAGCCTATGTTGGTTTACCCAAACAAATTAGAAATAAATTACAAATGAGATGCAAAGAAGGAATCGTGGTAGGATATGCAAAGGAGACTGAGGATTATAGAATATGGCTATTAGAAGAATATATTAATAGAAACCTGTAATGTGAAACTCAATGAAAACACGAGTGCAGAAGATAGCATCCTGGGCTAGAAATCAAAATCTAAGTTTAAAAGACTAAAAGAATCGGATAAAGAACAGGAAACTTCTACAAAATGAATTAAGTCATGATGTGAAATTCAATGAAAAAATGAATGCAGAAGATAGCATCCTGGGCTAGAAATCAAAAACTAAGTTTAAAAGACAAAAGAATCGAATAAAGAACAGGAAACTTCTACAGAATGAATTAAGTTTTTAATCATGACTGAATTAAGTCACATAAATCTACTCCAAAAGAGGTTTCGTACTTAAACTGGCAAAGAAAAGCAGTTAAGAGGACAGATGGAACATGTAGACATGTACAGGGTGATTATAATTAAAGTTTAAGTTTCAAAACGCTATAAAAAAAGAACCACTGATGAAAATGATGTGAAATTTGAAACGAATGTTATTGAAGAAGGCGGAAAGCGTATGGCAGAAGAAAAAATTTAGTTTCAAAAGTTAGCAACAGATGGCGCTGTAAGCAGCAGAATCACGACGAGAAACGAGAAATGATTCGTAAAACAACGGCTAAGGTGGATGTTACACATTAAAACGCATTGACAAGTTAGACTTGTTGAATAATTTTATATGCATGACTGTACATATCACATCGAAAGGGACAAATCGGTTTCAAGAGTTTTGCGGCGACATACCGCATAAGAACAATTCATCAAAGAAGTTCGTAACTGTCGCGAGACTGGCGCAAAACATGTTCAATATGGTGTCCACCGTAGTGTGCAACAAGTTGAAAGCGACAAACAGCATGTTCCACAACTGATCGCAATGTCTCCGGGGTGATGTTCAGAATGTGTTGCGAAATGCGTGCCTTTAATTCCGCTAAATTTTCAATTGGAGCACGGAACACAACATCCTTCAGATATCCCCACAGCCAGAAATCACACGGAGTAAGATCAGGCGATCGGGACGGCCAGGTTGTAGGGAAATGACGGCTGATAATTCGAGCATTTCCGAAATGGAGCCTCAGCAGCTGCTTCACGGAATGCAATGTGCGGAGGAGCGCCATCTTGCATAAAAATGATTTCATCCACACATCCACGTGGTTGCGCAAAAGAGACGCATACCTCTGACCAGTGACAGTTGCGGTAACAGGACCGGAAGCACCCGTCTGCTCGAAAAAATATGGTTGTAGGATGAATGATGCCGTAAAGCCACACCATACCGTGACCTTTTCAGGATGAAGTGGTACGGGGTGCGTTGCCAATGGATTTTCTGTTGCCCATATTTGACAATTCTGGGTATTCACGTATCCTGTCAGATGGAAATGGGCTTCATCTGTCCACACAATTTTCCACGGCCATTCATTATCCACTTCCATGCGAGCCAGGAATTCTAACGCAAACGTCTCCCTAGCTGTCAGGTCAGACGGAAGCAACTCCTGCACATGGCCAATTTTGTACGGATAGCATTGCAGGATGTTTCGTACAATTTTCAGCACCGTGCGCGTAGTCCTGTCCAATGTTCGGGCAATTCCTCGTGCACTGCACGGTTGCACACCACCGGCCGACCCCTCCTGTAATGCTGTGGCCACTTCTTCAACTACCGTCGAATGCACTCGTTTTCTCCCTCTACCAGATTGCACATCAAACGAACCTGTCGTTTCGAATTTTTGCATCATTTTCTTTAGACCTACGACACTCATTGGACCAACGCCTTCTTTTATACCCTTCAGTGTCGTGAATTTTTGCAGAGCTACTCTTGCACAATCATCATTCTTGTAATACAGCTTTACCAGCAGAGCGCGGTCCTGCAGTGAAACACCCATGGCGAACGTCTAAGACGCGAAATGAGGAACAGCCGATCCGAACAAGTATGGCTGGAGTAGCGCGCGAAGCGCGCTGTTTCCAGCTCATAAGGAGAGCCCAGTAGGTACATGACGGCAGGAAGTCTGACGTGGTAGGAGTTAAGAGAATGAGGTGAAGAGGAACAACTTGGTACCTGGCGGCTTTATAACACTGAAATTTAACTGACATTTTAATTTACGTCTTCTTTCGCTTGCAGCGCCATCTGTTGCTAACTTTTGAAACTAATTTTTTCTTCTGCCATACGCTTTCCGCCTTCTTCAATAACATTCCTTTCAAATTTGACGTCATTTTCATGAGTGGTTCTTTTTTTATAGCGTTTTGAAACTTAAACTTTAATTATAATCACCCTGTATATTACTACGTAGGAAGAACAGGCACTCGTTTTAGGTCTTGAAACGACATTGAAAAATACTGTGAGGTTAGAAATATTAAATTTGAAAGAGAGATATTTGACTTTAGTGGCAAAAAGGAATACTTCGGAAAAGCTACTTTTGTAGAACAGGAAGATATTTCCATATCTGAAGAGGCAAATTCTGTACAAATTATCCCACAATTGAAAAAGCACCGAAATCAGTAAATGTCAAAGAATGGGATTGGCACGATGAAGAAAAGGAAGGTCTGGGAGACAATTATGCTGAGAAACAAGTGGGTCTATACGCCAAAAAGAAAAGAATGAAGTACACTCATGTCCATAAATTAAGGATAATGCAAAATCAGGCAAAAGAAAAGTTAGAAGCAAAACAAATTTGACTTATTTGTAAAGCTTATTTATTAAACAAAAGGTAAAGAGAAAAAAAAAAAAAAAAAAAAGATGCTATATGTTTGATATTATTAAAAAAATAGCGATTTTTTCTCCCTGGAGCAAATTACAAAAAACTCTATTTACAAAAAACAAATATTACATGGTTGGTATGATTATTAATACATTGTATGTCTCCCAGACGATGCAATACAGTCCGTACAACGCCTAGGCATGCTGAGTATCAAATTATCGATCTGATCTTGGAGGATATTACACCACTCAAAAAGCAATGCTCTCCGAAATTCCGGTAGACATGTAGGAGGAGGTTGACGGGCTGCAACTCGTCGGCCAAGCATGTCCCACACGTGCTCTACTGGATTCAAGTCCGGTGAGAATGCTGGCCAGTACATACGGGTGATATCCTCCGATTGAAGGCATTCGCTTACGGTGTTTGCACGGTGAGGACGGGCGTTGTCATCCATAAACACAAATTGTGCACCCATGGCGCCCCGAAACAAATGTATATGTTGTTCCAGAATGACGTCCCGATAGATTTGGCTTGTCATGGTTCCAATTTGAACCTGCAGGTCAGTTCTGGAACACAGAATAATTCCACCCCAAACGAGCACTCCTGCACCACCGTAACGGTGTCGTTCAATGATGTTTTCTTGGTGGTAACGGGTACCTGGAGCTCTCCATATGAAAGTCCGGCGAGAATCAGACTGCAAGCTAAACCTGGACTCGTCGGAAAACATCACACAAGCCCACTGTTGCCTTGCCTACAATGCATGCTCTCTACTCCAGGCTAACCGCAGGCGACAGTGAGTTGCAGTAAGTGGAACGCATCTGACAGGTCTACGAGCATATAGACCAATCTGCCCTAAGCGTCTGTACACGGTCGGCCTTGAAATTGTCGTACCAGTGGCTGAAGAAAGCTGACGAGACAGGTCTGAGACTGTGCTCCGCCTGTTTCTTTTGGCAGTAACTGCCAAATACCGGTCCTCATTCGGCGTTGTAACTCTGGGGCGACCTGTGCTGTAACGTCTACTCATATTACCATCATCTTGGAATCGTTGCAAAGCCTGGAGATGACACTGTCGGCAATTCCAAGTTCGTCTGATACTTCCAGTCGGGTACGCCCACATTCCAGACGGCCGATAATTCTATCACGTAAAAAATCATCCAAATGCGTCCTTTGTGTCATAACTATTCGGTTATTGCACTGAAATGCTTATAAAGCGACTGAGAACAATTTTACTTCTTTGCCTGTATTCCTTATATATCACTCTCTTACACTCTCGTCATTGTGACATACCATCGGTGTCATCTGGTTACTTCCTGAAATTTGCATATGATTCTTGAAGATCTGTGTAGTGATTTTACAGGTGATATATTTATTTTAGAGTTCGATTTCCGCGTGACTCCGAATTATCCTTAATTTATGGACATGAGTGTAGTTAGATATAAAGCACGTCTAGTCACACAGAAATTCAAACAGAAAAGAGGTGAAGATTTTGATGACATTTACAGTCCTGTAGTAAATTTTTTACAATACTAGTATATTTTTGTGGATGGACTAACTCTCAGACGTGAAAAATGCACACTCATATGCAAAGCTCAATGAGAAAATATCTATGACCTAGCCAAAGGGATTTATTGAAGTGAAAAATAAAGCGTATTTACGAGTATTACACACGACCATGTACGGTCTGCATTAAAGCGGCCGTGAATGGTTTTGTGAATTTGAAAATACTTTAGAAAAATCTAGATTTTAAGAAAGTAGTATGGTGTAATTGTGTTTATAAGAGCTCTAATGTAATCCTCTTTTATATGTAGATGATATTGTAATCTTTAGTAAAGATCAACAGTGTAATAAAGTAATCTCACAGTTTGGTAAGTTTTTCGATCGTAAAGTATTAGACAGAACTAAGAAATCTTGGAAACTAAAAAATACTTGGAATTGAATTATTAGAAAACGACAAGGGCACTTTTATTCATCAGCAAAAATATATCGAAGAAATTTTTGCAAAATGTAAACATTTTCAGATACCAATAACTTCATTTCCCACAGCTAAAGGCACTGTTCATATAAAATTAGATTGTCCGTCTACAAGTGCAGAAATTGCTGAAATGCGAAAATTACCCTTTAGAAATATGTTGGAATGTTTAGCTTTTGTAGCTAATAGGACAAGGCCCGATAACGCATATGCAGTAAATCTTATCTCAATTTCAGGAGAATCCAGGAATTAGGCATTTGGCAGCATAGTTGAAATTGCTTCGTTATCTCAATAGCACTAAATCATATAAGTTAAGCTTATTCAAAATTAAACCTCTAAATGTATATTGTTATACAGATGCTGATTATGCAAATAACAGGGATGACCGTGTGTCCATGGGTGGATTCATATTGTATTTTGGATCAAGTACCGGTAATATGGAAAACATTTAAACAAAAATGTATAAGTTTATCCACCATGGATGCAGAGTAGGGTCATGTATCAAGCATGTGCTAAAGCAAGATACCACTCTCTCAAACTTTCTACCCTCTCGCAATATGTTTCTGAAAAAAATTTCTGATGGTCCGTATTTTGGACTTGAAACTGTATATGGTTTCAAAATTTGCACTCTAGCTTCTTCACTTTTGTGTATAAGCGTCGTGTTCATATGAAAGATAATAAAACAAATTCCGGCTTCCAGATGTCCATATTCGGGTGAAAACGTATGTTAGTCAAAATTTGATGGTACTAGGTGGCCTTTTTTTATCACAGTGCGAGAAACATACATACACTTATGCAAATTCTTCATTATTTAATTGCTTTCAATAAAATACAGGGCTCTAATATTTGGTGGCAACAATTTGAAAAGTGAACCGACATTTCAACGCAAAATGCCAAAACGAAATTAATAGTCCTTCTGGGCAAAATGCCCCTTTGAACTAAAAAAAATATTGCGAAACGAAAGTCAGACATATTAATACTAATACTGGCAATTTTACTGCTTTATAAGCTTTGCTCCTTAAATCAGTTTTCCCCCAGTTCTAAAGTGATCTTGAGACCGGATTTTTAAGTAATGGCACAAATTTAGCGAAAAGAAGGTAGCTTTTTATTAGCAATAGGAATCTCATGAAGTGAAGCAAGTTCAACAGTCAGAATGGAATATTAACTGCAAAGCATTAACAACTAAACTAAAGCAAGAAACAATTAATACAGACATAAACTACCAACTCAAAAAAAAAAAAAAAAAAAAAAAAAAAAAAAAAAAAATCAGTATAATAAATAATGCTAACAATCAAACGAGAGAAGAACCAACCGTTTTCCCAAGGTCCAAGGATTCTCCTGTAAAGGAAACCACGGATTGGATCCTTTTCTGGAATCTCGCCTTTGCCTCTTCCCCCAACATCTCCCGTCCCAGTACTAATGAAGACATTGATGAAGCAATTAATCGCCTTATTAGAAAACTTCACAACTTTCTTGCAAATTCTACTACTACATGTAACACGGATCGCTATCATGGTCAACTTCCCCTGCACATCAGGAATGTTATTAAGAACTCAACAGGCTAAGAAAAAATTTTAATCGCACCTGGAATGCTAATGTGAAGACCAAAATCAATCAACTTAATCGCAAAATCGAACATCTCATCAGCGAACATAGATCAAATCTCTGGCAGAACAAGATCGGCCAACTCAATTTAGAAGATGGATCCTTTTCATTCATTCATTATAAATTGCGCCGAGATATTGCATTAAATGCAACGTGTCCGGCTCATGACAAGTATGCCCAAGGGGCACATGACATATCAATGTCTGGATCGGGTGACAGGAGTCATCAGAATTGGGAAAAAGGGGGGTGACCACAGGACGTCATAAGCTGAGAATCGAACTTAAGACCAAAGACCAGGAGAGGCAGCAAGATGTGGAATGTCTGAAATAGTGTTGTTCATGATGGGTATGTGGAGAAAAAACATGATAAATGCAAATACAATTTTATTACAAAAAATAAAATACAATAAATAAAATACAATAAAGGTGAATATATACATATACAAAATACGAAGAATTCAAAGTGCAATACGAAATAAAATTATATACAGTATATACAGAAAATAGATGATGTTGCATGGGTAAATCTGGCTATGTCGGAAAATTAGAGTCCCTAGTGAGGAAGGCCGCTAATGGTCTGATCTTGACATCTTCTGGAAACACGACATAATCGAAAACTTTAAAGTAATTCATGTGCGAGAAGTTTCTCTCCTTATCAAAAAATTTACGATTTGCATTGTGAATGAAATTCTCGACATTCTCTATTTTCAAATCCCTGTGAAGTGTTTCATTTGAAACGTAAAAATGGGCATTCGTGATAAGTCTTAAAAATTTGTTTTGTGTAATCTGTAATTTCTTGAGGTCATTTTTCGAATAGGTCGCCCAGGCTGGAGACTAGTGATGAGTCGGTACTACCGAACGGGGTATTTTGTAACGGGTACTTAGTGGTAACGGGTACTGAAAATCGGTACATCCAAGTACCCGTTACTTCAGTACCGAAATCGGTACTTTTCGGTATTCGTTACTTCTGTACCGAAACGGTATTCGTTACTTCTGTACCGAAACGGGTGCTTTTCGGTGTTCGCTACTTTGTAACGAAAATATGCGTCTCTTCTCCATATTTCGGTATTCGTTACTGGAGGATCGATGAGGGTTCAGCTCATTTCGGTTTTGCTACGAGGACAGTAGTATCTGGTTGTATTTGCGAAATGGTGATATGCGCTCCTTGTGTCCATGAATGACCTTGAAATAGGGAATGGAATGGCAAACGTGAAAGGGGGAAACTTCCGTTCCGTTCGTCACGGAGACTAGAATTTGAGGTAGTAAAATTAATTGCCTTTGTGTGCGCGGGAGGACGAGTGTGAAATAGTGGAAATTTTTCGAAAGGCCGTTCGTTGTGTGTGTGTGGGGGGGTAATAGTAGCAGTTGGAGTCACTGTCGCCGGCATTGCTCGCTTGTGATTGGAGTCGGTATAGTGAGGAGGGAAAGGGAGGGGAGCGCTAGATGATTTGCAATCCGAATTGTGCATGTTTTAATTTTTCATCGTTTGTAGGAGAAAAACTGCGTGGATCTGAAATGATTGATTTGGTAAGTTGCTGTCGTTGGATTGGTGAATGGAATCAACTACCAACTAGATTACTTCCTTTTCCTCAACATATTTTCAGCATAAATCATGAAAAATATTTTTCGTTTGCTTGCTTAATAGGGCAACGTAAATCGTATGATCCTTTTTAAGTAAATATGATCCTTTTTTTATCTCGCTGTACCTACTTCAGAAAATGTCACAGCATCTAGTGGATCACTAAGCCGATCAACATAAAATACAGACGCAATTTTAAACTTTTCTAATGAAAGAACAAGGATAACTGACCCACTTACGATAATTCTTCCCCCTTCTAAAAACAGATTTTCATCTCGCCAAAAACTAAACCCAGGTCACATGTCTAACGCAGGATTGTCAACGCCTGCTTTACCCCCCAGGACATGACGACGCTCCTCCGATAGCAAGAGAGGTGAACTTTGACCTCGCAGTCCGAATATTCCTTTTTTTTTAACTCCATCTGGAGTTTATTTGAGGGGGGGGGGAAACTATCGAATGGAATACCGAAAATTATCCGGACATGTTTATGTAAACATACATGTCCCTCCCTTTTTTCCTTTGCATTTTTTGCTCTTTCATGCCTGATTAATAGAATCATTACGCGATATTGCACTTACCCTTTTCACAGCGTAGTGCTGATTTTAGAATTTGCAGCTGGAATGAACAGCGGAAGTCGTTAATAGAATTTTTTTATGCTTATCTGACGATGCTGATGACCATCTCCCAACTTCGTCACTTTTCCCATAAAATTAATTCTTGTCTCGTACTGGTGAGTATCGGTACGTTACAGAATTGCTTAGTCTCTATCAGTTTCTTACGCCTCAGAAAAAAAAAAAATCGAATTACAAAATGTATAGTAAGAAAAGGAAATTCAGCTTGGATTGGCAGCACTTTTCCTATACTAATGAAGACGAAAAAGTTATGTGTGACATTTGTAAAGACCTTGTATCTATCAAAGGTGATTCAACAGGAAATTAAAAAAAAAAAAAAAACCATTTGCAAAGGAAGCATCCTTGTGTAAATCTGCACGAGAAACGCGCTTTGCCGAATCAAGATGTTGATGATATTGATGCCGCTCCAGCCCGTTCTGTCGTCACTAGCCCTGCAGATGGTGGGCAACCATGCGCATCCCAGCAGACTACACAACTTACGGTAGACAACAGTGCTTGTGATATTGTTGGTGTATTTTCACAAAAATCAAGGTCCAGCATAATGCAGTTTGTCCAGAGAAATACGATGGATGTACATAAAAAAAAGTAATCGATCTCGCACTGATCAAAATGGTATATAAGGATTTACAACCAATAAGTATCGTAGAAAATGAGGGATTCCGAGAATACTCAAAGGCTTTGAATCCAACCTATTCCTTACCTTCACGGAAAACGGTTTCTAAATCCTTGCTTCCTGCTGCTTATGAAGAAAAAAAGAATAATTTAAAAAACGTTCTTAGCGCTGTACTAAATATCTGTTTGACTATAGACTGTTGGAGCAACCAAAAGGCTGAAAGTTACATGGCCGTGACAGGCCATTTTATTGACAAACACATGCAAAGGAAAACGGTACTGATTGACTGCTCAATTTTTGATGAACGTCATTCAGCTAAAAATATTTCAGAAAATATCATACACATTTGCCAACCATATTTTCCGATGGAAAAAGTGTCTTTAATAGTGACTGACAATGCCAAAAATATGATTAACGCTGTCCACAGCGAACTAAAGTTAAAACATTTAGGATGCATTGCACACTCTCTCAATTTGGCTGTCACAAATTCTCTAAACGAAGTTAACGACCTTCTAACGAAAATTAGGGATATCGTGATAGTTTACAGGAGAAGTAATATCGCTGCAAAAAATTTGCGAAAATATCTGTGCTCTAGCGAGGAGAGAAAAGACTTAAATATCATCTTAGATGTGAAGACTCGTTGGAACAGCACGTTTTATATGGTAAAACGTTTCCTTGAACTGAAAGACGCTATTCGTTCTACAATGGGTTTGATGAACAACCCCCCAGAGGCTCTTGATGTGCCATAATGGGAAAGTGTCCAACATCTTTGTGATGTTTTGAAACCTTTTGAAAAGGTGACTTGCGAGTTGAGTTCGGAAAAATACTTGTCAGCAACTATGGCGCCTGTGTTAATCGGCGGACTTCAAAATATCTGTGAAAATCTGCTTAGTAAAAGTGTTAATGAACAAGTACAAAATGTGGTACTAGTACTACAACGTGAATTGGGTAATAGATTTACAACTATCGATTCAAGCGAAGACATTGCTCAAGCCGCTTTCCTTGACCCCCGAATAAAAAAATTGGGGCTCAAATGTGATGTCGCATCTGTGAGTTATCGGTAGTTGCACAAACTACCCATAATCTTGTTGAGGATGTGGAAGAGGATGATGAAGAGATAGACGAATCATCGGTTTGGTTCGAGTTTGAGTGTAAAGTTAAAGACTCTCGAACTTCATCAGCTCCCGCAGCAGACGCGGCGATCGACAAAGCTGCGGCAGAAGTGAAAAGATACCTGCAAGAGCCCATTCTTTCCAGGAAATCTGATCCACTGGAGTGGTGGGAAAAGAATAAAAATGTATTTCCTAATTTGTATGAATTATCACGGAAAAAATTAGGCCTTGTGGCTACTTCAGTGCCATGCGAAAGGGTGTTCTCTAAAGCTGGATTAATACTGAATGATCGGCGAAACCGTTTGAGTGGACAAAAGTTGAAACAACTAATTTTCTTACATTACAATTATAATATTTAATCATTTGTTGACCTTCTTAAAATTCCAACCTAAGTTCAGCTTAAAATGTTTATTTCTATGTTTATTTTCGCTGCATTATTTTCAAAACTGTTTCTGGGAGTCAATTTTTTTATGATTAATTTTCCGTTACATATTTTAAGTGGTCTTTATAAAAAGAAATAGAAGGAATTAAATGCCTAAAATTTCCATAAAGTTAAAAAATTTGATAATTTTATAACGTTTTGCACAGCCTATCAAAGTTTTATTTGTTTTAATTAAATGAAATATTACTTCATTCAAATGTCAATTTCTTAAAAAAAATATTATTTTGAAATTGTATTTAAATCATTAATATAATATAAAGCTCTACAGTTCTATTATTTACTTAGCTGTACTCACATATGTTAAGTTCTCATATCTCGTAGTTGAAAGCATGCTATCTTATTTTATAGTGTTTAAATCATCTTTAATTTAAATTTTTATATCGAATGTACTTATTGAATTCATATAATGCGATTTTGCAAAAATTTTTATTGCTTTTTGCTGTTACAGCATCCAGATATTACGTTCTCGTAGTTTTAAAGACATGCTGCCTTATTTCCTAGTGTTTTTAATAATCTTGCACTCAAAATTCTCATTCTGTTGCATTTTTGTGTTTACAGCAGTTACTGCATCCAGGTATTGCGCTCTCACAGTTTTAAACCCTTTGCTATCTTATTTTCTAGTGTTTTTTGATAATCTTCAATTCAAAATTGTTATATTGAATGTGCCTTTTAAAATCATATTGTGCGTTTTTAAAAATATTTTTAACCATTTTGCTGAAATTTACTTATTACTGTAGTACATCCAAATATATTACATTAGCTCACTTTTCAAAACATACCTCATTTTCTAGTGCTTTTGGTAATTCAAAATGTTTAAATCAAATATATATGTTTATGCATTTTTTAAATCATATTTTTTGTTTTTAAAAATATTTCTAATCATTTTGTTGTTTATTGTACGGTGCCAAATCTCCAAAAGTACAAATTTAACTCAAAATAAACCTAAATGTAATTTAAAAAGGAACAGTATAAAATTTTTGTGGAAAAGCTCTTCAACCATGTGTATATGAATAAATGTGTAAATTTTATTTTATGCCAGTATTGTACAATTAAACACACAAGGTCATTTATGTTATATTTAATATTAAAATTATACTTTTTTATTCAGAATTTTTAATATATATAGGGGAGAGTAGAGAATAAGAGATTTATCTTTTTTAAAATTTGGTAGCTTGAATAAGTTTTATTTCGCAGTGGTACTGAAGGTCATTATCTTATCTATAAGAGGGATAAAAGTTTGTGATTATTTTAATGTCTAGACCTTACGCACCCCTATGCCCTTTACTACCGAATTCTAGGTATTAAACGACTTCTGTGGTATGTTATTTATCCGTATAAATAAAAATATCATGTTAAAACAGATTGATCATTAAATTTCTGATATTTTCTTAGGAAACTGCATCCTATCGGATTGCTACACAGCTAGTTATAGTTAATTTTCTATTTTAAATTTAGTGCGACATTTTTACTAAAAAAGTTGCATCAAAATTTCTATTTTCCGATTTTTTTCCCTTTGTTTCCCTCCAACAACACAACACAGCCGGAAAAAACATAGTGTACTCTCCCTTCCTTCAATATCATACAAAGAAAATCTTCCGACGTTTTTCAAGTACGCAACTATGCTCATTTGGGGCTGTCCATAAATGATGCCACACTTTTCTGCAATATTTTGGACCCCCTCCCCCTCTTTGTCACAAAGTGTCACACTTCAACATACCCCTTCCCCCCCTTTGTCACATGTCACGCAATATTACGTAAACTTATACTTGCAGTTCAAAAACGTAGCACTACGTTATAGATCATATTTCAGACTTTATTTTTAAATTTAAACTATATGTTTTAACGACATCTGTAAATATAACAATAATAATGATTCGTGCACTTATTTGGTATGAAATAAGAGAAAAGTTTACAGCAAAAAAACATAATTAATACACAATAGCAATAAAATTACAATTTCTGCCGCTACCCTATTCTCAAAACCTACTCTAAATGCCTTTTTTTTTTTTTTTTTTTTTTTTTGCAAAGAAAGGAATGTAAGTTAAAAAAAAAAAATCACATGAAAGTTGCTTTCGCCCCAATTAAGGAAATACCTTCAAATTTTGGTAATTTTAAAATAACTTCAAAATTTAATCTGCTGATTTTAAACATTTTTATTTTAATCAAAATATAATTCCCCCGTCTTGTCACAAACTGTCACAATTTCACTAACCTCCCTCCAAGCGTGATATCATTTATGGACGACCTCTTTCACGAAATTGATAGAGCACCCATCGATTTTGCTGCACCTGCACACAAGACACAACCGAAAGCGAAAATGTTTCCATCCATCCACTTCCCGCGCCAATCCTCCCAACCCCCACTGGCCATCAAAGACAATCTACAGAAACCCAACACCAGAAACAACCCGCCGCGCTCTCCTGCTCCTCAGACACTTCCGTAGTTGACATGTTTTCTGATATTCAAAATCTTACTCCGTACAGATAAAATCAAACACGTGGTGACGTGGCGGAGTTCCTCCAGTGCGCAAAATCGTTAGCTGCGTATTTCGGTACTCCAAATCGTTACTAGGGTACTCCGGTACAGCAAACCGTTACTAGGGTACTCAGGTACAGCAAACAGTTACTAGGGTACTCCGGTACTCAAAATCGTTACTTGGGTACTCGGTACTTGAAATCGGTTTTCGGTACTTTTCAAAGTAACGGTTACTTGAGTAACGGGTATTTTGTACCGAGTACTTGTCTGTACTCGTTACTCTAGTACCGGGTACAAGAAAGTACCGAAGTTGCCCATCACTACTGGAGACGCGTAAGAAAAGATAGGTCTAATAATGGCAGTATAAATATGCCTTTTTCTTCGTAAATCAAGTTTTGAATTTCTTCCGATTAATGGAATAAGATCTCTAATAGCAGCTACAGTCTTACCTCTGACTTTTTGGATATGACCTTTCCATGTAAATTTATTATTTAAAACAACTCCCAGGTAGGTAGCCTTTTTTACAATCGGAACTTCTACGTTAAAGATTTTTACTTTATTTTCAAAAGGACTTCTAGAATGTCTTTTCCCTATAATAATGAGTTGAGATTTTTGTGAGTTGATGGCTATACGTCATTTTGTGCACCAGTGCTCAATCTCTGGTATTTTCCCCTGAAGTTTGGAAATGGCAAGTTCCTGGTTATGTGACTTATATGCAAGTGCCGTGTCATCGGTGTAGCATCCTAAATAAAAATTTGGGTCTGTGCAGATTTTTGGAAAGTCTGCTACATAGAATAAAAATAAGATAGGCCCTAAAATTTACCCTTGTGCTACTCCAGAGTTAAGTCTTCTGGGATCAGAGTTATCATTTCCAATATTGACAAAAAATTTTCTAATTTTGATGAACGAATAGATAAGCAAAATCAAATCTCTGTCAAAGTCCAGGGAGATAAGCTTGAAAATAAGCCCCTCATGCCAGACGCGTCGAAAGCTCTTAAGTTTGAAAACAAGAATACCACAGTTATTAAAATTAAGAGGTTTATTTCAAAATTATTAGTCCCTGAGGGACTAATGTTTTCATTTTGCGATTTTGCGTCGAATCACTCTGAATGTCCGTTTCACTTTTCAAACTATTGCCACCAAATATTGTATTAAAACAACGGTACCTAGAGCCATCGAGTTTCGAATGACGTAATCCTACTGCGAATATGGGCAACTGGAAGCCCAAATTTGAAATTTGGAATTTGTTTTATTATCGATTTTATATTTTGTAACGAATTTTTGATTAACAAACTCAAGAATTTCAAAGCGAGCCATGGCAACGTTGTACAGAAAAAACATTTTTATCTCCAGCGCGTGAGACTGTGAATCGGAAATTCTAAAAATGTGCTCAATTTAAAATTATTTTGCGATACTGCTCTTGAACTGAATTTTATGGTTTAAGTGCGAAGAATATGATATTTAATAAATAAAGGTAACACACAAAATGTTGAAACAAGGCCCCTTTGGACGTAATTTAAAACCTGAAACCTTTCAGATTTTTTATTTTACTAAAATTTTAAAATCTAATTAAAATGGATCCTATAACCACGCGATCTGGATTTAAACATTTAATATGCAATGAACCCTCTTATGGCGACCTCTTCCAAAATAATTTCTCAGAGTAGAAATTAACACTTGTACCGAGCATTATCTCTTTAAGACGACCACTTCCACCAAAGACCAAAATAATTAGAAACGTGGATGATCGTATTAGAGAGGATTTAATGCATTTTACAATGCACCAATGCGTAACCTACTCAGAGCCGGACCATCTAGTAGCCCATAAACGATTGGCGGCCATCTCCTTAAGACGATCACTTCCAAAAGTGACAGGCATTTCTATAGGTATAAACAAACGCTTGCACTGAATATCATCTTTCTAGGGTGGTGATCTTCACAGAATACTAAAAATCAACTAGAAACATGGATGGATTAGGATTATTCAATTATGGCAAAGCGCACGATGGCTATCTACCTAAAGGAAGGGATGCCTTCGTGGAGAATTTTCTAAGGGAAACTGACTCGTATACATATTACACATGGAGAAAACCACGAAAGTGCCCATGCAGCCAGCCCATTCGCGGTATTGGAATCTCGGACCGAACTACCAGTGTTCAGTGTCTTTACCGCTCGGCCGCTGATAGGCTGAAATCTGATGGATGGCTGATGGATATCTTAGAAAGGATTTTTACTTATAGTAGTTATATTAATTACAATTACGTGTAAAGCTTATGGAAACTTAAAAGCGGCCAAGCGGTTAAGTTGCAGAACACCCTGGTTGTTAGATCTGGGTTCGATTCCTAGCAAAGCAGTTTTCGTGGTTTTCCCCCTATATAACGTGGTTACGAGCTACTTTTCCTTAGGAAGCCCTCCACGAAGGCAACCATTCTCTTAGGCAGATACCTTTCGTGCGCTTTGTTATAGTCAATAAAATCAAACCAAATTAAAGAAGCTTATTCATTCTACTCTCCAAATTGAGCTCCAAATAAGTCATACGTGGGAGCTTTTCGTATTCATAACGTAAAACGTATCAAAACGGAAAATTAAATAAATTTAATTATTTAACTTGGTTGTCTAGAATTCCAGTTTTTAATTTATCTCTTGTTTCCAAAATTCTGAGCATGAATCATTGTGTAATAAAGCATAGACCGATAACTTTGAAATTCAGAGAACTTAAATGGCCTTTGACCACTAGCAGCCGAGAGGTAAAAATCGTTGAATATTGGTAGTTCGACTGGCGTTCAAACCATGGCGGATGTGCTGCTTACCAGGAAATTTTCGTGTTTTTCTTCATGTGTAACATAAATACGAGTCAGTTTCTATCAGACGTATGAAATAATTTTTGTCAACTACTCGCTATAAACAGTCCTCCATGAAGGCATCCATATTCACTTCGGCAGATAATCTTATGGTACTTTGCCATAACCTAAATAATCTGAATTAATGATCATGCTAATTTTTTCTCATACTGAAGCCTGTGATGCTTTAATTAATGTTTTATTTATCATAAACTGTGTTAACTGCTTTAAATTAACCAAATCAGGATTTTTTTGTGTTAGATTTTCTTTTTGAAATTTTTGACATCATTTTAGAAGCCTAAATATGTCAGACCGTTTTAGTAAGACGTATTATTTGTAACTGTTTTACATATAAGTACAGAGAATCTCATCACGGCGAACTCTAAAAGTGTTTCCTACAACATAAATAAACAGGCTTTTATACATTTGCCTCTCTAATGCAACCATCTATATAAGTGGCTTAAAAATCGCTTGAAGCGGCCGTTAGTGGTCGCATTAGAAAAGGCTCATTATAGTATTTGCATTTTTGTGGCATTTAATAACTTCAGTTACATGTCTGCCTTATAAATTATAATATTGATTTTTCAAGGTCGTGTAACAACTTTCAATATAAATTAGAGTAGTAATAATCTTTTACATTCCATTCGGATTATTGTATTCGTATGAAAGCCTTGAATCAATTGTTGATCATTATTTTGTACGTATGCTATTGCAAAAATTAAAAAAATCTTAATTATGATATTTTCCAATATTCGGGCTTTAAATGCCCAAGTTACGAGTATTTAATTTTATGCCAAGATTTAAACTTTGTACATTTACAATAAGAAGATCTTAATTCTGGAACTTTTTAATATCTGAAGCTGGTTAAAACTGGTTGAAATGTGTTGCAGTCGCAGTTCGTATGCAAAACCATTCTCGCATTGATTTGTTTTATGCTTAATTTATAGCAATTTCCTTAAGTAACCAAATTTTAGATTTATATAATTTTTAAAAATTGTGAAAATAAACAAAAAGAAAGGAGAAAAATTTTCTTTCTTACATTATAATTATTTTCAGTTCATCTTTTATGAGAATTAGTGTATTTTTCAATTTTCCTCAACTGTCAAATTTTGTTGTATTTCTAAATATCTTTAGCTTATTTACAGTCCTTGCAATTTTAGAGTTTTTATGTTAAACTCTAAAGTAGTTATTAGAAGAATTATTAGAAGCATTTGATGTAATTAATGACGCACGTCGCCCATAGATTCGCAAATTTTGAATTTCCAATATTGTTGCAAGCACTTGAGCATAAAATTCGTCTTTTCTAACAAATTGCAAATTTTAAAATTCAAAAAATTCAACTCCATCAATCCAATTTTCAGACTCAATTAAAGGCACCGAAGTTATTTAACATTTAAGAACTCTCGGTGATTTAGAACTCCCCGGAATTGGTACTCAAGAAATGATTTCAAAAATGCTCTTCTACATCTATTAATAATTGTTCTATCCCTTGAATAGCTATTCTTCTTTGGTGGTTATTTGAATCATGGCAAAGCACGGGAACTGTCTGTCTAAGAGAAAGGATGCCTTCGTGGAGGACTTGACGAAGTATGAGAAAGGGAAACTTGACTGTATTTACCTTACACATGAAGAAATAACTAAATTATCTTGCAACCAGCTTGTTTGCTGGGATTTGAGCCCCTGTCGGACTATCAGTGTTAAGCGACCGCCAGAGTCGTAGCTAGGGTTTTCAGCGCCCAGGGACAACTGAAGATTTCGCGGCCCTTACTGCTTGCCTAGGATGGAAAACATTTAATTCTATAATGTCGTAACATCAGTTTGGCGCCCCTTGGATTCTGCGCCCGGGGACAGATGCCCCCTTGCCCCCTTCTAGCTACGGCCCTGGCGACCGCTGGAGTTCTGATGAGCTGCATTATGTATTCTGCTTAAGAATATAGAACACAAATTACTGTCAGTTTTACTATATCATCAGTGTTTGGTAACTTTCCCTATGAAAATAAAATTGTTAGAAATATGAGTGAAAAGACATGTAAGTATTTTGAATTTGGATTCAATTTAATCCCCTTCATGTAACATATAATGCTGTAATTTACGTAATAGCATTTAAAATTTTTGAATATATTAACACAAAAGGATACGGCAATGCTGTTACGGCATTAGACAAAATATGTTTCGTTTACGTATATACCAATCTCTGCAGAAGGAAGAAAATTATAACCAATGCAGAAAATTTCTAAATTCAATTTCACCAGATAAATTTTACATAAAATGAAAAAAACAATTTTCAATACACATAAATAATTAATTGAATGAATGTAAATTTTTACTGCAGAATACATAAACTTATTTTCAGCTCAATGTAAAACTCTTCCCACGCAAAATTTATATTATAAGAAAAAGTTAAATGACTGTTATGTCGAATATTTCTTCACTTAGATTGCAGAGACATTCGATATTTTATGGAAGCAGGAGACTTGAAAAATGAGCAACCCCCTCTCCGGGAATCGAACCGCGGATCTCTGGAATACGCGCCCAGCGTGCAGACCACTACACCACGAAAGCACGTCAAGAAGGCTCAAGTCTAAAATTTATGCATATTTAGTATTAATTCTATATTTTGCATATTAACATTTAAAAAAATACCTGACTAAATTACTCCTGGAGGGTTGTGTATAAGCCTATGGTTTGTTTGATCAAGTGCGATTCAATACTTTACTCATTTGTAAAATATTGAATGGTGTACTCGCTTGCAAAACCTTGTGAATTTTGTGTTTCTTGAAAAATCTTCAATACTAAGTATGATTGCTAAATATTACATTCTTTTTAAGGGAGCATTATAGTATAATAATAAGAATATTTTCTTCTGGGATATACTTTTATCAATGATATGTTACTGTAGCGCAGTTTTGCTAAATTCCTATAAATCAGATCTAATTATTCTAAGCTGATTTACTAAGACTTGGAATGATGCTCAAGGCCGGCGCTAGACGTTTTGCCGCACGGTGCCTGCTTTACAACTTCAAAATTCTGCCGCCCAGCTCTTTCCAAAGTTCTAAACATTTTGCGTTCTCTCAATTCTGCCGCCCGGTGCAGCCGCACCGATTGCACATGCTCTGGCACCGGCCCTGGTGATACTAGGAATGACTAGGAGACGATTATTCAGATAATACTTATTATCTGAATTGTCATTTCCTCATAAACATGATGCTTATTAAAAATTACAGATGTTTTAATTAACAACAACCTTCAAAACTGGTTTGTTAGTAGCTTTAATTTTGACTCCATACACTTCAACAATTAAAAAAGCCAAAAGATAGGAAGTTTCCTTGTCAGCTCTTTTTGAGTCCTTTTCTAATACTGCTAAAATTCTGCATGATATTTGTTTTAGAACTTCTAAGAAATTGCTAATAAAATTTTAAATACAAAAGTTTATCAGGTTCAATGTTCCGTCTTACTTTCTTCGGGAACATGCAAGGACCTGACTCGGAACAGAGACCTTACTAAAGCTATGTTCAATAACTGTGGGAAGTAGACAGGATACACAAGAAGGGTATACAAAACCCTTTATTTTTCTCTATTTACAATAACTTCCGTAATTCGGAATACAAAGACCCACTACTTGTGGTCTAAACGTAAAAATATAAAAATAAAACTAAACTCTTAACTTTGAAATAATAAACGTGGAAGATTGGCCTTATATTAACAGGAAGCCGTATGTAGTACAGAGAACTGTGAACACTACAATACGTTTAAAGTTATCAAGAGGATTAAACCTCTGGCCTGGAAGGCAACCAGCAACTGAGTAAAACTTCTAAGGTAAGCGGCCTTGCTTCGACTAATTGCTTCCTCTATCTCGCTTGGCAAAAAGCCACAACTTAAATACTTGGCGTTCGCCAGACAGACTTTGCATAAATACTTTAACGCTTATAATTCTGGCCGGAAGTAGAAAATAAGAAGTGATAGTAAAGATTTAAAATAAAATAAACGTTAGTAAAACTTAAGATCCTTACATATTTCCCGCCAGAGTTTATTAGTTTGAAACTGAGGTCTAAAACGACCTTGTTGAAAACTTTTAGCTCTAGAACCTAACACGAGGCCAATCTTTTGCAAACATTTTTCGCTAGAAACTAGAAATTTAAAAGAAAGAAATTTGTTTTTACAATAGCAGCTCCCAGGATACGCAATTTTTTTCATCTGTACTGCATCTACACAGGAGCTTTTATTCAAATCTGGTTCCTTCCAGAGATCTGGAAGGAAAACTAGTTTAATGAAATGTTACACAATGAAATGGCAAGTAACATGTATAATTATATTTCTCTTAACATTCTTATTTCATTCATGACTATTTTAATTATCTCTCCCTGTGCTCTCTGACATGTGTTGTAAAAGAACACCAAACACGAATGTGTTTATGTCTATGTGTTCAACACTTCCTCCTACAATCAAAGCACTAACGTGTTAAAAATTCAACATACCAAGACCTCGTAACACACCCTAACTTCAACTCTAAACCCTGAGGTACCATTCTGAAAGTGGCTAACTCTGAAGTGTAGCGTCAGAGAGCCTAACTACATTCATTCAACCTTTAACACATATTCACCATGATTTAGTCTTTTTACAGTCACACGAATAAAAAAATTTTAACATTACTTTCACTTTTACCATATCACGGTATTTCTTAACATTTGAAATAACAGTTCACATTGTATATAAGAACATATTAACATGCCGTTAATTTTACACATTTGAAAACATACATTAGTAGTACATTGTTAACTTCTATTCTTTTCAAAGCAAGTGCCAATTCTTTCTACATTGAAATACTACATTTCAAAGTCTTTCAGACTAAAACTTCTTTCTTGCCAGAATGTTTTAAATAAAATTTATACAATAACTTGTACAATATTTAAGTATTTACACATCGCTATTATACATCAACTTTAGTTTTACGCGCGAGTAATTGAAAAACATAATACCAAAATCGGCAACAACTCATTTCTCGCCCTTTAGGCGATAAAGGTAGACCTCGCATGAGATAAAACTTCTTGAAATCTGCCACATGCAGTAAGAATGAAAGATTAACTTAAATTTTCAAAGTAACATAAAATTTTACTTATCTTTGTGATATTCGGACATTCTTTTCTGGGCCCAGTCCTGAAAGGTAGTGCAGATTGTTGTTTGATTTATCCTCCTTCTTGTACGGGCTCGCCCTTCAGTGCCTTCCTCTAGATGCTTTCTTTTTTCTCCAGTTCGGTCACCCTTGAATACCTTCTTTTTCGCCTCTGCCTGTGGTCTTGGCCGTTTGATGGCAGCTGGTCTTGGCGGAACCGGGAAACTTCTTTCGTGTTCCTGCTTGGACCTCGTTGCTGGCCGTTCAAATATTCCTTGTAACTTTTCCTCCGCCGCTGATGGCCCTTCCGCAGTTCGGCGACATTTGCTGCGGAGAGTCCTCTCCGATGAGTAGATCTTCCGTTTTAGAGCCGGGTTATAGTTGCCGTCATTTCTCCTGGCTCTCTTTGACGTCGTACTTCTCCCTTCTTCATTCTGGGGGTGTTCGTGAGCTCTCTTTTCTGGACGGTGGAACGGCTTCTTTTTCTTGCTACCTTCAATTTTTCCGCGGGGAAACGTTTTTTTCACTTTCACCTGCCTCTTAATGGCTTGCCCTTCTACTTGTCTTTGTTCCACCTCTGGAGCTTGTGCCTGCCGTGCCTGCTGTGCCGGATCCTGCAAAAGATCTTTGAAAATTTGCATTTTATTACTATCATAGTAGGGTTTGATTTGATCAATGTTTGCGGAGCAGGTTTTACCATTTCTAGCTTTTAACACTACTACAGCGTGTTATTTTTTCTATGACATATGGTCCTTCAGATCGTAGAAAAAATTTGGCAGTTTTATCTTCTGGTGCTGAAGAAAGTGAATGCTTAATTTTTAAAACTTCATCCCCTACTTTATAAGTTACTCCCCGTCGTTTCAAGTCATAATATAGTTTTTGTTTTCTCTGTTCTATTTCAGTATTCTTCTTTGCTTCCTTAATTAGTTTTTCTATATCACCCATTTTAAATTCTGGGGCTCTTTGTTGCACATAAAATAATTTATCTAACGGCGTTATAATCTTTCTGCCTAAAAATAACTCAGCAGGAGTTTTGCCCGTTGTATCATGTTTTGCGGTCCTAAGGGCGAAAGCAAATTCATTGACATAGTTATCCCAGCTTTTATGAAAATTTTTAACATAACTACGGATAATTTTCACTATATTTCTATTGACCCGTTCCGCTATATTTGATTGCGGCCGATACGGGACCATTTTTAAATGACGTATGCCCAGTTTTTGGCACATGTCTTCAAATACATTACTTACAAATTGAGGACCATTATCCGATATAACTTTTAGGGGCGCCCCGTATTTTAAAATATATTTATTTAAAATAGAATCAGTAACTAAATTCGCGGAGGCTCGTTTTAGGGAACAATTTCGGTCCACTTACTAAAATGATCAACCATAACAAGGAGATAGCGACTTTTATTTAACTGACTTTTTGGGAAAGGGCCCAATAAATCGATGCCAATTATTTCATTTGGAAATTCGGATTTAATACTATTTAGAAACCCGGCCGGGCGGAAATTAATATAATTAACTGCTTGACATGTTGGGCAGGACTGGACATAGGCCCTTGTTAACTTTTGCAGTTCAGGAAAATAGACTGCCTCGCGTACGCGTTGGATAGTTTTTCGAATACCAGCATGAGAAGCTAAAGGGCTGTCATGGAGCTCCTGCAGGATATTTAATCTAAGACTAGCTGGGATAACAGGTCGAAATTCGTTGTTGGAATTCGTAGATTTTGTATAAAATAATAGACCATCTATTAGTTCGTAATGGGTCGCCCTATTTCTTATCGCCACAATATCTTGGTGGCTAAAATTTTCAGGATCCTTTAAATACTCATAAATGCTTCCAAACTCAGGATCCTTATCCAGTTCGGTTATTACAGTTTCTCGGGAATTTATTGTACATGCTGTGAGCATTGCCACCTTTACGGTATTACCTTCTTCATCTATTTTAATTCTGGATAGGGCATCTGCTACGATATTTTCCTTTCCGGGGGTATGCTTGATTACCAGATTATATTCTTGTAGCTTGAGTGCCCATCTTATTAACCTCGGGGATAAGTTTTTCCCTGAGTACAATCTAGTTACCGCCGCATGATCAGAGTACACTGTTAGTGGCGCCTTTCCAAAATAGACTCGGAACTTTTGCACTGCTAACAGAACTGCAAGTGCCTCTCTCTCGGTCGCGGAATAGTTTCTTTGTGTTTGATTTAAAGTTCGGCTAAAAAATGCCACGGGCTGTTGATTTTGCGAAAGTACCGCTCCTACCGCATAATCCGCAGCATCCGCTGAAATTTCTAAATTCTCATCTTTTCAGGAAATTTCAACACAGGGGCTTGCGTTAATGCTTGTTTTAATTTTTCGAAAGCACTATTGGATTCGGCCGTCCACGAGAATCTTGCCTTTTTCCTTTTTAATTTTAACAATGGTTCAGCAATAGCTGCAAATTTTTTATAAAGGACCTATAATATGAACAAAGTCCTAGAAAAGAAGAGAGCTTCTTTGCCGTGTTCGGAGTCGGATACTTTTGTACAGCGATTATTTTTGATTCGTCTGTCTCGATTCCTTTTTGAGATATTTTGTAACCTAAATATTTTAATTCAGGCGCTGCAAATTTGCACTTTTCGACATTAACTTTTAGACCGGCCTCATTTAATAAAGAAAATACCTGTCTTAAATCCTGTACATGTTGGTCGAGATTATCACTAGTAATAATGTTATCGTCTAAATAGATAAATGTGGACTTTCCAAGAACAGGTCTTAACACAATGTCCATACCTCGCTGAAATGTTGCCGGTGCCCCTGAAAGGCCAAACGGCATACGCAAAAATTCATAAGTGCCAGACTTGGTTATAAAAGCAGTCTTAGGCACGTCCTCAGGTCTAACCCCTATTTGAAAATAAGCAGTCGTTAAGTCTAAAGTCGTCATATATTTGGTGGATGTTATGTTCCTTAGAATTTCTTCAATAATAGGTAACGGATATACCGGATATTTAGTTATGGAGTTTAATTTACGGTAGTCAATTGCGAATCTCCACCTTTTTGGATGTGTCAAAGGATAGTCATTATTTTTCTTACATAAAACCACCGGGCTAGCATAACTACTTGAGATGGGCGTTATGATCTTTTTACGTAGCATATCGGTGATATGCCATTCTATAATTTTTTCCTTATTCTTATCATACCGGTATGCTTTGTGGCGAACTGGCATTGAATCTCCGGTGTCAATACTATGGTTAGTAACCTGAGAAAATCCTGGAATATCACTAAATAACGAAGCAAATTCACTTACCACTTGTCGGATTCTTCCTTGCTCGTCATTAGGCAGGTGGTCAAGATTTAACATCGGCGGTTCAGCCTTTCCTTCACGAACCGGTTTCATCGTCAGCTTAAGGGACGCTTCATTAAAATCCAGCGTTGCTTGTGCCTCTGAAAGAAAATCTATTCCTAAAATAATATGTGCTTGCAGATTCTTTACTATGAAAAACATCACCTTTTCTTGTTTGTCCTTGATACGGACATACAGCGGTAATTTACCTATACACTTACATTTTTCTCCTTGCGCCGCTAACACTGTCGTATTATCCGAATTATATATACGGTATTTACGAAAATACTTCCTAAACAATCTTCTGCCACACAGGAACACTGCGCGCCTGTATCCAGGACTGCGGTGGCTGGGATATTATTCACCAACACTTCAATCTTCGGAAGAGTCAAATTTTTCACCATTACTGTATTTAACTTGAAGGAAGAGGGGTTTTCGTGGCCTTCGGATTTCCGCACCCTCCCGTCAGCAGAAATCCGTTTTAGTTTAAATTATTTTTCATTTCCGTGCTTTCCTTCTTTTTCCACTGGCCTTGAGACTTTTTTCCTGGATTGCTATTGAACTGTCCACGTTCGCCGGCTGTTTTTGAATGCTCGGGTTTCCTTGCCCACTGATTCACTTTGCTTCCGTAGCCGTGTGCTTGAGTTTGCTGTAGTCTTGGCGCAAAATTGGTTTTGCTGTTGATATTGGCGTCTTCTTTCAATGTCCGCCGTTCTTCTACTTTCAAACTGGATTGCTAGCTCAAATAACTTTTCTAGTGTAGTCGGATTTCTTAATTCAATAAAGTCTTGCACTTGGGGCAGTAACTCGACAAAATCACTTGAATTATCTCAGGATCCGGGCGGTTTCCATACAAGAGTTTGAAGACGTGAATTTTTCTTAAAATAAAGCTTGAGAGGTTTTCGATTCTTTGCTGATATATACTGAAAAGTTCCGTTTCTAATTTCGCACGATCCCTTACCACAGGGAAGGCTTTTACTAGGGCAGTCTTGAAATGTTCGTAAGTATAGGTGGGACTTCCTGCTTGACCCAAGAGACTTCTGCCTATACACTTGAACCAGTTAAGCGCTTGGCCCTTCAAAGCGCTGGTAGCTAAGGTAACTTTTTGAAATTCGTGCACGGGGTAGAGCATGAAGTGGTCATTCAGTTTTTCCAAAATACTGGTTACCGGTGAGTTTCCATTAAATGTTGCTTCTGGTTTCATCGAAGCGCGCGTGGTCTGGACGATGTAACCAAATCCTTCCAGGGCGGCAGCTGGCATTTCTGGATTCTGAGCCACTTCTGCAGGCAGCACAGGTTCTTCTTGAAACTCGGCCATGATTATTCTTCTTCGTTGGGCGCCACTATCAGGTTCAATGTTCCGTCTTACTTTATTCGGGAACATGCAAGGACCTGACTCGGAACAGAGAGCTTACTAAAGTTATGTTCAATAACTGTGGGAGGTAGACAGGATACACAAGAAGGGTATACAAAACCCTTTATTTTTCTCTATTTACAATAACTTCCGTACTTCGGAATACAAAGACCCACTACTTGTGGTCTAAACGTAAAAATATAAAAATAAAACTAAACTCTTAACTTTGAAATAATAAACGTGGAAGATTGGCCTTTTATTAACAGGAAGCCGTATGTAGTACAGAGAACTGTGAACACTACAATACGTTTAAAGTTATCAAGAGGATTAAACCTCTGGCCTGGAAGGCAACCAGCAACTGAGTAAAACTTCTAAGGTAAGCGGCCTGCTTCGACTAACTGCTTCCTCTATCTCGCTTGGCAAAAAGCCACAACTTAAATACTTGGCGTTCGCCAGACAAACTTTGCATAAATACATTAACGCTTATAATTCTGGCCGGAAGTAGAAAATAAGAAGTGATAGTAAAGATTTAAAATAAAATAAACGTTAGTAAAACTTAAGATCCTTACAAGTTATACTCAATTTTAAGTCTGAAATTAATTCAGACTTGAAAGCTCTTGAAACATAGAACTTGAGCTCAAAACAATAAGAATAGAATTTTGCATTCATTTTTTTTAATTATACGATTGTTGCTTCATTGATAACAATGTTATAAATAGTTCATTTAGAATTACACTACAATTGCTGCATTAGAATCCATATTTCTTACTAATTATTTAAAAATGAAAAATGAGAACTATAATATTTAAATGTACTTTTTAATCTCCAAAGTCATAATAAAGTTTTCTCATAAATATTAAATTGACTGTTTTCAACAGTTTTCACCTCTTCGTCAAGAAACATTTCTTTTAAGGTCCTAATTAAAAATTACAGAACAGCAGAACATAATCTATCTCACGAAATTTGCTAAAAAAAAATCTTTCGCATTAATTTTGAATTTTATTTAACTCAAATTTATTCAATATTTCGAGTTCTGCATAATCGAATTATCGGTATCCTTCTAAAGCTACAAAATGTAATTAAGAAGCTCAGCTTCGTTTTTAATGATTCATTTTACCACGCCACTGGGGGGGGGGGAATCTGAGTTTTCAGATTTTCAATTACGTCCAAAGGGCGTTTTTTTTATGTTTTGTGTGTTACCTTTATTTATTAAATATCATGTTCTTTGCACTTAAACCATAAAATTCAATTCAATAGCAATGCCGCAGCATATCTTTAGATTTTCCGATACACAGTTCCGCGCGCTGGAGACAAAAAGGTTTTTCCCACCCGTAGAGTGTTGCCATTGCTCCCTTTTAAATCGCTGAGTTTGTTACTCAAAAATTCGTTAAAGTTTTGCAAAATATAAAATCGATAATAAATCAAATTCCAAATTTAAAATTTGGTCTTCCACAGGCCCATATTCGTAGGAGGATTACGTCATGCAAAATTCGATGGCTCTATATACCGTTGTTTTATCGCAATGCGAGAAATATACATACATTTATGCAGATTTTTCATTATTTAAAGGAAAATCTGAAAGCTTTCATATTTCATATTGCGCCCAAAAGGATTTTTTTAACGTTTTGTGTGGTACCTTTATTTATTAAATATAATGTTCTTCACACTTTAGCATAAAATTCAATTCCACAGTAATATCACAAAATATTTAAAAAGCGCAAAATTTAAGAATTTCCAATACACAGTTTCGGGCGCTGGAGATACATTTCTTTTTTCGTACAGTGTTCCCGTTACACGCTTTTAAATCGATGAGTTTGTTAATTAAAAAATTCGTTAAAGTTTTGCAAAACTGGGAATAGCTAATAAAACAAATTCCAAATTCGGAATTTCAAGTGCTCATGTTTGGTTGGAGTACTACGTTATTCAAAATTGGATGGCTCTAGGTACTGTTGTTTTTTGAAAATGCGGAAACATTCATGCATTTATGCAGAATCATCATTATTTAGTTTCTTTAAATATAATGCATGGCAATAATATTTTGTAGCAACAGTTTGAAAAGTGGATCAACACAGAAAGTGAAACCACGCAAAATGTCGTTTTGAGATTAATAGCCTTTTGGGTCTAACGCCCCTTTGGGCTAAAAATAAATAAATAAATAAATGTTAAATTAGGAAGTTAAAAATCGGAAATAGCAACATTTAACCGATAAGAAAGTCAGAACTCCTAACTACCTCGCTCGAAAAATGCAATTTTGAATAAAATGATAATTTTGCTTCTTTATTAAATAATTCTTATAACAGGGCTTGCATGAATGGATTATATTCTACTACAAGAAATTTTTTCATACCAATAAATTGCCACAGTTAGAGACAGAAAGTACAGTAAACCCTCTCGAAGATGACCACAGGTTCATAAGATTTTGGGCTTTTGCTAATTAGAGAAATAGCTCTCAGCACCGATGTCCAAGTTCTCAGAAATACTTATTATCATAGGAAGATAATCACCAGAAGAAAGTTCATTGTTCACATTCTGAAGTGCATTATTCTATAAATGAAAGTACATTAAGCCGATTCGATTGCGTGTATGGCCGTATCTATTTATATATAGGAAAAATTTTAATATAAAATAAATATAGTGTAAAATGTATGTTACCGTTAAAGCGTATATTTATTTCCTCGAATAAGTAAGTATTTGGCGGGGGGAAAACTAGCCAAGCCGGTTTAGCTAATTACCGTAATTTCCGGAAAAAACGCTGCGGCGTTTATATGTTTAAAACTTAAATTTTCAGCGGGTGCGGCGTTTCTACCCATGCAGCGTTTAGGTGCACTAAAAATAAAATATTTCCTATGATGGTCATTGTACATAGTTTGGATGGCCTTGTCATTGTGCGTAGACTGGTGATGTTCCCACACAAAAGACCACTCAGTTAATTTTTGCGAGCTTTATTTTGTCTACATTCTTTCCCTTGAACGGACCTACATGCCTTATTCACCCTAAACGAGATCTCAGAACAATAACATTTTTCCCCCTTTCAAATCAACATTCTCATCAGTTTGAATAGTCTCTCTCCTCTGCCATTCGATGAATCTTCCAGGACCCATCCTCTCCCCACCCCTGCCTTTTCTGCAATTTTTTTCAAAGGCGAACACGACTCCACCTGCCTCGCAATAACGAACTCTGCCGTATTTTCCCTTCAGCATGAATGGATTTTTTCTTGGCATTCTGCCAAATACAGATCCCATCAGTTTGGGTACAAGTACTTGTTGGATAGTTTTTAAGTAAGAAGGGAGCGGAAAATTTTTGAAAATGTCTCTAAACGGCACAGAAGCTATACATTTCTTACCTTTAATTTATTTTTGAGTTATGGTTTCATTTCATGCATTTTTCTTAACTGGTATGCATATATCAGGACTTAGGTTGAGTTTTTGCATCTATACGGCCCACGACGATGTCACGCGCAATTTAATCTATTGCGGCGTTTACGCTGATGCGGCGTTTCTGTGTAATTTTAATTTTTTTCCCGCCATTTTTCTCGAGTGCGGCGTTTACGCTGATGCGGCCTCTCTTCCGGAAATTACGGTATTTAAAAATAACTATATTAATTAGTATAGAATATAATATTCTATAAACTAACCAATGATAAATGCCGCCCAGACGGTGTAGCGGTTAGGGGAGCCAACTGCGATACCTAACCGGCTTGGGTTCGAATCCAGGGGAATTAGTTTTAATTGTCCGTCCCTTCATAGGAGGCAAAGGTGGCCCACCTATTAGGTGACTGCATAATAAAGTGACAACTGGTCAAGTCGAAGTCGGCTGAGGGACCATCATTCATATTTATTAAAAAAAAAAACTTAATAACAAACAAAAATCTCAAAGGTTTCAGGTTTTAAACTACGTCCAAAGCGGGCGTTTTTTTTTTTTTAACGTTTTGTCTGCTACCTTTATTTATTAAATATCATGTTCTTTGCACTTAAACCATAAAATTCATTTAAACAGCAATGTCGCAAAAGAATTTTAAAAAGAGCATATCTTTAGAAGAATTTCCGATACACAGTTCCGCGCGCTGGAGATAATTTTTTTTTTCGTATAGTGCTGCCATTCCTCGCTTTTAAATCGTTGAGTTTGTTAATCAAAAATTCGTTAAAGTTTTACAAAATATGAAATATATAATAAAACAAATTTCAAATTTGGGCTTCCAGATGCCCATATTCGCAGGAGGATTACGTCATTCAAAATTCGATGGCTCTATGTACCGTTGTTTTATCACAATGCGAGAAATATGCATATATTTATGCAGATTTTTCATTATTTAATTTCTTCGAATATAATGCAGGACTCTAACATTTGGTGGCAACAGTTTGAAAAGTGATTCGCCGTTTATAATGATTCAACGCAAATCGCAAAACGAAAAGAATAATCCTCCAGGATCAAAGTCTCTTTAGACTTTAAAAAAAAAAAAAAAAAAAAAAAAAAAAAAAAAAAAAAAAAAAAAACCTAATGAAAAACCGTTAAAGTAAGAAAAAAAATGACACTATAAAATATCTGTCGTTTTATAAATTAACTGATGATAAACCGTTAGTGTTTAGAAAATTATATTTCATATTACGGATAGATTAAATAATAACGGAATGCATAATATAATATTATTGCTAGATTCGTTAAACCGTAATAAAAAATAACACACTATACTACGCCAATAGTTCTGTTTAGCAGCTTTCGCGTGCCGTCTTTACTGACAATTCGTCATTTATCAACACTTTAATGTGAACAAGCTGTTAGCTTCCAGTTAGGGATGGATGAAATTTAGTTTAAAGACCCGCAATCATTATTTAACAGAGAAGAAACATTTGCTCCCCGTGAATTCTTTCCTTCCGGGTGACGTGGATCGGTTTCCTTAAGGAAACGGGTGAAGCAAACCACGGGGGAGAACGTACGATTTTCCCGCAGGCAAGTTGGAAAAATCTGCTATCGAAATGACCTTGCTCAGCTGCAGCCAGCTCAGCGTCTTACCCTTAAAACCTCCCTCAAGAGAGCCCGCTATAACCCTGCCCGTTTGGCAGGATTCCCCATCTCCAATCGGCGACATTATTTGGCGAGATTTTAGAGTTCCTTTTTTTCCGTTCCTTATTTTCCGAGTTATATTTTTTCCGTTCCTTATTTTCCGGGGACATTCTTTCCGTTTCCCTTTTTTCCGGGTGACATTTTTTCCGCACACCAAGGAAAGCATACATTCTGGAGTTAGCAATTGATGCTTACGAATGAATTCCCCCTCCAGATTATTAGTCTAAAAAAGAGAAAAAAAATCAATCCGCCTTTAACTTTGCCATTTTGGAATGTTTCATATTTCTAAAACCAAAATTTTCCCGTCCCTATACCCTGCTTTCTGGTGCGACTGCACCGTCGTTTTTTACATTGTGAGAACCATACATTCAAACATTCTAAGTAACGTTGTTTCGTCATAGTGCGAGAAACATACATACAGTTATGCAGATTCTTCCTTATTTAATTTTTTAAAAAATAGTACAGGGTGAAATTATTTGGTGGCAACAATTTGAAAAGTGATACCCCGTTTATAGTGAACCAACGCAATACATGTTATATTAAATTGTAAAAATCATTCACATTAATAAATTCAATTTCAAGCTTAATATTAGTCTTGATTTTTGGACTTGGGTTTAATGGAAGATTCAATATATGAACAGATTCAATATATGAACAAAATTAAACGCTTCGGAATGATATATTATGAAAATTTCGAACTGCAAATAATATACCACGTTTCCCCTTAATTTGCAAAGGTCATTCGAAATTAAGTATCAGAATCCTGTTTAGTTACTTCTTTATTTATACTTGGAAAATGTGTCTATTAATTATTCGATCATAATAACAAAGTATATAGAAATAAATTAATATATAAAATATTTACATTATAATAAATAGTTACAATTAATTTTCACTTCCACCCCCCGTGAATTGGGATTACAAAGGGAGAAACCTTTCCTTCAGGGGGTCGCCTTTAAAAATTTTCCGGTAAGAAACTAAAAAATACAAAGGAACTTTTCCTATTTTCTGCTGACTACTATGCCTGAACTGAGGTAGGTCACGAAGTTACTATTTGATAGTCGAATGATGGAATATTAACTTTTGCAAACACTGAATTTAACTGTTTCATGTGCTTCCAAGGGCCCCTTTTCTGCGTCTTATACGGAACTGCGTCACTGCACCATATAGGAAGAGGGCCCTTAAAAACTTAAAAGAAGACGAATTCTATTATATTAAAATAAGAATTCATAGTAGTACAAACTCTAAAAATAAAAATGAAAAGCGAAAGGGAAAAAGATACTTTTAACTTTAAACATGTAAATGTAGTTCAGCAGGACATTTAAGGGCCCCGTAAACCTTTGGGCCTCTATGCAACGGCATTCCTTGCATACCCTTATTTACGCCACTGGTTGCCTCTTCTAAAAAGCGACCCAGAGCAATCTTACAACCTGATTATGCTCAACTACCTTTCAAACGGCGTCGGTATTGGAATACAGACGCCCAAGTGGATGCTTACCTCTCGCTCCTAAACCCCAACCGCCCCCGCGTTAACAATGCGTAAGGGCATTGACCGGAGGAACCCTGTTCTTTAACTCTTTAAGAAGAGTCTTCTAACGTTTCTTTAACAAGAGACAACTTATCTCCGCAGCCGCACGCGACTGCACTTAATTTCTCAATAGCTTCTTAAAAGCTTCTTTTCCAGCCGCTAAACGGGTTGCTTTCGACCCTCCCCCTAAGGGGGCTTTTAACGTCGCACTAAATACATAGATATAGTAATACTATAGATCGCGCATCTCACAGCGAAACTTGATTCCAAGCGAGAGAGTTGGCAACAGCCATGAGAGTGGCAAAAAGAAACGTAAACACAAGGGCGAGTTGTTGGAGGTTTTAAATTGAACTATATGTCTCAGAATAATGAAAATTTTAATTATTGAAATACCGTCTTAAATCAATGGTGTCAGTACTTATTCTATTTGAAAATAACGCTTATTAATATCAGAATTACGTGAAATACAGCAGTTGTGATATTTGCCGTAATGTACCAGCTATGAACAGAATTCAGAAGAGATGCATTAATGTTATCAGTAAACAACGGATAGAATAAATTTCAGACATTTCTTAAATATCTTGTTTATTATAAGGAATATATTTGTAAGACTTAGTTTAAAATGTATTACTTAAGTATTGTGTATTACAGCAAACTCATATTTCAGACTTCGTGTTTTTTCGTGCTATATTGTCATACAAATGAAATCTGGAGATAAATATAATTTGAACTCATTAATATCACCTAATAATTAATGCAGAATAATAAAAATAGCTGATTTTAATTATACCCTAAAATGTTCCTAAGTAAACTACCAAAAATGTATTGTAAATAAATGTGATATTTATCCTATAGCTAGAGATATGATTTGCTTTTAATGCTATTATTTCCGGATATGTTATTTTATGCCTATTATTGTGAAATTTTTTCTGAATGATGTCATATAAAGATTTTTTTTAATGAAAAATAGGTAAGTTATGAATTGCAGTTTCTCAGTGGATTATTAATATAAATAAGCTTCTAGTTAGTTGAAAAAAATAGCATGTCAACAACAAAATATTTTTGAATATTTGCAGTCGCAAAAAAAAAAAAAAAAAAAAAAAAAAAAAAAAAAAAGAAAAGAAAAAGAAAAAAGAAAAAAAAAAAAAAAGAAAAATCTGAAAATTTTCAGATTTTATATTATTCCTAAAGTTTTTTTTTTTTTTTAAACATTTTGTGTGTTACCTTTATTTATTATTAAATATCATGTTCTTCGCACTTAAACCACATAAAATTAAATTCAAAAGCAATATCACAGAATATTTAAAAATAGCATATCTTAAGAATTTCCGACAGATAGTCTCGTAATGCGCTGGAGATAAAAATGTTTTTCTTTTGCTATAGTATTGTGATTGCTCACTTTGAAATTGTTGAGTTTGTTCCAAAACTCAGGCTACCAGGAGGTTCGAGTTCAAGATTATGTTATTCAAAATTTGATGGGTCTAAGTACAATTGCTTTTTCACAGTGTGAGAAATATACATACATACATGCAAATTCTTCATTATTTTATTTTTTTTTAATATAATACAGGGCGATAATATTAGGTGACAACAACAATTTAAAAAGGTGATAACCCATTTATAGTGAAACTGACGCAACATGCCATTTCAATATGCTTTTTCATACAGGTGACAAAAGTCCATGTGTATGATACAATATACACCATATCCATGTAAAATACCTCATACGGTACTTCGTATCCATGATATATAAGGCTAACCTAAATTACTATAGGCCCACTCGACTGAATTGCCATAAACAGGTTACTTCTTGTTTTTTATCATAGATGCTAGTGACTGTTTTACGTGAGACATTTCTTTCAAATATAAAAAATCAAGAGAAATTCATTTTAAAAATATTTTTTTATCAAAAGACTGAAAACTAACAAAATGGTGTGCTAAAAACACCACATATCTATACATGAACCTATTTGGATTCCTAAGGAAATTTATGTAGTGACATAAAATGGCACAATAACACCACCACACAGCAACACTCAAAGCCACCTGGATTTCTATGTAAGTTAATTTATGAGGTGATTTATTCATCAAGTTAATGACTATTTAATGCCTTTAAGAAGTTTTGGCTTAAAGAATTAACCGCCTTAAAATATAATGAATTTGTTTGCCAGATATAATCTCAAACTTTAAGCACATATTAGTTTAAATTTCTGTATGCTACATTTGTAGTATATGGTGAGTACTGAAAACACATATTCTTTCAAACTTCCTCTAAAACGACTGCTACAAATATGGTGGGATCATAACCAAATTACAACATAAAATAATATTGAAGCAAAATAAGTCATTTCTTTTATTTAGTCTGATAGACTTCTCAGCACAAAATATGAAAACTTAAAACACTTTTTAATCATAAATATGTAATAGACCATTTAATGGAACATTGCACAAATATTATTAATTTGTTCAAAATACACCTTTAATTAATTTAATTTACATGTTGAAAAAATGCTTTGTTCAAAAGATATTTTAAAGCCAAAATTAAAATTTTAATGTAGTTCTGATAGCATTTAAAAAAATATGATATATTAAAAAAAAAAATCATTAGCATGGAATGAATCTCAGCAAGTACCATATGTTATATAAAATTTTAGTACTTTTCCATTATACAGGTGCCACAAAAAATATAAGATACTTTGTATTATAACAGCATTAATGAATCTTAGATTCATTAACTGCCTCCTACTCATCTTTAGGTATCTTGCAGATTGTGAAATCCATTTTTTTTTCTATAAAAATATACTTTTAGTCAAATAATGTTTATATAATCTATGTAATATAAATAATGTTAAAGTCATCTATCAAATTATGTTTTGCACAGTTCTAAAAATGGTTGCATATCATAACGTGAATATTTGGCTGTTTCACTCGTAAAATCGAGATAGTTCATCTAATCACATTGTTGTCGTCTTCGGCATGTTATCACATATTTTAGCAATGTTTTTTTATTAGTACCCATATAACAGTAAAGTACCAAAGGAAGAAATATGTTCTGTATTTATTTGATAACAGGGAGGAGTAAAACATATATGCAACATTTAGAAACGCAAAGTCCTGCAAATCATTACAATGTTTATAGACACTAACTAGTAAGACAATCATAGATAACATTTGTTCACACTTTAATATTAGCAATAACTTTTACATTCTAATTTTTCAAGCATTCAGCCAAAACAGATTTATTATTGGTGCCTTTAATACAAGGTCACGCAAAAATAAACTTGATTTAGCATCTTGATCTGTGACCATGTTCTTTCTGCGGTCTCTGCCTCCAGCAGCACATAAAGAAGTTAACCTTTAAATTTAGTGAAATTAAAAGTTCAAAAAAGCTCTTTCCTTCCTGCAAAGAATTTTGAGGGACTAATTGCTATTGTTAAATCTGATTAACTGGAGTAATATGAAATGTTTACATACATACATAATTCATTGATTTTTAAACAGCACTAACTTGGTACATTTTTGACGAATATTTCTACCCTTTAATTTGATATTGGCAATTTTTGTGAGATGGTGGAAACGAATATTTAAAAATTCATTTACTATAGCTTTTGTAAGTGAAACAATGTGATTTTCAGGAAATGAACTTTCTAACACATGGACTGAAAGAGTCTCAAAAAATGATTTACCTAAACTAAACTTTAACACTTTTAAACTTAATTTTGCTTTAATGTTACCAGATGGTAATTTTCCCTGATTCATGTTTAGTTCTTGTCTAATCAATTTCTCTACAAAATTGCAAATTGTCACCACATCTTGTGACGGCTTTATTAAACCACCTTTATCTTTATGTTGCAAAAAAGTATCATTCCTCAAGCTCTCATTTTGAAGATAAAGAGCTTCTGAACAATCAGGACATTTAATCTTTTTTACAAGTTTTCTGACGATATAACCTGCGATATAAACAATAATACTATTTGTATATTCAGAAAGTTGCGAGTAGCTATCAAGAAATTCATCGTCTGCACTGTCAAAATTCTCATCATCATCTACAAAATTATATAATCTCTCAGCTGTTATATTTTTAAATACTGTTTCAGTTACTGATGGTAAAACAGTTAGACAAGGTAAAAGCTTTGTATTGTCCTGAGATGTAACATTGGCAGACTTGCTTGATTTTATGTCATTCTGCACTAATAACTGTTTATATGCAGCACGAAACTGTACCGCAGATGGATTATTGTTCCAATCACCTCGTTGGCGAATACGGGAAAAAAACATCTCCAGGTGATCTTGGCTCATTTTGTAAGTAGCTATATATTTCAATTTATCACTTAAAACCAAGTCTTCAAAAATACCTTTTAAGCTTTTTGAGAGGCATAAAAATCCAATAACAGGAGTTTTACGTTGTGTTTCATATAAATACTTACCAGTTTTTAGGTCTTTCAGTTTAAGTAAATAATTTTCACAGTCTTCTAATAAGGGTTCCCAAAAAGTCTGATTGGAGATTTTTAAAGCTGCTTTTGAGCCTTTTGATAATGGATTTTTTGAGTTACATATATCAAACAAATTATTTATTTTTAAGAGAAACTCTACAGTTGATTCACAACCTTGAAACTGAGGAAATTTTAAGAAATTGTTAACATACTCAAGTGCTTCTGCAACTGATCTACTAAATACTTGAGCGGCTAAAGAAACTTTCATTTTATTACTATAAAAATTCAAATGCGAACTATTCAATTTATTTCCTAAATGTAATCCTTCAGCATTCTGAAGAGAATTTAAATCCTGAATATACTTCCACTGAATTAAATTCCCATTTTCAGCCATTAACAAGCGTTCCGCAAAAACATTACGCATCAATTTTAGCATATGACATGCATCAGGTATCACATATACATTTTTAGAAGGATTAGCTGGATTAGCAAAATATGGTTTGATACTTAAAGCATTTTGTAATTTTGCGCCTAAAAATTCAGCTGCTGAAAAGTTCGTAGATATGCCATCAAATGTTATGGATATTACATTCACATTAACATCATTCAGAATATGAATAGCTTGTCTAATCAAGTTTGCTTTTTCATCAGCATTTATGCTATCAATCAAAAAATAAGCAATTGGAATTGACCATGGTACATTGATACCCACAATAAAAAATACTAGAGCTTCTTTAGCTTCAATAAGCTGACTGTTACAGATATTTTTACCAAATGTGGCATACCCAAAAAATTCTTTACCATCCCAATCTACATGCTTTCTTATTGACATTTCATCAAATATAAGAGCTACATAAACTTCATAATTTATTTTATCAACTCTTTCTCTTATAGCAGATAGAGCTTCTTCAGTGAAACCAGGACATCCATTGATGACATTATACCATCTTCTAATTGTGGTAGGATGTGGTAGTGATGGCATCAAAGTCTGCCTACAATATTCATAGGCTTTTGGAGAATAAATAAAGAGAGAGAGAGCAAAAGATTTTAATTCATTGCCAAACGACTTGGTCTTCTTTTTCAAAACCTGAAGACTAAGTTCACTGAAGTTTTGTTCTAGCAGTTCTGCAGTTTGACAATTAACTAAATTTTTCTCTTTTAAGTCTTCGATAACATTAATCAAATTATTAATCTTTTCAGCTTTCCTTGATACTCGCAAATTACAAACTTTAATTCTTTTCTTCAATTCTTCAATTTCCTCATTCTTTTTATCTATTATATTCTCATATTTTCTTTTCAGCTTCCTTGGGGTCTCAGAAATAAAATATGAATGATCAGAAGTTTGATTACTGAAATGATTTTCTTCAGATGTACTTACTTCTAAATTACGCTGTGTGGGTGGTTTTCTGGATGCTACCACCTAATAGAAATGAGGAAAATGCAAAATTATGCTTGAAAACATTGTAAAATATACATGCTATAACTGTTTGCCTTTAAAAAACTATATATAGATGACTCTAAAGTATGGCAGCATTAGGAATGTTAGCATACCACACATCGCTGCAAATCCATATATACTTGCCTTTCCATAAATATTATTATTAACAGACTGCTGCTGAGCAGCTTACAATATTATAAATTACCTGCCATATTCATTATAAAAAATAAGTTAAATTTTTATTTAAGAGTACAAATATTTACTCATTAATAACAAAGCACTAAAACTATAATTACTTTATAACAACTAGTTAAATGAAATCAACACTGTTTCATGACAACTCAGTATTAAAAGATCCATTACAATTAGAATAAAAATGTCATATTCATGCAAAGAAATAAGCTAAATTTTTATTTAGGAGTATAAAGATGTATTCATTAATAACCAAACAATGATAATACAACTACTTTATAATAACCAGTCAAATGTAATCAACACTATTTCATGAAAACTCAACATTAAATGAATCATTACAATTAACATAAAAATTTTAAGGCTAGGCAGAGGTGGCAAACTTCTGTAGGTAAGAGAGCCAATTTAAAATGCATGCTGGCTCTGTGAATTCAGTTACTGAAAATATTCATTTAAAAATTATAAATAATAAAAATGCATTGCAAAAACTATGTATCACATCTGCTATATACTTCTGTAGTACAATATAATCCCTGTTTAATGGAAAAAGGTCAAAAGTTTTCATGTACCTTTTTAAGATGCTCTGGAAAATCAAAAATGGTTGGAACTGCATTTTCTTTTAGGATTTTTCTGGACATGTGGTTTTCATAAAAACAATCAGGTGTGAAATGCTTGGAGCAAATAAAAGAATGCATGGTTGGCACAAAATCTTTCCTATGTAATGACGAAACCCACTTATTTAATCTTTCCCTGTTAGAAAATGGAAACCTATAAAATAATAAGTAACTTTAAATATTATGAAAAAACACAATAAACTAAATAAAATACAATACTACTAATAACAAATACAATACAATTTGAATATAAAAATCCTACATTCAGCAGTATAATTTTTTTTATAAACAAAAATTAACTAATGTTAACATTTTTGACCCAATGTTTCAGAAAACCATTTCTACCTCCTATATTTTAGATTTTGCAATAGATATATAAAATTTACTGAATAAGAAAACTTATGTCATTTCTAATATGTGAGTCATCTTATTTCATGTAGTATATATTAATAAATTTTCCCAATATATACTTAGAGCTTACTCACGATAATGAAACTTATATTATTTCTAAATATGAGAGTTACGCCTTTTCATACAATATATTTTAATAAGTAAAATGAATTCAGGCAAAATTTCAGCTCAAAAGTACAAAAATTTAAATAACTAGCACATAGTTTTTATTTATTTATTTTTTTTATTTATTAATTTTACCCGTCCATATCTACTTTAATACATTATTTACAATATTTAATACTTGATTAAGAATGAAGAAAATGGTTTAATTTCGCAAACAATTTTCATATATTACAAAAATATTATAAATGGAAAATTTGTTCCTGATGCTTACTTATGAAAACTTATTCCATTTCCTTTCACAAATCGATTAGTACAATTATAAGCAACGCAAGACTTCGGCATGGCTAAACCTATGGAAATTTAAGGAAACGGAAAAAACAAAAAAAATTCACCATATCAAAGACAAAAATTAAAAACAAGGATGTCGAAAGGTAATGTTTACTACTATAGATAACTCATACAAGAACCATGCTTCTTGCCACTATCATGGCTGATGCCACAAACTTCATTTGGAATCAAAATTACGTGTTTGAAAGAGTAGGCGTGCTCCATCTATTAGTATTACTATATCTATGACTAAATAGCGACCAAAAATTTTTTTCTCCTCCATCAGCTGTATCCATGGAGGTAGGAAGTAAGATCGCCCTAAACAAGTTTCTCCCGTACCCTGCTCTGAAGCACCGGCGATCCCTACGTGGTGACCAAAACATTGGGTCATTTACTATTGAGTTCTATGGGATTTGACGCGTTCGGATGTAAATATTTTGTAATTACGTCGTAAATATACATATAAATGTACATATTTTCTTTTTCTACAACACTTCAGAGTCCGAAGTATATGAAAACAACATATTTTTAAACAACATTTCATTCTGAACGGAATTAAATGCTATACTTTTCACAGGACAGTTTTCACAGAATGGTTTAATTTGAATGAAATATTTTCACAAGTTTTCGTTAATTACATTAGAAAAAAAAATTAAGGTAATTCGATTTTATTCGGTTAAGGTACAAAAATTAAGATCAAAGTTTATTGTATTATTAATATTAAAATTATGCATTATTTCTTTTCCATTTATAGAGCTTTTTCCTAAAATACTTTCTTAAATATGACATGATTTTTTGGCTCCTGAGGCATCTTTTAAATCGAAAAATGTAAGTCAATTTATAATTAATGCTCTATTCGGTTCATTTTAAATTAGAGAATTATTAGGAATTAGCGAAATACTTTAAATAAGTATTTCGCTAATTCCTAATAATTAAATAGTACTTGACTTTCTCTGAACATTTCTAAAGGGGAATAAAATAAGTTTTTTTTTTTTTTTTTTTTTTTTTTTTTAAGTATTATTTAAAACTTTTAACTGAGTTATTTTAAAATGTAAGGGGAATAATTCTTTTAATTATACTTATCAGATTTTTTTTTTACCCTTCATTTCAACAATACATTTTCCAAAACTCTTTATTACGTTCTTAAGTGCGCATCTCATAGCATTTGCTTTACAATACCTTTTAACAGATTGCTTTCCAATACGAACAATTCTTGCTTAAATAGTTTTATAACGTATTTGTCAACAGGATTTCAATTTATGTTTACAATGCAATATTAAGGTTATTATATATTTAGATAACATTTATAATCATTATAAATTAGATACATTTAATAATTAAATTTCTTCACAGTACTTTCACAGTTGTTTATAAGTGAATAAATTCTTCATTTCAAATACATTTATAAATAATTTAATGAATATTTAAGTATTTTGTCATAGGCAGATACATGCTTTTTGCAAGCACATGCATAAATACCCATACATATTTCCTATTTTTCATTTCCGGCATGTGCAAATCTTTAATTTCTGTGCATTCACTATATTTTTCGTATATTTTCGAAGTAATTTACACTAATTTAGCATACACCCGAAAGTTTTACATAAAAATATATATGAATATAATTTGAATGAAAATTATAAGTATTATTTTTAATATCCACTCAAAGGTCATTTTTTCTTCAAAATTCCTCCACGGTGGCATCTCTCTCTTTAGGCAGATAGCCCTTGCATGCGTTACTCTATTTAATAAAAACTTAATCTGACCTATGTGCCTAATTACAAATATTTTAACATACATAATTTTATATTTATAAAACATGTAAGCCCAAAGTGATTATTTTTCAGATATATAAAATTAAAACGATGGGTTTAAAATGAGCAGCAGTAAAGCCTCTCCTCTAAAAAATTTTAAAAGATACATGTTACAATAATATATGGATGTGAAAAAAATTTGTTTTATTTAAAACATTTTGACGTTTGGAAAATAAAATAAAAGTAGCGAATACTCTATCAAGGGTATCGAAAGACGTATACAATTTTAAATGTACCGTAAGGTATTTTTCATTCTTTAAGCATAACATTTTTCTGAAAATCTATATTTTTGTAGTATAATAGCTTATAATTTTATAAAACAAATTCATAATCAAAATCGCTGTTGTTAGTTATCAAAAAATAACCAAGATGTGATTTTTGCGTAAATGTCACTATATGAATGTTTCTTTCATGCGGAAAGTGTCCCTTTTTCGATTTCTATGGAACTGTCTGTGTCGAAATACTATCAGAATCTTGTCAAGCGAGCTTCTGAATGTAAACAAAAAACACCCCATCTGGTGACCCAAGCTTTAAAGCAGTGCTTCACTTTTAGTGTCGCCGCTTTTTCAGATGGCCCAGACTTTCCTTTCCCCATCGATGACGAATAGCTGATAGCTTTGCGCTTTGTAATCGATTACGAAGCTTCGATACTTTGTTTACGTTTTATGTGGAATTGGGGTAAGGTTGTATATGGAAAATCTTGCGGAATTGATAAGGGCCGCTCTTCATATTTAATTTTTTTTTTCTTGCTGTATACGAGAGTGGACGCAATATGAATAAATCTCTATGCTACAGTAAATTATTTCCATTATTCGAATTAATTCATCTTGAGAACTTTAAAAGTCTTAATAAACAGTCTCATATTGCTGATACAAAAGTATTGATATGCTTTGTTCAATTCTCTTGTTAATAAAAAACAGCAATCGTGCATGTAATGGCAGTAAAAATTAGTTAAAATTTATATACGTCTGTATTGTTGCCTTAGTAATAATGCATGATTATAAAATAAATATTAGAATCTACTGAAGTAATAATTACATATGTTAGAACACAAGAAAAGAATCTGGATTTTTATTTATTTTAGTAACCCGTATTTTTTTTTTTTAATTATGTTCACAGAGTTCTTTTTTAAGTTTCCCCCAAACAGCAGAGATGCGTGACCTAAATTTTGTACTGAACAACACAAAATTATGTTCAAAGAAAAGAAATTAATAAATTCTGCATTGCCTAGGATTGCTAGTTTATAACGTTGCGCGCCTCCAACTTGCACGCAACAAAGAGGTGACTGTGAAAACTTGTATAAAAGATAGAAGCTTGTGAAGGGTTTAAGTCCCTTTTTATTCAACGTAATAAATTACAATTGCGTTCTCTTGATGCTTACAGACGGTGCCAACTTGGCAGTCAAATAAAAATAATAACCTGAAAAGAAAATAAAGACAAGATTCTAACTACGAGGCTCTCTAAAATAACTAACTCACCGCGTTTTACAATACCGCTGCTAATTCAGCAGACTTGAAGCTCACTGGAACGATGACCACTACTTCCCGCCAAGCACATAGGCCGCAACGCGGGGTTCAATTCTCGCTAACTACCTCCGCGCTCGCTAAGTAAGAGAATCTCTCCACCGAACTTGTTTCCTTCTATTTAAATCAGAATACTTCCGCTGATAATTTGAATCCTTGCGCGTTCTACTCAAATTTACATATTCTGGCATTGGCAGTTCCAGGGGAAAGTAAGGCTTGACAGGAAAGATAGTTTAAACTTAAAATAAATGTTAGTTAAAATAAATATAAACCCTACATTTGCCGCTGCCAGAATTTGGAAAACTTGGAAGCAGGTCCTACAAACGACCTGTTGTAAGTTTATCTAATTCTGAACTAACTGGCGAGAACCTCGTTTACACAAAAAAAATCTTATGTAACAATTATATATTAAAATTCTGTTACTCGTTACAAAGCTTTCTTCTTACAGCAACTTTTCCTGCACTTCATCAATCAATCTTGGTCTTTCCTTCCAACATCTGGAAGGAATAAGTATCAGTATCTTTCTATATACATTATAATTTACACTTTCTTGACACAATAAATTTTTGTTTTTAACGATTCGTTTTTCTTAGTTATTGCTTACTTCACATTCATTCAATTTTTCAAGCATTAATTTAACTTTACCCTGGCTCTCCACCGTGTGTGCTGTCAAACGGGAATATTCGTGTTTTACTCTTACAACACTTCCCCTAACCACCATGATTTGTTAAAATTCAACAACCAAATAGACACACCTTACTCGACATTCTACAACTCAATGAGCTACTTTAATATTCTCAAAAATTCAAATGTAGGTGGAGAACCCTACAAAACACATTCATTCTAACTTCCCCCTCATTCATCTTTAAACATGCAGGCTTTCGCTCTAAAGCATGACTTTATCTACAATTTACTACTTAAATTTTGACTTCATTGCTTTTAAGCATTCACTTTTAGCATCTACAATTTTATGCTTCTAGACTAAATTCTACTTTTACATAACCTTCAAGTATTTACATACATTTACAAAATTTTATACATATGCTTTTTACAATTTACCATAAAATGAATAAGAGAAAATATATTTTTACTTTACTCATTCTTCGCCAAGCTGGCGGCACTGAAACTAAAATTCTTATTAATACAAGAATACGAAGTTATTTTTATCTTCGGCCAAATTTTGGTTTTAACATAACAGAATTAGTCTTTCGACCAACAGAAAGTGCTTGTTTTTAGCTTTTACACTTAAAGAAAATAATACTTTTGCCTTAGCTAAATAAAGTAAAACAAAACTAAGTCTCAACCGAGACATATTGACTTTCGTCAAAACATAGAACTTCGTACTTATGCATAACATTTCGGAACAAAAGAGAAAAATATTTATAGAAGGTTTTAACTTATCTTTGAGTTTTCGATGCTTGAAACTCCGTCATCCGTTTTTGGCAAAATTGATCCCAAGTTAGAGGTTTCATGGATGTCAATCTTCTCCTTATTGATCTCCGAGTGTCGTCCACGTTGCTCTTTCTTTTGCGTCCTCTACATGCTGGCCTCTTGACGGAGTAATCGTCTGGTTGTTGGCCTTTGCGTTTCTGCCTGGGACGGCTGGTCTTGACGTCCTCCGGTCTGGAGTCCTTCTTGAATTTCTTCTGTTCCTCGTATTTTTGTGCCTCCTGCTGGCGTTTCAGTTTCCGGAACGGCGGCCTTGCTGGCACCTGACTCTGTGGCCGTGTGCGCGTTCTCCTTGATGTGTAATTTCTCCTGCCATCCTTTGTAGGTGGTGTTTTCGTCTTTACCACGGTTTCTTTACCCGGTTCATCTGTATTTTTGTTTTTCTTAAACGCCGGAGTTTGAAAATCATTTTTTCTTTTTGATACCGACGTCCGGGTTGTAGAAGTGCTAGGTCTCTCTTCAGTTCTCCGTTTCTTGGGTGGTGGAATAGTTGTTGCAGTCTCTGGCCCTTCTATTTCGTTTAGACTTGAGTCCTGCAAGAAACTTTTAAGGATTTCAAAATCATTTGGATTATAGCATTTTTTCACCTGATCGGGACTTGCTTTACAGATTTCCCCTCTGTCGTTCTTAAGATATAATACTACCCCTTTGATTTCCTGAATTACATAGGGGCCTTCAAACTTTGGAGCTAGCTTTGCCATAAAATTGTCTGGGGCACTTGATAAAGAAAATTTCCGCTTCAATACTTTATCCCCAACTTTAAAATCTGCTTCACGGCGTTTTCTATCATAATATAACTTTTGTCTATTTCTTGCCGTATCCGAGGTTTTAAGCGCCTGATCAATCAACTTTTGCACATCTTGTTGTTTAAACTCCTGCTCTCTTTGTTGCACAAAGAATAATTTATCTAAAGGCGTAATTAACTTTCTGCCTAAAAATAATTCTGCTGGAGTTTTTCCCGTGGTATCATGATGTGCCGTTCTTAAAGCATAAGCTAATTCATTTATGTAGCCATCCCAGCGCTTGTGATGTGTGCTCACGTAACTGTGAATTATTTTTACTATGTTTTTATTAACTCTTTCTGCTATGTTAGCCTGTGGTCTATACGGAACCATTTTGATATGGCGTATGCCAAGTCCATTGCATATGTTTTCAAATACTTGACTAATGAATTGTTTTCCGTTATCGCTAATGACTTTTATCGGTGCACCGTATTTTAAAATGTATCTGTGTAAGAATGCATCTGCGACTGTTTTGGCTGACGCGCGTTTAAGAGGAACAATTTCTATCCATTTTGAAAAATGATCTACTATTACTAAAAGAAAACGATTTTTATTTAACTCGCTCTGGGGAAAGGGACCAAGGTGATCTATTCCTAAAATTTCATTCGGAAATGTAGCGCGAATGCTATTTAAGTACCCGGCCGGGCTGTAATTAATATCATTTATTAACTGACATTGATTGCAGGACCTGACATACGCCGTTACTATTTTGTATAATTGCGGAAAATATACCGCCTCGCGTACCCTTTTTATAGTCTTTCTGACCCCGAGGTGGCCCGCTGTTTTTTTTTCGTGCAACTCCCTCAAAATGCTTAATCGAAGCGAGGCTGGGATGACTGGCTTATACTCAAGATTTTCGTTTGTTGTTTTCGTATAGAATAATAAATTATCTATTATTTCATAGTTTTTTGCTCTATTTCTTATCGCATCGATATCTGTGTGCTCAAAGCTTTCGGGGTCTTTCAAATAAGCATAGATATTTCCAAATTCAGGATCAGCTTTCAGTTCAGTAATAACCGTATCTCTAGAATCTAAAATTTTTGAAGTCAACACAGCTCATTTAAGTTCATTTCCTTCGTCGTCCAGTTTTATACGAGAAAGTGCGTCAGCTACATTGTTTTCCTTACCCGGTTTATATTTTATTGTGATATTATATTCTTGGAGTTTTAAAGCCCATCTTATTAACCTGGGCGTTAGGTTTTTTCCCGAGTAAAGTCTACCAACAGCCGCATGATCCGAAAAGACTGTTACTGGCGATTTGCCGAAATAAACTCGAAATTTGTGTACAGCCATTAATACGGCTAATGTTTCTCTTTCTGTAGCTGTATAATTCCTTTGTGTCTGATTCAATGTTTTACTAAAAAATGCCAGCGGATGGTTATTTTGCATAAGAACCGCACCCACCGCATAGTCTGACGCATCTGCTGCAATTTCCAGGTTTTCGTCCCCCTCCGGGAATTTTAAAACAGGGGCATTAATTAGCGCTTCTTTTAATCTTTCAAATGCTGTGTTAGCTTCCGCTGTCCACGTAAATTTACCCTTTTTTTTTTTTTTTTTTTTTTTTTGATTACTAAGAGTGGTTCAACAATATTAGCGAAATCCTTTATGTAAGATCGATAGTAAGAACATAACCCAAGGAAAGAAGAAAGTTTCTTGGCGGTGTTGGGCGGTGGGAAATTCTTAATAGCTTTTATTTTTGAATCTTGCGTTTCTATACCCTTTTGCGAAATTTTATAACCGAGATATTTAAGTTCTTTAGTTGCGAACTTGCATTCTGAGGCGTTAATTGTAAGACCGGCCTCTTTTAATAATTTAAAAACATGTTCTAGATCATTAATGTGTTGTTCCAACGTACTACTCGTTATAATTATATCATCTAGATAAATTAAAGTTGACTTTCCTAGGACAGGCTTTAGAACAATGTCCATAGCTCTCTGGAATGTTGATGGAGCCCCACACAACCCAAAGGGCATGCGTAAAAATGCATAAGTGTCCGATTTTGTTATAAACGCGGTTTTATGCATATCTTCGGGTCTCATAGCTATTTGATAGTAGCCAGACGTTAAGTCCAAAGTAGACATATATCTTGTCGATTTAATCTGTCTAATGATCTCGTCTATAACCGGCAAAGGGTAAACTGGAAATTTAGTAATGCTATTTAGTTTTCTGTAATCGATAGCAAACCTCCAAGCCCTTTTATCCGAAGGAGGAAACTCGTTCTTTTTCCTACATATTACGACTGGACTCGCGTACTCACTATTTATGGGCGTTATTATTTTATTCTTTAACATCTCCTGAATATGTTCTTCGATGATTAAGTCTTTTTGTTTATCATAGCGATACGGTTTAGTCCTACAAGGTTTTTCGGCATTTAATTGAATCTTGTGAGTCACGATTTGACAGTTTCCTGGTTTTTCTGAAAACAAATGAGAAAAATTACTCACCACTTGCTGTATTGCTTTACTTTCCTGGTCATTCAAATGGCTAAGGTCCAATTCAGGTGTCTCCACAGGTTCCACCACCCTCTGGTCCATCTCCAGCACCACGGAACTATCTTGAAAATTTAATTTGGCCCTCGCGGCCCTTAAAAAGTCCATACCTAAAATAAGAGAGTGTTGCAGGTGTTTCACCACAAAAATTAATACTTTGAGATTTTCCTCTTTTACCTGTACGTTTAATGATACTTTCCCGATGCAGTGACATGTTTTTCCTTGCGCCGCTATAATTTCCGTATTTCTGGTTTTAAATAGTCGTATCCTATAAAAATTCTTTTTGAAGAACTTTTCACTCATGAAATTTCCTTCTGTTCCTGTATCGATGAGGGCTTCTACTGGTACATCGCCAACCAGGACTTGTATAATTGGTAGCTGTGAGTTTTTTACGATGACTGTATTTAAATGTCTATTTGAGGGTTTTTTTAAAACTTCCGGGGTCTGGACCCTCCCTTTCACAGGCCCCTCTAGTCGTTTAAAGCTTTCCTTTCAATCTATGTCTTCTGGGTACGCGGATGCTTATTTTCAAATTTTCTTTTTGGGCCTTGACCTTCGAGTTTCGATGCGTTAGCTTGATAGTTCTTTCCCCCATATGAGCGATTTCCATTTCTGGTTTCCTCCTTCCTTCGGGTATGTTGAGAATATGTTTCCCCTCTCGCTTTTTCCGCTATTCTGCGATTTTGAAACTTCACCGCCAATTCGAAAAGTTCCTGCAATGTGTTTGGGTTTCTAATTTCAAAGTAGTCTTGGACAGCGGGTAACAATCTTGGTAATATTATTTCAATAATCTCCGCATCGGGTTTTTTCCCATACAGCATATCCGTTAGCTTGATTTTTCGTAAAATAAAGTCCGTCAAATCTGCTGTATCCCGTTGATAGAAACTATATAGCTCGGCTTCCAGCCGTGCGCGATCTTTCACTATGGGGAAGGCCTTTACTAACGATTTTTTGAAATTTTCAAATGTATACGTCGGGCTTCCAAATTCACCTAGAAGAAATTTGCCTACATTTTTCCACCATAGCACGGCCTGTCCTCTTAGTGCTGATGTGGCGATGGCAACTTTTTGTCTTTCAGGCACAGGGTAGAGCTGAAAGTGGTTTTCTATACCTTCTAAAAATACGGACACCGAATTTTTTCCGTCGAAATAGACGTTTGGCTTGATTGATGCTCTCAAAGTCTGGACCAGGTATCCAAATCCTTCTAACTGCGTTGTCATTTCTTGGTGTTGTCCAGCGGCTTCCATCCAGTTTTCGGCCATTTCAGTTCGATAAGTGTTCGGGCGCCAATATAACGTTGCGCGCCTCCAACTTGCACGCAACCAAGAGGTGACTGTGAAAACTTGTATAAAAGATAGAAGCTTGTGAAGGGTTTAAGTCCCTTTTTATTCAACGTAATAAATTACAATTGCGTTCTCTTGACGCTTACAGACGGTGCCAACTTGGCAGTCAAATAAAAATAATAACCTGAAAAGAAAATAAAGACAAGATTCTAACTGCGAGGCTCTCTAAAATAACTAACTCACCGCGTTTTACAATACCGCTGCTAATTCAGCAGACTTGAAGCTCACTGGAACGATGACCACTACTTCCCGCCAAGCACATAGGCCGCAACGCGGGGTTCTTCAATTCTCGCTAACTACCTCCGCGCTCGCTAAGTAAGAGAATCTCTCACACCGAACTTGTTTCCTTCTATTTAAATCAGAATACTTCCGCTGATAATTTGAATCCTTGCGCGTTCTACTCAAATTTACATATTCTGGCATTGGCAGTTCCAGGGGAAAGTAAGGCTTGACAGGAAAGATAGTTTAAACTTAAAATAAATGTTAGTTAAAATAAATATAAACCCTACAAGTTAAAAAAAATCATGTTTTCCATTTCTCCACATCGAAAAATTATACTGGGGGGGGGAACACACCACTTCATTTGGCATTTGATGTTTTATATCAATAAAAATCCCATGGTTTTTAACCATTGATTCTAATTTTAATCCTTCTTCATTGTTAGCTTTTAAGGAAATTTGCTTCTTATTTGCATTTTGGTCTCTTTCTGTCAATAGTGGTATTAATGATTTGGTTTTTATCATTTAACCATACTCTCCAATTTCTTTCTGTTGCTTCTCTTTCCTTACACCCAGTGTGCATGCCGTGCTGAATGCATTATTTCAGATTCAAAATGTATAGACAGAAACTGTACCAGGACGACAAAAGTGGTAATTTAACAACATTGGCAGCAATTATCCCCTCCCTAAGACAACAACTTCGGTAGAAATATTTTTATAGCAGCTGTGTCTGGCTGTCTTACATACGGTTCACTGTATTTTGTGATTTAAAATTTATTAGCTCGTTATAATACTGATGCAATTTAAAGTTTTTTCTTAGTTAGTTCAAACAACACATGTTATGGATCAAAAAGTACTATCTTATGATTATTAGTCATATTATTAAAAATTTCAAAATGGCTTTTGGAAATTTTCTTCCTTACACAATGATTTTTAGTTTGGGAAAAAATCTTTCACAAGTTGGTCTTACTATGGGCAAGTATTGAATTTTGTTTCCTAAACGATAACCAGTAATTTTGTTTAGAGTTTAAAATCATTTCTATGGTATATGTAAATCTTTTTAGTTTTTAATATACTTCAGAAGTTCCTTTTCTTATGCCATAAGGCATGTGTAAAATAAGCTTATTTCCTTGTATTATTATTATTAAACCATTTAGAAGAAGCCTTTCTGACAATTGATCACTGAAACTTACGCCGTACCTTTCTGTTAATTAGAAAATAATTTTGGATAATAAAATAAATATATTAGAAAAGTATTATATTATTTAAATATTTTTTAAAATGTATTAAATTAATGTATTAGAAATCTCTGTAATTTAAAGCAAACCTTTCGTTCTTCAACTACATGTCCATTTCCGATACCCAAAGGTTAATTCCATCATAATAACTTATCTTTTACCCGGTCATTATTCAGTGAAACCTTTCTATTTGAAAATTCTGTGATCATCCTTTGTAATAAAGGCCCAAGATACAACCTCCACCAACTGCGAAATGCATGGCTTTTTTTGTACAGGATCTCTGTGGCTGTTACTGGAAGGCACTAAATAGTATGTTCAAGCACTAATAGGCTTCCTTATTCTCTGTTTGTTATTTAGTGTGTGATGTACTTTTGTGTATGTGTATTTGATAGTGTGTACATATATATATATACTTTTGTCTACCATTGGAAATAAAAATATATGCATTACAAATCTGAGTTATTAAGCACATTAAGGCTGTTTACACCTTTCGTTCCAAAACAGATATTCAAATTAAATACATTAGGCAATTTGTGTTTATCTGCATTTGTTTCAATAATAATGTTTTTGTTGGCATTAATTTCTCTAAGTAATTTAAACATGAGGTTGTTGTTAAGGCCATTTTTTATCTATTCATTTATTGAAATATTTACATTTATTACTTCTTATATATTAATATTTACCTTTATTACTTTTTCCCCCATTAGATAATCCAAGAATTTTATACATCTTATAATTTATGGTATAGGCTTGTATATATGTAATATGAATTTTTTTTTTAATTTTCCAGAAGAAAAAAATTCTTATCTTCTACTTGTTATCTCATTATCGAATTGTTTTATAAGGTATTTCTCCTGCCTTCGTAGCATGCCTCGGCACATATTCGAGAGGTCCATGGTTCTAGTCGCGGGGAGGGCATTGCTTGTTTTTCCCGTCTCTCAGCTTCCAAAAAAATCCTAATGTCTCTACAGTGTCTTCTTCAAAATAAACAAATAAATCTGATGGAATGAAAATATTTTGGTCATTAAAACTTTTTAATCACTGCTGTTTACATCTACATTTCTTTTTCACATAATTTGAAGTTTTCAAGTAGTTTGAAGGTTTTCAAACTAAGTTTCAGAGAAATTTTAGATATCGTGCAACTCCTCTGGGGCATCTTCAAGTCAAAATCAAAATTTAAAACTATTTTTAGTATCACTGGACATACTTAAAATAAAGAAATATTTTTATTCTTTGCTTTTGTTACAAAAAATAATATTAAGCAGATATGTTTTTATGATTAAAATTATAATGAAATAATGATTTTCTTTTCACTTTCTGCACAAAATGCACAAATTTTGTATTTCAATTCTTTTTTAACATTTATTTTTTTGAGGATGGAAATGCTTCTCTCTAAAAAATTACAATTTTAGAGTTTTTTCTGAATTTACAGATTTGAAGACAGTTGGATAGAAAAGCCACAATTTTTTAAATGGAGGAATAAATACAGCCCTGGCTTTTGTTATGTTTTATGCATTTAATAAATTCCCGCCCGACTGTTTATTAATTCTACCTAACACAATTAATCGATACTTGTTTCTAATATAGAATTTTAGCATCAATTCTACATAATAACATGAGTAATCATTTTTTAATTAAATTTTATCAATATTAACAAAATACTTTGGCACTATGAACTGAGAATTTTTTCCTTGACTTTTATCTTTTAATACTTTAGGAACTGGTCATCGATTTACATCTATAATAAAAGAAATAAATGCTTGTATGAGTTTTAACATATTGTTAAAAATGCAATAAACTTCAGCTCCTTTGTTGCATGAATAATGTTAAACTCCCTGTTAAGTATTTTTTTAGCATCTTCTATGTAACTGTATAGACTCCATGATTATTCCTTAAAATTGGAAGTATCCGAAATAGATGTAAATATGTATTGTCTTCTGCATTAACTTACAAAAATAAAAGTGTGAATATCTGAATGGAATTATATAGAAAGAGCTACAGGACGCTATGTTTTCATGATGGTCATTCCACTATACAGGAAATATCAAATCAAACAATAAGTGCAGGAAAAGGTTCAGTAAGAGTATATACTCTCTTCTGAAACAATACATTTGACTGTAGTTGTTCCATATGATATTCCTATACAACATCCCAAAATCTTGGTAAATAATTTTCTAAACCAAGATTACAGTGTAAAAAAAGTAGTGGAAAAATGTTGTAGTCATGTAACTGGGCTACCATAGATAAAAATTAAGCAGTGTTACAAGTGTTTTTAAACTGCCTGTTACAACCAAATAACAAGCTATGAGACAGAACATGCAGTGTCAGTACAGCTGGATGATCCCTTTTACAGAGTTGCTAATTTGAAAACAAGTTAACCTGTAAAACTACCCTTCATACTGGTTTGCTTTAGATTCATTTGGTAACAAATATGCCATTCAAGTCTGTACCAATCAATCAATAAACCTTGTTACAAGCAAGTTTTTGTTTGCAGGATGCTGTTCATAATTGGCTTTCTTTTGGTGGTATAGCAACAGGGAAGGGAGAAAGATTCCGGGTAATTTAAATTCAACTAACATAGTAAATTCCATTCTTCTGTAACTTTATAATTTGATACAGCTTTATATTTCAGAATTTTATTCATACCACTATTTCATCCATTGCAGATAAATTCCACAAGTGCACATTTTAAAATTAATTTCACATTTAAAAAAGTATGATTTGTTTATAAATGATTTGTTATAAAAATAAAAATGAGTTATAAAAATCATTGTAACTTGGACAAATGCACATACACACACACACACACACACACACACACACACAAAAAAAAAAAAAAAAAAAAAAAAAAAGGAAACAAAAAAAAAAAAAAAAAAAAAAAACAAAGAAAAAACATACAAAAATGGTGATGCTGCTTATTAAAAACTGAAGAATTGTTATATGCACATACACATGGTTGACACAGTTTATTATTAAGGTTTTGACGGCTATGCTTATCAGGTTCAATGTTCCGCCTTACTTTCTTTGGGAACATGCAAAGACCCTGACTCGGAACAGGGAGCTTACTAAACTATGTTCAATAAATGTGGGAAGTAGACAAGATACACAGGAAGGGTATACGAAACCCTTTATTTTTCACTCTTTACAATGATTTCCGGACTTCTGAATACAGAGACCAACCACTTGTCTGAACGTTATCAGGTTCAATGTTCCGTCTTACCTTCTTCGGGAACATGCAAGGACATGACTCGGAACAGAGAGCTTACTAAAGCTATGTTAAAAAATTGTGGGAAGTAGACAGGATACACAAGAAGGGTATACAAAACCCTTTATTTTTCTCTATTTACAATAACTTCTGTACTTCGGAATACACAGACCCGCTACTTGGGGTCTAACGTAAAAATATAAAAAATAGAACTAAACTCTAATTTAACTTTAAAATAATAAACGTGGAAGATTGGCCTTATATTAACAGGAAGCCGTATGTAGTACAGAGAACTGTGAACACTACAATACGTTTAAAAATTATCAAGAGGATTAAACCTCTGGCCTGAAAGGAACCCAGCAACTGAGTAAACTTCTAAGGTAAGCGGCCTGCTTCGACTAACTGCTTCCTCTCTCTCGCTTGGCAAAAAGCCACAACTTAAGTACTTGGCGTTGCCACACAAATTTTGCATAAATACTTTAATGCTTATAATTCTGGCCGGAAGTAGAAAATAAGAAGTCATAGTAAAGATTTAAAATAAAATAAACGTTAGTAAAACTTAAGATCCTTACAGGGTAAGAATATAAAAATAATATTTTTATATTAATTATTTTTCACTCTTTACAATAATTTCCGTACTTCGGAATACAGAGACCAACTACTTGTGGTCTGAACGTAAGAATATAAAAATATTTAACTAAACTCTAACTTAACTTTTGAATAATAAACAAGGGCCTACGTGGAAGATTGGCCTTATATTAACAGGAAGCCGTATGTAGTACAGAGAACTGTTAACACTACAATACGTTTACAAATTATCACGAGGATTAAACCTCTGGCCTGGAAGGCACCCAGCAACTGAGTAAAACTTCTAAGGCAAGCGGCCTGCTTCGACCAACTCCTTCCTCTCTCTCGCTTGGCAAAAAGCCACAACTTAAGTACTTGGCGTTCGCCAGACAAATTTGCATAAATAAGTTAAAGCTTTTAATTCTGGCCGGAAGTAGAAAATAAGAAGTGATAGTAAAGATTTAAAATAAAAATAAACGTTAGTAAAACTTAAGATCCTTACATACTTCCCGCCAGAGTTAATTAGTTTGAAACTGAGGTCTAAAACGAACTTGTTGAAAACTTTTAGCTCTAGAATCTAATGCGAGGCCAATCTTTTACAAACATTTCTCAGTAGAAACTAGAAATTTAAAAAAAAAAAAATGTTTTTACAATATCAGCTCCATGGACAACCAATTTTTCATCTGTACTGCATCTAAACAGGAGCTTTTATTCAAATCTGGTTCCTTCCAGAGTTTAATGAAATGTTACACAATGAAATGGCAAGTAACATAAATATTTACATTTCTCTTAACATTCTTATTTCATTCATGTCTTTATTTTAATTATCTCTCCCCGTGCTCTCTGACATGTGTTGTAAAAGAACACCAAACACGAATGTGTTTATGTATACGTGCTCAACACTGCCTCCTACAATAAAACACTAACGTGTTAAAATTCAACATAACAAGACCTCGTAACACACCCAATCTTCAACTCTAAACCCTGAGGTACTTTTCTGAAAGTGGCTAACTCTGAAGTGTAGCGTCAGAGAGCCTAACTACATTCATTCAACCTTTAACACATATTCACCATAATTTGGTCTTTTTTCAGTCACACGAATAAGTTTTAAAATTTTTTTGCATTACTTTCACTTTTACCATATCATAGTATTTCTTAACATTTAAAATAACAGTTCACATTGTATATAAGAACATATTAACATGCCGTTAATTTTACGCATTTTAAAACATACATTAGTAGTACATTGTTAACTTCTATTCTTTTCCAAGCAAGTGCCAATTCTTCTACATTGAAATACTACATTTCAAAAAGTCTTTCAGACTAAAACTTCTTTCTTGCCAGACTGTTTTAAATAAAATTTATACAATAACTTTTACAATATTTAAGTATTTACACATTCCTATTATACATCAACTTTAGTTTTACACGCGAGTAATTGAAAAACATAATACCAAAATCGGTAACAACTCATTTCTCGCCTTTTTGGCGATAAAGGTAGACCTCACATGAGGTAAAACTTCTTGAAATCTGCCACTTGCAGTAAGAATGAAAGATTAACTTAAGTTTGCAAAGTAACATAAAATTTTACTTATCTTTGTGATATTCGGACATTCTTTTCTGAGCCCAGTCCTGGAAGGTAGCGCAGATTCTAGTTTGATTTATCCTCCTTCTTGTGGGGGCTCGCCCTTCAGTGCCTTCCTCTAGATGCTTTCTTTTTTCTCCAGTTCGGTCACCCTTGAATACCTTCTTTTTCGCCTCTGCCTGTGGTCTTGGCCGTTTGATGGCAGCTGGTCTTGGCGGAACCGGGAAACTTCTTTCGTGTTCCTGCTTGGACCTCGTTGCTGGCCGTTCAAATTTTCTTTGTACTTTTACCTCCGCCGCTGGTGGCCCTTCCGCAGTTCGGCGACATTTGCTGCGGAGAGTCCTCTCCGATGAGTAGATCTTCCGTTTGGGACCCGGGTTATAGTTGCCGTTATTTCTCCTCGCTTTCTTTGCATTCGTCGTACTTCTCCCTTCTTCATTCTGGGGGTGTTCGTGAGCTCTCTTTTCTGGACGGTGGAACGGCTTCTTTTTCTTGTTACCTTCAATTTTCCAGCAGGGAAACTTTCTTTTCAATTGCTCCTGCCTCCTAATGGCTTGCCCTTGTACTTGTCTTTGTTCCACCTCTGGAGCTTGTGCCTGCCGTGCCGGATCCTGCAAAAGATCTTTGAAAATTTCCATTTTATTACGATCATAGTAGGGTTTTATTTGATCAATGTTTGCGGAGCATGTTTCACCATTCCTGGCTTTTAACACCACTACAGCGTGAGTTATTTTTTCTATGACATATGGTCCTTCAAATCGTGGAAAAAATTTGGCGGTTTTAACTTCTGGCGCTGAAGAAAGTGAATGCTTAATTTTTAACACTTCATCCCCTACTTTATAAGTTACTCCCCGTCGTTTCAAATCATAATAAAGTTTTTGTTTTCTCTGTGCTACTTCAGTATTCTTTTTTGCTTCTTTAATTAATTTTTCTATATCACCCATTTTAAATTCTGGGGCTCTTTGTTGCACATAAAATAATTTATCTAACGGCGTTATAATCTTTCTGCCTAAAAATAACTCAGCAGGAGTTTTGCTCGTTGTATCATGTTTTGCGGTCCTAAGGGCGAAAGCAAATTCATTGACATAGTTATCCCAGCTTTTATGAAATTTTTAACATAACTACGGATAATTTTCACTATATTTCTATTGACCCGTTCCGCTATATTTGATTGCGGCCGATACGGGACCATTTTTAAATGACGTATGCCCAGTTTTTGGCACATGTCTTCAAATACATTACTTACAAATTGAGGACCATTATCCGATATAACTTTTAGGGGCGCCCCGTATTTTAAAATATATTTATTTAAAATAGAATCAGTAACTAAATTCGCGGAGTCTCGTTTTAAGGGAAAAATTTCGGTCCACTTACTAAAATGATCAACCATAACAAGGAGATAGCGACTTTTATTTAACTGACTTTTTGGGAAAGGGCCCAATAAATCGATGCCAATTATTTCATTTGGAAATTCGGATTTAATACTATTTAGAAACCCGGCCGGACGGAAATTAATATAATTAACTGCTTGACATGTTGGGCAGGACTGGACATAGGCCCTTGTTAACTTTTGCAGTTCAGGAAAATAGACTGCCTCGCGTACGCGTTGGATAGTTTTTCGAATACCAGCATGAGAAGCTAAAGGGCTGTCATGGAGCTCCTGCAGGATATTTAATCTAAGACTAGCTGGGATAACAGGTCGAAATTCGTTGTTGGAATTCGTAGATTTTGTATAAAATAATAGACCATCTATTAGTTCGTAATGGGTCGCCCTATTTCTTATCGCCACAATATCTTGGTGGCTAAAATTTTCAGGATCCTTTAAATACTCATAAATGCTTCCAAACTCAGGATCCTTACCCAGTTCGGTTATTACAGTTTCTCGGGAATTTATTGTACATGCTGTGAGCATTGCCACCTTTACGGTATTACCTTCTTCATCTATTTTAATTCCGGATAGGGCATCTGCTACGATATTTTCCTTTCCGGGGGTATGCTTGATTACCAGATTATATTCTTGTAGCTTGAGTGCCCATCTTATTAACCTTGGGGATGAGTTTTTCCCTGAGTACAATCTAGTTACCGCCGCATGATCAGAGTACACTGTTAGTGGCGCCTTTCCAAAATAGACTCGGAACTTTTGCACTGCTAACAGAACTGCAAGTGCCTCTCTCTCTCGGTCGCGGAATAGTTTCTTTGTGTTTGATTTAAAGTTCGGCTAAATAATGCCACGTTCTGCTGATTTTGCGAAAGTACCGCTCCTACCGCATAATCCGAAGCATCCTCTGAAATTTTTAAATTCTCATCCTTTTCAGGAAATTTCAACACAGGGGCTTGCGTTAATGCTTGCTTTAATTTTTCGAACGCACTATTGGCTTCGGCCGTCCACGAGAATCTTGCCTTTTTCCTTTTTAAATTTAAGAATGGTTCAGCAATAGCTGCAAAATCTTTTATAAAGGACCTATAATATGAACAAAGTCCTAGAAAAGAAGAGAGCTTCTGCGCCGTGTTTGGCGGCGGATACTTTTGCACAGCGATTATTTTTTATTCGTCTGTCTCGATTCCTTTCTGAGATATTTTGTAACCTAAATATTTTAATTCAGGGGCTGCAAATTTGCACTTTTCGACATTAATTTTTAGACCGGCCTCATTTAATAAAGAAAACACCTGTCTTAAATCCTGTACATGTTGGTCGAGATTATCACTAGTAATAATGATATCGTCTAAATAGATAAATGTGGACTTTCCAAGAACAGGCCTTAACACAATGTCCATACATCGCTGAAATGTTGCCGGTGCCCCTGAAAGGCCAAACGGCATACGCAGAAATGCATAAGTGCCAGACTTGGTTATAAAAGCAGTCTTAGGCACGTCCTCAGGTCTAACCCCTATTTGAAAATAACCAGTCGTTAAGTCTAAAGTCGTCATATATTTGGTAGACGTTATGTTCCTTAGAATTTCTTCAATAATAGGTAACGGATATACCGGATATTTAGTTATGGAGTTTAATTTACGGTAGTCAATCGCGAATCGCCACCTTTTTGGATGTGTCAATGGATAGTCATTATTTTTCTTACATAAAACCACCGGGCTAGCATAACTACTTGAGATGGGCGTTATGATCTTTTTACGTAGCATATCGCTGATGTGCCATTCTACAATTTTTTCTTTATTCTTATCATACCGGTATGCTTTGTGGCGAACTGGCATTGAATCTCCGGTGTCAATACTATGGTTAGTAACTTGAGTAAATCCTGGAATATCACTAAATAACGAAGCAAATTCACTTACCACTTGTCGGATTCTTCGTTGCTCTTCATTAGGCAGGTGGTCAAGGTTTAACATCGGCGGTTCAGCCTTTTCTTCTCGAACTGGTTTCATCGTCAGCTTAAGGGACGCTTCATTAAAATCCAGCGTTGCTTGTGCCTCTGAAAAAAATCTATTCCTAAGATAATATGTGCTTGCAGATTCTTTACTATGAAAAACATAACCTTTACTTGTTCGTCCTTGATACGGACGTATAGCGGTAATTTACCTATGCACTTACATCTTTCTCCTTGCGCAGCTAACACTGTCGTGTTATCCGAATTATATATGCGATATTTAGAAAATACTTCCTAAAAAAATCTTCTGCCATACAGGAACACTGCGCGCCTGTATCCAGGAGTGCGGTGGCTGGGATATTATTCACCAACACTTCAATCTTCGGAAGAGTCAAATTTTTCACCATTACTGTATTTAACTTGAAGGAAGAAGGGTTTTCTTGGCCTTCGGATTTCCGCACCCTCCCGTCAGCAGAAATCCGTTTTAGTTTAAATCATTTTTCATTTCCATGCTTTCCTTCTTTTTCCACTGGCCTTGAGACTTTTTTCCTGGATTGCTATTGGCTTGCGTTCGCTGGCGGTTTTTGAATGCTCGGGTTTCCTTGCCCACTGATTCGCTTTGCTTCCGTAGCCGTGTGCTTGACTTTGCTGTGGTCTTGGCGCACCAAATTGGTTTCGTTGTTGATATTGGCGTCTTCTTTCAATGTCCGCCGTTCTTCTACTTTCAAACTGGATTGCTAGCTCAAATAACTTTTCCAGTGTAGTCGGATTTCTTAATTCAATAAAGTCTTGCACTTGGGGAAGCAACCTCGGCAAAATCACTTGAATTATCTCAGGAACCGGACGGTTTCCATACAAGAGTTTGAAGACGTGAATTTTTCTTAAAATAAAGGTGGAAAGATTTTCGATTCTTTGCTGATATATGCTGAAAAGTTCCGTTTCTAATTTCGCACGATCCCTTACTACAGGGAAGGCTTTTACTAGGGCAGTCTTGAAATTTTCGTAAGTATAGGTGGGACTTCCTGCTTGACCCAAGAGACTTCTGCCTATACATTTGAACCAGTTAAGCGCTTGGCCCCTCAAAGCGCTGGTAGCTCAGGTAACTTTTTGAAACTCGTGCACGGGGTAGAGCATGAAGTGGTCATCCAATTTTCCCAAAAAACTGGTTACCGGTGAGTTTCCATTAAATGTTGCTTCTGGTTTCATCGAAGCGCGCATGGTCTGGACGATGTAACCAAATCCTTCCAGGGCGGCAGCTGGCATTTCTGGATTCTGAGCCGCTTCTGCAGGCAGCACAGGTTCTTCTTGAAACTCGGCCATGGTTATTCTTCTTCGTTGGGCGCCACTATCAGGTTCAATGTTCCGCCTTACTTTCTTTGGGAACATGCAAAGACCCTGACTCGGAACAGGGAGCTTACTAAAGCTATGTTCAATAAATGTGGGAAGTAGACAAGATACACAGGAAGGGTATACGAAACCCTTTATTTTTCTCTCTTTACAATAATTTCCGTACTTCGGAATACTACTTGTGGTCTGAACGTAAGAATATAAAAATATTTAACTAAACTCTAACTTAACTTTTGAATAATAAACAAGGGCCTACGTGGAAGATTGGCCTTATATTAACAGGAAGCCGTATGTAGTACAGAGAACTGTTAACACTACAATACGTTTAAAAATTATCACGAGGATTAAACCTCTGGCCTGGAAGGCAACCAGCAACTGAGTAAACTTCTAAGGTAAGCGGCCTGCTTCGACTAACTCCTTCCTCTCTCTCGCTTGGCAAAAAGCCACAACTTAAGTACTTGGCGTTCGCCAGACAAATTTGCATAAATAAGTTAAAGCTTTTAATTCTGGCCGGAAGTAGGAAGTAAGAAGTGATAGTAAAGATTTAAAATAAAAATAAACGTTAGTAAAACTTAAGATCCTTACATGCTAAGTTACACAAAACAAAGTAACGTACAGTAAGAGCTATGTACCTTAGGTAAAAGGATGCCTTTGAGAAGGTATTTCTAGGAGAAATTGACTTGTATTCACATAATACATAAGGAAAAAGAGGAAAATCAGCTATCCCATTCACCAGTATTTGTACCTGAATCAAACATCCAGTGTTCAGCTATCTTATGTGCTAGCCTACTGGTACCAGTCAAAATAGAGAGTAATGTAATATTATACAAGCTAAGTAGCATTGATTTATACATCACTAAAGAAATAAATACACTTGAGAAAACCTGTTTTAATTATAAGATTATTTTGAAAAACGTTGCTCGTGATAAAACTAAAGAATGAATTTTCTTTATACACTGACTGTTAAATTATTATATTTCAAATCAACAGACTGCATTTATACAATAAGACAGGATGAAAAATACAGTAGTCATTGAGGCAATTGTTGAGTTTCTGAAGAAACAATAAAAATTTTCAAATCTATCATAGTATACCCTGTTTAATGTTTAATATAGTATGGAAGGTTTTGTAAAGCATCAGCTATTTAAAAAAAAAAAAAAAAAAAAAAAAAAAATGCAATAGCTGACAATGAAACCAAATAAAAATCAAACAGAACTCTATTACACGTTATGCAACAAAATTAATGAATATGAACGTCTATAAACATTTTTTTCTTTTTTTTAACTTGGACCAGATCTGGAAACATCAACTAGATCTTAGGCAATAAAATTAATAAAACATTATGTTGATAAGTACTTAAGAACAAAAAGAACAAAATGGCCAAACTTTCAACTAGATAACCAAATAAAGTGTTTGCGTTCTAGAGGATTTTATTTACTTCACATACATACATACATTATCTTTACATTTACTTTCATAACTCGTATCGTACATAACATACTCTTATCATCGAATGATTATGATTTTGTATAGCAATAAGCAAATTTTTTTAAGTTTCTACTTCGTGTCTGCAAAGTATTCCTTTAAATTGCAAGGTTTCGCGATATTAATTTTCCTTCTGACAAAGTTCATACACGAATCCAAACATTAAAACCTTCGTAATCGATAAACAACGGCCATTTCATTATCGATGGCAAAAGTTTGCCTATCGATAGTAAAAGGAAAGTTTGGGCCATCCGAAAAAGCGACGACCCACTTTTAGCGCGGGTTGGCCCCTTCCTCCCTTTCCTACCTCCATGGCTGTATCACACTGAACTGCTGCTAGAACTCGCCCAACGGGTTTCGCCCCAGCCCTTTTTGCCCAACTCTCCAGATTGCTTGTCCTAAGGATTTTATTTTGCTTTTGATATCAAGAATCAAGGAAATGTATTGCACCTTTTTATTCTTTTCAAAACTTTTTGAATGTTGACTCCTCTCTCAAAATTTATTCCTGGCCCTTTTTAGACACGAAATTTAATTTAAAGACTTTCTAAGAGTTTTCCTTTTTTCTCATGCGGAAGGCATTATCTGAAAAGCTTTTATTTTTATAATTAGGCTTCAAAATTTTCCCTTATTAGATGAACACCTTTTTTGATGTAATTATTTTATCTCTGATGATGTGGAGTTAAAGGCCTAGCCTAGCGCACTCCGTAAATTAACTTCCTTGATCCGTTTCTATTGGTGCGCCTGCACCCCCATTCTACATTCTTCGCGTTAAGATCGCCAGTTAAAATGATGTGTTCAGAATTAAACAGTAACTGTGCGAGTTTATGCTCATCTATAGGAATCTCTGGAGGATTGTACAATGCAATAAAATATAGTATACCATAATGTGGTAACAAAACAGAAGCTGTCACAGTTTCGTAGCCATTTCCTCTGTCTTCGCTTATCAGACATGATTGTAGGGAGTGCTTTACGTAAATAGCGACCCCCCCACCTCGGTGACTCAGTGTGTCGCATCTGTAACAATTGTAGTTTGCGATCTTAATATTGAAGCACGAAGTCGCAAACGTTTCTGTAACGAATGCAACATCAATATCATATGTATCATATGTAAGAAATTATGAACCTCCTGGATTTTATTAAGTATGCTACGACCATTCCAAATCATGATCTGGATAGGGGCTCTATTAATTCTGTGTGGGACCATTATCAGTAATGTTGGGTTGAATGTTTTCCTGATTATTTCTGTTCAAGTCCTTAACTTTCTGTGTGAGCTGGAAAAAAACAGCGGATTTTATTCCTGAAACAAATTCAGCGAGATCTGGGAAAACTTTTTTGGCCTCATTAATTGCATCTGTGTAGATACCTGTTGAAAGTGCTGCTGCGAAAGATTTACCTTCAACTATTCTATTAGAGAAAGTTTTATGCTTCTCTGTCTTATTTTTGGTGAATTTTTCGCACCCTTTGAAATTTGATGTGTAGTTGCCACCGCAGTTTACACAAACTAAGGGAAGATCTGTTTTATTCTTGTCAGGACAATCTTTTATGTAATGATTTTTACTACATCTGACACATTTTGGTTCGTAATTACAACCCGCCTGATATGGCCAAAACCCTGGCATCTAAAACATTGTAATGGACCTTGTCAGCCTCTGTATTCTACGATTTTGACTCTGAGGTCGCATAAATAGCGTTCATGATATCTTTTGATTTGAGTTTTCATTTTTAGGTAAGGTAACGAGGTATAATGGGAGTTTCTGAACTTCCCCGCCCCTACGTCTTGACATTTGTTTGATTTCAAGAACCTGATAATTTAATTCTGTTAAATTTTCCTTAATTTCCTCAATTTCAGTCGTGAGAAGTACCCTATTAATTACTACTTTTAGATTCTTATCCTCTGGCAAAATGTAAGAATGATGCTCCACTTTCATCTCTTTTAAGATCCTAACAACTCCCTTATAACTTTCGGGATCTGAAGTAATAACTTTTACACCATCTTTAATGTTCTGTCATATGAACTTTTATTTATGTTGATGGAATAACCCTGTTAACGCCTTATATTTGAATTGTGTTTCTTTGAGAATTATCGGAGGATATTTATTCTTTTTAGGTGTATTAACCTGTGCATTATTATTATTCGTGATATTTTGCTGATCTTCAGCATTAGTTGTATCCATATCCGTATTAGAGGTAGTGTGTTGTTCAGGAATAACTGATTCTTGATTAGCATTTTGTGTGTTTTCCTGCGGCACATTAGTACCATTGTTATCCTTATGAATTATGACTGGAGAAATGATTTGTGTATAATTATCTAATTTAATCTTCTTTATACCCTGTCTAGGATTTTTTGTTAGGACTGTTTCGTCTCCAAAACGTTGTGTGAAGTCGTCCTCTAAGCTAGAATCTTTATCTAGTGTCTTTTTATCATCAGTGATAATTGTGTTATCATGTAAACTAATTGGGCTTCTTGCCCTCTCATTATCCTCATAACTATTACTTGTAGATGGAATTTGTGGTTGTGCTATGTCATGATTTAAAACTGAATCAGTTTTACTTTCATTAATTAGTGCATTGACTATTTCTAATGAGCTTAACAAAAAAATTAAGAATTTAGCTTCAATTTCTGTAAGTTCACCTTTATCCAATTTGAGTTGTTCCAACTCATGTATTTGTAACTTGTAATTTTCTGCGAGCCTCTCCATGGTCGCGCTAAGCAGAAGCAAAACGCGGAAAAATCCAGAAATCCAGCGCCCATAAAGCAGGGATCCTACACCTCGGAATGGAGCTCTGGCTCGACAGCCTTCTCCACAGACGGATGTGTAGGCGAAGAACACACGAGGCCTCTGACAGTCACCTGAAGTGAAAGCTTGGGAGTAACTACGTGCGTTATTCCAAAACCAGACGCGCAAAGCAGATATAATTTATCTAATTAATTTTTTAAATCGCGCAGTTATGCGTAATTTAACGTAAAATGGCAGAAAAAAATCATTAACCAGCAATCAGGCTATTTAGCAAGACACGCGGTATTAAATTTCATAATTAAACTCAATAATCCAAAAATATTCGAAAATAAGCAATTAGTGAAAGCGTTTCAGCATTTCACAAAGCATACAAACCAGCATTAAAAAAATAGCATTAAAAATGCTGATGGCAAACCACGTTAGACGGATGTACACGCAGAACCGGATCTGAGTGGCAGGCACAATCTCTGACGGCGAACCTTCCTCCATTAAGTCCCCGCTCAGACGTCTGTGGAGCGGTGTTGCAACACCAGGGTGCCTGAGCCTAGGCTCTACCCCTTGTAGAAAATATATTTGTGATTGCGAAAGTTGATATGGTTAACTGTCAATGAAGCATTTAAATAATCCTTCTACTATTAGTTAATTTTATGCTCTTTCAACCTGCTAATTTTTTAAAGATTTAATTTAAATCGTAATTAATTTAAGATCCACTTTAACTGCCTATTTACTTAAAATATTGCTTGTGTCATTCACTAGGAGAATGCGGGAAGAAAGCTATAAGGATTGGCCCAGAAGCAGTGGAGCTGGTGATAACACATATTTGGTAAGTTACAAGTTTTCAGTCCGAACCCATATATAAAAATGAAATATAAATAAAAAAAACATATACAAATGATACATACAATACAATATACAGTTACATATGAAAATACAATAGACTAGAAAGAGACCTTACATAAAAAGAGATGGTATCTATAATCTGATGGTACTTAAGTTACATTATAGTGATATTTAGCTGGACCAATGGCCTATCCATATTATTAAGATCGTTATAGTTGTAGTTGCATATTTTGATGCTTGGGTTGCTTAAAGTGGCCTGCTTTTCATGAAAATTTTTAGCTAGCTTGTAATAGTGAGATCTTAACTGCTCCATGAAAAGCTCTTGATGAATTCTGTTATTTCGAACATACCATGGAGCGTTGATTATCTGTCTTAAAGTGAGATTCTGACATGTCTGCAGTCTCTGCCGTTAGTTTTTCTAGTGTGTGCTCACACAGGGCTTGCATTAACATAGCAATGGTCTGAGAATGGACTTGTAAATAAGTAACTTATTATCTATGGATAACATGCTGTTCCGAGCAATTAAGGGGTTGAATAATGCTTTACGTAATCGGAACTTATTGATAATAGATGTGATGCGTGGGGACCATGTGAGAGTATTACTGAGGGTCACCCCAAGATAAAGGACTTGCTTGGCCCATGGAATATTCTGATTGAAGAACTGTAGGTTTCTCATCTGTTTCTTTTTTCTGGTGAAGAGCACAGCTTTAGTTTTGTCAACTTTCACAGCAATTTTCCATTTATTTAGCCAAATCTCAAGTGTTTGTATGTAATTTTGTAATCGTTGTATAACGACCAGCAAATGCACTTTGTGCTAGGATCGCTGTGTCATCTGCATACATAGCAACTGTTGTGTCATGAGTAGTGGGAATATCGTTCACGTAAATATTAAAATATGTAGGCCCAAGCAAGGACACCTGTGGGACCCCTGCTAGGATAGGATGTGTAGTTGAGTTTGTTCCTGAGACGTGAACGACAAAGTGTCTACCTGTTAGGTAGGAATTAGTGATGTTTATGATGTATTCTGGGAATCCCAGAATATGTAATTTGTATATGAGTGCATCCAACCATACTCTGTCAAAAGCCTTAGCAATATCAATGAAGAGGCCTCCTGTAACCTTTTTTGTCTCTATTCCCTCCGAGATTGTCTCTATGACTCTATACAACTGGTTGGTTGTAGACAGATTGCTTCGAAACCCATACTGGTGGGGTATTATGATGTTCTCATTTTCCAGGTGGAAGTTAATTCTTTTAAGCAGAATGGCTTCGAATATTTTGCTCAACGTTGACAGAAGGCTTATGGGTCTGTAGGAGTCAGGTCTTGCAGCTGGTTTCCCAGGTTTCAGTATAGGTACTATTTTTGCAGTTTTCCAGTTTTGAGGAAAGTATTGCCATTCGAGAATAATGTTGCACAGTAAAGATGAGGATGGGCTTCACTGGAAGATTTTTGAGCATTTCATTTGTAATTTTATACAATCCTGGGCTCTTCTTTCTCTTGAGTTTTTTGATGATTGCAAAAACTTCTGAAGGAAAGGTTGGAGTAATGTTGTTTGTGCATGGGTTAATAGTAAGGGTGGAGTGAAACTGTAGAACTGTGTTTTCTGTGTCAGTGTCATGAATGTTGTTAGTGCGAAACTCAGATTCCAGGTGCTGAGCTAAGAGTTCTGCTTTCTCAATTTCAGTGTATAGGATCCCTTGAGGCCCTTTAAGGGGCGGAATGTTATTGTGGCATTTTTTGTACCTCCGAATAGCTTTCCATAAGGAGTTGTCCTCAGTAGTCAGGTTCTGGAGGTAGCTGGCCCAGTTGTGTTGTGCTTGGGTATTTAAGAGAGATTTGACCTTGTTACAGAGTCTGTTGAACTGTTGTTTGTCCTCCCTATTTCTGGTACGCTGCAATTTCGGTCGGGCTACGTTTCGTGCTTTGATTAATTGCTGTAGTTCTTTGTCTCTATGTACACGTCTTTGTGGTACTTCTTTTTGAGCACTGGCATGTGCATCTACAATTTCAGAAGTGAATCTCTGGATTAAACTGTCAATGTCATCCTTCGAATGAGCTGTTGGCAATGTGTACTGCATGTTGTTTAGAGTTTTGGCAAATTTCTGCCAGTCAGTAATAAAGACTCTAGTGTCTGGTGGGGTATTACTGCTAATGTTCAGAATCACTCTGACCGGGTTATGATCAGAGGACAGCTCATCCAGCACAGAAACATCCAGCGGAACGCTGGTGTTTCTGAGCAAGAAGAAGTCTAAAATTCCAGTAGAACGGGCAGTATACCGTGTTGGGGTTTTAGGAGCTGCTTTGTGTAGATTCGCCGAGTTGGCTAAGTTGAAAACTACACGTCCTATGTCATTTGAGCTGTAGCAGTTCCATGCGCGGTGTCTAGCGTTAAGGTCTCCACCTATTATGACATGAGTGCCTAGTGAGAGTAAAGCCTGCAGATCCATACGGACTAATTGCGGGTTTCGTGCTGGTGGAATGTATATGGAGACAAAATGTATGTTATGTTAGTGCTTGTAGTGAGTGAGATAGCTGATGCCTCAATGGCGAAAATCTGTGGAGGTGGAACAGGATAGTGAGGGATGCAGCGTTTAACCAGAAGTGCAGTGCCCCCTCCTCTGGGGTTTGGAACAGTGGCTGGCCTGCTATATCTATGCACCACATAATTATGCACATAAATAGGGGTAGATGGGCCAAGACGGTGTTCTTGTAGGAATAACATATCAGGATTGTACTTATTTACAAAATCTCGTAGTTCATGTATTTTACCAGAAAGTCCATTCGCATTCCATGTAAATATGTGCATACAATTCATACAGTTATTCATCATTAAAATTAGCAAAAGAGCCAAATACATTTTCACATATATTAAAAACAATAAATAACATATCAATTGCATTAGTAGTTGCCTTCAGCTCAGGCAGTCTTTCCTTAATACATTTGATAATTTTACTGAATGAGAAACATTTAAAAATACTACTAACTTCCTTGAATAAATTCATGAGCTCAGCAATTCCACCAAACCCAGACTCCGACTGGGGGGGAGAGGTACAAACATAATTATTTTTACAGTCCTCCGGCTCAGAAGCATTTTTCTGAATTTTTACTACCTTAGCATAGGTCAATCCAGGGGTAACACTATTTATTATTTACAGCAGTTTTCACATTATATACAGAATTTTTGTTACCCATTTGTTTTACTTTTTCTTTTGCAATGTTATTATTTTGTGGAAATTTGGGGCAACCCCTGTAATTGGCCGTATGGCCTGTCTGTAGACAGTTACAGCATTTAACTGTTTCAAGGCGTTTAGCCGTACAATCAGCAGTTTTGTGTGCACCCGCACACTTCATACATTGAGGTTGGAATTTACAGTTATTCGATGAGTGATGGAAGTGTTGGCAGTTGTGACAGTGCACAACACTTCCGTTACATTGATAAGCAACAATTTTTACATCGAATCCCATGAATTTCACAATATCATATACCTGCTCGACCCCTGGGGCGTTATTTAATTGAACCTGGAAGAGAGGCATTGGTGCGCGAGTCTTAATTCGGTGCAATTGTGCAACTCTCCGCACATTATATCCCAAGTTTTGTAATTCTTCCTGGATTTCCTCAGCAGGACAATCAATAGGCAGGCCTCTGATAACAACCTTAATAGGTTTGTCGTGCTTGGTTAATATAACGTAATGGTCCACTTTCTTTTCATCTAAATATTTTGTAAGAGTTCTATGATCCTCTTCAGTAGAGGGGAAAATTTTTAGGAATTTACCATTTACTTTGCCCACAAATTCACTTTTGGCGTCAGTTTTCAAAATCTTTAAAAAATCACTGAATTTGATATTAGGCTTTGCCATTATTGGGCGAATTTTGGGCCGAACAGGTACAGTATCAATATCATTATCATTTACAGTATCCATTTCAATAATTTGAACATCATTATCAATGTTTTCAACATGATTACCAGAGTTACAGGATAATTTTTGAAATTTATTTGCCAAATGCAAATCCACATTATTTTTAACCAATTTTGCTGGGAGAGCGGTATTCCTAGGAAGGATAAAGCCATCCTCGTCCTGAGCATCGTTAATAGAACGTTTTAATACTTTTTTCAGAGAGCTCCTTTTAGCCTTTGGCTTAGATTTATCATCGCTACTAACACATACATTATTTACAGGCACATTATCAGAATTTGCAACAGACATAATTTTATGTAGCATTAATTCAGATTCATTAAGATTAGCAATATTTGGATTCAGACTGCGAAAAAACTCGCACTTACCTTTGAGAACATCTAAGAGTCGGTTTCCTGCAGACCTGGTAGTCCGGTATTCTTCTTCAATCACTTGTTTGCTGGTTTCATCCGAGAGAAGTCGATGTTGTTTTGAGCAGTAACGTCCTTTCGAGTCAATATCGAAGTTCACTCTGTCCATCATCCGCAACAAGGTAACGTAGTCATTAAGATTCACATTTTCTTTATTCATAACATTCTGCCAGTCCTCACCTAAAACATCGTTAGCATACTCCATCAAATCGATAGCCATATTTTGTCATACAGTTCAGAGCGGTCGTCTGGGGTAAAGTCGTCGTAGATCCACTATTTTCGGCGTCTTGCATGTCGAAGAGCACACGAAAATGTCACACAAAAACCACAAAAAGCGCACACAATCCTTGGGATGGTCACATAAACACAGTATAATCAAAAAAATAAGTAATCCATTGCATTTCAAGAACCACGTGGTAATAGCACGGAAAAATCAAATGGCGCACGGCCGCAAGCACAACGGTCAACAAACCGGTCCCTAGGAGCAATCACCAAGCACGTCCTACCAGCTCAGCTTCCAAGCGTCCAAAATGTCCCACGAGATCGAGATCGATATCACCAAGTCCCCGCTGATGGATCCTCCTCATCATCATCAATATTGCCGGGATATTGCTGTTTTGACGCAATGTTTCCGGCTCTTGACACTTTGGCCCGGAGGGCGCATGACGGTAGTTGGCAATGACAATTGAAAGGAGGCATAAGTAGTGAGAAGAGGGGGTGACTGCAAGACGTCACAAGTGTAGAGAAACATGCAGACGAAGCCCAAGACCAGGAGCGGCGATGACAGGGTGAAAATCTGACTTGTTCAGTTGTTCGTGATAGGTATATGTCATAATAAAAGTTACACAAATACGATTACACATTACAATTTATTAGAATAATACAAATACATGCGAATAAATATCGAAAATGAATACATAAGATTACATACGACTAAATAAGGTTTATATACATATTTACAGCGACGTTGCACTCGTGATAAAGTTACGTAGGAAAGTTCGAGTCTCGGGTGAGAAAGGCCGCGAGTGGTCTGATGCGTGAGTCTTTTGCAAAGATCTCATAGTCGAACACTTTGAAGTGTTGCATATGAGAACATTTTCTCACCTTTTCATAAAACTTTCTATTGGCCTTATGAAGGAACTCTTCAACTCTGTCAATACGTAGGTCTCTGTGCAAGGTCTCATTAGAAACATAAAAGTGCGCATTTGTAATTACTCTGAGTTGTTCTGCGTTACTTGAAGTTTTTTCATGTCACTCTGAGTGTACGTAGTCCAAGCGGGAGAAGCGTAACAGAAAATTGGTCTGATTATTGCCGTATAGATGTGTCTCTTTCTTCTAAGATCAAGTCTGGAGTTTTTACCTATTACTGAGAGAAGATTTTTGATAGTATAAGAGGTCTTCCATTTAATAGTGTGAATGTGATTTTTCCAGGTGAATCTGTGGTTTAAGACCACCCCAAGGTATGTAGCCTTCTTAACTAGTGGTACTTCTTCATTAAAGATTTTAATTTTCCTGTCAATAGGGATTCTAGAGTGTTTTTTGCCGATGACAATTAACTGAGATTTTTGTCCGTTAATCGCAATTCTCCATTTAGTACACCATTCCTCAATGGCTAGAATTTTCTCTTGAAGTTTTACCAATGCGTGCTTGTGACTTCACGGCAAGGGCGGTGTCATCAGCATAACATCCGAGGTAAGTATTGAGGTTTGCACTAGTGTTGGGTAAGTCGTAAACGTAAAATAGATATAAAATAGGGCCAAGAATAGAACCTTGTGCTACTCCGGCTTTCAGATACTTTGTCTCAGAGTGTTCATTTCCAAAATTTACAAAAAATTTGCGGTTCCGTATGAAGGAGTTGATTAGTAAAATGAGATATCTACTGAAGTCAAGTGTAATGAGCTTGAGAATGACCCCTCATGCCAGACGCGGTCGAAAGCTTTCGCCACGTCTAGCATGAGTAAGGCAAACTTTGATGTCTGAACAAAGCAGATCCAATGAATTCGCATAGACGAACAAGTTGTTTTGTCGTTGAGAGATTTCTACTGAAACCAAATTGTTCCATTGGGAGCTTATCCATATGCGGTTCAATTCTTTTATAGATGACCCGTTCGAATTTCTTCCCAAGTCCTGGAAGTAGACTAATCGGTCGATATCCCTCCGGTTTAGTGATATCTTTTCCCGGCTTTGGCAGAAGAATGACTTTCGCCTTTTTCCATTTTTCCGGACAATAGTTATTATCCAGGCAGGCATTGAGAATGCTGACATATTTTGTGACCGTGTTAAGAGGCATATTATTAATTGCAACATTTGTAATTTCATCATAGCCAGGGAATTTTCGGTTTTTCATCTTTCTTATAACATTTCTAACCTCCATCGGTGAAGTATATTCAGTGCGGTTTTTGGCCCCGGGTCCTTCCAACCAGTCTTTGATGAATTGCCTTGTATTATAGGAGAAAAGTGGATCACAAGGGTTTTGATTCGGTACGAATTGTTGTTCTAAGTGCTCTGCCATAAGGGCAGTCTTTTCTTTGTGAGTGAGCGCGATTCTGTTGTTGCTATAAATTGGTTTATTGCAGGGGGCTTGCGTCTAAGTTTTATCGCAAAAGAACAGAAAGCATTTCCAAATTCATTGAAGCTGTCTATTTTATTATTCCAGGCCTCATCCTGATGTTTCCGAATCATGCTTCTGATTTTATTATTAAGTCTGTTAAGTTCTTTCTTGACCCCTGGGTCCCAAGAGATATGCCACCTCTTTCTCAATCTGTTTCTCTGTTTAATCATATCTCTGATTTCTCTGGGTAACCTGAAATTGTCTTTATCAACTGGGATTTTCTTGGTAGCAGTGTTGTAAGCGCCGAGGATACTATTGTTGAGAATTTCAATCGTATTTTCAATGTCATCTTTATTCTTAAGTGAGCTGATAATTGGGGGGTTCTCTAACAATTGAGTGTAATATTGCTGCTAGTCGGTGACTCTTTTAAACTTGTTGTCTTCGCATCTGTTGGTACCTAAAATAGCAATTACTGGCACATGGTCGGAGGTTAATTCAACTTTAACGTCTAAATACATTGGTATGGCGGTATTAGTGAGCACAATGTCTAAAATGTCTCCTCTTCTAAGATTATCTGGGAGGTAGGTATAGTCTGTAGGTGCATAAAAATAAATAGGATAATTATTTATAAATTCAAGCAGGACTTCGCCATTGTTGTTGGTTCTTCGGCAACCCCATTCTGTATTTTTTGAGTTCAGATCTCCAGCCAGGATGATGTGTTTATTATTTGGGAGAAGCTCAGCTAGCTTGTCTATGTCAAGAAGATTATTCGGAGGATTATAAAGTGCAATAAAATAGACAACTCCATAATATGGAAGTAGAACAGAAGCTGTAACTGCTTCATAACCATTATCGCGATCCTCACTGATGAGGCAAGATTGTAGGGAGCTTTTCACAAAAATCGCGACCCCCCACCTCTATGACTCAATCTGTCACATCTGTAACACCTATAGTTTGCGATATTCATATTGTAACAGGGAGTCGCAAACGTTTCTGTGATGAGTGCAACGTCAATATCATACACAAGTAAAAAGTTATGAAGTTCCGTAATTCTATTCTGGACGCTATGCGCGTTCCAGGTCATGAACTGAATAGGGGCCCGACTATTCCTGTATTGGCCCATGATCTAAAGTCTGTGTTTTTGCAGTTTCTGGATTGGCTTGAATAGTCTGTTTTGTTTGTTGTGTTAGTTGCAAGAAGCCAGCGCCTTTAATGATTTTTACTAGCTCTGCTAGATTAGCAAAGACTTTTTTGCTTCATTGATTGTTTCAGAATAGAGTCCTGATAATATAGCCTATGCATAACTTTTACCTTCTATGAAACGATTTGAGTAAGTTTTGTTTTTGACAGTGTTATTTGTGCTGCTATTGTTCTTGGGATACTTTTCACAACCCTTAAAGCTAGATGTGTGAGGTCCCCCGCAGTTCGCACAGACTAGGGGCTTATCAGGATTTTTTCTGTCAAGGCATTCTTTAATTGAATGGCCTCCGCCACATCGGACACATTTCGGAGCATAATTGCATCCGGCTTGGGTATGATTGAAGCCCTGACAGCGAAAACACTGTATGGGCCCCTGTCTGCCTTTATACTCAACTACTTTGATTTTCATATCACAGAGTTTGCATTCATTATAGATTCGTTTCGAGTTGTCAGTGTTTGGTAATGTTACAAGAAACAATGGGAGTGGGATGACTTCCCCGCCTCGTCGTCTTGACATTTGTTTGATTTCAATAATTTTGTAATTTAATTCCTCTAATTCTGTTTGAATTTCCTCTATATCTGAAGTAGTAGTGAGTCCATTTATAACCACTTTTAAGTTTTTATCTTGAGGCATGTAGGAGTGGTGCTCAACTTTGAGCTCTTTGAGTACCTTAACCATGCCTCTATAACTTTCAGCGTCTCCTCCAATGACTTTTATGCCATCATTCCTCAAGTTTTGTCCAATAAATGAGAATTTTTTGGTATGAAATACTTTTTTGATATTTCCCCAAGTCATGACATTTTCTTTAAGAATTAATGGTGGAAGTTTTCTTTGCGTGTTGCTCTCTGAATTTTGTGTATTACCTTCAGTGCGTTCATTATTTGTTTTTGTCTGATTATTTGGGTTATCTTGATTTTCTGTTTCGCATACATTGGTATCCATGTTATTATCTGTTTCATTTTCCTGATTAGATTCTGAATGTGTTTGCACACCATTAATCGACTCTTGATCATTTGTGCTATTACAAGCTTGATTAGCCATAACGATCGGTGAGATTATTTGTGTGTGCGTACTGAGTTTTACTTTTTTAGCATTTGGTTTGTGAGTTTTTGTTCTAACAGTTTGGTCGCCTCTGCGGCGTTTAAATGGTTCTTCATCTGAACTCGTGTTTTGATCAAGTGTTTTTTCCTCGGTACTGTTAGTGGGATCATCATGTAAGTTTATTGGACTTCTGGTCCTGCTGTTTTCATCATAGTTTTTACTTGTGCTATATGCAGGTGTGTTATCATTGACATTATTACTTTCTTCTTTTAAAGCATTCACAATCTCAAGGGAGCTAAGCAAAAAATTGTAAAATGTTTTTTCAATATCAGATAATTTCCCATCATTTTTGTATCTGATTTTATCTGATGGATCCTTTTGGCTTTCCATTCGTATGTTGAAACGAGCAGGCCACATTCCCAACCAATCAGGAGCGAGCATTCCACTGCCTACACTGACGACGAGAAAGCTAAAGATTTTGCTGATTTTCTCCAAGATCAATTTAGACCAAATAATTTCCCCACAAAACCTACATCTGATCAAGAAATTACGAAATTTGTCAACAAATGGATCTCCTCTCCCTCCCCCAAAAATATCATGGTTTACTTCTCCTTCTGAAATTAAGGACATTATAAAGCACTCTCCTTACCGTAAAGCTCCAGGTCTAGATGTCATCACCAATCAAATGCTTAAGCATCTTCCTCATAACTACATCACTACATTATGCAACATTTCCAATGCCTGTATTTGGAACTACTACTTTCCCATTCCATGGAAACAAGCATCCATTTTCATGATTCTTAAACCTCTCAAGTCTCCGGACTCTCCTACCAACTATTGTCCCATCAGTCTCCTTTCTACATTGGCAAAACTTCTTGAAAGAATTATCTATCACAGACTTGCATGCCATCAGTTATGTCCAATACGGCTTCCGTCAGGCACTCTCAACTACGAAGCAGTTAACAAGAATTGGTGAATTCGTGGCTGCCTCTTTACACAACAAGCTCAGTTTTGCGGTCCTCATGCTAGATGTGGCCAAAGCATTTGACCGCGTCTGGCATGAAGGTCTCATCTACTAGCTTATTAGAATGAACTTACGTGAGCTATCGTGAGCTGATCCTGATACTCAAGTCCTTCCTGGATAACAGAACTTTTATTGTACGACACGGCAACTCGTATTCTTCATCTCCCAAGGTTATCTCAGCGGGAATTCCACAGGGAAGTATTTTAGAACGGATTTTGTATATTATCTACGATAACGACTTCCACCGTCTACAAGATGACCGCAATATGCTTCTTGCCTGTACGCCGATTCTCGCCAAATCTAGGCCCCCTAATCATGCCATTTCACGGATTCAGAACAAGATTCCCGCCATTGAAGACTGGTGTTGTAAGTGGAAGATTAGCAAAAATCCAGCCAAATCAGCTTCTCATCAGGAAATTCAAAAAATTTTATCCCATCGTCTCTCGGACCACTCTCTTCAATACCAACATCCCGTTGGTGCTCACCGCCAAATATCTGGGTGTTACACTAAACTCTACCTTCACATGATCAAACCATATCAGGAACGTTAAAGGAAAAACACTACAAATCATGTTCAAGCTTAATTCCCTCTTTTCGAGAAACACAAGACTCAGTCTACAAAGAAAAATAATAATTTACACGTCCATCATCCTTCCTATATTTTTCTACTCTTCTCCAGCCTGGGCCCATGCCACAGCTAATGACATCAAGCATCTTCAAGTTATTCAAAATAAATTTTTACGCATCATTACTGAAGCCCCGTACTTTGTCAGAAACAATTCTCTGCACAGGGACTTAAAAATTGAATACGTTCAAGATTACCTTAACAAACTGAACAACGCATTTTTCAGCAAATCTGCAGCCTGCCGTGCAGTGAATTTCTCGGAGCACCTTAATTGAGATTTTTATGAATGATCTTCTTATCAGGCCTTTTGCAGCCCACCAGATGAGAAAATTTCAACACCATTAGATGACACCAGCTCTACCGTCTGCTTATCAGTATTATAAGATTTTGCTTTCCGCAGAGAATAGTGTTGCCTCTTTTCTTCTATTTTAAGACCTTTTCTTCATGAAAATTTCACTCAGTTTCTCCAATTTCGTCATGCCCTTCTTGGGAATCTTTAAGGAGCTGGAAAGAGCTAACTGTTCAGTCTAAATACCAGCATCCAAGTCAAAGTCCAAACGTGAGAAGCACTTGATATCGGATGTAAGTAAATTAACCCAAAAAAATAATAATGTAAATTAACTGAGAATTTAAAGACGAAATGGAGGTTTCAACAATAGAAAATTAGCAATCTGGTTTTTTAAGATTTTCTTCAAAACTAATAATATAACGTTAAAGAACCGTATTACATTCTGTAACCTGTGGAACGTTTGGAAACTATGTGATGATGTCATAGGTCATGTGAGCTTACAAACACTTTGATGTTACAAAAATCCAATGAGATCCGATGTCACATGCTAGATTTTGTAACTTTTCAGTTCTTCTCTAGCTCAGAAATTTCTGCCAATACTCATAACAGCTAATACTGAAGGTAAAATATTCATTAGCAAAATAAAGCAACTGAAAGGTGGATTTGTTTATGTAGGAATTCTTAGTTTGTCTATAATGGGAAAATTATGCACAGTGCAGGATTTACGTATAAGCTACACAAGTTATAGCTTAGGGCCTACATTTTCTTAAGGGGAAAATTAAAATATTAGTATTAAATTATAGTATAACACACTTATAAAAGGCTCCATATCTCAAATAGCTTTAGAGCCTTATCAAATCTAAATCCGGCTCTGATTATGCAACCAGATGCAACAGTACAATACCTCGCATAATGAACGTAATCGACGGACATTATTCATTATATGGCTTAGATGAATGAGATCGTGAAATTAACGCTAGGACAAGGAAATCTCATCCTGTGTGGAACAACTGAAATACTACACAATATCAAGTCTTATGGCTAGCATGACGCTGATGGTAGAAATTTGAAAATTAGAAGGCTTAAATCCTGCGAATAATAGCTATAAAAAGGCCATAGAATTTCACCATGTGGTAGAATTCGTGCCACAGAGAGTGCAGGAGGAGCCAGCTTTGGTCACATGTTTAGTTAAGATTAAAAAGATAAGCTGTGGAGTAAAGTGAATTAAATGAAATACAGGAATAGACAAACAGAAAAAAAAATTAGAAACGAATCAACAAAGACTGGAATAATTTGTTGGGAAACAAAAAACTTCTGTTGTAGCTTCCGAGCTTCTTCGAGTGGTGCAAACACTGGAGTACCTACTCTGTGAAAGCTTACTTCCATCCTGTAAATACACTCATGTCCATAAATTAAGGATAATGCAAAATCAGGCAAAGGAAGAGTTAGAAACAAAACAAATTTGACTTATTTGTAAAGCTTATTTATTAAACAAAAGGTAAAGAGCAAAAAGGATACTATATGTTTGATATTATTAAAAAAATTAGAGATATTTCTCCCTGGAGCAAATTACAAAAAAAAAGCTATTTACAAAAAAAAACAATATTACATGGTTGGTATGATCGTTAATACATTTTATGTCTCCCAGACGATGCAATGCATTCCGTACAATGACTAGGCATGCTGAGTATCAAATCATCGATCTGATCTTGGGGCATATTACACCACTCAAAGAGCAATGCTCTCCGTAGTTCCGGTAGACATGTAAGAGGAGGTTGACGGGCTGTAATTCGTCGGCCAAGCATGTCCCACACGTGCTCTACTGGATTCAAGTACGGTGAAAATGCTGGCCAGTCCATACGGGTGATATCCTCCGATTGAAGGCATTCGCTTACGATGTTTGCACGGTGAGGACGGGAGTTGTCATCCATAAAAAAATTGTGCACCCAAAAAACGTACATGTTGTTCCAGAATGACGTCCCGATAGATTTGGCTTGTCATGGTTCCAATTTGAACATGCAGGTCAGTTCTGGAACCCAGAATAAATACACCCCAAACGAGCATTCCTGCATCACCGTAACGGTGTCGTTCAATGATGTTTTCTTGGTGGCAACGGGTACCTGGAGCTCTCCATATGAAAGTCCGGTGAGAATCAGATTGCAAGCTAAACCTGGACTCGTCGGAAAACATCACAGAAGCCCACTGTTGCGGTGTCCACAATGCATGCTCTCTACTCCAGGCTAACCGCAGGCGACAGTGAGTTGCAGTAAGTGGAACGCATCTGACAGGTCTACGAGCATATAGACCAATCTGCCCTAAGCGTCTGTACACGGTCTGCCTTGAAATTGTCGTACCAGTGGCTGAAGAGAGCTGACGAGACAGGTCTGAGGCTGTGCTCCGCCTGTTTCTTTTGGCAATAACTGCCAAATACCGTTCCTCATTCGGCGTTGTAACTCTGGGCCGACCTGTGCTGTAACGTCTACCATCATCTTGGAATCGTTGCCAAAGCCTGGAGATGACACTCTGGGCAATTCCAAGTTCGTCTGATACTTCCAGTTGGGTACGCCCACATTTCAGACGGCCGATGATTCTACCACGTAAAGTGCTTTTCAAATACGAGCAAGCCGTTCCGGGCAAAGCGGAAGGAAAAACTGGGTGATAGACATAGACCCTAAGTCAGCAGAACACCTAGTTAAGCTAGGCCGTCTTTTAGTGGGTTTTGAGTCTTGTCCTCTCCGTCCGTACATTAGGATCATACACTGTTACAACTGCCAGGAGTTCGGTCACTATAGCAGGTACTGTAAAAATGCTCCAGTTTGCGCGAAGTGTGGTAACAGCCACCCGACGCAGGAGTGTAGCTCGTAAAAAGTGAGTTGCACTAATTGCTGCAGTAGTAATTCTGAAAAGGGGACCTCTTTCAGCACAGATCACCCAGCTACTTCAAGTTCCTGCCCAGTGTATGGAGCCCATTTCGAGAGTCTGAGAAGGACCACTGCAAAGAACTAAACCAAGACGACACTAAACAAACATATAGCAGGTCTTCGATTTTTACAGTGTAACTTGCAGAAGTGCTATGCAGCAACCATAAATACGCTGCAAGTAATGACACATACTGCTGCCAATGTCGGAATCTTCCAAGAGCCATACGTTTACAACGGAGTGATTCCTAGTGTTCCAACACACAGCAGAACGTTTCTCTGAAAGAATCAGTTAGCTGCGATTATTTACAGCGGCCCTCTCTCCCCTCTCCTAATGAAAATCACAGAGCATACAGTCTCCATCAGACTAGACACTAGTAATTGCAGCATTGATATTATTGCTGTGTATCTACATCCCGAGCGAAGATATTACCTCTCTATTAGAGGAACTTAATTCTAACCTTCTAACTGGGGCATCCCACTGTATCATAGCAGGAGACTTTAACGCCACCAGTCAACTATGGGGTGCTGACTCGGAGAACCGAAGGGGAATTGCGGTACTCGAATTCTTGGACAGTAAGCATTTCATTGTCATCAACGCTCAGGACTCACCGCCTACCTTTGAAACATCTAGAGCTCGAGGGTGGCCAGATCTAACAATATCAACTCCCAATACAACTCCGTACATACAAGATTGGACAGTGAGTGACCTGCCGTCACTCAGTGATCACAAAATTATTACTTACAGGCTGGATACTCCTATAGACTACATAATAAAGAAAAGATTCAAAACGGCATTTGGAGGATATTCCGTTTTACGGGAACACATTCGAGCGCACGTAGAGAAATTTATCAAAGATTTCAACAACTGCCAGGACAGAAACTCCTTAGATAATCTCTACGACTTACTAGTTACAAAAATAGTGCAAGCCGCCCACAAAGCATATCGTTTGAAATCTGTAAAGGCAAAACACTCGATATCCTGGTGGTCACCAGAGCTTAACACAGAGAGGAGCAGAGTTCGAGCACTTCGCAGAAAAGCACAATCCACGGTAGATCCATATCTACGGCAACTCAAAATGATAACATACAATAAAGCCAGAGCTTTATATAACAGAAAAATTAAAGAGGCCAAGTTAATCTCATGGAGAACTTACTGTAGTAATGTCACTAAAGCCTATGGACCTACTCAAAAGATAACATGTAACAAGGTGTTTCGTCCTACGACCCTTTCGCCTATGGTGAATAGCACTGCCTCATCCAACATCGAAGTAATCAGTGAGATCATAAATGCAGTTTTTCCTGATGAAGATGAAGAGGATTTCTTAGAGGAGCAAGAGGAAGCGAGAAAAACCTACAGTATGAAATTTCGCCAAGTTACCAGAAGAGACGAACTCCCTTCTACGCAAATGGAAGTGGATAACATCATACGTACTCTGGCACCCAAAAAAGCTCCAGGTCCGGATGGAATTGATAATATCATCATTAGAGAGATACACCGGGAATTCCCAAAACTATTCCTTGCGGTCATTTCAGCTTGCTGGAAACATCAGTACTTTCCTAAAAATATGAAGTTGGCAGAAGTGGCGTTATTCCTAAAATCAGGCAAAACTCCGGCAGAACCTACATCTTACAGGCCAGTCTGTCTACTGCCAGCGCTCGGTAAGGTATTGGAAAGAGTAATTCTTTACAGATTGGACTTCTTCCTGCAAAGGAACAACGCCCTGCATCCCAACCAATATGGATTCCGAATGGGCAACTTAACTGAACATGCCATAAAAGACTTAATTGCCACTATCAAACAGAACAAGGATAACAATTTGCACTCACTGGCAATAGCCATTGACATCAAGGGAGCCTTTGACTCCCTTTGGTGGCCAGACGTAATAAATTTGCTGCACAACATGGCGTGCCCAACAGCCATTATTACCATCCTTCGCTCGTACCTTCAAGATCGAAGTGTACAAGTAACATCAGACAGCGGCATTTATGTCAAAAATGTTTTTAGAGGATGCCCACAGGAGTCATGCCTTGGACCAACACTGTGGAATATAGTGGCAAACTCGGCATTTCGTCAGTTTGAGAGCGTAGAATACGCTCGAATAATAGCCTATGCGGACGATTTTATGCTAGTTGTGGCAGGAAGGAGTAACCTCGAAATGAGATCTCAATACTGTCTTGATCTGTTCTCCCAATGGGCCAGAGCACATAAGCTTCAGATTTCGGCAGAGAAAACTAAAGCTTTGCTCATAGGACGCAGCAGGCAGCTAAGACGCAACCCAAGCATTAAACTCCATGGGATACCGGTAAAATGTTTCCCCCAATTGAAATATCTTGGGCTATTACTCGACAACAGACTTTCTTGGATGCCACATGTCAGGAATCTTAAGACTCGAATTAGCATCCTAAGCAACAACATGAGACGCATGACTTCACATAAATGGGGTATCTCATCTAAGCTACTAAAAATTTGGCATAGAACCATTACAGAAAGAGTAATAACTTATGGAGCAGCAATCTGGGGTGGCGAACTTACCTCTCATATGAAAAGATCCCTGCTTTCTATTCAGAGACAGCAGCTACTTCAAGTATGCAGGGCTTACCGTACCACGTCAACACTAGCCCTACAACAACTAGCAGGAATTCCTCCCCTAGATTTGATAGAAGAAAGGGAGGCAGCTATCGTAAGGGTTACCAGGCTGGGTCAAACTTCAACACTCTGGGGTCATAGTTATCACCACTCGGACTACGAGGAGCAAAACAACTGCAATAACTTTCATCCAGCAGCTTTTAATCTCTCTGACGGTATCAGTATAAACGACCAACCAATTCAGAGGTACAGTAATAACCTTTTCATAGATGGCTCCAAAACTGAGAACGGCACGGGCAGCGCCTTCTGTCGACTAGAAAATGGAGTTGTAACATTCGAGTGGAAAAGGAAATTAGGCTTGAACAACTCGGTATACCAAGCAGAGCTTCTAGCTATCAGTGCTGCAATTAGATATGCGAACACATGTCAACAGGAGAAATTCTCCATACTCAGTGATTCGGCATCAAGTCTGACGGCTATCGCAAGTCAAAACAGCCGGAGTCCATTGGTATACAGAATTCAGAAACAGCTTCTGACAATGCCTATTTCGCAAAGACCCACTTTAAAATGGGTTCCCGCTCATACAGGGATTCAAGGCAATGAAGCCGCTGACCTACAGTCGGTCACAAAAGTATTCGAACACCGGTACCCTATCAGAAAATGACAAGATGGCGTTTTTTTTCTCTTTCTCTCTGTGTGTCGTGTTATTCCATCCTAGGTTTTCTTCTCCCCCCCATCTTGGAAAAAACTGGAAAAAATTGGTTACGATCTCTTTTTGAATGGGGAGATGCCATTTTGAGAAAAAGCTGACGACCCTATCTTGGAGGATGAACATGACCGCTCTACACACCCTTTTACTCTCTCTCTCTCTCTCTTTGAATTGGGAAGCCATTTTGGGAAAAAGCAGACGACCCTATCTTGGAGAATGGAAATGAACGCCTCTCCCTCTCTCTTTGAAATGGGAAGCCATTTTGGGACCCTCTATTCTTGGGGAGGGAGAAAACTGAAGTCTGCATTTCGCTGTCTCTGAATGCGGAAAGCCATTTTGGGAAAAGCGGACCCTCTTCTTCTGATCTTGGAGAACTGGAAATGAACGCTCTACACGATCTTTCTTTGAATTCAGAAGGTATTTTGGGACCTTCTAATGTTGGAAAACTGAAATGAACGCTCTACACCTTCTCTCTCTCTCTCTCTCTTTCTCTGAAATGGGTAGCCATTTGAAAACTCCCTAACTTTGGAAAAAAACAGAAATGAACGCTCTACACCATCTCTCTTTGAAAATGGGGGGTGTCATTTTGAGACCTCCCTCCCCTAAACTTGAAAAAAAAAAACTGAAATGAACGCTCTACACTTTCTCTCTTTAGACATGGGTAGCCCTTTGGGGACCCTCTCCTCTTGGTAGAAAAAAAAAGAACTGAAGTGAAGGCTCTACACAATCTCTCTTGGAATGGGATCCATATTTCGGGAAACGTGGATCACCTCATGCTGGAAAACTGAAGTGAACCACCAAGATTGGACTCTATATAATATTTTTTTTTAAAAATTGACATCATGACCCTCCTCCAATTTGTTATTAAAAAATTGTTTTTTTTTGTTTTGGTTTTTATCCCATTTCCGATGTGATTTCAGAAATGCAATTCCATAACAGTTCAATTTCATTCGAGGTTAAATGATCTAAACAGTCTTTGACCCACCCATCCGTATGATTATTTTCTTCTCCTTCCTGTTGCACCAAATTTTGTAAGTCCATATAATCATTCCATACGGGAAGGGCTGGATCCTCACAAGGCTGTCTTGAAACACTTGGAGTCTCTTTGGGATGAGTGGAGGGATCTAGGATGTCTGGACCCGGCTGCGATTCTACCTCCATGATTTCTGGACCCGTTGGAACTTGTTTACCCGGCTGAAATTCTACCTCCATGATTTCTGGACCCGTTGGAACTTGTTTACCCGGCTGTGATTCTGCCTCTACGATGTCGGGACTTTTTGAAGCTTGTGGACCCGTCTGACATTCTACCTCTACGATGTCGGGACAGGTTGGAGGAGGAGGAGAAGAAGAAGAAGAGGATACTAGAAGAAGTTCTGTCTGTGAGGAGTCCGAAAGAGGTTGCCTGTTTGAACAAGTCGGGGAAGAAGAAGAAGAAGAAGCTTCTGGATTCTGAAGCGGATCTTGCACGCCAGGTAGGTTCCGGTAAGTCGACCGTTTTTTAAGAGGTAATTTTTTTTCTTCCTCCTCATCTTCAATTGTGATGACTTCAATTTCATTCCGTTGCCGGGTCGATTTTGTTTCGGGCCATGACGACGGTTTGGTCCAGCTCCTCTTATCATCTAAGGAAGGGATGGGTAAAGGTGGCGGAGGGTTTTCTTCTTCTTTTTCTTGAAACATCATCGGCGATTGGAAAGAAATCTCCTCTTTCAATTGTTTCCAAAGCGAGTACGAGCACCGATCGACGAGAAAGAGACTCTTCTGGGTTGTGACGATGAGATATTGCGTTTTCGGGGGAACGACATAGTTTTGAAAAGGTCTTAGAATATATTTCTTATATTTCATCCTGTCGCTGACTTTAAAACTTCTTTCCTTCAGATTGGGGGACGATGATTCGTAATAGGCGAGAGGAGCGGCTGTGGTTTGAACAATATGAACTTCGTCCTCAGCCGTCGTTCTCACTCCAAACGTAAAATATCGTTTCGTGAGAAAAATATTCTTCCACCGAAAACTCGTGCGCGGATCTGTATATCGCCGGTCTGTTTGAATGGGCCGTCTCAAAGCTCGATTCATCCGATTCCAAGAGAAGGGAGATTCCTCTTTCGTTTGTTGCGATTCGAATAAATTTCTGTATATATTCTGAACGAGCAGGTTGGAGGATTCGACATCTTGGTTGAAAGAAACGATCGCTTGATGAGGTGGTAAATGCGGAATAAATGTCGCACAATGACACGCCAAAAAAATTTTCAAGTTGGAGATTTGCTTTAGCGTCTTCAAATCCTCTCCGTTCGAAATCCGTTGAGTTGGAAAAACGTCTAATAGCGACATGGCTCCCAATGGAAAAGAAATGATCTCGCCCAGTACTCTCGTCTTTTTATATATCTATATAGACACACACAGACACACATAGAGGCTCTATGACGTCCGTTTTATTTGTTTTTTTTTTGTTTCTCTCTCTCTTCTTTCCAAGAAATCTTATCTCCATGACCTCTTTTTCTTTTCTTAAAAAGATGAATGTGTGTGGGAATGAGGAAGTGAAAGTAATAATTTAATAAACAAAAAATTATCCAACCATGACCTTCTTTTTTTTTTCAAAGTCACCCTTTCCAATCCAAGGACGTCCAGAGATAGAGGAAGCAGGGAGAGAGGAGGAGCAGGGAAGGGAAGGTCACACTCTCTTTCTCTCTATAAATAAAAGGGGAGAGCCCCAAAGTAGTATTTTTGTCCAAGTGGATCATGAGGAGGCATCCCCGGCTCACTACGTGTATTCCTTTCAAATATAAATATGTTGATCTTTCCTTTTATATCATCCAAGCAGTCGTTTACCTGAAAGCCTCCGATTTTTCAAAGTGTGCGGGTTATTATACCGTGGGGAGTTATCAAAAGATGCGGGACGAATTTTTGTCCGACGAAAACGTGTTGATGGCTCGTGACATTCCACCTTTGGATGCACAAATTTTGTTAATGAAACGAGCCAAATATTTTTACACGTCCCACTTTCTAACCGTCTCGCAAATGAATAGGATTATGGATCGTCTTGAGAAGACAAAAGGGATTCTCGTTCATTTTAGTGAATGGTTGCATAAATGTTTGCACGAACCTCTCTCGATCGAGAAGACTGGGAAGAATACCTATTATATTCTTCTCGAGGACTCTCCTCCTTCGTCTCATCATAGAGAAGCTACGACTTTTGAAAAAATCCTCGAGCAAGAAAAAATAGAATGGTGGAACAACTACCCCATCCCTCTCCCCGAGCATCAAGAGGAGCCTGTTCAGAAGAAAAAGAAAAAACCTTTCCAAAAGCCTATCCTCATCCTCCTCGATAATGATGGGGATGAGGAGAAGCCTGTTCAGATTCCTCTCCGTTTGTCAAAACCCGTCGAGGATGAAAAACCTCTCTCTTCCTCAAAACCCCTTGAGGAAGGGAGACCCCTCGAGAAGGAGAAATCTCTCCCATTGTCAAACCTCCTCGAAGATGAAAAACCTCTCCATTTATCAAGACCCCTCGAGAAGGAGGGATCTCTTCCTTTATCAAACCCCCTCGAAGATGAAAAACCTCTCCATTTATCAAGACCCCTCGAAAATGAGGGACCTCTCGATTTGTCAAAACCCCTCGAGGATAAGGGAAGCAAAACTTCTCTCTCTTTCGAAGAGGAGGGACCTCTCAATTTGTCAAGACCCCTCAAGAATAAGGGAACCGAAAATCCTCTCCCTTTCTCAAGACTTCTCGAGGAGGAGGAGGAGGAGAGACCGCTCCATGTCTCAAGACAGGACCCCCCTCTATCTCTTGAGGATCCGAGGGAAACGATTCCTATTGAAGAACCATCTATCGACGATCCCCAGAAAAGGTCTTCGGAGGAGATTAGACTTCCATGTAGAAAATGAATCTGCCACAATCATAATAATAATAATAATAATAATAATAATAATAATAATAATATACCCCCTTCTCAACAACAGAATCCTACAACATTTGCAGATAAATGCATTCAAACCAATCCCTTTATAGTAACCCTTTTGATTGGAGAACCCGTGCATTAGCCTCGAAAAATAAAATGAGATTCTGGCCTGTTTCTATGACCAGAATGTTAAGCCAATAGATAGGTCTAGCTCAGAATTTTTCTTTTTAAAAGAAAATAAATAAATAATCCAAAGACTATTCGTAAATATAAATGGTAAAGTCTCGAGTCGGCTGGAAAAAAATTTTCAGAGCTGAGAAAAATTCTACAACTCAAAAAAAAAAAAAAAAAAAAACATGATAAAAATTAACGACCCCCTTCCCTTTTCGTCTGGGAATGTTGTCTCACTCTTTTGAAAAACAAATCGTGATTCATTCATGGAATGATTGCCATTAGAGAAAGGATGAGTCATGGTCTATTTTTAGAAAGGGTGAGACATCTTTCCCAGACAAAAAGGGAGGGTCATTAATTTTTATCATGTCTAAAGACATGATAAAAATTAAACAAAAGATTTTTTTTTTTTTTCATTAGAGAATTTTATTTCAGCTCTGAGAAATTTTTTTTTCTCCCAGCCGATTCGAGACTTTACCCACTTGTTTTTAAGAATGATTTCTCCCTGATCTATTATTTAAAAATTCCAAGTTTCGCTTCAGAACCATCTGTGCTGTTGAAGAAGTAACATGATATATGTATTTTTTTTAATGAGTTCTGTCAAGATTGAATTGTGCAGGATTGACCTTGCGAATTTCTTCTCTGTGTCTTAAAATAATAATGATACTGCTTTTTGTAGAGCGCAATGGAAAAAACCTTTTGTATGGTTAGGACAATTCATGTGTTCGATCCCATTGTATTTGAGAATCTCTTGCGTCGATACCGAAATGCAATAAATGGATCTTTGCAACCATTTCTCTAAAAACCGCCGTTTCATTTCTCTCCGCACCCAAATCATGGAAAAATGTTCCGTCAACATCGTTAACACCCATGGAAAATAACTGTACGGAATTTCTCCTTCGTACCACGACAAGCCGTGATAATAATCACTTGCCCACACAGCGGTTCGTTTTTCTTTCTCGGTGAGCATTTGCCATGGAAACGGGGGTTTAAAAACAAATACCCCTCGAGAAGTACCGTCCAATGTGACGTAAGCCAATTCTTTCACAATAAAGGCTCCTTGAGAATCGTAGAAACCTTCAAAGTCGAGCACGAGTTCCATGTTTTTTATTTCTTTTTCTTTCCAAGGTGACCTTTATTATTATTATGATGGATGTGTATTGAGATACGCACGATATTATTCAAAAAACAAATATATATATATACGAATGTGACCTTTCCCAGAATTCATACGACCTGTCACGTGCAACCTTCTCTCTCTATATATATAAAAGAGGAGACGGCGAGAGAACGCTATCCATTTTTTCCTTCAGGACACACAGCGAGAGAGAGAGAGAATTTTGTTTTCTTTTTTTCCTCAATTGAAGAAGATGGACATTTTCAGTACCAAACCTCTCAAAGATTCCTACATTGTTCTGGACATGGAATACTTTCACTGTTATGATCCAAAGACGGGAGATATATGTTTCATCTTGAAAGAACTGGGCTACATCACTTGCGATTTAACCTTATGCGGATCCATGATTTTTCTCCCTCCTGTCCATTACGATGACTTATCGTCCCGCAATCAAGCTGTGGTCAACCAGACTACAAATAACCGACACGGCCTGCAATGGACCGAGGGTCGTCTATCCTACGAGCATCTTCCTACGATCCTGAAAATACTGACCGAAAATGTGGAGGTGATCTACGTCAATGGATACGATAAAGCCGAATTTTTCAGCAAGCTCTGCCAGCGATCCGTTTACGAGTTTTACATCCCAGGGAAAACCGAGTGGCGGAACAAGTCGAAATGCACGCGACACCAATATTTCCAAAAGATGATTCATTGTGCCGAGAACAAGGTGAGAAATTTTCGATACCATTTGATGGAGGGTAGTTACGTTTTCCGGAAATTACATTGTTACCCCTCCGAGAGCAAAGCTGTCGAAGAGGAAGCGGAAGAATCTCCCCAGGAGAACTCGTGCGACGATGAGGAGGAGGAGGAGGAGGAGGATGAACTTTCTAATAATAATAATAAATGTCTAAGTTGGGATGCTTTAGAGACCCAAGAATATTGGTCTCAACCCTTATCTCACCTAGACCTGAAAGAGGATCCTCAAGTGTACTCTTTGTGGTCCTCTTCTAAAATTTGGTTTCGGAGAGAACCCTTGAATGTTCATGAATGAAATGGTATGTAAATCCCTAGAGAAAAAAAAATAGAAAAAAAAGTTCCTTTTTTTTGTAATATGTTGATTTCTTTCCAATCCCATTTCTTTTCTATAACTCCAGCCCAATCGACGAGAAGAAGACGAATTTTCCAAGTTACACAAGACGAATCTTCCAAGTTACACAAGACGTAGAAAGATTTCACAAGGATTTATAAATCACACTCTCCCACATGATATATGTATAGAGAGAAAAAGACCCTCTGTTCTCTAGCCAATACGTCAAGACTTCCCTAAACTAAGAGAGACCATGAGTACCGAGGAAACCTTAGCAGAGCAAGTGGAAAGACTTTCAAAGAGATTAGAAGAGTTAAGACGCGATAGATTTACAGTTCCGCCGACTAAAGAGGAAACTATCATCGATTTCAACAAACCGCTGTACTTTCATCCCCTACCCCAAAGAATGAGACGAGTGGACTCGCCGTTGAACAGTTCCAATGAGAAACAAAATGTCACTTATTTGAATAGCCAATTTCAACACATGAATATTTAATTAATTTTAAGTTTTTTAAGAATGTTATTTAATGGATCGATTTCAACCTATCGAGTTTCGCTTGAGTTCCGGCCGTGCTGTGGGCCCACCTGGATACAAGTTTTCCCCTTTTGGAATAGAATTTCCCTCAAGGTAGGCAGGCTACTTTTCCTCTTTTTGCATTTTTCTTGTCATTTCATTTGTATTACAATATACTGAAAACGGGCGTTCGAACTGATTTCTAGGCTATTTCTATACACATGGAGCTCGATCCAAGAAAGAAATGATGTCTTTTTTTTATTTTGTGGACTGCCAATTTGTATTGGAATATACTGAAAACGGGTGTTTGAGTCGGTTTTCAGTATATTTCAATACAAATAGAGCTCGGTCCAAGAAAGAAATGATGTCTTTTTTTTTATTTTGTGAACTGCCAATTTGTATTGGAATATACTGAAAACGGGTGTTTGAGTCGGTTTTCAGTATATTTCAATACAAATAGAGCTCGATCCAAGAAAGGAATGATGTCTTTTTTTATTTTGTGGACTGCCAATTTGTATTGGAATATACTGAAAACGGGTGTTTGAGTCGGTTTTCAGTATATTTCAATACAAATAGAGCTCGATCCAAGAAAGAAATGATGTCTTTTTTGTTATTTTGCGAACTGCCAATTTGTATTGGAATATACTGAAAACGGGTGTTTGAGTCGGTTTTCAGTATATTTCAATACAAATAGAACTCGGTCCAAGAAAGAAATGATGTCTTTTTTTTTATTTTGTGGACTGCCAATTTGTATTGGAATATACTGAAAACGGGTGTTCACGTCGGTTTTCAGTATATTTCAATACAAATAGAGCTCGGTCCAAGAAAAAAATGATGTCTTTTTTTTTATGTTGTGGACTGCCAATTTTGTATTGGAATATACTGAAAACGGGCATTCACGTCGGTTTTCAGTATATTTCAATACAAGTGGAGCTCGATCCAAGAAAAAAATGATGTCTTTTTTTTATTTTGTGGACAGCCAATTTTGTATTGGAATATACTGAAAACGGGCGTTCACGTTGGTTTTCAGTATATTTCAATACAAATAGAGCTCAATCCAAGAAAAAAATGATGTCTTTTTTTTTATTTTGTGGACTGCCAATTTTGTATTGGAATATACTGAAAACGGGCGTTCACGTCGGTTTTCAGTATATTTCAATACAAATGGAGCTGGATCCAAGAAAAAAATGATGTCTTTTTTTTATGTTGTGGACAGCCAATTTTGTATTGGAATGTACTGAAAACGGGCATTCACGTCGGTTTTCAGTATATTTCAATACAAATGGAGCTGGATCCAAGAAAAAAATGATGTCTTTTTTTATGTTGTGGACAGCCAATTTTGTATTGGAATATACTGAAAACGGGCATTCACGTCGGTTTTCAGTATATTTCAATACAAATGGAGCTGGATCCAAGAAAAAAATGATGTCTTTTTTTTATGTTGTGGACAGCCAATTTTGTATTGGAATATACTGAAAACGGGCGTTCACGTTGGTTTTCAGTATATTTCAATAGAAATGGAGCTGGATCCAAGAAAAAAATGATGTCTTTTTTTATGTTGTGGACAGCCAATTTTGTATTGGAATATACTGAAAACGGGCGTTCACGTTGGTTTTCAGTATATTAGAATACAAGTGGAGCTGGATCCAAGAAAAAAATTATGTCTTTTTTTTATTTTGTGGACAGCCAATTTTGTATTGGAATATACTGAAAACGGGCGTTCACGTTGGTTTTCAGTATATTCCAATACAAATGGAGCTGGATCCAAGAAAAAAATGATGTCTTTTTTTATTTTTTGTGGAGAGCCAATTTTGTATTGGAATATACTGAAAACGGGCATTCACGTTGTTTTCAGTATATTTCAATACAAGTGGAGCTCGATCCAAGAAAAAAATGATGTCTTTTTTTTTATTTTGTGGACAGCCAATTTTGTATTGGAATATACTGAAAACGGGCGTTCACGTTGGTTTTCAGTATATTTCAATAGAAATGGAGCTCCATCCAAGAAAAAAATGATGTCTTTTTTTTATTTTGGGGACAGCCAATTTTGTATCGGAATATACTGAAAACGGGCGTTCACGTTGGTTTTCAGTATATTCCAATACAAATGGAGCTCCATCCAAGAAAAAAAATGATGTCTTTTTTTTTATGTTGTGGACAGCCAATTTTGTATTGGAATATACTAAAAACGGGCGTTCGAGTCGGTTTTCAGTATATTCTAATACAAATGGAGCTCCATCCAAGAAAAAAATGATGTCTTTTTTATGTTGTGGACAATCAATTTTGTATTGGAATATACTGAAAACGGGCGTTCGAGTCCTTTTTCCGACTATTTCTATACACATTCCACTATGTTAAAATGACGTCATGGTTGAGTCCAAACAGAGTCGTCCCCGGATAGAGTCGTCTCCGACAAAGTCGTCCCCGGACAATTTTATACCGAATTTGTATAGAAATATACTTAAAATGGGCTTGGAGGGGGGGCGGAGTCCAAACAAAGTCGTCCCCGGACCATCTTGATGACCAGACATATTGCCTTTTCAACAGCCCGTATTATTCTGAACAAAAACGTGGAATACTTTTATAGAAAAGAGATGAATTGAAAGTGAAAGTCAAAAATCAAAATGGGATCGGCTGGAAAAAATTTCTGAGAGCCGAGAAAAAATTCTGAGAAAAATTCGCCTTGAGAACGGAAAAAGAAATACAAAAGCCATGCTGCTCAAACTGGAATATAACGATGACTATTACGTGCACGCGTATCTGGATCTAGAATTCCTGTACTGGAATGCCAAAGATATCTTGACTCTCTTGCCTACGAACGTCTCGCATACGACGAGTGTTCTCCAAGTCTTTTTTCCTAATCGACACCATTTTCTTCGACTAGGCGATTTGGACAACTACTCCAAAGAATGGGGTCAACCGAACCAGATTGTCCTCACTTCGAATGAAGCGGCCTTCGTCGCTTCGAAATACCTGCATAACAAGTCGCTCTTCCCTTGGATGTGTAAAATATTCATGAGACCTCTGACGAAAATTGAGGAGGACGGGGAAACGTATATCACCCTCCGAGAGACTGTGCAAGACGAACAAGAAAGGAAAAAGAGTCCTCTCTTTTTCATCACTCAATTCGGGATCCATCATCTCCCCAAAATCATCCAGAGACATCAAGCCTTCGTTGAAAAGTATCAGAAAGAGGGTGATGGTGATGATGATGATGATGATGATGCGATATGGTCTCCAGTCGCTTAAAGAAGGGGAAACGTTCTCCGCTTTCCCTATTCCATAGACTGGAGAGTTGAATCAGGAGACCAAAAAAATGGGTCTTGGAAGGAATCGAATGCATTTCAAAATGCATTCGATTCCTTCCAAGACCCATTTTTTTGGGCCACTCTCTCCTCCAATCTTGGGAGAGAGAGAGAGAAAAGAAATTTATCATTTCCTGTCCACCCAAAAAGAAACTATGTATTTTTGTTTTTCTGGATGCGGCCGAATTTATAGAGGAATCGTCCAGAAACCGGCCCTCAAGCCCATTTTCAGACTATTTCTATACATATTCGGTCATCAAGATGGTCCGGGGACGACTTTGTTTGGACATCATCTCTATATAGATGGTGAAATTTGTATAGCCATTTCTAAAGAATCTCAGAGGAAACTAAAAGCGAGATTGCAAAAAAAGAAATAGCCTCCAGTGAACACAATTCCAACGACAGTGGATAGGAAAAGTGAAGAGTTGAAAGTGAAAGTCGAAAAACGAAATGGGATCGGCTAGGAAAAATTTCTCAGAGCTCAGAAAAAAATTCTAAGATGTAAAAAAAAAAAAAAAAAACTTTTTGTTAATTTTTATCATGTCTTCTAGACATGATAAAAATTAACAAAAAGTATTTATAATATATATATTATATAATATATATTATATAATATATATATTATATATTTTTTCTTTTTTTTTTCTGACTCAGAATTTTTTCTCGGCTCTCAGAAATTTTTTCCAGCCGATCCCATTTTGCTTTTTGACTTTCACTTTCAATTCATCTCTTTTCTATAAAAGTATTCCACGTTTTTGTTCAGAATAATACGGGCTGTTGAAAAGGCAATATGTCTAATCATCAAGATGGTCCGGGGACGACTTTGTTTGGACTCCGCCCCCCGTCCAAGTCCATTTTAAGTATATTTCTATACAAATTCGGTATAAAATTGTCCGGGGACGACTTTGTCCGGAGACGACTCTATCCGGGGACGACTCTGTTTGGACTCAACCATGACGTCATTTTAACATAGTGGAATGTGTATAGAAATAGTCGGAAAAAGGACTCGAACGCCCGTTTTCAGTATATTCCAATACAAAATTGATTGTCCACAACATAAAAAAAGACATCATTTTTTTCTTGGATGGAGCTCCATTTGTATTAGAATATACTGAAAACCGACTCGAACGCCCGTTTTTAGTATATTCCAATACAAAATTGGCTGTCCACAACAACAACAAAAAAAAAGACATCATTTTTTTTCTTGGATGGAGCTCCATTTGAATTGAAATATACTGAAAACCGACTCAAACACCCGTTTTCAGTATATTCCAATACAAATTGGCAGTCCACAAAAGAAAAAAAAAAGACATCATTTCTTTCTTGGACCGAGCTCTATTTGTATTGAAATATACTGAAAACCGACTCAAACACCCGTTTTCAGTATATTCCAATACAAATTGGCAGTCCACAAAATAAAAAAAAAGACATCATTTCTTTCTTGGATCGAGCTCTATTTGTATTGAAATATACTGAAAACCGACTCAAACACCCGTTTTCAGTATATTCCAATACAAATTGGCAGTCCACAAAATAAAAAAAAAGACATCATTTCTTTCTTGGACCGAGCTCTATTTGTATTGAAATATACTGAAAACCGACTCAAACACCCGTTTTCAGTATATTCCAATACAAATTGGCAGTTCACAAAATAAAAAAAAAGACATCATTTCTTTCTTGGACCGAGCTCTATTTGTATTGAAATATACTGAAAACCGACTCAAACACCCGTTTTCAGTATATTCCAATACAAATTGGCAGTCCACAAAATAAAAAAAAAGACATCATTTCTTTCTTGGATCGAGCTCCATTTGTATAGAAATAGCCTAGAAATCAGTTCGAACGCCCGTTTTCAGTATATTGTAATACAAATGAAATGACATGAAAAATGCAAAAAGAGGAAAAGTAGCCTACCTTGACGGAAATTTTATTCCAAAAGGGGAAAACTTGTATCCAGGTGGGCCCACAGCACGGCCGGAACTCAAGCGAAACTCGATAGGTTGAAATCGATCCATTAAATAACATTCTTAAAAAACAGTAAAATTTTATTCTATTCCAAAAGGGCAAAACTTGTATCCAGGTGGGCCCACAGCACGGCCGGAACTCAAGCGAAACTCGATAGGTTGAAATCGATCCATTAAATAACATTCTTAACAAACAGTAAAGTTTTATTCACATCGAGTCGGTTGGGAAAAGTTTCTCAGAGCCGGAAAAAATTTCTGTGGTTCAAAGTTAGATATTAAAAAAAAAAAAAAAAAAAAAAAAAATACCCCCCTCTTTTACTCTGAAAATTTGAAAATTGATGTCTTCAATTTTTGAAAAATTGAAGACATCAATTTTCAGACTAAAAGGGGGGTATTTTTTTTTTTTTTTTTTTTTTCAGCCAGAGAAATTTTTCTCCGGCTCTCAGAAATTTTTCCGCACTCGACTGGATGAATAAAACATCCCCGTTTCTTTAAGAATGGGCTCACTGTTAACTATTTCAGCATTCGACGTTTCGCGTCCAATAATAACTGCCGGGTGTTCAAGAATGCAGATGCACCTACTAGATTTTCTACAGAGAAGCTTGACTGGATGGAGAGAGTGGATAACTTTTTCCAAGATTCTCGACTTTGGACCGTCAAGAGGTAAAGGATCTTTTTGTTTTTTTCTTTTAAGAAAATTTATGGATAGATTCATTTCTTTTTGAATGGACCTAGAAAAATAGGACAAAGTTCTTTTCCAAGATTGGATGAGAGAGGGACCCAAAAAATGGGTCTTGGAAGGAATCGAATGCATTTGCACTCATTCCTTCCAAGACCCATTTTTTTTGGTCTCCTGATTCGTCTCTCTTTCTCTCTCCTCAGTCCATTTCCATAAATATAGGGAAAGCGGAGAACCTTTCTCTACTTATTTCTAAAAATCTTTTCTTTATTTTTTTTCTCCTGAGTTTATGTATATATCAATTCAAATACTTTTGAGAACGGTCATCCCAATTCTCTGTCGTCTTTTCGGTTTCATCGTCCCCACACTCAGTGGACATAGTCTCAGTAGATTTTGGAGCATGGGTCGTCTGTTCATCGTCCCAACATTCAGTGGACATAGTCTCAGTAGATTTTGGAGCATGAGTCGTCTGTTCATTGTCCCAACACTCAGTGGACATAGTCTTAGTGGATTTTAGAGCATGAGTTGTCCGTTTATTGTCCCAACACTCAGTGGATTTTGTCTTTGGATCCTCTGAAGATATTTTGGGGGTCTCATGAGATTCTTTGGAAGGTTCGTCCCAACAGGCTGCTGGATCGTAATGGGGAATATTTTCAGGTATGTCTCCCCAACCCTCCGTCTTCCTCGAGTTATTGGAGGAAGTTGACGACAAGGAAGAAGAAGTAGAAGAGCCCATCAAGTTTAAAGGCGTATGCTCATCCGGATGTTCCATCACTTGGAAACAGGACAGATTATCCCATTTCTGGATGAGGTTATCGTACGCTTTTGGGGACGGATCCTTCTCTAACTGATCGTAGGCTTTATCAAAAGCTTGCAGAGGATTGTCTGCTTCCTCCTGAATCCTCTCCTCTTTCTCCGTTCCGTCTGGATAGACGTGATTGATATGAAAATCTCCTTCCATAATATGCCATCGATAGTTGCGCACTTTGTTTTCGGCACAATGGAAATATTTCATCCTTTGATGATGTCGGGCACATTTTTCCCGATACTTCCAAATGATTCCATCTGGCACATAAATTTCCGTCACGGGTTTTTGATAATCCAAGGCTTTAGCAAAGAATTTAGCTTTCTGGCATCCCACCACATAAATCGTGGAGAAGCTGTGAGTGAGCGATTGGAGAATGCGTCCTAAATGGTTGTAGGGAATATGACCCTCGTTCCAACGAAGTCCGTGCCGGTTTCTTGTCAGCCAGGCATTTGTCTTTTGGTTTTTTTTCACTCAGTTGGTGGAAGGGGTGAGGAGGAGTAAACGTCAACGATCCCACGGTCAAAAAATCTTTTGTCGCATAGCCCAATTCTTTTAAAACGTAGGTAAATTCACCCTTCTTGTGGTTGTAGGACTGGAAACCCTCTAGATCGAGCACGATAAAGTTTTCTGAACACGCCATGGCGATGAATACGGTGATGTCTTCCACAAACAGGAGCAAAAAAGAGAATCGAAAAGGTATATATGTATAACAGGGAAGATCTAGAAAGGTGGGGGGAAACAATAAAACGTTTTAGAGTCGTCGTCTTGAAAGAGACATTTTTCTTTTCAAAGGGTTAAGAAGTTTCAAAGGTCTTTTTAAATGAAGTTACGATTATTATCATTATTAAAAAAAACTAAGAATCAAATCGAGTTTATAGATAACCATATTCATAGGACCAAAGGGACTTACCAGCTCAGTTCACGTCTTCTTCTGTTCTATGAAGAAATCTCGCGGAGGACACACACTTTTATACTCGCGCGACATCTGTCGGGATCGCGACCCCATCTAAATGTCAGGGTCATTCCCACCTCTTAAAAGGATCGGAATGAAAGAAACACTTTGATAAAAAATATATTTATGAAAAGATATCTGAGGGTCGTGAGAACATTTTCTCTCCCCACCCCCCGCCTATTTCAAAAAAAAATAATAAAAAGTCTTTCTTGGATCGCGTCAAGATTACAAAACAACTCACAGGACTTGTTTATCTCGATCTTGTCAGGGTCACCGTTTCACATAAGAAGATGGATGGACCCTGAACTTTAGACATGATAAAAATTAACTCTACCCGCCTTTTGTCTGGGAATAGGGTCTCACCGTTTCTAAAAATAGACCAGATCCCATTCTTGGAATTCTATTCATTAAGAAAGGAGGAGTGATGGTCTATTTTTAGAAAGTGTGAGACAACATTCCCAGACAAAAGGGGGGTAGAGTTAATTTTTATCATGTCTAAGACATGAAAAAAATTAACAAAAAGTTTTTTTTTTTTTTTTTTTTTTTTTTTTTTTTTTTTTTTTTAAGGCTGAAAAATTTTCTGAGAGGGCTGAGAAAGATTTTTCCTCCCAATCTTTTTCGACGATGAAAAGGGAAAAACTACTGATCCGATCTCCCTACGCTTTAGGGAAAAAAATACTTATGAAATATTCATGTGTTGAAATTGGCTATTCAAATAAGTGACATTTTGTTTCTCATTGGAACTGTTCAACGGCGAGTCCACTCGTCTCATTCTTTGGGGTAGGGGATGAAAGTACAGCGGTTTGTTGAAATCGATGATAGTTTCCTCTTTAGTCGGCGGAACTGTAAATCTATCGCGTCTTAACTCTTCTAATCTCTTTGAAAGTCTTTCCACTTGCTCTGCTAAGGTTTCCTCGGTACTCATGGTCTCTCTTAGTTTAGGGAAGTCTTGACGTATTGGCTAGAGAACAGAGGGTCTTTTTCTCTCTATACATATATCATGTGGGAGAGTGTGATTTATAAATCCTTGTGAAATCTTTCTACGTCTTGTGTAACTTGGAAGATTCGTCTTGTGTAACTTGGAAAATTCGTCTTCTTCTCGTCGATTGGGCTGGAGTTATAGAAAAGAAATGGGATTGGAAAGAAATCAACATATTACAAAAAAAAAGGAACTTTTTTTTCTATTTTTTTTCTCTAGGGATTTACATACCATTTCATTCATGAACATTCAAGGGTTCTCTCCGAAACCAAATTTTAGAAGAGGACCACAAAGAGTACACTTGAGGATCCTCTTTCAGGTCTAGGTGAGATAAGGGTTGAGATCAATATTCTTGGGTCTCTAAAGCATCCCAACTTAGACATTTATTATTATTATTAGAAAGTTCATCCTCCTCCTCCTCCTCATCGTCGCACGAGTTCTCCTGGGGAGATTCTTCCGCCTCCTCTTCGACAGCTTTGCTCTCGGAGGGGTAACAATGTAATTTCCGGAAAACGTAACTACCCTCCATCAAATGGTATCGAAAATTTCTCACCTTGTTCTCGGCACAATGAATCATCTTTTGGAAATATTGGTGTCGCGTGCATTTCGACTTGTTCCGCCACTCGGTTTTCCCTGGGATGTAAAACTCGTAAACGGATCGCTGGCAGAGCTTGCTGAAAAATTCGGCTTTATCGTATCCATTGACGTAGATCACCTCGGAAAGACGACCCTCGGTCCATTGCAGGCCGTGTCGGTTATTTGTAGTCTGGTTGACCACAGCTTGATTGCGGGACGATAAGTCATCGTAATGGACAGGAGGGAGAAAAATCATGGATCCGCATAAGGTTAAATCGCAAGTGATGTAGCCCAGTTCTTTCAAGATGAAACATATATCTCCCGTCTTTGGATCATAACAGTGAAAGTATTCCATGTCCAGAACAATGTAGGAATCTTTGAGAGGTTTGGTACTCAAAATATCCATCTTCTTCAATTGAGGAAAAAAAGAAAACAAAATTCTCTCTCTCTCTCGCTGTGTGTCCTGAAGGAAAAAATGGATAGCGTTCTCTCGCCGTCTCCTCTTTTATATATATAGAGAGAGAAGGTTGCACGTGACAGGTCGTATGAATTCTGGGAAAGGTCACATTCGTATATATATATATTTGTTTTTTGAATAATATCGTGCGTATCTCAATACACATCCATCATAATAATAATAAAGGTCACCTTGGAAAGAAAAAGAAATAAAAAACATGGAACTCGTGCTCGACTTTGAAGGTTTCTACGATTCTCAAGGAGCCTTTATTGTGAAAGAATTGGCTTACGTCACATTGGACGGTACTTCTCGAGGGGTATTTGTTTTTAAACCCCCGTTTCCATGGCAAATGCTCACCGAGAAAGAAAAACGAACCGCTGTGTGGGCAAGTGATTATTATCACGGCTTGTCGTGGTACGAAGGAGAAATTCCGTACAGTTATTTTCCATGGGTGTTAACGATGTTGACGGAATCTTTTTCCATGATTTGGGTGCGAGGAGAAATGAAACGGCGGTTTTTAGAGAAATGGTTGCAAAGATCCATTTATTGCATTTCGGGATCGACGCAAGAGATTCTCAAATACAATGGAATCGAACACATGAATTGTCCTAACCATACAAAAGGTTTTTTCCATTGCGCTCTACAAAAAGCAGTTCGGTATCATTATTATTTAAAGACACAGAGAAGAAATTCGCAAGGTCGATCCTGCACAATTCAATCTTGACAGAACTCATTAAAAAAAAATACATATATCATGTTACTTCTTCAACAGCACAGATGGTTCTGAAGCGAAACTTGGAATTTTGAAATAATAGATCAGGGAGAAATCATTCTTAAAAACAAATGGGTAAAGTCTCGAATCGGCTGGGAGAAAAAAAAATTTCTCAGAGCTGAAATAAAATTCTCTAATGAAAAAAAAAAAATCTTTTGGTTAATTTTTATCATGTCTTTAGACATGATAAAAATTAATGACCCTCCCTTTTTGTCTGGGAAGGATGTCTCACCCTTTCTAAAAATAGACCATGACTCATCCTTTCTCTAATGGCAATCATTCCATGAATGAATCACGATTTGTTTTTCAAAAGAGTGAGACAACATTCCCAGACGAAAAGGGAAGGGGGGTCGTTAATTTTTATCATGTCTAAGACATGATAAAAATTAACAAAACGTTTTTTTTTTTTTTTTTTTTTTTTTTTTTTTTTTTTTTTTTGAGTTGTAGAATTTTTCTCAGCTCTGAAATTTTTTTTCCAGCCGACTCGAGACTTTACCATTTATATTTACGAATAGTCTTTGGATATTATTTATTTATTTTCTTTTAAAAAGAAAAATTCTGAGCTAGACCTATCTATTGGCTTAACATTCTGGTCATGGAAACAGGCCAGAATGTCATTTTATTTTTCGAGGCTAATCCACGGGTTCTCCAATCAAAAGGGTTACTATAAAGGGATTGGTTTGAATGCATTTATCTGCAAATGTTGTAGGATTCTGTTGTTGAGAAGGGGGTATATTATTATTATTATTATTATTATTATTATTATTATTATTATGATGATGATGATGATTGTGGCAGATTCGTTTTCTACATGGAAGTCTAATCTCCTCCGAAGACCTTTTCTGGGGATCGTCGATAGACGGTTTTTCAATAGGAATCGTTTCCCTCGGATCCTCAAGAGATAGAGGGGGGTCCTGTCTTGAGACATGGAGCGTCTCTCCTCCTCCTCCTCCTCGAGAAGTCTTGAGAAAGGGAGAGGATTTTCGGTTCCCTTATTCTTGAGAGGTCTTGACAAATTGAGAGGTCCCTCCTCTTCGAAAGAGAGAGAAGTTTTGGTTCCCTTATCCTCGAGGGGTTTTGACAAATCGAGAGGTCCCTCATTTTCGAGGGGTCTTGATAAATGGAGAGGTTTTTCATCTTCGAGGGGGTTTGATAAAGGAAGAGATCCCTCCTTCTCGAGGGGTCTTGATAAATGGAGAGGTTTTTCATCTTCGAGGAGGTTTGACAATGGGAGAGATTTCTCCTTCTCGAGGGGTCTCCCTTCCTCAAGGGGTTTTGAGGAAGAGAGAGGTTTTTCATCCTCGACGGGTTTTGACAAACGGAGAGGAATCTGAACAGGCTTCTCCTCATCCCCATCATTATCGAGGAGGATGAGGATAGGCTTTTGGAAAGGTTTTTTCTTTTTCTTCTGAACAGGCTCCTCTTGATGCTCGGGGAGAGGGATGGGGTAGTTGTTCCACCATTCTATTTTTTCTTGCTCGAGGATTTTTTCAAAAGTCGTAGCTTCTCTATGATGAGACGAAGGAGGAGAGTCCTCGAGAAGAATATAATAGGTATTCTTCCCAGTCTTCTCGATCGAGAGAGGTTCGTGCAAACATTTATGCAACCATTCACTAAAATGAACGAGAATCCCTTTTGTCTTCTCAAGACGATCCATAATCCTATTCATTTGCGAGACGGTTAGAAAGTGGGACGTGTAAAAATATTTGGCTCGTTTCATTAACAAAATTTGTGCATCCAAAGGTGGAATGTCACGAGCCATCAACACGTTTTCGTCGGACAAAAATTCGTCCCGCATCTTTTGATAACTCCCCACGGTATAATAACCCGCACATTTTGAAAAATCGGAGGCTTTCAGGTAAACGACTCCTTGGATGATATAAAAGGAAAGATCAACATATTTATATTTGAAAGGAATACACGTAGTGAGCTGGGGATGCCTCCTCATGATCCACTTGGACAAAAATACTACTTTGGGGCTCTCCCCTTTTATTTATAGAGAGAAAGAGAGTGTGACCTTCCCTTCCCTGCTCCTCCTCTCTCCCTGCTTCCTCTATCTCTGGACGTCCTTGGATTGGAAAGGGTGACTTTGAAAAAAAAAAGAAGGTCATGGTTGGATAATTTTTTGTTTATTAAATTATTACTTTCACTTCCTCATTCCCACACACATTCATCTTTTTAAGAAAAGAAAAAGAGGTCATGGAGATAAGATTTCTTGGAAAGAAGAGAGAGAGAAACAAAAAAAAAACAAATAAAACGGACGTCATAGAGCCTCTATGTGTGTCTGTGTGTGTCTATATAGATATATAAAAAGACGAGAGTACTGGGCGAGATCATTTCTTTTCCATTGGGAGCCATGTCGCTATTAGACGTTTTTCCAACTCAACGAATTTCGAACGGAGAGGATTTGAAGACGCTAAAGCAAATCTCCAACTTGAAAATTTTTTTGGCGTGTCATTGTGCGACATTTATTCCGCATTTACCACCTCATCAAGCGATCGTTTCTTTCAACCAAGATGTCGAATCCTCCAACCTGCTCGTTCAGAATATATACAGAAATTTATTCGAATCGCAACAAACGAAAGAGGAATCTCCCTTCTCTTGGAATCGGATGGATCGAGCTTTGAGACGGCCCATTCAAACAGACCGGCGATATACAGATCCGCGCACGAGTTTTCGGTGGAAGAATATTTTTCTCACGAAACGATATTTTACGTTTGGAGTGAGAACGACGGCTGAGGACGAAGTTCATATTGTTCAAACCACAGCCGCTCCTCTCGCCTATTACGAATCATCGTCCCCCAATCTGAAGGAAAGAAGTTTTAAAGTCAGCGACAGGATGAAATATAAGAAATATATTCTAAGACCTTTTCAAAACTATGTCGTTCCCCCGAAAACGCAATATCTCATCGTCACAACCCAGAAGAGTCTCTTTCTCGTCGATCGGTGCTCGTACTCGCTTTGGAAACAATTGAAAGAGGAGATTTCTTTCCAATCGCCGATGATGTTTCAAGAAAAAGAAGAAGAAAACCCTCCGCCACCTTTACCCATCCCTTCCTTAGATGATAAGAGGAGCTGGACCAAACCGTCGTCATGGCCCGAAACAAAATCGACCCGGCAACGGAATGAAATTGAAGTCATCACAATTGAAGATGAGGAGGAAGAAAAAAAATTACCTCTTAAAAAACGGTCGACTTAACGGAACCTACCTGGCGTGCAAGATCCGCTTCAGAATCCAGAAGCTTCTTCTTCTTCTTCTTCTTCTTCCCCGACTTGTTCAAACAGGCAACCTCTTTCGGACTCCTCACAGACAGAACTTCTTCTAGCATCCTCCTCTTCTTCTTCTCCTCCTCCTCCAACCTGTCCCGACATCGTAGAGGTAGAATGTCAGACGGGTCCACAAGCTTCAAAAAGTCCCGACATCGTAGAGGCAGAATCACAGCCGGGTAAACAAGTTCCAACGGGTCCAGAAATCATGGAGGTAGAATTTCAGCCGGGTAAACAAGTTCCAACGGGTCCAGAAATCATGGAGATAGAATCGCAGCCGGGTCCAGACATCCTAGATCCCTCCACTCATCCCAAAGAGACTCCAAGTGTTTCAAGACAGCCTTGTGAGGATCCAGCCCTTCCCGTATGGAATGATTATATGGACTTATAAAATTTGGTGCAACAGGAAGGAGAAGAAAATAATCATACGGATGGGTGGGTCAAAGACTGTTTAGATCATTTAACCTCGAATGAAATTGAACTGTTATGGAATTGCATTTCTGAAATCACATCGGAAATGGGATAAAAACCAAAACAAAAAAAAAAAACAATTTTTTAATAACAAATTGGAGGAGGGTCATGATGTCAATTTTTTAAAAAAAATATTATATAGAGTCCAATCTTGGTGGTTCACTTCAGTTTTCCAGCATGAGGTGATCCACGTTTCCCGAAATATGGATCCCATTCCAAGAGAGATTGTGTAGAGCCTTCACTTCAGTTCTTTTTTTTTTCTACCAAGAGGAGAGGGTCCCCAAAGGGCTACCCATGTCCAAAGAGAGAAAGTGTAGAGCGTTCATTTCAGTTTTTTTTCCAAGTTTAGGGGAGGGAGGTCTCAAAATGACACCCCCCATTTTCAAAGAGAGATGGTGTAGAGCGTTCATTTCTGTTTTTTTCCAAAGTTAGGGAGCTTTCAAATGGCTACCCATTTCAGAGAAAGAGAGAGAGAGAGAGAGAGAGAAGGTGTAGAGCGTTCATTTCAGTTTTCCAACATTAGAAGGTCCCAAAATACCTTCTGAATTCAAAGAAAGATCGTGTAGAGCGTTCATTTCCAGTTCTCCAAGATCAGAAGAAGAGGGTCCGCTTTTCCCAAAAGGGCTTTCCGCATTCAGAGACAGCGAAATGCAGACTTCAGTTTTCTCCCTCCCCAAGAATAGAGGGTCCCAAAATGGCTTCCCATTTCAAAGAGAGAGGGAGAGGCGTTCATTTCCATTCTCCAAGATAGGGTCGTCTGCTTTTTCCCAAAATGGCTTCCCAATTCAAAGAGAGAGAGAGAGAGAGAGAGTAAAAGGGTGTGTAGAGCGGTCATGTTCATTCTCCAAGATAGGGTCGTCAGCTTTTTCTCAAAATGGCAGCTCCCCATTCAAAAAGAGATCGTAACCAATTTTTTCCAGTTTTTTCCAAGATGGGGGGGGAGAAGAAAACCTAGGATGGAATAACACGACACACAGAGAGAAAGAGAAAAAAAAACGCCATCTTGTCATTTTCTGATAGGGTACCGGTGTTCGAATACTTTTGTGACCGACTGTCTGATTATACTGGGAGAACCATAAAATCGGAAAAGCGATGGGTTTCACAGTTAACGAGGCAATCGAAGACAGACTGGGAAAGAGAGATCCTTTTTTTTAGCTGAGAAGCAGATTGCCCTGGAAATCCGTGACTCTAACCATATAATTTCTCCATAGACTCTTTGAACGGTATTCAGGAGACATCCTCCATGAGGGAAAAAAAATCTCCCCTTCCCCTTCTAAATCGACTGGAAAGAGAATGAGGTGGAAGAGATCCATCCACGAGAGATCATACTCTTGAACGTCAGACAAATATGAAGTCGAATAGCTTAAACAAAAAATTCTTGAAAAGTCATCGAGTCTCGAAAATCTAGGCCTCTCTCTCTGAAGGAAATGAGAAAATGGGAATCTGCGTTTTTCTTCCTCAACGGCTAACATTCATCTGAAGTGACACTCGAAATGTTTAAATAGATAAACGAGAATCCATTCTTAAAAAAATGACGCTGTGTCGTCAATTGGAGAATCGAGTCGGCTGGGAAAATATTTTGAAAGCCAGGAAAAAAAATTTTCTAACTCTTAAAAAAAAAAAAAAAAAAAAAAAAAAAAAAAAAAAACTTTTTGTTAATTTTTATCATGTCTTTAGACATGATAAAAATTAACTACCTTCCCCTTTTGTCTGGGAATGTTGTCTCACCGTTTCTAAAAATAGACCATCACTCATCCTTTCTAAAAAGAATAAAATTCCAAGAATGGGTTCTGGTCTATTTTTAGAAACGGAGAGACAACATTCCTAGACAAAAGGAGGGTAGAGTTAATTTTTATCATGTCTATAAGACATGATAAAAATTAACCAAAATTTTTTTTTTTTTTTTTTTTTTTTTTAAGAGTTAGAGAATTTTTTTTCCCCGGCTCTCAAAATTTTTTCCCAGCCGACTCGATTCTCCATTGACAAGACAGCGCCATTTTTTTTAAGAATAAACTCTCGCTTATCTATTTAAGCATTCCCAGTTTGGCTTTAGATGAGTGTCAGCCGTTGAAGACGAAGCATCCTGTCACTTGGGAGAGACATATTTTGAGGAGTCAACATGTTGTGTGGACCGTTGAGATCGATTTTTCTCTTCCCATTGTGTGGACATTGTTGAGCGTTTTGTGAAGCTTTGAAAGAATGGAGGGGTTTTGATAGAGAATATTTCTTTTTATTGAATTTTTTTTAAAAAAAGATTTAAGATTCACATTTTATAACAGGTTTTACATGGAAAGAAGGTTTTTCTTCTAGTTTGACGACTTCTTTTTCTTGGGAGATGTTTCTATTGGAAACATGGAAGGAAAGACGATTCCCACATTGAAGAAGGTTCATGAGAAACTCGTACGGATCTTGGTTCTCTTCTCGAGCCGAAATATCATACGGAATCCGGGACATGTTTTGCAATCGCTCCAGTTCCTCCTCGTATTTTTGCTTGCTCGCCAATTTCATGCGGGGACGAAACTGGTAAGAATACACAATCCCTGGGGTTGAGTCACTCGAGAAAAAGCGACATATTGCTGAAATCGATTAAAAGGTCCGTGCATGTAAATTGCGATCGACGGAAAGGTGGCTCCTTGGGCTTTATGAGCCGTGATCGCTTCGGCTAACATCAAAGGAAACTGTTCGCGATAAAATGCGAGTGTTTTGTCGAACAGGTGTCAATACGAATGGAGACGCGATCAATAGGAGCTAGACTATTCGAAAATTGCAGCCAGACACGCGTCACAACTCCGTCTTCATCCTGGTCTATTTGGTGTAGTGTTCCAATTGCTCCATTCATCCATCCTTTGAATCTATCGAGCGTTTTAGTCAATTGATATCGCGCTCCTCTTTGTAAATGGAGGACGGATTCGAGATTCGCCATCTGAGATCGATGTAAATGTTGACTCCGTTTCATCATCCTCTTCCGCAATTTTTCGCTCTCGGAATAAATCACGTCTCGAGCCAGACACGAACAGTACGTCCCTCGGGATTGGAGACGTTTCATATTATATTTCTCTGCATCCTTGCTCGAAAAACAGAGAATAATAGCTTCGCGAGGAATTTCGTCGAAACTGCGAACGCGGGACTGAAAAAATGCCACATCGTCCGGTTCTAAAAAGTGATTTCTCGTTAAACGATCGAGTCTCTCCTCGTAATCCAGAGAGAATCGCATACATTCGACTAGTTCATAGTAGAGCGTGGATTGAGGCGTCCACCACCCTTCAGAATAAAAAATGGGCATGTCGCGAATCGGTTGGAGCTGCTGCAAATCTCCGAATTTAATCATATGCACATTCCCAAACGGCTTATCCGGCACATGACACAATTGTCGAAGTTGCTGGTCGAGGCGCGAAAATAAATTGGATCCGATTGTGGAAACGTCATCCAAAATCACCATCCGTAAAGGAGCATACAGGGGTCTGTAATAGTCTAAAGTCTCTTGGGTCAGAGGTCGAACAAAAGTCCCGTTCATTTGAAGACGCAGGGCATGATGCAAAGTATCTCCCGTAATGTAAACCGCTCCTTGAGCACTGAGTGCGAGTTTGAGAACCGAGCACGCTTCGCTAAAAAGAGGCGTTCGAATCAGAGTTTGGTATAAAGCTTGGATCAGGAAAGATTTACCCGTTCCGGCAGATCCTTGCACAATAATATCCAGAGGAGGGGGACGTTTCGATTCAGGTAACGCGTAATAAGTGTACAAACGGACGAGAACGTAGATCAGGAAATTGTATTGCTCTTTATTACATTGTCGAATACATTTTTGATAGGCTTCTTCGGACCACATATCCTTATACTGCAAATTCGTATAGCTTTCCCACTGCTTGGGAGGAAGATATTTCTTTCGCGGTCGGGAGTTCTTTTTAAGAACAGCATAACGTTCCTTTTGAAGTATTCGTTCTCGCTCTCGATTAGCTGAATTGCTTCGCCAGCGTCGTTTCTGTTCACGCATTCTTTCCCTAAGACGTTCTCTACTGGATAGGCTCATCGTGACACCACTCAAAAAGGTGAAGTGTGTGTATAGAAAATCACTTCCTTTAATTTATATACATATACTTTTTGAGGAGGAGGAGGGGTGTGTGTGAAATGACCTCGTCTCGAAACGAACCAATAGCACTTCGAGAAGACTTGGAACGAGATAGGTTTCTTAGAAAGAGAGAGAGCGACACAAAAAAAAATATATAAAAAATCAGAATGATTTATCCGTCGACCTCTGGGCTAAAAGTAAACAAACAAAATTTGAAAAGGTCAAGGTGAACTCACTGAATTCATCTTAGAAATCAGATAAGAAAAAAAAATGAGGGTACCCATGTTTCCTCTTCAACAACATAGACTCATCTAAACCGAAACTCGGAATGCTTACACAAATAAACAAGAATCCATTCTTAAATAAAAAATGGGGACGTCTTGTCGATTGAGTCGGCTGGAAAAAATTTCTGTTACTCAAAAAAAAAAAAAAAAAAAACTTTTGGTTAATTTTAATCATGTCTTCTAGACATGATAAAAATTAATGAACCCCCTTTTTGTCTGGGAAGGATGTCTCACTCTTTCTAAAAATAGACCATCACTCACCCTTTCTAATAGCAACAATTCCAAGAATGAGTCATGGTTTGTTTTTTTCGAATGGGTGAGACATCCTTCCCAGACAAAAAGAGGGGACAGTTAATTTTTATCATGTCTATAAGACATCATAAAAATTAACCAAAAGTTTTTTTTTTTTTTTTTTAGTCAACTTGGCTGGACAAGACATCTCCGGATTCTTTCTGGAATGGACTCTATGATCTATTTAAACATTTCGAGTTCCGAGTTTCGCTTCAGTTGAGTGTGAGCCGTTCAAGAAGAAGAAACCATCCTGTGACTGGAGAGAGAACTATTCCTTTTTCTATTCACCCATTGTGTTGAACCGTTCAGATATTTGCTTTTATTAATATTTTTTTTCCCTAACCCACCCGTCTTTAAACAATAGAATAGTTTGAAAGGGTCAACCCATTTTATAGATATCAACCTCATACCCTCATCTCAACGGGTCTCGAGTGGGAGGAAGGAAGGAGCAGGCGACGAGAACTAAGCATGTCTGTTTATCGAGTAGACGCATCGGGGAAAGAACGATACCCGACCGACCCCCAACATCCTCATTACGAATTATACGTTACGGATCCTGAAGGAAATCCTATCTTGGCTCGAGACGAAAACGGTCATGAGTATTACGCGGTAGATTTAAACGGAAACCAATACATTTTAGCTCCTCGACGGTATGCCCGAACGTCTTTTGGACGAGAATACTACCCGAAATTTCAAAATGGGGACGAGTATTCGCTTTATACGTCTGTTTTATTCCCTTATGCCAAAGACGAATCGGGGCATGAAATGTATCCTAAAAAGGCGGATGGAGTCGAATATTGTTTAACGGCCGGCGATCGAATTCGTTATGCTCGCGATGCTTGGGGAAACGAGTTTTATCCTCGAAGAGCGGATCAGCAAACGGAATACCTCTGTGAAGAAGTGGGGTATGCGAAAAGAGCCGACGGATCCGAAACGTATCCTAAATTTTATATCTACACTTCTGGTTAAGATCTCTCTCTCTCTCTCTCAAAAGAGAAGAAAATAATTAAGAGTGTGTTACTGCAATGGAGCATTCTGACGCGGAACCTATTTCGTATTCCATTTGGTGTGTGAAATGGCGAACCAAGACCGATACGGTCGATGTCCACTATCGCATGTCGAAAAATCGACGGCCGATGGTCACGGGAAAATGTCAGGCGTGTGGAACCAAGAAACAACAGTTTATTACAAATGCTTCCGTTCCACCTGAAATTCAGTTCCTGGATGAGGAGGAAGAAAAAGGAAAATGTTCCGAGTAAGAAGAAACAAGTATATTCAAATCAAAAATTGGAAAAAGATGGATCTTACTATTATCTGCTCTCCTAAAGCGGGTGGTTCACCTTTACAGTTTGGCATACAGACGGATTCACATAATCCGGTTCCAAGACTCGTGAATTTTCCTCAACCGGCAACTCCACCCTTAGATACTTCTTCTTTGAATGAGTTTTCTAGCATTCTGAAAGAATATCTAAACGTCGTGAGAGAATTGATTCTTCCCCTGCATCGAAATGTTGAAGAAAAGAGCTCTGAATGTGGAAGCAAGGACACGGATCCAAAGCCAAATTCGGAGGGTTGAAAGGGATAGGTGTAAGTCCATTATTAAAAAAACGAAACAATGGTCATGTCATGTCTTGTCGATCGAGTCGGCTAGAAAAAAATTCTCTAGATGAGATTGAAAAAAAAAAAAAACAAAACTTTTGGTTAATTTTTATCATGTCTTAAGACATGATAAAAATTAACTCTCTCTTCTTTTTTGTCTGGGAAGGATGTCTCACCCTTTCTAAAAATAGACCATCACTCACCCTTTCTCAAGGCAATTATTCCAAGAATGAGTCATGATCTATTTTTAGAAACGGTGAGACAACCTTCCTAGACAAAAAGGAGGGACAGTTAATTTTTATCATGTCTAGAAGACATGATAAAAATTAACCAAAAGTTTTTTTTTTTTCATCACATAGAAAATATTTTCCAGAGCTCTGAGAATTTTTTTTCCCAGTCGACTCGATGATCCAAACAACAAGACATCCAAAATTGTTTCTAGAAGAAACTCTCGCTTCTCTATTTAAACCCCTCGCGTTTCCAACTTCAGATCCGTGTGTGCTGTGCACTCAACCTAGAATTGCGCTTTTCCTCCCTCCTGGAAAGAACCTTTTTTTTTCCTGAGCTCTTAGCATTTTTTCTCAGCTTCATTTCCATTCTCCAGGTTTCTGTCTCCTCCTTTCCGTTAACACTGCAAAATTTCTAAATTTCTCATCACTCGGAGCTTGGAAATCTGTCATCAAAAAAAAAAAAAAAAAAACATGACATAGCTCTGCTTTCAAGGAGTCGGTTTAGATTCGTCAGGATCATGGCTGATTTTCCATGACGGCTCTCCAACCTCAATATTAGAGTTTGAAAGGAATAAGGTAAAAAAGTTCGTCCTAGATATCCAACGAAACGTAAAAAGAGCGACGAGGATCTAAAAAAGCTACGACTCTTTCCAGAAGGGGGAGGGAGCAATGGATATTCAGGTGAGTCCACAGCATGGACTGCACGAAAATGAAACGACTTCCGCAGATAACAGAATGTTCGAGATGTCTCTCGTCGATCAAGTCAGCTGGTAAAATTTTTCTAAGAGCTGAGAAAAATGTTCGCATACCTTCACAGAAATTCTTTCCAGGAGGGAGAAGTGTGTATCCAGGTCGAATTCACAGCACAGACTGAACTGAAGTTGGAAATACGAGTGGTTTAAATAGAGAAGGGAGAGTTCCTTCTAGAAACAATTTGGATCTGTCTTGTTTGGATCATCGAGTCTGCTGGGAAAAAATTTCTGAGTGATAAAAAAAAAAAAAAAAACTTTTTGTTAATTTTTATCATGTCTTCTAGACATGATAAAAATTAACTCTCTCTTCTTTTTGTCTGGGAAGGATGTCTCACCGTTTCGAAAAACAAACCGTGACTCATTCTTGGAATAATTGCCATGAGAAGGATGAGTTTTTGTTTCGTTTTCGAAACGGTGAGACATCCTTTCTTGACAAAAAGAGGGGACAGTTAATTTTTATCATGTCTATAAGACATGATAAAAATTAACAAAAAGTTTTTTTTTCTTTTTTTTATTGTTCAGAAATTTTTTCTCCCCCTCCAACCAACTCAATGGACTAGACGATAAGTTTTTAAGAATGGACGTTTTGTTATTTATGCAGATATTCCGAGTTTCGCGTCAGGTAAATGCGCGCTCACCTTAGATTGGATTCCCTTCAGACAGGTCTAGAGATTGGATAACCCATCAAGAATTCTTCAACAGGTTTTTGGAAAAAAGAAATCGTCAAGAAGTGAGTATTGATTTTGATATTTTCTTTTCAACCTTGGGTCAGTTTCTAGTACATTCCTATACTAATTCCATTGTATTTAAAAAAAATAATGTCAGCACGGACTGATCTGACCCGAAACGCTTGCCCATCCAGTTGGCTGCTGGAGGGAAGGGAAAAAAAAAGAAATTTGTTTTGAAGGATATGTCAATTCTTTTCTAAAAATAGATTTCTAAGAAAAGAATGAACCTTTGTTGGAAATCTATTTTTAGAAACATGTCTAGACAACATGTTGACAAGAAAAAAAAATTCTTTTTTTTTCCTGAGAGTGAAATGATTTTTTACTTTCCACCCACTTTTCTTATTCTTTGGGAGGAAGGAAGAACTTCCCTTCCCCCCGCCTTTTTTCCTCTAGTATTTATATAGATCCGAGTTTTTCTGCCTACAGGGTTCATTCTCGTTCTTCCTTCTCAACCGAGCAAAACTAAAATGTCGACCGATGCTGTTGCAGTTCTACCTACCCTGGTGGAAATCACGCCCGTCTGTCATCTCGAAGTAGCTGATCAATGGGAACCGCTCTCCCGTTTCGAAGAATGGTTTCGGGACCCGGAGCGTATGGAACAAATCATCCAAGAAACCATGTGCTATTTATCCTGTTACGATGGAAAAATCCTGCATTATTTTTCGTCCATCGAAGTTTTCAAGCACTTTGCTTTCCAATCGATGATGGAGGCAGGAACCTTTCGCTTACACGCTTATCTGCGATGGGAAAATGTGATCGCCGTCGATGCTGGAACTTTTTTAAAACTGTTTTACGTTTCACCCGAGTGGGTTCATATTCTTCAAACCGGAGAAGCTTCTATCCGTCTTTATGGATGGGAAATGGAATCAGAAGCCGACGGGTATCGTATGATTCCCTATCGACTGCGAGCTCGCTCCGTGTACATTATTCACGGACCTCTTTACTACCAACTCCAATTTCATGACAAGACGGTGTTTGCCGTAGACGCCCTCTCCAGGAAGAAAATGGAGTCTTTACGAGCGTTGCATCCTGAACAGCATTTCCAATTCCCTGCTCGCGAGGAAGAGAGGAGAAGGAAAAGATCCAGAAGGAGGAGACACCTAAAGAGGTACTAAAAAGAAGTCGGAAGGTAGAAGCATATTTGTTTTTTCATTAACGGAAAAAAAAACTGTGGATCATTCTTTGTATATTTCTTGGGAAAAAAAGAAGAAAAGACTAATAGTCATAATAGAGGGAGTTAGGAGGGACCCTATCTATATATAACTCTCTATATAAATCGGAAGCGTCAACAGGACGGTCCACCCAAAACAATCTACCTTATCTTTCTCAGAGCAGAGTGGAAAAAAGGCCAAGATGCGGGGACTCATTGGAAGCAAAAAAATTCGAGTGGTTTAAATAGATAAGTGAGAAAAGATTTTGAGAGGTGTTGTTTTATGGATGGAGCTGGCTGGGAAAAAAAATTGGCAAAGCTCAGAGAAAAATTTCCTGAATTGAAAAAAAAAAAAAAAAAAAAAAAAAAAAAACTTTTTGTTAATTTTTATCATGTTTTATAGACATGATAAAAATTAACTCTCTCTTCTTTTTGTCTGGGAATGATGTCTCACCGTTTTGAAAAATAGACCATCACTCATCATCCTTTCTAAAATAATAGAATTTCAAGAATGGGATATGTTCTATTTTTCGAAACGGTGAGACATCATTCCCAGACAAAAAGAAGAGAGAGTTAATTTTTATCATGTCTATAAGACATGATAAAAATTAACCAAAAGTTTTTTTTTTTTTTTTTTTTTTTTTAAACTCAAAATTTTTTTCCACAGCGCTGAGAAATTTTTCCCAGTCGACTCACTCATCCAAACAAGACATCTAAAATTGTTTCTAGAAGGAGCTCTCATTTTTTTCTATTTAAGGAACTTGAGTTTCGGCTTTCCATCAGTCTGTACTGTGCATTCAACCTGGATACCCATTTTTTGGAGATAGGGGGGAAACTTTCGCAGTTTTTTTTCCTGAAACCCTCTATGGATCAGAGAATCTCACACATATCCTCCTCCGTGGATCGAAATGGACTGACCGCCATATCTGTTTTAGATAATAGTTTTGAATTTTCCACCTCCTCCCCAAGATTGGACTATCTCAATATTTTTTTAAAAGAAAAACAAAATTATTTTTTATGATTATTCTACAATTTTTAGTTTTCCCCCCGACTCTTTAAGAAGAATAAAAACATAAAGCACATTGAAACAGTTCCGATAAATTTTGAAAATGAAAGTTCATCACCTTGTTCTCCACGGGACTAAAATAAGTTTCCCCGGTCTGAAAATCTTCTTGGATTTGAAGAGGTTCTCTCATCACACTCTGAAGCCAGGTCGAAAAGAGGAGAGCGTCTGGACCCAAATCGTTGAGCAGTCTTTCCAGGGAATCGAAGGTGATAAAAGGAGTATAGCGGAGAATCCGGCTGGGGCGGTCCGACGTATCGATCCAGAGATCCGTCGTTAAGGATCGGTAAGGGCGAAAAGGGGCTCGAGAGATCCATTGCTGAATAGTCCGTTGACTTTTCGGACTCATCCAAGTCCCTTGCTGGGAAAGGCAAGTTACGAGTTCCGATCCTCGAAAATAGAGCGTGCCCGATCCCAAGTAAAACGTGAGGGGAATTGTCTTGGCGAAACGGAAATGAATCGCGAGGGAAAAAGACTCTCGCCGTAACCACTCCATGGCGTTTGGTTTTCTCTCTCTCTCTCTCTCTTTCTCCTGAGGATGAGATGGAAAAAAAAAAGAAAAGACAACTTTTCTCTCAGCTTCTTTTATATATAGGAAGAGAGAGGAGAAGGAGTGTTCTCGAAAAGACTCATGGGAAATTTCCTCTTCTTCTTCTTTTTGGGGTAGGTGGGAGGAACTCGTTTTTTTTTGGTGGAGAGAATGCGTCGGATGACATCCCGAGACATTTAAAAAAAGAATAGATAGGATGGATTCTTCAAGTGGGAAATGCGGGGTGGCTAAGGGATCTTATTTTAAAGAATATTATTACCATTCTTCCAGGGTGAGACGTCTTACCATTAAGTCAGGTAATCCGAGATGATGAGCATTCCTTTTGACATGCCTCATATGTTTTCTAATAGTTATGTAACATAAATTTTCCAGGCTAAGAATACGTGGTTCAACAGCATAATTGAGTAACCGCATATTTTCCTCTTCCAATTTTACATTTTTTCGCCAGCGTTCTAAAACGGTTTTGGGATCGCAACACCGGACATTCGCACCAGCAAGCAACAACATATCCACGATGAGTTTGCATCGTAATTGACAGGCATAGTGTAAAGGGGTAAAACCAAAAATATCATGTTTGTTCATGTCGCATCCAAGAAGAATCAGTTGCCGAACGATATCATCCATTGAGAACAAAATAGCGAAATGTAAAGCATTTCTTTTCGTTAATCTGTGTTCATAAAAAACGGGTGGTTCCGCGTTTATTATTAATTTTGTGAATATCCATTGATGAAAACTGTTAGAAAAACTCATATTGAATTCAACTCTATTAAATTTACGCGTAGCTTCTTTGATAGATAGGTAGGAGATATCCTTAAATTCTTCACTGGACGGGGTTCTTGAGAAGAGAGGGTAGAACCATGTTGGAGAGCACATACTCATTCTAAAAGGAAACACGGATTGAACTAAAGCGAAACTCGGAATGCTTAAATAGATGAGAGATAGTCCGTTCTTAAAAAATTGGATGGTTTTGTCCATCGAGTTGGCTGGGAAAAATTTTTGAAAGCCAAGAAAAAAAATTTCTAAACCTTAAAAAAAAAAAAAAAAAAAAAAAAAAAAAAAAAACTTTTGGTTAATTTTTATCATGTCTTCTAGACATGATAAAAATTAATTACTCCCTTTTTGTCTGAGAATGATGTCTCATCCTTTCGAATATGTTTCTAAAAGTAAATTTCCAAGAAAGAAATGAGTCATGTTCTATTTTTAGAAGCATATCGAGACAACAGGTTAACATCATTTGAAAAAGAGGGTATAGTTAATTTTTATCATGTCTAAAGACATGATAAAAATTAACAAAAAGTTTTTTTTTTTTTTTTTTTTTTTTTTAAGGTTAAGAATTTTTCTGAGAGAAATATTTTTCCCAACGACTTATCTTTTTTACTCCTACCTACTTTCATTCCCCCCTCTCACTCTTTCTCTATATAAACGATTGCAGAAGGAATCGCGGCTCATTTTCTTGAGCAGATAGGTCGAAAACAGATGGCTACGGGAGACTTAATCATGACGTGTGAAGACGATAATGAACCCTGTTTGGACTTGCAACCTTCTTCGCCTTTATATGAATGTGTTTCTTCGGAGAATGAGTATATCACGTCGTGGTCTGATATATCGCCAACTCCTTCTCCTCCACCTGTCCGCCGTAGGATCAAAAAGAAGAAACCTAATCCAATTCGTGATACTCCTTCTCTGAATTTCAATCCGCCGTTATCACCCATTTCGTCTTCTTCCTCTCATTATTCAGAAATAATGGACCAATCCTCTCCACCACACATGCGTTCTACAATCGAAGAAGATCTTCCCTCCTCATCTCATTCTACTTCTTCTACTAAAAAAAAGAAATATCGAACTGAAATTCATCCGAGTGTTATAGGTGTGCTGGCCATCACGTCTGATGGATACACTCTGACAAACAGTGTCCGGTTTGCCTCTAGAGACATGAAAACGTATCGACCGCATACCAAATGGATTCAGCAATTGAATGAGGATCTGCGAAAACTTCATATTCAAAGACTGTATGTCGCGAATAAACATTGTCGAAAAAAAATTTATCAATTGCTCCGTGTTGAATCTGTATGGACAGTAAGCTATAAACCTTCTCGTCGTCCACAGCAATGTGAGTATTGTGGAACGAAATATTGTCATCGATTTATGGCTATGATTGCCCTGCAACAAATAGTGAAATATGGTGTCAATAAATATATTCATTGAAGAACCAAATGAAGTGTCTTTTTTTTTTATAGATGATGATTAGTATTTTGTCCAACCTCCTCTATGTTCTATGACAGATGCAATTCGTCGAGGCATGGACGCGATTAATGTTTCAAAATAAGTTTCTTCCAAACTATAAAAAGCATCGCGGACCAAGTCCCATAATTCCAATCGGTTTCGAGCTACCCGATTCGCTAATCGACGTTCTAATTCCGCCCAAACATTTTCGACGGGATTCAAATCAGCTCCTTTAGGAGGCCAGTCTTCGACCATAGGAATTTCATGTTCTCGAATCCATTGTGTGACGCGTAAACTCGTATGGATCGGAGAGAGATCGTGCATAAACAAGAGACGGTGTTCGGTGATCAAAGGGTTTAAAGAAACATCGGGAGGTTGACTATGATCGAGAAGCACCGGCTCTAAAATATTAGAGAGGTAATAGTCGGCATTTAAATGCTGGATCCCGATTCGACGGATTTGGTTGGGAAATTTTCCGCTCATGCACATCCAGACACTGAGATTAAAACGACCGGAACGTTGACGGTCTTCTAACGCAGAAGAAAAATAACGTTCGTCTTGATAACGCAGGACCTGTCGAGGCCGCCATACGCGAATAGGACCGTACCCGATCGAACTGAATACTTTCTCGTCGGAAAATATAATCCGGGACCAATCGTCGACCGTCCATTCCGCACGCTGAGAAGCAAAGTCGTAGCGTCGTTGACGATGAATCTCCCGCAAATAATCTTTTCGGACGGGGATGCGCGACACTAATCCTTTTTCTTTTAATCGTCGACGAACCGTTTGAGCGGTGCAAGGCACTTGTAATCGACGACCAATATCCGTCGCGGGTAAAAAAGGATCACCCGTCGACATTTCAAAAATACGTTGATCCATTTCTTGGGTCGTGGCTCGAGGTCGGCCGGATTTGTGTTTGGTTTGATAGTTCTCCTCATTTTCCGAGGAGCGGGAGATCCAATATTGAACTGTGGAAGGAGCGACATTCAAGTGTCGAGCAATTTGACGAACCGTTTGCCCTCGTTCATAATACGAACGACGAATTTCCCGTCTTATTTCAATAGGTGTATACGGCATGATAAGAATAAGAATAATACAAGTAGGATCTTGGTTACCATGTTCCTTGATTTCATTTCAACGTGTCACGGTCCCGATAAAATCGTAGCAGGTGTCAATGGTCAATTGCAGTGCACGGAATGTGATCAAATTCAAGATGCGTATGCTTTTATTTTACGAGCGTCCTTTCCTGATGACAGTGATCCGTTCTTATCAGCTCGTCTAGCTCGAGAATATGCGAATTGGACGGGAGATTTGAACGTACCCTGCACATTTCCTCTCATAGGGATTCCTGGTATTTTACCGATCCGTAATGTTTCCGTAATTCGATTATTACAATGCGTGAATGCCCCTTTTCGATCCCAGGCCGAACCTTTTGAATCGTATGAATCGCTCGAACGGTTCATGATCGAATACATGGACGAATACGCCCAGCATATTGAAAAAATCGCCAATGAAGAGAATCACTCCCAAGTCGATAAAGCGGCTCTGCACGCTCTTTTCACCAACATGAAATCGCTCATGGAAAATGTCCATCAAGACGAGGACCAACCTTTCAATTTCTTAAGTTATTATCACAAAGTCCTAGCTCCCTACGTAAAAATATGTGACGGCGACGATGCTTCGTTCCTTCTACCTCCTACTTCCAAGGATGTTGAAAAGGATCCCGCTTATCAATTATGTTTGGAAATGAAAGCCTCGAATCAAATTCGGGCTCGTTATTCTCCTTACACGACCCTATTTGATCTTGTGCACGTCATGATTTATTGCAATTTATGCCGGAACGAACTCAACGTGGTGGCGAATTTCGTGTTTGAGTTTGGAGTTCGCATTTGTCGTCGCCCCTTCTTCTTCAAAGAATCGTTCTTGACCCAGCAATTGCGAAAACTGGTCACTTCTCAAATTACGTACCATCGGAATACAGAATTCTACTACCTCCTTCGAGAGATTCAACAAGGCGGCACGTGCGATGCCTTATCATTAGAATTTATTGAAAAAATGAGTCGAATCGAAACCTTTTTAGCGAAAGTGTTCCTAGGAAAAGCGGATGATCGAATAAAGCAGTTTGCGTTCAAACAAAATTTCCCCTACGTCCTGTTTGTTCCGAAAGAAGACGAAGAGACGACGAAAAAAGCCACCCAAATTGATGAGTACCTCGGATATCTTTTCGGGACCGGGTTTATTATTTCCAAGCTCAAAGGTAAAGGATTAGTGAAAGGTTCGATCGCGACGGGTAAGAAATTTTACCGTCTTGTACAGAAAGTGGCCTTGAAAATACGCGAATTTGAAAAATCCGACGAAGAAATTTTCTGGACGATGGAAATGGTGAAACTGTTCTTATGTTCCGACGGGTATATGGAAAAAGAATTGAGAATGCTACTCAATGTAGCGACGAAGGAATCTCAAGTTCCCTCTCGTCAAGAAATATGTCAAGGAGGAGGAGGAAGAAGAAACGAAGATGGCGAAGAGATGGATATGTCATAATCAAGTAAATCATTGGAAAAAATGGCAGACGCAGAGGAAGAAATCTGTGGAATTTGCTTGAAGGCCTTCAAAGAAACGAAACGCCATAAAGTCTACAATCTCGATTATGAGCATTCCTTTCATATTAAATGTATAAAGAAATGGATTCAAGAGTATGGTAAAAAGAAATGCCCGACCTGTCGGACTCGTATCAGCCAGGATGATATGTTGTATTTTACCAGCGGAACATTGCAAATGGAACATTTAAGAATAGATTCGGATGAAGAGGAGGAGGAGGAAGAACCAGAGGTGGAAGAACCGCCAAGGCAACGACGAAGACGAAGACCCGAAGAAGAATTAGTCGATCTGGGAGGCCATGGTCTCATTTTTTCAGGGCCTAGTACCAGTCAAACGAGACCCAGAAGACAGAGAAGAGAAGATTTAGTGGGAGATTATGCTTATATGGATACACCTAGACAAAGTTCACCTACCTCAGATGATGAAGAACGGGAAGTCAATCCTTATTTTGGTCGACCGAATGCATTTTGGAGAGAAATGAGACGACAAAGACGAAGTAGAAGGAATTAGATGATTCTTCAAATAAAAATAAAAACAGTAAACAAAAATGGAAAAGTAAGACTGATGACTGGTGTATAATATTTCGTTATCAACAGATCCATCTCCTATACATCGTTATATCAACAGATCTATTTCCAAATGGAAAAGTAAAACCGACCGACTGTTGAAAAATATTTCTCAAAAAATCTGATAGTTAAAAAAAAAAAAAAAAAAAAAAAAAAAAAACACTTTTTGTTAATTTTTATCATGTCTTTTAGACATGATAAAAATTAACTGTACCTTCTTTTTTATTTTGAATGATGTCACCTTTTCTAAAAATAGATTTCTAAGAATGAATCAGGCTTTTCTTGGAAATTTATACTTAGAAACATGTCTAGACAACATGTTGACATCATTCCAAACAAAAAGGAGGGTAGAGTTAATTTTTATCATGTCTAAGACATGATAAAAATTAACAAAAAGTTTTTTTTTTTTTTTTTTTTTTTTTTTTTTTTTAATACCGCATTAGATTTTTTTTTTAGAAATATTTTCCACCAGTTGGTCGGTTTTACTTTCTTTTTTTTGGAGATGTTGATAACGATATATAAGTCGATATATAAGTTTCACTCACTGGGTTCTGATTCATTCGTTTTCGCCTTTGCTTTCACGAGATATCGAGACCGCTTCAGCATTTCGAAGGAAGCCCCTTTGATGTTATACTGTTTCTTCAATCGTCGCTTTAGATTAAATAAATACTGGTAATGATTTTTTCCAAATAGTTTGGATGGAGGAGCATTGAAAAGAAACTGGAATAACTTTATCTGATTTGGATCCTTATAGACTTCTAAAGATTTAGACGCAAACGCTTTTCGTTTCTCTGGATCATCGTTTAGATAGCCCAAGATGTGAATCATCCTCAATACCGTTTCTAAAAGTAATAAGACTATCAGAGACAGTTCATCTGTTTCATAATTGGAGAGACAGTGATTACGGATTTGATTCATCTGCTTTGCTGTAAAAAGTTGGTGTTTTCGACGACGAGGTTTCTTGACCACCACCTCATCTGCAGAAGGTAAGAACCATTTTCGTCGAATAGCATTTAAAGCATTTGAAATATATTTCGCGGAACGTTGTTTTTGATCGATAAGATATTGGTGATATTCTTGAAGTGTTTCGGTATGATTTAGATCTTTATGCATTTGTAAACACCAAGTTTCATATTGATTTTCATAAATAGAGTAGACTAATTTACTAGTTTTTGAGGGAGACATGATGCTTCTTTTATTTTTGGTATAATGAAGAACTCTTACTTATTTATAATTTTTTTAATAGGTTTTGAATCAAAAAAAATATTTATAATAATAAGAAGAAACAGTAGAAACAAAATGGCCGAATGTTGTCCAATTTGCTTAGACGAACTCATTGCCGAAGATGTAGAAACCATTTCTACTTTAATGTGTCAACATCAGTTCCACACGAAATGTATTGACATTTGGAGAGAAAAAGCATTGACGTGTCCTGTCTGCCGAGAACCGTTTGAAGATGCCCTGCAGAAATTCATTTCTATGTTTCTCCCTTTGCGACGTTCTTTTTTATATGATGTAATTTACGATTATGAAAACCGCATCAGGTTTTCAGACGATGAGGCTGATTTAGATGATTTACTCATGTATGAATTATTGGGACCTTGGGAAACTTCTGATGAGGAAGAGGAGGAGGAAACAGAATCAATCGAACCTGAGGAAGAAAACCAGAGTGAGGAAACTAATTGAGACTGGAAAAAGGAATCGAGACCATAGATGGGTTTGAGTAAATTAGCCGATGACGGATGTAAGGATCGGACTCGAACCGATGGAATGGATTGGGACTGATATTCATCCCATTTCTTTAATCCCATCCGAAGATTTAAAGCCGATGACTTTTTCATATATTCGGAAAGAAGGAATCGCCAGGTTTTGGGACGATACTTTCCAACAATCTCGAGAGCGTTTAACATGCTGAGATAGCATTCTTGAGCTGTCCGACACAGTTTCAAATGAAAGACAACATCCATTTCATTCTCGACTTGCTTCCACCATCTCCCAGTTTGATATTTCCTTGGGTACAGCACTTCATTGTGTGGATATATTTCAGCCTCATCTTCGATCCACGGTTTCATGGTACTGGAAGGAAGGTCGTAGGGATCGCCTAAATGATAATTCAGTAACTGACAATTAGATAAATTGAGATGAAGATGGCTCGTGAAAACAATGAGACGATCGGCATAGGCTGGTTTGACCACCGAGTCTCCAAAATTCGGTTCGATCCAGATGAGAAGATCGCAATGCGTGCCGTCGCATTCGTAAGACGGATCTAACCCGCTGACGAACCAATCGTTGGAATCGTCGAGAAGAATATGAACCGTTTTATGATGTCGAACAAAAAGGGTTTCCAAATGATAGGATAAGAGGGAAGGATGCCTTCCTAAATTACCTAATACAACGGTCACGGGTGCATCTTGACATTTCTTGAAAAGATCTTGAATGGAACCCATGCTGGTTGTTCCGCATACTTGATTCCCGAGACGAGTCAGAAAAGATCCCATGCTTCTTTATTTTTTTAACGCAGCTCGCATATATTCTTGATCTTTCTGGAATTCCGATTCAGGATAAGGTGGCTTTTGAAGACTGGCATTCACTTCATTATGAAATTGAAACCAGACGTGGGCAAAGTGTTCGCCTAAAACCGTTCTTTATACGTTTTGAGTTTGAATAAGTAATGATACACACAAATCCCGCATCGGAGAGTTCGATATAAAGATTCTGTCACAAAGTCTCTCCAAAGAGTTTTCGCGAGACGAATATCTTCGTCCTGTTCGTCCTGAACTGAAAACGCTTCGGCCATCCAATGTAAAAGCCGCCAGTAATAAGGACCAAAGACCAACGTGTTATGGTAATTGATGTGATGAAAATAATCTTCGGCTGAAAAAGGTTGTGGGGATACGGAAATGCCGATCCGGGTCATCAAGTCTCGAATCGCCTGACTTTTTCCCTGGAGTAATTCAATCACCGCTTCGTCTAAAAAGAAAAAGTATTCGCTCTTCCATCGAATACGGTACAGGAGCGTTAAGACGCAGTACGTGGTCAATTTAAAGAGTTGAATCCAACTGTATTCGCCTACCCAAGCTCCAGGTCGTAGAAACGTCCGTCCCCATTTATCTTGGTTCATTAAATTGGCCATGAATAATAAATAGGTGACGACGACTTCATCTAATCGTTGTTGGGGCTCTTCTTCTCGGAAAGCGGTCGTAAAGTGGGTGACGTCGATACCCGGAGGAGGAGGTGGAGAAGAAGGGGTTTTGAAGTGTAAAAGTTCATGAATTTTATGAGCCACGAACGGTGAAACACGAGCCTGGCTTTCTTGGAGTTCGTTCGAAACGATCGGTTCATCTTCTAAATAAGTTCGTTTTAAACGTTTAAAGGTTTGAGCATCCATTCTCTTTACTTAAACCACCATTGACGAAAACGGCAATACCAATCTCCCACGTCTTTATTTTGCACCAAACTGCCGAGCAATTCGCCGAAAGTTGTAAAAATCGTCAGCTTGCGAATGTATCCAAAAGCCAGAAAGAGAAAAATGAGTCCGTTGATGAGGAGGAAAAGGAGAAAGAACCAGCTTTGTGTTAAAATGAGACAAAACAGGATCACGAAGGACGTATACGCTCCAGCGACTAAAAGCGTTCCTAATGTTAAGGAATCCATTTGTTTTGTTTTCTTCTTCTTCTCTATTCTTGACCTAATGTCTCGTAATAAAGGGTCCGATACGTAATATTCTGGTAAGCATTATAAACGGGATGGTGGATAAAGAGAAATAATAAAATCCATAAGAGGATCGATACCATATTTTTGTTTTCTTTGTTCTGAGTCAGAAGAGAAGAGATAATAATAAAGTAACTCATATTAATTAAAAAAAATGGTTCGAAGGGATAAATCCAAATCTGATAAAGCGGAACGAAAATTGCTTCGAATGGAAGCAGCTCCTCCTAATCATGTAGGAGACCCAGTCGTTGACAACCCCCTTAACAATCACCCTCCAAGCAATCCATCTAACCATCCTCCTCCAATCCATGACAATCCTCCTAATAATGATAATGTAGGCAATATTCCCATGGACGTGGATGAGGAAATAATTCGTCGGCATAGGCGAGATCTCCTCAATTACGAAGAATACTACCCCGATCGAATGAAATCAGATAAACGCTATGCCAAATTGACTGACGGAAATGAGATTTATGCTAAGAATCGACAAGGAGATGAATTTTATATGCTGGATCCCGATGGAAATATTGTGTTTGCAAAACAAATCTCTCCCATCACCGGTAAAATAACCCCTGTCTATGCCGTCGATCATCTGAACCGTTCTATTTTACCCGTCGACGCTCAAAACCGTCCCGTGTATGGATTTGATAGTGATGGGGAACCCATGTTTCCCATGGAAAACGGAAAAATGGTGTATCTGTTCTACGGAGGAAAAGAATGGTATCCGGAAAATCCTCAGACCAAAGAACAAATCTATGCTTTAGACGAGCACCATCGACCCTATTTTGCCAAAGACGAGCATCAAAAGCCTTACTATGCTCGAAAACTCGATGTCAGTCAATTCCCTATCGAATATGCCCCTCTCGATTCCAACGGTCAACGGATCTATATTCCCTTAGAGAACAATAAATTCCAATACCCGTTTAATCTCGTCACAAAACGACCGCTGTTTGAACTCTCTCCGGATCAGGACGAAATGTATTTCCGAAACAATACGCTAGGCGAATATTATCCCGTCAACGAATTCAACGATGAAATTTACGCTCGAGATCGTTTGCACAATGAAATGCCGGCTAGGAACATCGATGGAACCCCTTATTACGCTAAGAGAGCGAGTGGGGACGAATACTATCCCAAGCAACTCAACGGTCTCGAAACGTACATTCGAATTGGAAATAGGGACGAACCGGCCTTAGATGCTTTAGGAGAAGGCATTTATGCGAAAGATGAAAACTTGGACGAATATTATCCGAGAATTTACCACAACGACAATGACGAATAAAGCAAAACGATTACCAAAGGATCTTCGATGGCAAAAGATGAGTATTATGCAGTCGACAATCTTGGAAATCAACGATATAGAAAGCATCGAAGGGAATTTGAAACATATATTACCACTGACGATCCCAGTCTACTGTATGCCCTAGACAAATATAAAGTTCCCCATTATGCTAAAAAACCCGTGTATATCGGTGGAGAAAAAAAATTTGAGGAGTATTATGGAAAAATCAATAACTTGCCCGTCTTTCTAAAGTACCAGGGTCGAGAAATTTATGCCAAAGAGCATTCCGGGGCCGAGATGTATCCCAAAGATTTGTTTGGGAACGACATGATTGCTCGAGATGCCGACGGGCGGTATTATTATGCTAAAGATGAGACAGGAAATGAAAAATATCCCTTGTTGGCCGACGATACGGAACACAAGCCCGAATACATGTCTTACGCCCTCGATAAAAACGGTATTCCGTTCTATCCTATCAATTCTCAGGGTAAACCCATCTATCCTAAAAATGCTACAGGCGATGAATTTTATCAAATCCTTCACCCTTTCACTCAGCAAGTCATCTTTGGAAGAGATACCGATCAGAACCAAGTGTATGCGCGGAAAGCGGATGGAGGCGAAATTTACCCGGATAGCGGTCAATTCGCCATGACGAGGTTGAAAGAATTCTTTTATGCTCATGATAAGAACGGGGTCATTATTTACCCGGTCGATCAACACGGCAACGAACGATATTTAGTGACGGACAAAGGATCGTACGATCAATTGATGAAAGATCCAGCCGTGAAACGATACGCCAAAGATGCAGACAATAATGATATCTATCCGGAAATTATTCATGCCGATAAGCGCATTACCCAAAAACCTTTAGGAAACCGGTACGCTCAAAATAAATTGGGTGAATATTACTACCCGGTCGATCGATACAATAACGAGTACATTGTCCAGTTCAAGAAAGTGAGTGAGGAACAAATCTTTGCGAGTGGATACCCCATCACGTGTGATCAAATCATCATTGTTCCCAATTTAAATGACAAGCCCTGGACGCCTGCGTTTATACGAGACCCTAGAATTGAACCCGAAAATTTGATAGGCTACTTGTACCGATCGCATTCGAAACCGATGGATTATTTGACCAATTTGAGATCTAAACGCGCTTCTCGACACGGGTTCCAACCCTATAAAGTTATATATAATAACTCGGAGGGTAAAGTGGTCGAGAAAGTGGAAAGCGGTCTTCCAGGACAAGAAGATCCAGTGGAAGAGGAAGAGAAAAAGAAGAAAAGAAAGAAGAAAATATATGCCAACCCGATACAGTCTGACGAAAATAATCATCAATCCACCACCAACTGGACAAAAATCATTCTTTCTATGATAGGTATCTTGGTCATACTTGCGTTCCTAATCTGCATTAATATACTGTTTAAAAACTAAAGTCGTGAGAGAAAGAAAAATATCTGAAACAATTCATTCTTAAAAAGATTGGGATGTCTTTTCAATCCAGTCGGTTGGAAAAAAATTTTCAGAGCTGAAAAAAAAAAAAAAAAAAAAAAAAAAAAAAAAAAAAAAAAAAAACTTTTTGTTAATTTTTATCATGTCTTCTAGACATGATAAAAATTAACTATCTACTCTTTTTGTCTAGGAATGATGTCTCACCCTTTCGAAAATTAAACCATGACTCACCCTTTCTAAAAATAAAATTCCAAGAAATAAATGAGTCATGGTGTATTTTTAGAAACATGGTGAGACATCATTGAAAACAAAAGGGGTTAGTTAATTTTTATCATGTCTAGAAGACATGATAAAAATTAACAAAAAGTTTTTTTTTTTTTTTTTTTTTTTCATTACAGAATTTTTTCTTAGCTCTGAGAAATTTTTTCCAGCCGACTGGATTCACAAGTCATCACCATTTTTTTTAGGAATGAACTCTTCCTTATCTATTTAAGCATTTCGAGTTTCGCTTCAAATGTGTACGTGCTGTTGAAGAGGGACCCACCTAGATCCTAGTTGACTCATTCATGGGGAAGGAAAAAAAAGTATTCTATAACGTGTTGGATAATGTTGGAGGTAAGTCTCTTTCTTTTTCATTTTTTTCTAAAGATTTATGAATGACAAACGGAAAGGTTTCTTTCTCGTACTCTTGAAGGCGATGAAAATAAAACAAAGCTTCTTGGAAAGCACAATATTTGGTCCGACCTATATGTTTCGGACAAAACGATGAATATTCATAGTTCATTGGTATGGGCACGGTATGAAATGCCTCCTTGTTCTTGGAGACGAAATTGAAATAAATAGGACGGGCCAGTATCTGGTACAAAACATTAATTTTCCAATAATGAGGGCAGTATATGTTTTTATATCCTGCCGTTAGAGCTACGAGAAACGGTTTTAATTGATCGTACGGCAAATGACCCTCATTCCATGAAAAGCCATGCGTTATATCCGCTAACGGTAAATGAACACTCGATACACTTTGTTTGGCGGAATAGGATAATTCAGACCACGGTATGGGTGGTTCCACGTAGATAATGCCTTGGGAACGATCATGAGTGATATAAGCCACTTCTTTAATAATATAGTCGGAAAAGTCATCATTATAAGAAAGATTAAGTTCTTTGGCGAGAGGATCACCATTCAATTCGAAACCTTCGAAATTGAGAACGATATAGGATTCCATGTTTTATTTTTATCGGTCATCTTGTTTCAGGAGAACATTGAATCTAAAATCCTCTACGGTTATCACATGAAAATCTCTCAATTTGCCTTTTAGATAGGTGGCTCCAACTAAGTGGATGGATTGAGTTCCATATTTTTTCTTTAATTGTTGGAAACAAATCCGCTCTGATACTTGTACTGCAATAGGTCCTAGACGTATCTTATCCTTGCGAGTGAACAGAGTTATATATTCTATACCCACTCGATGTTGACGAAACTTTTGTAGAAATTGTATTAAGGACCAAGATTGAAGACCCAAGGTCGATTTTAAATCTCTTTCCAAATTAAACGTGGCAGTATGGGAAATAAGAACAATATATCGAAAGGAGGGACCTATTTGTCGATTGAACCGTTCGGTGATTCGCCATGGAAGAAAGGTTGAATGATTCATTTTTTTTTTCAATTTAATTTAATTTTTTTTTTCTTCTTCTTCGGTTCGAAGGATTAAACAAGCATGGCAGAGTATTACGATATTTCTGTTTTGAAAACTATTCAATTACCGATTGATCGACTCATCCGATTCGTGATTGGGCAAAATCCTCAACTTGAAAACTATCAAGCGACGTACCGGTTTCTGAATTTATTTTTTGAGATTACGCCTCGACTCGTTCGAGATTTTCAATCACAGGCCGTTGCTCATATCCGTCACGTGTTAGATAATATGTCGCAATATGGACACCTATATCTTTTAATCGATCAGCAGCCCCTGTTTAATGCCCTGGAATGGAATGATGAAGAATTTATTTTATCGAATGAAGAAATCTTAGAGCCTATTCGCAAAATGGCCAGTCAGTTTTTTCCTAAAGATTCTGCTCATTACCATGTCACTTGCATCTATCTCTTATATTTTTACGCACTACTCGCGAATCCGAAATATACTTGGATCACAATGAATTATTTAATGCACGGCAATAAATATCATCAATATTTATTAGCTAAACATGCTCACGAAGAAAAGTAAAAAATAAAATCATTAGACGAGAAATTTATTTTTGAAAAGATAAAGCAATATAATGGAATTTTATCCGAATCGATATGGTAGCGAATATTACAAATATCGAAAAAAAGATCCAGTCTTTGTGAAAAGTGAATATGGTCATGAAAGGTATGCCATTCACTCCCAAAAGGGGGAAATCTATCCCGACAAAGGTGATCCTTTCGCTAAAACTCGAGACGGCCTTCCATATTATGCCAAAGATCGGAAAAGAAATGAAAAATATCCTCTACAACGTAAAAAATCCCTCGTTATTCAAATTCAAAACGAATTCGTTCTGGCCAAATACGCGGACGGAAAAGAACGATACCCGGTGGATTTCCGAGGGAACGAATATTATTTAGTGAAAAATGAAGAACCTTACGTCCTGAAAGATGCTCAAGGTGAAATCTACTTTGCTAAAACATGTAGTGGAAAAGTCCTCATTCCCTGGAATTATTTTGAACAGTACAAGTATCTTCTCTCAGAACATTATAAACGCACATGCGATGCTGCAGGAAACTGCGTTTATCAATCCACGGTACCCGTTGAAGAAATTCTTAAAAAGTTGTTTCCATGCCTCTGTTTGTGCTTAGCTGAAATACCTACAATGGCTTTTATTCTAGCAGCTACGTTAATGTCAATACCAGGACTGTAAGAACAACGTTCTTATATATAGTCAGTGAGAAGAGAAAGAATGACTCGAAGCTGGCTGAGAAAAAAATTCTATTAAAAAAAAAAAAAAAAAAAAAAACTTTTTGTTAATTTTTATCATGTCTTTAGACATAATAAAAATTAACTCTACCCCCCTTTTTTCTTTTTGTTGTGAATGATGTCTCACCCTTTCTAAAACTAGATTTCTAAACAAAAGAATGAGTCATATCGTTCTTGGAAATTTATTTTAGAAACATGTTGACACCTGATTCAAACCGAAATAGGGGTGAGGGGTGGTAAAGTTAATTTTTATCATGTCTAAAGACATGATAAAAATTAACAAAAAGTTTTTTTTTTTTTTTTTTTAAATCTTTAGAATTTTTTCTCAGCTGTTAAGAAATTTTTCCAACCCAACTCGATCGACCGGACATCACCATGTTTTAAGAATGGACTCTCACTTATATATTTCAACATTGCGAGTTTCACTTCACATGATTCTGTGTTTTTGAAGAAGAAACATCTTGAAATTTGGCTTTCTTCAGTCAAATTTTGTTTTTTCCAAGTCATTACACAATGAAATGTTGGGAACCTACCTCATGCATATGTAAAAAGGTTAGTAATTCTTGTCTTTTTTCAGATTTTTGATGATAACATTATCGTAATAAATAACTTGTCTTTTATGCTGAGGCAGATCAATGGGTTCATCGTCCACTTTTAAATGTTTCGTGGTTGAGTGTTCTCCCTCTTCGTCGTCATGCTTTCGTTTGAGAGACGAATTCAATTCGGCATTTTCAAACTGAAGGGGTTCTACTATATCCAAAGACGAGGAAATATTATTTTCGGCTGAAAAGGAACTGAAATCCATTTCGGTCCGTTTCAAATGTCCAAATTCATCATTAAAACGCATAATGAGTTCCGTTTCGTGGATGGAGGTGTCGCGCATCGTTTTCAAAAATTGTCGAATGGCCGATTTCAGTTCGTTAAAGGTCGTAACAGAACCGGGAATGATTTGTACATCGGCATACTGTTTGAATTGTGTAAAAATATCGGTCGAAGATAGAAATTCTTTTTTGAATTCTACTAATATTTCAGGTTCGGAACGGTAACGGATCATGCCGTCCTCCATGTTAATATTGTGGGCCAGATGCAGATAAATCATTAAAAAGAAACCTTTATAGGAATCTTCGACGATAGAATGGTTTCGAGTAAATATTGATCCTGCATCACTTGTTCTGAGGTGAGGGATGGAGCATTTTTCGTAAACACGGCGTCAAAAGGAATTGCTACCACGCAATCATTAAACGCCTCTGTGGCCGTACACACTGGGAACGTATTGGTAAAAGCCATGAGTTTGGCACTGGGAATCGCTCCTACATTTTGCTCGTATAAATTCCGAAAACTGGTGGTCGAATTACCCGTGATTTCTTTCACGAGGTTTTCGTTTAATTTTCCCGACATTTCTTCAACAGTCACTACCCGACAACAAAATAACGAAGAGGCCAGTTCGGGTTGGGCTGATAGTCCTTGACCACTCGTCGTTTGTAAATTGACGGCTCGAATACCATGACTATAGCCTCCAAAGACCTTCGAAATCATTTGAAAGAATTTACTTTTTCCATTGCGCGTGTTGCCTTTCAAAATAAAAAATTTGCGACCGAATTGGTCGCAATGAGAAGACTGGCCAGGACATCTAAAAGGTACATGAACAGATCGTATTCGAAACACGTATATTTACACATGTGCACATAAAAATGAAGCATGCTTTGAATGAGCTGGTTGGTTTCTAGTTTGTCATGAAACTCGAGCACTTTTTCCCGCAGCGTATCCAGTAAATCGTCCGTGAGGTCGAGAAAACAGCTTTTCAGGTATTGTAGAAAAAATTTCCGGTCGGTTAATAAACGATAGACGGCTATCAAATCCGGATCGTGACGAAATTGCATCAACTCGTGTCGACTAAAATTGATGCCCAGACGTCGATCCGATAGGTAAAATTTCGGAACCGTCCCTCCTACATGACCCGTCAAGAGATTCAGAACCCCATCGTGGGTTCGAATATGCCATTTATGTCGATCCATTTGAATGATTTTACGATCAATGTTGGTTCGACTCAGAATGGACGAGACCACATAATTAATGTTGACCTGTTTCATAATGTCTGTGAAAGGACACATGTTTTTAGTTTTATCGGCAAACTGATTCCGAGCATAGGCCTGAATGGAGGACCAGATGGCATTCATCAGGTTTAGAATTTCTATCTGGTGGGGCACTTCTTGCCAGTACTCGTGGATATTATTCCACATATAGCGTTGAGGTTTCTTACAGGAATTGTGCATGGTAATGACGAGAATCGGAAAATATCGCTCTTGAATTCGATGAATTTGTTCCACGAGCTGATCTCCAGACACCGAATATAAAATAACGCCTTTCATGGTTTTGATAATAGCTTCCAGTTTATCTTTAAATTTGTAAATTTTAGGATTGAGATTCGAACCACAAAAGAGGATCGTGTCGAGAGTAAAATCTTGGGAAATGATATCTATAATTTTACTGTTGATTTTTTCTACAGAATCTATGAGTTCGTGAGATTCTAATATCGTACGCAAATGGGATGCGAGTGTATGGGAGGACATTCGTAAATGTTGACACAAGGCACAAAAGACAGGTAAAAAATAGTAACCTTGATTGTACTGCATAATCGTACGAAGGGGATTGGGATCGGAATGCAAACTAGGATTGTCTAACTTGAGAGCTTGATTCACCGTCTGGAATACATCGTTTTCGATGACGATAGAATTTTGACTTTCCCGGTACCATCGTTTTAGAGCCCGGTTATTCGATTCAAAGTCTGAAATCACAAACCCGTTAAACTTGATAAAGTAAAACGTTTTTAACCAATGATGACCTTCGGTTCCAAAATCCTTCCCTTTGTAAATATACATCGGGGTTTTTAGTTTATACACAAATGTAGCCACTTTTTCATCGTCGGGTCCAGCTTCCTCATCTTTGCTAATAAGCGTGGGATACGATACTCGATACAAAGGATCGTACAGTGTCACCACAGGCATCATATATTCATAAAGTTGTTTTTGAATATCCATTGGCTGGAGGTGGAGCAGTTTACGAAAAAAGGAATTGGTATTATCCTTGCGACGTTTAAATTTTGATTGAATGCCTAACAATCGCATGCTGAAAGCATTAGGATTGGTCAAATCTAAACGCCAGGTGGTTTGTTCGTCTACATAAATAATCAGCATGGGTTCGCATTTATTCGTATAGGGCTTGGAGGAATTCACAAGCGTCGCATTCGCTAAAACGTCCAACTGGAAAATAAATTCAGATGTTTCGTGATAGAACCGGGGTTGAAGTTGGCTGCAGAATTCAATATAATCATCATGAGCGATCGAAATTTCCGGCAAATGGACATGAATACCACCTCCTGGACGAACAGCCACAATAAAAGTAAAATGCTTAAGGGATAAAAAGTAAAATTTTAAGGTTGAGAGAATAACAGAATCTACATAATCGTAGAGCATAGATGAAGGAAGGGATGCATCGCATTCAGTTTTAATATCAATATCTAGGATAAGGGAATGATGGGTCGTCGAGCAAAGATCCATCGTTAAAAAAAGATTTTCGGCAGACGTTCGAGTATAAAATCGAGAAAATTGTGCGTAGTCTTTTCGGTTACAGTAAAAGATTCCTCCCGACATCTGGTAGAAAATGTAAGCATCGTTGGGCGCATCTCCAACCGAATTAATCCTTGTTAAATAATGGAGGCTCTGCGACATGATTATATATCTTTAACTTGATTAATATTTCTTAAAAAAAATACAAGCAATTCTTTGTAAGTAAATATCCTATAAAATCTCCACGTGCTCCTCTAAAGAATAAATAAACTGAGCACTTTTACCTTCATAAAGTCTGTTCCTATATAATGTTGAATTCACGGCACAGAATGATTTAAAGTGAAATTCGTTTCGCACGTCTTAAATAGATAAACCAGAGTTCTTTCTAGCCAGAGCTCAGAAAAAATTCCAAAGTGGATATTTAAAAAAAAAAAAAAAAAAAAAAAAAAAAAAACTTTTTGTTAATTTTTATCATGTCTTTAGACATGATAAAAATTAACTACCTTCCCCTTTTGTCTGGGAGTGTTGTCTCACACTTTCGGAAAATAGAACATGACTCATCCTTTCTAAAAATAGAACTCCAATAAAAGAATGGGTCAAGGTATATTTTTTAGAGAGTGAGACATCCTTCCCTGACAAAAAGAGGGGACAGTTAATTTTTATCATGTCTAAAAGACATGATAAAAATTAACAAAAAGTTTTTTTTTTTTTAATATACATTTTAGATTATCTGAGAAATTTTTCCCAGCCAGCTTTTACTTTTCTAGACATAAACGTCCTTGTTTATGTCCTTGAATGACGTCATTTCTCATGTATATATAAAGCGTGTAAGTTGGCTCTGTAGACTTATTCCTTTCGAGGAAGAAGGCGAGATAAAGTAAGCTCTGTCATGGATAATGAAAAGTACTACAATGTTTCGGATTATGTGGAAGTGTATGGAAATGTTTATAGACAATATTATTTTACAGCTGTTCGTTTCAAATTACCCATCTTCCATGTTGATACTTTGAAACATTTTAGCCCGGGTCTCGTTCGAGCACCTTGTATTCTCGTGGTCAGTGAAAATCGACTCATTTTCCAAAGAGAAAATTTAGACAAAGACTATCCGTTTCCTCGTGGGTCTTTAGTCTTTTGCGTGCATGGAACAAAAGAGGATCCTCGTTGGATTAACGTCTCTAGAGATACGACAGATCAGTTTTTACAAAGTTTATTTCCCTCTCGAGATTTTATCAAGGTCTCCTATGAAAATAATACTTTATTTGTTTGTTCGACCATCAATCCGTTTTCCTTGTTCTGGAAAATACTTCCTCGCAATATGGCTTTTCGTGCCTTAAGCGATCTGACGATGACCTACATAAAAAGAGAACCTTTCCAGTTAGAGCATCGCATGCGCCTCCGATTTTTCAAACGAAATACGCACGTCTGGGAATCGTGGTCCAACTGGTATCACTATTTACATCCCATGCTCATCCTCCACTTCATACATTTAACGGGACAAGCTGCGAGTGCTCAATTGGCTGCCAAACTTCATAAATTGTTTAAACGCTCCCTTCCACCTTACCTGCATACGGATTCTATTCCATCGGACTTTTATACTTGTGAAATTACTTTTGACGACACGAAATTAACCGGTGTTTGGTTTGTCGTTTTGAATATGTCTTTAGTGATGTATGTTTCGCCTATGATTGCGTCATTCCATCATGAAACGTTCCTCGACGTGAATCGTGAACAATGTAATTATTGGCTACCGTTTTACCAAAATAATGAATTATGGACCCGAGAAGGATTTAAAATATACGTTTCCCACTTTAGAAAGAATCGTCGCTACTTGAAAGAAGTCATGATTTGGTTATCGTCCCGCTCCGAAGAAAAATATCAATATATGTTGCTCGATTTGAACAAAGTAGCCTACCTTTTAATGATTTAAAAAAAAGCAAAAAGAAAAGAATGTTACGAGAACTGGTTCGATGTCTTATTCAATACCAGTCCGACCCCACTTTTATATCTTTAAATGTTGTCGATGGTCTCAAACAAAATCTTCGAGACGACGTGATCGATGCTTTTCTCCTGAGTCGACCTTTACTCCATCTCTATCCTCAACTGTATAAAAAGAGTTCGAGCATCATCGATTTCTTGTTTCGCATTTCGGCTTGCATTTGGAAGAGATTGTTCCGATGGAATCTCAGGACCTGGAAAACAAAATCGCTTCTTTGGAAACTCAATTGGAGGCAGATCGGAAAGCTTTTGAGAAACAAATCGAGACGCTCCAACAAGAGCACAGGAACGAAATGCGTTATTTTCTAGCAGAAAAAGAACAATATGTGAATACCGCTCGATTCGGAAAAGAGCATTCAGTCGTGGATTTGCAACGACAATTGGAACGCCTTACATGGGAGAAAGAAACCCTGCAGACTGAGTTGGAGCAGCTGAAACGGAATCACGAAACCTTACAAACTCAGTGGGAGCAATTGAAACGAGATCACGAAACCTTACAGACACAAATTCGAACGCACGAGTCTGAAAAAATACAATGGCAGAGGCAAATAGTAGAACAACAACAACAACAACAACAATTGAATAATAATAATAATAATAATAATAATAATAATAATAATAATAATAATATCGAGTTTCCAAACCGTTTGATGAACGAATGGCAAATGCTCCACCAACGCTACGAAACGGGACTTGAAGAATGGATGCAACGAACGGAAAGTTTAATCCGCCCTTTGCAAATGGCTTTACAAGAAACGATCGAGCAACTGAAACTTCCTCCTTCTTCTACGACTACGGTCATTGAAACTTTACCGCTCGAATCGCCTCCTTCTCAGCAGCTCATGATCGAGTCGTCGCGATCTAAATTAGAGCAATTACAAGAAACCCTCGACCAGTTTTTAACATCGTATCAATCGGAACAAAAACAACACGTCCAGCAATTGAACGAGGAACTGAAAGGACAATTGACCCTTTGTCAAAACGAAAAACGGATATTGGAAAAGCAGTTGGAGCAGGGTTAGAAAGAACGAACCGACCTCCTGCAAAAATGGAAAATCGAGTCCGAAACACATTTCCAGGAAGGTATTCAACGCGTTCTTGACACGCTGCAAAAGAAAAATCCTCATATCGAGACGATTCTTCGAGACGAAATGGCTAAGCAAATGAAGGAGTTCCACGAAACGCAGTTTATGACGTTTTTACAGACGATCCTTCCCCCCTCATTTTGGAAACCTTTAGGTGCGAACCAAGATTGGAAAACGTTTTTCTTCCAACAAATTCAAACGTATATCCAGTATTTACAAAATTGGCAAACCCAGCTTTTGAACCAATTAACACTTCTCGGGAATGCTTTAAATCAATCGCTAACGCCCGACAATTTAGCTCATACCGTTCTTCACAGTCTCCCTTCTTCCTCTAAAAGCATGATGGAAGACACGACCCTCTTGCAACGATTGCACGATCTTCAACAATCGATTGAGAACCAGAACGAAGCGAAGGAGGTCCTACAACAAATCCAAGCGCAACTCCATCGGGATCGTAGCCAAGAACATAAAAAATTACAGCAGAGTCTAGAACATGAAAAACGGCAACGCGTCGCTTTGGAAAAGAAACTGGAGGTCCTGAAAACGAATTTGGTAACTCTGATACGGACTAAATGGAATGCGTATTTTGGGGCCACGGATTACGATCAGATTCTCGCGGAACTCGAAAAAGTATTCCATTTCAAAGAAAATCTAGAGAGGACCCTCGAAACGCAATTGGCGCAACTGAAAGGTCATTTTCCCGAAATACCGGTCGTTCAATTCGATAATTTGGCGTCGAGCATGATCGAATGGGCTCGACAGGTCGAGAATCACAACGATTGTGAAGTCGAGCTCCGTAAAACCAAAGAACAGCTTTTCGAATTGAAACAGAAACTCGATCAAGTCGAAAGTAATTATATGAAATGTAATGAGTACCTCCTCTACGCCAAAACGAAATTGACCACGTTCCTAAAAACGATCCTTCAGAATGACCCTAGTGATCAGAGGGAAGATTGGCCGCAAGCTGTTGTCCATCAACTCCAAAACGTGATTCACGAGCATCGACAATTTCAAGATCTCGTTTATAAACAAATTGTCACGCTTCGAGCCCAGTTTCCGAACATACCGGATCCTATTGAAGAATTGGCGAATTCGGTGATTTTATATTTCGAGCAGGAACGAGACCTGTATCGACGGCAGTTAGAGGAACGTCCTCACATTACCGAAGTGAAAGAACCCACTACTGTACCGGCCATTACGTATCCTACGGATCAAGTGGAGGAATTACAGCGGGAAGTGAAAGATTTACAAAACCAACTGGAAGTGTCTCGGTCTCGAAACCAAACTTTAGAAAACCAACTGGCTAAAGCTCTCGTAGCTCCGCAGGATGTAGAAATGTCCGATACTTCGAAATATAAACGAAAGCACGTATCGACGGTCGACGAAGACTATGTAAGAAGTCTGTCATTGGATTTACAAGAGGCCAAACACGCTTTAGATCGATGTCTGGACGAAAAAGCCCACTTGCAAAAGGAATTGGAACACATTAAAACCGAACTAACCCCTTCTCCCTCCGTATCGTCCGATTTCAAAATGCTCAGCGACCTGTTTTATCAATTATACGTGTCCTATTTTCGATTACGATTTGATGTCGTGTACGGAAAAACCGTTTTTTCGTCGGAGGAATATATTAGATCCGTGCTGAATAAATTGGATTTCGTGGATCGAAGCATTCGATCCAATATGACTGTGAAAGAATGGACCGATGTTTTATTGCAATACATCAAATGGGACGTACAAACTCTGACAGGAGGGTTAGATTGGCAGGGGTCGCATACAGCCTACATTAAAGATGAATTCTTAACCTATTGCATGAATCAAACGATTGAAATCATTGACCGGTACGCGAAAGAATTGAGGAAACAGACCGAGATGTTTAGAAGTCCATAAAATAATAATAAAGGGGAACTATGGAATATTCAGAGTTAATCGATCGTATTCTTGCGCACCCGATTTTAAAAGCGGGGATTGACGAAATCGTTGAAAATAACCCGAGAACGTTAAACCTCGTGAGCCGAGAATGGAAAAATATATTAGCCAACAATCCTCAGTTTCAAGATTTTCAAGCTAAAGCGATCCCGTTCCAGCATCCCGTAGAAAAAGGTTATATTCAGATTGAAAATATTAAAGATTTCAATCATCATTATAATATTCTCGTAGCGGGGTATTGGGTTCTCTGCGGTACTAATTATAAGAGGAATCTGAATGCCCATTCTTTCATATGTAAACTCTGTCCTCCTCTGGTGGACATTACCAAAGCCGTGGCCGCCGATCATTCCCAAATGCTGATTTCAGAACAATGTCGGTTCTTCATTGAAAAATGTAGACCTTCTCTCTGTAAAGCGTGTCGGCAAATGAGTCAACGAAATGATCTGAATTCTCAGATGTCTCAAAATCAATGGTGTTTACGCAAAACCAAAGTGTTTGATGGAACGACCCTTTTAAACGTGTTTCAAGAAACCCTGGACCAAGAATTTGTGAATAACGATATGTTTATTGTTATTTTAAATATTAAAATTAATTCGCGGTACTTTTACGAAACGGACGCTTTGTATTGTAGAGTAGGAGGCATTTGTAGAGATATGATTCTCTTTCAAGAAGATGCTCTGAATATGATCGAAAAACCCGTGTTTCAGTTAAATATTTTAGAACCTTCTTCGAGAAATATTATTAACGAAACCATTTCCACTACCTTCGATAAAGAGAAAATCAAAACTGAAAAGGTGGATCCAGACCAGGTTCCCATCAAAAGCAAGATCAATCCAGATCTGTGCAAACCATTCAAGAAAGAGAAGTCTAAGAAGGAGGCTGAGGATGTAAAAGGCAATGAGGATCCAGTCTATTTAGGTGAGGCTTCTGCCAGTTCTATAAAGAACAAGTTTAGTAAATTTGCGTATAAACCGTACGCTCTCAGGTCTCGTCGTGATCTGGATGATCTGGATTAGAAGTAAAAAAAAAAAAAAAAAAAAAACTTTTTGTTAATTTTTATCATGTCTTTAGACATGATAAAAATTAACACTACCACCCTTTTGTCTCTGAATGATGTCTTACCATTTCTAAAAATAAACTATGACTCATTCTTTTCTTGGAATTTTATTTTTAGAAATGGTGAGTCATGGTGTATTTTAGAAACATGGTGCTGAGACATCATTGAAAACAAAAAAGGGGGGTCATTAATTTTTATCATGTCTAGAAGACATGATAAAAATTAACAAATTTTTTTTTTTTTTTTTTTTTTTTTAGATCTCAAAAATTTTTTCCAGCCGATTCGATCAACAAGACCATCATTTTTTTTCAAGAATGTGTTCTCACTTATCTATTTAAGTCATTCAAGTTTCATTTCAGATCGTTTAATGCTATGGCCTGTGTACAAGCTTCTACATGATGAAAACAGATTCTGTGTCAAGGTATATTACCATTTTGTTTTTTTTTCCTTTTTACATAATAGAAATTTTTCTGTACTGACTTTTTAACCCCCCAACCAAATCAATTTTTTTCTCCAAACCTTTTCGCATTTAGCAAGTTAGGAACCGCGTATCAGAAAACTGCATGGCATTTTTCATAATGAGATTATCGGGCAAATCCTTTCTCGTCAATTGTTTATTTAAAGCCGTTTCTTTGGGATACGTGATGCATTTGGATTGATAGAGATACGAAGATCCTGTTTCTTCTCCCATCACAACAATCGGTTCAGGGTGACAAATATCTTCTAACGTATAAAACCCAACCCCCTTCTTGTACGCGACATTCGAAATGACGGTTTCGGGAACGAGGTCTAAATTGGGTAGCTTATGAAAATCGAATAAACAATGCGCCAGCAGGAAATTGTAAAAAGGAGAGAATTCCGTTTTAGGGTCGACAAAGAGACCTCCATTCGCCATGTCGCATACCTTTATCTTGTCGAAGAGCGTCGCTACATTTCAATTATTAATATAGTGGTATAAACCGCAAAGACGTTGCTGAAGCGTGCTCTTGAAATGCACCATCCTTTCTTCTTGCATCTTCGTGGTATTGTTCACGCCTAAACCAATTTCGTTCGTGTTGCCAACACTTAAATTCCGTAGCAGTTCGTAATGGAAACGCCGATCAAACACATCCATGGCGTTATTGCGTTTCAAGTCGGTCGGGTCTTGAGAATACAGGTGGTTGATATAGTGCTCGATGCACGGGTTGAGTTTAAACGTGAGATCGTCCAACTGGACGTCGTGTAAATCGGGTCGGAAATGTTTATCCAGGAACTCGCGTGTCGGTAAAATGACAGTATTTTTCGGAAACGAGAAATTTTCCTTCACAATCATGAAAGGTCCAACGACTTTGGTATGCGATTCCGATTCCATTCGATGATAATAAATTTGCAATCCATAAGGATTTCGAAGATGGTTCAGGCAGAGAATATTCCGAAACGCCGAAATATTGTCCGACCCACAAGGAATTTTTCGATTACTAAAAATACAATTGAATTCGTTCATTGTCTTGGTTTCTGAAAATCCGGCAAGGGTCAAGAGACATGCGATTTTTTAACAAGTCTGGAGGCAAAGTCGCTAAACAATTTAAACAATTCGACATTCCTGTCAAACGAGCAGGGGAGGTCGCTAAAGTCGTCGCAAAGAATAAACCCCTTCAAAAAGCTTTTGATAAAGTGTTTAGTAAGAAAGCTCTTCTGACCGCAGGAGGGGTGACGGCCGTCGCGCTCGGTTCTCAATATGTCAACCAATACATTCGGGACAATTCGGGCTGTTTTCTCTACAACGGAGGGGACATGGTTTGTAAACTTAAAGAATTGAGTTGTTGTCAACCCGAACCTGTTCACGGGATCGAATCGTGCACGGGATTTCCTATTCAGCAATGGAATGCGTGTGAAGGGTACGACAACGAGAAAGAGGATACGTGTTGTCGATTATGTGATTGTCAATATCACGATTGTACACCGACGCAAGAATTGAAATGCCGTCGACCCACGATCGGAGAAGCTTTAACGCATTTCAGTCAAGACGTGACGGGTTCCATCACGAGTGGTATTTTAGATGTTTTGGGTAATATACCGTACCTAAAACCAATCTTGTTGGGAATCGTTCTTGTCATCATCGGCCTTATTATTTGGAAATTCGTATAAGAAGAGATGGATATCGTTACACTTCAATCCTTAAAGACTCCTATCGATCACCTTCTTCATCATAAATATCGTCCTCGACTGAATACCGTGGTACCTCAATATATCAAATTTCATAAATTTCCGCCCTTCACGAGCCTCGTCACGCTCGAACTGGTGCGCGATCCAGAAGTACGGGAAGCGGTGCGAGACTACATTCAAACGCTGTTTCGAGAAAAAGAGAAATACGGCTATTTGTATTTTTTGAGTGAACAAAACCTCGTACTTCCATTTACAATTCAATGGAATACAGAATTGGTCGTGGATCCACTGAACGTTTTTACTATCATTACGGAAATAGATCAGATAGCCGACCAGTTCGCTCAACGGGGAGATATGACGTACGAAATAACTCGCGTTGAAATACTCTATTTTTTAGTGTTGGTTGTGAATATTCAACTCAATTGGATCACGGTCGATTATTTGCTACGATGTAATCAGATGTATGATTACTTGATTGCTGCTCCTAATCGAATCTTGACCAATTCCGAAATGGAAAAGAATACAATATGATCTCCAAGTTACGAAATGCTTCTTCTTCAACCCTCCTGAGCGATCTGAAGTAAAACTTGAAATGTTTAAATAGATAAGCGAGAGTCCATTCTAGAAAGAATTTTGAGATGTATTGCCAATCGAGTCGGCTAGGAAAAATTTCTGAGAGCCCAGAAAAATTTCTGTAGATGAAAAAAAAAAAAAAAAAAAAAAAACTTTTTGTTAATTTTTATCATGTCTTAAGACATGATAAAAATTAACTCTCTCTTCTTTTTGTCTGGGAAGGATGTCTCACCGTTTGAAAAAACAAACCATAACTCATCCTTTCTCATGGCAATCATTGCAAGAATGAGTCACGGTTTGTTTTTCGAAACGGTGATACATCCTTCCCAGACAAAAAGAAGAGAGAGTTAATTTTTATCATGTCTTAAGACATGATAAAAATTAACAAAAAGTTTTTTTTTTTTTTTTTTTTTTTTAAGCTCTTAGAAATTTTTTCCAGCCGACTCGATTCACAATACATTTCAAGATGACGTCATCGTTTCAAGAATTGTGTATATCAGTGGATAACTTTCGCACTTCTTGTGAGTTGAGTTCCTAGCTGAGCTAAGGGAATCACCATTTCTCAATCTACAGATATTTGTTTCGTTTTTTTTGTTCTCTTTACAACAGAACACATGGAGAGGAAACTGGTCGTTCCATAAATTCAATTCTTAACCGGACAATATCGAGAAATTTTCGAGCTTCCCGACTTAGGCGAATGACGATCGGGGACGATGAATTTCTTGGTATAATGATACCTTCTTCTTCTTCGGTTTCGACCGTTTCGGCCGAAAAGCATATTTTATGTCGAGCCAAAGTTAGAGCCAATTGAAAGAGTTTCAGATTGCCGTACCTGATTTCTGGATCCGTGGAACGATTCTGATGTTAAAATTCCAGCCATGATTGAACCAGGTAAGGTAGATGAGCATAGGGTTTAGCAAGTGGAACTGGTTTTTCTTCTTCGATTTTGGTCAGACACCATAAATCATGAGGAATGGAAGCATATCGAACTCGGTGAAGCGCATACTGACAATCGTATTCGTAACTCTCGAGAAACGTCAATTCGCTCACATCTGTGACGGGATGGAACAGACACGCCGTGTTTCTATTAGCAGGTTGTTTCGGATGAGATTCAAGCATGACATAACTTAAACATAAGAAAGCCTTTTTGTATTCAAACCCGATGATCGTCGAACAGAGTACGACCGGTTGAAGTGGATACGTGGTTTCTGGTTTGTAAAGAATAGGAATCCAGTGCACGGTCGTGGGAATGGCTTGATATTCCATGTACCGCTGATACGGTGATCGAACATATAAAATCGTTTCCGGTTCAGAACCGTTGACGATGAATCCAATGCATTTCCCGTTAGGATTCGATCGAGTAGCATTTTCGAACCCGATTTGAAACGGGTATTCGATCAAGAGTCGGACCTTCTCAAGCGAATTTCTCTGATCGTACGTATTCAAAATATCTTGGACAATATATTGAGGATGGTGCTGATACGTCCATTGTTTTTGAATGAGCGCCGTACTCTTATTGTACTCAATGGGAAACGGAATGGGTTTCTCAGGATTCACGGACGGTAAAAATTCAATAAAGGAAGACGGAAAAGCCGTTCGCGTTTTCAGAGGATCGTAATAAACGTCCGGTCGATCTTTCCATTCGTTGATGAAATTATGGACGAGGTCATTCTCGTGATGGACCTGGTTGGATAAAAAACAAAGACGATACCTTTTCCCTCCGTCATCTTCTGGTAAATGTAATCTGGGCCCGTTATCATCATCAAAGTAATGTCCTCCTGGATACGGTATATCCCATTCGTCTAAATATAGAATTGTATGATTATTTTGGGAGCGGTACACGTTTTCGAACACGGGATTTTGTAAATACCGTTCGATCGTTTTAGGATCTTTCACAAAAATGGTGTGGCGAAAAGTTTGAAAAGATTGTGGGAGGATTCCGATGAATTCGGGATCGTGGGGAAAATGACCCGTTCGTTTTCTAAAAGAAGGATCCATGACGCATTGCGTTGAAGAAAAACGGTACACGACAAGTGCGACATTTTACAATAGGCGGCTAGGGCGAGAACGAGTGGTTTCTGACTCGGGACGACTTTATCGAAATGAACGAGTTTTCGAATCACAGAAGGTTGAAGCCGCATATGGGCTAAGGGAAAAAAAATCGTATCTTGAATCACATTGAATCCTCCTAAATGCAAGCCATGAAATTGGCTGTAAAGTGTAGCGTATTTATGAATATTCATTATCCTTTGTTTTTGAGAGGGTCGGATTAAAAAAAGAAGAAAATAGACATCTGAGAAAGTATCCGCAAGTGGAAAAGCTTACTATGAGCCGATTTTATAGTTGGCGTAGTATCCGAACTGACATTCGCTAAGGGGTCTAATAAAATCTAAAATCCATGGCTAGAGAATAGATGGGAAAGTCTTTTATGCTTCTGATAAAAACCGCTCGTTGTAAATCCAGAATCCATTGGTTAGAACAGATGCGGGAAATATATTTGGAATTCTAATAAACAGACCAAACTGCCTTGAGTATCTGCAAGTAAAAAATCTTACGATGAGTCAATTTTATGGTTGAAGTAGAATCTTGGATCCATTAAGGATATTGATAGAACTTGTATGTAAATAGAGAGAAAGGAATGAACAAGATAAAATGAGTTATGAATCATTTCTCCGATCCGTTTTTGGATCTAATTATAAGACATTTATGCCTTTTATTCATACTATTCAGCTTTACTGTTTATTTGTCATTACATTAGTAATTTGTCTGACCATCTACATGATTTATGAAACACAGCAAGATAAACATTAGGAAAACTATGTTCCCCCTTCATGGTATTTGTTTTTCAGACATATATATTATGGATTAAGTTATTTCTTTATCAATAGCGTCAGATCCTGGCACCCATTCAAAAAATCATTAATAATAATTTAATATCATTAATAAAATTTTGAAACCTTCTAGTATAAACCTTTTTATCAAATTTTTAGTAAAATAAAAAAGATCCTAAAATCCTTACCTTTTAAATCTAGTGTGTCCCATAGGACAAACCGGTTTGTCCTATGGGACACACTACATTTAAAAGGTAAGGATTTTAGGATCTTTGTTATTTTACCGTCAAGGAAAATTTAAAAGTTTTATGGAATCCTTATATTTTTTTAATCAATTTACTTTTTAGGTACCAAAAAAGGATTAGATTAAAAAATATAAGACGAAGTGAAAAATAATAGATAATAATTAATAATGAAGGGTAGGAGTCAAGATGGATACTGAGGAACCTACAATTTTATCTGAAAGGAAAAGAAAAAGAAAAGCATATTTGAAACATTATTGGTCACTGGAACGAGTAAAAGAAGCAAATCGATGGAGAAAACGAGAAAGGCGAAAAGATCCAAACGTTCGATTCAAAGAAAAAGAATACCAACGAATGAGACGATGGAAATGTTGGGATAACGCTCTTCCTAAACATAGACATAAGCCTGACAATACAGTATTCAAACAATGTCCGTCGATGGAGGAATGTCAAAATATTATTAAACGTATGAATATTTCGGAAGGAACACGAGCTAAGTATGAATTTTATTTTAATGAATTCTATGATTGGTATCAAAAACATGGTGACGGTATAAAATATCATTATAAAAGAGCACTAGAGATATATGAAAAGTATCTGACTGAGGAAAAGAGGAAATCGTATAATAAAATAAAAAATAAAATCGTGTTTTTATACCGTTTGCTCGGTGAAAAAAGGCAGCGCTCGAAACAAATTCATATTAAAAGATGTCAAGGTCCTCTTCTTACATTAAATGATCTCAAAAAACTTAGAAAAATAGTTATAGATCGCTATGAATATGAAGAGATGGCTTTATTTATTCTTGTCATTCTTGAAACTGACTTAAAAGCAAACGAAATTTTAAAACTTCTGAACGAAACAGATCTTCGACGACATTATGCAGAAAAGAAATTGGCATCGTCCAATATATGGGATCAACGTAATCGGTTTTTGTATGAATTTTTGGCTTGGGTTATTACCGGCCCACTTTTCCCTCGATCATTAGATGGTTGCTTAAGAAAATTAAAACGATTCTTTCAAAAGTATTTTCCGAATCGATCCTTTAGTCCTTCCTTTACCATCATTAATCGTTCTATGAAAATTGCAGGTTATCGTAAATATATACAAGAAGAAGCTAAAAAGGAGATGGAATCAGTAACACAAGAGTCTATTCTTTAAAAAACTTTCAAAAAATATAGGGATCATTGCTTTTATGGATTGAAAAAGATAACCAGATTGGATCTTCAAAAGCACTTCGTAATCTGAAGTAGAACTCAAAACACTTAGATAGGTTAAAAAAAAATAGGATAATCATTTCTTTCTAGTAAAACGAAAAATAATTAAGAAGGAAAAATCTCTTACCTTTATTGAAGCATTTGTCGTAACGTAGAAGCTGTGTTGAAAGATGTTACCTCTTCAGCAGTACAGACTGATCTGTAGGGAATGTCGGATTGTTTAAATAGATAAGTGAGAGTCTGGATAATTAAAAAACCATAAGGATCAAGTCGATTAAATTGGTAGAAAAAAAAATCTCTCTTTTCGTCCGAAATTGATGTCTTCAATTTTTCGAAATTGTGAGACATCATTTTCAGACGAAAAGAGGGGTAATTTCTAATTGCACCCAATGTAAGATAGCGTCACGGTTTGTTTTTTCAAAAAATTTGAGACATTTTCAGACGTACATTTTTTAATGATCCAGTTCATTACGGATCCCGATAAAACCGAGCTATATTCCTATGCACACACTGAGGTTTTCCTTGAATCATAGCCTTTACTTGTGGAAATTGACACATGCATTCATGCTGATTGAACCCCCTATAGATAAATGTACCATTTTGACAAACGTCTTTCGCCAATTCTCCACAATATATGTCCAAGGAGGTTTGTTTCTTCCTACCTGTCAAGGTATTGCGTAATCGAGTTAGGCAAGTTTCGTTGAACAACTCCGATTTAGGACTAGCTGCAACTTTTTCGCGGTGATTTTTATCCACGAACTCTACAACTTTATCCCACATTCTCAAGATCTGTTTTATATCTCTTGCAGGGATAACCTCCTCCATCTCTGGCTCCTCTTCAAAACTAATTTTTCGTTGAACCACCGTATGCTGCTGCAAATGCAGATCGTGTAACTCCTCGGTTGTCAGCTCCTGAGACTGTTCCTCTACGAGTTCGTTCACATCTCTCTCCTCCACCTCCAGACTCATGGATTTTCCCAGAGAAACAAGCTCCTCTACCACTGACACTTTGGGTTCCAATCCTTCGAATTCTCTTTCAGCTACAGCCTCAGGCCACAGCTTCTTCCATGCAGACGTTGTAACACCCAGCCAGGCCTGAACAATAATTCTTAGGCACATCACGATGTTAAAGTGGTTTTTCCAGAACTCTCGAATGGTAAGGTTTGTGTTCTCTGTCACCTCAAAGCAGCGGCGAAAAATGTGCTTGGTGTACAAATTCTTAAAATCAGAAATCTCCTGCTGATCCATGGGCTGCAGGATAGGAGTGGTGTTGCGTGGTAGGTAGGGAAATTTTATATACTTGAACTCTTCGAGTAAATCATCTTCTCGATTTGATGGGTGAGTAGGGGCATTGTCGAGGCCAACACCAGAACAGAACACCAGAATTATCCACTCCACAAAGAAGTTCATTCTGTCCCACGCCTTCGGATTTGCCCTCCACATATCTTCTTAAAATTATAACTGGCAGGTTTTCTTTTAAAATATTATATGACTTAAAGCCTCTGGGGTTTTCCGAATGGTATACTAGCGGAGACTTGATTTTACAGTCGCCACTCGCATTGACGCAAATTGCTAGATTTAATCTATCCTTAATGGGTTTGTGACCTGGCATCTTCTCCTCTGCCGTTATGTAAGTTCTATTCGGCATCCTTTTCCAGAAAAGCCCTGTCTCGTCACAGTTGAGGACTTGCTGGGGGGGATGTATCCTTTGGCTACTATCTGTTCGGAAAACATTTTGATGTAAACATCAGCTGCCTTTACATCCGGATTTGCTGTCTCACCATGCCTGACGATGGAGTGAAGGTCGGTCCTTTACCTAAGGTTGTCAAACCAGCCCCGACTGGCTTTAAACGGGTCTTCCGATTCCACGTTTGTAGAAGAGTGTGGGATCTTCTTTAGAAAATAACCGTAAATCGCTCGTAAATAACTCGTAATAGTGCCTTCTCACATATGATGCTTTGTGTTAAGGTTCCTCCTTGAAGCTGCTTCTCTCTCACTCACACCATCAGTAGTTTCTCCATGTCTTGACGGAGAGAGGTCGGAGCTTAAAAATTATTGTAACGCCCTTAGTTGGCGTTATACTTCATCAACTCCTTTTGTTCAAGCACAGTAAATATCATTGATGTGTTACGCCCGTACATCCTCCCCAAGTCAATTACTCGCACACCTTGCTCATGGTTTTCTATTATTTAACGCTTTAATTCAATAGACATCATCATCTTCTTTGGACCCAGGGTTATAAAAATAAATATGATAATGTTTTCTAAATGTACAAAAAGCAAAAAACGCGAACCCAACTTATCTAAAATGCTTCCAAAACGAGGGAAACAAGCACTCAGAGTGAGGACTAGTCTGAGGTGGGAGAAACTGTTAGACGCTGCACACGACACCTACATGCGCGCGCATGTTGCGGTCGTGTATAGTGGTGTAGTGTGCGATTCCTTGTATCTCAAATCTTGCTCTCGTCTCAAAGCAAAAACATCGCTCGCTCGGTAGCTCCTGTCTCAAAACACTCGTACGTTGGGGCACTCGTATATCGAGGTACCACTGTAAATACAGCTTATAGTTTTTTTAATGTGACAATCATTATAAGCCATGTAGATTTTTCCTTGTGGCTTCATTTGTTTTCTCTTCCAAAATTTCGAACGTCCAACAGTTTTGTCAGTTTCGCGCTTTTGGTATGGAGAGTGAGAAAATGAGATAAGACTAGAATCAACTTCAGTTCTGAACTTTGCAGTTCAGCATAGAGTAAGAAGTATTGACAGATTTATGTTCGCTCTTTACGTTGGCTTTTCATCGTATTTTCTTCATCATTCTCAGCACTTTAAAGTGATAACTACTAGCAGTGTTCCTTTATATTTCGTATATTTTTGGAATTATATTTTTTTACTCGTACTTTTCGAAAAACTCCAGAATTGTTTAGTGTTTTTTCGGGACAAATAAATTCTAACAAGCTACCAGCTCTTCCGCATGCTTTACGAACCTTTATGCCAGGAACAATTTTGGGTGTTAGAAGTAGGACAGAATGCTAGTGACAAGAACAATTGAGGAGCATCTGAGGCAGCTTGTGACAGTCTTTGCTGCGTTCCAGGAAGATATAAAAGGAGAGGTTGATTCCTTTACAGAAGAGATAAATGCTTCCAACAAAAGAGGGAAAGGGGAAATAATACCAGTTCAAGGAAAGATGGAGTCTATCCAAAATTGATACTTAAGCCTGTCAAGAAGAAATAAAAGACAACAGTAGAAGATTTTCGAGGATTTTCAAAGCAGAAATAACATGGTCGAAAGGAGAGTTAGGGAAACTGGAGAACGTGTTTCTGCTGTCAAACAACAAATCAAAGAAAGAGTTAATGCTGTCAAACTACAAATCAAAGGAAGAGTTTCTGATGACGAACAACAAATCGATGACAGAGTTTCTGCTGTTGTCGCCAAAGAATCTGACAGCTTTAACACATTCATAATGACAACTGGAGACGATTCTGATACCTTTAAATTGGTACCTATGTTTTCCGACCCATTTCTCATGCTTTCCACGTGTGATGGAAAAAACATTTGGCATATGTACAAGGCTCAGTTCTGTATAGCTCCAAATGGAAGTGGGTAGGATTCCGAAGACAAACCTGTAATTTCGCAGCTTCTCTGAGAATAGAAGAAGACGATATCGGTCCCACTCTTCTAGAAACCCAGAGGCTAGATTTTGATGCTGTACCGGTACGCTAAAGCTCTACTAAGAAGTGTTTAAAAGGCTACAGAAGGCTGCAGTTAATATCTCGATAGCAGAAGCTCACCAAAATAATCCAGAAGCTCGCCACTGATATCGAAATTCTCTCCCATCTCTCCTTTTTGACTGCTCAACAGAAATACGTGAAGTACAATCCATGAAATACTTCCTCGGTGGCATACGGGAACCTGAGGTATAGAAACAACTGCGAATAGTGGATCTCAAGGATTTAAAAAATGCCTAGAGTGTACGCCATGAAAAAAGTGGCAGTCCTTTCAGAAACTTGCACACACCATTGCCCAATCGGAACTACTCCAACCCAGAAGCTAGTGGACAAGTGACAGCTCGTCCAGGCAGTCTACCCACTTAAGTAAGTGCCTTGAGGCGGAACAGACGTCAGACGAAAGCAATCTTAGTATGCTAGAACTGCAGTGGTGATGAACACTTACGAAAGAACTGCAGAACACATTAGGACACAGAAGATAATGCTGCTAATCAGCAAGAAGTCACGAAAACAAATCGTGGGTGTTGAGCGGAATTTGCCAGAGATTGCCAGATATTGAGAAGTCCCACATAAAATCCTTTCAGATTTCGGTTATGGTTGGTGGCAATAATGGAATTTTCAATCATGAGGCATACAAATAGAGTTCCCTTAGTATAACAATCGATACATGAGTAATTTACCATCATCCAAAACCTCAAGTCGAGATGATAGAACTAGCATGAACAGAACTTTTCCTTCCAGGATTATAGCTGAAAACAGAAATTTCCGGTAAGGCATTATGAAATATGCTAAGAACGTTAAGAGCACGAAATGAGTACTAATAATATGTTCTTTCGTTAATTATCTAGGCCGTCATTCCGGTGAAGGTTGAAACGTAAGTGCCAAAGCTAAAGTCATTGGGGAATGCGAAGTGGTTGCATCACGTTCTCCATTGAACTACGTTAAGGGGTCTCGTACACCTTAAAACCCTCAAAATCTCTGAATATGATCCTGTTGTAAGAATTGGGATAACATATTTATTTTTAAAGCTATTACTTCCAGTTTTTTATAGCTGACTACATAGCACAGCTGAATTAGTATGCAAATAGTTTGTGTTGCCACAAATGTTTTTATAATTTAATCTTCTTTGTGAGGTAACTTTTTATATGTTCACGTAATACTCCCACTTTGCGTGCACAATTTAAAACATTCTGTTATATATTTTAACTTCATAGTTAATATACAGCTTGTATAGCATCTAAAGACTACTGTGAACCAAAAACCTTAAGAATTTCATGTTAAATTCTCATTTTATTTAGAACTAAATTTATACAATGCATTTTAATAAAATTTTTTAATATTTCCATACGTAAAATTTTTGACTATTAAAATATTCAATATAATTTTGGTTCAGTTAGATGATAATACTCATATAAAGAAGTCCATTAAATTTAAAGTGTGTACCAAGAACCGTTTTTATAATATCATGCGCGCAACAGTGAAAATTTATGTTTTGAGATAATCAAGTTTTAATGTAAATATTTTTTTAAATACTTCTCTTGTTATAAAATATATAAAATGCTTATTTTCTGAGAGATATTTTAATATTATACAATTTCCAATAGTTGGTATAAGCATAATTAATGTAAAATAAGCTGCCATCATCAAAGTATGACATATCAACTAAAAATGATTTGAAACTTCTACGCTATCAATGATACAACTAAAATTTTTCTTACAAATTGGAACTTACTTATAGGCAAATGTTTCAGGTAAAGTTCTCTGTAATGTATTATTGTATATCAAACATATAAATCATTTAATAGTTCTTCCACAGGGTAACGTTAGCATACTCTAAATGCTATGTATACAACTGGGAAAAAATGCATTTTAAGAAAATCGAGTTTTGAAGCAAATATTTCAGTATACAACTTTCTAATAATAAAGTGCATAGTATATTTATTTTCAAAATGATATATTTAAAAAGTATAAATCCTAATAAATTGCATAAGCTTTTGTCAATATGAAACACATTAAAATTACCATACTATATAAAATACCATGACAGAATGATAGCCGTGTATTAAAATACGTGTAGCTTATTTGAACAAATAATTTATTTTTACATAACCACATCACTTAAGTACTTTCAAGCATTTAAGCATATGATATGTATCATATTATGCAATATTATTTAAACATAGGTGGGAAAAAACCTTTACGACTTATTTGAAATTGTATGCTAAACTGCTACATTCATTGAAGTATAACATATCGACTAAGAATGATAAAACTAAAACTTCCTTACAAATAAGAATTTACTTATAGCCAAATGTCTTAAAGTTCTCTGTAATATATTACTGTATATCAAACATATAAAACATTTAATAGTTCTTCCACAATGTAACTTTAGCATACTTTAAATGCTATGTATACAACTGTAAAAAACCATATTTTAAGAAATTTGAGTTTTAATGCCAATACTTAAGTATATAACTTTCTAATAATAAAGTGCATAGTATATTTATTTTCAAAATATATTTAGAAAGTATAAATCCTAATAAATTGCAGAAGCTTTTGTTAGTATGAAACACGTTAAATTTACCTTGCTATATACATTACCATGACAGAATGATAGCCGTATATTAAAATACATGTGGCATATTTGCACAAAAATTTATTTTTACATAACCACTTTAGTTAAATAAACTCAAGCATTTAAGCATATGATATGTATTATATTGTATAATATACATATTATTTAACATGGGTGAAAAAATCTTTTACGACTTACTTCAAATTGTATGCTAAACTGCTAAAATTTTATTTACAAATTAAAACGCATCAGCACAATAAACATCCCCATCATTTTTATGGAGGCCTGCACTTCTTACATTTTTTGCTGGCTTTCAAGGTTACGTTGTTGTTTTGTTTCTGACAAGCCTTTCTTTTCTGCGTTATCTATTCTCTTGTTATCAAGTTGTAAAAATCCTTCAATAGAAAACTTAATTCTAAAAAGCTGTAGCTCATTCATTACAGAATGTCTACCAACAGACCTTTCGTTAAAAGCAATTACTGCTTCATTTCCAGCAATTTGAACTATCCTGTTACCAGCACGACATGTCTTTGGACAAAATTTTCAAATTAAGGAATTAAACGATTCATTATTATTTTGTGTTTTGCCGCCAAGGCAATTACGAAGGTTGTGACAAATCTATAAAAACTGGCTTTATTGCCTCCATTACAGCGACTGGTTCAGAATTTATATGCTTATAATCAGCTTTATTTTGCTTAGATTTATTGTATTTGCACCATGTGGTTTCATTTGTAGGACAAACGTCATGAATCGGCTTTTCATCACTCCATATTTTGTGGTAGTAAATTGCCCAAATGGCTTTTCTCATATCACTAACAGACTCATTATATTCTCTAATCGCATTACCATAATACGAAGTTATTTCATTTATTAACTTATCTGTTGGTCTCCCTTTCCCAGGCAGATTTTACCGTCATTTAATTTTACTTTTTTTCTTTCAAGTTTTAATTTGCATAGCCATATTCCCATTCGTTTTTGAATATGTCCAACACGCTCAATTTTTTCTATATTTAATGAACCATATGGTTTGGCGTCAGTGATACCTGCAAATGGTTTTGCATCACCTATGTAAGGATCTTAAGTTTTACTAACGTTTATTTTATTTTAAATCTTTACTATCACTTCTTATTTTCTACTTCCGGCCAGAATTAAAAGCGTTAACTTATTTATGCAAAATTTGTCTGTCGAACGCCAAGTACTTAAGTTGTGGCTTTTTGCCAAGCGAGAGAGAGGATGGAGTTAGTCGAAGCAGGCCGCTAACCTTAGAAGTTTTACTCAGTTGCTGGTTGCCTTCCAGGCCAGAGGTTTAATCCTCGTGATAATTTTTAAACGTATTGTAGTGTTAACAGTTCTCTGTACTACATACGGCTTCCTGTTAATATAAGGCCAATCTTCCACGTTTATTATTCCAAAGTTAAGTTAGAGTTTAGTTAAATATTTTTATATTCTTACGTTTAGACCACAAGTAGTGGGTCTTTGTATTCCGAAGTACGGAAATTATTGTAAAGAGAGAAAAACAAAGGGTTTTGTATACCCTTCTTGTGTATCCTGTCTACTTCCCACAGTTATTGAACATAGCTTTAGTAAGCTCTCTGTTCCGAGTCAGGTCCTTGCATGTTCCCGAAGAAAGTAAGACAGAACATTGAACCTGATACCGTCACCAATATAAGAAGTATATTTTACACCTCTTTTTTCCATGGAACATGAAAAATTGTTTATCTTTCCATTCATTTCCATTTTTCCTGAAGAACCAGCATGATTCTCCAAACAGGCCTTGTGTTCACTTACGCCATTTCCTAGAAATGACTCGCAACCTTTGTAATATAAAGACAGTATTTCTGTATCGATTACTGTGTTGCTTTCTGACCCTATTACGGAACAGACTCCAACCAAAGACGTATGTCCTCGAGTCTTCCATGTACCGTCTCCACTTACAGTCACATTTAACGACGAATTTGAAAGAACGATGTGCAATCACAGGAGGGAGATCCATAACGCAGCAGAATTTCTGCATAGCAGCTTTCCCTTGACCAAGAGTTCGCATTGCATACGTAAATCTTCTGTTTAGCTCTGATATATTTTTTCGGACACCCATCATATTAGAGTTTCTGAAAGTTCTTTTACATGAACACTTTGAGCATAGTAACTCAAATTTTGAGCTTAAACCATGATGAAATAGTTCACTTAAATGAACATTACAAATTTTACAACATAAATTATTTTCAATACATTGAAATAGGATATCCAAATCAAATAGTCTATAACCACTAAAATTAGGCTCTAAAGTTATCTTTATCTCTTGGTGGCAAAACAGTGTCACTATTTAATTTTTTAAACGAAGAACTGACACCACACTTCTTATTCATTGTATCATTATGCTGATTTCCCTGGAACTTTCTTTTCTTTGGTCGATGAATATAAGATCTTTTATTTTTTACATCTTCCTCACAATTTTCCATAATTATCAGGTGATAAAAATACTAAACAAAAACTGCAATGTTATAATAAAAACACCTTCAAAAAAGTCAAAAGAAATTTAGAAATCGCAAAAGAGCTTGTAAACAATCACGTTTCACGCTAATCCAAAGCTGGAGTAAGATTTCAACACATGCCTATGTTAGATTCCTACGTTAGAATAGTGCTATGTATAAATCTAATATATTCCTAAGTCGCGCTTTCGAGACATGAAAAACGCAGTTTGAATTTTGTCAATCGGCCCAGTAGAACGGGAGATATAGCACAGTCCTCCCTTTTTTTTTTCTTTTTTTAGCTTGATAACACATCAGCACTGTTTTTCCACCATCTCAAAATAAATTATGAAGATTTGCGCTTATGCAACTAGTTGAATTTCAACAGAAATACACGTTCATATGAAAACGTTGAAGCTCTTTTAAAGGGCCGGTTTTATACCTTTATGCAAATGTAATTCTACCGCATATAGCAGTACTTCCCTGTTAGCTGAATTACTTTCACACTGAGTCTTCCGATGAGAATTTTCCTAATTAAATACCAAAGGATGAATGATTATAAATTTCAAAGTACCTACTATCTTAACGATCGTTTCACTCAAAATCAAATATTCGAAAAGTGAGCAGAAAGGCAAAATAGACAATAGCTAAACATGCGAACATTGAATGTGAATAGCACTTTATTGTTGGTCTGCTGCCTTTTAATAGCTAAGATAGTACTTGCCAGAAACCGAAGATTATCCAACTGTGGGCATTGTGGTAAGAAGTCCTTTACTGAGTTCTCCAGCCGAGTAAACGTAAATGCGATTAACCTCTCGAAGCCGGCTGGTACAGCAGTTCTACAAGGAGAATGACTTTCTCAGACGCCGGCATCGGTACAACTGTCGTACCATCCATGCCCTCCCCATTTTAGAGAATCGCCTATCTGTAGATCTTTGGGTGGTCCATTGTCGCTGCTCAGAGTAGCCGCTGGCTACGCATTATTTCCCTCTTCTTATCAGTTTAGCTACATTTTGGCAAAAACCGCAGGTTTCGTCTCGCGCCAATATACTTGAAAATTAAATAGAGGCCATCTCTTTCTCAATCTGTCTCATAATTTTAATGCTATTTTTTTTTAGTACTGACTTTTGCTATGATTAAAACGTCAGCGATTTTGCACGCTCTTTAAGCTTACCATATTTAATGTTCTTTAATCATAACAAATAAGAATAGATTAATATTTTAGATTTAATGCCCTTCTAGAAAATAGGTAAAACCGTTTTTATCGTTTACTCGTTTACTTCCTTTTCATACTTATGAATAATAAGATTTTATTTTGACATTGTTTTGTGGAGTGCATAAAACCCTTAAGAACTGTCAACTCTTTCAAAGTGCTTCTATTATGCAGGCAATTTTGTCTGATTTATCAAGAGATAAATAAGAGACAATTGTATGCATAATAGTTTTTCTGATTTTCATTCATTCAGTGATTGCTTTCAATGATTTTCATTGATTGTAAATTAAATAAAATCAATTTATCTTTACACCCTCTTTTAGGATGAGATCTGCCAAAAAATATTTAAATATCAGTAAAGCTCACGTTACTTCTAAACTGAATCAAAACATCAGTTAAATGTTATAAAATTTTGGCCAGTTTTATTTGCTGAAATTCTTATACTCTTCAAGAGATAGAGAGAATTCAGACAAGTTGATAAAAAAATATCTTAAAAAAGTTGTTATTTTGTCTGTAATAAGGTGTATGTCAACTTACTACTAAATGTATGAAAATTAGGATTGGATTACGGAAAAGCACGCGAACGCTATCTGCTTAAGGGAATGGATGCTTTCGTGTAAACCTTTTTAAGAGAAAATTGCTCGCATTTACATTCCTGGTGGAAAACTCCACATGTAATCAACCCGTTCTTCGGTATTGATTGGATTAATTTGTTCGCTTACTGAATTACATCAAAGCACCCAACGATTACCTGTATAAGGGGAGTTATGTCTTCGCGAGGACTTTCTAAGAGAAGCTGGCTTGCATTTACGTTACACAAAAACCATGACACCAACTATTTATCCGGGATTCAAATCCAAGCGAGCTATAAGTGTTCAGCCACCTTTACCGCTTTCCTGAAGAGCAGGTAAAAATATTGATAAAGGAAAAGTATTGAATTAACCGGTTTAATTTACTAACCTATATTTCTCAATCGACAGTACATAAATTACGCATATGAGGGGGATTATTTGTGAATAAATAAACTGTATTGCACTTTTATCCACTATGTCATATTACAATGGAATTATTGCATTTCAAAGTTATTTCTCATGAATTAATTTTGCTCTTCATGATTTTTGATATTTTCAAAGAGAAAATTCCACACTTTAAATAAAAATATACACGAGAAGATACTTTATGCAAAATTTGGCGTAAACGGTTTTCTTAATTTTGCTTTGAAAATATTGCAGGGTAATCGTTTTCATTACTGGAAGAAATATAAAAAACAAATTTACTACATGGTATCAACACCCAATATTTCCTTATTCTTTTGAAAACGTGAAAGATTACTCTTTCTAAAATAAATTGGAAAATATATTATGTGCAAATAGAATATTCGCTGAAAATGAAATAGACTTCAACTTTTGGATATAACGATAGTTTTAGACGAAATTTCTACCTATGGAAAGAAATTGACGTATAATTAATTCTTCATGAACATTTAAAACTGTTCTCAAAATTCTTTTGATGATTGCATGTATAAGTCACGAATTTTTTTCTCGGCTAACATAAACAAAAGCCAATTTTACAAAGAAAAATTCTCGTTAAAGATATACCTTCTTTGTCTGATAGTCCAATGTAATATTTGTTAAAATTAATTATTAAACGCAACCAATGTATCTCGGATTTTGATTTTTATATTATAATAACAAAATTATGGAAAAAAGCAGATTTAAATCTCTGTTATTGTTATGTAAAGCTTTATTATTGCTGTAAGTTCATCTCAAAATCTATTTGTATTGAATCTCATTCTAATCATCTAATGGTAATAAATATTATTATTATTATTTCATTAAATTAGTCATTACCATTATTTTATTAATGAAAATATGTTATTAAAAATCGCATTCCGGCCTGCAGACTTACAGATCTAGTCTGTATTTACTATATTTTGTTAAATTTTGTTCTCGCTTGCTAATTTCTAATACGAAAATACGCGAATATAAATGAAGAGTGAAAACAAAGTTAAAAATTTCACAAATTATTTACGAGATTGATTAGAAATAGTGAATGAAATATAAACATTGCATACATTTTGTTCTAAATAAAGTGTGCACTGGATATGCATCCAGTACTGCACATTTATTTATGCACTATTTATTTAGAATTTTGCTTTCACTTAAATATGAAAGCAAAATAATCATCGAAAAAATTGCAAATCTAGCAACTCCTCTACTATGGGACGTAGGCGTCCGACAAACATGTAAATTTTACTTCATCCATGGAGGGGAACTGACGACTTTTCTCATTAGGAAAATGTCAAAGAGGGGGCAAAACTGTTTCGGATTGCGCTGGTCTGAAAGCTATAATATGAGAATTTCGGCCCGGTTTTAGAAGGTTAAGAGGGTAATGCTTGAGAACCTATTGTAATAATTTTGTGGAAACATTTATTTGGAAGAACGTTTATAAAAGTATAAAGAAACATTACAATGAGAGAGAAAATATAAATTATTATCAGGTTTTAGTCAAATTATCTGTATATGAAACGTCGGAATGGTAATATGAGGAGTATTTTATTCATTTGTGTAAGCATTTTATTTACTTGCATACCAACGAGTTCTGACGAAAAGTCTGCATAGATTTATTACCTAATTATTGGCACTTCTTGCAGACGCAAATGAGATCTAATCAGAAAATAATCAAGAATCTGAATCAGTCAATCATCAACACGCACATTCTAAATCAGATTTCTGAATTACTTTCTTGAAGCGTTTACGGTCCAAATAAAACTGAAGAAACATTTTAAACACAAAACAAAGCAGCAGAAGTGTGAGAAGTATATATTACTATAAAGCCAACACTCTGTCAGTTAAAGACAAAGTAGTTTGATTAAATAAACAAGGTGAACAGAGACACAGTTGTAGCCGTTTGTAATTTTAAAGTACATAAAGCGCAGGAGTATATGAGAAAACTAATGAGTAGCACATTGGTTACAATTTTTGTTATAAACATGCTGAAACTGTGAATATAATTTCAAGCATCGGTGGCATCATCGAATGGAGACATGCTTCAGTGTCAGATGTATTTCATTAAAAGATATGAAATATTTTTAAACGTTTAAGAACACAGTTTCTGAAGTACTTGACAGCTCACCCTGTATAAGCTTCATTCCTTTGTTTAAAAGTCGGTAAAGAGTTATCACAGATTTTCTTAAAAATTATCGGTGATCAATACTGGTATTGATCAATCATAACGACAATAACATACATTGTTATGGAAAGAGAGAAAGTACTTGTGAGGCTTTCTGAAAGACCGAGTCTCAGTTTTAATATTTGAATATTAATCTCTACAAGTCTGAATTAACTGACACTACTGAAATAGTTACGAAAAACTGATTCCCACTGTTAAAAAATTGATCTGCATTTTTTTTCGTAAATTTTATTTTTTTAAACAACATGTCTGTAATCAATGTGCGCAACCGCTTTGATGCTGGAAAAACACTAAAATTTGAATCATCGTTGTACAAGCTAAAAAAAAAAAAAAAAAAAACAATATTTAATTGTGAGAATAAAATATTCTAACGACTATAATGATAAGTCATGAATAAAATCAAATCTGTAGCTGCAAGCCTTTTTTTAGCGTTATGGTGGTTAGGGAAACCTGAGTGCGATACCGTAGGGCTCAGGTTCGAATCCCGGAGAAGGCATGGATGTAAAATTGTCTGTCCCTTCATAGGAGGCAATGATGTCCCGCCTACTAGGCGCCTCCATGATAAAGAGACTACCGATCTGGCCTTAGGGCAGGACGATGCCGACATAGGCAAGTGCCAACCATAAGAAAAAAAAAATTGATTGTAATCTTATTCAAAAATTCCTAAGTATAAGACGCAAATTTTTAGACACCTTTCTCATGTTCGTTTTTAATGGTAATCAAACTAATATGAAAGTGGACTGAAAAGTCATTTTTAAATGAACCCCATAATCTTATACGTCTCTGTACATTTGCATTAATCCATAATGGGCCAGGTATTATTTTGTCGAAGGACAAGAGTCTAAATGGAACGATTATTTCGCTTGCTTGCGAGTGAATTCTAGGAGGTCCGATGAAGACATCGCGGACGAAAACGTAGCGGAGAAAACAACGTAAGAGGGAAACTTCGTTGTAGAAAACATGTGGGAGAAAAGAAGGCAGGAAAACATATCGTAAGTCTAAAACATCATCGAAGAAAACAATCGTGGTACAAAACATCGACGAAGAACAGAAAGAGGTTCCAAAACTTCGCAGTTTAAAAATATCGTCGTGGAAAATATATTCCTATAAAAGAGAGTAAATAAAATAATCGCATGACGATTATTCTGCAGATATATCTTTTCTACATTTAAAAGGTGCTGGTGCGTATTCGAGTAATGAATTATAGGTGCGAGTAAGAATGAGGAATATTTTTACCTCTATATTTCATATATTTCCTTTCATTAATAATTTTTTGCTAAAAATCCAAGAAGGAACTCTTGCATTGAAAAGTTGAAAGGAAGTAGAAAATTAATGATACGTATGGGAGTACTACGCAGTATTTAATTTTTATTTTAAGAGAATTTTAAATTTATTTACTTAACTATTAAACGTTATTATTTAATTAAGTCATTTCATAAAGTTGTATTGGCAGTTCTTCATGAACAATATATTTTTAAAAAATTAAAAAAGGGAAAAGGAGCATTTATTTTAGATTAAATGTATTTAAAAGTTTTATGCATGTCTGAAATTTCTAATATTATGTTCTTTGAATAAAATTAAGACTTCTTTTGTTCTTTTTCCTTCAGCTTCTTCAATGTAATCCTTTTATATAAGTGTCCTTTGCATGTTGCGATTCGTTAGTTGTGATGACACAAGTCAGGATGAACTATGTAATATTTCAGTACCGTATTTATATTTATTGGATTATTGGAAGAGCACGTTAGGGCTCTTTTCCTAAGGGGAGGGAAGCGTTTGGGGAGGACTTTCTCAGGAAAAGTTTCGTACGCACATTACACATTAGAAAAACCACAAAATTCTCAAGCAGCGTGTTTTTGTGCTGGGTCTAGCTACCAGCGTTCAACGACTTTACCTCTGGACCCCTAAAGCCAGATAGAGTTATTAACGGAATAGATTATTAACGGAAATGCATTCATTTTCACACTATTTTTTTGAGAAAGATCAAATTTAAATTTAGATCTAGAAAATGTAAACGCAGAATTTTACAAAAAGAAAATATAGGTACAATAAATCCTCTTGTCGATTACCATCCTAAGATGACCGATGTTTCTGAGAAAATAAGTAAATATAGGTTTTTCACAATGTCTCTCTAAGATGACCGCATCAACGGAAGACTAAAGAGATATGGAATCGTCAACGATCGCTTTGAAACGAATATTTTATATTTAACTTTACATTTATATATTTTTATAAATGATTCTAAAATATGGTTAAGCTTTTGTGTCTCAGTGTGCCACTACATGGAACACCCAAATTGAATCGCTTCGAAAGCCTCTAAATTCAACCGTAAATAGATAAAAAAGCTTTTATAATATACTTTGAACTTTTCTTTTTAAACCGTAAATAGCAGCATATCACAAGGAGACACATAACGTTAATTTATTATGTGTTATTAAAATCCATTTTTTTCAAGTAATTTTCTCTATTTTTTTAATGATATAAAAATTTTATTTGGAGAAAAATAGGCATAATTTTGCTGGCTGTACTCCAAATTATTTTTTTAATCTTTCATACAAAAATCATACGCAGATTCATTGAATAAAACCAGGTGTTCCATTAGCGGGAACACTGCGCCTTTAGCAATCTCATGCTGTTACTAATCAGAACATCTGTGCTCTTAGGAGAGAACATCCGTTGTTTTCGTTTTCTGTTTCTGTTGATTTTTTTTGGGGAGGGAATGAATTCAAACAAAGCAGCATTGAGGGGCGAGGTGGTTTTTGTGTTATGAAAGCATTAATATTGGCATCTCGAAATTTTTGGGGGTAGTTTTTAGGCGGGAATTTCATTAGTAGCTTGACTCATCTTTACTTAGACCTACGCGAAATTTTTGCTGCCCCTTTAGTCTCATTCCCGTTTATTTTCAATAATTGTGTAGATATTTTTCGTGTATCTATATATTATAAGCTTATTTTTCTTTTTTGTTAATATTAATCGTAGTTAATTATTTTAGTCTTAGTTGGTTTGTGCTTCCATCAAAAAGGTGTGACTTGCTTTGAACAATTTCACGAAGCTAAGAAATAGGAAAATTTATAAACATTTTTGTATATAGGACTTGTGTATGTAGATATGTATCTCATTTATCCGTATATATTCAAGAATATTGTGTATATCCAGGAAACCATGTATACAGCCATAATACAGAGTTTTTTCATTCTTATGCAAACGCTTCTACTCATTTTCGTGCTTCACTGCAATGCTCGCTTAGTCGCACTTTTCAAAGCTCTGGCGGCGCAGTGTTCCACCTCATGGAACACCCACAGAATTAAAACGGTAAGTGCAATTTTTACAAAATTTTACCTGTATACTTATTTAGGACTAAATAGACTGAATACAACGTTTCTTGCTGAAATTCCGACTTTAACGTACAGTGCGCCGCAAAGGATTAAATATTTTAGTTCTATGTTACGCAAATTGTATTTCTCTCTTTGTACCGGGGAGAGGCGCAGACACAAATTTGTTAGGATCGTAAAGCTCGGGTTTAGAGCTTTTAATTTGCTGTGAGTTTCAACTAAGCAGAGGTTCTCCCGAGTTTACTTGGTGAGCCGCTACTGAAGTCAGAGGTGTCAAAGTGTTCTTCGCCGTTCCTCAGCCAACTTAATGTTTGAAAGCCAATAAAGTAGTTTCGGTCAACATTATGACTCTGAGGTTTCTTGGGTTCTAGACTGAGGGAACATCAAGTGAATTTACAGTCCACTACTTTTGAACGACGGGACATACAGTTTTCACACACAATTTATTCGAAAATGTTTTAGTTATTGCTTGAACTTTTAGAACGAAGTTCTCAGCGAACCACTTTTTTTTACGACCACTTCTTAAAAGTATAGCTGTGGAATTCTGGTACTAATTCTCATCTATTTAAGATTTCCCATTTAGGTAATATTTTATTACTGCATTTTACAATATAAAGGAAGTATTATAATTACGAAAATTTTCAAGTATCACATTTCAGTGGAAATATCCATTTTGTCCATATCTGAATCCATTTGGATGATTTTTGTGCGACATCTCATACGGACAGAATAAAGACTTCTTCCTTTTCATAGTATATTTTATAATGCATTTAAAAGGGATTTTTTCGTGTTCTCTGTATGTATGTAGATATAATATATGTGTGTATGTATCTCGCATAACTCAAAAACGATTAGCCGAAGAATATTGAAATTTTCTAAAGAGTAGGCTTGCTTCTCTCTTTATATTGCAGGTTAGCTGTACCAACCGTATATGTATATGCTCACGTATATGTACACCAACATCCTTTATCCGGCTTAAAAGTCCCTACACGACCTTTATTTTTGCAATCGTTGCTTGTAGTAATATACTTCCAGTTATCGAAATGTTTTTAAATCACGAAAATATTCATGTTTTGGCGATGTCGAATAATTAAAAAAATTCTTTTTTGACAAATAAGTAAATCCAAATTTTAATACAGTCTCGCGGTTCGTATACTTACATTTGGGAACGTTTCATACTTGTTATCTATATAGTATATAAAGAAGAAAGTTTGTGTGTTTGTCCTCTCATAACTCGGTCACTACTATAGCTATCACCACCACGACCTTTATTTATTACCCTACACGACCTTTATTTTTGCAATCGTTGCTTGTAGTAATATACTTCCAGTTATCGAAATGTTTTTAAATCACGAAAATATTCATGTTTTGGCGATGTCGAATAATTAAAAAAATTCTTTTTTGACAAATAAGTAAATCCAAATTTTAATACAGTCTCGCGGTTCGTATACTTACATTTGGGAACGTTTCATACTTGTTATCTATATAGTATATAAAGAAGAAAGTTTGTGTGTTTGTCCTCTCATAACTCGGTCACTACTATAGCTATCACCACCAAACTTTCTACAATTAGGTCGACGTCACTTTTCTCAAAAAAAAAAAAAAAAAAAAAAAAAAAAAAAAAAAGTAGCTAAAATCAGAGCTATAAATAAAAACTCGGAAAAACGATAATTTTCTTTCTCATTTTTCGAGTGGCAACAGTCTCGCAAGCTGGAGACGAAAATCTGCTTTATTTCGAAAGTTGTTACCATTGCTCTCTTTCAAATCCTAGAGTTTGTTAAAATACGAAAATAGATAAAAGATGAAATAAAAATAGCTTTCCCAAACATTAAATACGTTATTCCCGATTCCGAAAATTCGAGGGAAGCCATTTCGACTATTCTCATCTTAACCACTTTCATGAGCGAAAATACTAATTAAAAATTCTGAAAGTTCTAATTTTCGCACTCATTTTTCCTAGTGGTAACAGTCTCGGGCGTTGGAGATAGAATTGTTTTATTTCGAAAAGTGTTGCTACTGCTCGCTTGCAAATCTTACATTTTGTTAATAAAAAAAAATTGTCAATTTTACATAACCTATATATATAAAGAAGAATGTCTGTTTGTGTGTTTGTTTGTTTGTTTGCGTTATTGATTTCTCATCAATTATGATAAATATTTTGCGACATTGAATCGACTAAAGTTGAATATAGGTGAAATATTGGATGGAACTTGAGCTGTTATGGCCATTTGATTAGAAAGACGAAAATCACTAAAAGCTGAGTGACATTGCTTGTGATACAATGAGAGAGAATTATATTTTTCTATCGAAATTTTTTATGTGGGGTTGCATATCGCACCAGACTGAAAAATGTATAACTATGAATCGTATTTTTTACATCGTTAGAGAAGGATTACAACGGTATCGTTCTCTCTGTTGTTAGATACATTGCTTTCAATCTAACTTAATTGACATCGGGTACTTCCGCTAATAAAGAAATAAAATTAGAAAAAATTCATAAACGCACGACCAAAATTAAGCAGTATACATTATTTCAAAATCAGCAACTTTCTTTTAGGAATCGAGTATTCAAGTTTGAAAGAGCAATTCGAAGAAATAAATTTAAATGATCAGCAGCAAAAAGTGTGTATAATTTAATAGGCCTTATAAGGAAATTCATATAACTTATAAGGAACAATACATAAGGCCTTACAAGGCCTTATTTGTTGTTCGCCTGAGATTTTTGATTTTAGTAAGCACATAATTTTTCGATTTTTTTCATTCGAAAAAATATGCGTCTGTTTCTCGTACTTTTCTAATATACAGTGAATTATTTCATAAGAGCATTACGCGGAAGTTTCTAATTATTCGTTTATATATAGTATATAGACATTGTCAAAAATTCGTTTCCTCCAGATGTAAACCACCTGTTTCTCGACCGGGCCCAAACAGCTTTTTACATATTGTTAACTGCAAACAATCATTCGATTTACTGCATAGTTAAATGGAATGTACTCTGAGAGCTGAAAAATGTCAACTAAGCAATTTGCAATTTGATTCATTACTAGTAAATCTGAAATCAGTTTCGTTATTTTAACAAGAAAGGGCATTTTTATGCATAGTGCTGGAAATAGATTAAAGATTTAATAAAAATTAAATTTTAGGTTCGAGTTCCATTTGACGAATATCAAAATGTTTACCTTGAAATATTAATAAAAGTATTTTGAAAATAGGAATGTAATTTTTAATTAATTTAAATCTATTTACTCTAAAGCAAAATGCCGTTACATTAAATATCAGAGGCACAAGTAGAAGATATAGAACTGGATATAGATGGCTAGAAGTAAGAAACAAACAGAAAAGAAAGAGAGAGATCAGAGTAAAATTATTCATGTTAAATTCAAATGGAAAGAATTTGAAAATGCTATATTTCAATAGCTAAGATTTAGTTAACTCTAACAGGGAGAAGTACCTCATATGGGCATAGTCTACATCATAAGTGAAGTGGTGAAAGCATACGGTATCGTGTTTTTACTATTTGAACACTTTCGAAGATCTGAATGATGAGTTTATATATGTCAAATACTCTATTAATTACTTATCTCTATCTATCTGTAATTATACACGTACTGTCCAGCAATGAATGCTCGATGTATAGGACACAGCCACTATCCCACCAAAAGAGAAAACTTTCATTTATGAAACTTCCTAGTACGTCTGCCAGGGAAACGAAAACAGGCTTTACATCTAACATTATCCTGCACATTTTTATGAAACATTAACATTTTGATTCGACCCTTTTGTTTTATTTTGTTTTGTGTTTAAGCAAACGTTTCGAAAATCATTCCTACTTGTAAATACCTGTTTGTTTCTTGTATGTTTGGGGCACCATTGGTCATGTGGTTAGGATTGCAGAATACTGAGAGTTTTATGGAACTGATCATCCCAATTGTAATTTCCATTATTTATATACAAAAACAATATAGGAGCATGAAAAACACCAATATGGATAGTTTAATAAGACGAAACTTCAGCTCGTAAGTGCTGATAAAAAACAATGTACAATAACTAAATGTTACTGTAGGATGTTTATTATAGCTTAAATAAACAATATTCTGTTTTTGCTCAAACACAGCGTTAAAAATACCAAGTGGTTGACACGAAGCCACATAAATTTCATTTGACTAATTATTAATATATTATTATATCATAATATTAGTTAGCAGTGGTAAATCTAGGTATTAAAAAACCGTAAACACGAATTTTTGAAAATTTTAATATTTCTCTCTTCGCCACGTTTGAATTATCCATTTGAAATTAGGCATCAAGAAGGTGGCAAGGGGCCTTCATTTTCAAGGAATGATTTCTACCGGCAGTAATTTTACAATAATATTATAAGATTAGACATAATAAATCTGACAGCATGAATGCATTATATGAAAAAAGCACGGAATTTGCAATGTTTTGCTGTAGAATGTTATACTAATTCTCGATTATCCGTGTGTGGAATACCCGTCTTGCAATTTGGAACTAGGTACCGTTGAAGCAATTTTAAGCGACCAGCGAATATATTTTTCATTTAGTCAATTTGTCGAAATTTTAATCTTTTTAATTGCACTTTTACATTATTTTGATTACCTTTAAAAACGAACGTGAGTAACTCATCTGAAAATGTATAAGCTGTGAGAGAAATCATATTGAATGATCTGAGCATACAGAGGAGACTAGTTATATGCCTTTGGCTTTACAATCCTTGTTAGAATATTTCATTTTCAGAGTTGTGTTTTTGTGTTTATTGCAGCTTGTAGGATGATGAGTGAAATTGCTTGGAACTCCGTGCATTAAATAAGTGCAAACATTGGTTACAGACCTTGTTAATTAAAAAAAATTAAACTTTACAAAAAATAATGTTACAGAATACATATATTTCTTTTACATTCCGAATCAATTTTTCGTACCTAGTTGAGTCACATAAATTATGACAAATTTTGAGAAATTAATTTAAAAGAATTAAATATGAAAAAAAAAGAAATAACAAAACAATTATAATTTGGCTGTGCGAGAAATCTCACAAATACTACGTTTATGTTTCTGAACAAATGCATAATATTCCCTCCATTTCTATCTATCAGTTTTATCAATTATCTCTCACACCCTTTTTTATGAAAATCTGTGATAACACTTTACAAACATTTAAACAAATAAATGAAACTTATACAGATTGGACTGTCAAATACCTCGAAAAATTAGTTGTTAAATTTCAAAAAATATCAGATTTCATTACGAGATATATCTGACATCGAAACAGGTCTCAATTCGATAATGTCATGGATTTTTAGAATTATGATTACAGTTTGAAATTATCCTTATTATATGAAAAATATTAAATAAATTTGTTATATATCAGTTTCCTTGCACACTCTTGTGCTATATGTACTTTAACGTACAAAGAACGTTATAGAATAATACGTTATAGAACGTTATAGAATAATACGTTATAGAACGTTATAGAAAGAACGTTATAGAATAGTGTTATCAATGGTTATTTAAACCAAACTGCTGTGCGTTTTTAAGGCCGAGCGGTAGCTTTCTAATTAACACGCTGAGTTCGGCGCCGAATTTGCTGTCCTTTCCGTTCAGCCGGCAGCGAGCTAAGCCTTAAAGCTAAGCCGTATTTTTGTTTAGAATGTTTCAATACATTTCATTAATGCTAAATTTGATCACATTTCATTGAGACTATATTTATTTTTTAACTTATAGTGTCGGTTCCGTGGAACGACGCCAGGCAAACGAAAATTCCAGTGTCGGTTCCCAGGGACCGACGCCGGCCACACGGAAAGTTCACTGTCGGTCCCCAGAGACCGGCGCCCCGCTCAACGTGTTAAGAAAGTTTCGGGCCGGTAAGTAAATATGTATTTAATTCAAATATATGAATTGATATGTAATCTATATATATGATTGATTGTATTTGAGTTCTATTTCGAATACTCAAAACTTAAACACAAAGAACTAGAGGCAGCAGATACATAAATCAGTTTATTGAACGCAATTTAACAGAATCGTTACAGGTGATGAGATGTGGGTAGCTCACTTCACCACAGAAAACAGCAACTCACAACTGATTGGCGTCACAGGGATCCACGCGCCGGACGATCCTCAGTCTATGCACGGAAATTGAAGTCCACGGTATTCTGGGATAGTAAAGGCATTCTGCTCATTGACGTATTGGCGAGTGGTGCTCCGGTGAAAGCTGATCTTTATTGCGCTTTACTAGAGAACATCTGAAGAGCCATTCAGAACAAATGGTTTGGGATGCTCAGTGCTGGTGTTGTGGTGTCCTACGACAACATCGGACGCATACGGGGAATTCCACAAAATATATGTTGCAGACGTTTCGCTGGGAGATGTCTGACCATCCATTCTATGGCTTCGATCTTGCTGTTAAGTACTTCCACGTGTTATTGCACCTGAAGACGTTCTTGTCTGGGCACACTTTCCTACAGGTGAAATGTTGCAGACAAATGTGACGGGCTACCTTTCTTCCCAGGCGACAGACTTCTATGACACTCTAATGGAAATAGGTAACCGACGCTATGACAATTGGTATAGTTCCGATGTTTCTTATGCTGAGAAGTAGCAGAAATATAGCTGTATCTTTTGCAATAGGTTTTTCCAGGTAATAAGACTTTGTTTTTTATGGTTTACGGCAAAGTAATTTTTCGGACGACCCTCTTATTGTTTAAATAATCATTATCAAATGAATATACCTTCATCTAAATCAATATCTAACTCATTGAAATCATCATATATATAAATTTCCTTCTAAATTCAATCAACTTCATCTGCTAATCTAAGACATCTAACTAAGCATAACTACCCAAAACACATCTTCATGTTAAACCATCATATATATATATATTATCATCATCATCGTCATTGAAAATATCGCCAAATTAAGATAAATCATTATAGCTCAAATCAACTAAATAAAAAGCAGTATCATCTAAATCACCACCATCAACAATATGATTCTCATTTGATCATCGTCTTCATCACCTCAAACTTCTAAATCACCATCAAAATTGTTATCTGAATAACCAAGAAAGAAATTATAAAATTATCACCAGATAATTCAAAACCATCATTTAAATAATCATCATCATCGAAATCATACCTTCAGTTTAAACCGTCGTATATGTCATCATCACCATTATCATCGTCGAGATAGATAAATCATAATCTTCCAGATCATCTAAATAGAAAGCAATATCAACCAAATCATCATCTTCTTCATCCTCATTTAATCATCGTCTTTATTGTCTAACTCCTCTAAAGTATTATATAAATCACTCTCACATCATGTATAAAATCGTCATCAGTCAAAACTATGTCACCATCAAATTCATCTAAATATTTATTATCACTTAATACGTTTCGTCATTTTAACCATCATGTATATCGCGTCACTATGATCATCGTCAGAATAAGATAAACCATCATCACCCAAATCACATCAGTCATTCTAAACCATCCTATGTATCATCTTCATCATCATCATTGAAGTCGTCGTCAGAATAAAAAAACTTCACCTAGATACAAAGCCCGATTACCTAAAGTTTTATTATCATCCTACTCAATTATTCATACTCTTCATCACTAAACCATATACTCACGACCACCTAAATAAAAAATCAGCAGCAGTTAATCTAAATTGTCGTCCTCAAAATTCCAGTTAAATTATTCAAATCATCGTCGTTTAAATCATGACTTTTTAGTGTTTCGCTAGTGTGCCGTCAAATAGAGCCAGTTTCATTCAGGTACAGACAGAAGGATATCACCGGAAGTTCACTATCGTTGGTTCAGGTGTAGTAACCAACCGCCCTCAGGAGATGCCAGAGGCTTGGGTACGTAGCCGAAACCTATGCCATCTTAGATAACGTGACACTCGGAAGTGACGTAAGAGTTTGAATAACGTAATGTTTCAAAAAGTTTTGTTTTTGTGACAACGAAAATATTTTTTAAAGTTTCATTTCTTCCGGAAACGACGAATTGTTTTCTTTTTTTTTTAGGCAACGGCCTCTTGAACCCCTTGAAATCTTGTTTGTAATGACATTAAAAATTTCCCTTTTATCATTAAATCTGTATTTGTTTTTAATTGAGCATCTCCTTATTTACTGTTTGTTCATTTTGCATAATTTTAATATAATAATAATAAGCCAAATGCAAAATGTTAATCGTTAAAGAGAAATGCGACCAGAGATATAAAATTAAAAATTAAAAGACAAAGAATTAAATTTATATATCAAGTTTTACCAGAATAGAAAAAAAAGAGAAAGGACTTTAAAGAATAGAATAGTTGAAGGGGTGATGAAAGCCAAAACATTTCATAAAATGAGGATTTCTGATATTTGCATTTTCAAATTCTCTACAATTTTAGCTTTCTTAAAACACCGTTCTTTAATCTCTATGAAAATTAGGACTGTACAAAATCTAGCTTTAATTTGTCATTGAATACTTTGATAATTGAGAATATTTACATAAAATCGCGTTTTCCCCCGAACGTGATTTTTTATACTCGATGTAGTACCTGTTCTCAAGAACTACTGCTCACAGGTATCTGAAATTTTTATACCTTATTTACTACGCTTCCAAATATTTGCCGAAAAGAGCTTTTGATTATAATCAGTGCTAAATTTTACTATGCGTAACAAAATATACTGTAAAATACTCTAAAATTTAAAATGATAAAAAAGCTCTTTTCAGTATATTCAGCTAGGTATTGTGATGTTACTTCCCTTAGCGAAAGACGTTTCCAGAACATTTTATCCGCGAGGGGCGAAAGACGGTTAAAGGAAGGGACGTAGTTACGCCGGAAAACAGAGTGGAGGCAAGCTGGTGGGAAGAATACGAGACTTGTGACTTTTGCGGTTGGACCGGCAGTCATGCCGTGTGCAAAGAGATAACTTAAGCTAAATGTATAGTAGTGGTATTTGTTTTATTGTGTATTGTTTAATAAATTAGTGGATAAAATTTCAAAGATGATGGAGATTATTTTCCTATTATGGCGAGTGCATGAGAAATGACCGAACCCGCCTCGGACTTGAAACGGCGCGAGGTGCAAATCGGCGCAGTCGATAGGATAAGATTGTGAAAAAGGAAATCACTAAATAGTGAAAATAATAAATAAATATGGTTGTAAAAAGTTACTGAAAGTTATAAAATGAAATTCGGTGATAGTTCACGAATGGATCTACGATGAGAGAAGAATTTTATGACGAAAGAAAATGGCGCGTTTAGGGCCATGTGTGCGAATAAATTCATCCGATTTGTGAAAGCGTGATGTGCTAAAAAGTTAACAGCCAGTGAGTGGTAAAATGGGATCATCAGTGTTCATCATCCTAGTGAAATCGTGAAAAGTTAAATCAGGGATAATGTGAATTACCGTGTTGTAATCATGTCAAGTTAGGTGCCACTGCAGTGTGCTCATGATTAAAGTTAACAGCGTCAAGTTGTGCTCTTCGTTCGATATTTTCACTATCGGGATCAAAGGTAAGTCCTTCTTAATTTATATATTAACCATATTAACTTAGAAAATTATAATTGTTTTTATGTCTGTTAATAACATGATTCGAATGTCAGGCGTTAAAGCCAGTAGACACCGAGAAAGTATATTTTATATGGAAATGAGAAATTAAGGTTCTTATTTTTATCAAGATATAGGAGATTCTTAGAGCAAGGGAAACGATTATTGAAACATTTGAAAATAATGAAAGGAGTTATGTTTGACCCACCATCGAAAGCTGAGAAATGGCTGTTCTTTTTACATCATGCTGAAGTGATTCTTAATCTCTATAAAATATCTGAAGAAGGGAAAATTATTTTGCAGAGTTTAAAAACAAAAGTTAAAAGTTTGATCGCGACTCTCGATGAAATGGATTGATATAACAATATTATGATTAAAGACACCGTATTAAAAGAATTCGAGATTCCTCGGAAAAACCGATCGAGGCAGGCTGGTGGCGTGAATACGAGACTTGGTACTTTAGCGATTGGACCGGCAGCCATGCCGTGTGGAAAGAGATTACTTAAAACATGTTTTGCGCGCCTTATATTATGTATATAGTTGAGATTACTTAAAACATGTTTTGCACGCCTTATATTATGTATATAATTAAATGTATACTATACTAGTGATATTTGTTTTATTGTATATTGTGTACCGTTATGTGTAATAAATTAGAGGATAAAATTTCAAAGATTAGGTTTTTTTTAAATATGTTTTCACATATTAAAAATTTTTAATGTAATTTTTTTTGTATTTTTAAGTTTTAAAAATTTTTTCATTGTTGACCTAAGTAGAAATTGAATTTAGAAAAAAATGTTTATAATTTTTGTTTTAATTGATATAATTTCATTATTTCAGAAGGTCATTATTTTCATAATTTTGTTTCAGTAAAAACAAAAAAATTAGACTAAAATCTAATTTTTTAAAAAATTTTTAGCACTCTGATTACTAGCTCAGTTTTTTTTAAAAACTAAACGTCTTAATTAATCAGAATAATAGTCAGCTTCTTTTCTATGTTTTAATTAAAAACATAAATTAATTAAACTATGGAATTTCTTCTGTTACTAAATAATTCACATCAATTTTATTATAAATGCTTACATTTATTTTTATCCAACTAAAAATTTTCGAGCAATTAGCAATTTATTTTTCAAATAAGTATTCCTTGCATGAAGGCAGTTATGCAAGAGGTTTCCATCAAGAACGTCAGCGTAGTTTTTGACTCTATTCTTTTTGTCTAAATTAAAAAAAAAGAGTTATGATTAGTGTAATTCTTAGCAAATTTATCTGTGTTTCAAAAATATCCTTCTGAAATTGTTCTTTTCATTAGTTTGTTACTATTTATCTTTATTTTTACTATCTTAAAAAGTGTATGATTGTTAGTTTAATAGTTTAATGAATTTTGTTTGAATCATCATAATAACAGCCTTTCTACGTGAGCCTAGAACGAAAATACTTTCAATTTACTCATATCTATGTAAGGAGGATGTATACTCAAAATGTGTTGAAAATAGCTATCAATGTGTGTCTGAGTTTGACTGAACTTAAATAAAAAGTGTTGTTTTGACAAATAAAAAACAATATACAATAAAAAGCCTCATAACTGGGTCTATTTAACCACGCACAAAAACTTATTTATATTATTTATTTTACTTAAAAGTAAACAGAGACAAACGGGGATTTGTAGACGTAAATTGCCCATTTGCTCTAACTCGCAAACAGAAAAACTGCTTATTACTTCACTTTGCAAATTTCTGAACTTCCAAATGTAAACAAAGACCGTCCGTTGCCGGTGCCTTCCTCACAAAACCTGGCTTATTCTTCCCTACCCATGGGCAAGAATTTTAACTTTCCAACTCCCCAATGAAAATTATAGTATCGTCTCCCTCGTAGACTGCGTTTTGGGATGTAGGCGTTAGAGGTAGGATATTTTTCTGCATGCGTATTAATTCTATATGTTTCTGCAACAGAATTCCAATCTTAGATTAGAAATCTGTGTGCCGACAATTCTCCATTTACTGTAAAGAGTGCGAATTTATAAGAAAATTCCAAAATTCTTTTACAGGAACAATTTTCGCAGCAATATGGGTAAACCAAACTAGTTTCCTCTACTACAAAATCAAAATTAGCAATCTGAACATTTTATTGTGATATGGTTTTCCGGAAAACTTTGCACTAAGCTTCAATTCTTATTCTCTCCGTTCATTGGGATCTAACACGCTAAAAATGAGGTCCTAACCTGCATTCCGGGATTTGTCTGAGCTGTTGAGTGTGAAGTTGTACTTGCCCTTGGCTTATCTAGGCAGACCAACTTTCGCAATTTTACGTTTGATCTCATCGGAGGTGTAGGTATGTGATCCTACAATGGCTCCCAAGCAATTTCCGATTAATGTTGCTCATGCAAGAAACGTTTTATTGCAATTAAGTATCAACGAAGAAGGTAGTTTAGTGCATTTACATACCGCACTGAATAATGTTCCTAGTATGTAGAGAAGATTTAGCGATGGCAGGGTCAGTGCTTACGACCTGTAAGACGTGGAGCTAGACTTCTATACTTCTGGACGCGACGAATTTCTCCATCTTCGGACTGTTCAGAGATCCTGAGGGAAAACTTCTAGTTTGGACTTTTACTTCAGATGCTTTTAATTCTCAATATGGCAGGAAGAGTTATGCACCTGAGGCGAAAGAAAAAGAAACTATCTGGGCTTCCCCAAAAAATCTAACCGTGCCTACTTCTACCCAGGAAGGTACTCCAGTGATTTCGAAACCTACAATTCAAAATTGTTAAAACCAGCCTTTCGTGTTTGTGAAAATCAAGTGTGAAAGAACGTGCCCGTAAAAAAAAAGAAATTGTTCCTGTGGTAAAGCCTGCCGAAATGAAAAACAATAAAGAAAGATTACCTCCTATCACCTGCCACATACCGCTGGCCATCTGAAGATTATTAGATGCCTTTTCTCTAACCATAATGTCCATGGCTTTACGTGACGCATCTTAGCAAAATTTTCTGTTGGAGCAACGCCTTGAATTTGGCCAATGACAGTCCAGATGAATATCACCGTTAACTCCACCCACATGAATGATGTCACATGAGTTTTGTGTACATTCTGCTGTTGCGCGCTGCGAAGAGAGCTCTTTGAATGTATATTTAGTTTTTCGGAATGAAAGCGCTTATATGTGTATATAACTATATAATGTTTGTTTCAGAATAATTAGGATTACTCTATTGATCCATAACAAAATTATATCCAGTCAGATGGTGCGAATGGGCTATATGTGGTGAAGTACAGCAACTAATTAACCCCGTTTTGTTCGAAAAGATCCTTCCCAAACAGGCTTACTAATGTTTTTCCAAGCAGATTATTGCGTAGACGTTATTGTACGAAATATACACTTATACACACATATATGTAACTATATACTCACGTACACTCACACAATTGAATGTATGCATGTATTTTACAAGTAAACAAAGCACAAATTATAAAACAACTGATTTTCATGTGCGTACAACTACAGTAAGATAATGTAGGTTAATAAAAATTTAAGTAATACGTAAGCTATTATATCAAATGGAGCAGAAACAAGCAGGACCTTTTTCAGAAGTAAAACGTTTTTGCTTTTCAAAAAGACAAGACTGTCGGAGCACTCTTGGAGTTCAGTAGTTCAGTAGTTTTCTTAAAAATGTATACCAAATTAAGGTAATTTTTTTTCCTTGATTTTAATTATTATTTTTCATTTGTCGCCTGGCTGTGGATGAGAGAAACTTAATAATTACAGACAGTATTTTCATGCTTACAAACGTAAATATGCTTTGACAAATTTATGCTTGAAGCTTACGTATACATTTTTCGTAATATATGTCACATATATTGTTATGTTCTTCGTAATCATTATTTTTACAATAGATTTACGATCTGCATTTTTTGAAACACTGGTTCCGCTCATTTTTCTATTAACTTTCCCGTGAAAACTATGATGGCATGCCAATTGCTTTTGAAAATATTGGGATTATCAATATTAGTTTTCTGCATTTTCTTCAATTCCCAGTGATCCGTAATGTTAATTAAAGAAAAAATACAGATTTTTATATTAATTTAATTAAGCCAAAATATTAATATATTATATATAATTATTATAAATTTTTGCTAACACACAATGTATTGTACGTAATAATAATTAATTAATAATGATTTTGTTATTAACCATTATTAATATGCATAATTATAATAGTTATAATATATATTTAATCATAATTGCTAGTAATAAAATTTTCATATATATTATATGTAAGATATAACAAAATACGATGGCTGCTTTAAGAATAATTGGGGACCTCAAAATTAATAATTCTAGACATGAAGTTCTCGTCACCTAAATTCATCTGTTCTCCGAAATGCGGGATCTTCCCTGTTACATATCAGTCTAAAATTAACCAATCCCCCAGTTTAGATTACTTTCTGCATCTACTAGGTATAACCGCTTACAAGTAACTACGTCATGTTCCTTTCCTAACTTCTGCTCTGCCAAAACCGCGGCTTACAAAAATGCCTATGTCATACCTTTAATACCCAGCGTATGTGAAATCATGATAACTGCTTGTGATCAAAAAGTATATTTTTGAGAACATTCCAGCTTATTATGTAACCCGCTTCTATAAATAACGAATTCGCGTCATTTTGTGTCACAGAGACCACTTTCTCCCTCTGCTGCTAAGACCTGTACTGCTGCTCTTCTGCATTTTTTTGTTCGAATTATGACGCAGTGAATTTAAAGTTAATCTTATTTAGTAAATCATTATAGAATATGTAATTTTGGAGAATTTAGTCTAGAAGAATAATAATCTGCCGTTTGAATGGAATAAAGATATGGAGCTATAAATTCTTCTGTGTCATCATTCTGCTGTATTCCACTCAGTCAAACAAAGCCCGGACTCTGATGCCAAGCTTCGACATTCCTATGTCTATCCGCAAAATCATCCCATATATATATATATATATGGTGTTAGCTGAGTTCGACATTCAACTATTTTTCCCTTGAAAAGCCTGGTTGGAAGTCCAATTGGGTTAATTTACCATTTTCCGCTTTGTAATTTTTATAATTTTTATAATTTTGCAATTTATGTTTTAATTATAATTTTTATAATTTTTGCAATTTATGTTTTAATTATTATGTTTTAATTTTGTTTTAACTTGTTCCATCGATCTGTTTTTATATGTATTAACTTTTCACATTTCACAACGATCAGATTAGTTTTTTTTTGTGCATTCACATGTTTTCCAACATTGATTTTAACAGTTTTATTTCGCGTGTAGGCTGTTTTTTCACCTTTCCATGTTAATATTTTAACCCCCCGAGCGTTACGGGTTTTTTCAGGAAACGACTTAAAAATAATCGTGTTTTCTTACCAGGACTGTCGCAAAAGCGGCAAGCATTTTTACTCAAACTGCTTCAAAAGCGGGCCCCCCTTACCATGTGGATGTAATTAAGCTAACTCTCCCCTCCGTTGAATTTAGCGAGTGAAATTAGATTTTCTCCTTATGGTATCTTCGTAACGAGACTGGTTGCTAAAATAGTATTTTATCTCCTATTTCGCTACTTTATAATTTGCACACTAACACATATGCTGTATATTACTCGTACCTTAAATCAAGATGTGTGCCGAATACAGAAAGTTAGTCAATATACATCAGTAAGAGAAAGTACGTAAAATGCTTTAAATTTTCAGTTTCTTTAAGGAATTGCTTCGATAATGGTGAAAAATTAATCTTGCATTTTTTTTATCCTTATTTTCTGAGGAAATACTTTTTAATATACAAAGGGAATTTGTGAGAATTTTTTTCTCTCGTGTTCCAGTTTTTCGAATACAAATTATTCGCAACTTATTTTAGTATTATGTTTATATTTAATTTTCAAATATTATAAGTTTATTCCAGTTTAAAGTGTTAGATTTAAATAATTCTTTAGATTGCATCATAAATTTATTAGTAGTTAGTTATTTATGACATCGTTTTGACTTGTGAGAAATAAATAAAGTATTGTAATCGCGAAACATTTCGATTTTCATATTTCAAAGGAAATTTCCATTTTGAATAGTTCCATCATGACGTTTACACGTACGTATGTCGCATAACTTAACATAAAATGTTGAAATTTTATATTTGGGACTTATGACTAGTTTTAGCGCGACGTATGTCTGTACGTATGTATGCATGTATATCGCATAACTCAAAAAGGTTAACCGTAGAATGTTGAAAGTTTCTGTATGGGGCATCTGTATAACATCTAATTGTGCACCTCACTTTTTTATTGCTTTCGGCAGTGCCAAAGGGGCATTTTGAAATGGAAGATCATATCTCATTTTCAAACGAAATAGGTTTAAATGAAGTTTAGCAAGAATTGCGTTTTATTTATTTGTCGTACAAGGAAGTCATGTGGTGCCCGCATCAGATTTTTTAAGATGTTTCAAAATAAATAAATATATTGTTTGAATATCAAATGATCTCAAATGTATCAGTTTTATTTGTTTGTAAATATTCTACAAGGAAGTCAAGAAATAATCTAAATAGCATACCTTGAGAAGAAACACATTAAATACATTTTCTTTTCAAGGAAAGTTGAAATTTTAAAGAAAAACTGATTAAATTTTCTTTAATTCCTTTTATAAAATATTACATATAAAACCAGTTACGGTTTTCAGAAAGACAATTTAAGGAGGAAAATATTGTTTTAGAATGCATATCGCACAATATTTCCACCTTAAATTGTTTTTCTGAAAAATATTTGTGTAATATTCATTCTAAAGTAATATTTTTACTCATAAATTTGTTATGCTTAAATTTATGTTATCTACCTGTATATAATATAAGCAGTCAGTTCAACCACAATGTAACGATGATGCAAGCTCTGTGTAAAGATCGATTTCTGTCATCTATGTCCATCTGTTCTATAATCTATTTCTAACTCTATAATCAGTCAAAATAGTGTTATAATTATCCTTTTGAATATTGGAACGGGTAAAATATATCAATATGAAATATGCGATCAAGTAAAATTATCTCATTGCTGTTACAGGAGGATGTTGTGTGTAAAACGTCCTTTAAAAGGTGGCAAAAACACGTAAGTGTTTTAGGTTTAGTTTTATTTATTTGATTGCGGCAAAACAAGTATTCGTAAGTATTATCTGCCTAATGAAGGCATGCTTTCGTGGAGAACTGCTTAAGGAAAACTGGCTGGCACTGACGTTAACACATTAGGAAAACCATGAAAGCCTCCATGGAGTCAGCCTGTTCGCCAGAACTAGACACTAGTTCGAAGTACTAGTGTTCAGAGATATTACCGCTGTACTATGTTAGAATTTTAAATCTATGTCATCTTTAAGTTATTTAGCAGATACTATGTAACAACAAATTATTAAATTCTATATATAAGGGCGGGAAAACGGGTCAGATTTGCATATAAAATGAATGACAAATATTCAGTTACATTACATATTACAATAAAACAGGGAACTTACCAATATGTCACCAAATGGTCCAAGTTTGGCGAATTTTCCGATTTCTCGACAAATTCGACAAAAATTCGTCACCGAAACTTTCGCCAGCTTCGTGATATCTCGCAAATTTAGCGAGAAAGCTATTTGCTCAGTGGTAAAGACACTTGCCCCTGCATTTTTACTTTTTCGGCAGAATATCGTTTCTCTCAGCTTTTCAGGTTACATTTATATAAAAACGACAACTATTTCATATATAATAGCGGCTAAAATCATCTATCTCTATTCAAAATTCGTAACTGTATGTACTCGCATATTTATTTCCCTCGCTTAACTCCTCCCTGTGGTTCAATATGTATACAGACTTCTGATTAACGGTAACAATGTATGAGGTGTGCACAAATAGCGAAGTACTCTGCATAAGTAAAAATATTATTATTGAAATTGATAGGTTCCTCGAAATGACGTATAAAAATTATCAGTGTGTAATGTGCGCTTTTTAATGTGCTGTATTTTTCATTGCAGCCGTCTTTTGAGAAATAGAATATCCCCCATAACACAAAACATCATCAGGGTATCCTATTTAGGTCGCAATGTTCCGGGAAACAGTTAGGATATCCTGAGGATGTTGATTGTAAGATATCCTGAGGACTTTTTAAGTCAACATCCTGAGGACATCCTATTCAAGTCTCAATATATGAAGATCTCCTCAGGATGTTGATTTTCAGATATCCTGAGGACTTCGTAAATCAATATCTTAAGGATGTCCTGTTCAAGTCGTAATGTCCCGGAATATATGATGATCTTCTGAGGATATTGTTTCTCAGATATCTTCAGTACTTACATTTTATGGAAACTATTATCTGAAAATATTAAAGTAAAGTAACCTTGTACCACAAGTCATATTATAAGAATCGAAATCTTACTCTATGGATTACTATTCTGCATATGAAAATTCAATTGTTATGTTTACATTTTTTTTGTCTTGTATATGTTGGCTGTATATAATAATATTTTCAAATTTTTGTTGCTGTTTCACAGTGCCTAGTGATCAGAGCACTTTCTTACAAATTATAAGCACATGTTTTCAGCCGTTTTGAGTTTCATATTGAAAGTGTGTAAGATTAAATTCTAATTGCTACATAATACATTTTAACATTATTTTAGATATTTTGCTAATATCTTTGAACTGAAATATTATTTACGTTACAGGTTTGCTCAGAAAACCTTTCACGAAGTCATTTATCCTATGAACTGATGGGCATGATGTACTATGCTTTAAGTAAATAATCCTGCTGGTTGCAGAGAAAGAAAACGCTAAACTCTGGTAGTTCGACACGATTGCAATGCTCGGGAACGAACAGGCTGCATGAGATTTTTCATGTTTTTCCCATTTTTCGTGTATAGCGTAGAAACGAGCAAATCCCTCTTAAAAAAGCAAATCGTTAGTAAAGACATTTCTTTCCTTTGTTAGACTGCCTCGAGTGCTTTGCCACAGATCCTTAAATCAGGCTAATATTTTTTTTTTAAATTTCCAATGGCTGACACTAGCCGTTAGAGGCAAAAAACACTGCTAATGCCGGAAGCGGGGGTCACTATATTATGAGGGTAAAAAATGAGCCATCGTTGCCTCCTATGAGGGTACAGGCAATTTACATCCATGCCTTATCTGTCATTCGAACTTGGGCCCATCAATACGGCAATCACTAACCACTTACCCGTATCTGCAGCACTAATCAGAAATAATGTAGCATTAAGTTGCTTGAGAATATGGCGCAAAGCGGAATATTAAGGCATGGCTGAACTATGCATTTACTAAATCAAGTTATAAAAGCACTCTATTAAATTCATCGAAGATTTTAGAGCAAAACATATTACTGAAAGGATTTAGATCCAAAAATATTTCCATTAGCTAGTTCTTAGCATAGAAATAACTATACTTTGAAACTGCAAAAGAAAAAAAATACTTTTTGATCTCTTACACTATCATATTAGTGATGAATGATGTTTAGTGCTACAATCAGTAGTTACACTTCATACGGATAAGAACGTAACACACAACGCACTGTAAAGAGCATCTAAAGAGAGAAGCTGACCAGGAGATATCTCAGTATTACGAACTCACGCTGAACTAATAACAACCGAGAAATTGATATTCTTCCCGGTTACTGGGAATTTACCAATATATCACCAAGTGGTCGTATATTTGGCGAGTTTTCCGATATCTCGCGAAATTGAGCGACAAAAATTCGTCTCCAAAAGTATCGCCAACTTCTTACATATCCCTGTGATATCTCGCCAATTTAGCGAGAAAGCTATTTGCTCAGTGGTAAAGACACTTGCCCCTGTATTTTTATTTTTTCTGTAGAGTTTCGTTTCCCTCAGCGTTTCAGGTTACTTTTATGCAAAAAAGACAACAATTTCACATATAGCGCTAAAACCATCTATCTCTATTCAAAATTCGTATCTGTATATACTCTCATATTTATATCCCTCTCTTACCTCCTCCCTGTGGTTTCAATATGTGAGTTACAAACTTCTGATTAACGATAACAATGTAAGATGTGGGCACAAATAGCGAAGTACTCTGTATAAGTAAAATTATTATTATTGAAATTCATAGGTTTTTCGAAATGGCATTTATAAAAATTATTAGTGTGTGATGTTCGCTTTTTAATGAGCTGTATTTTTCATCGAAGCAATCTTTTGAGAAATAGAATATATTTTGCTCTTCCAGTTTTCAAATGTAAAATTAGCTGGAAAACAGGAAAAAATACGCTTACAAGCACAGTGCTTCATATTTGAAAAAATAAATATATAAAGAATAAATATTTCAAATATTCATAAAAGAAATAAATATACATACAGGAGTAAATTTTTCATGCGTGCTCTTTTCTCTGATTTCGAAGATTTCTCTCCAGAACTTTAAAGTAGTTTAATTCAAAATTCTTCTAATTTGTGAAAACGTTTATTAATACGCCACATATATAGATTTATCATAAAAGAGAACACGGATTTCGATATATGTTTCTACCATTATTTCAGCGAAAATTTCGATCTCGGTATCAATGTATAAGAGATATATCTCGGTATATAATAGATATATTCAAACGTTTTAGCAGGCATTTTTTTATTTTTGTTTCAAACGTGAATTAATTTTGTTGAACTGAAATACAGGGAAAGAAAACCGGAAAATTTTTATGGGAAGCGTAATTCGACGTAGAGCACAAACAAGACATAAAGTGCTTTGTTAATGTTCACTGTATCAGGGAAGCTTTTTGATTGCTGCTTTACCTGATAAACAGTGCTTCAAAAGCAATGTATTTTTGTACACAAATTAAAAGAGGAAAAATTTTTAAAAAGGGACACTTTTTTTTTTCCTGTGAAGTGGTTTATTTGTGGTATTGGAATTGCATTAATATCTGTTTAAATCTTGTGCGAAAGGAAGTTCGACAGTTTAAAAATATGAGTGAATATTTTTAGCCAATTAAAATATGAGCTAAGTGTTATTTCTTCATATGCCATTTTATTAGTGGTAAATATGCCAGAATAATTAATGATAGAGTAACTAACGTTCAGTTTATTTTTTTATTTGGTATTAAGAATTAGTAGATGCATTAACTTCTTTCATAATTGGAAAGCATAACACAAACATTTAATATTACAAAGATTATATTACAGAAAAAATGTAAGTGTTTCCATGAAGAAAACCTTCATCTAAACTTCTTTTAAAAGGGGTTAATGTAAGAAAAAGTATGACAACTCCTTCTTTACACAAGCCATATTTTCCAAACCTAGCTTCTCTATTTTTACCTTCCCTAAGTTGTCTTATTCTTATTTTTAAATGTAATGTCATATGAAATATAATTTTTAAATCTTTTTTTGATATTTTCTGATTATTCAATCCAGCAAAATATTTGGTATTGAGCCCCAGTATTTGACAAAAATTGTTTAATGCATTTTTTAATGTTTTTCTTACTTCTCTAGTTATTCATTAGAAATACAATGAACATGTTACCATCAATAATGTTGTGGTTGAGGCTGTTTAATACTAGTAATTCGACCTGGGTCTGAATCCATGCAAACGGACTGTCTGTATGTATAACATGAATGCAACCCAGTTTCTCTACGAAACCGCACGTACTCTTAGTCAGTAAGCAATCAAGTGGCTTTCTACAATCAAATATCTGATCAAAATGAATTTATCTGTCTTCTTTTTTAGGTTCCCACTGATGTTGAAATAGAACTACAAACAGGATCTAAAAGATGGTAATTTCGTTTCTGTATGCCTCTTTCTAATGCTCCCGAGTGCATTTTTGTACTTCTCATCTAATGATCATTAGAACTGATTATTATGCAACAACTGATTTTTATAAGACTACTATAATAAAATTGTTGAATATAAAGCTTTATATCTGTGTTTCATAATGCTGTAAAAAATATACTAAAATTTTCAGAAAACCTTTTACAAATGTTTTAAAATAACTGCTATAAGCACGTGTGCTTTCCGAGATTTATTGGTTGAAATACTCCAGAATGTGAACCTGGAAAATGCTTTCTGTTAAAATTATAAATAATTGAAAATATCACTTCTATTTTTCAAGTAAGTTTATCTTATTTATTTCATACAGTTAAAGATTTCAAGTTAGAAAAATGTTATTGATGTATATACTCTTTTTATGTAAGTATAAAAATGTATTTTAATTACTCAGAAGTACTTGCTATACAATTCTGAAAATTATTATTAAAATATGTATAGCGCATACAGGATCATTTGACAGGTTATATGAGTAGGTTCATGTTGTTAAATTAAATTTGATGAACCGAATATAAGTGATATAATTTATTTAAGTATGCTTGCATGTATGTCTGCGCACCATTCAGCATAAAATATTTAATTATTTTCTTATGTACCAGTTACACAAAATTTATCTATGTGGATTTAAATATGTTCTTCATTAATTCTTTGTGATCTTAATTTTAAGCTGATGTTTTTTCTCTAACTTATTTTATATGAAATGTTTACTTTTCTACATACTTTTATATGAAATGTTTACTTTTCTACAAAAATGCAAAAAAGCAGGGATGGCAACTCATATAAAATACGCAGAGAGCACTTTCTTCGACATGGTTACGCGGAGTAATTAACTCTGGGCAGATATATAGCGAAATGCGACAGGAATCGTCAATGGTGAAAGTGAAAAAGCGGATTTTTACTTCCTTGTACGAAGTAAAAAAGGAAGTATTGTAATCGCGAAAAGTTTCAGGCAGCATATTGCAACGAAAATATCCCATTTTGACCTCTTTCAAATGCTATTTAACGATGTATTTCGGTGATATCTGTATGTAAGGACAGAATAAAACACTCTTTTCTTCAAAAAAAATTATAAAACTGCTTTAAAATGAATTCTGAATAGAATTTTCGTGGCGTCTGTACGAACGTATGTACGTACGTATCTCTCATAACTCAAAAACCAGTAGCCTCAGAACGTTGAAATTTTGTATATAGGACTGCTATAACATGTAGATGTGCACCTCGTATTTTAGTTGCAATCGGCCGCACCAAACATATATAAATATATTTATATATATATTGCGATTCTGTTACACTGCTCAGTGATCTCAGTTTCTTTACCCTTGTTCTTTGTAAATTGTACATTTTTTCTTTAAAAATGAGTGAATTGTGTTGTTCCTATCTTCCGGTTAAAGTTTTTATGCCTTTAGTAAATCTGTATGCGATATTTTTAGAATTATCAACAATTTTAAAATTGTTTAAGTGCCGCTAAGCCTAATGATGTGTTTGATGGCAGCCATTGCTTTTGTTTACATTTGAAACTGTATTAAAAATATGAACATTTGAAACAGCAGGATAGCGGATTTTTTGCCAATCTAGAGAAACTTAGCTTCGCAAAAACAAAGATAACGCCTTCATTTATTATTTAAATCATGCTTAATCCTTTCTGGAATGTTTTCGAGGAAATAAACGTTTAAGATTTACTTCTTAATTTTTAATACAGATGTTTTGAGTTTTTATGTATTTTTGCCTTGTCGCGAAGTGAGAACTGAATTAATTGAATGAGAAATACTCAATCGTCTGTGAAAAACTCTTCCTTTTTTGTTTTGTTTGCTTAATTTCTTTTATACATCGTTCTAGCTTTGTTATAGTATTTGAATAGAACATGGGACAACGATTAGATAATTCTTTAAATGATATAAATTCTGTGCATTCTGAGTTATAATATGAACGACATATAATACTCTTAAATAAACCTAGCGCCAGAGTGCCGCTATGGTAAACAAAGTGAATTTTAAAGAATGCATTTATTCTATTGTGGTTTATGCGCTGTCGGCGAAATAGGTTTAATTCAATCTAATAACTTTAAATGAAATGAAAAAAAAAAATGCGTATAATTTGATATTGCGTGCAAGGAAGTCATGTGGTGTACACATCAGATTTTTTTTTGACTGTATTAGCGGGCTACGCAAAACAAAATATTACCGACCCGCTATTTGCCGACTAAATACGTTAACTGATAAAGCTTTCCGGTGGAGCTTTCGGAAGGTGTTTATAATTCAGCATAATAACATCTCCTTTCAAAAATACTTAAATCTTACCCACGCTCTATATTAAACTTCAGAATTACGTTTTTAATAGCTTTTGCAGCGAACAGCAAAACGAAGATGTAGTTTAAGCACAGAACCAAACAGTCGAATAAAAAAAAATTACAATTTATTCAAAAGCAACCGCTCTGCCTAAAAAAGGCCATAAAATATTTAGATAATAAAACAAAATTACATGATACCGCTTGTAATTTTAATATATATATACCGCTAGAGTACACGAAAAACTGGTAGCAAAATCGTTATAATTTTTTCATAATAATTATAATCTCTAACTGCAAATATAATTTTAAAAATCCATGGCAAAATCGAATCGAAACCTGTTTCCATTTCACATGTGTTTCATGAAGAAATCTGAAACTTGAGAAACGAATTTTCCTAAGTATATATAGTTCAATCAGTTAAAGGTGCAAACATTTGTTGAAACGTTAATAAAGTGTTATGACAGATTTTGTTAAAAAGCCATCAGAGATAAATCCTAATATTTATCGACAGTAATGAACGAGAATACCATACATTTGTTTAGAAACATAAACGCAGTATTGAAATTTATTGCGTGATCAAGTTTCAATTTTAATATTTTTTTTATTATTCTATACAAGACTGATATAATCTACGTGTCTCACCTGGATACGGAAAACTGGGCGTGAAAAGATTGATCTGCATTTTCTTACTAAATACTGTTTTCTTAAATTAAATTTGTTTTAATCTACACGTCCGTCGTTAATGTGTGCATTGATTTAATTCCGGAAGTTTCCTGATTCTTCAGACTATCAGTATACAAGCAGTAGTAAAAGAAGAACGTAATTATGAAAATAAAATATTCTACAATAATTTTAATGCCAAGTCATAAATAATCAAATGCATAACTTCAAATCTCTGAATTAGTTTAATATGATAGTTTGCAGATTTTCAGAGGCGTTACTCATGTTAGGTTTTAATGATAATCAAAATAAACTAAATTTGGACTCAATTTGAAATTTGGACCTGAAACTGTTATATATCTTTGCCATAATAATTAGTATCATAATAATGCGAATTAACGGAACGGAAAATGTATTCCCCAGCTAAGAACGACTGCTAGGAAGACCTGTAGGTTCACAACACTACCTTATAAGATTAGCGTTTATTGCGCACAATGAAATATTAATTTTTAATAGAGTTTTAGTCTAATATATCGTGGATTCTACAATGTTGTACTATCAGCTCGGAAAAAACAATCATTTTGTTAATCTAACACAGTGTAAACCGAGCAGGAACCTAATCTGCAAACAATGTTCGCTTGAGATGGTTAAACCTTCTTACAAACCTGAACTATCTGTAAAGAAGTAATTTAACGGCTAACATTCAAAATTACCTTAACCTGTTGAAGAATTTCTGGCTATGTAACCGGAATCAGAAAACAAGAAATGGAAATACAAATAAAAGTTTATGAAGCCAATCTTTTGGGTTATAACATAAAATAGAATACAAATCTTGAACACTGATTTGTTGTAATTAAAATAACTTCATTTTTTACTAATTTCGGTTGTCTGAATCAGATCAAGCCCACGAAATTCATTGTGGTAAGGAGTCAAGTTTGCGACTGTTGTTAGCATACATGTATATTACAGGTACTAAATACAGTTACCCTTGTGCATAGACCCGTTGCTTTGGGCCTTAGCATATAGGTAACAATTTGACTTTTTTCAGTTCCTTCGCCAAATTTAAAGAAGAAAAGCTTGAGGCGATTTGTTCGATGGTTTCCCATTCTTCTTTCTCTGCCTTCAACCTCTCCCGAGAATATTTGGCTGGCTGCATACATAGAATGACCCACACTGCAAAGACACTACTCATTTACAAACATCTGTGCCTTCCCCGGGATTCGCACCCGTGCCCTTCGATACGCCAGTCAGCAAATATAGTGATGATCATTTTCCCGTTTAAGTTGCAGAGAAATAGGATGATCAATTCGAGTGTTTGTTCTCTGGTAGTTCAAGAGAGATAACGGAGTTTCGGCAAATTAAGGCACAGAGTGAAATTTCAGAAGCCCGAAACCTGTTAATAATACGTGTAATGTGGGGTATCTGTGACAAACGTTTAGTCTAACATGACCAAATAGTTATTTTACTTGCTTGGTCTACGGAATAATTGGTATTGCACATGTTGATGGTTATATTCATATTTCTTGTTCTGGTGACGAGAACTGCTTCAGTCTTTTCGACATAAATTTTTATTTTCCATTTCATGAGCGAGGATTCCAGTTTATGTTTATATGTTCTTGTAGCGACTAACGCATTTGTGCTAGGATCGCAGCATTGTGAGTGTTAGGTAAATGTGCGATATCGTTGACTACATGTGATAAAAGGACAGAGCAGAGAAGCAAACCTTTTGGATATTCTTGGATATTCCCTCAATTATATTCTTGAGTACAGAATGTGTGTTATTAGAGAAAACGATACATTATCCGTCATAAAGATAGGAATTATTTATGTTAATGTTGTAATCTGGGAATCCCAGAGTAATTAGTTTGTAGGTAAGACACTGCAGCCACAAGCTGTCAAAGTCTTTCGATATATGGAGAAAGTGTGATCCAGTAGTTTCGGGATTTCGAAGTTTTTATGTAAGAAATTCCGTCAACCTCTAAAGATGGAGGGTCGTGTATTGTTTGTTGCCTTTCGAACGCATGCTGCTGAAGAATGATGCTGCTTTGTCATCTATGAAGCTGTCAACACGATGAAGTGTAATTGCTTCAGCAGTTTTGCTGAGCGTGGAAATTAAGCTAATCAGAGGATTTAAAGCCGGTACAACTCGGATTTTTCCTGGCTTCCAAATCGGAGTATTGATTACAGTCTTCCAGTTGGTCTTTAAATGTTAAATCTTGATCATAAGACGGATAACTTGGTTGAACTTGCAAATCATCTTCGCATCCATTTACTTGATGATCGTATTACTGATGTCATTCAGTTACGAACTTTAGCTGTGATTTTTTCCTTTTTCCATATAAACATCTCCGAGGGCATAACAATAGGGGATGTTGACACGGCATGTTTTGTTTGATGGTGGGATATGTGGTTATAGTAGCCTTTTCCATTTGCAACATCATTGCAGTTTTTGGTAAGAGCAGAGTGTATTTCACTCGTAAATGTTTCATCATCAAATCATGCCAGTCAAATCATCTAAGTTATTTATGTTGTGTATGTGTGGGAAAATGTGTTGGGTGTTGTCTAGAGCTGTGGTATATCTTGCCCAGTTAGTAATAACGGCTCTCCTGTGTTGTGTACTGTAGCTATTAATGTTGCTCTCTGCCGTTGTCAGATTATGATTCGAAGAACGTTCATTCATCCTCTCAATATAAGACTGGTTTTATGTCCTGCGTATTTTGCGATAAATGCGGGGATTAGGGAACTACTAATTAGTGATTTTAATGATAAACACCGTACCGTACTCACCTTTATTAACTGAATGATCAGTTAGGTTAGCGAACAAATATCTTTATTAATTAAACCAAAATTAGAAATAGATTATAACTTTAAAGTACAATAAAAATAATACAATCGTTATTTGCGTTTAAAATAGAATAATAGAAAATACAACTCGTATTTAATACATAGACCCGTATTCAATGCATATACATTATTATACCTGTATTTATTATATATATACATTATTATACCCGTATTTAATACATATACATTAATAAGTAGAATTCTCGCATTTATTAAAGCTCTCAATCTAACTCGAAGCTTTAATATTTTTGACCATCTGTATTCCATGTAACTATTGTGTATGGCATACACGTTATTGAACTGAGTCATTCTTGTTAATTTCATCAGTCATTTCAAGAAAAATTATACATTTTATCAATAGGATCACTAGCCGCTTTGAACCTGGGCATACGGTTTTTGAATATGCTATTTATAATTTAAATTCTACTTTTTTTCTAAAACTTTTATGTAACTCAGTCATACCTTTGAACAAAGAAAAAATTCAGAGATTTGAATTTGACCTGTAAGGTCACTAGTACTTGAAGGATTGTTAAACAATTCAGTGCTATTGGTATTACAGTTATTAACCAACCTGGCACTAACACTAGCCGAGTCTCGGAGGTTAGCAATGGTGTTTGGAGTTTGTGCAGCAGCCTGTATTTTGGCCATTTCCGCGTGAGAGATGCACGGTTTAACAGAGCTAGGGTTTTTTTACTTTTGCTGGTTTAATTGTAGGGGAACAAACATGCCCACGATAAAAAGCAACTTGAAGTTTCAGGCAGTTACCGCACTTGGATTCTACAATGCTTCCCTTTTGTGAGCAGTCCAGTCTTTTGCGTGGAGGAGGGCATTTCCCACAGCGTTGCTGAAAGTAACAATTGTCCAAGGAATGGAGCCATCGTTAGCACTCGTGCACTGAGTCACTTGGTTATCGGATACATATTTTTCCACAGATTCGAAGAAATGTATGTGATCACTCAGTACACAAATTTGTACCGAGTTAATATTTTTAATTATTTGAATCATAAATGCGTATGCTAAGCTTTGTCTTCGTTTCGTTCGTTTGGTTGACCTTCTCGGGAAATCGTTTAAAACTTGCGATGCATCTATATCAACGATACACTGGTCAGAAAGGTACATAATTTAACAAAACCGATATCGTTGTCCAATGACGGAAAATTTTTCAATCAAATATGCAGAAATAATGTTTTCTTTTTCTGTAGCGGTGGCTAATCAGCAAGTCAGAATCTTTATAGATTTAGTATATTTAGCTCTTAAACTATAATGTTAACACCATGTTTTTTTATTAAACACTACGTACACGATGATCATTTTCATTATAAAGATAAATCTTTATGAATTGTGCATTCAGTTTCCCCACAAACGTAACATCACTACTCTCTGCCAGCCTTTTCATAAATTTCTCATGTGATAGACTGGTAGGGTTAACTAAGATGGAAGGAATAAAAGGGGGCGGAATGTTGTTCGGTTGTTGCTGCATAATCTGAAACACTGGGATTGCATTATCACTATGACAAACATTTTCATTATTTAAACCATGAAATTAGTTATTATTTTCAATAGACTTAAGTATAGTATCTATTTTAAATTGTTTATCAGTTTGTGTTAGTGCAAGTTAAATTGCACGTACCTCTGAGTACGTAGGCTTCTCAGCGTAATTCCTAGAAAAGCTTAACTGTATCTTTCGCAGCTCTATTTTCGTCGGCGAGAGAAAGTCTCTCGACTTAAATCAAATCCTTATATTCGCTGTATCATGTATTCATGTCTATTTCATTCAATTTCTTGAGCATTATCGACCTCTCCTTTAACAGTCGAGTTGCTGGGTTTAGTTTTCTTAGTGACTCCATGCGGTTGTCTGGATCAAGTGGAAACTCTTCGGCACCGCTACTCATTTTAGCAACCTACTAGCACGGAGACTGAGTACTTAATCTATGTTACATTAAATGCGACAGACGCTTTGAGTCAAAACACAAAAAGGATATCAAAAATATTCGCACGAGACTTTCTCAAAGTAAAAACAACTTGCAAAGATTAGTATAAAAGTATTAATTATGAACGTTTAATTGAAAAGAAAATTTTACTTTGGAACTTTGGGGTGATACTAGGGCACAGCAGGTAATTTTACCCTGCTCTTGCGAATTCCTTTTCTAATCTCTTTATACTTTACCTTCTTTTTTTCAGTGAAGAGCGTTTCCTTTTTAAAACAAAGCGACTATAAAGAATTGCAATTACTTTCCCTGCAGGGAACTGTGTATTTCAGGCAGCAGGGTTTTCTTGTAGTAGATGTTAAGATTTGATAGCGTCGGTCGTTAGATGGCATTCCAAGCGTTCAAGCTCTGCAGTTATCCATTGCTCTATTTATACATAAAGACGAAGCTTTCGAAAGAACTAAAGAAGAAAACTACATAATCAAACGATCAGGAATGAAATTCTGAAAAACCTACGGGCTAATTCTGACTTTGAAATTAGTATATTACACCATACAGGTTGTTCTTCAAATTTACTGGGAAAAGTTATGGGATACTAAAAAAAATGAAATCTTTTTAAATTTGACGTTAAATTATTAAACTTTATTTAAAATTCTATAAGCGTACAATAATAAGAAATGCAGGAAGAATATTGGACCCAGTGTGTTTCTTTCTCCTTTTACTGCCAGTCTGAAACTAATTATCCAGGATTTGTGGAAACGAGGAATTCATTAGAATGAAGATTTACCACGAGAGTTAACGAAAAACTGGAACAGCCGCTATTCCGAATTACATCAACTGAAAGACTTTTCATTTGCAAGCAAATGCTTTCGATGATTGTGGAGATGATTGGAGATACATTGCATTTATACATATTTTCAGTGCCAACTCTAAAGCTTACGCTGAAGAAGTCTATCTCAGATTTCAAGAAGGAAAGAACATTTGCACTAATTTTGTGATGGCTAAAAGCCGACTTTCTCTGAAGAAACTCTTTAATTCTACCGAAATTAGAATTAATGAATGCAGTGATATCAGGCGGAATTTATGAATACTTAGAAGATGTATCCAAAGTGAGCAATATATACTTTCATCAGGCTGTTCCATTGCATTCTAATGGATAAAAGGTAAGACTAGAGATTCAATATTATTTGTGACCATTTCTTGACCTTTCTTCTTCAGTAGTAGAACCATTTCTTGATGTTGAAATATATACTTAATTGTCAAGATTGTATCGAATTACAACCTACATAAAAAGCTTTATCCATGAGAAAGTAAAATCGGGGAGAAGAGAGAACTTGCCCGAACACCTTTAGAGCTGTCAGAAGCTAAAATATGATGAACAGCAAACTAAAGAAACAATTTAAGCACACAACGAGGCAGTCAAATGTAAAAACGCTATTCAATTTACTCCAAAGCCACCGCTCTGCCTAAAATAGGCAACGCAGTTTCATTTAAAAACATTCACGTGACTCAAATTTTGCGTAGTTTCGCAAAATTAAAATCTATATACCGAAAGAGTATACGAAAAAACTGGTAAGTGACAAATTCGGTATAATTTTATTTGCATTCATTATAATCTCAAACTGTAAACACAATTTTAAAGATCCATTGCATCATCGAATTGAAACCTGTCTCTATGCACATGAATTTCATTAAGAAATCTGAAGAACCAATTTTCCTAAATATTTAATAGTCCAATCTGTATAAGCTGCATGCATTTGCTTTAGTAAAGTATTGTGACAGATTTTCTTAAAAAGCTATCAGAGACAAATAATAATATTCATCGACAGTAGTGAATGAGAATACTATGCATTTGTTTAGAAAAAGAAACGGAACATTTGTGAGATTTATTGAATATCCAAGTCTCAATTTTAACAGTTTTATATTATTATTCTCTACTAGTTTGGTATAATTTACGTGTCTCAACTGGGTGCCGAAAATTGTGTGTGAAAACATTGATCTGCACTTTCTTACTAGATATTTTCTCCTTAAATTGAAATTTCTTATATCAACATGTCTGTAGTCAATGTGCACATTGATTTAATTTCGATAATTCGCTGATTCTTCAGACCCTCAGCCTACAAGCAGCAGTGAAAGGAAAACGTAACTATGGAAATAAAATATTTTACAACGATTTTAATGCAGGGTCATATAAATAATCAAATCCATAAATTCAAATCTCTGAATTAGTTTAATATCACAGTTTGCAGATTTTTAAATGCGTTACTCATGTTCTTTTTTGATGAGAATTAAAATAATATAAAAGTGGACACAAAATCATTACAATTCTGAAATTGTTACAAATTCTTGCCATAATAAATAGAATCATAATAATGCTAATTCATTGAACGGAAAGTGTATTCGCTGGCTGCGTAATATTGATTGGACGGCCTCTAGGTTCAGACTAGTAGTTTATAGAATTAGTGTTTTTTGCGAATTATGAAATATTAATTTTTAACACAGTCTAATAGATCATGGACTCTACTATGCTGTATTATCAGTTCGGAAAGTAGATTCATATTTTTAATGTGACACAGAGCAAATAGCATGAGATCCTAATCTGCAAACTAAGTTCGCTTGAGAGGGGTAAACCTTTTTACAAAGATGAACTATGTGTGAACTCTCAACCTAAGGATTAACGTTCAAAATTACCTTAACCCTCTTGAAAATTTCTGCACTTAACACCTATGTAACTGGAATCAGAAAAGAAGTTTGATAAAAATAAAAGTTCATTAAGCTATTCTTGTGGTTTATAACAGAAAATATAATACAGATTATGAAACAGTGATTTGTTGTAATCAAAATAGCTGCTTTTATTGCTTATTTTGGTTGTCCGTATCGGATCAAGCCTACGAAATTCATTGTGGCAACAAGTCAAGATTGCGCCTGTCGTTAGCATACAGTAACATCACAGGTAACTGAATACAGATACTTTGCACATAGACCAGCTACCTCGGGCGTTAGCATGCGGGTAACTTGAGCAGCATACAGTAGCCCTTCGACTGTTCCCAGTTGCGCTGCCAATTTTGAAGGGGAACACCGCAGGCAGGCGTGTCCGAGGGTCTAACAGCCCTTCGTACACGTCCCCTTCGATACGGCAGTAAGCGTGGCACAGAAGTAGGATGACCAAGATGAGTTACTCTTGTACTTAAATTTAAAAAAAAATTATAAACACAAAATTTAATTCATAGTTTAACATTTGCTAGGTCTATATTACAGTTAAACTCTTACATAGCTTACAAGTAGCACAGTCATTTTCTAATTTCGCCCTCAAATCTAGGTCTACGCTGCAGTTAAAACTCTTACGTAGCTTACAAGTAGCTTAACCACTATTTAATTTTAGTTCTCAAATGGATTTAGCAGGAACAACCTTTTAGTGAGGTTTTAGAGTGATATGTGGTTTGGATGTTTTTATTCTAGGTATTATGATTTGCTAAACCAGGCTGTTAGATGGCACTCCGAGTGTCCTGTCTCTGGAGTTATTCCATAAGTTAATTTCTAGATGAAGAACGAAGATGTTAAGCCGAACAATACCGTATTTGCATGCGCCTAATGATTCTGGCTGTATTGCGCATAAATTTATATGTGTTAATAACGACCGGAATCATCGGATTTCATACTCGGAATTAAATCTGAAGATTTGTAATATAAATAGTTACCGCAAAAATATGATTCAAGAACATACGACATTCCAGAAAAATAGAGTATACGAAAAAAGAATTGCTTGGAAAGAAAAAAAGAGATACGTGAAATTTTCCTGTTAGATAATGCATACACCTGAGAAGAATACATAAAAGCACACGGCGCTAAGAAGCAACTACAGCAAAATTTATTACCATAACTAAATCTTACACCCTCGAATACTAAACTGATTGAAAAACTGTTTTTAGTATTAACAGAGAAAATGCAAAATCAGTTGCAGTAAAATAAAGAAACAGAAGTAGATATGGCAGACGTGAATCAATTAAAAAGGACATAATATCTATTAAAAATTACAAAGAAAAATTTTAATTTGCAAAACACGCATGAACAGATATATAAAGAGTTGCCTCACGTGAAATTAGAGTGCAGGATACTTCGAGGTATTTTAAGTAATCCGAGAATATCCGATATAAATTCAGCTCAAATTAAAATTTCACATTTAGTAAACGAAACATGTCTCAAAATATTTGGACTTAAAAACTATTATTCACGACTATTATTCTATTATTCAACTATTATCCCTAAATGACGTAGAAAGGTTGAAGTACCTATTATTTAACAATATTTAACGAAACTTCCTCAGGAGGTCTATTGGTGATTTCAGAAAATTATAACACGACAAATGAGATATTAAAATTAAACGCTTTGGATAGAAATGAATTACAGCTAGACATCTGTATGCCTAGATTACCCAATCTGAATCCATGCAGATATTCCAAAGCCATAACGTCATTAACAAAAGACCACTTTAGTATCTAAGCACAAGTTTTAGTCAGTCTTGGCATTGATTCTAAACGCATATGGTACACTTTTCTCCCATTTTAATAAGTGGGGTACCAACAGGTAAAGCTTTTGCATTTAACCGATTTTATCATCCCGAAAAAAATAAAAGCAACAGACATGTGAAACATTTTAGAGAAAGAAACTGAATCTAGAAAGTGCACATTTCCTTTAACTGATTTCGATAATATTTATCAAAAAAATACAGATAATTAAATTCGCACTTATTAACAAAATAAAGGAAATTTCGTATCCTATGAAAATTTTTAAAAATGTGAAGAAAGTGCCAATGGCTGCAGCCTTAAATAGGCTTGCTGAAAATTCAAGATTTTCTTTTGTTGTTTTGATAAATTAACGGATCATTTATCGGATCGTCGTAATAAATTTAATTTCGCGCAGAAGAAGGATATTCTTAGAATAAATGTTAGATACTTTAAATGTTTCTTGTGTTATAAAACGTTCCATGCTAAAAAAATATGCAGAATTAAATTTGAATGTAATATATGTTATAAAAGGCAACAACACAGAAAAGGGGTTATACGAAAAAGCTTAGAAGTTTCTTCAATAGCACCTTCACATTTAGTCTTAAAAACATCAGATTTATATTTAAGTAGAGCAAAGCCTGTTGTGCAAGTCAGGGGTTCTCAACCGGTGGTACACTCGTTGTACGCAAGAGCAAAATAGGTGGTACACTCGTTGTACGCAAGAGCAAAATAGGTGGTACTGGAGCCTCCGTCTCTTATAATCTCTGAGTTCTAACACAGCATGTGCACAATTATTTTCCATATTATTATTGAATTCAACTTCTTTGATTCTTCAAGCCTAAAGAATCAAGAAAAATATATTCGTAAAGGCCGTTACGGGCCAATGCCTCTTCCCAGAGCTAAGACATAGACATAGACCTCCTCATCAGAATTAAATAAAGTGAGCAGAAATAGGAAAAATGCATAAATTAACTTATGCAAGCTAGAGGGAGCCACAGGAGCTCGAGAAAGTTTAGCGGATACAGTTAGATAAAATAAACATTAATAAGATGAAATTTTTAATTTATATAAATCCATGGTATCATCGAATCGAAACTTGATTCCATGTCACATATATTTCATGAAAAAATCTGAAGAACTAATTTTCGTAAGTGCTTAATAGTACAATCTATATAAGCTGCATGCATCTGTTTTAATAAAGTCTTATAATAAGAGATTTTTTAAAAAAAAAAACTCTCACGGATTAATCTTATATTGGTCGTCAGTAGTGAACGAGAACACCATGCATTTGTTTAGAAACAGAAAAGATATGTTTGTGAGAGTTATTGCACGACCAAATCTCAATTTTAATAGTTTTATATTGTTATCCTCTACAATTCTGGTATAATTTACGTGTTTCAATTAAGTACGGAAACTTGAGTGTGAAAACATTAATCTGCATTTTGTTAGTAGTTATGTTTTCCTTAAAGTTAATATTTTTAACCAACATGTCTGTAGTTAATATGTGCATACCCTGATTCATCAAAGATCAGTATATAGGCATCAATATATATCATTATATATCAGTAAAGGCAAAACGTAATTATGAAAATAAAATATTCTGCAAGGATTTAAATATCAGGTCATATAAATAATCAAATGCATAAATTAAAATTTCTGAAAATATTTAATATCACAGTCTGCGGATTTCCAGAGGCGTTACTCATGTTCGGTTTTAATGATAATAAAAATAATACAAAATTGGACTCAAAAATTTGACTCCTGCAATTGTTACAAATCCTTGCCATAATATTTAGTAACATAATAATGCTAATTAACGGAACGGAAAATGCATTCGCTGGCTGTGTAAGATTCCTTGGGCGGCCTCGAGGTTCAGAACACTATCTTATGGAATTACCTTTTTTTGCTCACTGTGAAATATTGATTTTTAACAGAGCTTCAGTCTAAAGGATCAAGGACACTATAATGCTGTATTATCAGCTCAGAAAACACATTCATTTTGTTAATATTGCAGAGCGCAAACCTCACGGGAACCTAATCTGCAAGAGATGGTTAAAAGTTGAAGTATCTGTCAACACTCAATCGAACGGCTAACATTGTAAATTACCTTAACTTGTTGAAGCATTCCTGCTCTTAATAGCAATGTGACTCTAATCAGAAAATAAGCTTGATAAAAATACAAATAAACGTTTATTGAAACATTCTTGTGGTTTATAACAGAATATATAATACAAATCTGAAACAATAGTTTCTTGCAATCAAAATTGTTTATTTCGTTATTATTTTTGTTGTGTGATTCAGATCAAGCAAACGAAATACATTATGTCAAGCAGTCAAATTTGCCCCTGTTCCTTAGCAAACAGGTACCTTGAAGAGCATATATGTAACAGTTTGACTATCCTTAGTTCCGCCGCCACATTTGAAGGACAGCACCCCAAGTAAATGTGTCCAAACCCTGCCATCCCTACTGCCCTACCGCCAAACTCTCGAGAGGATTTTCGGCTGGTCACATATAAAGAGTTCCTCCTGCTGCAAAGACACTACTCATTTACAAATATCTGTGCCTGCACTGGAATTCTTATACGTGGCTCGATACTGCAGTCAGTGATACTGCAGTCAGCGTCTCTTACCACTGTCCCCTATGCGTGGCATAGAAATAGGTTGACCAAGATGAGTAGTTAAATTTTAAAAAAATATAAACAAAGTTTCTTTAAGTAAAACATCTGGTAAGTTTACACTACAGTTATACTCTAACACAGCTTACCAATATCACAATCACCCTCTCATTTTGGCCCTGAAATCTAGATCTACAGTCCAGTTAAACTTTTAAGTAGATTACCAGTATCACAAAAACTATCAAAAACTCTGATATGCACCAATAGAATTTCTCTATAAAATTACTTCCGTGAAAACTTTCAAAATGATTTCTCGATAAAACTGCTGTGTCATCTTCTACATTATTTTGACCATCTCTTGGTCAAAACAATGTAGAAGACCAAGAGATTTTGACCATCTCTTGGTCAAAATAGTTTAAAGGTTTTTTTTTTTTTTTTTTTTTTTTTTGAATATCAGACGAAGCTAGACCATTAACTAACGAATCGCATTTAGAAAAACGCTGTTTGATCGATAAAAACGAGACTGATAATCTACGTAATCATTTATCAAATTATTCTTAATTTCGCATTCGATTTCCTCAGCTTATGCAAATGTTTAGAAAACTGTGATTAACTAAAATATTTCTATCTGACATTGTTTTTTCAAACCTTTCTTTTAAAGCATTTTTCAGCTGAAATGAAGTGAAATGGAATGGATGAAACAGTGATTGAAATAATTGCTTAAATTCGTGCTGCAATAAGTTCCTATCCAAGTAATCATCTTGAGAAAATTCACAGTAACCGGAAGTTTATTTCGATGCTTGTAATATATTTGTTTTCAACAGATTCCATATCAAACAAACTGGCTTTCATGATTAATAAAATTTCAAAGCATATTTATTTCAGCAACCAGGCACTTTGCTACTCAAGCGTTTGAGGCCATGTCCAAACCTATGTCTCGTTACCGAGACTTTGTCGAATAAACCCCAAAAAGGGCAATCTTTGGATAAAATAATGTTCATGATTATTCAAAAATATAGCAGCACTTAAACACAACGAGAAGATCACTCACACAAATGCAAAAAGCAGGGTTTGCAACTCATGTAAAATACGCAGACAGCGCTTTCCTCGACATGGTTACCCGAAGTAATAAAATCTGGGGAGATATATAGCGAAATGCGACATGAATCGTCGATCGAAAGAAATCTCAAAGCAAAGAGGATTTTCTGACTGCCATAGCAAAAATAGGGCAAAAATATTGCCATAGCAACAGGGCAAAACACACACAAAAAAAAATCTTCCCGTGCCGCTATTTGCCCTCTAAATTACTTTAACTAATGAAACTTTCAGGGGGAGCTTTAGGAAGGCGGTTGTAAGGTTATAATTAAGCTTCTAAAAGCATAAATAATATCTTTTTTCAAAAATATTAAAATCTTCCTCACGCTATAAAGCAAAATTTAGAATTACGTTTTGAATAGCTATTGCAGAGATCAGCAAACTTAAGAAACAAACTAAGCACATACCACTCGAGTAAAAAAAATCACACCTTATTCCAAATCCACCGCTTTTGCCTAAAATAGGCTAAACAGTTTTATTTAATAACATACGTCATACTAATTTCTTTGGTTGTATGTGTCTGCAATTTTAAAACATATATACCGCAAGAATATACGAAAAAACTAGTATGTAATATCAAACTTCAGGCTATAAGACTATGACGGTTGAAACAGCTTCATGGCAAAGCACTGACGTAGTCTTCACGGATCTCAGTACCTTAGATTTTTTCTTCTGGGACCATCTGAAATCGGTCGTAGGAGGATCGGACGGCACTGATCGTCGTTGCTTCAGCTGATATCGCCAGCACACAGGGCGGGTTTGAATGCGTCCGGAATCCTTCGTCCGTCGATATCGGCTATGCGGCCGCAACAAATAATTTCTATAAATATGTCTAGTCATCTTCTCCATTTTACATTAAACTGTTATGAATTGTAATCCTGCTTTTACATCAAATAAATATTTTTCTACTTATTATTGGTCCCTTTTGTTCCGTTCGGCATCAAACCCTTCATAAATATTTGTACGATTTTCTCGTACTATACTTTGTTTGTGACCCCTTCTTCTATTGCAGTTTTTCTTTTTCTAGATGACTACTATCACTCTTCTCAATTTCTTGGTCGAATTCGGAAACGCCCTGTATTTGACATATGGGGTATATCATTCAGAAAAACTTTCTGAATGAAATAAATTTCTAAATGCTACTATATGTTTAAAATTAATCAGAACATGCAAATGACTGATAATGATTTTCTCTTAAATTATATAGTTTTTAGGCAAAATTCTGTACTGAAATTAATACAATGTTTATTACATAGATTTGGAGATCCTATATATTAAATTTCCAGACAAAATGAAATAAACTGCATTTCACTAACTGAGCATGTTCTAGAAATAAAGGAATAAAAATTATTCTTTTTTAAACATTTTTTCCGAAGAAAAGGAAAAGGTATATGAAAGATAATCCATACATTTTCTTGATAATATTATAAAATTACTCGAAATGCTAAAAATTATATTAGAAATTGAAATTTCTTGTAGATATTCGCATTATACTCATTTAATTTTATGTGCTACCTTTCTTTCCAAAAATTGTTCTGTTAATATTCACATGAAAAAGAAATATATATCATAACATAACGTCCAGAATTTCATGACAATGTAACGAATTTTAATGTATGGCTAATTTCCTCAGCGATGGTATCATGGGTAAAACAATTTTATGACCCCATACATGTCCTAGTAGAGCGCTTATATTTCAATACCCTCAAAAGCCATAATTTTCGTTTGTGGTTTTTTGATAATTGAATTTAATTTTGAAAATTGAAATTTTTGTTTAGCCACAGTACGGTCTCAAAGTTTGGTCAAATTGCACAATAATTTGATGACGTCACAAGTGCGCGCGCACGAGTTAGGTTTAACAACGTTCAGTTCTATGTATAGCTCGACAGTGAGCAGTTGAAGGAGTAATGTACTAATTATTTTTTGGTGTAAAAATAAATCTTTACCAATGTATCTAAATAGAATTTATTTTATTTTGAAATATTTATAGATATTAGAACTGAAGACTTTCTTTGCCATAATAATTTGCATTTTGGAATTGGTTCAAAGCTCAAAAAATACAACTGATGCAGATTCCGATGACGAAAATGAAATGAATAATTTAGCTCTTCTTCGAGCATCATCAGAAATGAGGAGCATTATGAAAAGTAGGCGCAGTTATTTAGACGCGCATTCCAATGGTGAAAGGAATAACAGTTTCGCTGTTCAAAAAATTCGAAATTTTTTTATTAACTTCTTGCAGAGGATTTTTGTTTCATTGAATTTTATTAAATACATGCACACATGCATATCTATGTAACAAAAATCTACTCTAATAAATTTAATTTTGCTAAATATATATTTTCTGCAATATCCTTTTACACGAAAACGTATTTCAGCCCCTTCAGTTTCTTGTTAAACGATTTTGACTGTAATGAGAAATATCATTTTAATTCCCATGATACATGTTGCTTTATGCGCAATGTTTAAAGATATTGAAACTTAAATTTATTAAATTTACACGTATAATGAATTTCAAAGTTCTCTACTTCAGATTTCTTCGAAGCACATCGTGATAAATTTAAGTCCTTGAACTTTTTAAGTATCGAAAACATTCATTCGTATCCAGCTGCAATAATGTGTTAAAAATCAGTGCTAAAGAAGTATAAAAGGACTTTTCCATTTACAACACGTAAGATAATTGTAGATAAATTTAACTAACACTTATATTTTGAGGTATTTCATTCTTGTTTGCTCATGTCACAACTTTCGAATGCATCAGAAAGTTATACAAATTTAATATCCGTGAGGCAGACGTTAAAAGAAGGAATTTAGTTCGGCTTCCCATACCTCAGTAAAATATTGATTCTGCTAAATCCATTTGAGGACTAAAATTAGATAACGCCTGTGCTACTGGTAAACTGCATAAGAGTTTAATTATATTAAGACTTATCAGATGTTTATCTTTGAATTAAACTTTGTGTTTATGATTCTTTTTTTTTTTTTTTTTTTTTTTTTTTTTTTTTTTTTGTAGTTACAAGAGAAAAACAAACTCCTCTTTGTTATCCTATTTGTATGCCCCCCACGGGATAGTGGTAAGTCACGATGACTGCCGTAGCGAAGGGCACGGGTACTAGTTCCGGTGAAGGCACAGATGTTTGAGTATTTACGTATTAACGCCACCGAAGCTGCAAATCTACGCCTAAGATTTTTTTGACAAATCATAAATTAAAACACTTTGTCCGATAAATCAAGTTGCTTTTCACAAAATTTAATCGACGTCAACTCCTGGCATCAGCAGTATATGAACAAAATGGATTCTGCTTCCTTGAAACCAGTTGTCATTTCTAAGTTCCACTTGCTGATCACACTGTCTTAAAGTACAACTTCAAAACGTACGTGAACCAAAATAAAGTTTCATATCATGCGAATTGGTACATTTTCGTTTTCGAGGTAAAACACTTCGCTTTTGAAAAAAATAAAATTGCATCCTCTTCTGTGTTTGGCAAATTCCAAAGACGCATTTTCCTAGCACTAAAAACTCGCGTCAAAAATCAGGAAACAACAAGGCAAAAAGGAATTCAAAAGAAAAGTGCGTTCGAAGAATAGGTTTGATCTTTTTTAGCGCATCAGCGCAACTTCTGCTGCGTTAGCGTTAATACGTAAGTACCGTTGTTTGTAAATGAGTAGTATCTCTGCACCATGGGCCACTCTATACATGCGGCCAGCCAAGTATTCTCTCGTCAGGTTGGAGGCAGGGAAAGAGGAATATGACATCATCGGTAGGTCAACTCGAGCATTTCTCCTTCAAAATTGGCGGCGGAACTAAACAAAGTCGAACTATTTTCTGTATGTTAACGCCCAAAGCGTCTATGCACATTGTAACTGTATTCCCTACCTGTAATGTACCTGTATGCCAAAAACTGTCGCAAACGTGACTCCTTGTCACAATGAATTTCGTGGGCTTCATGTGATTCAGACAAACAAAATTGGTTACAAAAGCAGCTATTTGGATCACAACAAAATCATTGTTTAACATTTGTATTAAATTTTCTGTTATAAATCAAAAGACTGGCTTAATAAACTTTTATTTTTATTTTCATCAAAGTTGTTCTCTGATTCCAGTTACATGGTAGTTAAGGGCAGAAATTCGTAAACAGGTTAAGGTAATTTCGAATGTTAACCTTTAGGTTCAGTCTTCACGCATAGTTTATTTTTGTAACAAGGTTTACACATTTCAAGCGAAAATAGTTTGCAGATTAGGTTCTCATGCTATTTGCGCTCTCTCAGATAAACAAAATGAATGGGATTTTCGAACTGATAATGCTGCATAGTAGAGTCCATGATCTATTAGACAAAAACAATGTTAAGAATTAATATTTCATAGTTCACGAAAAACACTAATTCTATAAACTAGTGGTCTGAACCTATAGGCCATCGAAGCAATTGTACGCAACCACCGAACACATTTTCCGTTCAGTCAATTAAGAATTATTATGATATTAATTATTATGAGAAGAATTTGTAACAATTTTAGGATATTAAGGTTTTGGTCCAATTTTAGGTTATTTTGATTATCATTAAAAAAGAACATGAGTAATTAAGACACAATAACACGCCGAATAAATACTAATTCAGAAGTCAAACAACAAAAATCAGCGTTATACCTACAAAATTTTCAGACTAGTTTCGATGGTTTTACCGAACCATCATCTTCAGCTGCAAAACCGCAAATGAACAAGATAGGAAATAATGATTAGATAAGATAAGAAAGCCTGGACAAGAATAAGCAAGTGGCGCCATCTGTTGGCGAAACCAGAACTAAAACATAATTTCTCTAAAAGCCGAAGGCAAATTTGGATTGGAATTAGGATCGTTAACTAGAACAGAAAGATTTTTATGAATGTGAAATGCCTCTAGAAAATCCAGTTCTCCAATGGAAGATGTTTTTTGAATAATTTTGGCAGCAGAAAAATTGAAAGTGTGATTTTCGGACCAACAATGTTGAGCAACAGAAGACTTCTGTGTTTCCTTTTTTCTAACATATGCCTCATGTTCTTTGACGCGAAATTTTAAGGCTCTCCTAGTTTGGCCAATGTAAATTAAACCACACTGGCAAGGAATCCTATAAATACCCCAGGAATTCATATCCGGAATGGGGTCCTTGAGTATAGAAGTTGGAATTTTATTGATGGGAGAATAAACAACCCGAAAGTTAAACTTCTGCAAAATATGTGCAACTTTATAGCTAATTGATGGAAAGAAGGGAATGACAACAGAATTTTTATAATCTCCTAAAATAAGAGTGTGGCTTTTAGTGTGTTGAGATGAGAATTTTTTAACTGCTTGATTAATAATGTTGGGTGAAAAGCCCCTGTCAATAGCTATTGCTTTTAAATAATTTAGTTCTTCATCAAGGGCTAGTTTGGAGGAGCAAACTTGAAGAGCACGGAAAACATAGGAATAAAATGAAGCTAACTTTTGTTTAGTCGGATGACATGATTTAAAGTGTGGTGGAAGGCAAACCGATGAAGGTTTACGGTAAACTGTAGTACTGAAGTTGGATGTGTTACGTGTGACCAGAATGTCGAGAAACGGAAGAGAATTGCAAGTCTCAAGTTCAAAAGTGAACTGAATAGCAGGATCAATAGAATTCATTGTTGAAAGAACTTTATTTAAATCATCTTTATTACCTTCAAACAGGGTAAAAGTATCGTCTACGTAGCGGAACCATGCCGGGAAGTTTAAAGTTTCAAACAATTTTGATTCATAATAATGCATGTAGATATCAGCCAGGATGGGACTGAGGGGGCTTCCCATGGCTAATTCCTCAGTTTGCTTGTAATATTTATTTTGGAAAACAAAATGTGTTTGTTTCAAACAGAGTTGAGTGAGAGAAATTAGCTCATCAATTTCGATGCAAGAGAAATGAAATTCGCGATGTCTGGTTTCTAGACATCTTAATGCACCCTACCCTGGGACACTGGTGAATAATGATTTTACATCAAAAGAAACCATGAGTAAATTACTAGGAGAAATGTTTTTAACCTTTTTTACAAACTCTATTGAATTTTTTATGGTGTAAATGTTATTGTCTAATAGAGTGGAAAATCTAGAAACTAAATATTTAGCTAAAGGATACGAGGCAGTACCTAAATTTGATACAATAGGGCGGAAAGGAATACCACTTTTATGAATTTTGGGAAGAGCATATAATCTGGCACAATTCGCAACAGATGGGATAAGCGAATGTTTTAAGTTGCTTGAAATGATTTGCGAAGATTTGATCGCAGTTTTTATTTTGGATAAGTCCGAAGGTGAAGGATCTTTAGGGATCGGATTATATGGTCCTTCGTTTAAGAGTTTAGTGACACCATCGATGTAAGTGTTCTTATCCATGACGACTATCTGGCCACCTTTGTCAGCCTTTGAAATTATAATATCCCGGTTAGAATGAATTTCGCGCATTGTAGCTCTTTCTCTCGCAGTTAGATTTGGTTTCAAAGGTTTATTATTGAATTTCACATTATGAGCGATAAGATGCCTAATCATTTCTTTCTGTGAATCTGAAACTTTACTGAACTTGAAAGCTTTTTCGATAGGAGCCAAAATCTTTGGAATCGAGAGTTTACAGGTTTGTGAGAAGTTAAAATTATATTTTAGAATTCTCTCTTGTTCTTCTGAAAGACTAATATTAGAAATATTAACTATTGGCTTGATGTTTACAATGGGAAGATTTTTTGAACTACTTGAACTGGAAGACCGTAAAAGAAGTTTTTCGAATTTAACTGCAAGGGTGTTTTTATGAAGGTTAACTGCATTCTCCGTTCTAGACCAAGACTTTTGTTCAAGGGCAGTGAATTTTGGATATGATTTAGCGAGTTCCAGATGAAGCTTATAGAGTTCATGTTCAATTTTGGACAATTGTTGACGTGTATCCTTTATCACGGACCGAAGTAAGGCAAGCTTGCAATTTAACAGAATTCTTGAAACGCGACTCGAAGGTTTTTGATTAGATTTGATTTGAATAAAATTAGGGATCAATTTTTTACATTTACATTTAAGTAAAAAGTCAAGATGATTCAGGAATTTTTGCCGTTTCAGGCGTAATTTAGTGAAACGATTAACGGATGAAGGCATGATAAACAATGCAGAAAATCAAACCAAATTAACTGAGCAATAATAAAGTACACACAAAACAGCAGAAAAATCCCTCACTGAAATGAATAGAAAACAAAACGTTTGTAAGCAAAATGCATGAAATCAGACAAGCAAAGCACAATATCCAAATGTACAAAACATAAACACTTGAAAATTGCAAAAATGTACTCACCGAAACTCCTACAATCACAAAATGGCGGCCACACCACGTGCAAAAAAGAAAGCAAAATGTAAGCCTGTTTGGGGCTTCTATAATTAAGACACAATAACACGCCGAATAAATACTAATTCAGAAGTCAAACAACAAAAATCAGCGTTATACCTACAAAATTTTCAGACTAGTTTCGATGGTTTTACCGAACCATCATCTTCAGCTGCAAAACCGCAAATGAACAAGATAGGAAATAATGATTAGATAAGATAAGAAAGCCTGGACAAGAATAAGCAAGTGGCGCCATATTGTGGTTTGCTTGTCTGATTTCATGCATTTTGCTTACAAACGTTTTGTTTTCTATTCATTTCAGTGAGGGATTTTTCTGCTGTTTTGTGTGTACTTTATTATTGCTCAGTTAATTTGGTTTGATTTTCTGCATTGTTTATCATGCCTTCATCCGTTAATCGTTTCACTAAATTACGCCTGAAACGGCAAAAATTCCTGAATCATCTTGACTTTTTACTTAAATGTAAATGTAAAAAATTGATCCCTAATTTTATTCAAATCAAATCTAATCAAAAACCTTCGAGTCGCGTTTCAAGAATTCTGTTAAATTGCAAGCTTGCCTTACTTCGGTCCGTGATAAGGGATACACGTCAACAATTGTCCAAAATTGAACATGAACTCTATAAGCTTCATCTGGAACTCGCTAAATCATATCCAAAATTCACTGCCCTTGAACAAAAGTCTTGGTCTAGAACGGAGAATGCAGTTAACCTTCATAAAAACACCCTTGCAGTTAAATTCGAAAAACTTCTTTTACGGTCTTCCAGTTCAAGTAGTTCAAAAAATCTTCCCATTGTAGACATCAAGCCAATAGTTAATATTTCTAATGTTAGTCTTTCAGAAGAACAAGAGAGAATTCTAAAATATAATTTTAACTTCTCACAAACCTGTAAACTCTCGATTCCAAAGATTTTGGCTCCTATCGAAAAAGCTTTCAAGTTCAGTAAAGTTTCAGATTCACAGAAAGAAATGATTAGGCAACTTATCGCACATAATGTGAAATTTAATAATAAACCTTTGAAACCAAATCTAACTGCGAGAGAAAGAGCTACAATGCGCGAAATTCATTCTAACCGAGATATTATAATTTCAAAGGCTGACAAAGGTGGCCAGATAGTCGTCATGGATAAGAACACTTACATCGATGGTGTCACTAAACTCTTAAACGAAGGACCATATAATCCGATCCCTAAAGATCCTTCACCTTCGGACTTATCCAAAATAAAAACTGCGATCAAATCTTCGCAAATCATTTCAAGCAACTTAAAACATTCGCTTATCCCATCTGTTGCGAATTGTGCCAGATTATATGCTCTTCTCAAAATTCATAAAAGTGGTATTCCTTTCCGCCCTATTGTATCAAATTTAGGTACTGCCTCGTATCCTTTAGCTAAATATTTATTTTCTAGATTTTCCACTCTCTTAGACAATAACATTTACACCATAAAAAATTCAATAGAGTTTGTAAAAAAGGTTAAAAACATTTCTCCTAGTAATTTACTCATGGTTTCTTTTGATGTAAAATCATTATTCACCAATGTCCCAGTGGAGGGTGCATTAAGATGTCTAGAAACCAGACTTCGCGAATTTCATTTCTCTTGCATCGAAATTGAGGAGCTAATTTCTCTCACTCAACTCTGTTTGAAACAAACACATTTTGTTTTCCAAAATAAATATTACAAGCAAACTGAGGGATTAGCCATGGGAAGCCCCCTCAGTCCCATCCTGGCTGATATCTACATGCATTATTATGAATCAAAATTGTTTGAAACTTTAAACTTCCCGGCATAGTTCCGCTACGTAGACGATACTTTTAGCCTGTTTGAAGGTAATAAAGATGATTTAAATAAAGTTCTTTCAACAATGAATTCTATTGATCCTGCTATTCAGTTCACTTTTGAACTTGAGACTTGCAATTCTCTTCCGTTTCTCGACATTCTGGTCACACGTAACACATCCAACTTCAGTACTACAGTTTACCGTAAACCTTCATCGGTTTGCCTTCCACCACACTTTAAATCATGTCATCCGACTAAACAAAAGTTAGCTTCATTTTATTCCTATGTTTTCCGTGCTCTTCAAGTTTGCTTCTCCAAACTAGCCCTTGATGAAGAACTAAATTATTTAAAAGCAATAGCTATTGACAGGGGCTTTTCACCCAACATTATTAATCAAGCAGTTAAAAAATTCTCATCTCAACACACTAAAAGCCACACTCTTATTTTAGGAGATTATAAAAATTCTGTTGTCATTCCCTTCTTTCCATCAATTAGCTATAAAGTTGCACATATTTTGCAGAAGTTTAACTTTCGGGTTGTTTATTCTCCCATCAATAAAATTTCAACTTCTATACTCAAGGACCCCATTCCGGATATGAATTCCTGGGGTATTTATAGGATTCCTTGCCAGTGTGGTTTAATTTACATTGGCCAAACTAGGAGAGCCTTAAAATTTCGCGTCAAAGAACATGAGGCATATGTTAGAAAAAAGGAAACACAGAAGTCTTCTGTTGCTTAACATTGTCGTCCGAAGATCACACTTTCAATTTTTCTGCTGCCAAAATTATTCAAAAAACATCTTCCATTGGAGAACTGGATTTTCTAGAGGCATTTCACATTCATAAAAATCTTTCTGTTCTAGTTAACGATCCTAATTCCAATCCAAATTTGCCTTCGGCTTTTAGAGAAATTATGTTTTAGTTCTGGTTTCGCCAACAGATGGCGCCACTTGCTTATTCTTGTCCAGGCTTTCTTATCTTATCTAATCATTATTTCCTATCTTGTTCATTTGCGGTTTTGCAGCTGAAGATGATGGTTCGGTAAAACCATCGAAACTAGTCTGAAAATTTTGTAGGTATAACGCTGATTTTTGTTGTTTGACTTCTGAATTAACATGAGTAATGCCTCTGAAGAGCTGCAAATTGTGATGACACAGAGATTTAAAGTTAGGTATTTGATTATTTATATGACTTAAATCGGCATTAAAATCGTTGTAGAACATTTTATTTTCATAATTACGTTTTCCTTTTACGACTGCTTGTATACCGATGGCCTGAAGAATCAGCGAACTTCCAGAATTAAATCAATGAACACATTAACTACGGACATGCTGATTAATACAAATTTAATTGAAGAAAACAATATCTAGTAGGAAATGCAGAACAACCTTTTACGCTCAGTTTTCCGTACCCAGTTGAGGCACTTAAATTATATAAGACTTGTTGATCCACGTAAATTATATCAGACTTGTATAGATCAATAATAAAAAGTTATTAAAATTGAAACTTGATCACGCAATAATTTTTAATACTGCGTTTGACTTTCTTATTTTTGTTCGTTATTGTTGATCAATATTAGGATTTATCTCTGATCAATTTTTAACAAAGTCCGCGATAACACTTTACAAACGTTTAAATAAATGTATGTAGCTTATACAGATTGAACTATTAAATAATTAAGAAAATCCGTTCCTTAAATTTCATTTCTTCATGAAATATATGTGACATGGAAAGAGGTTGCGATTCGATGATGCCATGGATTTTTTAACTTATAATTTGCAGTTTGAGATTATAATTATTATGAGAAAATCTATAAACAATTTCTTAGTTACTAGCTTTTTCGTATAATCTAGCGGTACATAAATATTATAACATTCATTTGCATCAAAATGCGAAAGTGGCAAAGTATGCTTTCTAATGCAACCGCGTTGCCTGTTATAGGCAGAGCGGTGGCTTGAAGATATATTAAATTTTTGGTTCGTCTGCTCGGTTATGTGCTAAAATTGTTGTTTCTGTTTGCTGTCGAAGTCAAAATGTTTTAAAAGCGTAATGCACAAGTTTCATTTACAGCGTGGTGAAGATTTTAATATTTTTTTAGAAAGAATTGATTTGTGGTTTTAAAAGCTGAATTATGTTTAAATGAGGAGCGATTGCCAAGAGCTCTACCAGAAAGTTTTATCAGTTAAAGGTTTATCAGTTTTGGTCCCGTGGCTCTCACCTCTCGAAGCCTTAGCCACTACAATCAATAGATCTCGTCCAATCACATTTATATCTCCCTTTATTCCGAAAATCAAATCAGTAGCAGATGTGCGTTCTGATTTACTCATACTTCTCAACACAAATAATCGAATTATTCTAGATGGAGTTTTTAATATTTGGAATTTGATTTTGGAATTTAATTTAATTTGCATTTGGAAATGCAATTCAATTAATAACTGTGGTATAATAACGTACGAACATGCCGAATGAACCAATATTTTAATTACAGCTGTGCATAAACGAACATATTATAGGGCTCGCAGATCCGCCTTTATTAATTTCTTTCTTTTCTAAAGTATTAACTCTCTGACTTATATTGAGATACTTTCTTAGGATCGTAATTCGGCAATGGTGGAAATCAGCATTAATAGCTTCAGTACACAACACAAAAGAGCCCTTTTTGCTAACTGCTCAGGATATGCCACAGCCCTAGCATATACCCAATACATTACCCCATATACATGCAAGAAATAAGTTAGATTTTTTGACTAAAGAATTTACGAATGAATTACACTACGCTTTCACCTAAAACAAGAAGGAAGTTGCAGAATAAAAGCGATATAAAATTCTTTCTTTAATAGAACGGGCTAAAAATATTATGCTAGAGAAACCCGGCAAAACTCATGTTGTCCTCAAGAGGAAAGAATCATGAATATATTCAATCATGAGGTCAGTATCCTTATCAATGAACAAGCACAACTGGACCTAATTAGGTACTTAGAACCAGTTTTGATAGATGATAGTTCTGTCTGGAATGCTTTTTCCAGACAATGCTGTTTTTCCAGACAATGCTGGAATGCTGTTTCCAGTATAAAAGCGCAATACAAAATGTTCCACCTCTTAATGGCCCTAACGGGACGGCATTCACCGAAATTGAGGAGAAAGTGTCTCTAGCAGATCACAAAGCATCTCAATTTTGGACTCACAACATATCACAACCTCAAACAGAATGCATTGTGTAATTAATTACTCAATACTCTATTCTTTTCAAAAACACACACAAACAATTTCCCTGTTGCCATGCCCTCGGATGTAAATAGATATATCGAAAATAGAAAAAATCCCAAATGTCCTGGACGGGCTTGCTCCAAGGTCGTTCTCGCGGTTTTCCCGATGTGCAATGAAACATGAAAGCCAGTTCCCCTTAGAAAGCCCTCCAAGAATCTATTCCCTTAGACGGATAACCGCAGGGTTGTTTCCCATAACACACCGAAACATCTTTGGAATATATAAGTATTTATTAGTCATATTTATATCTCCGTACCTATAATTAAATACTAAATATGTACGCTATGAGGGCTTGGTAATTCGTGTGTCATATAGTATGCGTATTCGAGCGATGTTTTCAGATCATTGCTACAACTATCGAACATTTATAATTTCTTAGCTTAGGAGATATCATTTTAAAAGAAGATACTTTCGAAGGCGGTGTTTGCACAATTTCAGCAGATAGAAAGTACTGTAGCAGGCTGAAATCCTGTATAGGAATTTGTGAAGCTGTATAGGGTTCAGTAATTCTTTAATGTTCAATTTTAATATTTTAAATAATTGCAACCCGATGTGTGTAATTGAAGCATTAATATATGAATAATTAGTTAAGCCGAATGCCGTAATTCTAGACGTTATTATCGAATTCCTAATTTCAAAATTCTTTTTTCTTTCCTAACCTTTTTCTTACCTTTGCTAGTTAAGATTTTGTGAATTCTATCTTGCCTTAACCAGAAGCTTTAAAGCCGTTGGGCTACCTAAGCGTATTTTCTTAATCAAAAATAAATAAATAAAATAAAATAATATTTTTCTAGGTAAATGTTAACATCAAATTTCTTAATATTTAGTTCGAAATGCTTTATTAGTTGCACAAGGTTTTCCTTAACCTAATTTATAGTTGAAATGTTTTTTTAGATTTATAGAATAACACCATTTGTAATTTAAAAATTTATATTTTAAATAAATAAGTAAATGTATATATAAAGAAGGTGACCATGTATGTACACAGATGCCCATGCATTTTTACAGCTTCAAATTTTCTGAAACGCAAACCTATGTAGATATCTCAAAACTAATTTTGCAGTCGAATTTGGTGGCAAGGTTTTATTTAAAGGTTATCAGTCCGACCCAGTCGTTGACGTTACATTCGTTCATAGGCTTGTTATCCCGGTATTTTCTTGAATAGTCTCATTTCAAGTATTTGCTTCTGTCAAATGTTCCCTATTCACAGCTGCATCCAGAGTGAAGATAGCTTTTCTTATTTGTTTACTCACGATTGCAATGCATATTAACTAAATTTCACTGATAGTTTTATTTCAAATCAAAAATAATATAAATAACGCTTTAAAATCGTAGCATTTGATATAACGACAGGAGGAAATTGAAAAGTGTAATAGTACTACTTTGTTAATTTCTAAGATATTTTCTTCGCGGAAAAGAAATTACATCACTTTTATACAAAATTACTGCTATTTCTGCCATTTGAACTCTATTAAATTCTGCAATGAAGAAATGCACCGGGATCCTGAATTGGGAAACTGTAATCTCCAAGAAATTTAATAAAAGCTTCGTCTTTAAATTCACTGTTTAACTAGGATGTCAAAATTACGGACATGGGCCATATAAAACACATCTCTCGAGGAATCTTTCACAATGAATCCAGTTTCCCTCTTTTAGGTAATTTTATTCAGCGTTATGTTCATCCCATAATCTCAAAATGTACACAGTTTAAATTTTCTCCATCGATAAGCAAGGAAGAACAAGGACGGTGTCAAAATGGCGAAGTGAGACTGGAAAATTAAAGCAGCAATTATTGTTCCGGCGATTTCTAAATGGACTGTAACTCTCAATTAAACTAATTTACAAACTACTTTGTAACATATCTTTATCTTTATTATACTAATTTTTGAGAGACGCTCAGGCTCCCACAATCACTCTCTGCTTCGCCATTGAAGCCAACTCCAAAGTAATTCACATTCTTTTTGTAAACAGTAACGATGGCAGCGCCATCTGCCTTCAGAGGGACTTAACACTCCCCCGGATTGAAATTACAAAATTTCAAGAAATTATACAAACATTCTTAACAAAGTTAATATACTTATAAACAACATAATATATTATTACTATAACTACAGCTATTACAATACTATAACAATACAATACATATGCAAAAATATCATTTCAGTTTTCTATCGGAAGAACGGCGGTCTTTGTTATCGCTCTTTTTAATTCTCCTGATTTTGTTTTGATTTTAACCGTTCTTACTTTATTGTCAGATCCATGATAGACTTTAATAACCCGACCTAATATCCATTTGAAAATTAGCAGATAATCCTCCTTGACGAGTACCATAGTACCAACAGAAATATTGTCCTTCTCTATCATCCACTTGTTTCTCTGCTGCAGAGTTCCTAAACAGTCATTTGACCATTTCTTCCAAATAATTTGAACTACTTTGTTCTCTGCCACCGGCTTAACCGATTTTCAGTTACGTCTATTATCATTGGCTCCGGAATCGTCTGTATTGATCTCCCTATTAAAAAATGACCTGGGGTCAAAACGTCATAACAATCAAAATCATTAGAAATAGGTGTAAGAGGTCTCGAATTTAGTATTCCTTCTACCTGCTCGATTATGGTTTCAAACTCCTCATATGTAAAACGCAAATTTCCTATCGTTATCTTTAAATGATACTTTACGGACTTTACACCGGCTTCCCATAGCCCTCCGAAATGAGGGGACTTGGGAGGTATAAAGTTCCAGTCTATTCTTTCGGACGTGAAATATGAGGCCAAAGTTTTATCAGGAAAATTAATTACATTGTAAAATTTCTTCAACAGAGAATTTGCTCCTACAAAATTAGGGGCATTATCAGTGAATATATTCGCACATTTGCCACGTCTGGCCATGAAACGCTTAAGAGTGGCAATTAAAGCACTAGAAGTTAAATCTGACAAAGGCTCAAGATGAATAGCTCGTGTCACAAAACATATACATACACAAATGTAAATTTTATTTAGCACGCCCTTTCTCTGATGCTTGTAAGTCACATAAAAGGGACCGCATACATCCAAACCTGAAACACTCACTGAATGGGGGTGATCTTAAAAACACTAAATGGGTGTAATTAATACTCTCTCGTATGGCAAATTGCCCATAATCTGTGAAGACAAAATCGGTTTGCATTTAAAGCATGTCACACAAAGATGTACTGTTTTTCGCGCCAAATCTCTACCACCTAATGGCCAAAATTTTAAACGTACTGCATTCAATAATCCTTGGGGTCCAACATGCAATAATCTTCTGTGCACAATCGAAAAATAAATCTTACTTAGCTTAGAATTTTTTGGTAGGATTGCAGGATATTTCTGAGAAAATGGTAAAGAAGCTTTTTCAAGACGGCCACCAACGCGAATTATTCCTGTATGATCAACAAAGGGATGTAAATTTTTTAAGTTACCTGTTATGTCCTTTTTACAAAACAGAACCTTCTGCTCATGCTTAATAAGCATTTTCTCAGCTATTCTTACCTCCTCTAGTTGAAGAGGGCCTACCTTTATTGATTCACCTTTCCTGCAGTTACAAATAAACCTAAAAATATAAGAAAGAACATTAATTATTCTATAATAATTGTTACTAATATTCAAGAGTTCGTCTAAAACGTTAGAGTTCATGTCAATCAACATAGTTCTTTCAGAAATGTCATTAATGTCACTAGAACTTTTGCTTTCTTGCACAAAGGACTCCCTTTCATTTGGTGTTAGGTTCTCAACCTCTGGAACTATTGGTTGTAAGCACTCGTAGGGAAGATGCGGCTCTGTAAAAAATTCTGCACAAGTCCACCACTTAGAATTGTTCACTAGAGAAGAGGCACTAACTCCACGCGTTAGAAGATCGGCTGGATTGTCTTTGGTTGAACAATAAAACCATGAATCTGGATTAGTCAACTTCTGAATCTCGTCGACGCGATTTTGAACGAAAGACTTCCATCTTCTGCTTGATCCTTTGATCCAATACAGTGTAACTTTAGAATCACTCCAAAAAAAAGATATTAGATGAACCTTTACGATCTAAAACTTTTTTAACTTCCGTTCCCAATCTTGCACCAATCAGTGCACCCAGCAATTCAAGTCGAGGCAAGGAAACTTTTTTGACAGGTGAAACTCTGCTCTTGGAAGCCAGCAAATTCAAAGAAATTTTTTCTTGATTCTGTACCTTTACGTAAACGGCTGCACCATACAACTTTTGACTTGCGTCAGGAAAAACACGGATCTCTATATTTTCATCACATGAATCCAAAGCAAATCTTGAAACACTAATGTTACTAAGTTCTGAAAGCTCGCTACACCACTGAGACCACTCGTCGTTCAAATCAGAAGGAAGCTCTTCATCCCATGGTAATTTACGTAACCATAGCTTTTGTAGTAAAAGTTTTATTCTAACAGTGAATGGTGTGATGAGTCCAAGAGGATCATATACTTTTCCAGCTGTTTGGAGGATGAAGCGTTTGGTACTTTTCTTTCTCCTCGAAATTTTCGTCAAACAAGAAGTCTCTATACTCAAACTATCTTCCTGAATGTTCCATTGAATTCCTAATACCTTCAGTATCCTTTCATTTGAGCTTACGGGATGAATATCAAAATTTTCTTCTTCCCATTTTTTTAGCTAAATGATAATCATTCGTCACCCATTTGCGTAGATTCATCCCAGCTCCCCGCATAATTTCCTTTGCTTCCCTTGAAGTTTTTAAGGCTTCTGATACATCATCTGCTCCTGTAAAAAGATCATCAACATACATGCATGTATCAAGAATTTGAAAGGTATCGGGATACAAATTTCTGTACTTTTGGATATGCAGCTTTATAGTTGCAGCTAACAAAAAAGGACTGGAATTAACACCAAAGAGCACACGCTTAAATCTATACACTTCTAGCTGATCGTCGGTATTCTGCAAAGGTGTATCAATATTCTTAACAAATAAAAATCTAACTGCATCTCGATCTTTTTCAGCTAACACGATCTGTATAAATGCCTTTTCGATATCTCCTAAGATTGCAACTCTATTAAATCTAAAATATATCAGCAAGTGAAATATATTTTGATTCAGATTAATACCTGGCCACAAACAATCATTCAGGGACAGACTACCTATTTCATGTGAGCTCGCATCAAATACAATACGCATTTTTGCTGTAATGTTTTCTTCTCTATAAACTGCCTGATGCGGCATATAAAAAACTGGCTTGTTTACTGGTTTCGTAGAATCTAATACTCTTTCTATTATCCCTTGATTTAGGTACTCTTCTAAAGTTTCTCTATATTTCAGGTATAATGTATTATCATGCTGCATTTTTCTCATCAGGATTTTTATTCTTTTTTCTGCAACACCAAAATTGTCGCCTAAATGTTCCCAACGTTTCTTCCAAGGCAGACTAACAATATAACGACCATCTTTGAAACTAACAGTTTTGTTGAATATCTCTAATGCTTTATCTTCATCGTAAGAATTGGAATCATCTCTGATACCAATTGGTTCCAAATCAAAAATCTTCTTCATCTGTGCTTCGACATTGTCATAAATTAACCAACAATGCATTAATTGTTTCCCATGTGGTAAATCTTCAATGCTACCGCTTACCAAATACCCAAATGCTGAGTTTTGTAACACTAAATTTGTATTTGGTACATAAATTTGCCCGGATCTTATCAAATCGAAAAATATTTCAGATCCTAAAAGTAACTGAATTTTACTCGGTTTGTGAAAGTCTGGATCAGCTAACGTAACTCCTTGTGGAATCTCAATATTACAGACATCAATTTGTCTAGAAGGCATCAAATGAGTAATTTTCGGAATTACGAAAAAATCTAGTTTACGACTGTATGTGTTTCCTTTATTTAAAATAACCGCACTTATTTTCGACTTCACCGTTGTTGAAATCCCAGATAAACATCCTACTGATAGGTTTACATTTTCTCTCTGCAAATGAAGCTTCTCAGCTAATTCCGATGAACAAAGATGAATCATACTTCCACTGTCAAGCAAAGTTCTGACTGGAAATATTTCTCCTCCATTTCCCTTAATATAAACAATCGCTGTCGATAGTAGGACTCTATTAACTGCATTACAATTTTTATTTACATTAGCTGTCATAAAACACTCGTTATCCTTATTTATAAATGGCTTCGCTACTTCCGTAGACGAACTGGCGTCTCACTTTTGATCCGACAGAGAGGCGATTTCGCAACTCTCTCTATTTTGGGAAATCGAAACTTTTTCTCGCTCATAACACAGTAACGAATTGTGCTTTTTTCTGCATAGCCTACAAGAGTAATTTGAAGGGCAATTTCTCACTCCATGATTTCCAAAACAGCAGAAACATAAGTTGTGCTTTTTAACATACTCGACTCTATCCTTTAAGCTGAATTTTTGAAATTTAGGGCATTTAAATAATTTATGTTCCACATTACACAGTTTACAAATTAAAGCACGTTTTTCAGTCACACATGAAACCATTGAAGAAACCTTTGATTGACTTACTGAAGCTTTTGATTTAGACATTACTGGAATTCTAGAAGCGTTTAATGTCCTCGCGTGATCCTTTAGAAATTCTAATAACTCTGTAATTCAGAAGTCAAACAACAAAAATCAGCGTTATACCTACAACATTTTCACAGGACTAGTTTCGATGGTTTTTACCGAACCATCATCTTCAGCTGCAAAACCGCAAATGAACAAGATAGGAAATAATGATTAGATAAGATAAGAAAGCCTGGACAAGAATAAGCAAGTGGCGCCATCTGTTGGCGAAACCAGAACTAAAACATAATTTCTCTAAAAGCCGAAGGCAAATTTGGATTGGAATTAGGATCGTTAACTAGAACAGAAAGATTTTTATGAATGTGAAATGCCTCTAAAAAATCCAGTTCTCCAATGGAAGATGTTTTTTGAATAATTTTGGCAGCAGAAAAATTGAAAGTGTGATTTTCGGACCAACAATGTTGAGCAACAGAAGACTTCTGTGTTTCCTTTTTTCTAACATATGCCTCATGTTCTTTGACGCGAAATTTTAAGGCTCTCTTAGTTTGGCCAATGTAAATTAAACCACACTGGCACGGAATCCTATAAATACCCCAGGAATTCATATCCGGAATGGGGTCCTTGAGTATAGAAGTTGGAATTTTATTGATGGGAGAATAAACAACCCGAAAGTTAAATTTCTGCAAAATATGTGCAACTTTATAGCTAATTGATGGAAAGAAGGGAATGACAACAAAATTTTTATAATCTCCTAAAATAAGAGTGTGGCTTTTAGTGTGTTCAGATGAGAATTTATTAACTGCTTGATTAATAATGTTGGGTGAAAAGCCCCTGTCAATAGCTATTGCTTTTAAATAATTTAATAATTCTAACCCGGATATTATCATTTCAAAGGCCGACAAAGGCGGCCAGATAGTCGTCATGGATAAGAACACTTACATCGATGGTGTCACTAAACTCTTAAACGAAGGACCATATAATCCGATCCCTAAAGATCCTTCACCTTCGGACTTATCCAAAATAAAAACTGCGATCAAATCTTCGCAAATCATTTCAAGCAACTTAAAACATTCGCTTATCCCATCTGTTGCGAATTTTGCCAGATTATATGCTCTTCTCAAAATTCATAAAAGTGGTATTCCTTTCCGCCCTATTGTATCAAATTTAGGTACTGCCTCGTATCCTTTAGCTAAATATTTGGTTTCTAGATTTTCCACTCTATTAGACAATAACATTTACACCATAAAAAATTCAATAGAGTTTGTAAAAAAGGTTAAAAACATTTCTCCTAGTAATTTACTCATGGTTTCTTTTGATGTAAAATCATTATTCACCAATGTCCCAGTGGAGGGTGCATTAAGATGTCTAGAAACCAGACTTCGCGAATTTCATTTCTCTTGCATCGAAATTGAGGAGCTAATTTCTCTCCCTCAACTCTGTTTGAAACAAACACATTTTGTTTTCCAAAATAAATATTACAAACAAACTGAGGGATTAGCCATGGGAACCCCCCTCAGTCCCATCCTGGCTGATATCTACATGCATTATTATGAATCAAAATTGTTTGAAACTTTAAACTTCCCGGCATGGTTCCGCTACGTAGACGATACTTTTAGCCTGTTTGAAGGTAATAAAGATGATTTAAATAAAGTTCTTTCAACAATGAATTCTATTGATCCTGCTATTCAGTTCACTTTTGAACTTGAGACTTGCAATTCTCTTCCGTTTCTCGACATTCTGGTCACACGTAACACATCCAACTTCAGTACTACAGTTTACCGTAAACCTTCATCGGTTTGCCTTCCACCACACTTTAAATCATGTCATCCGACTAAACAAAAGTTAGCTTCATTTTATTCCTATGTTTTCCGTGCTCTTCAAGTTTGCTCCTCCAAACTAGCCCTTGATGAAGAACTAAATTATTTAAAAGCAATAGCTATTGACAGGGGCTTTTCACCCAACATTATTAATCAAGCAGTTAAAAAATTCTCATCTCAACACACTAAAAGCCACACTCTTATTTTAGGAGATTATAAAAATTCTGTTGTCATTCCCTTCTTTCCATCAATTAGCTATAAAGTTGCACATATTTTGCAGAAATTTAACTTTCGGGTTGTTTATTCTCCCATCAATAAAATTCCAACTTCTATACTCAAGGTCCCCATTCCGGATATGAATTCGTAAACACACGAAACGTTAATAAAAAAAAGACAAAATAAGTTTTTTAATTGCATCTTAGTAAGAAAAAATGAACATTGAGACGATGAACAGAGAAAAATGTATGCCAACACTTAACGTCACATCAGGAGTTCTAGGCGTATACTGCTATACTGCTTTTATAATTTTTGTAATTTTGTTGTTGAATTATGCGTGGCGTAAATGCGAAGAAAATTATGCTTAGCAATAAAGTTAAAAGAAACAGAAAATAGGTTAGTAGCAATGAATCTGACAGCAGAATGGTGGACTGCGAGCTGCGCGGATGCGTTGAATTGACTTATTCTATTTCCCGTCGATAGCTATATATCATAATAAAATAACACCACACACATTACAGTTTCAATAAATTTATTTTACATAGCGACTCTCTGGCGCTACGTTTCACCTTACAGCCTAACATATGAATCGCAACTTCCAATGTACCACAAAATCGAGTTTTTCACAGAAAACATTTCAGTGCCGATTCCGGCGGCGCATGCGCCATTAGCCAAGATTCCGCTCTGGCGCCAAACATTTCTCAGCTAATACAAAACATGCGTGAAAAAGCTCAATAAATATTTTGGGCTATCGTCAAATTCTGAAACCTTTCAGCCGTTTATTTTTATTTTTTCCATTTTCAAGTGCAGCATGTTTGCGTTTCAAAAAATTTGTGCTTAAGTATATTTAAATGCTCATTACGTAAAACAACTATAAAAAAATTTCGCTGATGCAGCGGACAGAAACAGAAAGCGTTTTTTGTTATTTGGGTTTTAACCCGAATCATGCTTTCTATAAAAACGTTTTGGTTTTATTTCCCAGTATTTGAGTTCAACAAAAATGTTTTATGTTTGAAACAGAAATTAAAAAAAAAAAAAAAAAAAAAAAAAAAAATTGCTTGCTAAATAAATTATGCGTGTATATACAGTTAACGCATCCCATGTACATACATAGATGGCTTTAGCGTAATTATATGTGAAATTGTATTTGTATTTTTCTGTAAAATATAACATGAAAGACTAAAGAAACGAAGCTTTGTCAAAACAGCGAAAATACAGGGTCAAGCCTATGTAACATGGAGAGAATGTGTATCTTGCTAACCTGGCGAGGTATCACCAAGCTGGACACGGTTTAGGCGACTTTTGCTCGGTCCACGTATGAATTGTCGTTGAATAAATGTAATTAATCCAGATATATAACTGTGATCGTACCCGGCACTAATATGCTCTCCAGCAATTTCTCGGTGGCCGTAGGAAAACTAAATAAGACAGCAGTTTAGGTTTGGCATAGTTCAGCGCGAGTTCGGAGCAATGATGTTAGCTTCGGATTTTAGATGCGCTTTGCACTGCGTTGTTTCTAACTAGGTTTTGTACACAGATGCTCAGAATGTCCGTATTCTTCACAGGGTATGATGTGTTTCTTTGGAGTCTATTTTTCGATTTTCAAGTTCACACTAAACATGTTGTTTAAATGATGAATTTCTTAACCTGCTGATTTTTTCCTTAGTTCAATAAGGGAAATAGGTAATTTTTCAAAGTTATTTTTCTACTTCGCCTGAATTGTTTAACTTTTAGTGCAGGATAGTTTCTTCTTTCTAAATCATTTTTTATGCTTTCCTCTGACATCGGTTTAGGAAGATTTTTTACAATAATCATAAGTGGTTTCTTACTCTCGAGCTGGAATGAATGATAGGGGATATTCTTGTCTTTAAGTATTTCAGTTGCATTTCATAGTCTTTAACGGTCTTCACGTTTACATACAGTGACTGGGTTTCCATTTCAGCTTCGAATTCATCCAAACAAACATTGCTTACAAGTTCACGCACTGCCATCCAATCTTTTTCTTTCTGAGATAAAACTCTTTCGGCGGGGGGCGATTTCCTCTTCTGTTGCTCCTTCTGCTTCTCGGTTCTGAATATTTTGTAAAGTTTAGAAACGATTTTCTTGCGGTTTTTCCATCGGTTTGGCGGGTGTTGGTGCTTTTGCTGCCTTCTTTGGTGGAATTCACGGTTCCGGTGGTTGAGTCATCTGCTCTCAGTAGGATTTTCGGGGGCTTTCATCACATATTTTGGTGATACTGGATCATTCTTCTTTATATTTTCAAGGAATGCATTCGTCTCTGCACTTTGATTGCCTGACAAGGCTTTCATAATTGCTTCTACTCCATATTCTTTAATAATCCGCTGTACATTCTTTGACTCGGTAGCATCCATTGTTTTGAGTCGTGTTACTTCTCTCGTCTACGCATCTGCTTTCGATTTAGAAGATTTCTTTTTCTTTGATAATCTTTCATCTTTCTGGAAGCTGTCTCGTCGAGGATTCGGCTGGGATTCTATCGATCTCGTAGATTGTTCGGAATCATATTCATCATCAAAGTCAGAGGATGTCCTGAAAAGCACATTTTCTCGTGCACCCGAAGGTAACACTGCCGGCTTCAAACTCTGAGAAATATTTCTTATTATTTGCCGATTACTTGTACTGCTATCGAAAACTAAACTCTCTGCTGATTGTCAGTTTCTAAGTATAAAGACGCAACACAAATATTCCACATCTTAATAGCACTAACGGGATCGCATACGAAGAAATTGAGAAAAATAAGTCTGTACCAGCTCATTGCGCATCTGAATTTTACACTCACAACATATCCCCCTCAAACAGAACACCCTCAAACACCCTCAAACAGAACAAGTTGTGTAATTACTCAATATACAATTCTTTTCAAGAACACATATGAACAACATCCCAGTTGTTAAGCCCTCGGATGTGATGATATATATCAAAATAATAAAAAATCGCAAAGGTACGAGATGGGTTGACTGTAAGTGAATTTCATGGCTTTTCCGATGTGGAACGTAACTAAGAGCCAGTTCGCTTTACAAAGGATCTCAAAATGTCATCTTTTCCCTTACAGAAATAACCACAACGTGTTTTGCATAATCGAACAAATCGAATCGCTCCACAACTGTGGCCTTTTTGTTCCAAATTTGTTCACGAAGACTTTTTAGTAATTCAATGTAGTTGTATTGATTAACAGTCTCACCACTGAGAACCCATTGAATCATGATGTCAATCATGATCTTCTTCCACAGAGTCCCTTACACCTGAAAACCACTTATGCCATTCACAGACAAAATTTCATTTCCATAAGCCTCGGTTAATAATTGAAATGTTTCCTCTGTGGCTGATTTGTGAAGTTTCACAAGAAACTTGATGTTAATTTGCTGTTCGGTGTTTATATTAGACATTTTTCCGGCGGAATGCAGTCACGTGTTCACTCAAAGACGAAGTACTCCACAATGGTGTCCTTTCGGTTAAGTCAAAAACTGGTTGCATGGATAGAAGGTGTGGTATGACGTCGCCAAAACAGTTGTTGCCAACTCCACTCTGTTTTCAAGCTACTTAGTTAGTCTCGTTTTCTTTTTTGTGTGTGTGTGCTACGAGGGCGTTGTATTTCGTGTGTAATATAGTATGTGTATTTGTGAGATGTTCCCGGATTATTGCTACAACCGACAAACATTACTAATGTCTTAACTTAGGAGATATCATTTTGATACTAAAAATTGAGCATCATTTTCTCTTAGCTCAGGAGATACTATTTTGAAAGTAGATACTTTTTGAAGAGAGTGTTTGTACTATTTAAGCAGATAGAAAGGGCAATAGCAGGATGAACACCTATATAGGATGTTATGGATCTGTATAGTATTCAGTAATACTTAACTATTCAATGTTAATATTTTAAATAATTATCACCTGATGTGTCTACTTGTAGCATTAAGATATGAATAATTAGTATGGCTTAACAAGAATGCCATTATTCTAAGCGTTATTAGCTTCTTAAATATTTAATTCTTCTCCTTTAAAATTTATATTGCGCTGAAGGTGTGTGTCATCACAACATAAAAAGAATTACTTTTCATGTAAAAGCGTAAAGCCAGAAGACAAACATCACAGAATTCCTGTCCCTTCATTGAAGCTTATGCTCCTCTCTGTCTGTTCTTTTCAAAACCTTGAAGAATTTTATCCTTAAATATTTTGTCAGTAATTGTTTTTCCTGAAAGTCGTTTTTCTTTAACATTTTCTTACTGTTGCCATTTATCATTTGCGAACTTTATCTTGCTGTAACCACACATGTGAAAGCTCTTGGATTCCAGATGCCGATTTTCTTAATTAAAAAGAAGTTAATTAAACCTTTTTTGTTTAATTATTTCCATCAAATTGCTTAACATATAGTTCAAAATGCTTTATAAGTTGCACGAGGTTTTCTGATCGCAATTTACAGTTAAATATTTTTTTTATTTCTAGAAGATTAAAATTTCTGTATTAAAATACATATTTTTAATCTATCTATCTATCTATCTATACATACATATATAAAGAAGGTGACACTCTTACATACAGAAGCACATGCATTTTTAGACTTTCGAATTTTCTGAAATGCAAAGATATGCAGATGCCTGAAAACTAAATTTTGCCGTTCGATTAGTTGCGAGTTTTTTTTTACGTCCTTGCAATCTCCATCTGAAGTTACATTCGTTCATAGTAGTATTATTCCTATATTTTCCGGAATAAGCTTATTTGGAAATATTTTATTTCTAAATATTTGCTTCTGTCAAGTTTTTCCTATTCACCACTGCATCCAGAGTGAAGCTTGTTATTTGTTTTACCCATGATCACAATGGATATTAACTGAATTCCACTGATAATTTTGACTGGATTGAGAAAGAATAAAAATAATGTTGAAAACCGTAGCATTGGATATAATGAAAGGAGGAACCTGAAAAATGTAACATTACGACTTTGTGACTTTACTGCAAGCAGTTCTCTTCCAGGAACAAAATTACATCAATTTTATACACAATTACCGCTCGCTGTGCCACTTGAAATTTTGTATACTAAATTCAGCTTTGCTCAATTCTGAAATGAGTAACTGCATCGAGATACTGAATTTTGAAATAATAAAGCTCGCTTGAAGAAATTTAATAGTAGTTTCATTCGTAAACTACTGATAAAGAGGAAGTCAACAATACCGACATACGCCATATGCAACATATCCATCTTTCACAATTAACCCAGTCTCCTACTTTTAGATAAATTTTTTTCAGCTTTATTTTAGATAATGGTTCACCCCATTATCTCAAATCTATACAGTGTAATTATTTTTCCATCAATGAACAAGGAAGAAAAGCTGTTAGTCTAAAAGGAGGCTTTAAAATTAATCAGCAGTTATAGCAGCTAGTGTCTTTTATTTTGCCATCGATAGGTCCTTTGGTTCCCTGGGTTAGGTGGTCATTAGCCAATTAGATCCCCGTCAGTGGAATCAATAAAAATTAGATCTAAGTGCAATGTTTTCCAGTTAAACAAAGACTTTGCGAAAAACTGCTAAAATGTTGACATTGTTATTTTTTCTTAGTTGAAGAAACCGTTCTCGTTTCGCATACGTTTCTGAAATATTTCTCTAGATCATGATTTTCCAGCATTCTTATGAATTCGTACACTTTGCGCTGAATGGAGTATAGTCGGCACTAAATTTTCCAATAAAAGCTCAGAAACATGTTGCTGCTAAACATATTGTTTATAAACATATTGTTTATAAACATATAGAAGAAAATCCCCGACCTCGCATCGTTCATTATTAAATCACCGCTTTGCCTCTAACACGCAATGCAGTTTCATTGAAAAACTGTTTCATCTATTTCGGGTTATGTTTTTGCCAAATGTAGCTAAATTTTTATACGACACAAATTGAGAGGAAAACTGGTTTGCAATAATTTGTTTTTCTACCAGTAATTTAATAGACTCCCCGTCCCAAATTAGTACCTACACTTAGGAAAACATTATGATGTCAGATGGAGGCAACTCGTACAAAATAACCCATCTCTCTAAGGAAAAACTTTGTAGTCAAACTTTTCTTCCCCGAAACTTGGCATGTAATCCCGAAACTATATTATCAGGGAGATTTTCCTTAAATATCAATTAAAATTGATTTATTTGCGATTAAAGTTATCTTAACTTGACATTTTCACTCTCAATTTTTACTTTCCACAACTGTAGCACTTATTTTAGAACACATTTTCGGCGCGAATTTACAACTATCGCACTCTGTTAAGACACGCCCCATTTAGTAAGAACTCTACCCAAGGACCTTATGAGAAATAGACTAATCCAAACAGGTTTTCTCCCTCGTCTGACGCGTTGTCGTCTGTCACCTTGATAACATTCGGAGGAGTAGGGACGACTTGCAGAAATTTAACATTGGTTGCCTATTGCAGCGTGTATAATTGTCAAGAAAAAGCTGGTTGTAGCGCCTCATTTCACAAATCAGAATTTCTACATATTTTTATTTTTGAAATTGAGATTGATTTTTAAAAATTTAATATATTTATCATGCATAATTAACGCTCCAAATAATTATAAAGCTATTGCGTGCTTTCAGGGCTGGATATTTTTTTAGCTTTTCCTATGCTGTAAGGAAATTTGTAACTACGTCTTTTAGAAAATAATATTTTAAATCTGAACTAATAGAAAATTTCAAATAACCAATTTTCTCCAGCAATTTTTATGCTTTTGATTGCTGTAAATAAGTAAAAAATACTAAAATATTTAAAAACGAATTTTTGAAAGTTTTGTTTAAAATTATAAATTGTGCTGTTTTTTTTAAATTATAGATGAGAATTATAACATAATTTCTATAAAGGAATTTTGTTTCAATTATATTTCATAATATATCTAATCATAAACACTTTTGACTCCTTAAACATTTTTATACACTTAATTCTAATATTAAAATTGTATTTAAACATAATAAAGAATTTTACTTGTATTTTATAATGATTATTTTTTTATTTATTTTTAGTTCTGCAAAGGTTTTCTTTTTTTTTTTTTCTTTCTTTCTTTTTCTTTTTTTTTTTTACTGTTAATTTTATTTATTAGCTCAAAGGTGCGGTAGCCTAGAAAGGCTGTTAGTTTCGAAGCGGCATTTTGCGCTGTTTTACTAAAAATGTCCATGTCTCATTGCAAATTGTTGTTACCAAATATTATCGCCCTTCATTATATGTAAAGAAATTAAATAAGGAAGAATTGCATGAATACATGTATGTTTCTCACACTGTGACAAAAAGGACAGTATCTAGAGACATCAAGTTTTGAATAATGTAATCCTCCACCCGAACGGACGGCCGAATTTCGAATTTATTTTAATCTATTTCATATTTTGTAAAACTTTTACGAATTTTTGATTAACAAACTCAAGGAGTTCAGAGCGAGCACTGTACGGAAAATAACAGTTTTATCTCCAGTGCGGAAATTCTAAAGTAATGCTGTTTTCAAATGCATGTGGTTTACGGGCAAAGAACATGATATTCAATAAATATAGATAACACACAAAACATTAAAAAAAAAAGTTCCTTTAGGGCGTAATGTAAAATCTGAGTGCTTCTAGATTTTATTTTATCTTTTTATTTTCCTTCATTACACTCAGAAAATTTTATGCTCCGAATTTTATAAATTACTGAAATAAGTATTTCACTTTAATGTTAATAAGTTAATGATGACATAATCAAATAAATGATTGTTTTGTAATGTTGTTATAGTTTGGAAAATCACTGCCTGAAAATGGTCATTAAATTACAAAAAAAAAAAAAAAAAAAAAAAAAAAAAAAAATAACAGATCTTGTTCAATTTTACCTTATTTATTTCAAAGGATCACGTACTATCAACCTTATTTAATTTTACATTATTTGTACGCAAAATTAAGTTCATAAATTTTGTGCTTAGAGTTTTTACCGTTTTACCAAAGTAAAGATGTTTGTACAAGAATTACGAGTGAAAAATTGCGCAAAATGCAGTAAAATGTGCTTTAATGAGATATATAAAATCCTATTTGGAAAAAATTGTGTCTTTCATAATCTCATCACTATACAACGTATCACATTTAATAATTAAAAACAGTTATGTGATACACACGCCATAGGTTTCAATGTTAAAGTAAACCAGATCGTCCCTACTGTTTTTCTCGGGCATGTCGGTGACGCGCGCCCCCCCACTGGGTTAGTCTATCTCTTATAAGGTCCATGCCCCCAAATAAGTGTAAACACAAAGGCGGTGCGTAGGCTATGGGGGTGGTGGAAAATCTTCTGACTTCCATATTTGAAATGGTTAAACTCCTTTATTAACAAAGTGAATGGTTGTATGTAATATATATAATCTATAAAAACCGGATTTGTAAATAGTGAAAGAATACGATTAGTCATTCAAACTGTGAATAGTTTTAAACGACTCTTAAACTTTTTCCCACTAAGTATAAAATTAATTTCGGAAATATGTGAGAAACGTTTTTGAATGAAAATAATTCTGGAAGGGACATTTGTCAGGTATATAGGAATATTTCCTAAATTGTAAGTCTGATATCCCAATTAATATTAGGTTGATAATCTCGAATAACTATTTCTGATTGTCACAGTGCAGTTAGGGAGGAGCCTTGCAAAACAATAGCATCTTTGAGAGATGATATTTTATGAGAGTTTGCAACCAATGGAGGATTAATAGTTTAATAATTTTTTTTTATCGTTTGGACTATGAAGTCGATATTTTAATTTTTTCCGTTTATAATTATGTTATTAACTACATCAGTTTGAATTCATTTTCATTTCTCATATTAAGCAGTGTCATGAATGAACGAACTTATTCACTATTCGACAATGCAAGCATTTAATTTTCTACGTTTTTTTAAAAACTTTTTTATAGGAAATTATGGTATTCATTAAACGTTTTTGGAAAACGTTTGTTAATATCTGTCTGGAATTTAGGAGAATGGTAAGCACTACTCTGACGCCTATAACATTAACGTTTATTTACATTGTTTCATATCGAATTTCACAAACAGATAATGAGTCCTTTTTCTTTTGGATTTCATGGTGACTTAATATTGCCACTCCAATTCAACTTAATTTTATCAAAAACCATATGATGACGCAATAAATCAACATGATCGAAACAAAACCACATAAGTAGTTTTCCTGTATATGAAATTATCAGTATTATAGATACTAATAAACCAAGTTTTATGCCGCTATTTACATCAACATCCACTACGTTTGATATTTTATTTCAAATTCTTAATCTTTAATAATTAAAATCTTGCCTTAGTATATATATATATATATATATACTGTTACGAATTTGCTATTTAAAAAGCTAATGTTAGTTCAATTATAAATTAAATGGTTTTATTTCTCGCGCAGTGCAGCGCGTGACGAATATTAAAAGAAAGCTAAGCCGGAAAATTGAAAATACAAGAGCGCGTGCATTAAATAAATAAATATCTCTTTTTGATTTCGAGAAAGTACTGGAAAATTCTAGCGCGTGATTTTAAAATCTTATAAAAGGAGGAAAACATCTCAGTTTGTAGTAGTTGCTTAGTTTGTTGTTATTTAGAAAACTACTGTTGTTGATTGTAGCGAATTCGCGGATTAGCGTTCTTTAGCTGTTTTGAATTACGTTCTATTGGACATTTGAGTAGTTAAAAGAAAACTACTGTGAGATATTGTAATACTGCGTGATAATTTGAGAAAATTTAAGCATTTTTGTTGTGATAATAATAAATTTTTTGTTCATTTTTCATCGGACTTGTGCATTCATTTCATAACGAACCCGTACGCACGCAACAATTTTTGGTGTCAGGAGTGGGATTTGAATGCCAATAACAAGAGCGATGGAAGAGCAGTTAAGGCAATTGATAACAGCCTTTGCCTCGTTTAAAGAAGAAATGAAAGAAGAGATGAAATCTAGCCAAGGAAAGATGGAAGGGGCCGTCAACTCCGTTAAGGAAGAAATAAAATTGGGCCAGGAATCTGTTAAGGACGAAATGAAAGCCGTTCAAGCTGGTCAAGAAAAGATTGAAGCAGGTCAAGAAGAAATGAAAAGAGAGATTACCTGCATAATAGAAAATAAATTTGAAGCTATGGAGGGCAGAATTGACGCAGTTGAAAATAAAGTTGGACATATTGAAGAAAAAGTTTCTTCCGTAAAAGATCATATTGAAGAAAGAGTTTCTTCGGTGAAAGAAGAAATAGAAGAAAGAGTTTCTTCTGTAAAAGAACATATAGAAGGGAGAGTTTCTGCTGTGGAGGAACGAATTGAAGGAAGAGTTTGTGCCGTCCAACACCAAATCGAACAACAAATTGATGAGAGAGTTTCTGCAGTTGCCAAAGAAATGGATACTTTAAAGAAATTCGTAGCGTCGGCAGGGAGCAGGAGTGATGATTTTAAATTCTTACCAATGCCTGCTCGTCCACCTCTGAAGCTATCCACATATGATGGGAAGACCTCCTGGCAGGTGTATAAGACACAATTTTCTATCGTTTCGGATGCGAATGGATGGGATTCCCAAACTAAGGCCTGTCATCTCGCCGCTTCTCTGAGAGCAGACGCAGCGGATATCCTGCAGACACTTCCAGAAAACCAAAGACTTGACTGCGAAGCTCTATCCGGCGCATTGGAGCTGCGCTTTGGCGAGAAATGTTTAAAGGACTTCAGCAGGCTTCAATTAAAATCCCGTCAACAGAAGCCCAACGAATCACTCCAGGAACTCGCCACGGATGTTGAAAGGCTGTCCCACCTCGCATTTACGGAGTGCCCGAGAGAAACGAGGGAAATTCTGTCGCTGCAATATTTCATCGATGGCATCCGGGACCCTGAAATACAGAAAGCTCTGCGAATGGCAGATGTAAAGGATGTAAAAAGCGCTGTGTTGTACGCCGTGAAATTGGAGGCAGCCCAGCAAGCAACTCTTAGGGATCGCTACCCAGTCAGAGCTGTGCGGGTCCACGACCCAGGGGACCAATTGATGGCTCGTTTAGATGATTTATCCAGACAAGTCGATGCTTTGATACGGAGTAGCAGTGAGAACAAAGTGGCTGTAAGATGTTGGAGATGTGGTTCTGAAGGTCACCTACGACGGCATTGCAGAACACCCCAGGGCAAGGATAATGAAACGGATGAGTTGACAAGACCAGTGAATGCTTTAAGACGGAATAGTGGTGAAACAAAACCGACCCTAAAGTGCTGGAATTACGGTGTTGAAGGCCACCTACGAAGGAACTGCAGAACTCCCCAGAGCACGGAAAATAAGGCATACGATTTAAACAGACAATTAAATGCCACGGGAAGGAAAAGAACAGACAAGAAACCAAAGTGCTGGAACTGTGGAGCTGAAGGCCACGTACGAAAGAATTGCAGAACACCCCAGGGTACGAAAATTGAGACAATTTCTGAGCAACGACGCAGGAAACAAATTAATGACCATATCAAGGAACGGAGGTTGCCAGATAATGAAAAACCCTGTTTTAAAGCGCTTAAGATCTCTATAGTGAGTGGCAACAATAACGGACTGTCCATCAATGGGAATATCGATGGAGTTCCTTGCAATATGATCATTGACACAGGAGCTAATGTTACCATCATTAGGAAAGATTTAGCTGAACAGTTTAAAGATAAACTTATTTGGACGCCATCCTGTGTTACCCTTCAGACTGCGTCTGGTGACAAGATCGACATAACTGGGAAGTTAAACGTAAACATCACGTTTGGAAGTGCCGCCTACCATCACACGGCATATGTGTCGGATATTACAGATCCATGCATACTCGGATTGGACTTTTTAAGGAAATACAATTTTTCCTTAGATTTCAAAAACAATAAGCTGCTTTCAGCATCTGATGGCATGACTATCCATCCTGAAAAGGGATCCTCGCCTGGAAATGTCGACGCCTTGTCCGAAAGATCGAGCTCGGGAAGCTGCCGAAATCATACCAGGGTCGAAAAGAAACTCAAGACTACCAGCTATTCTTCATCCCAGAAGCTCTTCGGTCGAGACCTTCGTCTGCCTTGTGACCGTCTGTTTAGTCGCCCTACGGATGCGCCTTCATCGCCTGAGGAACACATCCAAGATGCCCAGGCCCGGTTTGAGGGGATGCACCGTTCTGCACGAAAGCGAGTCTACTTGGCGACGGAGAAAATGAAGACCAGATGCCACGCAAGAGCTACTAGACATAGATCCAACAAAGGAGACAAGGTGTGGTTGTGGAACCTAATTCAACGAAAAGGACTGAGTCCTAAATTACAGTCACCTTCGGATGGTCCATATACAGTGCTGAACACGAATGACGTCGTGGTTCGGATCCGTGAGTCTTCGAACTCTTACGACAGGTTAGCTTATTACTATGGCCATAGTACATAATGTAAATAATTGTAAATAGTATAAGACCATGGTCCATTTTGTTTTTAAATGTGTATTTGATTTGTATTTGATAGCATTAGATTTGTTTTATTTATTGCATTTATTGTTCATGTTGTTTATTATTGTAATATAATGCTTATTAATGCATTTGTGCCACAGTTGTAAGTTTAGCTTCCTGTCCAGGGATTGTACTGCCCGGGACGTGCAGTCCTTGGGAAGGGGGCAGTGTTACGAATTTGGTATTTAAAAAGCTAATGTTAGTTCAATTATAAATTAAATGGTTTTATTTCTCGCGCAGTGCAGCGCGTGACGAATATTAAAAGAAAGCTAAGCCGGAAAATTGAAAATACAAGAGCGCGTGCATTAAATAAATAAATATCTCTTTTTGATTTCGAGAAAGTACTGGAAAATTCTAGCGCGTGATTTTAAAATCTTATAAAAGGAGGAAAACATCTCAGTTTGTAGTAGTTGCTTAGTTTGTTGTTGTTTAGAAAACTGCTCTTGTTGATTGTAGCGAATTCGCGGATTAGCGTTCTTTAGCTGTTTTGAATTACGTTCTATTGGACATTTGAGTAGTTAAAAGATAACTACTGTGAGATATTGTAATACTGCATGATAATTTGAGAAAATTTAAGCATTTTTGTTGTGATAATAATAAATTTTTTGTTCATTTTTCATCGGACTTGTGCATTCATTTCATAACGAACCCGTACGCACGCAACAATACTTATAGTTGTTTTGCTTATATTTCCGTAATTGCATATTTTAATTATTATTCTACTGCAACCTCACCTCAAACCAGAACGGTACTTTAAATAAAGTGTTCATTAACATCTGTAAGTTGATATCCAACAACGCAAAGTCGGAGACGGCAACACAGGGAATTTATGAAACCAGGAACCTATGGGAAGGCGCATTGGACTTTAATATTAAATAAACAAATTGTATACTCTTTTTGAAAAACAAATGTTGCCCGTGCATTACATACCAGTTTTTTCCTGAACTTAAGTGGTATAAAAATTTGGTTGCTTTTCTTTACAACAAATTTTAGATAGCTTTAGAAAATTGTTTCTAATGAAACTGCGTTGTCTTTTAAAGGCGAAGCCGTGGTATTGTAAGGTTTTGTATTATACCTAGGATATTTTTCTGAATATTTTAACGGAGAAAGTTTGTTCCAGGAGGACAGCACCCTATGCTCCAGTTTTTTTTATTCCGTTCACGGGGATCAAACAGGCTGATGAGCACCTAACCCAGTGAACCAGCTGCTCTGTCGATGGCGAAAAGGAAAACACTAACTGCTATAACTGCTGCTGAATTTTAAGTCTCATTCTGCCATTTCTACCTCATGCTTGTTCTTCCTTTCTTATTGATGCAGAAAAATTAAAATCTATAGACGTGAGATGATGGGATGAATATAAAGCGGAATAATATTACCTAAAATAGGAAGGCTGGATTAATTGCGAACGCTTTCTTGAGAGATGTGTTTTGTATAGCCTATGCCCGTATTATTGACATCCTCGTTAGCAGTGAATTTACAAATGAATCTTTTATTAAATATTTTGAAGATTTCTTTACTGTTTCCCAATTTAGAATCCCGGCAGAGTTATCCATTGCAGAATTTGACAGAGCTGATCTTATTGTATAAAATTTCAAGTGGCACAGCGAGCACTAATTGTGTATAAAATTGATGTAATTCATTAAATTGATTTTAATTATTATAAAGGAAAGATTTTAATTTGCAAAACGCGCATAAACAACTATATAAACAGATGCCGTGAAATTAAAGTGCACAATAACTCTATGTAATCAAATTCGACAGTATCGGGTTGCCACACATACCAAAAATGCAATCCTAATAATTATTATTCCTGAATTTTAAACTGGAAATCTAACGAACGGTAATGTAAAGCTTGTGTTTACCACACACACATGACGCACGAACATTCGGGATGCCAGAAAAAAGAATTGTTTGAAAATTTTAAAAAATGTAGATAAATCAAATTTTACTATTAGACAATAAATACATTTGAGAAGAATATAAAGAGCAGATACAACAACCTTTTTTAAAAAATTAGAAACAGAGCTAAATATTACTTCCTCGAACCTGAACTGATTGAAGAACTGTTTTGGGACTATCAGAGAAAGTGCAAAATTAGTTACACTAAAATAAAGTAGTAGATAGACACGAATCAATTAGAAAAGGAAAAGTATAAAGAATAAAATTATAGAGAAAAGATTTTAATTTGCAAAACGCTCATAAACAGCTATATAATTTGAGGTATCACGTGAAATCGTACAGGATAAATCTATGTATATTAATTCGACAATATCGGGTTTGGATTCTGGTCAGATTCAAATTTCAGTTTTAGTAAGGGAAAAATTTGACGGCGAAACACCCAAGTGACACAATTTTTGGGATCCGTTTAAAACTACTATTCACGATAACGAATTGTTAAATGATGCAGAATAGTTTAATTACTTAAAAACATATTTAACACGTGATGTGGAAACTTCCGTTGGAAGTCTATTATTGATTTAAAAAAATTATAAAAAAGCAGTTGAGTTATTAAAATTGCGGTTTCGGAGGAAATAATAACAGACTAATCCACGAAACACATTCTTAATAAATGTAAGATATTTGGCATTTAAACCATAATGTTCAGCACCATGTTTTTTTGAAGAAACACTAAGTATAGGATGATCACTTTCATTATGAGGAAGAATCTTCATGAATTCTCCATTCAATTCTCCACAAATTAACATCAGTACTCTCTGTCAGCTTTTACAAAACCTCCTCCATGTGATAGACTGCCAGTGTTAACTAAGGTGGAAGGAACAGACGGGGCAGGCTATTGTTCGCCTGCTGATGTACAACCTGAACCTCTGGGGTTGCATTATTATTATAAATATTTTCATTATTCAAAACATGATATTATTTACTACTTTCAATAGATTTAGGTATAGTATGAGTTTTAAGCTATGTATCAGTTTAATTTAGCACTATCAGAATCAATTTTCCCCGAGCTGGGTAAGGTTGACTCAGCCTTTCTTCCCAGGAGTGGGTCGATGAAATGAGTACCAAATTCGCTTGGAGACTAAACCACCGAAAGTCCTGCAAAAGCTGACCACTTGTCAGGGGCATAGATTAATTCCCGTTGTAAACCAGAATATGCAACCAAAATATCAAAGCGTAGCGTGTATCTTCACAAAACATATTTCTATTTGTATACTACATCTAATAACATATATAATTTAACATGAATAAATTGCTTTAATGTCTTTGGAGTTATTCCATAACTTAATTTCTTCAAGAAGAAAGAAGATGCAAAGCCTAATATACCGAAGATGAAACGTATTTTACTTGAATATTCCTGCAATTTTTCCGTAACTTAATTTTTACATGAAGAACAAAGATTTTAAGCTTAACTTACCAAAATGCATACCTAATAATTATGCTTGTATTTAAAAAAATATATATTTTAATAACGAGCAGAATCGTTACTTGCATCTGGATTTTAAACTCGAAATCTAGCGAATCTAACGAAATAGTTGCCACAAAATTATGATTCACGAACATCCGGGATTCCAGGAAAATAGAGTATACTAAAAAATAATTGCTTGAAAAGAAAAAAAAAAGAGATAAGTTAAATTTTCCTGTTAGATAATGAATACACTTGCGAAGAATATATAGAAGAGCACGGAGCTACGAGCAGCTACAAAAAATTTATTAACAGAACTAAATATTACACCCTCGAACTGATTGAAGAAGTGTTTTGAGGACTATAAGAGAAACCGAAAAATTAGTTACATTAATATAAAGAAGTGGAAGTCAGACGCGAATCAGTTAGGAAAGGAAAAGAATAAAGATTAAAATTATAGAGAAAAGATTTTAATTTGCAAAACGGTCTCACCTGAAATTCAAGTGCAGGATAATTCTATGTATATTAATTCGACAATATCGGGTTTGAATTCTGGTCAGAATCAAATTTCAGTTTTAGTAATGGAAACATTTGATGTCAAAATACCCAAATTACAAAATTTTTGAGATCCGTTAAAATTACTTTTCACGATATCGAATAGCTAAACGATGCAAAATAGTATAATAACCTAAAAACATATTTAACAGGTGATGCCGAAATTTTCGGATAAGTTCTATTATTGATTACAGAAGATTATAACAGGGCAACTGAGTTATTGAAAATCGGACTTTCGTAGATAATAATTACAGCCAGACACCTCTATATCTAAGATTACACAATCTCACACCACGCAAATACTCGAAAGACATCATGTCATTAACAAAATTTTAAGACCTCTTTATTATGATATATAAGCTTTGCCCAGTTTCGTATTGAGACAAATGCGTATGGATACATTCTTCTTCCCATTTTAATTAGGAAGTTATCAGCTGATATAGCCTTAGAATTTAACCGATTGCATGATCCCGACGAAAATTAAAGCAAAAGACTTGAAATATTTTAAAGAAAGAAACTGAATTTAGAAAATGTGTATTTCTTTTAACTGGATGGAGTTCGATAATTTTTATTAAAAAAATACAGATAAATATTTTCGCGCAATCAAACAAAATAAAGACAAGGTCGTATTACAAGAAAATAAAAAAAATCTAAAGAAAGTTGCAACGACTGCAAAATACGTTTACTTCCTTGTTTTTTATAATAAAACAACTACTTACCTGAAAATTCGCTAAGAAGCTACAATCTCGGCATGAATATGTTTTGCTTTTACTGAGATTTGTATAAGAAATGATACAAATGGAATTATAATTCAGCCGTATTACTGTTGGATGACTTCTAAAAATTTTTATTTTTAGTTCCCTAGGGCTTCACGAGATGAGGAAATATAATGGACTGGTTCTCTCAAGTATGAAACTTTACCTTTCAAGATTTGGATTTTCTCAACGCCTGTGATGTCTGTGCTGTTTCTTCTACTGCCGTGTTTGTCCTCTAGAATTACCACGTGCTGAACTTTTTAACGTCATGTGCCTTGATAGCTTTGTTTGTCACCGAACCAGAAATATCCCGCGATATCGCGGTAATATTTATTTAATTCGGTTCAGATCATAAAGTAACGGATCATTTCTCAGATGACTACAGCAAATCTAATATATCGCAAGAGAAGGAAATTCTTAAAAGAAATGGTAATTATTTTAAATGTTTCTTGTGTTATGAAAATTTCCCTATTATGTTGAATGCAATATATGCCATAAAAGACAACACAGAGGAGGAGCTACATGAAAATATTTCCAGCTGTAAATGATTCTTTATATGAACAAGTAGATCCCGTTAATAGCTCTGAAAAAGAATTTACGTCATTAATGCCGGAAAAAGAATTTACAAATTGTAAGTAAAGTGTTTTTCTAAAAATATTTCTGGCATTTGTTCTTAGCACAAGAATTAAAATGAAAGTACGTTTTTTACTTGACTCAGGAAGTCAAAGAATATTTGTTCGTAGAAATTTATCAAAGAAATTAAATTTGCCTATCTCAAAGAAAAGACAAATTACACACTTTTGGTAAGAATACTGCATTGAATAGTCTAAGATATAGGGTAAAATTGCAGTTATGTAACATCGAAAACCAAACTAAATGTTTGTCTACTCAAGCATTATAGATTTACCTGAAATTTGGGATGCTTTAATAAAAATTCCTAACAAACAACTGAATAAAAAAATCTAACATTTAAATATTAATTTATCTGACTGTGAAAATGATGAATATAATAATCGTAAAATTGGCATACTACTTGGAAGGGATTACTTTTGGGAAATAGTTTCCAGTGAAACTAAACGCTTAATTTTTCCATGAATGCTAATAGGTATACTGTTGGGATGACACTGACGTCTAGTCATACATTCATGTTTAAGCCTCAAACTATCATTGATTGGAGTTTTCAACGTTGCTCTTAAGAAAGGGTTTGACGAGGATAAACTATCGTCGTGACAGTTAAAAGCGTTTTGGGTATTAGTAGTCCTAGGTATGCATAATAACTCCTCCTTCCTCTGATGTCCACTTCTTATGAAGAAGCTCTTCGAAATTTCGAATCAAGTTTGACTTTTATAGAAGGCCGTTATGGAGCACAACTTCTTCGGAAACATGATTCTGGTAATTTTGAATACAATTACTATACAATAGAAATACAAAGAAATTAAGGATTGCTTCAATGCTTCTTTCGCATCCACCTGAAGCTGTGCCACTAAACGAATAGTTTCATCCGAGACCAAAACGTAAACACAGATAGCTTAAAATTTATACTAAATTTCGAATTAACAGAATGGCATTTATTTCTGATACTGAGAAGGCATCTCTTCAAATTAGTATAGTATAGACTGATCGTGGTATTGTACGTTTTCTGTAGGAAGACAATTTACCACATAATATATCGGATACTGAATCCAAAATCCTATGAATGACTGTGACAAAATCCTATGAGTCCTGTTTGGTATTACTTCCAGTATTTTTTCTTTTAGCTGCTGTAATTAAATTCCACTTCAAGCTATTAAGTATCCGGATACTTGGTTCATGTTAAACGAATCGATGCACTTCGACGATTCCTTATCAGGAACTCCGAATGAAGAAGAAGCTTTCGCAAGAACTAAATAAGCAAAGCACATAATCAAACGTGGAGGAAAGTTTCGAAAATGGAGATAATATTTCTGAAAACTTGTGGGCTTTTTCTGACTTTAGAACTAGTACATCCGGCAATACATTTATTTGATCAAATGTATTAGAATATTACTGCATAGTCAAAAGAACGTTTTGAAATTTGACGTCAGAAACTTATTAAACATTTATTAAATTATGATGATACTAAACGTACAATAATAAGAAAGATTTGAAGAATATTGGATCCAGTTCCTCTTACTGTCAGACTGACACTGAGTTTCCAAGAACTGGAACAAGGAATTCATTGGGTAAAGATTTACCTCAGAATCTAAAGGAAAACTGGAATAGATGCTATTCCAAATTACAACTCCTCAAAGAATTTTCATTTCAAAGAAATGCTTTCGATGAATGGGGGGATGATCGGAGATGCATTGCATTTACCAATATTTTGCAATGCCATGTCCGGGGCTAAGGTGAAATAGTGTATATCAGATTTCAACAAGGAAAGAACATCTGCACAAGCTTCGTGATGAACAAAATCAGAGTTTCTGCTCTGAAGAAACTCATTAATGCTACCGAAATTAGAATTTATGCGTGCGGAGATTGCGGCCAGTATTGATGATTACCTAAAAGACGTATTCAAAGTGAGCAATATTTTACTTTGATCCGACGCTTCCATTACATTGCAATGGATGAAAGGTACGACGAGTGATTCAAAACCAACGGATAACTGAAATAAATAACGCACCAGTCCTCAGAATTGAAATCGTTGTAAGAAAACGGAAAACACAGTAGAGACTCAGGAGAGAAAAAAAAATATTTCAAAATTAATGAAAGATGTTAAGGGTTTGCAAGGTACTATGGCCTCAAGGTAGTTTAAGTGTTGTCAATTCAGAAGACTTGAAAACAGAGAAGAAAACTACAGTGCAAATTTCATGTAATGCCACGTCAGTGGAAGAACCAAGACACGATATTGAAATATATACTAAATTCCCAAAACTTCATAGAATTGCAGCATGAATAAAACACTTTATACATACTGCAAGAGAAGTTGGTGACAAGAAAGGTCTCCTAGCAACTTTACAACTGTCAGTAGAGTAATTTATTGGTGAAACCTATGCAGCAAAACATTCTGAAGACGAAACAAATTAATTGTTTATTTATCAGGCAATAGCAAACGTATTAATCTTCATTGAGTTTAATCTAGAATTATATAAAAACGAGCATAGAACGAATTACATGAACACATACATAGGGGAAAGACTACATTTTTGAAAATGTGAAATAAAAGAAAAACACCTCTGCTTAATTCCTGGAAGAATCAATTTAGCGGATCTCTTAACGATAGACGAGCAGAATGAGATACTACATGCAGGAATAGCTGACGCAGTGGCTGAACCACGGAGCAGATTTTGGATTCTCAGAGGAAGGCAAAATGCTAAATTCTTAATATAGAATGCTTAATATGAAGGCTTAACAATGCGCAAATACTTAATAAGAAAACGATATAAGGTTCGTCCTGCAGTGCAAGTTAGAGCTGGGCTTCTAGTAGACTGTGTTCAATAATCTCGTTCATTAGATGAGACTGCCATTCATTTCGCTCAACACAGAAGGGATGATAATCGTTATAGCATTTAATTCGTAAAACTGTTCAGTAAATGGAAACCCTATAAAGAGATGGATGTTTGTGAACGATTTTAAGAAGTAGGATCTTCTATATTACAAACAGTTTATGTATCGCATACCACTTTTATTTTGGATTTTTTTCATTGTATATGTATGTGTGTACGTATAAAATAATATATATATATATATATAATATGTATGTGTGGGATGGCATCGTTCATTATAATCGGATGACGCGACAAGCTGTGAGAAAACATCTTTTACTTTTCCGATGATAGAAGTCAGACGATTCTGCCATTAAGACGATAATGCGACTGAAACATGTTTACGTGAAAAAGACGGTCGATTCTCTTCGTCTGTAAATATCATCTATGTAAATTCATCCTTCTACACATGTAATCATTTTGTAGTTTGTAGCAACTATTTGTTTTTATATTAAATATTCAAGTTATTTGTAAATTCGACCAGTTTATTAGCCCCTAGACAGCCACAAAAGAAGTAAGTTTACAGACATCATATTCCTAGATAGTAACTACCGATTCTACATATATCTGTGTGTATTAATACAAAGTGAAAACTGTTCCAAATCTAGTTCAAACTATGCACAGAAATCAAATTCATATTCAGCACGGAACGTACGATAAAATAAAATCTCATAATACAAGATAAAGTAAAATCGAGAAGCACAGGGACTAATTGCGTAAAAAGACGCAGGTTTCAAGCTGTATATTTTTTATGACATCAGTACCTGTGCTTTTCGAATTTACTCTATGTTGTGTTGTGTGATTTTATTTTATCTTACGTTCCGTGTTGATTCTGAATTGGATTTAATTGCAATACCATGTGTTAAAAGATATAAGGCATATATAGAAAATATACAAATAAAAAATATTACAATACGTATAAAATAGTTCATACACATACAGATAAATTGCAAAATAAAAGGCAGTTCCAAATCTAATTCAACTATGCCCTGACAGCTGCATCTTTTTATGTAAATTAGTCCCTTTGCTTCTCGGTTTCATTTTATCTTTAATGGCATATTCCGGGTTGATTATGAATTCGATTTAAATACTTCACCTTTATTTTGGAGTATATAGGCATATATAGAAAATATTGTTGCGTGCGTACGAGTTCGTAACAGATTGAATGCACAAGTCTGATAGATACTAGGTCAATAAAATTTATTCATATCAAATGAAATTCAATATCTATGGCCGAAATAATATTCATGGTAATCCAAAAATATCGCAGCACTTAAACACAGCAAAAAGATCACTTACAAAAATGCAAAAGAGCAAGGATCGCAACAGGCATAATTACCCAGGGGCAGTGGGGAGTTATATAGCTAAATGCAGCATGAATCTTTGAATCCGCACGTGAAAGCAATCTCGACACCAAGCGGATGCTCTGACTGTCTTAACGAGCAACAGAAAAAATCTTCGCGGATCGCCATTTGCCCACTAAATACTTTAACTTATGTAACTTTCCAATGGAGGTTTTAGAAAGCGGTCCTCAACTAAACATAATTCAGCTTTTGAAAGCATAAATCAATTGTTTTTTCAAAAATATTAAAATCTTCACCACGCTGCAAATCAAACATGTGATTTAAATTTTTTTTAGTTTTTGTGGTGAATATACTGAAGAAATAATTTAAGGACAGAACCTAGCACACAAATTAATACAAAAATAGGATTTATTCGAAAGCCACCGCTCTGTCTTAAAAAGACAAAGTAGTTTCATTTAATACATTGTATGCTATCCATTATGTACTTCAAGCATGTACGAAAAAACTGCTGAGTAAGAAATTTGTTATATTTTTTCTCATAACAATATTAATCTCAAATTTGAAATATTCTTTTAAAAATCCATAGCATCATCGTATCGAAACCTGTTTCAATTTCACATGTATTTCACGAAGAAATGTCAAATTTGAAGTACTAATTTTCCTAAATATTTAATACTCGAATCCATATAAGCTGCATGCATTTGTTTTAGCAAAGTGTTATGACAGATTTTCTTTAAAAGCTATAGGAGACAAATGATAATATTTCTCGACAGTAGTGCACGAGAATACCATGTATTTGTTAAGAAACAGAAACGAAGTATTTGTGAGATTTATTGAACATCCAAGTCTCAATTTTAATAGTTTTATATTATTTTTCTCTACCAGTCTTGTATAGTTTAAGTGTCTCAACTGGGTATTGAAAAGTGTGTGTGAAAACACTGATCTGCATTATGTTCCTACACATTTTTTCCTTAAATTTAGTGTTTTTTATATCAACATGTCTGTAGTCAATGTGTACGTTGTATTAATTCCGGAAGTTCCCTGATTCTTCAAACATGAGTATACAAGCAGCAGTGAAAGTAAACAATAATTATGAAAATAAAGTATTCTACAACGATTTTTAATGCCAAGTCATAAATAATCAAACGAATAATTTGAAATCTCTGAATAAGTTTAATATCACAGTTTTCAGATTTTCAGAAGCGTTACTCATGTTCGGTTTTAGTGAGAATCAAAATAATATAAAATTGGATTCAAAATTGTGAAAATCTTGAAATTACAAATCCTTAACATAACAATTAGTATCATAATAATGCTAATTAACTGACGAAAAATGCATTTGCTGGCTCTGTAAGATTGCTTGGAAGGCCTCTAGCTTCAGACCACTAGCTTATAAGATTACTGTTTTTGAGCAGAATGATACATTAATTTTTAACAGAGTTTTAGTGTAATAGATCATGGTATCGATCTATTAGACTTTGCTGTAATTTGAGCTCAAAGACCAAATTCATTTTGTTAATCCGTCACAGCTCAAACAGTTCGGTAACCTAATCTGCGAACTATGTTGGCTTGAGATGAGTAAACCCTCCTAGAAAGCCAGACTATTTGTGAAAACTGCATCCAACGTCTTACATTCAAAATTACTTTAACCTGGTGACGAATTTCTGACCTAATATTTGCTGCAAAATATATTCTTTATAAACATATAGAAGAAAATCCCCGACCTCTCATCGTTCATTATTAAATCACCGCTTTGCCTTTAACACGCAATGCAGTTTCATTGAAAAACTGTTTCATCTATTTCAGGTTATGTTTTTGCCAAATGTAGCTAAATTTTTATACAACACAAATTGAGAGGAAAACTGGTTTGCAATAATTTGTTTTTCTACCAGTAATTTAATAGACTCCCCGTCCCAAATTAGTACCTACACTTAGGAAAACATTATGATGTCAGATGGGGGCAACTCGTACAAAATAACCCATCTCTCCAAGGAAAAACTTTGTAGTCAAACTTTTCTTCCCCGAAACTTGGCATGTAATCCCGAAACTATATTATCAGGGAGATTTTCCTTAAATATCAATTAAAATTTATTTATTTGCAATTAAAGTTATCTTAACTTGACATTTTCGCTCTCAATTTTTACTTTCCACAACTGTAGCACTTATTTTAAAACACATTTTCGGCGCGAATTTACAACTATCGCATTCTGTTAAGACACGCCCCATTTAGTAAGAACTCTACCCAAGGACCTTATAAGATATGGACTAACCCAAACTAACCCAAACGTTGCCGGCTGTCACCTTGATCACATCCGGAGGAGTAGGGACGACTTTCAGAAATTTAACATTGGTTGGCTATTGCAGTGTGTATAATTATCAAGAAAAAGCTGTATGTAGCGCCTCATTTCACAAATTAGAATTTCTAGATATTTTTATTTTTGAAATTGAGATTGATTTTTAAAATTTTAGCATATTTATCAAGCATAATTAAAGTTCCAAATAATTATAAAGCTATTCCATGCTATCATGGCTCGATATTTTTTTAGCTTTTCCTATACTGTTAGGATATTTGCAACTACTTCTTTTAGAAAATAATATTTTAAATCTCAACTAATAGAAAATTTCGAACAAGCAATTTTCTCTTGCAACTTTGATGCTTTTTATGGGTGTAAATAAGTAAAAAGTACTAAAATATTTAAATACGAATTTTTGAAATTTTTGTTTAAAATTCTAAATTATGCTGCTTGTTTAAAATTACAGATGAGTATTATAGCACAATTTCTATAACGGAATTTTATTTCAACTATATTTCATAATACATCATAGTGATAAACACTTTTGACTCCTTAAAAATTTTTATACATTTTATTCTAATATTGAAATTATATTTAACCGTAATAATTAATTTTGCTTGTATTTTATACTGATTATTTTTTAAATTTATTTTTAGTTCCTAATAAGATATTTTTATTTACTGTTCATTTAATTTATGAGCCTAAAGGGGCTGTTAGTTTCAAAGCGGCATTTTGCGCTGTTTTATGAGTGATAAACACTTTTGACTCCTTAAAAATTTTTATACATTTTATTCTAATATTGAAATTATATTTAACCGTAATAATTAATTTTGCTTGTATTTTATACTGATTATTTTTTTAATTTATTTTTAGTTCCTAATAAGATTTTTTTATTTACTGTTCATTTAATTTATGAGCCTAAAGGGGCTGTTAGTTTCAAAGCGGCATTTTGCGCTGTTTTACTATAAATGTCCGTGTCTCCTTGCAAATTGTTGTTACCAAATAATATCGCCCTAAATTATATGTAAAGAAATTAAATAATGAAGAAATCTGCACGAATACATGTATGTTTCTTGCACTGTGACAAAAACGACAGTATCTAGAGCCATCAAATTTTGAATAATGTAATCCTCCAACCGAACATGGGCATCTGGACGGCCGAATTTCGAATTTCTTTTAATCTATTTCATATTTTGTAAAACTTTAACGAATTTTTTATTAACAAACTCAACGAGTTCAGAGCGAGCACTGTACAGAAAATAATAGTTTTATCTCCAGTGCGGAAATTCTAAAGATATGCTGTTTTCAAATGTATGTGGGTTACGGGCGAAGAACATGATAATCAATAAATATAGGTAACGCACAAAACTTTAAAAAAAGCTTCCTATAATATAAAAAATATCAGATCTTGTTTAATTTTACCTTATTTATTTCAAAGCATCACGTATTATCAATCTTATTTAATTTTACTTTATTTGTACGCAAAATTAAGTTCATAAATTTTGTGCTTAGATTTTTTACCGTTTTACTAAAGTAAAGATGTTTGTACAAGAATTACGCGTGAAAAAAATGCGCGAAATGCAGTAAAAAGTGCTTATGAGATAGATTAAATCCTATTTGGAAAAAACTGAGGCTTTCATAATCTCATCACTATACAACGTATCACATTTAATAATTAAAAAGAGTTATGTGATACAAACGCCATAGGTTTCAATGTTAAAGTAAACAAGATCGTCCCTACTCTTTCTTGCCGACATATCGGTGACGCGCGCCCACTGGGTTAGTCTATTTCTTAGGTCCATGGTATCAAAGCGTTGACTTCTCTGGCTAAATCATCTAAACGAGCCATCAATTGATCAACTGGCTCGTGGACTCGCACAGCTCTGACTGGGTAACGATCTCTACGAGTTGCTTGCTGGGCTGCTTCGAATTTCATGGCGTAGACTAAAGCGCTTTTCAAATCTTAAATAACCGCCATTCGCAGTGCCATTTTGTATTTCAGGGTCCCAGATGCCATCGATGAAAAAAATGCAGCGACAGGATTTCATTTGTTTGTGTCGGGCACTCCGAAAAGGCGAGATAGTACAGCCTTTCAACATCCGTGGCGAGCTCCTGAAGTGTTTCTGTGGGCCTCTGTTGTCTTTTAATTGAAGCCTGCTGTAGTCTTTTAAACACTTCTCCCCAAAGCGCAGCTCCAACGCGCCGGACAGAGCTTCGAAATCTAGCCTTTTTCTTTCAGGAAGAGTCTGAAGGATATCCGCCGCGTCTCCTCTCAAAGAAACGGCAAGATGACAGGCCTTAACTTTGGGATCCCATCCATTGGCTTTTGCCACTGTAGAAAACTGTGTCTTATATACTTGCCAGGAGGTCTTCCCATCATATGCAGAAAGCTTCAGAGAGGGACAAGCAGGCATAGATAGCAATTAAAAACATTCAGAATTGTTTCCTGCCGTCGCTATGCACTTCTTTAGGCTGTCAACTTCTTTGGCAACGGCATCAAAAACCCTGTCATCAATTTGTTGTTGGACGGCAGAAACCTTTTCAATTTCTACAACTCTGTTTTCAACCGTGTCAATTCTGTCTCCTATAGTTTCAAATTTGCTTTCTATTATGCATGTGCTTTCTCTCTTAATTTCCTATTCGCCCACTTTCATTTCTGCTTTAACAGCTTACATCTTTGCTTGAAAGGCTTCCTGTGTCGCTTTAATCTCTGCTTTAACAGATGTCACATCTGCTTTAACATAATCTTCCATGTCTTCTTTAAATGATGCTTGGCCAGCTTCCATCTTTTCCTGGCTAGATTTCATCTGTACTTTAAACGAGGCAAAGGGTGCTATCAATTGCCTCAACAGTTGCTCCGTCTCTCTTGTTATTGGCGTTCAAATCCCATTTCTGACACCAAACATTGTTGCGTGCGTACGGGTCCGTTATGAATTGAATGCACATGTCCGATGAAAAAAAAAGGAATAAGATTTATTATTATCACAAATAAATAAATCAAAACTCTTAAATTTCCTCAGATATTCGTGCAGCTTTACAATATCTCACAGTAGTTACCTTTCACATACTCGAACGTTCAACAGAACTTAATTCAAAACAGCTAGAGAAAGCTAACCTTCGAATTCGCTACAATCAACAAAAGCAGTTCTCTAAACAAACTCATAAAACAACAACCAACTAAATAACAACAACGAAGTGAGAAGTTTTCATGTCGCTTATATAAGCTTTTTAAATGCGTGAGAACTTTCTGGTATTTTCTCGAAATCAAAAAGAGATATTTATTTATTAAATGTTAAACGCACGTGCTCTTGCATTTTTAATTTTCTGGCTTAGCTTTCTTTTAATATTTGTCACGAGAAAACACTTCACGGAGAATAAAACAATTTAATTTATAATTCAACTAGCATAAGCTATTTAAATACCAAATCCGTAACAATACTTTTGTACTGTTTATTGATCCTGATTATGATGTCGTTTGAGCATTTTAAGAACTTTCAAGGTTCTACGTAATCAGTCAACAACATTTAACTGCGAAGCGCTTCCTTCTTAAATCTGTATCAAATTAGTTTATAAAATCCAGGGTTTGCACAACCTTAATCCACACCGATTTCTTAAGGACTCTTCCACAGTAATCGCACTATCTAATGAATTGTGAATTCAATGATCTTATCGCGCCCAGAAGCTGAATACTGGGTACCCCAAATCTATTTTACTTTCACTGCATTTTACGTTACCATATGTTCCTGTAGGCACTTTTTGATCATAACCTATACTGTTACGAACATTTTAAGAGGTTAGTTGCATAACCTGAACATTTGGGCATTAGGTGCACCTAATTCAAGTTTTTTGCATCGGTTTCTACCTGCGAGTGCGATGACGTCCCGCTCTGTAAGTGTATTCATTATTACCTGTATATACTGCTGTAAATATTTATATATTTTACACACGTTTTATTTAATTTGATAGACGATTTTGGTTTGGTTTGGTTTATTTAATTATGGCAAAGCACACTAGGCCTATCTGCCTAAGGGTGCCTTAGTGGAGGACTTTCTAAGGAAAACTGGCTCTTATATACGTTGCACATGGGGAAACCACGAAAACGCCCATGTAGCCAGTTCGTTCGTGGGATTCAAACCTTGGACTGAACTACCACTGTTCAACGACTTTGCCGCTCTGGCGCTGGTGGGCTAATTTGATAAATACAATTTATATCTGTCCTGGCCTGTAATGATCTGCGGTCCCCCTTCTACCCTTCACTGCTACTCTTCGGTGAGGCACGCTCACGAGCACATGACCGTCAAGTGGCCTTCGTGCCTAATTTTTAAGCTGCCGGGAAAAGTCCTACCAACTGTGCGATATCTCCTTTATAAAGTGAAACCTGGAAATGACCGTTACTGTGTATACGAGCCAGTTTCCCTTAGAAAAACCTCGATGAAGAAACCTATCCCTCCCCTTAGGCAGATAGAAAAAACTATCACTCCTCAGATAAAAAAGAAAAAAAAAAAAAAAAAAAAAACTATCCCTGTCTGAGGAAGGATGTTAGCCCTCGAGGCTTTGGGGTAATTACATAAACATGATCCTTGTGATATGCCAGTGGTAAGAGTCCTTACGAAATGGGGCGTGGCTTAACAGATTGCGAAAGCTGTAAATACGGGTCGAAAAATTTGTCCTAAAACACGTGCTACAGTTGTGGAAAGTAAAAATTGAGAATAAAAATGGCAAGTTGAGATAATTCCGGGATTACATGACAAGTTTCGAGGAAAAAGAGTTGGACGACGAATGTTTTTCTTAGAGAGATGGGTTATTTTGTAGGAGTTGCCTCCATGTGACATCATAATGTGTTTTTAAATGTAGCTACTAATTTGGAATGGCGAGACTATTAAATTACTGATTATAGAAAAAAATATTGCAAACCAGTTTTCTCCTCAATTTATGCGGTATAAAGTTTTAGCTACTTTTGCTAAAATAACCCAAAATAAAACGGGAAGTGTATTTTTTTTTATGAAACTGAGTTTCTTCGTGGAGGCAAAGCGGTGGTTTTGCAACGGCAGTTGCGACAGTTCGGAAATTTTTCTGATTTTACATGAATTGCGTATTTTTCAGCAAGATACTTCGGAACTTTTGTTGGAAACTAGTGTCGACAATTCTCCATGCAGTGTGAAGTGTTCGAATTCATAAGAATACTCGAAATCCCCGATTTAGAGAAATATTTCACAAACGTATGCGTAAAACAAAACGTTTTCTTCAACTAAGAAAAAATAGCAATGTCAGCATTTCAGCAGGTTTTCGCAAAGTCTTTTTTGCCTGGAAGACATTGCACTAAGATTTATTTTCTATTGATTCCATTGATGGGAATGTTATAGGCTAAAGAACACCCAACCCAGTGAACCAACAAACCTGTCTCTGGCGAAATGAAAGACACTAACTGCTATAACTGCTGATTAATTTTAAATTCTCCATTTCGACTAAGAGCTTTTTATTCCTTGTTTATTGATGCAAAAAAATACACTGTATAGATTTGAGATGATGGGATGAACATAAAGCTGAAACAAATTATCTAAAAGAGGGAGACTGGATTAATTGCGAAAGATTCCTTGGGACATGCGTTGTATATTGCGTATGTTGGTATTTTTGACTTCCTCGTTAACAGTAACTTATAAATGAAACTTCCATTAAATTTCTTCAAGAGTGCCTTATTGTCTCAAAATTCAGTATCTCTGTGCAGATACTCACTTCAGAATTGAACAAAGCTGATTTTATTATATAAAATTTCAAGTGGCAGATCGAGCAGTAATTGTGTATAAAATTGAAGTAATTTTGTTCCGGGCAGAAATTTGCTTACATTAAGAAAAGTAGCAGTATTACATTTTTAGGTTCCTCCTTTCGTTATATACAATGCTACAGTTTTAAAACATTATTTTTCGTCTTTCACTTTTCAGTTAAAATTATCAGTGAAATTCAGTTAATATCCATTGTGATCGTGGGCAAAGCAAACAAGGAAAGGTATCTTCACTCTGGATGCAGTGGTTAATGGGTAAAATTTGTCAGAAGCAAATATATAGAAATAAAATAGTTCGAAATAAGATTATTCTGGAAAATATAGGAATAATACTCCTATGAACGAATGTGACTTCAGATGGAGATTGCAAGAACGTAATAAAAACTCTCAACAAATTGAACAGCAAAATTTAGTTTTCGGGCATCTGTACTTCTTTGCATTTCAGAAAATTCGAAACTCTAAAAATGCATGTGCGTCTGTATGTAAGAGTATTACCTTGTTTATATATGTAATATACACATACATAGATAGACAGATAGATTTAAAATATATATTTTTAATACAGAAATTTTACTATCCTGGAAATTAAAAAAATATTTTAAATGTAAATTACGTTAAGAAAACATCGTGCAACTAAAAAGCATTTTGATCTATATGTTAAAGCAATTTGATGGAAATAATTAACCAGAAAAAAACTGCTTTTTAAGAGAAACTTCTTTTTAAGAGAAACTTTTTTTAAAGAGAAACTTTTTTTAAAGAGAAACTTTTTTTAAAGAGAAACTTCTTTTTAATTAAGAAAATCGGCATCTGGAACCCAACAGCTTTCGCATGTGTGGTTACAGCAAGAGAAAAATCGCAAATGATAAAAGAGACCAGTAAGAAAAATTTAAAGAAAAGCGATTTTTCGAAAAACAATAACTGACAAAATATATAAGGATAAAGGTCATAGAAGGATAAGATATAAGGATATAAGGATAAGATTTTGAAAAGAACAGACAGAGAGGAGTATACGTTTCAGGAGTTCTGTGATGTTTGTTTTCTGGATTTACGCTTTTACATGACTAGTATTCCTTTTTTTTATGATGTGATGACACATACCCTCAGTGCAATATAAGTTTTAAAAGAGAAGAATAAAATATTTAAGAAGCTAACATCGCTTGGAATTATGGCATTCCGGTTAAGCATACTAATTACTCATATTTTATTGCTATAAGTATACACATTGGGGAATAATTATTTAAAATAATAAAATTGAGCAGTTAAATATTACTGCATATTATGCAGATCCACAAATTCTTATATAGGTGTTCAGATTGCTATTGCCCTTACTATCTGCTTAAATAGTACAAACACTCCCTTGAAAAAGTATCTACTTTTAAAATAGATTTCCCAAGCTAAGATAAAATGATGCTCAACTTTTAGTATCAAAATGATATCTCCTAAGCTAAGAGATTAATAATGTTCGCCGATTGTAGCGATGATCCGGAAATATCACACAAATACACATATACACGATCACATCGATGACATACACATACACATCCACGCCCTCATAGCGTACATACTTAGTATTGAATTGTAGGTTAAGGAGAGATAAGTATGACTAATGAATACTCATATGGGGTGTGACACAAAAAAAAGCGAGACTAGCTGTGTTCCTTGAAAGCCAAATGGTGTTCTAATGTCGCCTAAAAGGTTGCAACTTTTAATTGCAATATCATGTTTCTAGACACGGTAGAAAGTTGGATAAATTACGCCCATTATGTGTTTGAAGACAATATGAAAGTACCACCCAGTGGCTTGGGTGGAGCTTTCGCAAAGAGCTAAATTGTACAAGCAAATAAACAGTATTGTGCATTATACACATTGATACAAAGTTTGCCTGAAAGGATTATGACTTTACAAAAATGCCATGAAATTTTTGAAGGCGAATGAAATTCCTTTTCACACTTATCTGGCGGAAAACGAAAAACCACTGAGAGTCACTTTGAAGAATCTCCCATATAATTTTGCATTTAGAACATTTGGGAGAATTATTCTTAAATTTAAGGAAAACTTAAATTTTGAGTTGTTTTATCTTTCTTTACTGATGTCACAATTTTCGCACACATCAGAAACTTGCACAATTTAATGTCTGTGTCACAGAGCTTAGATGTATGATTTTAATTCAGCTGATGTAATGTTCTTCATTATCTAACTAAAAGGTTGTTCCTGCTAAATCTATATGAGAACACTAAATTTAAATAGTGTTTGTGATACTGGTAAGCTACTTAACAGTTTACCTGGAGTGTAGACCTAAATTTAAGGGCCAAAATGAGAGGGTGATTGTGATATTGGTAAGATGCGTTAAAGTTTAATTGTAGTTTAGATTTACCAGATGTTGTACTTAAAGAAACTTTGTTTATAATTTTTTTAATTTAACTACAACCGAAAACGCTCATCTTGGTCATCCTATTTCTATGCCACCCAAAGGGGACGATGGTAAGAGACACTGACTGCAGTATCACTGGTATACGAATTCCAGTGAAGGCATATAGATATTTGTAAATGAGTAGTATGTTTGCAACATGAGAAAATCTATATATGCGACTAGCCGAAAATCCTCTCGAGAGGTTGGAGGTAGGGCAGTAGGGATGGGAGGCTTTCGGACACATTAATTTGGGGTGCTGTCCTTCAATGTAGCGGCGGAATTGAGGATAGTCAAACTGTTACATATATGCTCTCCAACGTACCTGTTTGCTAGGGACAGGGGCAAATTTGACTGCTTGACATAATGCATTTCGTTGGCTTGATCTGAAACACACAACAAAAATTAGTAACGAAATAAACTATTTTGATTGCAACAAACTATTGTTTCAGATTTGTATTAATATTCTGTTATAAACCACAAACATGGTTTAATGAACGTTTATTTGCATTTTTATCAAGCTTGTTTTCTTATTGCATTGCTACTAAGAGCAGAAATTCTTAAACAAGTTAAGGTAATTTACAATGTTAGCCGTTCGATTGAATGTTCACAGAGAGTTCAGGTTTGTAAGAAGGTTTAACCATCACTTGCAGATTAGGTTCCCGTGAAGTTTGCGCTTTGTCATATTAACAAAATGAATGTGTTTTCTGAGCGGATAATACAGCATTATAGAGTCCTTGATCCTTTTGACTGAAGCTGTGTTAAAAATTAATATTTCATAGGCGCACAAAAAAAAAAATAATTCTTTAAGCTAGTGGTGTAAACCTGGAGGCCGTCCAAGCAATCATATACACCCAGCGAATGCATTTTCCATTCTGTTAATTAGCATGATTATGTTACTAAGTATTATGGCAAGGATTTATAACAATTATAGGAATCAAACGTTTTTCAGTCTAATTTTATATTATTTTGATTATCATTAAAACCGAACATGAGTACCTCCTGTGGAAATCGACAAACTGTGATATTAAAGAAATTCAGAAATTTTAAGTTATGCATTTGGTTATTTATATGACCTGATATTTAAATCGTTGCAGAATATTTTATTTTCATAATTACGTTTTACGTTTGCAGCTGCTTGTATACTGATGTTTGAAGAATCAGGGAACTTCAGGTATTATGACAACGCACACATTGACTACAGACATGTTGGCTAAAAAATATTAAATTTAAGCAAAACATATCTACTAATAAAATGCAGATCAATGTTTTTACACTCAAGTGTCCATACCTAATTGAAACACATGCATTACATGAGACTTGTAGAGGATAATAATATAAAACTATTAAAATTGAGATTTGGGTATTTTATAAATTTCACTATGTCTATAAATCTCACTAATGTCTTCTGTTTCTAAACTAATGCATGGTATTCTCGTTTACTGCTGTCGATCAAATTTAAGGTTAATATCTGATAGCTTTTTAAAAACGTCTATGAATACGCTTTACTAAAATAAATATGTGCTGCGTATACAGATTGGACTATTAAGGACTTGGGACAATTACTTCTTCAAATTTCTTCATACGTGACATGGAAACAGGTTTCGATTCGATGATGCCATGGATTTTTAAAAGTACAATTACAATTTGAGATTATAATTATTATGAAAATATTCATAACCATTTTTACTCACGAGATTTTTCGTATAATCTTGCGGTATATAGAGATTTTAGAACTAAAAGACACATAAGTAAAACACTGCACCACGCACCAGCTGCTGAGGACAGTGGAGTTCATTCACGAAGGGTTTCGTAACAAAATGCTTACTGGCGCTTTATTTCTTGACATAGCCAAAGCATTTGATAGGACTTGGCATATAGGAATTATTATCAAGCTCATACGACTTGACGTTTCGGCCCATTTAATTTATATAATTAATTCGTACCTCACTAATAGATCTTTTTCTGTACGAGTTAATTCTTTCATTTCGGCACCCCGTCCTATACTAAGCGGCGTCCCCCAAGGGTCACTTTTAGGCCCAATTTTGTTCAACATTTTCATAAATGACATACCAAAATCACCTAGTATCACTCTTGCACTTTATGCAGATGATACGGCCATCCTAGCTCAACACACACGCCTTGAAAACTTGGTCCAAATCATTCAGAGATATCTCTCTAGCCTTGAGCACTGGCTCATCACTTGGAAAATAAAAATTAATGTTGCTAAATGTGCTGCTATGATATTCAAACGTAGCCCCCTCCCGTACCCTTCCATTAATATTAAATTCTTTGATGACTATGTTCCCTGGTCAAATTCTTACAAGTACCTAGGAGTTGTACTTGATTCAAAATTAACCTGGCGCCTTCACATTGAAAATGTTCTCAACAAAGCGAAAGGTGCTAGAGCCCAACTTTACCCATTTTTAGCTCGAAAGAGCAATCTGTCAATTAAAAACAAAATCCTTCTCTATACATCCATTATAAGACCTGTCTTTATGTATGCATGTACAATCTGGGGTACTGCTGCAAAAACTCATGTGAAAAAACTTCAATCTTTTCAAAGTAAAACCCTACGTATGGCCCTGAATGCAGCCTGGTACGTCCGTACAGATGTGATTCATTCGGACCTAAATATTAAACCTGTAGATTATCATATTAAAAAGCTTAGTCAAAATTTATTCCTCAAAATTGAACAGATTGATAACCGAGCACTTCAGCAGATTCCAGCATACGATCCTGCTATTCGCAGCTCACAGAAGAGACCGAGAGCCGTGATTGGCCGAGAGTTTGGCATCTATCCGCCATCTAAAAGGGCAAGACACGCCCTCTCAACTTCAGTTCCAGCCCCCGCGCCATGAAGGAAGGACGTCTCTTCAGCGAGCTGCCATATAATTGCTTATTTCATCCTCTGCTACTACTATCAAGATCTTCAAGCAAAGTTATCAATCTGTTTACTTAAGAATCACATCTCCCGCAGATTTCAAATCTGCCTATGAATATTTTCATCGCGATCTCAATAATTATTTGCACTCTCCAACACAAGCCACATGCCAATGAGCCTATTAATCGTAAAATCTTTCCTATCCACTTTTTGCTTTAGTGTTTGTACTGTGTATAAAAAATTATAAAAAACCAAAAAAAGTATAAAATATAAAATACAAAAAAATTTTAAAACCCTAAAAACTTATAAAAAGATTATGATACTTAAGTTTTTATTTCTCTTCTCTATCCCTAAACTTTCTTGAGCCTGTGGCTCCCTCTAGTGTGCATCAAGTAAATCACTTATGCAAAATTTTTCCTATTTCTGCTCGCTTTTAGTTAATTCTGATGTGGAGGTAGATGATTTTGAACCATAGGAACTCCGAAATTTTTAAATCATTGGCAGACACATAAGTTATAAAATAAGAAACTGAAGCAATTCTTAAATGAAACTGCGTTGCCTGTTATAGGCAGAGCGGTGGCTTTGGAATAAATTATATATATATATATATATTGTTTTGCTTGGTTCTGTGTTAAATTTTTTTTTTTCCACTTATCTGTTTAACTCAAATCGTTCTAAAAGCGTAATGCACATGTTTCATTTACAGCGTGCTGAAGATCTTAATATTTTTGAAAAAGAACTGATTTGTGCTTTTAAAATCTGAATAATGTTTAATTGAGGAGCGATTTCAAAGAATGCTCCCCCGGAAAGAATTATAAGTTAAAATATTTAGCGGGCAAATAGCGGCCCGCGAAGACTTTCCTGTGGCCCGCCTAAGAATGTCAGAATATTTTGCTATGATTCGAGATTTCCTTCAAGTGCGCGATCAAAGATACACATAGCATTTCGCTATATATTTCTTCAAAGTTAGATACTCCGCATAACACTGTAGAATAAAGTGATCTCTGGATGTTTGACGTGTGAATGTCTGTGCACTTTTTTTATTTATATGTGCCCTTTTTGCATTTTTGTGAGAGCTCGTTTGCTGCGTTTAAGTGCTACGAAGTTTTTGGATTACCCTTGAATATTATTTCGGCCAGAGATAGTGAATTTCCGCAGTTGGGAAATACTTCGAATAGAGATAGAGTATATGAAAATGGCGCTAAGCATACTTCTTAGACCGATCCCTCGTGCTCTTCGCATGAACATGATATGTTCCTTGATTTGGAATCTTCAACGAATTTTTATGTGTGTGAGATTTTCCAGATATTTAGGTATATTTGAATAATAAGATATACGATGACATTTATTTGGATAAATTACTCACTGCGGATTTTTTCAAAGTCCGATACTTTTCCCAAGTAGCACGGCAACAACGTAACGACGTTGCAAACTCGTCGCGGATGTCGTTGCAAAAACGTTGCAATATGTCGTCTAGTCGCCTAGATCTCCGCTAACATCCCCTGTTTTGCAAACGTTCCAAAGACGTCTTTATTATTTTGCAAATGAGGTTTTTATCGCATAGATGCCGTTATTGTGTCTTTCTTAGGTTATAATACGGTTGTGAAAGCATCCTACCACGACGTCTTAGCGACGCCTAAATGTTCGCAGTATTCGACCTTTTTGAAACAGTTGTGAAAACGTCGTTATTATGTCCATGTGTTACATATTGATTTACGTAGAAAAATAAGCTTAATAATTAACGTATTTTTCTTTTTCTTTTTTTTTTTTTTTAAATTTTGTATTTCTTGTATTTTTCTAAAGTTTAAATATATTATCATTTCCTGAAAACCAGAAGATTATACATGTTTTTATTTTTAGAATAATTATGCATAATTAATAATAGCCTTAATTATTTTCAGTACTTTAAACTATATTTTTAAATAAGTTAAATTCCAAGTTACGATTATTTAATATTTCATTATTTTTGTTCTTAATCCTTTAGTATGTAAGTGAGAGTAATTATGAATGCGGTTATTATAAATATATAACATTAGTAGCAGTAAGAACCTTCGGGTGAAGTAATTACACTAATTCCGAGCTAAATTCCTACTTTTCAGCTCTGCCGCACGGACATTGAATTTTTATAACTTTCTGATGAGAGTAAAATTGTGACATGAGTAAAGAAGGATGGAACACCTCAAAATATTAGTTAAATGCTTCAATAATTATCACAAATGTTCTAAATGGAAAATTCGTTTTAGCTCATAGATCTTTTGCACTTATTTTTGAACCGAATGAAAATGAGTGATAGTGTTCTGATATTTAAAAAGTTCAAAGATTTAAATTAATCACAATATGCTTCGAAGAAATTTGGAGTAGAAAACTTTGAAATATATGATACCCGTAAATTTAATTAATTTAACTTTTAAATTTGCAACTGTGTAGGGTTTATGTGTTGTTTTCAGGAGAATTTACAGTAAACCCTAAATGAAAGACTGCGTAGGGAATACTCGCTATTGAATGAAGTGAAATTTATTGTGGCAAGAAGCCAATTTTGCGGCTTAGTTAGTTGTGTGCGTTATATAATTACATTATATATAAAGTAAGCACATTATATACCACAATAAAATGCCTGTGTCAGTATATATAATGACTATTCAAGGCATTATATATAATGACATATTAAATCGAGTAAGAAAACAAAAACGTTGGCTCTTTCCTGAGCAATGCGAGCAAGCTGATAGTCTTTCCCATTCTGTAATAATGTTTTAATGTTACTTTTTAATTAACCAAGAAAGCTTATGTTAAATTTCAAAAAAAAAAAAAAAAAAATCCTAACGAAATAAGCATAAACGCCCTTTAAATAACAGGCGCACTTATAAAGAGCCGTAATTTCCAGTTTGTTTATTTCAATAAATCTCCAAAACGCAGAAGCACAAAACAGACACTAATGCCAGTATATGACGGTCAAATGTCGTTTGAATCAATCCATGTGAAAACAATTAACACTTAGCTCCATTTACTGGCTTTTAAAAATTCAAATAAATCGGTCCGTTTTAATGCAGCCTATACGCGACGCTAGGATCGTAGGAGCAGAATCGTTGCGTCTATACAGGATGCTGGGCTGGTAGGCGTGGAATCGTTGCGTCGCGTATACGCGACGCTGGTCCTGAATGGGTTAAAGTTATATACAAAAATAAACCCATCTATAAAAACTTCCAAAGTCAAATAAAGTAAAAGAAATTAATTAGACACCTTTTGAATATGTAGTTGAGAAAGAGCTCAAAATTTTCAAGTGAACTTTTATAATCAAATAAGCTAGAATGGCTCATCTGCGAATTTTGCATGAACAGAAACGTAGTGGTTTTCCAAGAAAAAGATGTTCAATGCTGATCTGGCTCTTCTTGATAATTGATGTATTAGATTTTGATTGCATTCCTTCACCAATTTGAATTTTTATGACAATTTCTATCAATAATTTTTCTCGTTTGAGATTTACTGGTTGTTTTTTACATATATATAGGCAATTTTGTATTTTACTGATATTCTCTTTCAATGCTTTTGAGTCTCTCTGGATATGGTTCTAAATTTCTTAGTTCTTGTATATAGAGAGATAGGTACTATTAATATATAACATAGATAGATAAATATTGCTGCGTGCGTACGGGTTCGTAATATATTGAATGAACACAGGTACGTTGATTGGTTGATGAAATATATTTCTATCAAAGAAAACACATTAGATATCCGTATCTTTCCATGGAATTATTCCTACAACTCTCGATCATATCACAGAGTTCAATCAATGCTCGTATATTTCTGAAGAGGAAGCTAAGCCGGAGATAGTGAAACGTTGCGCTAACAGCTAACAACAACTGAGAGCAGATGCTCTCACCAGCCTTATATAGTTCGCACCTGACCACCGAGATAACTGTAATTCCTTTTCCTTCTCGAAATTACTGGAAGGCAATATCCGAGTCGAATTACGGTTGGAGGAAATATGGTGATATATTCGTTTACAATACCTACTACGGTGATACAGGGACCGGACCAAAATGTCATTAAATGGTAACCAAGTTGGGCGAGTTTTGGCGATTTTTGGTCAAATTACTGAGATACCCATTTCTTCATTACTAAATGGGCTTGCCTTTAAGGCAGATCTTACTGCTTTAGGTACTTCATGTTACATTACACAAAAGAAATTTTACAATTTTGCATGTAACTTCATTAAAATCATCTGTCTATGTAAAACATTTATAACAATTTATGTTTATTGCTGCGAAATGGCTAGTTACAAAGCGAGTCTAGGGTTCCCAGAGAGTTGCAAGAAAGGACAGAGTTGCCGGATTTGGCGCGAAATTGCCCATTTGGCGCCAGACCTGGCAATATGCCAAAGATGGAAAGAGAAGCTTCTAGAGCGAATTCTTACTGGTCTTCCGGAGTATCCATTCGTGGTGGTCTTCTCGAAGGTAGGTCAAAACCTATAAATATCCTGCCTTTACGCGGAGTAGCAGTTTACCGTGGAGAGTATCTTGAGTGTGTTGAGTTCGGTAGTAGTGCTTAGAGTTCAGAGATTAGCTTGAGAGCGATCGGCTGAGTTCGGAGTTGTACTTTAGCGCTTTGCCATTAAGCTGTCTTCACTGTTGCAGCCTGATAGCCTTAAGTCTGTATTGCTGATTATTTCAGCGTGTTTATCGTAGTTTTTCGGAGGCTGGAAACGTGTCTTTCGAACTCTCCTGTATAATACTGACGATTTTTGGTTCTTCATCAAAACATGTCGTCAATCACTGCCAATCCAGGAACCCTTAGAACGCAAGAATAGGTAGCATAGATAACGTAGAATGTAGAATGATAAATGCATAATGAAAAGCAAGGAGTTTGATTGCGTAGAACGTTGATCTATAAGGAATAGCAAACTTGGCAGACGAGGTGATTTAAATATTCCTCTTTACTATAAAAACATGTTGCATCTGCAAACAACTTCACACATTACTAGGGTTTATTACAAATTTTTACATTTCGGTAGCTTCGCAATAAGAAGAGAGCAGCAGTCGAGCTAGGCTGAAGTGCAGAAACCACGTGCAGTTGTGTTCAGGATGAAATCTTACGTTAGAATGAGTTAGCTCTGGTTTTAATGCATTCGATTAGATAATGATTACTGCCATAAAGTTATTTCTGGCTGCTTGAGTGTTAGTTCCATTTACATCACCAGTGGTATGTTACAGTACTAAAGGTTTAGACCTAAAATAACACATTTAGAAAAACGGTATCATCTTTTTAGAGCAGAAAGAGGAAATACTGTCTTCAAATTAAACATAAATGGACTATTGCTAATTTAAATTATAATTAATATTTACATATATTTTTTATTATATATTTATACATAATTTTAATAAGGTGTATGTAATACTAAGCCTATTATTTTTTAAATGTCAGTGCTTTTAAGAGAATTAAGATGAAACTCTGGGTTAACCCCAAAGATTAGAGGGGCTTTAACTAATTCAACACTTGGTAACCCTTACACCACGCTTCTAAGTTCTTTGTACTTTCCTGGACGATTTTATTTAATTCAGTGGCTATTTGCATTTTCACGTTCTTGGGGCAGATTAATGAACTGAGCAGAAGATTACAGAACTGATTAGCACAGTGATCTGCAAGCGACTCAGCTTTCTCAGTCTCGAAGTAAGCAATGCCGCGTTGGCCAGTTAAGGGCAGAATGTTGTTGTGGCATCTCTGAAGTTTGGAAGTGGCCTCGCAACCAGCGTTATAGTTAGTTCCCTGAGTGAGAAGATAGGCAAGTGACTCATTCATTTTCAGCGCATTTGCTTGTAAGGAGCCTGACTTCGTGGTTAAGTTATTTAATCACTGTTTTGTCTTGTTGATCTCTAGCACGTTGTCATTGATTGTAAGCGAAATTACGCCTCTAATTGAGATTTTCGAGTTCTTTTCCGCAAATTTGTTTTTTAATTTCCGCCGATGTGCTATCTACCTTGATAGCATTTTTAAGTTGCAAGGTGAACTTCCTAACTCATCACCCGTATGTGGTGCTGGAATGAATAGAGGAATGATGTTTTAAAAAATTGACCGCATACGTCAATGAATATTTTGAACGATACTTTTATATATTAACGTGTAATCTTAAAATATGGGCAGACAATGACCAATGTTTAGAAGAAAAAAATAAATGTAAAAGCCAGCCGTATTTACACGTAAAACATGTAAGAACCTGCCAAAAAGTACTAGCGGTATTTTTTAACCACGATCACTGTCTTTTCCATGCCGCTGTGGAAGGTACGGCGGTTTCAGAGCCAAACATTAAAACAGTTTTCGAGTTTTAGTGAATATTCAGTTGTCGTGCAATTACCAAAACCGTTAGGTTTGTTAGGTAAAAATTTAAATTTTCTTTCTTTGCAGCCAAAGTGAAATGGGCCAAATGTTATGCACACAGATTTATTCTCTTATTAAGTTGCTTGCCATTGACATTAGCGGAATGATTGCTGAGGATATGTTTTGGATGCCAAGTTCTTGCTATTGCAAATCGAGCCCTTCAGATACGCCAAGGAAACATTTCATTGGAATGGACATCTAAGTGTAAACAAGCCAACCACTGTACTGTTTCGAAAACTTGCTTTACAATTTGTGTTTGCAGAAATTGTGTACTTCATATGGTATGGAGTGGTTTCTGAGAGCTCTCAGTAATGTATCTTTGCTAACATTTCTACATAGAATTTATTCTATTTTGACATATTTATAGATTTTTGAACTAATAAATGTCTTCGCCGCAAAAGTTCTCAGTTTGGTTACCAACTTTCTGTCTTTGTGTAGCAATTATTGCCTTAACGTCTTTATTTGGGAGCATATTTTATTTAGTTTTTTATTATTACCTCATATCTATTTTTCATTTCGTATACATGTAAATATGCTACTTCACAAAAATGTAAATATGTTAGTCAGGTTATAAAAAAGAATTATGCTTGAAAATTCGTTGCTATGTATTTTTATGCCGCGATGTTTTGATAAATTTTGGTTATAGTATTAGACGATCGCGTTTAGAATATACATGATTTGCTGAAAGAAAGAAATCAACTATAACTTAACGCACATTTTTCTTTTTGTCAGTTTTCTTTCCTGTATACCTTTTACTTTGAACATCGCTATAATCCCTACATATATCACACTCTACCTGGAACTGTATTACGGAACAGATAAGAGCAAAGAAACATTTATTTCCTCTCAACATTAGAGTAAATCTAAAGTACCAAAGTATAATATTTTGGTCAATTTACTGACTTGAGAAAATGTCAGCATAATCGACCTTGACTATAACGATCTCACCTTAGTCGAGCAGTCTCGCGACATATTTATATAAATATTCAAAAAGGATGCTTCAATGTCATAAATGCTACCTTCGAACCATATATACCAAAATCAGTCCAAAACTTTGACGAATAATTTCATATACTGATTATGATTTTAATATAATTACATCACTTTACCATCATGATTATAACGTAAATCCTACGATAATCGCAATCCTGCTTTATTTCGCCTACTCACCACAAAAAAACTTGAAAATATTTCCGCTTTGCGGTTTTCTGGCATGGAGATAGGAAAGCCGGTTTCCACAACCTTCATATTCGTCCTCGAATCTTGGGATTCTAGCTTCGGTGCTCGACAAGTGTTTAGTCTGTCTGTGCCATACAGGCAATTCTGGTGTTTGCTTTGATTTAGTTGATTATAACGAAGCACACTTGCGCTATATGCCTAGGATGAAGGATGCCTTCGTGGAGAATCTGGCTAATATACACGTTACACATAGGAAAAACTCCGAAACCTCCCATGCAGTCAACCTATTCGCCTAGAATCGAAACCAGTTTGAAACTACCAGTGCTCAGCGATTTTACCCCTCCGCCACTGTTGGGCGACAACTGCTGTCGAGCCGAAATTCTTCTAGAGAGCGTGATCTTAGGTCTTGGGAATGTGGGAGAAAGTTGTAGAGTGCGTGGATAAAAATCAACGCGCAAAAGTTGCAACTAGTCGTGCATCCTTGACACGGAGGAAGAAACAAACCTCCTTCGACAGTTTTTTTAAACGATCTGCGGGTGGAAATGAGCAGAGCATGACGAAAAAAGCGAAGACCAGTGACAAAAATTAAGCTCTTCCGTAGGCACTTCACTTTTTCTTTTAATTATGTTTTTATAGAATATGTATTTGTTATTTATAAATAAATGTTTCTTCTTGTTATTGATTCTTATTTAAAAACACTTAACAAACAACTGAGGTCTTGTTTTGGGATCTGGAACGGATTAATGGCATTTCCATTAATTTCAATGGGGAAATTGTTTGAGATACGAGCAATTTGACATACGAGCAAGGTTACGAAACGCATTAAACTCGTATGTCGAGGTACCACTGTACGTAATTATATAATCGTTAGCAAGCAGATAGTAATAAATAATTTTAAAAGTCTGATGCTATCAATATATAAATTATGTTGACTAGTATAATTAATTTAGAATTATGCGCCTACATATAATAAGATGATGTATGTTACTACAGATACGTATTAATATATACATACGTAAGTCTGTGCATATATATGAAATCATAATTCGACTTAAACCAGTTAACAGTTAGAATTACTGAACAACCATGAAAGATTCCTCAAGAATGAAATATGGTGTAACAATAAACACTTAGTTTAGAAATTCTATTCTATTTTATATTGTTGTAAAAGTCATTGTAAGAGTGAAAATTCTTCATTCTGCCTTAATGCGATTTTTTGCGTTTAATGCGTTGTTTGGAGATTTTATGATCCAGAATTATATTAATGTGATATATTAATACTGCATTTGTAGATAAACGTTTTTGAGAAACGAGTCAAAGCGATTGATTTTTTGTGAAAATTTGGATTTATCCTTATTTTATTGACGTGCACCAGCACTGAATTGAGAATGGCTTGTGCTATGCTTCGATGGATGAAAAAGCGTTTGTAAGTAATGAATATTATGAAAGTTTCAGCATTTCATATTTAAATGAGTAGTATTAAAAAGTATATATTTACTAATATCATATATTAATACTTTATGGTAAATTTTTCATTATAAATCTCATGATAGTTTCATTTATCATTCTATTGCATTTCTATAGCGGAACCTAAATTTTTTGGTTTACATATTGTAGATTGCATCAGTTTTGCCGCACAATTTATTCCTCGGTATGTTACTTGTAGTGTTATTAGAAATTCCATTATTTCTGTATTTTTTCTGCAATTGGTAGAATCTGATTAGGAAATTTATGTTTTTATTTCAAGATATATATGAAGTTGGTTATATCAAGTGTTAAATAAACGTTGTTATTCGGGCAATAGCGTTAGCTTTATCCAGATAGATAAATGCATTTCTTATTTCTTAAATACTCAAGACTTAAAGACACACTCGGATAGGACAGGACAGGACAGGAACAAGTACAGGGGGCACCACGCCATCGCCATTGACAAAAATGGTATAGCCCCCATGTACTACCTCTTTGGACACAGGGGACCTGATTACAGTAAACATAGGACATACCACTAACAACGTTTAGGACATAGCGCAACATACTGTTACAACATACTTCAACACATAGGACATAGCATTATCATACTATTACAGATTATTTACAATGCAAGAAGTTATGTTCATAGGACATAGCATTATCATACTATTACAGATTATTTACAATGCAAAACGTTATGTTCATACGACATAGCATTATCATACTATTACAGATTATTTACAATGCAAGAAGTTATGTTCATACGACATAGCATTATCATACTATTGCACACTCGGATAGTAGATTCACTCACTTTACGTTTTTTAAGGGTTATATATATATATACATTAAGGGCGTGTTCAAAACAACCATTGACAGGTAGTCTTGGCGTAATTCGGATTCATACCAAGATTATCCATTTCTCAAGGAATAATTATTGTTATTTTTGCTAAACCGTTTACGAAAATATAATTTTCCGAATGCTGAACTCTTATGCATGGAAAGGCAGATTTTAAGATATTTGTTTTGCAATTTGATGCAAAATTCGTATTTTTAAAACACTGATGTATATGTTGTTATTTTTATATTCTACCAGTATATAACATTATATAACATTCTTGTGTTATCACCATTTATAGATGTCGCTTGCTGTACAGCCTGCTGAATACATTTTACTTTCTAGCTATCTATAATTACATCGTGTTGTTTCGGTATGAACAGGGGCGAAGTATTCATCACTTAGATACATTTAAAGATAATTAATTAAATTTTTCTGATTTTTATATCTATAATATATAGGCAGGATTACTGATAAAAAATTTAAGAAAATAGTAAATGAAGAAGTAAATAGAAAAATTTCGTTCAGGTATTGTGAGATGCCATTATAAACTTCATATATTTTACTAGGGGGCTGTTGCCAAAGCAAAATCTTTACTATATATGTCTACGAGCTCTATGTATACAGTGTGTTGCTCAAAGTAAACTTCCTGCATTGTGAAGAGTACTACGTGCATGTCTTGATGCATTCATGCGAAGCTTGTTTTCTCGTACAAGCTCTGCCTCTTCGAACCGAAATTGTTCGTAATCTGCAGCGTCTTGAGTTGTTTATGCAGGTTCTTGAGCTGTTCTGGTATTTCCTGTCGAATCTTAGGTAACGCGGAGAGTCTTGTATCCTTCGTTTACTTGCAACGTATCTTCATCGCGCAACTTATCTTCATCGCGCATATTCTGTTGACGTTCCACTTACCTAATGGGCCTCCGTTTCGCTTCGGCCTCCCTTTCCGGAGCACGCAGTGTTTCTTGGTTTTCTGAATGTCTTTTGTGTGTTCTACTAGTTTCTGATACAGTTTGAGCACGCGAAGTTTCTTGAGTTGCTGCTTGTCTGCTGGAACTCCTATTCGTTTCTTCTTCACTTTCTTGAATGTATAAGCTTTCTTGTCACTATGCTTGCCTGCTGAGTTTCTAGTTGTATCTTCTTTCATTTTTGAAGTACGCAAGTTTTCTTGTACTTGCCTGCTGAGTCTCCTAGTGTTTTTTACTTCATTTTTCTGTAGCTCGCTGTAACATTTGTGCTGTCTTCTTGTGTTCAGGCATTTTAGTAAATTGAAAAAAAAATTATGTAACTGTAGTAAAGTAACATTGCATCTAAATTACATTAAATACCTACAGAAGTTTAAACTTCTACTCAGAAAGGAACTATACAATAAAAGAAATTAAATTTTTATAAATAAAATTAGAATAGCATAAACTGCATAGAAGCATTTCATTATGAAGAAAATGTGTTCATTCTTTCAAGCAACCAGCGATTCGTAAATAAATTTTTCTTGCCAACTCAGGAAACAAAGACCTTTGACACTTCAGGTAATACATTAGAGTTTATGATTTAAATTTATTTCAATATAACAAATTTTCAAAATCTCAATAAAGGAATTAACGTAGCGATAGCATATCGTGTCACGTATCTAAAGGTGAAACATAAAAGTTGCCAAAAGCAGCTATTCATTTAAAATACTGACATAAACGAAAGATTTTCGGCATAGAATGACGTTATATGGAATCACGTGCTTTCTTCAACTTCAGAATATAACCGTAAATAATAATAACAATAAGTTTCACGTTAGGCAATACTATTTATTTCATATTTTTTTTTAACTTAAAAATTTCTCTTAAACAAACTCTACGATTTGAAAGTGAGAAGGGCCAACATTTTTCCAAGTAAAACATTTTGATGTCCAGTGCGCTAGACATCGGCCACTTGGAAAAATAAATACGAAAAATTAGCGTTTTCCGAAATTTTATATAACATCTCGAGTGATAGTCGTAGGAAGATAACAATAGTCGAAAAGTTTTACCAAGAATTTTTGAAATCCGAGGGTACCTCCTTCCAATCTCAAATTCCCCGTTCCGGAGATATGATGATACGAAGAAAAAAACAAAGAGGCAAAAATCCACAGATATTTATATTGTTGATTCCTGTTTATAATATTCAGTTTCCTTTAAAAACATTAAGCTTCATTTAAATAAAAGGAAATTAAATTCAGACATTTTTCCTAGCTTTCAAGCTTTTATTGTATTTTTAAATATTCTTTTTGTCAGAGTTGCGCAAGTTTTCCTCGGCGTCATTAGGAGCCGTAGGTCGAAGACATTTAAGAATCATTGCTGTAAATAATGATCATATGATATATTGCAATACATGTTCGATTGTTTTGTTGAGAATTTGAATGCAATTCATTATACATCAGCTACTATGCCCCTTTATGTAACGACAAAGATTATTTTCAATGATTATCCGATGAGAATAATTCTTTACAATGATTATTCGATGACAATGATTATTTGCAACGAATATTAAAAGCTGATGACTATGATTACTTAAATAGAATATGCATGTCATTCGATGACAGCGATTATTTCCAAAGAATCTTCGATCATGTCACGATTGTATATCGCTATACCCTTGGAGTTGGGGCCAGTTGGGAATTGTACTACTGCCGTGTAATTAAGCGTTTTAAATGACGTCAAAAAGTCACTGATCCAGATATTTTACTACTAACTGCTGTGCATTGTGATCGAAACCGTTATTTAAATCTTCTGAATAAAATTTGGGATAATTCATTTTACATCAGAGAATAAAGCAATTTATAACACTAATTTCAACAAAACTACATGCATCGAATAACAAGAATTATATAAACGGAAGTATCAGTACAACAAATTGCTCTTTGCTGCTCCGCTTTTGTCCGACACTTGTTTTTCAGCTATCGTATCTACCCATTTGAAGATACCATGTGAAGAATACTTTTTTTAGTGTGTAAATTAATTACATGTATGTTATGTATATATATATGGAGATATTTTTTTGAATTAGAAAAGCACCAACTTCTTTTAACGAAACCAACCGAGACATTATCTCCAGTCCAATTTAATTTTTCAGCTAAATCATTTCTTAATTACAAAAGTTAATATTAATTTTCTTTGCAAAGGAGACTAGGTGTTGCTGGAAACAAATGAAATACCAAACAACATAAATTTATTGAAGTCAACAGCAGAAAACTGTTAAACAATTGATAGATCACTTCAATGAAATGTAATTGCATTTAAACGTATAAAATTGTTTTCAGCAGATGTTATAATCAGGAACATAGGAAGATCCGAAGAGATATTGTGCGTTTAAATACTTCTTTTGTTTTCGCTAATTTTTTATACTTTTCAGTTAACGTGTTAATCTGTGTTTTGAACGCATGGCCCGTTAAGTGAAGAAGTCTGTAGGAAGGCACTTTTTAATCCTGTGCGGAAATTGTCCAAATGAATGATCAGTCATCGACTCAGCATACGCAGCCATCAGGTTAAGATCCCAAACATTGATTAATTGCGCTCGACTGGAAATTTGATCAGCCTGATCAACGGAAGCCACCATTTAAAAACATTTCTTGTTCTTAACAATATGCTTATTCACTTTTGTAAGATGATTAGATACTTATAATCACAGTTCCTTCACTTTTAATAATATATTTCATAAATTGTTGAAGTGCAGACACACACTTTATATTGTAGAAAAACGTTTCTCTGGAATTTTTGATGCAAATACTGGTTATTTTTTTCTAAGAAGGGAAAGTAAGGGAGAGTGCCATTTATAAAGCTTAGGTTTTGCTAGATTTGCAGGTTTTTCGCGCTCACATTTTACGTGCTTCTTAAGAATCTCTGGAAATAAAATGGGAACTTTCCATGACTTGTTGCCAATCTAATTGGAGAAAAAAATTTATTCTTTATAGGGATACTTGCGGGAGGTAACCGTCGAGCAATCTTCTTGTATCTGTCTCGTCCCATCCTGTTTGTTATTTTATTAAAACGTGTTTGGAAAATTTTTTCCTGATTGCATGGTTTGATTTGAGATGATAGATGTCAATCAGACCTTTTAATATGGCATCCTGAGCTGTTGGTGCCAGCAGCTTCATTTCCTATTATACCTGTATATTCTCATAATGGAATTTAGGCTAATAAGAGGAATATTCATTTCCATATTTATTGTTTTTAAAAGATTTTGAATAAGTAAAGACATTTTCTTCGTGGATCATTGAGCGTTTAAAAATCTTTGACAATCTGTAAAAATGCTCGCAAACTGTAACTTACTACTTTTGACAAAAAACGTATAAGTAATCATTTATTAAATTAATGAATTCAAACATATGAACATATATATTTAATAAAATAAAAATATTTCAGCGCAAATAATTATCGACGTATATTTGAAGAAGAAGAAGGAGAAGCAGGAATATACTACAGTGATCAACTACTAGAAGAATTGGATCCCCAATGTTTAAGATTGCAATACGTGTCGGAAACGTAAGTCTTTTCGGAAAAAATAATAAAACAAAACATAATGTTTCAGGTCCAGTTTAATTATACCTTTAATAATTTTTTGACAAAAACGCTGGTCTGGAAAATAATACGTTTTCAGATTTATAATGCTTAATGTTTTTTTCATTCCTTCATTACAAAAATATATTATAAATGTTTAAGATGGAAAATCCTATTGTGAAGAATTCAAATTTATTGTCATACCTTTTGATTATGAGGAAACGTTATTGCATTAACTAATGAAATATCTAAACAGAAAGCTAATATACAAAATACACGTGTTTAAACGGCCAGTTTGTAAAATTTGTGAATGAGAAGTTGTTATGAAGTTAGTTGTTGAATGTCAAATAGTTGATATAATTAGAGTAACAAAGACAAAAAGGACTTTATGTTTATAAATAATAATACATATGTATGTAAAACAAATTACGTAAACACTGAAATCCATCCTATACTCTATTCGGAACAAATCTAATATAAATTGTTCTCTTCATCTGTTTCTGTTAGACTATATATTTCTAGATTTACAGAGATTTAGAATATTATTTAGCTCGAGTTTTGAGAATGTACTCATCAAACATAATAAAAATTTCCAGATTCCAACTTTTCATTGTAATTATTTTTTTAATATATAATATTAAATAATTTTGAATTAATAGAAAATTAAAAAATAAAAATTAATTAATTAAAATATATTTATGTAGATATATATATCCCCATCACATGATTTACATAAAGATGATGACCTAGCTAAGTGGGAATTTAAATTTCCTGAATCAAATATTTCTCTTACTAAGCCACAATGTTGTCGAACTATGCACATTTTTTCTATCTCTGTCACCGCTGACACGAAGTCGTGCTACTTTCTTCCTATTCCAACAATATGAGAAATATAAATATTCTAGAAATAGGTAGGTTTAGAATTTCAAATGAATTGGGGCCGCAAATGTGAATTGAAATAAATCTGAATATTTTACCTTATTCATCTGCCAAATTTGCTCTGTATTATAGATCAATATGTGCGATCAGTATTCCTAACATTAATTCACACACACACACATATACATATATATCTATATATATACGTTTATCGTATATATGTTATGGTGAAACGCCGAAATTTGGAGAATGTCGACTTTCACCGGTGAATGTCAACATTCACATAGTCGCTTGTTGTATGTCCGAAATATTTTCCAAATACTCTTATTTCTGACTTACACCGGTGAATGTCAACATTCACCATCTACTAATGGTGAATGTTGAACACATAAGAATATTATATTTTCTCCGTAATTCGGTCACGAAAAAACGCACTTAAATTAAGAACTTAAGAATATAAGAACTTAAAACACACTGTACATTCAAAATGAGAAAGGAAAATAATAGAAGTTTAAAACTTACAAAATTACGTGATTCAAATCTTATTTATTGCAAAAACTTAAACTCTTATGACACTTTCAATTGCACAAGAGGCCCTTGCTTTTACGACAGCATTTATTTGTGGAACACTTCCTTTTGCAATGACAGCGTGTACATATACTCCTCTCTTTTCAACCTACACCAGAACACATCCGTGAGTGTCGACATACACCGGTGAGCGTCCGAATGTACAAGAATGTAATGCAATATTCGATCTTTCATCGACGAATTTGGTGAATGTTGACATTCTCCGGTGAAAGTCGACATTCTCCAATTTCGGTCTTTCACGGTAACATATATATATATATATATATATAAAGATTTTATATATATATATATATATATATATATATATATGATTTTCCTTTTACAATTGAAATTTTATTCTTCATGATGATTTAACTCTAGTCCCCGTTAAAACATTATTAACATTTTGCTTTCAAATTACTTCAAAACATCTTTCGAAATATAACTTACCAGTATGGATTCATTCTTTTAAAATAATTCTACTTTAATTAAACTTAGGAGATAATATAATCAATTAATCAATATTGTTTAGGAAATAAATTATTATTAACTAACTTTGCAGCAATTGCGCAAGTAATTGTAACTTCTTTTCGCACTTAATGAATTTAAGATCATACAACATTGGATATGCTAAATAGCAGCTATTAGCGCTATTTATCTTTTGCCTAATGTACCCACTTTATATATTACCACCATTCTTCTTTCTTAATATTTTAATTTTTAAGTTTTATAAAGTTCTTATACAAAAACTTTACTGTATTGAAGGTTAGCAGCCTCCTTACTTTTATATCTTGCTAGTTTATCTGAAATTGAAATCATTTAATGTCATTCCACTAGATGAAAAACTTGAAAATTTAACGCCATGCCTGCTACAGATAAACCCAAAATACAATTTTTATGAAAAACATTTACCTGTATTTACATGATTACATGCGGCACTTGACATATAAAATATATAGGACAGACTAAAAACAATCTTAACTTTCGAATCAATAACCATAGAGCTTAAATCAAAACATTCAACGCACAAAAAATAGCATTAAAATAAGTACACCATCACAACTCAATACAGCAGAATTAGAGCACTTTAAACACCATGACTTCAACTCTATTCAACTTCAGATACTAGATATAATACCCAATCACAAAACACGAATTTTTCAGGAATCTCTCTATATACGAAAACAACGTTCACTTTATCCATATGGACTTAACACTTATATACATAGTCATAGAGATACTTCTAAGAAGTCTATTTTCAGCCAATTTAAGCACTACAGCAACAAAACGCAGAGAGGAATAAGAGGAAGCAAAATAAAAAATAATGCGAGATTTTTATCCACTTTGGATACATTTGCATTGAAAAAACAATTGAAATGTTTCTTTGACTCAGACAACTTTCCCAAGAAACTTCTCAACTGTTACACTCCTGTACTAATAAATTCCTTATCAAACTAAAAAAAATTCATTCAGTAAAGCTACGACGACACACAAATCATTAAAGACATGATTCTCGATTTTAGTTTTTTCGGACTCTCTAATAGTCTCACTCAACGCAAAATTTATTTTAAAGTCAATTTTCTACATCCGCAGTTTGACAATATTCATTTCTCAAGAATCATCAGAGATTGTAAAGATTACTTCCCCGCAGTTGATACATTAACTATGGTTGCATTTAAATATCAAAGGACCTTAAGCAACTTGCTGACTAACCACCATGAAATAGATGAAACAGCAGAATGACATTGTAAGACACCAATTTACAGCAATTACGTGGATTCTCATCACCAGCGCATAATTACTGGCAACCTGAATATCATACAGAACCATCAACTTAAAACACTAATGAGTTATGGTACAAAATTTAGACCAGTCAGAAACATGACTACAAATTTCTGTTACAAGACTTTCGAAAACAACATCAACAAAGTTATAGTTAAAGCAAGCTATCAACTGAATTTACCCATAGATACCTTATAAAAATGGAAAGCCAAAATTCTTCAACGCATATCCACCAAAATCAGTCACCTCAAGTTTAAAAGTACACTGAATTGGTCGCAACTTACATCAGATATTAAAAAATTAAAACAGCTCTTTACTATTACAAAAATAGTTAAACAACTAATAACTTTAGCATTATATGAAAACAATTCTACGCAGAAATTATTCATAAAGAACTTCTCAACGCGACTACTTATCAATTAGCCAATTTTACAGAAACATCTATAATAAACAGGTTTAAAACTTTTCATAAGAAACTCAATATTACTTTCAATGCAAACTACAACAGATTTACTAATCTTTATGCGATTCCCAAATTCCATAAAACACAATTAAAATTCAGATTTATTGCTAATGGAACTAATAAATTACAAGAAAAATGTAGACTATTATTTTTCAATTCAACTTAATAAAATCTGTAAATTTATTTTCAATGATTGTAACACTAATCATAATAATCCTGGATCATTCATAATAACACTCCTGTCATTAATACTATTCAAACCATTAACATCCAAAACATTAATTGCTATGACTTTGAAAACTTATATACCTCACTTCCTCTAGAAGAAATCTATACCAGTCTACTTGATCTAACTAAACTCTTCCCTGATATGCTCAATATCATGACTCTTGACAAATGGGAAACCTACCTAAAATGCACACTTTTTCATAACTACATCAAGTTTCAAAATCAAATTTTTAAACAAGTCAGAGGATTGCCAATGGGCTTACATTCCAGCACCTCGATCTGTAATATCTTTTTATTTGTCAAAGACTTTAACTTCCAAAAAAATCTACAACCACAAGAGTTAAATTACTACAAACACACCTACAGATATATTGATGACCTTATTACAATTAATAATTTTGATAAAATTGAACACTCCGAGATTTATCCGAATTGTCTTACACTTAATAAAACTAATAATTCACAAAATAGCATAGACTTTCTAGATCTTCAAATCATTAACTACAAAAAAATTTTACTTTTTGACAAAACAAGAAACTTCAATTTCAGTACTAACAAATTAATAAATTGGAACTCCAACATATCCAAAAAAGTAATTAACAATACTATAATTAATCAAATACAACGAATTAAAATTATATGGACAGATACAATAGATTTACAACGCGAAATTTTGCTCCTTATTAAAATTCTCAAAAATAATCTAATACCCATTCAATTTATCAACCATTGCCTTAAAAGAACAGGCGTTAAATACTCACCCTAAATCATGTAACTGATAGGGATATGATAATTTGTTCCTAAACCTGAGAAGGCGGTATAAGTTGGATGACTATCAGTTGAAGGATTTGTATATAGTGTAATTACTCAATTGTATATATTGTAAAAACCTAATTGTCTTCAGACTCATGCTGTTACTATACTGTTACTAAAAAAATGGGCCTATTTCATGACTTTAGTCTGTCTAATAGCTCTTGGACAGTGAAAAATTCCTTTTTTCCTTTCTTAAATTCTTAATCATTGCGACACGACAATTAGCCAGAAATTAATTAATTTCCATTCACTAGTATTTTCAAAAAAAAATCTTAACAGACATTCTCCCTCAAATAAGAACTCCACATAATACATCCCTCAAGAATTCCGAGTCCAACCCACTACCATAAATTACTTCACCCAAGTCTTACCGACTGATATTATTCAAAGCCCCCACTGCCGCTAAGAATTTTCGGACACCCAACACTTATGAGTCAGACATGAAGAGAATACTTTGCCAACTCCCCCACTAGAAAGAATGTAAGTTACTTAATACCTTTTCTGGCCTTTATATCTTCATGTACATTCACTGTTCTTATTATATATTATTTTTTACATTTTTTTATATTACTTTATATTGTCTTTGATTTGTTTTTACAAACTTTGCATTATTTATTTTATTTTGTAATCTTCTATGTTTATTTCAACTTTACTTTGAATTCGATTTCATAATAACAATTTCCAATGTTTAATTTTTACAAATAATATAGAACTCAAAAGCATAAACATGAAGGAGTCGGGGACGGTTACTCGGGTTATATCGGCTTTCTCTACAGATTTTGCTTTTTACTCCAAATTGAATTTCCAATGTTTAATTTTTAAAAATAATATAGAACTCAAATGCATAAACATGAAGGTGTCGGGGACGGTTACTCGGGTTATATCGAATTTCTCTACAGATTTTGCTTTTTACTCCAAATTGAATTGACTAAATTGCTTCATAAGAATAAGTTCTTTGAGTATAAGCATTGGATCATAATCCCTTCTATTCGCGGAGATATTTGGCCTGACTAGAATTGCCGGTTCGGCTTTAACTTATAACTCGAGTAAAGACGAAACACCTTCGTATTTACGTATTTTTATCAATTATTGTTCGTTGAATGGGAGTTGGTTTGTTCCCATTGAAAAGTCAATTAATTTCCGATCAATGACAATGATTACATGGTTTTAATTTTCCTTTTACAATTGAAATTTTATTCTTCATGATGATTTAACTCTAGTCCCCATTATTAACATTTTGCATTTTGCTAAACATTATTAACATTATTAACCAAAAACATTATTAACATTTTGCTTTCAAATTACTTCAAAACATATTTCGAAATATAACTTACCAGTATGGATTCACTCTTTTAAAATAATTCTACTTTAATTAAACATAGGAGATAATATAATCAATTAATCAATATTGTTTAGGAAATAAATTATATATATATATAATCGTTTATTGCAATGCATGGTCGGAAACGCTTTCCTGGCGCTATAGTGACGAGAGACAACACAAGAAAAATAGGGTACGAACAGTGTAAAGATATTCCTTTATTATTCTTAGCGCAGCGAAAACTAAGAAATAAGAACAAAAACATTGGATTGTCATCAAAGAAAGTATTCAAAAGTTCCTTAGGAAAGTATCCTAAACATGGGTTTGGTAGGGGTAGTCCAGTGCATTGTTCAGCAAGATCACGAGACCTCACTTGCATTATCACTTCCGCTCGGGGTAATTCAACACATTCGTGCACGAAACCCCTGTTAGAAGTCCAACAGGAACTTGTGGCACATATCGTGGCAGCTGCTGGGAAAGTCCTGAGGATGCACAGTATTTTCCAGAACATCTTATGGTCGATGTGCGAGAGATGTGATACCTGCATCAGGGTGCAGGTCGTAATTTCGAACACCTTCTTTGAGGTCCATAAGTGTCTAATTTTGTTCCTATTTTTTAATTTCTCTTGTGCTAAGCATAATTGGTGTCCGTTCTTTCTTGTGTTTTGTGTTGTTTGTACCGGCCAGGAAAGTTGTTTCGGCCCTGTTTTGCCATTTCATTTTTCCTCGATGTCGTCTCTCTCATATATGTGCATAATTACTTATGACTCAAGTGTTGCTACTATATGATGAAATTTACAAACACGGTGTTTACAATGCTACATATTCCCATCCGAAAATATCTTTTTTTTTCCTCTTGCCCTTCAAATAAGAAATGTGTGTCCTTCATTGTAAAATCTCCTGGAACTTTAATACTTCTTTTTTCGAGGACAATGGAGAAAATATTTCAGTATAGGCAGCTGTCAATATTCAAACATTACATTGTGAAAGCCATTAAAGTGATTTCAGCCATTAGCCGAAACGCTCAGAAAGGCTTAATTCGCATAAGGATTTAGGAAATACATTTTGAAAAACTTAGCAAATTTTCCTTCAATAAATTTAATGGAACAGGCAAAAGAAATTACAGGGAACAATAAATATAGGAGAAAACAGATATTTCTTTTCCTAATTTGTTTTACTGTGTTTGATTTCTTTCTTTCTTCCTGTATAAATAATTAAAACTTAAAGAATGTAACTGAAGAATGAGAATAAAATTTTCAATTGAAAACAAATGGTGGCAAAACTCCTAGTGCTGCTCTGCTGGACGACGAAATAGACCAGCAATATTTTCCGAATTTGGAATAACAAGAGAAAATTTGAAACCTGTGCAGCCAGCGATGCAAAGGGATTCTTCTGAGAGAAAGATGACTTAAATGAGGAAACTCGGAGATAATGTAATGATGTGTAAGGTTACCTCTACTGGGATAATAATAAGAAAAGGTTAAAATACAAAATACGTAAGTAAATTATACAAAAATTGAAGAAATTTAAAATATCTAGCAAGCGTAAGAAATAGTAATTGATTCAAAACCTAAATGAATCTAAAGCTCTCAAACTTATACTCGTTTAAATACAGGTTTTTCTGATTCAGAAAGAACGTTACGTGTATATCTTCTAAGATGCTTTTTCCATCCTTTTTTTTTTTTTGTAGTTGTTTCATTTTTGATTTCAGTTTCCTTTTTTTCTCCTATTTTGCAATTTTCCCCATTGTTTCCCTCTGTTTTTAAGCCACCTGTTTATTATTACTATTATTATTATTACAACTTATGTAAAAATTAAGTAAGGAAAAGTAAGGCACTGAAACTTTGCAAATTATCACACTCTACGTGAGATTCATGGTGGTAGCTTATTGCATACAAATCACGCCAAATTCTTTAACTTCTTTGCTTGGCTTTAGGTCCTTATAACGAAAACAACAAATTCGCCCTTTGTAGAAAAACATTTTGTCAAACAATAAACCTACGGGGAGATTTTTCTCTATGAAACTGAGCCCAAAGTGTTATATAGTACCTAAATATGGAAGTGTTGTACATGTTAAACGTGATCGTCGTTGCATTACTTTCACTTTTTTACTACTGAAATAAAGATATACTGATTATTTTGTAGATTGGAAAACCCTCCTTGTGATCATGAAAAGGAGCAAAAACTGGAAACCGAGAGAGAACTAGAAAAGAAGCGAGAACCGGAAAAGATGCAAGAACTGGAAAAGAAACAAGAACTGAATAAAAAGGAAGAACCGGAAAAGAAGGAGAAACTGCAAAAGAAGGAGAAACTGGAAAAGAAGCAAGAACTGGAAAAGAAACAAGAACTGAATAAAAAGGAAGAACCGGAAAAGAAGGAGAAACTGGAAAAGAAGGAGAAACTGGAAAAGAAGCAAGAGCTGAAAAACAAGAAAAAACTGGAATTGACACAAAAACTAGAAAAGAAGCAAGAAATGAAAAAGAAGCAAAAGCTGGAAAAGATACAAAAACTAGAAAAGAAGCAAGAACCGGAGAAGATACAAGAACTGGAAAAGAAGCAAGAACTGAAAACGAAGCAAGAGCAGGAAGCGAAGCAAAAAATGGAAAAGAAGCAAGAACTGAAAATGAAACAAGAGCAGAAAAAGAAGCAAAAACTGGAAAAGAAGGAAGAACTGAAAAACAAACAAAAACTGGAGAAGCAACAGAAACTAGAAAAGAAGCAAGAACTGAAAAAGAAGCAAACACTGGAATGGATTCAAAAACTAGAAAAGAAAGAAGAACTGAAAAACAAGAAAAAACTGGAAGAGATACAAAAACTAGAAAAGAAAGAAGAACTGAAAATAGAGAAAGAACTGGAAGAGATACAAAAACAAGTGAACAAAGAAGAACTGAAAAGGCAGAAGAAACTGGAAAAAATGCAAAAACTAAAAAACAAAGAAGAACTGAAAAAGAAGAAGAAACTGGAAAAAATGCAAAAAATGGAAAAGAAGCAAGAGCCGGAAAAGATGCCAGAACTGGAAAGATAGATGAGTCAGAAAAGACGCAATACCTGGAAAAGAAGCAAAAAACGGAAAATAATCCAAATCTGCAAAACCAGCAGGAACCGGAAAAGAACTGTCAAACCCGAAAAGGAAACCGGATGAACTGCGAAAAGAGCCAGAACTGGATAACGACTGTAGAACGATTGATTTAATGACCAAACGAAGCAAGACCCGAAAAAGAAAAATAGAACAAATAAATCATATACCACTGCAAATAATACCACTGCAAGCATTAAATATCAACGTCAAAAGAATAAACACCTTTCTTCAAGGAAGCTTTGCAATACACTGTCATAAGCCAGAAGGTATAGAAAAAATCAGCTATAACCTCATTGCCAAAACAGTTGCAAAAGATATAGTTAACGTAAAACTTCCGGAAGCCACAATACCAAAATGCACAATTCATAATACTCCAAAAAATTTCAACTCTGATGAACTGATTCAAATTATAGCCCAAGAAACATAATCAAATATTTCCCACCTAAGGCCTTTATTTAAACTGAATTATCAAAATAATATCGATAAATGGATCATAAAATGTCACGGTCAAACTTTCCAAAATTTTATGAGTAAAAAACAAATATATATTGGATGGCGCACCAATAAAATAACCGAGTTTATCGGTGTACGCAGATGTCAAGTCTGTCAGGATTTCTCTCATAAGACAAACCAACCAAAATGCTCATTCTACGGCGGAAAATATGTTTCTTGCTGTTATTCCCAAACTCCGTACTGCATAATCTGTTGGATTAACAATAAAAAGTATGAAACAAAATTTGACTGTAAACATCCAGCTTTAGCTATTTCCTGGTCCACATATCAAACAGAAGTTAGACGAGTAAAATCCAATACATATTATCAACAATAATGCAAGATCCTGCAGACTATCTATAGACCCTTTCCATCAATAAAAAGAATAACAATGGCATCCGCTTTCTCAAAATAAATCTTCAAAGAGCAAAGACCGCCACCGACCAACTATGTCAGTATCAAGTAGATTATCTGGCAGATTTTATTATAAATCAAGAACATTATTGCATCACTGGCAAATTAGGAAGAAGTCCAAATAACTGGGCAATTATTCAACGTCATGCTTCAACGGGTGTTTTATCTCCTCGTACAGCCATATTCATTCCAAACAATAAATGGAATTCTACAATAATTATTAATACTCGAGATATAATCACAATTTCAATCAATACTAATGCATCTCAGCTTCTTATTACTAGTATCTATATATCTCCGTCAAAAATCCAAATCAAACCTTATCCATACTAAATGAAATCTTACAACAATAATAATAGTCCGCATGTTTTTTGTGGAGACTTTAACTCGCAAAGTACTTAATGAGGATACTTACAAACCGATCACAGAGGAAGAATACTTGAAGAATTTTTAAATGCAAACAATCTCATTCTACATAATCATTTTACTGACCGACCTACCTTTGATAATACCTACAATAATTATTGGACTGATCTTCTTATTTCTACAACACATCTTGATAATAAAATTAACAACAGATCAATACTAGATGAACATACCGAATCTTATAACAAATATATCTCTTTTGATATAACTGAATATACGTCCTTTACTGCACTTACCAGATTTAAAATCAATAATAACAAAAAAAAAAAGAAATTTCAACAAAAGTTCAATCCAATTTCAAATGACTTTCTAAATGCTATTATTCTGTGTACAACCAAAACAGAACTTAATAATATTACCAAGGAACTTATCAGAAAGTTTCAAGATACCTACGAACGTACCTTCTTCAAAAGATCATCAATACCCATTATAAAAATCAACTGGTGACGAAAGAACTCCGCTAAGTCAAACACAAAACACGAGCATTACGAAGAAAACTGAAATCATCGCAAACTAATGAAGAACGACTCAACCTACTTCAAAAATACAAAAAACGAAAAGCCCCATATAAAAAGCAAATAATGTCTGCAAAGCTTTAAGCATGGTGCAACTATTGTTCAAACAACCAGTATACGTATGGCTCATTGTACAAAATTGAAACCAACAAAATCTTCCACCCAACGCAACTTACAGTCACTAATAGGGGAAATAATGATAAAAATGTTACGAAGATCACTTTAGAAAACATTCTAGATGTTATTCTACCAAAAGAAAACATATATGATGATTTAACTGAACAAAGATTAATTCGTTGTAATCTACTTCCAAGAAAATGATAACACATTTACAGCCATGGAACTCAATCTATTTATTAAAAAACTCAATAACGAAAATGCTCCTGGACCAGATAGAATCTGCTATCAAATTATACATAAAAGTAATCCTAAGCTAATTCTAATCTGCAATAAATGTCTCCAACTTGGTATTTTTCAAGACTGCTATAAAACAAGACAAAACATACTCTTCCTCAAAAAGAACAAAGCTCATGAAAATCCTAATTCCTATCGGCCAATTAACCTTCTACCATCCCTTGGAGAAAATCTGAAAGTTGTATTATAGGAAGACTTGAATACCATTTTCACCATCATAAATTCATTAATGAAAATCAGTGTGGATTTAGGCAGCAAAAATCTACCATTCATGCAACCAGTGCAGTCCTAAACCAAATCCATGTTAATAAAATCAATAACCTACACTCCGCAATAATCAGCTTAGGTCTCAAATCAGCCTTTGATTCATTATGGCGGCCCTCAATTAAAGAAGCACTTAGAAATATTGAATGTACTTATAATATCTATTAAATTATCAATAATTTCCTTGATAATCGGCATAGTCTCATTTTATATAATAATTCTTTAATCAGAAGAAAACAAGTTCGTGGATGTTCACAAGGCGCATGTATAAGCGCAGAATTATGGAATATTACATTTAATAAAATTATAAAAAGTGCTTGGCTTCCTTTTGCTAAAATTACTGCTTTCGCCGATGATGTCGCATTTGTTATGAGTGGAAGGTCCCATTTAATCCTTCGAAGAAATTGTCAAGAAATAATAGCCATATTCCAGCAAGAATGCAAGAAAATTAAACTTGAAATTTCATCCTCCAAATCTAGAATCATGACAAATAATAAACCTGGACAAAATCTTACTAAGCAACTTTCTGTTAAAATAAATGGCGAAAAAAATCAAGCATACTAAATTCTTTTCTATTACTTTTAGATCTTCCCGTTGCTTCAAAAACTACCTTATATTCACCTAACTGATTTTCTCATCAATTCGTCGACACATTCTTTTGTGACTTTTAAAGGTCATAGATTTATTGTTAGGTAACAGAATTTCAAATTTAAAGGATGGTGGCAATTCATATCGGCCATCGGAAAGAAAATTTAATATCTCTTTGAATTGCTTAACTGTGTTGGTGTGAGCAAGTTCTAGTTTAACATCTTCGGTTGGGTCTGTTATGTCAATGGCATCTAAATTCCAGAGTTCGGTTACACAAGATTAGAGGAATGCAACGACACTATATTGTTGAACAAATTATTTTCCAGTAATGCTAGAATAGTAGCTGAAGTAGATTTTTCAGATAAGCTGTTTACTTTACCAATCACAGTGTATCCGAATTCAGTCGCCACTACAGACACACCCGAGTGCAGTTTCAGAGAGCTGCCAGCAATAATGTCCCCGATGGCATCTGCTCCTAAAAGTAATTCAATGTTATATTCCTTAGCTTGCAAATCAGACAAGGTGATATTTCTACCTTTTAATTTAGGGTATTGTGATCAACTATTTTTGGAACAGATTCGCATATTTTGTTATGAGTAAGTACTTCAAAGTTATGTTCATACGTTCCCTCAAAATTTCTTAAATTAACATCAAACACTAAATGGCAATTAGGACTTGTCTCTCTCTCCCCAAGAATGGTTTGTTTCTATTTGGGACGCAGTTGCAAAAACGTGATGACCCTTTCTGAAAGATAAGATTATGTGAACTACTGTCGAAAATCGTACGAACTGTAAGTTGTGTACCTTCGAAAACTATTTTTAAATCAAATGTTTGCAAATACACATTTTTATTAACAGTTGGCTGATTAGACAATGCATTACTTGAAAAAACAGTACTTTCAGTTTCATTTCGCTTTACAGTTTCGCTATTAGAGCACATATTGGTATGGTGAAATTTATACTTATGTTAAACATTTTACATTTTTTCTGAAGGCCTGTGAGCTATGTCCAACTCGTAGGCGGCGAAAATAGACAGGCGTTTGCACCAAAGGCTTTAGTTTATCTTCTAAACACATTTTGCGAGCAGAAAAACATTCGGCAGAATTGTGGGATTTCTAACAAAAAATACAACCTAAATTCCGCCTACCTGTATTGCCTTGGAAATTTACGAAGGCAGCAGCTGTAGAGCAATAGGGAACATCAGAATGTGGACGTGAATGAGCAGAAAGGGAAGCTCCCGACCCGGCTACGTGCGAGCTTAATCCTTTCCTCCCTTTGCACTTGGTTTCGAAGAAAGCACAAACGTTTATCCAAAGAGCGCGCACTATCTTGCTGGGACGAAGCATCATCCATTGAACAGTTTCTGGTAAGCAGGACTCAACAAGTGGCTCCAAAAATTCAGCAAACTCTTCCTTAGTTCTACCTTTGAGATTTCGAGGGCCATGAGCTTGCTCTCAAGTAAATCATAAAGTTCAGCTAAATCTCATTTAATCCGACCAGCAGCATTTTTCGTTACTATGGAAAATGGATCCCGTACATAAATCTGAACCAAACCATCATTAAATCAAACCATCTTTAAAACTTTCGTTTTCAATCTTCTGAGCTATATCTGGGCGACTAATATCTGTAACCTAAATGCGATTTTATTCTAAATCTGCACCCTAAATACGACTGAGCTATTTCTGTACCCTAAACGCGACTTTCGTTTTGCTTTCAAAATTTTGGTATCCGTACTTAACGAAAAATAAAATCGCGGACTCTATGTTCTCGAGATTCAATATATTGCAACCCACTAGGTTACAAAGTGCACGTTACAGTTGAAATAATCGGAGCACGGATCATTCAATGTCGAGATCTTTTTCGATATTTCACACAAGTGGAAATGTTACATTACTCTAATTTATACATAGACATAAAAAGGGATTTCCCCGTTTTGTTCGCAGAAAAGAAAAAAATGATAATAATGAAAACTAATCGAATCACAAGCCTCTCTCCTTCTGTCGAATCCTCCGAGCAGATCATCCGTAATTATGGCAAAGCACACGAGAGCTATCTGCCTAAAGGGAGGGATGCCTTCGTGGAGGACTTTCTAAGGGGAACTGGCTCGTATGCACGTTACACATGGGGAAAACCACGAAAACGCCCATGCAGCCAGCCCGTTCGCGGGATTTGAACCTTTAAATTTGCATCCGAGTTTTTATTTTAAATTAACTTTACGAAACACTCGTTGAAGTAGCACTCGTTCATAGTAATCTCATTCCTAAATATTTTATTTCTAAATCTTTGCTTCTGTCAAATTTTTCCTATTCACCACTGCATCGATATTGAAGGTAGCTTTTCTTATTTGTTTCCGCTCGACCACAATGTTTAGTGACTGAATTTCACTGACAGTTTTAGTTGAAATGGGAAGGAATAAAAATAATGCTTTAAAACTGCAATACGAGAGGAGGAAACTGGAAAGTGTAATAGTACTAGCTATTTCACTTTGTAAGAAAATTTTATCCTGGAATAAAACTACATCAATTTTCTACACAACTCCTGCTCGCTCTGCCACTTAGAATTTTGCATACAAAATTCAGGTTTGCTGAATTATGCAATAAATAACTGCACCGGGATCCTGAATTTGGGAATAGTAAAGCATTCTTAAAGAAATTTAGTAGGAGTTTCATCTGTAAATTCAATGTCAGCGAAAATGTCAAAAATACGCTAGTAAACGGAAGTAGGCCGTTTGCAACACATCTCCCAAGGAATCTTTCACTGTTTATTCGGCTTCCCTCTTTCATGTAATTTTATTCAGACTTATGTTCATCCCATCATCTCTAATCTACACAGTTTAATTTTTCAGCGTCAATAAGCAAGGAAGAACAAGCACGGAGTCTAAATCGTGGGAGTGGAGAGTTCAAAATTAAGCAACTTTTATAGCAATTTATTGTCTGCCTTCTTCCTTTTCGCCATCGACACAACAGCTGGTTCACTGGGTTACGTGCTCATTAGCCTTCTTAATCCCCGTAAATGGAACAATAAAAAACTGGAGCTTGGTGCAATGTCCTCCGGGAAAGAACGTTTCGCAATAAAACGTTCAAATTGCTGAATTTTTTACTTCATGAAGCCGGTCTGGTTTACCCATATTTTTGAGAAAAATTTCCTTAGATAAGAATTTCGGAAGTTTCTTATAAGTTCACACATGTAACACTAAAAGGAGAAATGTCGGCACTCACCTTTCCAAAAAGTTCGGATATATGTTACATAAAATTAGTAATCACGGAAAAACATTTTCTCCACACCAAGACATTACAAAACCACCGCTTTACATCTAAGAAGCAATGCAGTTTCATTCAAAAAAGTAAAACAATTAAACTTAGAAACTAAATGTGTCCTGAGCAGGAAAGAGACAAACTTTTATACCGTATAGGCGGACGAGAAAACTGGTATGCAATAAGCGGGCAATACTTTCTATATATAGAGTACAAGATTTGTTTATTTAATATTAAAATACAATGCGTCTACGCTGTCTTCAGAAATTCCCTGTGTTGCCATCTACGGCTTTATATTCTTCGACTACAGATATTCACGGACACTTTACTTAAATTACCGTATTGGGTTTGGGGTGAGCATGGATATAATAACTATAAAAATATGCATTCTCAGAAATAAAAGCAATGCAATTGTAGAGCCATATACTAAGGCAAAAGTTTTGTTATTAAGTGCAAAGGAAAATTAAATATTTATATTAAAATATCAAACGTGTGGATGTTGATGTAAACAGCGGCATAAAATCTTGTTTATAAAAACCTATAATATTGATAATTTCCTATAAAGGAACACTACTATTATAGTAGTATCGTTTCGATGGCATCGATTTATTGCATCATCATCTAGTTTCTGATAAAGTTCAGTTGAAGTAGAAAAATTAGAACACCATGAAATGAAAAAGAACAATGCCTGGTTTCCTATTTGTGAATTTCGATATGAGAAATGAAAATTAAATGTTAATTTTATCGGAGTCAGAGAAATGTTTAGCATTTTCTTAAATTCTTGACACTTCATTCGATCTTATCAAATCTATTTCAAAAAATTTTAATGAAATAATATAAGTTCCCATACAAAAGTTTTAAAAAAGATCATTAAAGGAAAAATAATTAAAAACATGCATTTTCGACTGGTAAGCAATCTCTTTCTTTCATGATTCGGCTTATTATGAAAAATGAAAACAAATTTAAACTATTTAACAGTACCTTAATAAACGTAAAAATTTAAAATATCGACTTAGTAGCCTAAACGATAAAATGAATTTAACAAATATTAATTCTCCTTTTCTACAAACATTTATAAAATAGCATCTCTGAAGGCTACTAATTTTTCCAAGAGCACTCGATACGTATAATTCTAATGTTGATCTTTGCAAGGCCCCTCTCTAAATGCGCTGTGGCTCTAAAAATATTTATTAAGTATTACGAAACCCATATTAATTTGGATATCAGACTTGCAAGTCAAGAAATACTCTTGTGAAACTGAAAGAGCCCTTTCCTGAAGAAACATTTTCATACCAAAAATCTTTTCGTATATTTCCGAAATTACTTAACTTATTGGTAAAATGTTTGCGAGTCCTTTGACACAAGGGACTGTTTAAATGATTAAATGCATTCTTGCACTGTTTACGAATTCTGCTTGTACAGATTGGATATTATACATACAACAATAGCTAATAACAGTTAATAAAGGAAATTTACCATTTCAAATATAAAAGTCAAAACATTCTCAACCTCGCCTGTAGCCTAATCACCTCCTCCGTAATTACACGTAATTTGGTGTCATCTCTTTTTGCGATTGAATCATTCTCTTTTTGCGATTGAATTCTCTACAATAGCTTTTTTTTGTTAATTTTGCAGTTGTTTCGCATATTGTACTTATTACCCCAAAATGGACGTTTATCTTGAACGGGATATCAGTCTCGAAACGACAGTTTGATTCGAAACATTTAAATGCGCTGTATCAGTTTTCAGATTATTCCCACCAAATATTATCGCACTGTATTTTATTTAAAGGAATTCAATAAGAAGAATCTGCGTGGATGTATGTAGGTTTTCCGCACTGTGAAGAAACAACTGTTCCGATAACCATCAGATTTAGAGTAGCGCTGCCCTTCACCCCAGCAAGGCCCCATGGAAAGCCGAATTTGGAATTATTACCTATTTCATATTTTGTAAAACAAATTTTTTATTAACAAACCCAGCGAGCAGTGGCAACACTGTACCGAATAAAACATTTTTATTTCCAGCACGCGAGACCGTTTATCGGATATTCTAAATTTATGCTGCTGTGAAATATATTGTAATTTTGTAGTTGAATCCAATTTTAGGTGGTTTAAGGGGCAAAAAGTATCATATTTAATAAATAAAGTAAACGCACAGAGTGTTAATATTAAGAAGGCAAAATAAGTTTTTAAAGCCATCTTAGTAAGAAAACTGAGCGTTGAGGTGATTAGCTGAAAAACGACTGAATAGAAAAATGAAAAAAAAAAAAAAAAAATATATATGCCACCAGTTAAGACTGCATCGCGATTTTTAAACGCATGTTTTTTTATTTTTTTTTGCAATTTAAAAGTAAGGTATTTCTATTAAAAAAAATTAGCTAAATATTAAGCTAGCCCAAAGGCTGCAGAGAAATTATTAACGCGAAGTTCACTGAATCATATACGAGGAGGACAAGTACTATTGCCAAGAATATACAACAATAACGACAGACTGCTATCGTAGAATTCGAACTGGTAATGTGTCCTTCAGCAAGCCGTACACGTTCTAATCTATAACCTCCCTTAATACTACCTTTTTCTACCTCATTTAAATACGCACGAACTAAGGTTTACATTTTGACAGGGAAGAGGTAAGAGAGAACTCACAGTAAAGATGCGTAACCATAAAATACCTGGTAAATTAAAATGAATAAATATTTTACAACTTTCATCTATTTTACCGAATCCCATGTCGACAAAGTGACTATATCTAACAGATTATGTTCTATCGTTTACAGATTAGGTCAAAAGTTTTCTTTGATGTAGAAAAAATTAGCTCTTGATTTAATGATTGACTTCAGTTTTTTCTTCTTTCCGAGAATCTGACAATTTCCATTTTCAGACAGCCATTTGGGTTCAGAATTACATTGGATTGCCCATGCCACCAGATCTGTAATAAAAGTTTCCCGGAAAATTACGTTTGTTTCAACGATATTATATCTTGCCAATTTATATACATCCAGCTTCATTTATTTCACGCTCTGATATAACTTCCGAGAAGTGAGTATCTAACTGCTACTGTTGATTTCATGAGTAAATACGTTTAGGTCATATTTTGAGCTTGCTTTATTTCATGCTCTAAAGCCAATATACCAAAATATGAAAATGATGGAAGATTTTTCATCACCCAGTCCAATTAAACCAGTTATTACATTTTCTGTAAATGGTTACAAAGAAGTTATCTTTCGATTCTTGTCCTTCATTCGCTCGTTGCTTTCTACATTTCTTTAACTCATACAGATATTAATTTAAAGTGACCGCAACATATATTAAAAATCGAGCGCATACGTCAATGAATATTTTGAACGATACTTTTATATATTAACGTGTAATCTTAAAATATGGGCAGACAATGACCAATGTTTAGAAGAAAAAAATAAATGTAAAAGCCAGCCGTATTTACACGTAAATCATGTAAGAACCTGCCAAAAAGTACTAGCGGTATTTTTTAACAATGATCACTGTCTTTTCCACGCCGTTGTGGAAGGTACGGCGGTTTCAGAGCCAAACATTAAAACAGTTTTCGAGTTTTAGTGAATATTTAGTTGTCATGCAATTACCAAAACCGTTAGGTTTGTTAGGTAAACATTTAAATTTTCTTTCTTTGCAGTCAAAGTGAAATGGGCCAAATGTTATGCATACAGTTTTATTCTCTTATTAAGTTGCTTGCCATTGACATTAGCGGAATGACTGCTGAGGATATGTTTTGGATGCCAAGTTCTTGCTATTGCAAATCGAGCCCTTCAAATACGCCATGGAAACATTTCATTGCAATGGACATCTAAGTGTAAACAAGCCAACCACTGTACTGTTTCGAAAACTTGTTTTACAATTTGTGTTTGCAGGCTCTCAGTAATGTATTGTTGCGTGCGTACGAGTTCGTTATGAAATGAATGCACAAGTCCGATGAAAAATGAACAAAAATTTATTATTATCACAACAAAAATGCTTACATTTTCTCAAATTATCATTCAGTATTACAATATCTCACAGTAGTTATCTTTTAACTACTCAAATGTCCAGTAGAACGTAATTCAAAACAGCTAAAGAACGCTAATCCGCGAATTCGCTACAATCAACAAGAGTAGTTTTCTAAACAACAACAAACTTAGCAACTACTGCGAACTGAGATGTTTGCCTCCTTTTATAAGATTTTAAAATCACGCGCTAGAATTTTCCAGTACTTTCTCGAAATCAAAAAGAGATATTTATTTATTTAATGCACGCACTCTTGTATTTTCAATTTTCCTGCTTAGCTTTCTTTTAATATTCGTCACGCGCTGCACTGCGCGAGAAATAAAACCATTTAATTTATAATTGAACTAACATTAGCTTTTTAAATACCAAATTCGTAACACTGCCCCCTTCCCAAGGACTGCACGTCCCGGGCAGTACAATCCCTGGACAGGAAGCTAAACTTACAACTGTGGCATACATGCATTAATAAGCATTACATTACAATAATGAACAACATGAACAATAAATGCAATAAATAAAACAAATCAAATGCTATCAAATACAAATCAAATACTAAATGCAAATCAAATACTAAATACAAATCAAATCAAATATACATTTAAAAACAAAAAGGACCATGGTCTTATACTATTTACAATTATTTACATTACGTACTATGGCCATAGTAATGAGCTAACCTGTCGTAATGAACGACTTTAGAGTTCGAAGGTTTTTTAGGTTTAGAGTTCGAAGACTTACGAATCCGAACCACGATGTCATTCAGCCTATTTAGGACTGTGTACGGGCCATCCCAAGGTGACTGTAATTTCGGACAAAGTCCTTTCCGTCGAGTCGGATTCCACAACCACACCTTGTCTCCTTCGTGGAATTGATGTTCAGTAGCTCTTGTGTCGTAGCGGGTCTTAATCTTCTCTGTCGCCAATTTGACTCTCTCTCGTGCAAAGTTGTGCATCACTTCAAACCGGGCCTGGAGATCTTGAATATATTCCTCAGACGATGAAGGAGAATCCGGAGGGCGTCCAAACAATAGATCACAAGGCAGACGAAGGTCACGACCGAAGACCATCTGTGATGGGGAATAGCCGGTAGTCTCGTGAACAGCACTGCGGTAAGCCAGTAAAAAGAGTGGTAATTTCTTGTCCCAGTCCTGCTGGCTTCTGGAAACCACTAATGAGAGGTTATTAAGGATGGTTCGATTGAACCTCTCTACCATGCCGTCCGACTGGGGATGTAATGGCGTCGTTTGGGTTTTGTCAATGCCGAGTAGTTTGCATAGTTCTTTGATTACTACCGAGGTAAAATTCCTTCCCTGATCGGAATGTAACTGAAGAGGCACCCCGAACCTGGAAATCCAGTGCTGTATCATCACCTCAGCTACTGTAACAGCCTCTTGATCAGGAATAGGATACGCTTCAGGCCACTTGGTGAAGTAATCAATGACAACGAGTATGTATTTGTTACCATCAGCAGTTCGTGGCAGAGGTCCCACGTCTTCCCATCATCCGACTCGAATTTCCGGTATAAGACGCCGTTTCGAATGTGAAGTGAATCCCAGAGTGCCCAGTATTGTTTTGTTGTAGGACTACAGATAGAAATGTCCTGCCATGTAGGTTTTCTGTTTGATGACTCTATTAAATCAAGTATGGGTTTAATGTCACGGTCTTCCAGCTGGTCTTTCCTGACTTCATCATCACTCCACGGGTCTCGATCAGCCGATGTTGATGTTGTAATTTGTCTTGCGACCGGAGTCAGCAGCTCGTATTTCGCTTCCACCCTGGAACAATATCGGCAGCTTTCTGGCAAAGGTCTTCTAGACAGGGCGTCGGCGTTCCCGTGTGATGATCCCTTTCGATGACGGATAGTGATGTCATATTCTTGCAGTCTCTGTATCCACCTGGCTATTTGACCCTCAAGATTCTTAAAATTTAAAAGCCAGGCTAATGATGCATGGTCCGTGCGGAGGAGGAATTTTCTGCCGTATAGATAATGATGGAAATGTTCTACAGCTTTGACTATGGCGAGCAACTCTTTCCTGGTGACACAGTAATTCCTCTCCGGTTTAGACCAGCACTTGCTCCAGTACGCTACTACACGTTCTTGGCCGTCTATTTCTTAGGACAAAACCGCACCGACACTGTCATTGCTCGCGTCCGTGTCGAGAATAAATGGTCTGTCGAGCTGAGGATACGTCAGGATTGGAGCAGATGTTAAAGCTTCCTTTAAGTTGTTAAATGCATCCTCGCATTCTTTTGTCCACAAGAACGTTTGCTTGCTCTCTGTCAGCTTGTGAAGGGGTCTTGCGATGGAAGAAAAGTCCTTCACGAATCTCCTATAGTAGGTGCAAAGCCCTAGGAAGCTTCTCAGCTGATGGACATTTTCGGGACGTGTCCTGGATTTAACCGCTGATATCTTTTCAGGATCCGTGCGTACATCTTCTGCAGAGATGACATGTCCCAGATAAGTCACTTCCTTTCGGAACAATTTGCATTTAGCGGGGCTCAGCTTCAGATTGGCTTTTTTCAGTTTCTGAAGCACCTTCCTAAAATTTTCTAAATGTTCTTCAAAACTCTTTCCGACGATGATGATGTCGTCCAGGTATATCAGGCAGGCTTCGTAGGAAAGGCCTTTGAAAACAGTCTCCATAAGACGTTCGAATGTTGCCGGCGCATTACACAGTCCAAACGGCATCGCCTTGAATTGCCAAAGCCCTTGTCCCGTAGTAAATGCCGTCTTTTCTCGGTCATCAGGGTGTATTTCTACCTGCCAATACCCACTCTTTAAATCAAGTGTTGAGAACCACTTGCTTCCAGAAAGAGTGTCCAAAATGTCGTCAATTCTAGGAAGAGGGTAACTGTCTTTCTTCGTAACCTCATTCAACCGGCGATAGTCAACGCAAAATCTTGTTGAGCCGTCTTTCTTTCTGACAAGAACGATGGGAGATGCCCATGGACTTGCTGAAGGCTCGATAACATCGCTTTCTTCCATATCCTTTAAAAGTGTTCGTACCTCTTCCTGTTTAGCAAACGGTAGGCGTCTTGGATGTTGCTTGATCGGGTGATGATCGCCTGTATCGATTCTATGTTGCGTCAAACTAGTTCGACCCACGTCAGAAGACGAGCGGGAGAAAACAACTTGAAGATCTTTAATGACGCGATCGGCAGCATTCTTCTCTTCATCGTTTAATTGCGCATTCTGCAATAACTCCGATGTAATGCTCTCTGAGGACACGGGTTCTGGGATGTTGCTCTTTCTTTCAACGCTGGTTACTGGAGTACATGCTGCAACCACGTCGCCTTTCTTAATAACTCTCGCCTTCTCAGTTACATTGGCAACTCTCACAGGAATAACCATTCTCGATAAGTCGACGAGTGTTGAGGCTACTAGTACTCCTTTCGGGGTATTAGAGTTATTGGGATATTCTATGATGCCGTAGCGAAAATCTCTGTTTTCGGCTATAGATCCAGGGAGTAAAATTTCTGTTCTTGCCGGTATTGTGATATTGTCTTGTGCTATGATTCTGTGGACAGATTTAACTTCTTCATTATTAATTCCAAATAACGTTATGTCCTCAGACGCAGAATGCAATTCATTATTTTTAAAGTCCAAGGAAAAATTATATTTCCTTAAAAAGTCTAATCCGGGTATGCAAGGATCTGTAACGTCTGCTACATATGCTATGTGATGGTAAGCGGCACTTCCAAACCTGATATTAACGTTCACTTTCCCCGCGATATCGATCTTCTCACCGGACACAGTCTGGAGGGTAACGCAGGGCGGCGTCCAGATAAGTTTGCTTCCCAATTGTTGAGCCAAATCTTTTCGGATGATGGTAACGTTGGCTCCTGTATCTATTGTCATATTGCAGGGAACTCCATTAATATGTCCTATTACAAAAAGTCCATTACTGCCGCCTCTCACTGCAGAAATCTGAAGCGCTTTAAACTGGGGCTTTTCATTATCTGGCAACCTCCGCCCCACGAGATGGCCACTAATTAGTTTCCCTGCTGCTTGCTAGGAGCGGTCTTAACATCCGTGCCCTGGGGTGTTCTGAAGTTTCGTCGTATGTGTCCTTCAGCACCGCAGTTCCAGCACTTAACGGTCGGTTTCTTATCACCAATATTCCGTCTCAAGGCGTTGAGTTGTCTAGTTAAATCGTCTAGACGAGCAGTGACTTGATTCTCTGGCTGCTGGACTTGAGCAGCTCTCACGGGGTGGCGGTCTCGACGAGTGGCTTGCTGGGCTGCCTCGAATTTCATGGCGTACACTAAAGCACTTTTCAAATCTTTAACATCCGCCATTCGTAGAGCCTTCTGTATTTCGGGATCCCGGATGCCATCGATAAAGTACTGCAGGGACAGGATTTCCCTCGTTTCTCTCGGGCACTCCGTAAAGGCGAGGTGGGACAGCTTTTCAACATCTGTGGCGAGTTCCTGGAGTGATTCGGTGGGCTTCTGTTGACGGGATTTTAATTGAAGCCTGCTGTAGTCTTTTAAACATTTCTCGCCAAAGCGCAGTTCCAATGCGCCGGATAAAGCTTCGAAGTCAAGTCTTTGGTTTTCTGGAAGCGTCTGCAGGATATCCGCTGCGTCTGCTCTCAGAGAAGCGGCGAGATGGCAGGCCTTAGTTTGGGAATCCCATCCATTCGCATCCTAAACGATAGAAAATTGTGTTTTATACACTTGCCAGGATGTATTCCCATCATATGTGGATATCTTCAGAGATGGACGAGCAGGCATCGGTAAGAATTTAAAACCCTCAGAATTGCTTCTTTCGTTCGCTATGCTCTTCTTTAAAGTGTCAACTTCTTTCGCAACGGCTGAAACCCTATCATCAATTTGTTGCTCGACGGCAGAAACTCGCTCTTCTATATGGTCTTTTACAGAAGGAACTCTTTCTTCTATTTCTTCTTTCACCGAAGAAACTCTTTCTTCAATTTGACCTTTTACGGAAGAAACCTTTTCTTCAATTTGCCCAACTTTATTTTCAACCACATCTATTCTGCCTTCCATAGCATCGAATTTGGTTTCCATTATGCAGGCAATTTCTCTTTTCATTTCGTATTGACTTTTTTCAATCTTTACTTGTACGGCTTTTATTTCGTCTTTAAAAGTTAATTGACCAGCTTGAATGGCCTTTATCTCTTCCTTAACGGATTCTTGTCCCGCTTCAATCCTTTCCTGATTAGATTTCATATCTTCTTTCAACGAGGTAAAGGCTGAGATCAACTGCCTTAATTGCTCTTCCATCGCTCTTGTTATTGGCATTCAAATCCCACTTCTGACACCAAAAATTGTTGCGTGCGTACGAGTTCGTTATGAAATGAATGCACAAGTCCGATGAAAAATGAACAAAAATTTATTATTATCACAACAAAAATGCTTACATTTTCTCAAATTATCATGCAGTATTACAATATCTCACAGTAGTTATCTTTTAACTACTCAAATGTCCAATAGAACGTAATTCAAAACAGCTAAAGAACGCTAATCCGCGAATTCGCTACAATCAACAAGAGCAGTTTTCTAAACAACAACAAACTAAGCAACTACTGCGAACTGAGACGTTTTCCTCCTTTTATAAGATTTTAAAATCACGCGCTAGAATTTTCCAGTACTTTCTCGAAATCAAAAAGAGATATTTATTTATTTAATGCACGCCATCTTGTATTTTCAATTTTCCTGCTTAGCTTTCTTTTAATATTCGTCACGCCCTGCACTGCGCGAGAAATAAAACCATTTAATTTATAATTGAAGTAACATTAGCTTTTTAAATACCAAATTCGTAACAGTATCTTTGCTAACATTTCTACATAGAATTTGTTCTATTTTGACATATTTATAGATTTTTGAACTAATAAATTGTCTTCGCCGCAAAAGTTCTCAGTTTAGTTACCAACTTTCTGTCTTTGTGTAGCAATTATTGCCTTAACGTCTTTATTTGGGAGCATATTTTATTTAGTTTTTTATTATTACCTCATATCTATTTTTCGTTTCGTATACATGTAAATATGCTACTTCACAAAAATGTAAATATGTTAGTCAGTTTATAAAAAAAAATTATGCTTGAAAATTCGTTGCTATGTATTTTTATGCCGCGATGTTTCGATAAATTTTGGTTATAGTATTAGACGATCGCGTTTAGAATATACATGATTTGCTGAAAGAAAGAAATCAACTATAACTTAAGGCACATTTTTCTTTTTGTCACTTTTCTTTCCTGTATACCTTTTACTTTGAACATCGCTATAATCCCTACATATATCACACTCTACCTGGAACTCTATTACGGAACAGATAAGAGCAAAGAAACATTTATTTCCTCTCAACATTAGTGTAAAACTAAAGTACCAAAGTATAATACTTTGGTCAATTTACTGACTTGAGAAAATGTCAGCATAATCGACCTTGCCTATAACGATCTCACCTTAGTTGAGCAGTCTCGCGACATATTTATATAAATATTCAAAAAGGATGCTTCAATGTCATAAATGCTACCTTCGAACCATATATACCAAAATCATTCCAAAACTTTGACGAATAATTTCATATACTGGTCATGATTTTAATATAATTACATCACTTTACCATCATGATTATAACGTAAATCCTACGATAATCGTAATCCTGCTTTATTTCGCCTACTCACCACAAAAAACTTGAAAATATTTTCCGCTTAGCGGTTTTCTGGCATGGAGATAGGAAAGCCGGTTTCCACAACCTTCGTATTCGTCCTCGAATCTTAGGATTCTAGCTTCGGTGCTCGACAAGTGTTTAGTCTGTCTGTGCCACACAGGCAATTCTGGTGTTTGGTTTGATTTAGTTGATTATAACGAAGCACACTTGCGCTATCTGCCTAGGATGAAGGATGCCTTCGTGGAGAACATTCTAAGGGAATCTGGCTAATATACACGTTACACATAGGAAAAACTCCGAAACCTCCCATGCAGTCAACCTATTCGCCTAGAATCGAAACCAGTTTGAAACTACCAGTGCTCAGCGATTTTACCCCTCCGCCACCGTTGGGCGACAACTGCTGTCGAGCCGAAATTCTTCTAGAGAGCGTGATCTTAGGTCTTGGGAATGTGGGAGAAAGTTGTAGAGTGCGTGGATAAAAATCAACGCGCGAAAATGTTGCAACTAGTCGTGCATCCTTGACACGGAGGAAGAAACAAACCTCCTTCGACAGTTTTTTAAACGATCTGCGGGTGAAAATGAGCAGAGCATGACGAAAAAAGCGAAGACCAGAGACAAAAATTAAGCGCTTCCGTAGGCACTTCACTTTTTCTTTTAATTATGTTTTTATAGAATATGTATTTGTTATTTATAAATAATTGTTTCTTCTTGTTTTTGAATAAGAAAATACATATTTCTTATTCGAAAACACTTAACAAAAACAACTGAGGTCGTGATTTGAGAGCTGGCACAGATTAATGGCATTTCGAATTATTTCAATGGGGAAAATTGCTTTGAGATACGAGCAAGGTTACGAAACGAATTAAACTCGTATGTCGAGGTACCACTGTATGTAATTATATAATAGTTAGCAAGCAGATAGTAATAAATAATTTTTAAAGTCTGATGCTATCAATATATAAATTATGTTGACTAGTATAATTAATTTAGAATTATGCGCCTACATATAATAAGATGATGTATGTTACTACAGATACGTATTAATATATACATATATAAGTCTGTGCATATATATGAAATCATAATTCGATTTAAACCAGTTAACAGTTAGAATTACTGAACAACCATGAAAGATTCCTCAAGAATGAAATATGGTGTAACAATGAACACTTAGTTTAGAAATTAGATTCTATTGTATATTGTTGTAAAAGCCATTGTAAGAGTGAAAATTCTTCATTCTGCCTTAATGCGATTTTTTGCGTTTAATGCGTTGTTTGGAGATTTTATGATCCAGAATTATATTGATGTGATATATTAATACTGCATTTGTAGATAAACGTTTTTGAGAAACGAGTCAAAGCGATTGATTTTTTGTGAAAATTTGGATTTATCCTTATTTTATTGACGTGCACCAGCACTGAATTGAGAATGGCTTGTGCTATGCTTCGATGGATGAAAAAGCGTTTGTAAGTAATGAATATTATGAAAGTTTCAGCATATTTAAATGAGTAGTATTAAAAGTATATATTTACTAATACCATATATTAATACTTTATGGTAAATTTTTCATTATAAATCTCATCATAGTTTCATTTCTCATTCTATTGCATTTCTATAGCGGAACCTAAATTTTTTGGTTTACATATTGTAGATTGCATCAGTTTTGCCGCGCAATTTATTCCTCGGTATGTTACTTGTAGTGTTATTAGAAATTCCATTATTTCTGTCTTTTTTCTGCAATTGGTAGAATCTGATTAGGAAATTTATGTTTTTCTTTCAAGATGTATATGAAATTGGTTATATCAAGTGTTAAATAAACGTTGTTATTCGGGCAATAGCGTTAGCTTTATCCAGATTGATAAATGCATTTCTTATTTCTTAAAATCTCAAGACATAAAGACACACTCGGATAGGACAGGAACAAGTACAGGGGGCACCACGCCATCGCCATTGACAAAAATGGTATAGCCCCCATGTACTAGCTCTCTGGACACAGGGGACCTGATTACAGTAAACATAGGACATAGCACTAACAACGTTTAGGACATAGCGCAACTTACTGTTACCACATACTTCAACACATAGGACATAGCATTATCATAATATTACAGATTATTTACAATGCAAGAAGTTATGTTCATAGGACATAGCATTATCATACTATTACAGATTATTTACAATGCAAAACGTTATGTTCATACGACATGGCATTATCATAATATTACAGATTATTTACAATGCAAGAAGTTATGTTCATACGACATAGCATTATCATACTATTACACACTCGGATAGTAGATTCACTCACTTTACGTTTTTTAAGGGATATATATATATACATTTAGGGCGTGTTCAAAACAACCATTGACGGGTAGTCTTGGCGTAATTCGGATTCATACCAAGATTATCCATTTCTCAAGGCAATAATTTTTGTTATTTTTGCTAAACCGTTTACGAAAATATAATTTTCCGAATGCTGAACTCTTATGCATGAAAAGGCAGATTTTAAGATATTTGTTTTGCAATTTGATGCAAAATTCGTATTTTTAAAACACTGATGTATATGTTCTTATTTTAAAACTCTGCCAGTATATAACATTAAATACCATTCTTGTGTTATCACCATTTATACATGTCGCTTGCTGTACAGCCTGCTGAATACATTTTACTTTCTAGCTATCTACAATTACATCGTGTTGTTTCGGTATGAACAGGGGCGAAGTACTTAGATACATTTAAAGATAATTAATTAAATTTTTCTGATTTTGATATCTATAATAGATAGACAGGATTACTGATAAAAAATTTAAGAAAATAGTAAATGAAGAAGTAAATAGAAAAATTTCGTTCAGGTATTGTGAGATACCAATATAAACTTCATACATTTTACTAGGGGGCTGTTGCCAAAGCAAAATCTTTACTATATATGTCTACCAGTTCTATGTATACAGTGTGTTGCTCAAAGTAAACTTCCTGCATTGAGAAGAGTACTTAATGCGTTCTTGCGAAGCTTGTTTTCTCGTACAAGCTCTGCCTCTTCGAACCGAAATTGTTCGTAATCTGCAGCGTCTTGAGTTGTTTATGCAGGTTCTTGAGCTGTTCTGGTATTTCCTGTCGAATCTTACGGTGACGCGGAGAGTCTTGTATCCTTCGTTTACTTGCAACGTATCTTCATCGCGCAACTTATCTTCATCGCTTCTCTTCATCGCGCATATTCTGTTGACGTTCCACTTATCTAATGGGCCTCCGTTTCGCTTCGGCTTCCCTTTCCGAAGCACGCAGTGTTTCTTGGTTTTCTGAATGTCTTTTGTGTGTTCTACTAGTTTCTGATACAGTTTTAGCACGCGAAGTTTCTTGAGTTGCTGCTTGTCTGCTGGAACTCCTATTCGTTTCTTCTTCACTTTCTTGAATGTGTAAGCTTTCTTGTCACTATGCTTGCCTGCTGAGTTTCTAGTTGTATCTTCATTCATTTTTGAAGCTCGCAAGTTTTCTTGTACTTGCCTGCTGAGTTTCCCAGTGTTTCTTACTTCATTTTTATGTAGCTCGCTGTAACATTTGTGCTGTCTTCTTGCGTTCAGGCATTTTAGTAAATTAAAAAAAAAAATTATGTAACTGTAGTAAAGTAACATTGCATCTAAATTACGTTAAATACCTACAGAAGTTTAAACTTCTACTCAGAAAGGAACTATACAATAAAAGAAATTAAATTTTTATAAATAAAATTAGAATAGCATAAACTGCATAGAAACATTTCATTATGAAGAAAATGTATTCATTCTTTCCAAGCAACCAGCGATTCGTAAATAAATTTTTCTTGCCAACTCAGGAAACAAAGACCTTTGACACTTCAGGTAATACATTAGAGTTTATGATTTAAATTTATTTCAATATAACAAAATTTCAAAATCTCAATAAAGGAATTAACGTAGCGATAGCATATCGTGTCACGTATCCAAAGGTGAAACATAAAAGTTGCCAAAAGCAGCTATTCATTTAAAATACTGATATTAACGAAAGATTTTCGACATACAATGACGTTATATTCAGTTTCCTTTAAAAACATTAAGCTTCATTTAAACAAAAGGAAATTAAATTCAGACATTTTTCCTAGCTTTCAAGCTTTTATTGTATTTTAAAATCTTCTTTTTGTCACAGTTGCGCAAGTTTTTCTCGGCGTCATTAGGAGCCGTAGGTCGAAATCATTTAAGAATCATTCCTGTAAATAATGATCATATGATAAATTGCAATACATATTCGATTGTTTTATTGAGAATTTGAGTACAATTCTTTATACATCAGCTATTATGCCCCTTTATGTAACGACAAAGATTATTTTCAATGATTATCCGATGAGAATAATTCTTTACAATGATTATTCGATGACAATGATTATTTGCAACGAATATTAAAAGCTGATGACTATGATTACTTAAATAGAATATGCATGTCATTCGATGACAGCGATTATTTCCAAAGAATCTTCGATCATGTCACTATTGTATATCGCTATACCCCTGGGTTTGGGGCCGGTTGGGAATTGTACTACGGCCCTGTAATTAAGCGTTTTAAATGACGTCAAAAAGTCACTGATCCAGATATTTTACTAGTAACTGCTGTGTATTGTGATCGAAACCGTTATTTAAATCTTCTGAATAAAATTTGGGATAATTCATTTTACATCAGAGAATAAAGCAATTTGTAACACGAATTTCAACAAAACTACATGCATCGAATAACAAGAATTATATAAACGGAAGTATCAGTACAACAAATCGCTCTTTGCAGCTCCGCTTTAGTCCGACACTTGTTTTTCAGCTATCGTATCTACCCATTTGAAGATACCATGTGAAGAATACTTTTTTTAAGTGTGTAAATTAATTACATGTATGTTATGTATATATATGGAGATATTTTTTGAATTAGGAAAGCACCAACTTCTTTTAACGAAAACAACCGAGACATTATCTCCAGTCCAATTTAATTTTTCATCTAAATCATTTCTAAAATTTTCAAAAGTTAATATTAATTTTCTTTGCAAAGGAGACTAGGTGTTGCTGGAAACAAATGAAATACCAAACATTATTAAATTTATTGAAGTCAACAGCAGAAAACTGTTAAACATTTAATAGATCACTTCAATGAAATGTAGTTGCATTTAAACGTATTAAATTGTTTTCAGCAGATGTAATAATCAGGAACATAGGAAGATCCGAAGAGATATTGTGCGTTTAAATACTTTTTTTGTTTTCGCTAATTTTTTTATACATTTCAGTTAACGTGTAAATCTGTGTTTTGAACGCATGGCCCGTTAAGTGAAGAAGTCTGTAGGAAGGCACTTTTTAATCCTGTGCGGAAATTGTCCAAATGAATGATCAGTCATCGACTCAGCATACGCAGCCATGAGGTTGAGATCCCAAACATTGATTAATTGCGCTCGACTGGAAATTTCATCAGCATGGTCAACGGAAGCCACCGTTTAAAAAATTTTCTTGTTCTTAAATATATGCTTATTAACTTTTGTAATATGATTAGATACTTATAATCACAGTTCCTTCACTTTCAATAATATATTTCATAAATTGTTGAAGTGCAGACACACACTTCATATTGTAGAAACACGTTTCTCTGGAATTTTTGATGCAAATCCTGGTTATTTTTTCTAAGAAGGGAAAGTAAGGGAGAGTGCCATTTATAAAGCTTAGGTTTTCCAGATTTGCAGGTTTTTCGCGCTCGCATTTTACGTGCTTCTTAAGAATCTCTGGTAATAAAATGGGAACTTTCCATGACTTGTTGCCAATCTAATTGGAGAAAAAAATTTATTCTTTATAGGGATACTTGCGGGAGGTAACCGTCGAGCAATCTTCTTGTATCTGTCTCGTCCCATCCTGTTTGTTATTTTATTAAAACGTGTTTGGAAAATTTTTTCCTGATTGCATGGTTTGATTTGAGATGATAGATGTCAATCAGACCTTTTAATATGGCATCCTGAGCTGTTGGTGCCAGCAGCTTCATTTCCTATTATACCTGTATATTCTCATAATGGAATTTAGGCTAATAAGAGGAATATTCATTTCCATATTTATTGTTTTTAAAAGATTTTGAATAAGTAAAGACATTTTCTTCGTGGATCATTGAGCGTTTAAAAATCTTTGACAATCTGTAAAAATGCTCGCAAACTGTAACTTACTACTTTTGACAAAAAACGTATAAGTAATCATTTATTAAATTAATGAATTCAAACATATGAACATATATATTTAATAAAATAAAAATATTTCAGCGCAAATAATTATCGACGTATATTTGAAGAAGAAGAAGGAGAAGCAGGAATATACTACAGTGATCAACTACTAGAAGAATTGGATCCCCAATGTTTAAGATTGCAATACGTGTCGGAAACGTAAGTCTTTTCGGAAAAAATAATAAAACAAAACATAATGTTTCAGGTCCAGTTTAATTATACCTTTAATAATTTTTTGACAAAAACGCTGGTCTGGAAAATAATACGTTTTCAGATTTATAATGCTTAATGTTTTTTTCATTCCTTCATTACAAAAATATATTATAAATGTTTAAGATGGAAAATCCTATTGTGAAGAATTCAAATTTATTGTCATACCTTTTGATTATGAGGAAACGTTATTGCATTAACTAATGAAATATCTAAACAGAAAGCTAATATACAAAATACACGTGTTTAAACGGCCAGTTTGTAAAATTTGTGAATGAGAAGTTGTTATGAAGTTAGTTGTTGAATGTCAAATAGTTGATATAATTAGAGTAACAAAGACAAAAAGGACTTTATGTTTATAAATAATAATATATATGTATGTAAAACAAATTACGTAAACACTGAAATCCATCCTATACTCTATTCGGAACAAATCTAATATAAATTGTTCTCTTCATCTGTTTCTGTTAGACTATATATTTCTAGATTTACAGAGATTTAGAATATTATTTAGCTCGAGTTTTGAGAATGTACTCATCAAACATAATAAAAATTTCCAGATTCCAACTTTTCATTGTAATTATTTTTTTAATATATAATATTAAATAATTTTGAATTAATAGAAAATTAAAAAATAAAAATTAATTAATTAAAATATATTTATGTAGATATATATATCCCCATCGCATGATTTACATAAAGATGATGACCTAGCTAAGTGGGAATTTAAATTTCCTGAATCAAATATTTCTCTTACTAAGCCACAATGTTGTCGAACTATGCACATTTTTTTCTATCTCTGTCACCGCTGACACGACGTCGTGCTACTTTCTTCCTATTCCAACAATATGAGAAATATAAATATTCTAGAAATAGGTAGGTTTAGAATTTCAAATGAATTGGAGCCGCAAATGTGAATTGAAATAAATCTGAATATTTTATCTTATTCATCTGCCAAATTTGCTCTGTATTATAGATCAATATGTGCGATCAGAATTCCTAACATTAATTCACACACACACACATATACATATATATCTATATATATACGTTTATCGTATATATGTTATGGTGAAACGCCGAAATCTGGAGAATGTCGACTTTCACCGGTGAATGTCAACATTCACATAGTCGCTTGTTGTATGTCCGAAATATTTTCCAAATACTCTTATTTCTGACTTACACCGGTAAATGTCAACATTCACCATCTACTAATGGTGAATGTTGAACACATAAGAATATTATATTTTCTCCGTAATTCGGTCACGAAAAAACGCACTTAAATTAAGAACTTAAGAATATAAGAACTTAAAACACACTGTACATTCAAAATGAGAAAGGAAAATAATAGAAGTTTAAAACTTACAAAATTACGTGATTCAAATCTTATTTATTGCAAAAACTTAAACTCTTATGACACTTTCAATTGCACAAGAGGCCCTTGCTTTTACGACAGCATTTATTTGTGGAACACTTCCTTTTGCAATGACAGCGTGTACATATACTCCTCTCTTTTCAACCTACACCAGAACACATCCGTGAGTGTCGACATACACCGGTGAGGGTCCGAATGTACAAGAATGTAATGCAATATTCGATCTTTCACCGACGTATTTGGTGAATGTTGACATTCTCCGGTGAAAGTCGACATTCTCCAATTTCGGTATTTCACGGTAACATATATATATATATATATATATATATATATATAAAGATTTTATATATGATTTTCCTTTTACAATTGAAATTTTATTCTTCATGATGATTTAACTCTAGTCCCCGTTAAAACATTATTAACATTTTGCTTTCAAATTACTTCAAAACATCTTTCGAAATATAACTTACCAGTATGGATTCACTCTTTTAAAATAATTCTACTTTAATTAAACTTAGGAGATAATATAATCAATTAATCAATATTGTTTAGGAAATAAATTATTATTAACTAACTTTGCAGCAATTGCGCAAGTAATTGTAACTTCTTTTCGCACTTAATGAATTTAAGATCATACAACATTGGATATGCTAAATAGCAGCTATTAGCGCTATTTATCTTTTGCCTAATGTACCCACTTTATATATTACCACCATTCTTCTTTCTTAATATTTTAATTTTTAAGTTTTATAAAGTTCTTATACAAAAACTTTACTGTATTGAAGGTTAGCAGCCTCCTTACTTTTATATCTTGCTAGTTTATCTGAAATTGAAATCATTTAATGTCATTCCACTAGATGAAAAACTTGAAAATTTAACGCCATGCCTGCTACAGATAAACCCAAAATACAATTTTTATGAAAAACATTTAACTGTATTTACATGATTACATGCGGCACTTGACATATAAAATATATAGGACAGACTAAAAACAATCTTAACTTTCGAATCAATAACCATAGAGCTTAAATCAAAACATTCAACGCACAAAAAATAGCATTAAAATAAGTACACCATCACAACTCAATACAGCAGAATTAGAGCACTTTAAACACCATGACTTCAACTCTATTCAACTTCAGATACTAGATATAATACCCAATCACAAAACACGAATTTTTCAGGAATCTCTCTATATACTAAAACAACGTTCACTTTATCCATATGGACTTAACACTTATATACATAGTCATAGAGATACTTCTAAGAAGTCTATTTTCAGCCAATTTAAGCACTACAGCAACAAAACGCAGAGAGGAATAAGAGGAAGCAAAATAAAAAATAATGCGAGATTTTTATCCACTTTGGATACATTTGCATTGAAAAAACAATTGAAATGTTTCTTTGACTCAGACAACTTTCCCAAGAAACTTCTCAACTGTTACACTCCTGTACTAATAAATTCCTTATCAAATTAAAAAAATTCATTCAATAAAGCTACGACGACACACAAATCATTAAAGACATGATTCTCGATTTTAGTTTTTTTGGACTCTCTAATAGTCTCACTCAACGCAAAATTTATTTTAAAGTCAATTTTCTACATCCGCAGTTTGACAATATTCATTTCTCAAGAATCATCAGAGATTGTAAAGATTACTTCCCCGCAGTTGATACATTAACTATGGTTGCATTTAAATATCAAAGGACCTTAAGCAACTTGCTGACTAACCACCATGAAATAGATGAAACAGCAGAATGACATTGTAAGACACCAATTTACAGCAATTACGTGGATTCTCATCACCAGCGCATAATTACTGGCAACCTGAATATCATACAGAACCATCAACTTAAAACACTAATGAGTTATGGTACAAAATTTAGACCAGTCAGAAACATGACTACAAATTTCTGTTACAAGACTTTCGAAAACAACATCAACAAAGTTATAGTTAAAGCAAGCTATCAACTGAATTTACCCATAGATACCTTATAAAAATGGAAAGCCAAAATTCTTCAACGCATATCCACCGAAATCAGTCACCTCAAGTTTAAAAGTACACTGAATTGGTCGCAACTTACATCAGATATTAAAAAATTAAAACAGCTCTTTACTATTACAAAAATAGTTAAACAACTAATAACTTTAGCATTATATGAAAACAATTCTACGCAGAAATTATTCATAAAGAACTTCTCAACGCGACTACTTATCAATTAGCCAACCTTACAGAAACATCTATAATAAACAGGTTTAAAACTTTTCATAAGAAACTCAATATTACTTTCAATGCAAACTACAACAGATTTACTAATCTTTATGCGATTCCCAAATTCCATAAAACACAATTAAAATTCAGATTTATTGCTAATGAAACTAATAAATTACAAGAAAAATGTAGACTATTATTTTTCAATTCAACTTAATAAAATCTGTAAATTTATTTTCAATGATTGTAAGACTAATCATAACAATCCTGGATCATTCATAATAACACTCCTGTCCTTAATACCATTCAAACCATTAACATCCAAAACATTAATTGCTATGACTTTGAAAACTTATATACCTCACTTCCTCTAGAAGAACTCTATACCAGTCTACTTGATCTAACTAAACTCTTCCCTGATATGCTCAATATCATGACTCTTGACAAATGGGAAACCTACCTAAAATGCACACTTTTTCATAACTACATCAAGTTTCAAAATCAAATTTTTAAACAAGTCAGAGGATTGCCAATGGGCTTACATTCCAGCACCTCGATCTGTAATATCTTTTTATTTGTCAAAGACTTTAACTTCCAAAAAAATCTACAACCACAAGAGTTAAATTACTACAAACACACCTACAGATATATTGATGACCTTATTACAATTAATAATTTTGATAAAATTGAACACTCCGAGATTTGTCCGAATTGTCTTACACTTAATAAAACTAATAATTCACAAAATAGCATAGACTTTCTAGATCTTCAAATCATTAACTACAAAAAAATTTTACTTTTTGACAAAACAAGAAACTTCAATTTCAGTACTAACAAATTAATAAATTGGAACTCCAACATATCCAAAAAAGTAATTAACAATACTATAATTAATCAAATACAACGAATTAAAATTATATGGACAGATACAATAGATTTACAACGCGAAATTTTGCTCCTTATTAAAATTCTCAAAAATAATCTAATACCCATTCAATTTATCAACCATTGCCTTAAAAGAGCAGGCGTTAAATACTCACCCTAAATCATGTAACTGATAGGGATATGATAATTTGTTCCTAAACCTGAGAAGGCGGTATAAGTTGGATGACTATCAGTTGAAGGATTTGTATATAGTGTAATTACTCAATTGTATATATTGTAAAAACCTAATTGTCTTCAGACTCATGCTGTTACTATACTGTTACTAAAAAAATGGGCCTATTTCATGACTTTAGTCTGTCTAATAGCTCTTGGACAGTGAAAAATTCCTTTTTTCCTTTCTTAAATTCTTAATCATTGCGACACGACAATTAGCCAGAAATTAATTAATTTCCATTCACTAGTATTTTCAAAAAAAATCTTAACAGACATTCTCCCTCAAATAAGAACTCCACATAATACATCCCTCAAGAATTCCGAGTCCAACCCACTACCATAAATTACTTCACCCAAGTCTTACCGACTGATATTATTCAAAGCCCCCACTGCCGCTAAGAATTTTCGGACACCCAACACTTATGAGTCAGACATGAAGAGAATACTTTGCCAACTCCCCCACTAGAAAGAATGTAAGTTACTTAATACATTTTCTGGCCTTTATATCTTCATGTACATTCACTGTTCTTATTATATATTATTTTTTACATTTTTTTATATTACTTTATATTGTCTTTGATTTGTTTTTACAAACTTTGCATTATTTATCTTATTTTGTAATCTTCTATGTTTATTTCAACTTTACTTTGAATTGGATTTCATAATAACAATTTCCAATGTTTAATTTTTACAAATAATATAGAACTCAAAAGCATAAACATGAAGGAGTCGGGGACGGTTACTCGGGTTATATCGGCTTTCTCTACAGATTTTGCTTTTTACTCCAAATTGAATTTCCAATGTTTAATTTTTAAAAATAATATAGAACTCAAATGCATAAACATGAAGGTGTCGGGGACGGTTACTCGGGTTATATCGAATTTCTCTACAGATTTTGCTTTTTACTCCAAATTGAATTGACTAAATTGCTTCATAAGAATAAGTTCTTTGAGTATAAGCATTGGATCATAATCCCTTCTATTCGCGGAGATATTTGGCCTGACTAGAATTGCCGGTTCGGCTTTAACTTATAACTCGAGTAAAGACGAAACACCTTCGTATTTACGTATTTTTATCAATTATTGTTCGTTGAATGGGAGTTGGTTTGTTCCCATTGAAAAGTCAATTAATTTCCGATCAATGACAATGATTACATGGTTTTAATTTTCCTTTTACAATTGAAATTTTATTCTTCATGATGATTTAACTCTAGTCCCCATTATTAACATTTTGCATTTTGCTAAACATTATTAACATTATTAACCAAAAACATTATTAACATTTTGCTTTCAAATTACTTCAAAACATATTTCGAAATATAACTTACCAGTATGGATTCACTCTTTTAAAATAATTCTACTTTAATTAAACATAGGAGATAATATAATCAATTAATCAATATTGTTTAGGAAATAAATTATATATATATATAATCGTTTATTGCAATGCATGGTCGGAAACGCTTTCCTGGCGCTATAGTGACGAGAGACAACACAAGAAAAATAGGGTACGAACAGTGTAAAGATATTTCTTTATTATTCTTAGCGCAGCGAAAACTAAGAAATAAGAACAAAAACATTGGATTGTCATCAAAGAAAGTATTCGAAAGTTCCTTAGGACAGTATCCTAAACATGGGTTTGGTAGGGGTAGTCCAGTGCATTGTTCAGCAAGATCACGAGACCTCACTTGCATTATCACTTCCGCTCGGGGTAATTCAACACATTCGTGCACGAAACCCCTGTTAGAAGTCCAACAGGAACTTGTGGCACATATCGTGGCAGCTGCTGGGAAAGTCCTGAGGATGCACAGTATTTTCCAGAACATCTTATGGTCGATGTGCGAGAGATGTGATACCTGCATCAGGGTGCAGGTCGTAATTTCGAACACCTTCTTTGAGGTCCATAAGTGTCTAATTTTGTTCCTATTTTTTAATTTCTCTTGTGCTAAGCATAATTGGTGTCCGTTCTTTCTTGTGTTTTGTGTTGTTTGTACCGGCCAGGAAAGTTGTTTCGGCCCTGTTTTGCCATTTCATTTTTCCTCGATGTCGTCTCTCTCATATATGTGCATAATTACTTATGACTCAAGTGTTGCTACTATATGATGAAATTTACAAACACGGTGTTTACAATGCTACATATTCCCATCCGAAAATATCTTTGTTTTTCCTCTTGCCCTTCAAATAAGAAATGTGTGTCCTTCATTGTAAAATCTCCTGGAACTTTAATACTTCTTTTTTCGAGGACAATGGAGAAAATATTTCAGTATAGGCAGCTGTCAATATTCAAACATTACATTGTGAAAGCCATTAAAGTGATTTCGGCCATTAGCCGAAACGCTCAGAAAGGCTTAATTCGCATAAGGATTTAGGAAATACATTTTGAAAAACTTAGCAAATTTTCCTTCAATAAATTTAATGGAACAGGCAAAAGAAATTACAGGGAACAATAAATATAGGAGAAAACAGATATTTCTTTTCCTAATTTGTTTTACTGTGTTTGATTTCTTTCTTTCTTCCTGTATAAATAATTAAAACTTAAAGAATGTAACTGAAGAATGAGAATAAAATTTTCAATTGAAAACAAATGGTGGCAAAACTCCTAGTGCTGCTCTGCTGGACGACGAAATAGACCAGCAATATTTTCCGAATTTGGAATAACAAGAGAAAATTTGAAACCTGTGCAGCCAGCGATGCAAAGGGATTCTTCTGAGAGAAAGATGACTTAAATGAGGAAACTCGGAGATAATGTAATGATGTGTAAGGTTACCTCTGCTGGGATAATAATAAGAAAAGGTTAAAATACAAAATACGTAAGTAAATTATACAAAAATTGAAGAAATTTAAAATATCTAGCAAGCGTAAGAAATAGTAATTGATTCAAAACCTAAATGAATCTAAAGCTCTCAAACTTATACTCGTTTAAATACAGGTTTTTCTGATTCAGAAAGAACGTTACGTGTATATCTTCTAAGATGCTTTTTCCATCCTTTTTTTTTTTTGTAGTTGTTTCATTTTTGATTTCAGTTTCCTTTTTTTCTCCTATTTTGCAATTTTCCCCATTGTTTCCCTCTGTTTTTAAGCCACCTGTTTATTATTACTATTATTATTATTACAACTTATGTAAAAATTAAGTAAGGAAAAGTAAGGCACTGAAACTTTGCAAATTATCACACTCTACGTGAGATTCATGGTGGTCGCTTATTGCATACAAATCACGCCAAATTCTTTAACTTCTCTGCTTGGCTTTAGGTCCTTATAACGAAAACAACAAATTCGCCCTTTGTAGAAAAATATTCTGTCAGGCAATAAATCTACGGGGAGATTTTTCCCTATGAAACTGAGCCCAAAGTGTTATATAGTATCTAAATATTAAAGTGTTGTACATGTTAAACGTGATCGTCGTTGCATTACTTTCACTTTTTTACTACTGAAATAAAGATATACTGATTATTTTGTAGATTGGAAAACCCTCCTTGTGATCATGAAAAGGAGCAAAAACTGGAAACCGAGAGAGAACTAGAAAAGAAGCGAGAACCGGAAAAGATGCAAGAACTGGAAAAGAAACAAGAACTGGAAAAGAAACAAGAACTGAATAAAAAGGAAGAACCGGAAAAGAAGGAGAAACTGGAAAAGAAGGAGAAACTGGAAAAGAAGCAAGAACTGAAAAACAAGAAAAAACTGGAATTGACACAAAAACTAGAAAAGAAGCAAGAAGTGAAAAAGAAGCAAAAGCTGGAAAAGATACAAAAACTAGAAAAGAAGCAAGAACCGGAGAAGATACAAGAACTGGAAAAGAAGCAAGAACTGAAAACGAAGCAAGAGCAGGAAGCGAAGCAAAAAATGGAAAAGAAGCAAGAACTGAAAATGAAACAAGAGCAGAAAAAGAAGCAAAAACTGGAAAAGAAGGAAGAACTGAAAAACAAACAAAAACTGGAGAAGCAACAGAAACTAGAAAAGAAGCAAGAACTGAAAAAGAAGCAAACACTGGAATGGGTTCAAAAACTAGAAAAGAAAGAAGAACTGAAAAACAAGAAAAAACTGGAAGAGATACAAAAACTAGAAAAGAAAGAAGAACTGAAAATGGAGAAACTACTAGAAGAGATGCAAAAACAAGTGAACAAAGAAGAACTGAAAAGGCAGAAGGAACTGGAAAAAATGCAAAAACTAAAAAACAAAGAAGAACTGAAAAAGCAGAAAAAGAAGCAAAAACTGGAAAAAAAGGAAGAACTGAAAAACAAACAAAAACTGGAGAAGCAACAGAAACTAGAAAAGAAGCAAGAACTGAAAAAGAAGCAAACACTGGAATGGATTCAAAAACTAGAAAAGAAAGAAGAACTGAAAAACAAGAAAAAACTGGAAGAGATACAAAAACTAGAAAAGAAAGAAGAACTGAAAATAGAGAAACAACTGGAAGAGATACAAAAACAAGTGAACAAAGAAGAACTGAAAAGGCAGAAGAAACTGGAAAAAATGCAAAAACTAAAAAACAAAGAAGAACTGAAAAAGAAGAAGAAACTGGAAAAAATGCAAAAAATGGAAAAGAAGCAAGAGCCGGAAAAGATGCCAGAACTGGAAAGATAGATGAGTCAGAAAAGACGCAATACCTGGAAAAGAAGCAAAAAACGGAAAATAATCCAAATCTGCAAAACCAGCAGGAACCGGAAAAGAACTGTGAAACCCGAAAAGGAAACCGGATGAACTGCGAAAAGAGCCAGAACTGGATAACGACTGTAGAACGATTGATTTAATGACCAAACGAAGCAAGACCCGAAAAAGAAAAATAGAACGAATAAATCATATACCACTGCAAATAATACCACTGCAAGCATTAAATATCAACGTCAAAAGAATAAACACCTTTCTTCAAGGAAGCTTTGCAATACACTGTCATAAGCCAGAAGGTATAGAAAAAATCAGCTATAACCTCATTGCCAAAACAGTTGCAAAAGATATAGTTAACGTAAAATTTCCGGAAGCCACAATACCAAAATGCACAATTCATAATATTCCAAAAACATTTCAACTCTGACGCCTTGATTCAAATTATAGCCCAAGAAACATAATCAAATATTTCCGAGCTAAGACCTTTATTTAAACTGAATGATCAAAATAATACTGATAAATGGATCATAAAATGTCACGGTCAAACTTTCCAAAATCTTATGAGTAAAAAACAAATATATATTGGATGGCGCACCAATAAAATAACCGAGTTTATCGGTGTACGCAGATGTCAAGTCTGTCAGGATTTCTCTCATAAGACAAACAAACCAAAATGCTCATTCTGCGGCGGAAAATATGTTTCTTGCTGTTATTCCCAAACTCCGTACTGCATAATCTGTTGGATTAACAATAAAAAGTATGAAACAAAATTTGACTGTAAACATCCAGCTTTAGCTATTTCCTGGTCCACATATCAAACAGAAGTTAGACGAGTAAAATCCAATACATATTATCAACAATAATGCAAGATCCTGCAGACTATCTATAGACCCTTTCCATCAATAAAAAGAATAATAATATCATCCGCTTTCTCAAAATAAATCTTCAAAGGGAGAAGACCGCCACCGACCAACTAAGTCAGTATCAAGTAGATTATCTGGCAGATTTTATTATAACACAAGAATCCTATTGCATCCCTGGCAAAGTAGGAAGAATTCCAAATAACTGGACAATTATTCAACGTCATGCTTCAACCGGTGTTTTATCTCCTCGTACAGCTATATTCATTCCAAACAATAAATGGAATTCTACAATAAGGATTAATACTCGAGATATAATCACAATTTCAATCAATACTAATGCATCTCAGCTTCTTATTACTAGTATCTATATATCTCCGTCAAAAATCCAAATCAAACCTTATCCATACTAAATGACATCTTACAACAATAATAATAGTCCGCATGGTATTAGTGGAGACTTTAACTCCCATAGTACTTAATGGGGATACTTACAAACCGATCACAGAGGAAGAATACTTGAAGAATTTTTAAATGCAAACATTCTCATTCTACATAATCATTTTACTGACCGACCTACCTTTGATAATACCTACAATAATTATTGGACTGATCTTCTTATTTCTACAACACATCTTGATAATAAAATTAACAACAGATCAATACTAGATGAACATACCGAATCTTATAACAAATATATCTCTTTTGATATAACTGAATATACGTCCTTTACTGCACTTACCAGATTTAAAATCAATAATAACAAAAAAAAAAAGAAATTTCAACAAAAGTTCAATCCAATTTCAAATGACTTTCTAAATGCTATTATTCTGTGTACAACCAAAACAGAACTTAATAATATTACCAAGGAACTTATCAGAAAGTTTCAAGATACCTACGAACGTACCTTCTTCAAAAGATCATCAATACCCATTATAAAAATCAACTGGTGACGAAAGAACTCCGCTAAGTCAAACACAAAACACGAGCATTACGAAGAAAACTGAAATCATCGCAAACTAATGAAGAACGACTCAACCTACTTCAAAAATACAAAAAACGAAAAGCCCCATATAAAAAGCAAATAATGTCTGCAAAGCTTTAAGCATGGTGCAACTATTGTTCAAACAACCAGTATACGTATGGCTCATTGTACAAAATTGAAACCAACAAAATCTTCCACCCAACGCAACTTACAGTCACTAATAGGGGAAATAATGATAAAAATGTTACGAAGATCACTTTAGAAAACATTCTAGATGTTATTCTACCAAAAGAAAACATATATGATGATTTAACTGAACAAAGATTAATTCGTTGTAATCTACTTCCAAGAAAATGATAACACATTTACAGCCATGGAACTCAATCTATTTATTAAAAAACTCAATAACGAAAATGCTCCTGGACCAGATAGAATCTGCTATCAAATTATACATAAAAGTAATCCTAAGCTAATTCTAATCTGCAATAAATGTCTCCAACTTGGTATTTTTCAAGACTGCTATAAAACAAGACAAAACATACTCTTCCTCAAAAAGAACAAAGCTCATGAAAATCCTAATTCCTATCGGCCAATTAACCTTCTACCATCCCTTGGAGAAAATCTGAAAGTTGTATTATAGGAAGACTTGAATACCATTTTCACCATCATAAATTCATTAATGAAAATCAGTGTGGATTTAGGCAGCAAAAATCTACCATTCATGCAACCAGTGCAGTCCTAAACCAAATCCATGTTAATAAAATCAATAACCTACACTCCGCAATAATCAGCTTAGGTCTCAAATCAGCCTTTGATTCATTATGGCGGCCCTCAATTAAAGAAGCACTTAGAAATATTGAATGTACTTATAATATCTATTAAATTATCAATAATTTCCTTGATAATCGGCATAGTCTCATTTTATATAATAATTCTTTAATCAGAAGAAAACAAGTTCGTGGATGTTCACAAGGCGCATGTATAAGCGCAGAATTATGGAATATTACATTTAATAAAATTATAAAAAGTGCTTGGCTTCCTTTTGCTAAAATTACTGCTTTCGCCGATGATGTCGCATTTGTTATGAGTGGAAGGTCCCATTTAATCCTTCGAAGAAATTGTCAAGAAATAATAGCCATATTCCAGCAAGAATGCAAGAAAATTAAACTTGAAATTTCATCCTCCAAATCTAGAATCATGACAAATAATAAACCTGGACAAAATCTTACTAAGCAACTTTCTGTTAAAATAAATGGCGAAAAAAATCAAGCATACTAAATTCTTTTCTATTACTTTTAGATCTTCCCGTTGCTTCAAAAACTACCTTATATTCACCTAACTGATTTTCTCATCAATTCGTCGACACATTCTTTTGTGACTTTTAAAGGTCATAGATTTATTGTTAGGTAACAGAATTTCAAATTTAAAGGATGGTGGCAATTCATATCGGCCATCGGAAAGAAAATTTAATATCTCTTTGAATTGCTTAACTGTGTTGGTGTGAGCAAGTTCTAGTTTAACATCTTCGGTTGGGTCTGTTATGTCAATGGCATCTAAATTCCAGAGTTCGGTTACACAAGATTAGAGGAATGCAACGACACTATATTGTTGAACAAATTATTTTCCAGTAATGCTAGAATAGTAGCTGAAGTAGATTTTTCAGATAAGCTGTTTACTTTACCAATCACAGTGTATCCGAATTCAGTCGCCACTACAGACACACCCGAGTGCAGTTTCAGAGAGCTGCCAGCAATAATGTCCCCGATGGCATCTGCTCCTAAAAGTAATTCAATGTTATATTCCTTAGCTTGCAAATCAGACAAGGTGATATTTCTACCTTTTAATTTAGGGTATTGTGATCAACTATTTTTGGAACAGATTCGCATATTTTGTTATGAGTAAGTACTTCAAAGTTATGTTCATACGTTCCCTCAAAATTTCTTAAATTAACATCAAACACTAAATGGCAATTAGGACTTGTCTCTCTCTCCCCAAGAATGGTTTGTTTCTATTTGGGACGCAGTTGCAAAAACGTGATGACCCTTTCTGAAAGATAAGATTATGTGAACTACTGTCGAAAATCGTACGAACTGTAAGTTGTGTACCTTCGAAAACTATTTTTAAATCAAATGTTTGCAAATACACATTTTTATTAACAGTTGGCTGATTAGACAATGCATTACTTGAAAAAACAGTACTTTCAGTTTCATTTCGCTTTACAGTTTCGCTATTAGAGCACATATTGGTATGGTGAAATTTATACTTATGTTAAACATTTTACATTTTTTCTGAAGGCCTGTGAGCTATGTCCAACTCGTAGGCGGCGAAAATAGACAGGCGTTTGCACCAAAGGCTTTAGTTTATCTTCTAAACACATTTTGCGAGCAGAAAAACATTCGGCAGAATTGTGGGATTTCTAACAAAAAATACAACCTAAATTCCGCCTACCTGTATTGCCTTGGAAATTTACGAAGGCAGCAGCTGTAGAGCAATAGGGAACATCAGAATGTGGACGTGAATGAGCAGAAAGGGAAGCTCCCGACCCGGCTACGTGCGAGCTTAATCCTTTCCTCCCTTTGCACTTGGTTTCGAAGAAAGCACAAACGTTTATCCAAAGAGCGCGCACTATCTTGCTGGGACGAAGCATCATCCATTGAACAGTTTCTGGTAAGCAGGACTCAACAAGTGGCTCCAAAAATTCAGCAAACTCTTCCTTAGTTCTACCTTTGAGCTTTCGAGGGCCATGAGCTTGCTCTCAAGTAAATCATAAAGTTCAGCTAAATCTCATTTAATCCGACCAGCAGCATTTTTCGTTACTATGGAAAATGGATCCCGTACATAAATCTGAACCAAACCATCATTAAATCAAACCATCTTTAAAACTTTCGTTTTCAATCTTCTGAGCTATATCTGGGCGACTAATATCTGTAACCTAAATGCGATTTTATTCTAAATCTGCACCCTAAATACGACTGAGCTATTTCTGTACCCTAAACGCGACTTTCGTTTTGCTTTCAAAATTTTGGTATCCGTACTTAACGAAAAATAAAATCGCGGACTCTATGTTCTCGAGATTCAATATATTGCAACCCACTAGGTTACAAAGTGCACGTTACAGTTGAAATAATCGGAGCACGGATCATTCAATGTCGAGATCTTTTTCGATATTTCACACAAGTGGAAATGTTACATTACTCTAATTTATACATAGACATAAAAAGGGATTTCCCCGTTTTGTTCGCAGAAAAGAAAAAAATGATAATAATGAAAACTAATCGAATCACAAGCCTCTCTCCTTCTGTCGAATCCTCCGAGCAGATCATCCGTAATTATGGCAAAGCACACGAGAGCTATCTGCCTAAAGGGAGGGATGCCTTCGTGGAGGACTTTCTAAGGGGAACTGGCTCGTATGCACGTTACACATGGGGAAAACCACGAAAACGCCCATGCAGCCAGCCCGTTCGCGGGATTTGAACCTTTAAATTTGCATCCGAGTTTTTATTTTAAATTAACTTTACGAAACACTCGTTGAAGTAGCACTCGTTCATAGTAATCTCATTCCTAAATATTTTATTTCTAAATCTTTGCTTCTGTCAAATTTTTCCTATTCACCACTGCATCGATATTGAAGGTAGCTTTTCTTATTTGTTTCCGCTCGACCACAATGTTTAGTGACTGAATTTCACTGACAGTTTTAGTTGAAATGGGAAGGAATAAAAATAATGCTTTAAAACTGCAATACGAGAGGAGGAAACTGGAAAGTGTAATAGTACTAGCTATTTCACTTTGTAAGAAAATTTTATCCTGGAATAAAACTACATCAATTTTCTACACAACTCCTGCTCGCTCTGCCACTTAGAATTTTGCATACAAAATTCAGGTTTGCTGAATTATGCAATAAATAACTGCACCGGGATCCTGAATTTGGGAATAGTAAAGCATTCTTAAAGAAATTTAGTAGGAGTTTCATCTGTAAATTCAATGTCAGCGAAAATGTCAAAAATACGCTAGTAAACGGAAGTAGGCCGTTTGCAACACATCTCCCAAGGAATCTTTCACTGTTTATTCGGCTTCCCTCTTTCATGTAATTTTATTCAGACTTATGTTCATCCCATCATCTCTAATCTACACAGTTTAATTTTTCAGCGTCAATAAGCAAGGAAGAACAAGCACGGAGTCTAAATCGTGGGAGTGGAGAGTTCAAAATTAAGCAACTTTTATAGCAATTTATTGTCTGCCTTCTTCCTTTTCGCCATCGACACAACAGCTGGTTCACTGGGTTACGTGCTCATTAGCCTTCTTAATCCCCGTAAATGGAACAATAAAAAACTGGAGCTTGGTGCAATGTCCTCCGGGAAAGAACGTTTCGCAATAAAACGTTCAAATTGCTGAATTTTTTACTTCATGAAGCCGGTCTGGTTTACCCATATTTTTGAGAAAAATTTCCTTAGATAAGAATTTCGGAAGTTTCTTATAAGTTCACACATGTAACACTAAAAGGAGAAATGTCGGCACTCACCTTTCCAAAAAGTTCGGATATATGTTACATAAAATTAGTAATCACGGAAAAACATTTTCTCCACACCAAGACATCACAAAACCACCGCTTTACATCTAAGAAGCAATGCAGTTTCATTCAAAAAAGTAAAACAATTAAACTTAGAAACTAAATGTGTCCTGGGCAGGAAAGAGACAAACTTTTATACCGTATAGGCGGACGAGAAAACTGGTATGCAATAAGCGGGCAATACTTTCTATATATAGAGTACAAGATTTGTTTATTTAATATTAAAATACAATGCGTCTACGCTGTCTTCAGAAATTCCCTGTGTTGCCATCTACGGCTTTATATTCTTCGACTACAGATATTCACGGACACTTTACTTAAATTACCGTATTGGGTTTGGGGTGAGCATGGATATAATAACTATAAAAATATGCATTCTCAGAAATAAAAGCAATGCAATTGTAGAGCCATATACTAAGGCAAAAGTTTTGTTATTAACTGCAAAGGAAAATTAAATATTTATATTAAAATATCAAACGTGTGGATGTTGATGTAAACAGCGGCATAAAATCTTGTTTATAAAAACCTATAATATTGATAATTTCCTATAAAGGAACACTACTAATATAGTAGTGTCGTTTCGATGACATCGATTTATTGCATCATCATCTAGTTTCTGATAAAGTTCAGTTGAAGTGGAAAAATTAGAACACCATGAAATGAAAAAGAACAATGCCTGGTTTCCTATTTGTGAATTTCGATATGAGAAATGAAAATTAAATGTTAATTTTATCGGAGTCAGAGAAATGTTTAGCATTTTCTTAAATTCTTGACACTTCATTCGATCTTATCAAATCTATTTCAAAAAATTTTAATGAAATAATATAAGTTCCCATACAAAAGTTTTAAAAAAGATCATTAAAGGAAAAATAATTAAAAACATGCATTTTCGACTGGTAAGCAATCTCTTTCTTTCATGATTCGGCTTATTATGAAAAATGAAAACAAATTTAAACTATTTAACAGTACCTTAATAAACGTAAAAATTTAAAATATCGACTTAGTAGCCTAAACGATAAAATGAATTTAACAAATATTAATTCTCCTTTTCTACAAACATTTATAAAATAGCATCTCTGAAGGCTACTAATTTTTCCAAGAGCACTCGATACGTATAATTCTAATGTTGATCTTTGCAAGGCCCCTCTCTAAATGCGCTGTGGCTCTAAAAATATTTATTAAGTATTACGAAACCCATATTAATTTGGATATCAGACTTGCAAGTCAAGAAATACTCTTGTGAAACTGAAAGAGCCCTTTCCTGAAGAAACATTTTCATACCAAAAATCTTTTCGTATATTTCCGAAATTACTTAACTTATTGGTAAAATGTTTGCGAGTCCTTTGACACAAGGGACTGTTTAAATGATTAAATGCATTCTTGCACTGTTTACGAATTCTGCTTGTACAGATTGGATATTATACATACAACAATAGCTAATAACAGTTAATAAAGGAAATTTACCATTTCAAATATAAAAGTCAAAACATTCTCAACCTCGCCTGTAGCCTAATCACCTCCTCCGTAATTACACGTAATTTGGTGTCATCTCTTTTTGCGATTGAATCATTCTCTTTTTGCGATTGAATTCTCTACAATAGCTTTTTTTTGTTAATTTTGCAGTTGTTTCGCATATTGTACTTATTACCCCAAAATGGACGTTTATCTTGAACGGGATATCAGTCTCGAAACGACAGTTTGATTCGAAACATTTAAATGCGCTGTATCAGTTTTCAGATTATTCCCACCAAATATTATCGCACTGTATTTTATTTAAAGGAATTCAATAAGAAGAATCTGCGTGGATGTATGTAGGTTTTCCGCACTGTGAAGAAACAACTGTTCCGATAACCATCAGATTTAGAGTAGCGCTGCCCTTCACCCCAGCAAGGCCCCATGGAAAGCCGAATTTGGAATTATTACCTATTTCATATTTTGTAAAACAAATTTTTTATTAACAAACCCAGCGAGCAGTGGCAACACTGTACCGAATAAAACATTTTTATTTCCAGCACGCGAGACCGTTTATCGGATATTCTAAATTTATGCTGCTGTGAAATATATTGTAATTTTGTAGTTGAATCCAATTTTAGGTGGTTTAAGGGGCAAAAAGTATCATATTTAATAAATAAAGTAAACGCACAGAGTGTTAATATTAAGAAGGCAAAATAAGTTTTTAAAGCCATCTTAGTAAGAAAACTGAGCGTTGAGGTGATTAGCTGAAAAACGACTGAATAGAAAAATGGAAAAAAAAAAAAATATATATATGCCACCAGTTAAGACTGCATCGCGATTTTTAAACGCATGTTTTCTTATTTTTTTTTGCAATTTAAAAGTACGGTATTTCTATTAAAAAAAATTAGCTAAATATTAAGCTAGCCCAAACGCTGCAGAGAAATTATTAACGCGAAGTTCACTGAATCATATACGAGGAGGACAAGTACTATTGCCAAGAATATACAACAATAACGACAGACTGCTATCGTAGAACTCGAACTGGTAATGTGTCCTTCAGCAAGCCGTACACGTTCTAATCTAAAACCTCCCTTAATACTACCTTTTTCTACCTCATTTAAATACGCACGAACTAAGGTTTACATTTTGACAGGGAAGAGGTAAGAGAGAACTCACAGTAAAGATGCGTAACCATAAAATACCTGGTAAATTAAAATGAATAAATATTTTACAACTTTCATCTATTTTACCGAATCCCATGTCGACAAAGTGACTATATCTAACAGATTATGTTCTATCGTTTACAGATTAGGTCAAAAGTTTTCTTTGATGTAGAAAAAATTAGCTCTTGATTTAATGATTGACTTCAGTTTTTTCTTCTTTCCGAGAATCTGACAATTTCCATTTTCAGACAGCCATTTGGGTTCAGAATTACATTGGATTGCCCATGCCACCAGATCTGTAATAAAAGTTTCCCGGAAAATTACGTTTGTTTCAACGATATTATATCTTGCCAATTTATATACATCCAGCTTCATTTATTTCACGCTCTGATATAACTTCCGAGAAGTGAGTATCTAACTGCTACTGTTGATTTCATGAGTAAATACGTTTAGGTCATATTTTGAGCTTGCTTTATTTCATGCTCTAAAGCCAATATACCAAAATATGAAAATGATGGAAGATTTTTCATCACCCAGTCCAATTAAACCAGTTATTACATTTTCTGTAAATGGTTACAAAGAAGTTATCTTTCGATTCTTGTGCTTCATTCGCTCGTTGCTTTCTACATTTCTTTAACTCATACAGATATTAATTTAAAGTGACCGCAACATATATTAAAAATCGAGCGCATACGTCAATGAATATTTTGAACGATACTTTTATATATTAACGTGTAATCTTAAAATATGGGCAGACAACGAACAATGTTTAGAAGAAAAAAATAAATGTAAAAGCCAGCCGTATTTACACGTAAATCATGTAAGAACCTGCCAAAAAGTACTAGCGGTATTTTTTAACAATGATCACTGTCTTTTCCACGCCGTTGTGGAAGGTACGGCGGTTTCAGAGCCAAACATTAAAACAGTTTTCGAGTTTTAGTGAATATTTAGTTGTCATGCAATTACCAAAACCGTTAGGTTTGTTAGGTAAACATTTAAATTTTCTTTCTTTGCAGTCAAAGTGAAATGGGCCAAATGTTATGCATACAGTTTTATTCTCTTATTAAGTTGCTTGCCATTGACATTAGCGGAATGATTGCTGAGGATATGTTTTGGATGCCAAGTTCTTGCTATTGCAAATCGAGCCCTTCAAATACGCCATGGAAACATTTTATTGCAATGGACATCTAAGTGTAAACAAGCCAACCACTGTACTGTTTCGAAAACTTGTTTTACAATTTGTGTTTGCAGGCTCTCAGTAATGTATTGTTGCGTGCGTACGAGTTCGTTATGAAATGAATGCGCAAGTCCGATGAAAAATGAACAAAAATTTATTATTATCACAACAAAAATGCTTACATTTTCTCAAATTATCATTCAGTATTACAATATCTCACAGTAGTTATCTTTTAACTACTCAAATGTCCAATAGAACGTAATTCAAAACAGCTAAAGAACGCTAATCCGCGAATTCGCTACAATCAACAAGAGTAGTTTTCTAAACAACAACAAACTTAGCAACTACTGCGAACTGAGATGTTTGCCTCCTTTTATAAGATTTTAAAATCACGCGCTAGAATTTTCCAGTACTTTCTCGAAATCAAAAAGAGATATTTATTTATTTAATGCACGCACTCTTGTATTTTCAATTTTCCTGCTTAGCTTTCTTTTAATATTCGTCACGCGCTGCACTGCGCGAGAAATAAAACCATTTAATTTATAATTGAACTAACATTAGCTTTTTAAATACCAAATTCGTAACACTGCCCCCTTCCCAAGGACTGCACGTCCCGGGCAGTACAATCCCTGGACAGGAAGCTAAACTTACAACTGTGGCATACATGCATTAATAAGCATTACATTACAATAATGAACAACATGAACAATAAATGCAATAAATAAAACAAATCAAATGCTATCAAATACAAATCAAATACTAAATGCAAATCAAATACTAAATACAAATCAAATCAAATATACATTTAAAAACAAAAAGGACCATGGTCTTATACTATTTACAATTATTTACATTACGTACTATGGCCATAGTAATGAGCTAACCTGTCGTAATGAACGACTTTAGAGTTCGAAGGTTTTTTAGGTTTAGAGTTCGAAGACTTACGAATCCGAACCACGATGTCATTCAGCCTATTTAGGACTGTGTACGGGCCATCCCAAGGTGACTGTAATTTCGGACAAAGTCCTTTCCGTCGAGTCGGATTCCACAACCACACCTTGTCTCCTTCGTGGAATTGATGTTCAGTAGCTCTTGTGTCGTAGCGGGTCTTAATCTTCTCTGTCGCCAATTTGACTCTCTCTCGTGCAAAGTTGTGCATCACTTCAAACCGGGCCTGGAGATCTTGAATATATTCCTCAGACGATGAAGGAGAATCCGGAGGGCGTCCAAACAATAGATCACAAGGCAGACGAAGGTCACGACCGAAGACCATCTGTGATGGGGAATAGCCGGTAGTCTCGTGAACAGCACTGCGGTAAGCCAGTAAAAAGAGTGGTAATTTCTTGTCCCAGTCCTGCTGGCTTCTGGAAACCACTAATGAGAGGTTATTAAGGATGGTTCGATTGAACCTCTCTACCATGCCGTCCGACTGGGGATGTAATGGCGTCGTTTGGGTTTTGTCAATGCCGAGTAGTTTGCATAGTTCTTTGATTACTACCGAGGTAAAATTCCTTCCCTGATCGGAATGTAACTGAAGAGGCACCCCGAACCTGGAAATCCAGTGCTGTATCATCACCTCAGCTACTGTAACAGCCTCTTGATCAGGAATAGGATACGCTTCAGGCCACTTGGTGAAGTAATCAATGACAACGAGTATGTATTTGTTACCATCAGCAGTTCGTGGCAGAGGTCCCACGTCTTCCCATCATCCGACTCGAATTTCCGGTATAAGACGCCGTTTCGAATGTGAAGTGAATCCCAGAGTGCCCAGTATTGTTTTGTTGTAGGACTACAGATAGAAATGTCCTGCCATGTAGGTTTTCTGTTTGATGACTCTATTAAATCAAGTATGGGTTTAATGTCACGGTCTTCCAGCTGGTCTTTCCTGACTTCATCATCACTCCACGGGTCTCGATCAGCCGATGTTGATGTTGTAATTTGTCTTGCGACCGGAGTCAGCAGCTCGTATTTCGCTTCCACCCTGGAACAATATCGGCAGCTTTCTGGCAAAGGTCTTCTAGACAGGGCGTCGGCGTTCCCGTGTGATGATCCCTTTCGATGACGGATAGTGATGTCATATTCTTGCAGTCTCTGTATCCACCTGGCTATTTGACCCTCAAGATTCTTAAAATTTAAAAGCCAGGCTAATGATGCATGGTCCGTGCGGAGGAGGAATTTTCTGCCGTATAGATAATGATGGAAATGTTCTACAGCTTTGACTATGGCGAGCAACTCTTTCCTGGTGACACAGTAATTCCTCTCCGGTTTAGACCAGCACTTGCTCCAGTACGCTACTACACGTTCTTGGCCGTCTATTTCTTAGGACAAAACCGCACCGACACTGTCATTGCTCGCGTCCGTGTCGAGAATAAATGGTCTGTCGAGCTGAGGATACGTCAGGATTGGAGCAGATGTTAAAGCTTCCTTTAAGTTGTTAAATGCATCCTCGCATTCTTTTGTCCACAAGAACGTTTGCTTGCTCTCTGTCAGCTTGTGAAGGGGTCTTGCGATGGAAGAAAAGTCCTTCACGAATCTCCTATAGTAGGTGCAAAGCCCTAGGAAGCTTCTCAGCTGATGGACATTTTCGGGACGTGTCCTGGATTTAACCGCTGATATCTTTTCAGGATCCGTGCGTACATCTTCTGCAGAGATGACATGTCCCAGATAAGTCACTTCCTTTCGGAACAATTTGCATTTAGCGGGGCTCAGCTTCAGATTGGCTTTTTTCAGTTTCTGAAGCACCTTCCTAAAATTTTCTAAATGTTCTTCAAAACTCTTTCCGACGATGATGATGTCGTCCAGGTATATCAGGCAGGCTTCGTAGGAAAGGCCTTTGAAAACAGTCTCCATAAGACGTTCGAATGTTGCCGGCGCATTACACAGTCCAAACGGCATCGCCTTGAATTGCCAAAGCCCTTGTCCCGTAGTAAATGCCGTCTTTTCTCGGTCATCAGGGTGTATTTCTACCTGCCAATACCCACTCTTTAAATCAAGTGTTGAGAACCACTTGCTTCCAGAAAGAGTGTCCAAAATGTCGTCAATTCTAGGAAGAGGGTAACTGTCTTTCTTCGTAACCTCATTCAACCGGCGATAGTCAACGCAAAATCTTGTTGAGCCGTCTTTCTTTCTGACAAGAACGATGGGAGATGCCCATGGACTTGCTGAAGGCTCGATAACATCGCTTTCTTCCATATCCTTTAAAAGTGTTCGTACCTCTTCCTGTTTAGCAAACGGTAGGCGTCTTGGATGTTGCTTGATCGGGTGATGATCGCCTGTATCGATTCTATGTTGCGTCAAACTAGTTCGACCCACGTCAGAAGACGAGCGGGAGAAAACAACTTGAAGATCTTTAATGACGCGATCGGCAGCATTCTTCTCTTCATCGTTTAATTGCGCATTCTGCAATAACTCCGATGTAATGCTCTCTGAGGACACGGGTTCTGGGATGTTGCTCTTTCTTTCAACGCTGGTTACTGGAGTACATGCTGCAACCACGTCGCCTTTCTTAATAACTCTCGCCTTCTCAGTTACATTGGCAACTCTCACAGGAATAACCATTCTCGATAAGTCGACGAGTGTTGAGGCTACTAGTACTCCTTTCGGGGTATTAGAGTTATTGGGATATTCTATGATGCCGTAGCGAAAATCTCTGTTTTCGGCTATAGATCCAGGGAGTAAAATTTCTGTTCTTGCCGGTATTGTGATATTGTCTTGTGCTATGATTCTGTGGACAGATTTAACTTCTTCATTATTAATTCCAAATAACGTTATGTCCTCAGACGCAGAATGCAATTCATTATTTTTAAAGTCCAAGGAAAAATTATATTTCCTTAAAAAGTCTAATCCGGGTATGCAAGGATCTGTAACGTCTGCTACATATGCTATGTGATGGTAAGCGGCACTTCCAAACCTGATATTAACGTTCACTTTCCCCGCGATATCGATCTTCTCACCGGACACAGTCTGGAGGGTAACGCAGGGCGGCGTCCAGATAAGTTTGCTTCCCAATTGTTGAGCCAAATCTTTTCGGATGATGGTAACGTTGGCTCCTGTATCTATTGTCATATTGCAGGGAACTCCATTAATATGTCCTATTACAAAAAGTCCATTACTGCCGCCTCTCACTGCAGAAATCTGAAGCGCTTTAAACTGGGGCTTTTCATTATCTGGCAACCTCCGCCCCACGAGATGGCCACTAATTAGTTTCCCTGCTGCTTGCTAGGAGCGGTCTTAACATCCGTGCCCTGGGGTGTTCTGAAGTTTCGTCGTATGTGTCCTTCAGCACCGCAGTTCCAGCACTTAACGGTCGGTTTCTTATCACCAATATTCCGTCTCAAGGCGTTGAGTTGTCTAGTTAAATCGTCTAGACGAGCAGTGACTTGATTCTCTGGCTGCTGGACTTGAGCAGCTCTCACGGGGTGGCGGTCTCGACGAGTGGCTTGCTGGGCTGCCTCGAATTTCATGGCGTACACTAAAGCACTTTTCAAATCTTTAACATCCGCCATTCGTAGAGCCTTCTGTATTTCGGGATCCCGGATGCCATCGATAAAGTACTGCAGGGACAGGATTTCCCTCGTTTCTCTCGGGCACTCCGTAAAGGCGAGGTGGGACAGCTTTTCAACATCTGTGGCGAGTTCCTGGAGTGATTCGGTGGGCTTCTGTTGACGGGATTTTAATTGAAGCCTGCTGTAGTCTTTTAAACATTTCTCGCCAAAGCGCAGTTCCAATGCGCCGGATAAAGCTTCGAAGTCAAGTCTTTGGTTTTCTGGAAGCGTCTGCAGGATATCCGCTGCGTCTGCTCTCAGAGAAGCGGCGAGATGGCAGGCCTTAGTTTGGGAATCCCATCCATTCGCATCCTAAACGATAGAAAATTGTGTTTTATACACTTGCCAGGATGTATTCCCATCATATGTGGATATCTTCAGAGATGGACGAGCAGGCATCGGTAAGAATTTAAAACCCTCAGAATTGCTTCTTTCGTTCGCTATGCTCTTCTTTAAAGTGTCAACTTCTTTCGCAACGGCTGAAACCCTATCATCAATTTGTTGCTCGACGGCAGAAACTCGCTCTTCTATATGGTCTTTTACAGAAGGAACTCTTTCTTCTATTTCTTCTTTCACCGAAGAAACTCTTTCTTCAATTTGACCTTTTACGGAAGAAACCTTTTCTTCAATTTGCCCAACTTTATTTTCAACCACATCTATTCTGCCTTCCATAGCATCGAATTTGGTTTCCATTATGCAGGCAATTTCTCTTTTCATTTCGTATTGACTTTTTTCAATCTTTACTTGTACGGCTTTTATTTCGTCTTTAAAAGTTAATTGACCAGCTTGAATGGCCTTTATCTCTTCCTTAACGGATTCTTGTCCCGCTTCAATCCTTTCCTGATTAGATTTCATATCTTCTTTCAACGAGGTAAAGGCTGAGATCAACTGCCTTAATTGCTCTTCCATCGCTCTTGTTATTGGCATTCAAATCCCACTTCTGACACCAAAAATTGTTGCGTGCGTACGAGTTCGTTATGAAATGAATGCACAAGTCCGATGAAAAATGAACAAAAATTTATTATTATCACAACAAAAATGCTTACATTTTCTCAAATTATCATGCAGTATTACAATATCTCACAGTAGTTATCTTTTAACTACTCAAATGTCCAATAGAACGTAATTCAAAACAGCTAAAGAACGCTAATCCGCGAATTCGCTACAATCAACAAGAGCAGTTTTCTAAACAACAACAAACTAAGCAACTACTGCGAACTGAGACGTTTTCCTCCTTTTATAAGATTTTAAAATCACGCGCTAGAATTTTCCAGTACTTTCTCGAAATCAAAAAGAGATATTTATTTATTTAATGCACGCCATCTTGTATTTTCAATTTTCCTGCTTAGCTTTCTTTTAATATTCGTCACGCCCTGCACTGCGCGAGAAATAAAACCATTTAATTTATAATTGAAGTAACATTAGCTTTTTAAATACCAAATTCGTAACAGTATCTTTGCTAACATTTCTACATAGAATTTGTTCTATTTTGACATATTTATAGATTTTTGAACTAATAAATTGTCTTCGCCGCAAAAGTTCTCAGTTTAGTTACCAACTTTCTGTCTTTGTGTAGCAATTATTGCCTTAACGTCTTTATTTGGGAGCATATTTTATTTAGTTTTTTATTATTACCTCATATCTATTTTTCGTTTCGTATACATGTAAATATGCTACTTCACAAAAATGTAAATATGTTAGTCAGTTTATAAAAAAAAATTATGCTTGAAAATTCGTTGCTATGTACTTTTATGCCGCGATGTTTCGATAAATTTTGGTTATAGTATTAGACGATCGCGTTTAGAATATACATGATTTGCTGAAAGAAAGAAATCAACTATAACTTAAGGCACATTTTTCTTTTTGTCACTTTTCTTTCCTGTATACCTTTTACTTTGAACATCGCTATAATCCCTACATATATCACACTCTACCTGGAACTCTATTACGGAACAGATAAGAGCAAAGAAACATTTATTTCCTCTCAACATTAGTGTAAAACTAAAGTACCAAAGTATAATACTTTGGTCAATTTACTGACTTGAGAAAATGTCAGCATAATCGACCTTGCCTATAACGATCTCACCTTAGTTGAGCAGTCTCGCGACATATTTATATAAATATTCAAAAAGGATGCTTCAATGTCATAAATGCTACCTTCGAACCATATATACCAAAATCATTCCAAAACTTTGACGAATAATTTCATATACTGGTCATGATTTTAATATAATTACATCACTTTACCATCATGATTATAACGTAAATCCTACGATAATCGTAATCCTGCTTTATTTCGCCTACTCACCACAAAAAACTTGAAAATATTTTCCGCTTAGCGGTTTTCTGGCATGGAGATAGGAAAGCCGGTTTCCACAACCTTCGTATTCGTCCTCGAATCTTAGGATTCTAGCTTCGGTGCTCGACAAGTGTTTAGTCTGTCTGTGCCACACAGGCAATTCTGGTGTTTGGTTTGATTTAGTTGATTATAACGAAGCACACTTGCGCTATCTGCCTAGGATGAAGGATGCCTTCGTGGAGAACATTCTAAGGGAATCTGGCTAATATACACGTTACACATAGGAAAAACTCCGAAACCTCCCATGCAGTCAACCTATTCGCCTAGAATCGAAACCAGTTTGAAACTACCAGTGCTCAGCGATTTTACCCCTCCGCCACTGTTGGGCGACAACTGCTGTCGAGCCGAAATTCTTCTAGAGAGCGTGATCTTAGGTCTTGGGAATGTGGGAGAAAGTTGTAGAGTGCGTGGATAAAAATCAACGCGCGAAAATGTTGCAACTAGTCGTGCATCCTTGACACGGAGGAAGAAACAAACCTCCTTCGACAGTTTTTTAAACGATCTGCGGGTGAAAATGAGCAGAGCATGACGAAAAAAGCGAAGACCAGAGACAAAAATTAAGCGCTTCCGTAGGCACTTCACTTTTTCTTTTAATTATGTTTTTATAGAATATGTATTTGTTATTTATAAATAATTGTTTCTTCTTGTTTTTGAATAAGAAAATACATATTTCTTATTCGAAAACACTTAACAAAAACAACTGAGGTCGTGATTTGAGAGCTGGCACACATTAATGGCATTTCGAATTATTTCAATGGGGAAAATTGCTTTGAGATACGAGCAAGGTTACGAAACGAATTAAACTCGTATGTCGAGGTACCACTGTACGTAATTATATAATAGTTAGCAAGCAGATAGTAATAAATAATTTTTAAAGTCTGATGCTATCAATATATAAATTATGTTGACTAGTATAATTAATTTAGAATTATGCGCCTACATATAATAAGATGATGTATGTTACTACAGATACGTATTAATATATACATATAGAAGTCTGTGCATATATATGAAATCATAATTCGATTTAAACCAGTTAACAGTTAGAATTACTGAACAACCATGAAAGATTCCTCAAGAATGAAATATGGTGTAACTATGAACACTTAGTTTAGAAATTAGATTCTATTGTATATTGTTGTAAAAGCCATTGTAAGAGTGAAAATTCTTCATTCTGCCTTAATGCGATTTTTTGCGTTTAATGCGTTGTTTGGAGATTTTATGATCCAGAATTATATTGATGTGATATATTAATACTGCATTTGTAGATAAACGTTTTTGAGAAACGAGTCAAAGCGATTGATTTTTTGTGAAAATTTGGATTTATCCTTATTTTATTGACGTGCACCAGCACTGAATTGAGAATGGCTTGTGCTATGCTTCGATGGATGAAAAAGCGTTTGTAAGTAATGAATATTATGAAAGTTTCAGCATATTTAAATGAGTAGTATTAAAAGTATATATTTACTAATACCATATATTAATACTTTATGGTAAATTTTTCATTATAAATCTCATCATAGTTTCATTTCTCATTCTATTGCATTTCTATAGCGGAACCTAAATTTTTTGGTTTACATATTGTAGATTGCATCAGTTTTGCCGCGCAATTTATTCCTCGGTATGTTACTTGTAGTGTTATTAGAAATTCCATTATTTCTGTCTTTTTTCTGCAATTGGTAGAATCTGATTAGGAAATTTATGTTTTTCTTTCAAGATGTATATGAAATTGGTTATATCAAGTGTTAAATAAACGTTGTTATTCGGGCAATAGCGTTAGCTTTATCCAGATTGATAAATGCATTTCTTATTTCTTAAAATCTCAAGACATAAAGACACACTCGGATAGGACAGGACAGGACAGGAACAAGTACAGGGGGCACCACGCCATCGCCATTGACAAAAATGGTATAGCCCCCATGTACTAGCTCTCTGGACACAGGGGACCTGATTACAGTAAACATAGGACATAGCACTAACAACGTTTAGGACATAGCGCAACTTACTGTTACAACATACTTCAACACATAGGACATAGCATTATCATAATATTACAGATTATTTACAATGCAAGAAGTTATGTTCATAGGACATAGCATTATCATACTATTACAGATTATTTACAATGCAAAACGTTATGTTCATACGACATAGCATTATCATAATATTACAGATTATTTACAATGCAAGAAGTTATGTTCATACGACATAGCATTATCATACTATTACACACTCGGATAGTAGATTCACTCACTTTACGTTTTTTAAGGGTTATATATATATACATTTAGGGCGTGTTCAAAACAACCATTGACGGGTAGTCTTGGCGTAATTCGGATTCATACCAAGATTATCCATTTCTCAAGGCAATAATTTTTGTTATTTTTGCTAAACCGTTTACGAAAATATAATTTTCCGAATGCTGAACTCTTATGCATGAAAAGGCAGATTTTAAGATATTTGTTTTGCAATTTGATGCAAAATTCGTATTTTTAAAACACTGATGTATATGTTCTTATTTTAAAACTCTGCCAGTATATAACATTAAATACCATTCTTGTGTTATCACCATTTATACATGTCGCTTGCTGTACAGCCTGCTGAATACATTTTACTTTCTAGCTATCTACAATTACATCGTGTTGTTTCGGTATGAACAGGGGCGAAGTACTTAGATACATTTAAAGATAATTAATTAAATTTTTCTGATTTTGATATCTATAATAGATAGACAGGATTACTGATAAAAAATTTAAGAAAATAGTAAATGAAGAAGTAAATAGAAAAATTTCGTTCAGGTATTGTGAGATACCAATATAAACTTCATACATTTTACTAGGGGGCTGTTGCCAAAGCAAAATCTTTACTATATATGTCTACCAGTTCTATGTATACAGTGTGTTGCTCAAAGTAAACTTCCTGCATTGAGAAGAGTACTTAATGCGTTCTTGCGAAGCTTGTTTTCTCGTACAAGCTCTGCCTCTTCGAACCGAAATTGTTCGTAATCTGCAGCGTCTTGAGTTGTTTATGCAGGTTCTTGAGCTGTTCTGGTATTTCCTGTCGAATCTTACGGTGACGCGGAGAGTCTTGTATCCTTCGTTTACTTGCAACGTATCTTCATCGCGCAACTTATCTTCATCGCTTCTCTTCATCGCGCATATTCTGTTGACGTTCCACTTATCTAATGGGCCTCCGTTTCGCTTCGGCTTCCCTTTCCGAAGCACGCAGTGTTTCTTGGTTTTCTGAATGTCTTTTGTGTGTTCTACTAGTTTCTGATACAGTTTTAGCACGCGAAGTTTCTTGAGTTGCTGCTTGTCTGCTGGAACTCCTATTCGTTTCTTCTTCACTTTCTTGAATGTGTAAGCTTTCTTGTCACTATGCTTGCCTGCTGAGTTTCTAGTTGTATCTTCATTCATTTTTGAAGCTCGCAAGTTTTCTTGTACTTGCCTGCTGAGTTTCCCAGTGTTTCTTACTTCATTTTTATGTAGCTCGCTGTAACATTTGTGCTGTCTTCTTGCGTTCAGGCATTTTAGTAAATTAAAAAAAAAAATTATGTAACTGTAGTAAAGTAACATTGCATCTAAATTACGTTAAATACCTACAGAAGTTTAAACTTCTACTCAGAAAGGAACTATACAATAAAAGAAATTAAATTTTTATAAATAAAATTAGAATAGCATAAACTGCATAGAAACATTTCATTATGAAGAAAATGTATTCATTCTTTCCAAGCAACCAGCGATTCGTAAATAAATTTTTCTTGCCAACTCAGGAAACAAAGACCTTTGACACTTCAGGTAATACATTAGAGTTTATGATTTAAATTTATTTCAATATAACAAAATTTCAAAATCTCAATAAAGGAATTAACGTAGCGATAGCATATCGTGTCACGTATCCAAAGGTGAAACATAAAAGTTGCCAAAAGCAGCTATTCATTTAAAATACTGATATTAACGAAAGATTTTCGACATACAATGACGTTATATTCAGTTTCCTTTAAAAACATTAAGCTTCATTTAAACAAAAGGAAATTAAATTCAGACATTTTTCCTAGCTTTCAAGCTTTTATTGTATTTTAAAATCTTCTTTTTGTCACAGTTGCGCAAGTTTTTCTCGGCGTCATTAGGAGCCGTAGGTCGAAATCATTTAAGAATCATTCCTGTAAATAATGATCATATGATAAATTGCAATACATATTCGATTGTTTTATTGAGAATTTGAGTACAATTCTTTATACATCAGCTATTATGCCCCTTTATGTAACGACAAAGATTATTTTCAATGATTATCCGATGAGAATAATTCTTTACAATGATTATTCGATGACAATGATTATTTGCAACGAATATTAAAAGCTGATGACTATGATTACTTAAATAGAATATGCATGTCATTCGATGACAGCGATTATTTCCAAAGAATCTTCGATCATGTCACTATTGTATATCGCTATACCCCTGGGTTTGGGGCCGGTTGGGAATTGTACTACGGCCCTGTAATTAAGCGTTTTAAATGACGTCAAAAAGTCACTGATCCAGATATTTTACTAGTAACTGCTGTGTATTGTGATCGAAACCGTTATTTAAATCTTCTGAATAAAATTTGGGATAATTCATTTTACATCAGAGAATAAAGCAATTTGTAACACGAATTTCAACAAAACTACATGCATCGAATAACAAGAATTATATAAACGGAAGTATCAGTACAACAAATCGCTCTTTGCAGCTCCGCTTTAGTCCGACACTTGTTTTTCAGCTATCGTATCTACCCATTTGAAGATACCATGTGAAGAATACTTTTTTTAAGTGTGTAAATTAATTACATGTATGTTATGTATATATATGGAGATATTTTTTGAATTAGGAAAGCACCAACTTCTTTTAACGAAAACAACCGAGACATTATCTCCAGTCCAATTTAATTTTTCATCTAAATCATTTCTAAAATTTTCAAAAGTTAATATTAATTTTCTTTGCAAAGGAGACTAGGTGTTGCTGGAAACAAATGAAATACCAAACATTATTAAATTTATTGAAGTCAACAGCAGAAAACTGTTAAACATTTAATAGATCACTTCAATGAAATGTAGTTGCATTTAAACGTATTAAATTGTTTTCAGCAGATGTAATAATCAGGAACATAGGAAGATCCGAAGAGATATTGTGCGTTTAAATACTTTTTTTGTTTTCGCTAATTTTTTTATACATTTCAGTTAACGTGTAAATCTGTGTTTTGAACGCATGGCCCGTTAAGTGAAGAAGTCTGTAGGAAGGCAATTTTTAATCCTGTGCGGAAATTGTCCAAATGAATGATCAGTCATCGACTCAGCATACGCAGCCATCAGGTTGAGATCCCAAACATTGATTAATTGCGCTCGACTGGAAATTTCATCAGCATGGTCAACGGAAGCCACCGTTTAAAAAATTTTCTTGTTCTTAAATATATGCTTATTCACTTTTGTAATATGATTAGATACTTATAATCACAGTTCCTTCACTTTTAATAATATATTTCATAAATTGTTGAAGTGCAGACACACACTTCATATTGTAGAAACACGTTTCTCTGGAATTTTTGATGCAAATCCTGGTTATTTTTTCTAAGAAGGGAAAGTAAGGGAGAGTGCCATTTATAAAGCTTAGGTTTTCCAGATTTGCAGGTTTTTCGCGCTCGCATTTTACGTGCTTCTTAAGAATCTCTGGTAATAAAATGGGAACTTTCCATGACTTGTTGCCAATCTAATTGGAGAAAAAAATTTATTCTTTATAGGGATACTTGCGGGAGGTAACCGTCGAGCAATCTTCTTGTATCTGTCTCGTCCCATCCTGTTTGTTATTTTATTAAAACGTGTTTGGAAAATTTTTTCCTGATTGCATGGTTTGATTTGAGATGATAGATGTCAATCAGACCTTTTAATATGGCATCCTGAGCTGTTGGTGCCAGCAGCTTCATTTCCTATTATACCTGTATATTCTCATAATGGAATTTAGGCTAATAAGAGGAATATTCATTTCCATATTTATTGTTTTTAAAAGATTTTGAATAAGTAAAGACATTTTCTTCGTGGATCATTGAGCGTTTAAAAATCTTTGACAATCTGTAAAAATGCTCGCAAACTGTAACTTACTACTTTTGACAAAAAACGTATAAGTAATCATTTATTAAATTAATGAATTCAAACATATGAACATATATATTTAATAAAATAAAAATATTTCAGCGCAAATAATTATCGACGTATATTTGAAGAAGAAGAAGGAGAAGCAGGAATATACTACAGTGATCAACTACTAGAAGAATTGGATCCCCAATGTTTAAGATTGCAATACGTGTCGGAAACGTAAGTCTTTTCGGAAAAAATAATAAAACAAAACATAATGTTTCAGGTCCAGTTTAATTATACCTTTAATAATTTTTTGACAAAAACGCTGGTCTGGAAAATAATACGTTTTCAGATTTATAATGCTTAATGTTTTTTTCATTCCTTCATTACAAAAATATATTATAAATGTTTAAGATGGAAAATCCTATTGTGAAGAATTCAAATTTATTGTCATACCTTTTGATTATGAGGAAACGTTATTGCATTAACTAATGAAATATCTAAACAGAAAGCTAATATACAAAATACACGTGTTTAAACGGCCAGTTTGTAAAATTTGTGAATGAGAAGTTGTTATGAAGTTAGTTGTTGAATGTCAAATAGTTGATATAATTAGAGTAACAAAGACAAAAAGGACTTTATGTTTATAAATAATAATATATATGTATGTAAAACAAATTACGTAAACACTGAAATCCATCCTATACTCTATTCGGAACAAATCTAATATAAATTGTTCTCTTCATCTGTTTCTGTTAGACTATATATTTCTAGATTTACAGAGATTTAGAATATTATTTAGCTCGAGTTTTGAGAATGTACTCATCAAACATAATAAAAATTTCCAGATTCCAACTTTTCATTGTAATTATTTTTTTAATATATAATATTAAATAATTTTGAATTAATAGAAAATTAAAAAATAAAAATTAATTAATTAAAATATATTTATGTAGATATATATATCCCCATCACATGATTTACATAAAGATGATGACCTAGCTAAGTGGGAATTTAAATTTCCTGAATCAAATATTTCTCTTACTAAGCCACAATGTTGTCGAACTATGCACATTTTTTCTATCTCTGTCACCGCTGACACGAAGTCGTGCTACTTTCTTCCTATTCCAACAATATGAGAAATATAAATATTCTAGAAATAGGTAGGTTTAGAATTTCAAATGAATTGGGGCCGCAAATGTGAATTGAAATAAATCTGAATATTTTACCTTATTCATCTGCCAAATTTGCTCTGTATTATAGATCAATATGTGCGATCAGAATTCCTAACATTAATTCACACACACACACATATACATATATATCTATATATATACGTTTATCGTATATATGTTATGGTGAAACGCCGAAATCTGGAGAATGTCGACTTTCACCGGTGAATGTCAACATTCACATAGTCGCTTGTTGTATGTCCGAAATATTTTCCAAATACTCTTATTTCTGACTTACACCGGTAAATGTCAACATTCACCATCTACTAATGGTGAATGTTGAACACATAAGAATATTATATTTTCTCCGTAATTCGGTCACGAAAAAACGCACTTAAATTAAGAACTTAAGAATATAAGAACTTAAAACACACTGTACATTCAAAATGAGAAAGGAAAATAATAGAAGTTTAAAACTTACAAAATTACGTGATTCAAATCTTATTTATTGCAAAAACTTAAACTCTTATGACACTTTCAATTGCACAAGAGGCCCTTGCTTTTACGACAGCATTTATTTGTGGAACACTTCCTTTTGCAATGACAGCGTGTACATATACTCCTCTCTTTTCAACCTACACCAGAACACATCCGTGAGTGTCGACATACACCGGTGAGGGTCCGAATGTACAAGAATGTAATGCAATATTCGATCTTTCACCGACGTATTTGGTGAATGTTGACATTCTCCGGTGAAAGTCGACATTCTCCAATTTCGGTCTTTCACGGTAACATATATATATATATATATATATATATAAAGATTTTATATATATATATATATATATATATAAAGATTTTATATATATATATATATATATATATATATATGATTTTCCTTTTACAATTGAAATTTTATTCTTCATGATGATTTAACTCTAGTCCCCGTTAAAACATTATTAACATTTTGCTTTCAAATTACTTCAAAACATCTTTCGAAATATAACTTACCAGTATGGATTCACTCTTTTAAAATAATTCTACTTTAATTAAACTTAGGAGATAATATAATCAATTAATCAATATTGTTTAGGAAATAAATTATTATTAACTAACTTTGCAGCAATTGCGCAAGTAATAGTAACTTGTTTTCGCACTTAATGAATTTAAGATCATACAACATTTGATATGCTAAATAGCAGCTATTAGCGCTATTTATCTCTTGCCTAATGTACCCACTTTATATATTACCTCCATTCTTCTTTTTTAATATTTCAATTTTTAAAATTTATAAAGTTCTTATACAAAACCTTTACTGTATTGAAGGTTAGCAGCCTCCTTACTTTTATATCTTGCTAGTTTATCTCAAATTGAAATCATTAAATGTCATTCCACGAGATGAAAAACTTGAAAATTTAACGCCATGCCTGCTACAGATAAACCCAAAAAACAATTTTTATAAAAAACATTTAACTGTATTTACATGATTACATGCGGCACTTGACATATAAAATATATAGGACAGACTAAAAACTATCTTAACTTTCGAATCAATAACCATAGAGCTCAAATCAAAAAATTCAACGCACAAAAAATAGCATTAAAATAAGTACACCATCACAACTCAATACAGCAGAATTAGAGCACTTTAAACACCATGACTTCAACTCTATTCAACTTCAGATACTAGATATAATACCCAATCACAAAACACGAATTTTTCAGGAATCTCTCTATATACTAAAACAACGTTCACTTTATCCATATGGACTTAACACTTATATACATAGTCATAGAGATACTTCTAAGAAGTCTATTTTCAGCCAATTTAAGCACTACAGCAACAAAACGCAGAGAAGAATAAGAGGAAGCAAAATAAAAAATAATGCGAGATTTTTATCCACTTTGGATACATTTGCATTGAAAAAACAATTGAAATGTTTCTTTGACTCAGACAACTTTCCCAAGAAACTTCTCAACTGTTACACTCCTGTACTAATAAATTCCTTATCAAATTAAAAAAATTCATTCAATAAAGCTACGACGACACACAAATCATTAAAGACATGATTCTCGATTTTAGTTTTTTTGGACTCTCTAATAGTCTCACTCAACGCAAAATTTATTTTAAAGTCAATTTTCTACATCCTCAGTTTGACAATATTCATTTCTCAAGAATCATCAGAGATTGTAAAGATTACTTCCCCGCAGTTGATACATTAACTATGGTTGCATTTAAATATCAAAGGACCTTAAGCAACTTGCTGACTAACCACCATGAAATAGATGAAACAGCAGAATGACATTGTAAGACACCAATTTACAGCAATTACGTGGATTCTCATCACCAGCGCATAATTACTGGCAACCTGAATATCATACAGAACCATCAACTTAAAACACTAATGAGTTATGGTACAAAATTTAGACCAGTCAGAAACATGACTACAAATTTCTGTTACAAGACTTTCGAAAACAACATCAACAAAGTTATAGTTAAAGCAAGCTATCAACTGAATTTACCCATAGATACCTTATAAAAATGGAAAGCCAAAATTCTTCAACGCATATCCACCGAAATCAGTCACCTCAAGTTTAAAAGTACACTGAATTGGTCGCAACTTACATCAGATATTAAAAAATTAAAACAGCTCTTTACTATTACAAAAATAGTTAAACAACTAATAACTTTAGCATTATATGAAAACAATTCTACGCAGAAATTATTCATAAAGAACTTCTCAACGCAACTACTTATCAATTAGCCAACCTTACAGAAACATCTATAATAAACAGGTTTAAAACTTTTCATAAGAAACTCAATATTACTTTCAATGCAAACTACAACAGATTTACTAATCTTTAGGCGATTCCCAATTTCCATAAAACACAATTAAAATTCAATTAAAATTCAGATTTATTGCTAATGGAACTAATAAATTACAAGAAAAATGTAGACTATTATTTTTTAATTCAACTTAATAAAATCTGTAAATTTATTTTCAATGATTGTAAGACTAATCATAACAATCCTGGATCATTCATAATAACACTCCTGTCATTAATACCATTCAAACCATTAACATCCAAAACATTAATTGCTATGACTTTGAAAACTTATATACCTCACTTCCTCTAGAAGAACTCTATACCAGTCTACTTGATCTAACTAAACTCTTCCCTGATATGCTCAATATCATGACTCTTGACAAATGGGAAACCTACCTAAAATGCACACTTTTTCATAACTACATCAAGTTTCAAAATCAAATTTTTAAACAAGTCAAAGGATTGCCAATGGGCTTACATTCCAGCACCTCGATCTGTAATATCTTTTTATTTGTCAAAGAATTTAACTTCCAAAAAAATCTACAACTACAAGATTTAAATTACTACAAACACACCTACAGATATATTGATGACCTTATTACAATTAATAATTTTGATAAAATTGAACACTCCGAGATTTATCCGAATTGTCTTACACTTAATAAAACTAATAATTCACAAAATAGCATAGACTTTCTAGATCTTCAAATCATTAACTACAAAAAAATTTTACTTTTTGACAAAACAAGAAACTTCAATTTCAATACTAAGAAATTAATAAATTGGAACTCCAACATATCCAAAAAAGTAATTAACAATAGTATAATTAATCAAATACAACGAATTAAAATTATATGCACAGATACAATAGATTTACAACGCGAAATTTTGCTCCTTATTAAAATTCTCAAAAATAATCTAATACCCATTCAATTTATCAACCATTGCCTTAAAAGAGCAGGCGTTAAATACTCACTCTAAATCATGTAACTGATAGGGATATGATAATTTGTTCCTAAACCTGAGAAGGCGGTATAAGTTGTATGACTATCAGTTGAAGGATTTGTATATAATGTAATTACTCAATTGTATATATTGTAAAAAGCTAATTGTCTTCAGACTCATGCTGTTATTATACTGTTACTAAAAAAATGGGCCTATTTCATGACTTTAGCTAAAAAAATGGGCCTATTTCATGACTGTCTAATAGCTCTCTGACAGTGAAAATTCCTTTTTTCCTTTCTTAAATTCTTAATCATTGCGGCACGACAATTAGCCAAAAATTAATAATTTCCATTCAATAGTATTTTCAAAAAAATCTTAACACACAGTCTCCCTCAAATAAGAACTCCACATAATACATCCCTCAAGAATTCCGAGTCCAACCCACTACCATAAATTACTTCACCCAAGTCTTACCGACTGATATTATTCAAAGCCCCCACTGCCGCTAAGAATTTTCGGACACCCAACACTTATGAGTCAGACACGAAGAGAACACTTTGCCAACTCCCCAACTAGAAAGAATGTAAGTTACTTAATACCTTTTCTGGCCTTTATATCTTCATGTACATTCACTGTTTTTATTATATATTATTTTTTACATTTTTCTATATTACTTTATATTGTCTTTGATTTGTTTTTACAAACTTTGCATTATTTATCTTATTTTGTAATCGTCTATATTTATTTCAACTTTACTTTGAATTCGATTTCATAATAACAATTTCCAATGTTTAATTTTTACAAATAATATAGAACTCAAATGCATAAACATGAAGGTGTCGGGGACGGTTACTCGGGTTATATCGGATTTCTCTACAGATTTTGCTTTTTACTTCAAATTGAATTGACGAAATTGCTTCATAAGAATAAGTTCTTTGACTATAAGCTTTGGATCATAATCCCTTCTATTCGCGAAGATATTTAGGATATTTGACTAGAATTGCCGGTTTGGCTTTAACTTATAACTCGAGTAAAGACGAAATACCTTCGTATTTACGTATTTTTATCAATTATTGTTCGTTGAACGGGAGTTGGTTTGTTCCCCTTGAAAAGTCAATTAATTTCCGATCAATGACAATGATTACATGTTTTTAATTTTCCTTTTACAATTGAAATTTTATTCTTCATGATGGTTTAACTCTAGTCCCCGTTAAAACATTTTGCTTTCAAATTACTTCAAAACATCTTTCGAAATATAACTTACCAGTATGGATTCACTCTTTTAAAATAATTCTACTTTAATTAAACTTAGGAGATAATATAATCAATTAATCAATATTGTTTAGGAAATAAATTATATATATATATAATCGTTTATTGCAATGCATGGTCGGAAATGCTTTCCTGGCGCCATAGTGACGAGAGACTACAGAAGAAAAATAGGGTACGAACAGTGTAAAGATATTTCTTTATTATTCTTAGCGCAGCGGAAACTATGAAATAAGAACAAAAACATTGGATCGTCATCAGAGAAAGTATTCGAAAGTTCCTTAGGAAAGTATCCTAAACATGGGTTTGGTAGGGGTAGTCCAGTGCATTGTTCAGCAAGATCACGAGACTTCACTTGCATTATCACTTCCGCTCGGGGTACGTCAACACATTAGTGCACGAAATCCCTGTTAGAAGTCCAACAGGAACTTGTGGCACATATCGTGGCAGCTGCTGGGAAAGTCCTCAGGATGCACAGTATTTTCCAGAACATCTTATGGTCGATGTGCGAGAGATGTGATACCTGCATCAGGGCGCAGGTCGTAATTTCGCACAATTTCTTTGAGGTCCATAAGTGTCTAATTTTGTTCCTATTTTTTAATTTCTCTTGTGCTAAGCATAATTTGTGTCCGTTCTTTCTTGTGTTTTGTGTTGTTTGTAGCGGCCAGGAAAGTTGTTTCGGCCCTGTTTTGCCATTTCATTTTTCCTCGATGTCGTCTCTCTCATATATGTGCATAATTACTTATGACTCAAGTGTCGCTACTATATGATGAAATTTACAAACACGGTGTTTACAATGCTACATATTCCCATCCGAAAATATCTTTTTTTTTCCTCTTGCCCTTCAAATAAGAAATGTGTGTCCTTCATTAAAAAAATCTCCTGGAACTTTAATTCTTCTTTTTTTAAAGACTATGGAGAAAATATTTCAGTATAGGCAGCTGTCAATATTCAAACATTACATTTTAAAAACCATTAAAGTGTAGCCGAAACGCTCCGAAAGGCTTAATTCGCATAAGGATTTAGGAAATACATTCTGAAAAACTTAGCAAATTTTCCTTCAATAAATTTAATGGAACAGGCAAAAGAAATTACAGGGAACAATAAATATAGGAGAAAACAGATATTTCTTTTCCTAATTTGTTTTACTGTGTTTGATTTCTTTCTTTCTTCCTGTATAAATGATTAAAACTTAAAGAATGTAACTGAAGAATGAGAATAAAATTTTCAATTGAAAACAAATGGTGGCAAAACTCCTAGTGCTGCTCTGCTGGACGACGAAATAGACCAGCAATATTTTCCGAATTTGGAATAACAAGAGAAAATTTGAAACCTGTGCAGCCAGCGATGCAAAGGGATTCTTCTGAGAGAAAGATGACTTAAATGAGGAAACTCGGAGATAATGTAATGATGTGTAAGGTTACCTCTGCTGGGATAATAATAAGAAAAGGTTAAAATACAAAATACGTAAATAAATTATACAAAAATTGAAGAAATTTAAAATATCTGGCATGCGTAAGAAATAGTAATTGATTCAAAAAATAAATGAATCTAAAGCTCTCAAACTTATACTCGTTTAAATACAGGTTTTGCTGATTCAGAAAGTACGTTAGGTGTATATCTTCTAAAATGCTTTTTCCATCCTTTGTTTGTAGTTGTTTCATTTTTCATTTCAGTTTCATTTTTTCCTCCTATTTTGCAATTTTCGCCATTCTTTCCCTCTGTTTTTAAGACACCTGTTTATTATTACTATTATTATTATTACAACATATGTAAAAATTAAGTAAGGAAAAGTAAGGCAGTGAAACTTTGCAAATTATCACGCTCTACGTGAGATTCATGGTGGTAGCTTATTGCATACAAATCACGCCAAATTCTTTAACTTCTTTGCTTGGCTTTAGGTCCTTATAACGAAAACAACAAATTCGCCCTTTGTAGAAAAACATTTTGTCAAACAATAAACCTACGGGGAGATTTTTCTCTATGAAACTGAGCCCAAAGTGTTATATAGTACCTAAATATGGAAGTGTTGTACATGTTAAACGTGATCGTCGTTGCATTACTTTCACTTTTTTACTACTTAAATTAAGATATACTGATTATTTTGTAGATTGGAAAACCCTCCTTCTGATCATGAAAAGGAGCAAAAACTGGAAAACGAGAAAGAACTAGAAAAGAAGCGAGAACCGGAAAAGATGCAAGAACTGGAAAAGAAACAAGAACTGAATAAAAAGGTAGAACAGGAAAAGAAGGAGAAACTGGAAAAGAAGCAAGAACTGAAAAAGAAGAAAAAACTGGAATTGACACAAAAACTAGAAAAGAAGCAAGAACTGAAAAAGAAGAAAAAGCTGGAAAAGATACAAAAACTAGAAAAGAATCAAGAACCGGAGAAGATACAAGAACTGGAAAAGAAGCAAGAACTGAAAAAGAAGCAAGAGCAGGAAGCGAAGCAAAAACTGGAAAAGAAGCAAGAACTGAAAATGAAACAAGAGCAGAAAAAGAAGCAAAAACTGGAAAAGAAGGGAGAACTGAAAAACAAACAAAAACTGGAAAAGCAACAGAAACTAGAAAAGAAGCAAGAACTGAAAAAGAAGCAAACACTGGAATGGATTCAAAAATTAGAAAAGAAAGAAGAACTAAAAAACAAGAAAAAACTGGAGGAGATACAAAAACTAGAAAAGAAAGAAGAACTGAAAATGGAGAAACAACTGGAAGAGATACAAAAACAAGTAAACAAAGAAGAACTGAAAAGGCAGAAGAAACTGGAAAAAATGCAAAAACTAAAAAACAAAGAAGAACTCAAAAAGAAGAAGAAACTGGAAAAAATGCAAAAAATAAAAAACAAAGAACTGAAAATGAAGAAGAAACTGGAAAAAATGCAAAAAATGGAAAAGAAGCAAGAGCCGGAAAAGATGCCAGAACTGGAAAATATAGACGAGTCAGAAAAGACGCAATACCTGGAAAAGAAGCAAAAAACGGAAAAGAATCCAAATCTGAAAAACAAGCTGGAACCGAAAAAGAACTGTCAAACCGGAAAAGGAAACCGGATGAACACCGAAAAGAGCCAGAACTGGATAACGACTGTAGAACGATTGATTTAATGACCAAACCAAGCAAGATCCGGAAAAGAAAAATAGAACAAATAAATCATATACCACTGCAAATAATACCACTGCAAGCATTAAATATCAACGTCAAAAAAATAAACACCCTTCTTCAAGGAAGCCTTGCAATACACTGTCATAACCTAGAAGGTATAGGAAAAATCAGCTATAACCTCATTGCCAAAACAGTTGTAAAAGATATAGTTAACGTAAAATTTCCTGAAGCCAGAATACCAAAATGTACAATTCATAATATTCCAAAAACATTTCAACTCTGACGCCTTGATTCAAATTATAGCCCAAGAAACATAATCAAATATTTCCGAGCTAAGACCTTTATTTAAACTGAATGATCAAAATAATACTGATAAATGGATCATAAAATGTCACGGTCAAACTTTCCAAAATCTTATGAGTAAAAAACAAATATATATTGGATGGCGCACCAATAAAATAACCGAGTTTATCGGTGTACGCAGATGTCAAGTCTGTCAGGATTTCTCTCATAAGACAAACCAACCAAAATGCTCATTCTACGGCGGAAAATACGTTTCTTGCTGTTATTCCCAAACTCCGTACTGCATAATCTGTTGGATTAACAATAAAAAGTATGAAACAAAATTTGACTGTAAACATCCAGCTTTAGCTATTTCCTGGTCCACATATCAAACAGAAGTTAGACGAGTAAAATCCAATACATATTATCAACAATAATGCAAGATCCTGCAGACTATCTATAGACCCTTTCCATCAATAAAAAGAATAACAATGGCATCCGCTTTCTCAAAATAAATCTTCAAAGAGCAAAGACCGCCACCGACCAACTATGTCAGTATCAAGTAGATTATCTGGCAGATTTTATTATAAATCAAGAACATTATTGCATCACTGGCAAATTAGGAAGAAGTCCAAATAACTGGGCAATTATTCAACGTCATGCTTCAACGGGTGTTTTATCTCCTCGTACAGCCATATTCATTCCAAACAATAAATGGAATTCTACAATAATTATTAATACTCGAGATATAATCACAATTTCAATCAATACTAATGCATCTCAGCTTCTTATTACTAGTATCTATATATCTCCGTCAAAAATCCAAATCAAACCTTATCCATACTAAATGAAATCTTACAACAATAATAATAGTCCGCATGTTTTTTGTGGAGACTTTAACTCGCAAAGTACTTAATGAGGATACTTACAAACCGATCACAGAGGAAGAATACTTGAAGAATTTTTAAATGCAAACAATCTCATTCTACATAATCATTTTACTGACCGACCTACCTTTGATAATACCTACAATAATTATTGGACTGATCTTCTTATTTCTACAACACATCTTGATAATAAAATTAACAACAGATCAATACTAAATGAACACTGATCTGATAACAAATATATCTCTTTTGATATAACTGAATATACGTCCTTTACTGCACTTACAAGATTTAAAATCAATAATAACAAAGAAAAGAAAGTTCAATCCAATTTCAAATGACTTTCTAAATTCTATTATTCTGTGTACAACTAAAACAGAACTTAATAATATTACCAAGGAACTTATCAGAAAGTTTCAAGATACCTAAGAACGTACCTTCTTCAAAAGATCAAGAAAACTCAAATCATCGCAAACTGATGAAGAACGACTCAACCTACTTCAAAAATACAAAAAACGAAAAGCCTCACATAAAAAGCAAATAATATCTGCAAAACGTTAAGCATGGTGCAACTATTGTTCAAACAACCAGGATACGTATGGCTCATTGTACGAAATTGAAACCAACAAAATCTTCCACCCAACGCAACTTACAGTCACTAATACGGGAAATAATGATAAAAATGTTACGAAGATGACTTTAGAAAACATCCTAGATGTTATTCTACCAAACGAAAGCATATATGATGATTCAACTGAACAAAGATTAATTCGTTTTAATCTACTTCCACGAAAATGATATCCCATTTACATCCATGGAACTCAATCGAATTATTAAAAAACTCAATAACAAAAATGCTCCTGGACCAGATAGAATCTGCATCCAAATTATACATAAAACTAATCGTAAGCTAATTCTAATCTGCAATAAATGTCTTCAACTTTGTATTTTTCAAGACTGCTTAAAAACAGGACAAATCACACTCTTCCTCAAAACGAAAAAAGTTCCTGATATTCCTAATTCCTATCGGCCAATTAACCTTCTTCAAGCTCTTGGAGAAATTCTTGAACGTTGTATTATAGGAAGACTTGAATACCATTTTCACCATCATAAATTCATTAATGAAAATCAGTATGGATTTAGGCAGCAAAAATCTACCATTCATGCAACCAGTGCAGTCCTAAACCAAATCAATGTTAATAAAATCAATAACCTACACTCCGCAATAATCAGCTTAGGTCTCAAATCAGCCTTTGATTCATTATGGCGGCCCTCAATTAAAGAAGCACTTAGAAATATTGAATGTACTTATAATATCTATTAAATTATCAATAATTTCCTTGATAATCGGCATAGTCTCATTTTATATAATAATTCTTTAATCAGAAGAAAACAAGTTCGTGGATGTTCACAAGGCGCATGTATAAGCGCAGAATTATGGAATATTACATTTAATAAAATTATAAAAAGTGCTTGGCTTCCTTTTGCTAAAATTACTGCTTTCGCCGATGATGTCGCATTTGTTATGAGTGGAAGGTCCCATTTAATCCTTCGAAGAAATTGTCAAGAAATAATAGCCATATTCCAGCAAGAATGCAAGAAAATTAAACTTGAAATTTCATCCTCCAAATCTAGAATCATGACAAATAATAAACCTGGACAAAATCTTACTAAGCAACTTTCTCTTAAAATAAATGGCAAAAAAAATCAAGCATACTAAATCAATCAAATACCTAGGAAATTATAATACATCAAAACAAAATTTTATCGAATATCTCAAAGAACTTAAAATTCGTACACATTCTATAAGTCAAAATCTTCGACATGTGCATGGCACAAACTGGGGTTTAAATCGCCATATCACCAAATTACTATATCGTACAGTAATAACCAAAATGATTACATACGGCTCTGCCATCTGGCCATTCCCTATAACAACAAGAAAAGAAAAAATTCTTACCTCAACACAACGACAATTTACGCTTAATATTACCAGAGGCTTTGGAACTACCTCCAGTACTGCTCTTAATATCTTAGCTGGAACTATTCTACTCCATGTGGAATCCATTCAAGAAGCAATTTATTCTACAATATATCAACTTCGCCATAATATTACTTATAACAAAACCATATACATCACAGAGGATTACGAAATGCGCCCTGCTCCTTACAATAGACATCTCCTGCTGTATCACACCCAAAAATGAGAACATCAATAAAAACTAAAACTAAAAACAATTCAATTGAAGTATTTAATTATAGAATCAAATATTAATACTGACCGTCAACCTGCCATCTATGCTATCTCTAACCCAGAAAATCAGTCTTTTATTGCTCATGACATCAATAACCTCTCTAAGAAACAGATAATTTAAAAATTCATATATCATGGATAAGAGGCCATAGCAGAAATGCCGGTAACGAAACATTCGACAAACTTGCAAAGAAGCTGTTCCTAATCAAGAAAGCAATTTCCTATATACGAAATTTCCCAAATCTTATCTTCGATTCTCCATAAAAGAACAAATTACCCAAATATGCCAAGAACAATGGAATAACGCATCTACAGGTCGACGAAATTACTAGTTCTACCCCTATTGCAATACTGACACCAAGAGTACAAAATCCTTTTTAACATGTAATATTACTGGCCATGGGCCATATCGTGTTTATTTTCGTCAAAGAAACTTAATAGACACTGACTTCTGTATATGCTGCTAGAAAGGAGACAGTGATCACTATCTTTTCTCATCTCCTCTCAAGAAAACGTATCCTGTTCGCGCACCCAGAAATATTGATATATCATTCAAAAGAACGATCAGCAAATTTCAACATGTTCATTCTAATATGAAACAAATTCACCAAAACTTAACACAATTGGATTAAATCCATGCAGAGTAACCCCATCTACAACAGACGAAATATAACAAAATATTTAATTTTCACCCTTGTAGAATTTTAAGATAATTATCGATCTTTGTCACAAATACTTATTTCTACTGATCGTAATAAAAAAAGCCTTGCAAAATCCATAATAAACAGAATGAAATATAAAAATTGAGTCGTGAGAGTAAACTAGAACTGAATAGGTGAGTCATGATAGTGATTTGCTGTGTCATGACAAAAATGAGCTATGAATATTGTATGAATCATGTAAAATATATGAACTTAAACGAGGAACTTTTTATGATCTCTCTAATCATGAACACTTTACTGACTTATGAACTCTGCCTAATGAATACTGAAAACTATTTGAGATCATGAATTCTAAAATACAATTTTATTCTCTTCTACATGTTATACTTATATTTTATTAATTTTATTATATGATTCATCATGTATTATCCTATATTTTAGCACTTTATTCAAAATTATAATTTTATTATAATGGCACATTATGTGTTATTGTATACTTGATGTATTATTCTACATATATTTTTCTTCTATTTTAAGAATTATTCCAAATTTGCCATATGATATCTCTACATATAATAAAAGAAAGAGTCTGTCTGTGTGTTCTGTGTGTTTCTTTCCTTTGCACTGCGCGTAAGCTAATAGACACACGGCTACAAAATTTGCTACATAGGTGTATCTAGACAAGGGCCAGTGCACCTCGAAGCGATTGTTTCGAAATTCTAATTCGAATTTTTTTTTAATTTTATGTTTTGTGACGAAATCGCGTCGTTTTGAGACATAATGGCCTATAGGAAAGCGAGATTTTACTCTACACACTCCATTTTCAAATCGTCATGAAACGTAAGCACTTAGATATTTTACGAACTTAAAATATATTTCTTGTTTCAATAAATCGATTAAATACGATTTTATTTAACAAATGGAGCTTAACACATTTTCAAAGGGATATTTTCTAAAAAAGTTTATTTTTAAAAATGTACAGTTTATTTTTCTTTGATTTTTGGACACGTTAAACTTTCATCCTTGCGACTGCTTTTACAAAAGTAATTTTGGAAAACTGATAATATTTTGTACTTTTAAAAAAATCTTTAAATGAAGTTTCCGAGTACACTTCGCACATCTCACATCTTTAAAAATGTGATTTTGGAAACAATTTTCCTGTCTTATTGTTGTTGATAGATTTTTGATGAAATCGCATCATTTTGAATAGTTTCATTCTTTTAAGGCGCACCAGCGGCCGAGCGGTAAAGTCGCTGAACACTGGTAGTTCGGTCTGAGGTTCGAATCCCGCGAACGGGCTGGCTGCATGGGTGTTTTCGTGGTTTTCCCCACGTGTATACGACCAAGTTTCCCTTAGAAAGTCCTCCACGAAGGCATCCCTCCTCTTAGGCAGATAGCTCTAGTGTGCTTTGCCATAATTAAAATACACACCAATACACCATTGTTTTAGAAATATGGGTTTGGCAACAAGTTTTCATCGTATTTCTTATGTCACTGTTTTTAAGAGATTGGCATATTTCATTGTCATTTATATATATGTAATAATAATATTCCATAATCAAGAATACACTTGAAATTCTATCTGTATGTCTTTTCATTTTTAATGGCGACGTGCTCTTATTTGAAAGTACGCGGAATTAAATCCACAGCCCCGTAGTCAAGTTGTTTTTCCCGCCTTTTCTACACGTACAGTTATAGAATGTTCTCGAAATATTTAAAGCGAACTGGATTGGCTGACGTCATTTTTGGAAGCTCCGCCTTTCCAGAGGCTATAAAAAGACTCGCAAAAGGAATATCGGGGCTTTTTGTTAAATGTTACGATGCAGTAAACTTCATACAAAAAGTTATTAATAATTATTTTTTATTTACTCCGCATATCTGATTTTTGTAACTGCTATTTCGCCTGAATAATAATAAATGGATCCTGTTTTTTAAACTTATCATCTGATAATTTAAGCTAAGACTACATTTATGATTCTTCAAAAAAAAAATAATAATTTCTTAAAATATGTTCTTACTTGGCTGTTGAGTACACTATTTAATCTTGCTCGTTTTTGTGCTGCTAAAAAAAACACAGCATAAATGATTGAAATTCTTCACATATATATATATATAATACATTTTTATTAATTTTTTTTTGATAAAGTTGTTCTGTAGAGTAAAATTCTCCGCGGAATTTTATGTTTTTTGAGTTGTTTTCATGTTATTTTTTGCTTATTTCACTTTTTGTAAGATACTGAAAAGTTTTGCATATTTTTTTTTTCTTAAACGGAAAGTTCGTTAATTTTTTATTAGGTTAATAATTATTTGCATTAAGAGATATAGCTTATTTCATTGTAATTTTTTTCTCTTGAAAATATAAGATAAAATATCATTAATTATACTTTGTTTTCAAGAAATTTTTTGTTTCTTGTATTATTTTGTGTTATTTATTGCTCATTTCACTGTTTTTAAGATTTTGAAAAGTTCTGAGTGATTTTTTTAGGAAACAAAGTTCTTAACCTCCTGTATACCATTTGAGTTCTTAAGATTTTGCAAAGAGAAGTTGGTTAATTTATTTATTAGGATAATTAATATTTGTATTAAGGGATATTGCTTATTTCATTGTAGTTTTGTTACACGTAATAACTTTTTTTATGAAGTTGTTCTGCAGAGTAAAATTCTACGCTGTTTTTAAATTTACCGTTTGGTGTTTCTTTCAGCCATTTTTCCGGTACATTTATAGCCAGACGAAGCTGCTAGTGTTCTATACAAGCTTGATGTAAAACCTGTTTTATTAGATTTCCCTCCTTTCCCAACAGCACAAAGTTTCGAGTTCTGGTCTCATCCGATGGGCTAATAATTGATTTACCCACTACAATATTACTACTACCTTCTAATGACCCTTTTTCTAGTTTTTTTCATTTCTTCTATTAACCGTTCTCCCTTTTTGTCCTCCTCACTTAAAAACTAACTTCTAAATCTCTCTTTAAAGAACTATCAGCAGGTTTATTCTTCTTCTGGGCTTCCGTCCGTGCTCTATTCGGTTAGTGATTGGGAGCTATAGATGTGCAATCTTTAATGAAGCTCCAACACTTTTACCTGTACATGTATGTATCTAAATGAAAGTGGCTCGTTTTGATGTTATACTAGCGAAACACCAAAAAAAAAAACCTTGATTTAAATGATGATGATTTAAATAATATAGCTGGAATTTTAAGGATTAGGATTTACACTAACTGCTGATGATATTTTATTTAAGTTATCGTGATTATATGTTATAGTGATGAAGAATATGATTAATTGAGCATGATGGTAATAAATGTTTAGGTGATAGTACTTTGTATTTAGGTGATTTTTTTTTATTTGACGACTTCATTGATGATGGTGTAGATGATATATAGTTTCGTATGATTAGTATGGGAATGATGATGTGATTTGTGTGATTGTGGTTTATTTTATTCTGACGATGGTGATAGTGATCCGATGGTTTAAAATGATGATGTGTTTTGTATGGTGAGGAATATTTAGATGATTTTGATGATGATATAGATTTGACTGATGAGGATTTTATAGCTGATATGATAGTGATCTATGGAATAGTTTAGAGGGTTTCGGCAGTGGAGACGATGGTTAAATGACGATGAAGAAGAAGATGATTTGGGTTACATTGCTTTCTATTTAGGTGAACTGGAGGATTATAATTTATCTATCTCGACGATGAGGTTAGTGACGATGTTAAACTGATGTTAAACCGACGGTTTAACCTGATGATATGTTTTGGATGATGGGGATAATTTAAATGATTTAGATGATAATTTTGATTTATCTGGTGATAATTTTATAATCTATATTCTGGTGATTTAGATAAAAATTTAGATGATCATTTACATGGTTTAGATGATGAAGATACTGATCAAATGAGAATGGTGTTCTTGATGATGAAGCTTTAGATTATACTGATTTTTTTATTTAATTTGAACGATGATGATTTATCTTAATTTGGCGATGTTTTCAATGATGATGAAATGATATATATATGATGGTTTGAAATGATGATATCTTTTGGATAGTTATGATTATTTAGCTGACTTAGATGCTGATTTAAATTTAGCGGATGAATTTGATTGGATTTTGAAGATTTATATTTAGATGATCATTTCAATGGGTTAGATACTGATTTAGATGATGATTATTTAAACAATACTAGGGTCATCTGAAAAATCAATTTCCCGCACACCATAAAAAAAAACAAAGCACTATAACTTTTAAAGACCTACTGCAAAAGATACAGCTATATTTCAGCTGCTTCTCAGCATAACAAGCATCGGAACTGTATCAATTGTTATATCGTCGGTTAAGTATATGCAGTCCAGTCTCATAGAAGTCTGCCGCCTGGGAAGGAAGGCAGCCTGTCATAGTTGCCTGCAACATTTCTCTTGTGGTAAAGTGATGCCCGGACAGGAAAGTCTTCAGATGCAAGAACAAGTGGAAATACTTGAAAGCAACATGGGAGCTATAGGATGGAGGCTCAGACACCTATGGAATTCGCCGTATGCGTCAGATGTTGTCGGGGTACAACACAACACCAGCACTGATCACGTAGTGAAAACATAAAAATTGAGCAATACCGCAGCCGGGACTCGAACCAGGATCTCTCGAATACGCTCCGAGTATGCTATTGTTACATCACGAAGGCATGCAGAAAGTCAAAATCAAGAAAACGCCCTTGCAGCTGGCCCTTTCGTTCGCGTGGATTGGAACTAGTGCCCAGCGACTTTAATTCTCTATTGCTAGTGGGACCCTCACATGCTGAGCGTATAGAAATAGCTTCTAAAATTGTATATAACAGTGCAAACAAAATTTCAGAGCAGTTTAAATCCGTATGTACTGATACTACAATTATTTTCAAATAATTTTCATATTTAATGCAATTTAATAATAGAAAGGAATTTGCCTTAATATATATCTTTACAAATCTATTGCTTTTATTTCTGTGATTGCAAATTTTTATAATTAATGTACTGGTGCGCAATATGGTAATCAAACCCAATATGGTAATCTGAGTAAAGCGTTCATCAACATCTGTAGATTCATATAGAACACATAGCTGGAAACAGCAACAAAGGGAATTCTGGAAACAGGCATCCACATGCCAACGCAATATACACTCATTGCCATAAAAATTTGCACACCAAGAAGTAACTGTGAGATCGTAAGGAGATTTGGCATGAAGATACATGTCGGGTAAATATGGAAATGCTTAGAAATGCAGCGTTAGAAATAGCCAATTGCGTAATGCCACTTGATGGCGTTGAACTTGGTTCTTCTTGGGGTATAAAACAAGTAAGCAGAGATTGTTTGAGTGTCTTCTCAATGATAGAGAAAAATTCCAGAGTGGACCTGAAGAAGAAAAACTTATTTATACTTTAACCTTTAGGCCTATCCTAATTTACGCCTCATCTGCTTGCGCTGTGGTTACGGATAAGAGCATCTGTAAACTGAAAATTTTACAATCTAAATTTCTCCGTCTGGTAATTAATGCACACTATTACGTGCGTAACGACCAGCTGCATAAAGACCTCAAATTGGACGTAAAAATATCTCAATCGAAGAAATGAAGGTTTTTTTACGAAAGCCCTTGAGTGCGATACTCTGAGCTATTTCGCTACCTTCCATTATGAACTGTTAGACGAAAATCGAACACTAAGACCCTTTGTAGCTCATATGATTGATACAAATTTTCCTAACTAATTTGCGAATATTGAAATGCTATCGTGACCTGTATATAGTGTAAATAAATTTATCTTATCCATCTTAAGTTTCATATTGTATTACTGTTTGTAAAAAATGCTGTATAATATCCTCACAACAAATCAGCAGACATTATCAACTCACGAGACACAGGACAGCAAATCAAAACTCCTCCAGACCAATGAGTTGAAATTTCCCCACCCACGTGGCAATGGTCACACTCCTTACCTCACCCTCAGCGCTCCTTCAAACACGACAGCAGTTAGTCAAGAAATGCCACACCCAGGCTTCGAACGGCACTACTTCAGAGAGACGGATCACGTTACGCAGGTTCGCATGATAATTCTAGCATATCAGCGGAACTAGGAATTGTTTGAGTGTACTTAATATTTTACTCAGGAAACGCTGAGGTTGACATGCCGTTACGCTGCCATCGAAGCCAATATCAGCAGCTGTCACAGTTCGAGAGGTGGAGAATCATCCGGATGATGGAAGCTGGGTGGTTAGCTCGGCGAGCAGCTCGTCAGGTTGGCCGTTCTGAGTTTTCTTTGAGGAGGTGTTCGACCCAGTGGACATGCGACATGCGACGGAGGACGTGGGCACCACCCCTCCACCATAGGTTAATTGGTGTAGCACCACGTCCACCTTTATCTAAAACAGCCGTGAAGCCACACAAGGGCCCCACACCTGGCGCCCAAACCCAACGCCTAATTCACCCCGGTGGCGGTCCTACTGTCTAAAACTGCCCCCGGGAGCTCACTCCATCCTACCGCCCGGGCACATTATTTATTTAATCATAGAAATAATATACAGATGGCATTACAATGGCTACTCATATGATTACATGCATTTTCTGGTTTTACATACAGATTTTTCTTTCTGGCACATTATATTGCTTTCTAGTACATTATAATTCTGTTTGTTACATTGTTATTCGATTATTACATATGATTGTCTGTAATTACTGATACATATAGTACAGTCATTGGATTTCTGTTTATTAGTTCGGTTCATTGGTAGTAGTTCATGTGTTATAAGCTTTGAGACATTCATAGTGTCGTCCATCCTCGGGTTCCTGCTAAACTTATTCGCTGCAGTTTATATTCACATCCCTTATTTGCTGCAGTTTTATATTCATATCCTGTTGTGAACGTTTGTTTTTGCACCTGTAATAGTGCTTGCTATCAATAGAAACTTATTTACATATTTACACCATTACATAACTCTCTTTCCACATTGAGGCAACACTTGTAATGTTGCTTGCTAGACTGAGGAGGCTTAATTACATATTTGCACTATTTATGCTGAAATCAATTTGCGACGCACTCGATTAATACTTTTGCATCAATCATATTTACATATTTACTTACGCGGAGCATATTACATATTACAAGCGATGCTTATGAAATCTATTTACATAGTTACATTCTTGAGTATTCTCTTAAATACTAGATGTATAATCTTTACTGATACCATTGGGCCTTATGATTGCATAAGATTTCTTATATTAAGGATGGCCTATATGCACATTTTCGAGTATACAGTGCACATTTTCGGGTACATATGTGATAATGCTGTGTGCCAGTAAATTGGAGTACACTTGAAAACACACTTGATTAACACGCTTGCTTAATAAACACATTTGCACTGAGCATATTTACGTTGTACTTTGAGGGGGATGCACTGTACATTGCTTGCTTGCACCACTCTACATTTCTGTTTGTATTGCTTGTTGAAGGTATGACTCATGCAAATTTATATAGTATTACTCGCGAGCTTATTATATTTATTTACATATTTACATTCTTAATACTCTCATTGATTCTGGGTCTATAATTTTTACTGCTGAAATTAAATCTTATAGTTGCATAGGGTATTTTATTTTGAGGATAACATACGGTTTATGTGACGGAGCTCAATTTGGCACAAATCCAGATTAAGTTCCGCTAATTTGTCCATTAGCTGCACAATCTTTTTAATTAGGTGCCGTTGCTTAATCAGATATTTACAGAACGGTTGTCTGTTATTATCTGGTAGTCTAATGTGGAGACCCTCAGTCAGCGGGCATGTCTCCAAGTAATGCTCTGGCGAGCCCGGTTCTCCACATGCGCACTGACTTGTATTGCAGAAACCACATTTGTAGAAAATGTCAGGAAAGGGACCATGCCCTGAGATAAACCTTGCGAGCTGCGTGTTTGCTATATTTCTGTCTGTGTCCACATAACCACAGAAGTAATGGGTCCTCCTCTCTGTGTTGCTCTCGTCCCATTCACATTGCCACTTCCCCATGGCTTTCAATCTCAGCGTACGCTTAAAGTAAGAACGCGGCCATGGTATAACTGTCTCTGCTATTGCTGTTTCTGTGGTGGCCTCCTTTGCAAGCTGATCTGCCATTTCATTCCCTTCATGGCCCTCGTGTGCTTTTATCCATTCTAATGTGATCTTAAAATTTGGATTATTTCTAAGGGCCTTCTGTATCTCTTGAATAATTTCAGAGGGATGGTCGGGGTTCCATATCGCATGTAATGTTGACAAGCTGTCAGTTTTTATTGTGGCCTGCCTGCATCTTATGGAATGTACATAGTGGATTGCTTGCAATATGGCCAAGGCTTCACTTTGGAAAACGCTGTTGTTTTGTCTGAGCCGGCCCTTCCATTTTTCTATGATGAACCCTGCCTCATGGCGGCGTAGGCACAGCCCACTTTCTAGTCCAACTTTGACCCGTCCGTGTAAGCTGTCAGGCCAAGTGGCTGGTTATTATCCTTAGGCTTCACCGAGACGTATACCCCTCTTCCTTTAGCCGCTGGGTGTACATCCAACGGGTTGCAGCTTTCCTCATACTCCTCAGGGGAGTAAATTTCTTCATCAAATGTGACCATTTTTTTAGTTGTAAGACTTGCTGTCGTGCCGCCTCCTCCTCAGCACGGATGTGCAGGGGCAGTAAGCCTGCCAGCACATTAATTTCTTCGCTTGAAGTGGTGCGATAGGCCCGGGTAATACCCAATGCAAAGGGTCGTTGAATGGCATTAAGGTGTGTTTAACCTTTCTCCCTTGCATTGGATAGGCCCATACTGCCGCAGCATACGTGACTATTCTTTCTACCACTGTGGAATACAGCACCTTTTGTATGTGGGGGTTCAGTCCCCATTTATATCCATAGAACATCTTCATTTGTCGAGCTATTGCAGTTGTCCTTAGTTTAAGGCTTTGCACGTGGGGGATCCAATTCATTTTTTCGTCAAAAATGACGCCAAGGTATCTGAGTTTCGACACTATCTTAATCCGCTCTCCATTAATTTTTATTGTGGGCCTGCGTGACGTCATTTACAGGGCGACGACCTGGTCAGACCAGTCGTCGAGACGACCGTCACATCATACAACATGCACGCGTAGAGCCAACTGCCTCATTGGCCGCTATCCGGACACAGGCAGCTGCTTCAATACGGAATCCTGTGTCTTCCCGAACCATCGCAAAGCGCCTGGTTTGAGGGACATCCAGTATAGTAGCACCCATTACGTGTGCTGCCAACTACACCCACCCGACGACGCCTCCGTTTCGAGTGATTTCGCGCACAACAAGATTGTACTTTAACGGAATGGAACCAGGTCACCTTCAGCGACGAATCTAGATTCAATTTGACCAGTGATGACAATCCCTTTCGTGTGTGGAGCACTCGTGGTGAACGCCTCAATCCTGGATCCGCTTTACAGCGACAGACCGTTCCCACAGTTGGTGTGACGGTAAGGGGTGCCATTGCTTACGATACACGGTCACGCCTAATATTGATCCATGGCACAATGGCAGGCCAGCGGTACGTCCATGACATCCTTCAGCCACATGTGTTGCCACTCATGGCAGGGCACCCAAAAGCCTGTTTTCAACAAGACAATGCTCGGCCACACACAGCACGGATCTCACAAGACTGCCTTCGGCACATTACCATCCTTATCTGGCCTGCTCGATCCCCAGATTCGTCACCAAGCGGGTCCATCTGGGATCATTTGGGATGGCGAGTTGGACAGCCGAAGCAGAGGCGCATTTACAGCAACTGTGTAACGATATGTCTCAGGACACCGTACGGAACTTGTATGCCACAATGCTCGCTCGTATTGCATCGTGCATTCGCGCTACAGGTGGTTTAACAGAGTACTAAAACTTCCGTTCATGTGTACTTTTTTCTGCAATAAATTATCCTCTTTTCTTTGATTTTCTAATCACTTACTTATATCAAAGTAATAATTATATATGTAAAATTTCGTTTAATTCTGACAACTCTCTCTTTACACAAATTTTTATGGCAATGGTTGTATTTTAATATTAACAAAACGAATCCTGTACTTTCAATTAAAAAATATTGCTCGTTTTTTCCATATCAGTTTTCGAGTATTTTTTATACGGTATAAAACTTTATATACTCTCCTTGATTTCGCATCAAGAAATGTTCTATTTCTCATTTTTGGAATGGAACTGCATTGTCTCTTAGAGATGAAGCGGTGGTTTTCTAATGTTTTCTGTCACAGCTGGAAAATTTTTCTGCATGTTTATTACTTCTATGCGTTGCAGCAACGTAATTCCGAACGTAGATTGGAAACTTCAGTGCCAACAATGCTGCATTTAATGTATAGTGTGCGAATATATAGGAAAATTTCAAAATTATTTTATAGTAATAATTTTCACAGCAGTATGGCAATCCAGACTTGTTTCTTTACATAAAAGAACTAAGAGTCAAAAGTTAGCAATTTGAACATTTTATTGTGAAAAGTGTTTTCCTGGAATATAGCTCCAGTTTTTATTTTTTCCATTCACGAGGATCTAACGGGCTGAAAATGAGCACCTAACCCAGGGATGTTTCATATAATTTCTTTAAATATAGTACAGCGCGATAATATCGTGTGTGATCAACATAAAAAGTAATACAACGGATATAAGTGCTTCGACAAAAATGCTGTTTCGAGTCTAATGTCCCATCAGGGACAAACGTCCGTTTCTGCTCATTAATAACCAAATGCGAAAGGAATACTAAAAAATAAAAACTATTGTAGAGACGTAAAATGATAAAAAGAGGAAAAGATGATACTAAAATAAGTGTAATCTCAGAGGAAGTGAGTAGGCTATGGTCGGGGGAGGAGAATCTTAAGACTTTCATATTTAAAACGGTAAAATACCTTTATTAACCCATTAATCGCCAAAACTACAAGGAATGTTTCTTTTCTCATGAAAATAATAACAAATATCAAATTAAGCATTTATAATATAAATTTACATTGAAAATAAAAAAAAAAAAAAAAAAATGCTCTCACCTGTGGAAAACGCGAGTGTTGCGTTCGCGCAACGTCAGCGGAATAAGACTACGGATGTTTAGTGAGTAGGATTGTACTCGTGTGATGTTTCTTTTGAGTGGAGCGCAGGATTACATTTTTGATGTATAACGTTTTATAAATCTACCAAATCACTTTACTTTTAATTAATTTAATATTAAAATATACACTGTATTTCTTTTACAAATACAGATTATTTCAATGGAAAGATTCAAGCATGACAAGCTTGATTACAATCATGATGTAAAGCTACATTACATACTCCGCATCTATAAATAGTCTGGCTATGGTACTCTTTACAACAAAGTCTTTTGTTATCAACGGACTTTACGATAAAATGTCTACCATCTCCATACAATGGTTTTTGAATGCTGAATATACTAGGTCTTGCCATTCCTTTCTTGTTCGCCACCAGATTCTGCAATTTCTGGGGGAACAACAACAATATCAGTTTCATTCTGGTCATTATTAACATTATCATCATCTATTTCTTCATCAAAAAATCTTTGAAGGGTAGGGCTTCTTCTAATGTAAGATACCTCGTTCTAGGCATTTTTAAACAACCAGAACATGAACCAGAACATCGAAAGGAATGAGTGAAAAAGAAGATCGACTACCCTTTTCCTGCTGACGTCAGCGCAACACTTATTTTCCTTTCCTTTCCAAATCAAATTTAAACATCTGAGTGATGTAATGTTCTGATAAACGGTGACCTTGACTAAAAATAGATCACTCATAAAGACGGCGATTCTTTCTTTAAATATTTTCAGCAAAAATACACGGTCGAAAATTTTGCTTAAATTTGCTTAAAGTATGAGATTAATTATTATAAACAAAATGAATTGTTGAAGGCAAATATTTTTTACAGATATAATCTTCATAATATTCCCTACACAAAATCATCTGCTGGTATAAAATATTTTAGGTAGTTATATTTATATACGCATTTATTTTGACCGTTGCGTGAACGCAACACCAGCGGTTAATGGGTTAACAAAAATAAATTATTGTATGTTACATATCCAGTATGTAAAAACAGGATTTGTAAACATTGCAAGAATACGATTAATCATTTAAAGTGTCAATTGTTTCAAACAAATAGTAAATGTTTTCTCATAAAGCTAAGCATAAAATTAATTTCGGTAATATAAGAAAACATTTTTGAATGAAAGTGATTCTGAAGGGCATTTGTCAGTTATATTCGAGTATTTCGTAAATTGTATATCTGATATTCGAACTAAAATTGGTTTGGTAATCGCGAATAAATATGTCACTGCGCAGTTAGGGAGGAGCCTTGCAAAAAGTTAGCATCTTTCAGAGATGATATTTTGTCACCATACAGAATCTGAAGTGTAACACAGGATGGCGTCTAAATGAGGTTATCTCTAAATTTTTGAGTTAAATTTTTCCCTGTGATGGTGAAATTGGCTGTTATGTCGAGGGTCATACTGCAAGGAACTCCTTTGATACTGCCCGTTGATGATACGCGTTCTCTGCTTGGCAAAAGAAATCGAATTTACCCATTATCGAAGTAGAACAGTCTTCACATTTGTTAATTTTCTTGAAATTATCACAACGAAATTGTTGCTCACACGCCTGAAGGTCATTGGATTGAGGTAAATTATAGTAATGCAACAGAGAACCGATATTATCCTTAAGAGCGAAAGCGTATGCTTCAATACCGATACGTTTCAAATTTTCGATGAGCAAGTCAACACGTGCACAGCGCGAAGTATCACATTTTGAAACATCCAGAGATAATAATTTATCCAAATAATTATGGTCGAACATCTTATTATTCGGAAATAGCCAAAATGTCTGAAGTGTCACACGAAAAAAATTAGTAGAAGATTACACATCCAGGGACATAGTATCTTTATACGAAGAGCACGAGGTATCGGCTTACGAACTAGGTCTGGTGCCATTTTAGCTCGTAAAATTCGAAGAATGCCCCAGCGGGAAAATTCAATATCTATGGCCGAAATAATATTCATAGTAATCCAAAAATATCGCAGCAATTAAACACAGCAAAACGATCACTCAAAAAATACAAAACAGCAAGGATCGCAACAGGCATAAATACCCAGGGAACGGTGGGGAGCTATATAGCGAAATGCGGCATGAAACTTCGAACGCGCACGTGAAAGAAATCTTGAAACCAAGCGTATGCTCTGACCGTCTTAAAGGGCTACATAAAAAGCGGTTCTCAACTAAACATAATTCAGCTTTTGAAGGCATAAATCAATTTTTAATCAAAAAATATTAAAATCTTCAACACGCTGCAAATCAAACATAAGCTTTACATTTTTATTATCTTTTGTGATGGGCATAAAACTGTAGAAATAATTTAGGGACAGAACCTAGCATACAAATTAATACAAAAATAGAATTTATTCATAAGCCACCGCTCTGCCTTAAAAAGACAAAGCAGTTTCATTTAAAACAAAATGTTTATTTATTGTTATGTGTTGCAGTCTCCAACTCCAACTCGCTTTATTTGCCGCGATTAACCTGCGAAATCGCAGGTTGTGTTCCGGCTATCGAACTTTGGTGCTTCTAGGAGCGCTGCAGGTAAGGAAATGCCGAACGTAGTTCTCGTGGAGACAGGATAGCAGATGCAGGGGGTGTGACCAATGTCACGTGATGAGCGATAAGACATCTGGTTGGCGATGAGGTATCCAGGCATCGTAGCGCTGTAAATCTGAAGTTTTACAATAGTTATACATAAAATAGTACTAAATCAGTTCATAAAAGGTGTGTGTTGCAGTCATAAATGCAGAAAATAAAATACGATTCCAAAAAGTAAAATAGTATATACAGGAAAAATATAAGTAATATCTTGTGGGCATGGCTGTGTGTGTCACATGATCATCCGGATAAGATTTCTAAACATCATTATTTACAAGTCAAATAAGTTTTTCAGAGTACTACATACTTAAAAACACAAATTATGTTGGAAAATCCTGGTTTCCACTGAGTAGAAAAGCGGCATATGGACGGAGGTGCCTGTCCTCGTGTAAAATTTCATAGTGAAATAGGTTGAAAATGTCCATATGTTGGCACTCCTTAGCGGCGTCATAAAATGCCGTGTTAGTTCTTCTTAAATATTGTGTTGTAGTTCGCAATTTTAATAATATATGTACCTCAAGAATGTACGAAAAAACCACTGAGTAAGAAATTGGTAATAACTTTTCTCATAATAATTTCAAATTTGAAATAAACTTTTAAAAATCCATAGCAATATCGTATCGAAACCTGTTTCCATGTCACATGTATTGCATAAAGAAATGTGAAATTTGAAGAACTAATTTTCCTAAATATTTAATACTCGAATCCGTATAAGTTGCATGCATTTGTTTTAGTAAAGTGTTATGACAGATTTTTTTAAGAGCTGTCGGAGACAAATGATAATATTCCTCGACAGTAATGAACGAGAATACCATGCATTTGTTCAAAAACAGAAACGAAGTATTTGTGAGATTTATTCAACATCCAAGTCTTAATTTTAACAGTTTTATATTATTTTTCTCTACTAGCCAGGTATAGTTTAAGTGTCTCAATTGGGTATCAAAACGCGTGTGTGAAAACACTGGCACTTTGTTACTAGATATTTTTTCCTTAAATTTAGTTTTTTATATATCAAGGTGTCTGTAGTCAATGTGTATATTGTATTAATTCGGGAAGTTCCCTGATTCTTTAAACATGAGTATACAAGCAGCAGTGAAAGTAAAAAATAATTATGAAAACCAAATAGTCTATAACGATTTTAATGCCAAGTCATAAATAATCAAATGAATAACTTCAAATTTCTGAATTTGTTTAATATCACAATTTTCAGTTCCGGTTTTGGTGAGAATCGAAATAATATAAATTTGAATTCAAAATCATGAAAATCCTCGGGATTTTCACGATTTTGTTCTTACAAATCCTTGACATGATAAATAGTATCATAATAATGCTAAATAACTGAAGAAAAATGCATTTGCTGGCTCTCTAAGATTACTTGGATGGCCTCTAGGTTCAGACCAATAGCTTTTAAGATTAGTGTTTTTGAGCAGAATGAAACATTAATTTTTAACAGAGTTTTGGTCTAATAGTTCATGGTATCGATCTATTAGACTTTGCTGTATTTTCAGCACAAAGACCATATTCTATTTGTTAATCTATCACAGCTCAAACAGCACGGTAACCTAATCTGCAAACTATGTTCGCTTGAGATGAGTAAACCTTGTTAGAAAGCTAAACTATTTGTGAAAACTGCATCTAACGTCTATCATTCAAATTTACTTTAACTTGTTGACGAATTTCTGGCCTTAAAAGCTATGTAACTGGAATCAGAAAACAAGTTTGATGAAAAAACAAATAACCCACATAGCACAAAAACATGCCTGGGATATCCCGAAGATGTTGCTCGCGGGGTATGCGCACATCCTCAGGACATCGCGGAATATCTCTCGAACCTCCTAAACACCTCCTCCAGAGTTCTTAGTGTCACATCCCAGTATATCCTCAGGACATCCTAACTAAGTCCCATCGACAGCGTACGGCATGTTATTAGGATATGAATTCTTACTTATTACATCCTCAGGACATCCCACTCACCTCCTAAACACAACCCATTTTATCCAAAAATCATCCTATCTATGTCCCATCAACAGCGTATGGGATGTTGGTAGGATTTAAAGTCCTACTTACTACATCCTCAGGACATCCCACAATATTCCAATTTCCTCCTAAACTCATCTTCCCGAGTGCTTAATGTCACATCCCAGTATATCCTTTGGACATCCTATCTAGGTTCCACTGACAGTGTATGGGATGTTATCAGGATTTTAAATACTAATTACAATATACCTTTGACCTCTTAAATACATACTGTCAACTGCTTAGTGTCACATCCCAGTATATATACAGAGAAAACTTCCAGTGAAAGTATATGAAGGTGTAGTGATGATCTAAAACCTAATTACTTTACACAGATAGTCTCAAATCCTTCTCCTATGGTTACTATCGAAAAATCAGAAATGTTGAAAATATTTATACAACATATTTATGTATTTATGAATCAAAAATACATGAGAAATCGCAGTGAGAAAAAGCACTGCTACCTTAATCTGTGATTATATATAACAAATTCAGTGAATTATAGTTAACAAACAGTGAAAATATTTATATTTCTGAAATATTTTATATATAACATTTTCAATTTCGCATATGTGGCAGCTTGAGATTTTTTTTAAGTATACCAATTTTTTTAAATGTCTAAAAATTTTTGTATTTTCAAGGAAAGCTTATTCTTTCACCTTTAGTATATAAGTAATGGTAATTTACCAAATAAAATTACGTAATGGGGAATACAGAAAAATATCTAACCACTTACTTTTGACTTCATCTGCAGAGAGACTAAACATGTAGTTCAGCTAAATCTGTTATAATAAATATTTATAATAATGCTAAATCCTGCAATAACTATTAATATGACAAATTTTTGTAAACCTATTTATTTGGATGAAAACTAAACACATTCAGAAATTTATGGCACTATATTATGGTTAACAGAGGAAAAACACTTTTCAAAATTCAAAATAGTTTTTATAAATCCAATTTATCACATTTTCCTTAAATTCCTGAAAAATAATCTTATATCCATGTAAAAGAGGAATATGTATTCATCTGTATATAAAAACTCTAAATACTGGAGTTAAACTGGAGCTTAGCCATTGCCAAAAATAAATAAAATGCAATTACTACATGTGAATATAATTCATAATTAAATTTAAACAAATCACTATTAGAATGCAAATTAAAGGAAGCTTTTAAAATATTTTAACATATAGTACCTATAAACAGAGTAGCCATTATTTGTGTTGTATCATAAATTATAATACGACGTTTAGCTTAAGAGAGCTTCTCCTGACGCATGCGCCGTTCGCGTTTATCCGCGCGGTGTATGATGACGTAACTGTTTATTACGTATGTATGTATATGTATACCATTCTTACTTCTTCGCCCTTTTTTCTCTGCTGTATGCAACTATGTTTAAGTTAATCTCTGTCATTAAAAATGTTCATTGATATTACAATCTATTTAGGCTCATTTATTTCTTCAATTTGACTATTCGATTATAGTAAAATAAACATGGGGTATGCCTTTTAAATTTTTTATGTCAGAAATTAAACTCAACCTACCAGCTGAACCATATGAGCAGTTGTATCAGTCAGCCACTGGTAGGTAACCTAAATAACGAATCAACATATAAAGTTGCCAAAATAAGGAGAGAAACAAAATTATGATAATCACATCTTACCTAATCATAAAATTTAATGTATAGGCAAGTCTAAAAAGAGTGAGAAGGAATTTATTTTGCAACACAAAGTAAAGCTGTCTTGCAGGAGCAAAAAAACTTGTCTCATGAGATAGTAAAAAATAATTAACTGTATCTGGTAACATTTATCTGACAACACATAAGTAATTGTTAACTACGTGCAGAAAATAAAATCTAGTCATGATAAGCAAAATGCAATTTTAAACTTTTGAGTTTAACTGCAGAAATCTACGAAAGACGTATATTTTATGTTGTAGCAGTAGTAAATCAAGATGCGGCTAATCTTTACTGTATGGTACACCTTGTTTTTTGTCTGAAAAAATCGCCAAGTGGTATTGGTTGTTCGTGAAATCTGGAAGCCCATTGCGACAAATAAGTTTTTCCGTTATTGTAATGTTGATAATGTTGGCGAAAATAGCCTTTGAAAAAAATAAGTTTTTGTCAATATAAAGGGGTTATTTCTGGAAATATTGCCAACGTGTTGTGATAAATTTAGTTTTGGGCTACATTTTGTAATAGTAACCCTTTTGTACGGACCCGTGTTTTTGGTTCTTACCATTCTTTTTAATTGCTATGTTTGGTTGCACGTAAGTGGTATGGTCTTGTATTTTGAACTTGCTATTATTTTGGTGTGGGTACCATCGTTTGAGTATGTCTGAGGTGAATAACAGACGATGAATTTAATTGAATTGCTTATCTGGAGGATGGAGGAAATGGTGGTGGAAAGCCTAAACGTATGCATGTGAAAAAAAAGGTATGTTAAAAAAATGACGCTTCATTTATTTATTCGTCTCTGTGTGTTAATTTTTCTTTTTGTTGTTTAATATTTTTATGTTAGAAAATATGTATTTTTGGTAACTTATTCCTCTCTGTTTTTGTATTTTTGGTTGTCTCTGTGTGTTAAGACAGTGGCGAATATTTTCTTGTAAACATGATATTTTTAACTTTCTGGTTTTCTTAAAGTGAAAATAGATCAATGTGTACATGTGCAAAGTTAAGGCAGTGCACAATACCTAGTTTGTGCAGTTTTCTGTTTTTTTTTTAAGTTAAAATAGGTCGATGTGTACATGGACACCAAGTTTGTGTATGTCTTTGACTTCTTATTTTGGTTTTGTGTAACGGCAATCTTGAAATTTGTGCTGATTCTTCCAGGTGACGATCTTGATATAAAATAAGAAACGATTTGCCAAGGGTTACCGTAGAGTAAATTTTTACCAAAGATGTTCTACCATAATCACCATTTCAGTGGTTTAAACACTAGTGGAACAGTATTCAGAGATGAAGATTTCAGTTTTGTTTACACAGCATGATGGTTTAGGCACTCCAGCCGTTACGGTGAACAAGATTATAATAAACATAGCCAAAACAATTATCTATAAATATCGACGTATAAAACTGCATGAACTAATATATTTCTTATGCTAGTATGTACAGAATCCTTAATCGAAGTGAAAATGAGAAGACTGTGCCTGACTTACGTGATTACAAACTTACTCTGAGCCGTTTTTCTGTGACTCTTTTACTGTGTAGAGCTGTATAGAGATTTAGAAGTAATCAGTAAAGGCTTGCAACGTAATAACGTCACAAGAGGCTTTTTTCTCGACAAAGCTAAGACTTTCGATCGTGTTTGGCTGGGTGCTCTTATTTACAATTTACACATTTCGGGGTTCCAAGAGTACATTAAACACATAATTAAATCCTGCATGACAGGTAGACACTTTGTCTTTCGTGTCACAGGAATTCTCTCTACACCTAAACTTTTCCTTGCAGGCGTCCCCCAGGGAAGTCTTCGCGGACCTATACTTTTTAATATATACGTGAATGACATACCCACTCTGAACAACACAAAACTCGCAATGTATGCTGATGACACTGCGATCCTTACACAAGGCCGGCTATACAACAGCTACAAAACCACATACATGCATTAGAGACTTGACTCATCAGATGGAAAATTAAGGTTAATGTGGAAAAGAGTCAGGCAATCCTGTTAACAAAAAAGGAGAAGTTCAATAAAAACCTACATTTCTACGGAGTGTCAATTCCCTGGTACAGGCAAGTCCGACCAGGCCCGGTCGTTACAAAAACATAATACAAAAATTTCACCCTTTGGTGAAATTTATCGAACTTCTTAGTAGCTGAGTTTAAGGTCAGGTACATGTCATTCACAATCATTTCCGGAATTTATCCCTCCATCTTTTCTCAGAAACTGAGTAGCCGGGCTTCCCAGGCCCGAGACCCTCGCTAGCATTGTCATTTAAAAATGTGAAAGATGTCAGGCAGTTGCAAAAATGTCACGCTATTTGATTTATGACGATGAAATGAAAAGATTACAGAAACTATTAGCCGAAATGTTGACTGATGAAGATTCAGTTAATGAAGAAGACGAAGAAATAATTGATGAAGAACAGTTTAGTGATCACCAATCGAATTCTGAAGAGACATTAGATTCAAGCTATGAATCTAGTAATGAATTCAGCATTTCTGTTTCCGTGAATTGATATCTTGTCAAAGATAGCCATCAAATTTGAAAGGTAGAGAGCTGCTCGACACAAGAATATTACAGAAATCAGATCATTTATCTGTCTTCTTTGTTTTGGAGAATTTTGTTTTAAAATAGAAGGCTTCTCACGTAAATGTTGCGAAGTTTGGGCGACTGACGGGACAGGGCTTGACATTTTTCATCGAACAGTGTCTCATAAACGTTTTTTAATCCTAATGAGATGTTTGGGATTTGATGACCTAAGAGATCGTCCTTCTAGAAGAGTGGCTCCGGTAAGAAATGATTTTGAAAAGTTCGTTAAAAATGCTGGCGAATACATCACAACTGACGAAAAATTAGAACCTTTTATAAGAAGATGCTCCTTTCTTCAATACATTCCAAGTAAACCTGCAAAATATGGAATTAAAGTTTTTGCTGTTTTTGATGCAAGGACATTTTGTACTTCAAATCTTGAAATTCATGCAGGAACACAACCCAAACGGTCGTGCAGCTCAGAAAATGGTCTTGATAAAGTAGTCAAGAGGTTTAGAGAGCCTATTTTGAATCCAGGGCGCAACCTTACCGTGTACAACTGGTTTACCAGTTATACCTTGGTAAAGAATCACCTTGAAAAGAAAATTACGCTCGTGGGAACTATCAGAAAAAATAAAAAAGAACTGCCAATATATTTTACTTGTGGCAGAAAAAGAGAAGTTTGATCATCATTATTTGGATTTCAAAGAAATATGACATTAGTTTCCTACACACCAAACAAAAATAAATGCGTTGTTCTATTGTCCACCATGCATAATGACAGAGCCATCGATGTTTCGACTGGAGAAGCAAATAAAAAAAACAGAAATTATGACTTTTAATGATTTAACAAAGGGTGCTATAGATGTAGTAACCATTTATAGTACTGCTAGAATTAGCAACAGATGACCAATGGCAGTATTCTTTAGTATGTTCAACATTGCAGCTATGAATACTAGAATATTATTGTTATCTTCGAGGACGCCAGTAGTGCAATATAGAAAACGAAGTTTATTTATCAAAGAATTTGCATTAGAACTTTTCAAGGATCACATTCAAGAAAGAAGCTCGCAGCAAAATTTCCACGCGAATTGAGTGAAAAATGAAATTGCAGATATAGGGAAAATTGGGAAGGACACTCGCCAAAAAAACAGGAGTGTTCTAGGGAAAGATGCCATATATGTAATAGCGTAAAGGACCGAAAACCACAAATTTGCTGCGCTAAGTGAGAGAAAAATGTTTGCGGTAAACACAGCGCGATTTTTTGCAAAAAAAAATGTGAAATGTAAGTTTTTTTTTTGAAAATATTTCTGTAAAAATTTAATATTACATAAATTAGTATTAAATTTCGTTTGCTCACAAAAAGAAATCAGTCTGATTTTTTCTGTTAATGATAAATAATTTCAATCTTAAAAGTGTATTAAAATACAATTTTTTTAGAATTATTAAATTCAAAGTATATTTTTATATTTTATATACTTTTTATTATTTAATTTTTTTCTTCGATTACACAAACAATTTTATTTTTATTTCGTTAAGAAATAACGTTTCGGACCTACGGAGCCCGACGCGCGTCCTCGCGTAGCTAAAAGCAGCGCGCGTCTTCGCGGGTTAACAGCGTGAAATAGCATTCTTTCTATAGACAACAAGTTACTCATTTAACAAGTCCCTTCTACGTCCAATATTGCCTTATGCTTGCTCTGTTTGGGCTTATTCTAGTTGATCCTTAAGGAAGAAATTGAAAACTGCACAAAACGGGGTTTTGAGACAAATTAGTAATGTTTTATGGTAGCTTCGGATTTACAGATTTGCATGCTGAACTGAAAATTGACCACATTTTAACCTTTTACTATCGCCTTGCTAAGAAATTCTATAAAGACAGAGTTTATTAACAACACTGCAATTAAAATTTATGATTACGACGCAAATGATCAATGTAATATCAAAAGGCCTATGGCCGTTCTTAGTTACACTCTTGATTAAGCTTAACTGCACCATGGCTACCTTATATATAGTATGATTTTGTATTGTATGTAACTGTTTACTTTTAACTTGAGCTCCTTACTTAATTTATTCTATGATTATGATCACATTTTTAATAATGCTGACTGGGTCTTGTATTTACCAAATGTTTGCTTGACAATTTTCATGTGTTCATTTATTATTGTTCCCAATGGCTCGACGGAGTTTGCAGCTTTTCTGGACAGCATTTTCATCACCGAATCATGTATGCGTGTTACAAATATTCATCTTACAAATATTCATCAAGTCATTTATTAAGGCCATTATAAATAATTATTTGAAAAAAAACCCTTAAGATATCCTGGGCATATTTATATAATACTATAAGTTGTAACTTTGTATTGTACCCGAAGTGGCATATTTTCATTTGTGGATAGGGTCTAAGACCCAGGCACCCCGGTGCTACACCATCACTCGTTGCGTAATCTGTTAAAAGATGCCTAACACTCACAAAGACCTCACAAAAACTGAGTACTATCAGCCCTCTTTTCGATGCGAGCAAAATTTTGAAAAGGTTATCCATGCCAGAATACATCCTTTTTTGACAGATTTCCCGCACAGCAATTTGGCTTTAGAAAAAATCTCTGTGACGAAGCAGTTGGTGCGTCTGACAGAATTTATTAGAGGTGCCTTTAATAATAAACAATGTGTTGTCTTAGTCATGATAAACGTGGCTAAAGTGTTCGATAGCGTCGGCCCGAGGGTTAATTTTCAGGCTTATTTAAGCTCGAGTTCTCTAGGGAATTAACCCTAATTGTGAGTTTATTTATCACTGAGAACATTTCATATCTGCATTTCATATACTTTGAACAGGAAGCAGGTGTGCACTAATGATGGTCAGAGTTCAGTTTGATGTCCCATATTGTGCACTACTACATATTTGAAAAGATAAAATTATTTTATTAACAAAGGCAAATATTGTGTGTAATATATCCAATTTGTACAGAGTAGAATTTGTAAAGTGCAGGACTATGTACAAAGCAGAATGTTTTAAACAGTGTAAGAATACAAGTAATCCTTTAAACTGTCCTGAGTCACAAACCACTAATAAACCTTTTCCCGCTAATCTGATAAAATTAATTTCTAAAATATAGGAAAACTCATACGCATGAAAGTGTTTGTGGAGAGAGGAGATTTTTCAATTATATGCTGTCACAGGGGGTGATTAATAGTTATTAAATTCATTTTATCGCTTAGGCTGTGAAGCAGATATTGTTAAAATGTTTGCATGTCAGTTTAAACTTGTGTTCATTTCTCATATTAAGCAGTATCATGAATGAATAACTTTATTTACCAGTCGACAATGCAAGTTTTTAATTTTCTGCGTTCTTTTTTCAACGGTTTTATTGGAACGTTTTTATTATGTAAAAGGCTAAAACACTTGTCTGACGCCTACACTTCACTGAAGATTAACATTTATTTGCATTCTTTCCTATCGGATTTCACAAACAGAAAATCAGTTACTGTTCTTTTTAATTTCACGGTGGTTTAATTCTTCTACTCCAACTTAACGTTTATCAAAACTACGTGATGATGCAATAAATCGAATCGATGCGATCGAAGCCAACTCTACATCAATGGCATTCCTTTAAAAGAAATTCTCAATTATTAAACCTATGATTCTATGCCCGGATTTACATTAACATGCTCTCGTTTGATATTTTATTACAAATACTTAATTTTCACTTGTAATTAATAATTAAAATTTTGCCTCAATGTATAGCTTAATGCCTTAATGTTTGACTATCATATGGGAGTGTCTACTCTAGATTATGTATCCTGACGGGTTTCCAAATATCAACCACCTGCCTTTTAAACTGGTAGTTTTCATCTATCACATTTATCTCGCATTTAGTTCTCAATTTTTCGCACTACTTATAAAACTCGGAATTAAAGCATGTTTACTTTCATTATCGGAATTCGAACATTCGTCAGTTGTCTCGTACCATCTTTCAAGCTTGTTATTTAAACTACAATTAAATTCCTGTGTTTACTTCCACCAAGCATAATCATCCTATAAGCCACGCCTCTCCGCTATGTTGGGTTACCAGCCCGAACATAACTTTGCATTACGCTGTGTCGGCGAAGCGGTTATCGTTTGTAATTTCAATTTTACACCATCGCTTAAGCTGCAGAGGGCAACACAAAGAACTGTGATATAGCATGACCGACTCATCCGCGACCATGATCGCAAATACGCATGCGCATTTCGGACCGAATTATTCTCAAAATAGGGTGAAAGGATGGGGACTTTCTTTCCCTCCAGCATAGCTTTTCCGGAGATGAGAAGACCTTTCACGTCGCAGCAAGTAATACCACCCCTTTTGGACGAGTCTATGTGTTTTGGCACAATGCCAACCAGGGTTGCGCTTGAGAGGGTGATCGATTCATAACAGGCATCCTAGATTTATTATTATGTTAACGAAACTAGTAGTCTCTACAAAACATTACTACTTGTTTATTACTCACCAGATTTCTCGTACACTTTTACGTTAGAACAATTCAGCTAGTGTTACGATTTTAATATTACGTGGCCGTATCTTCTCTTTTTTAAATCAAATTGCGTTGTCTCTTGAGGCGAAGCGGTGTTTATATAAAGTGTGGCATTACAGCACTCCTGTCTACATCTCGAAACGTCAGTATGTATGTGAGGCGGTTCTATAACTTTCATCCAAGAGGGAAGCTAGAATTCTTGCACATGCGATTTTCCCGTCTATTTTTCCATCGCTAACGTTTAAAAAATTTTCAATGCTACGACAATTTTCCGAAGAATATACACAGACGTCTTTGCCTTTTCAGGGCCAACTCAACAGCTCTTCTCGAAACAATCGGATACACTAGCCCGTATCGGATTGTTTGTGGAAAGAACCAAACAATGTTTACCCAGCGAAAACGTTTGTACTCGTTTTCGTAAAACATACATACACACAAAGACACTACTTGTGTTTTTTTCTTTTCCCTCTGCTGAAGATTTTCCCTTGCTGAAGGTTTACTTGAAACATATGATTTAAAGTTTCCAATAATAAATGCTTTTTATGTTTATAACAACTTTTAGATGTTTAATGTAGATGGGATGTATCTGATTTTAAACTGCTGTAACTGTTAATATAATTTTACGGATGTCAATTTACTAAACTGCTTAGAAAGTTACTTATAACTCCGACGACTTGAAATGTAGCAACTAATTTGGGACAAAATTTTCGACCTAAACGTAACAACTAATTTGGGACGGATGGAGTATAATTCAACATTTTGTTTTAATTCCTTTTAAGAAATTTCGTCATCACGAATTATAAAGCTATCATATTAAAAAATCACTGTTTTCAAAAAGGCTTTTAACGTAATAATATTAAGAATAATAAATAGAAAAACGATTGGGATGACAAGCCAAATCTTCTTTCCAAGAATTTTGAATATAAAAATATTAATTTCAATTAAAATACTTTTAATATATTTTAAAAGTGTAAAATGAGGTTAAATATTTTGAAATACTTTAATTTCCTGTAAAATTGCCTTTATTAAAATTCTACTATTAGCTCACACTCTGCCTATATCTTGTTCGAATTTCCAATCGTTCATAAAATACTCAAGTTTATCCACTCGAGTTCAAATACAATTTTTTAAACTTGTAATGTATGACACTTGATATTAATATAAGGTATTTTCTCCCTCCTTCTAGAATGCCTTCATGGTGTAACGGTTAGTACAATTGGCTCGTATTCGAAAGATCCAGGCTCGAGTCTCGAAGAGGGCATTGCTTATTTTTCCTTTCTCCCACATATATATATATATATAATAATTTATTTCCTAAACAGTATTGATTAATTGATTATATTATCTCCTAAGTTTAATTAAAGTAGAATTATTTTAAAAGCGTGCATCCATACTGGTAAGTTATATTTTGAAAGATGTTTTGAAGTAATTTGAAAGCAAAATGTTAATAATGTTTTAACGGGGACTGGAGTTAAATCATCATGAAGAATAAAATTTCAATTGTAAAAGGAAAAATTAAAACATGTAATCATTGTCATTGATCGGAAATTAGTTGACTTTTCAAGGGGAACAAACCAACTCCCGTTCAATGAACAATAATTGATAAAAATACGTAAATACGAAAGTGTTTCGTCTTTACTCGAAATATAAGTTAAAGCCAAACCGGCAATTCTAGTCAGGCCAAATATTTCCGCGAATAGAAGGAATTATGAACCAATGCTGATATTCAAAGAACTTATTCTTATGAAGCATTTTAGTCAATTCAATTTGGAGTAAAAATCAATTACTGTAGAGAAATCCTATTTAACTCGAGTAATCGTCCCCGACACTTTCATGTTTATGCATTTGAGTACCATATTATTTGTAGAAATTAAACATTGGAAATTGTCATTATGAAATCGAATTCAAAGTAAAGTTGAAATAAACATAGAAGATTATAAAAAAAGATAAATAATGCAAAATTTGTAAAAACAAATCAAAGACAATATAAAAATAATATAAAAAATAATATAGAAAATAATATATAATAAGAACAGTGAATGTACAGGAAGATATAAAGGCCAGAAAAGGTATTAAGTAACTTACATTCTTTCTAGTGGGGGAGTTGGCAAAGTGTTCTCTTCGTGTCTGACTCAGAAGTGTAGGGTGTCCGAAAATTCTTAACGGCAGTAGGGGCTTTGAATAATATCAGTCGGTAAAACTTGAAGCAATTTATGGTAGTGGGTGGGACTTGGAATTCTTGAGGGATGTATTTTGTGGAGTTCTTATCTGAGAGACACCATCTGTTAAGATTTTTTTGAAAATACTAGTGAATGGAAATTAATTAATTTCTGGCTAATTGTCGTGTCGCAATGATTAAGAATTTAAGAAAGGAAAAAAGCATTTTCACTGTCCAAGAGCTAATAGACAGTTACTTAATACCTTTTCTGGCCTTTATATCTTCATGTACATTCACTGATCTTATTTATATTATTTTCTATATTATTTTTTATATTATTTTTATATTGTCTTTGATTTGTTTTTACAAATTTTGCATTATTTATCTTTTTTTTATAATCTTCTATGTTTATTTCAACTTTACTTTGAATTCGATTTCATAATGACAATTTCCAATGTTTAATTTCTACAAATAATATAGTACTCAAATGCATTAACATGAAAGTGTCGGGGACGATTACTCGAGTTAAATAGGATTTCTTTACAGTAATTGATTTTTACTCCAAATTGAATTCACTAAAATGCTTCATAAGAATAAGTTCTTTCAATATCAGCATTGGTTCATAATTCCTTCTATTCGCGGAAATATTTGGCCTGACTAGAATTGCCGGTTTGGCTTTAACTTATAACTCGAGTAAAGACGAAACGGTTACAGCCGAAAACATCGCGGCAAAAACATCGCGGACGAAAACATCGCGGAGAAAACAACGCAAGGCGAAAACATCGTGGGAGAAAACATCGCAGTTCTAAAACATCGTGGTACAAAACATCGTCGTCGAAAATAAAGCGGTTCAAAAACTTCGCAGTTTAAAAATATCGCCGTCGAAAATATCGTGGTAAGAAATAAAGTATCTATTAATCATCGCATGACGATAACATCGCAGACATGCTTTTTTCAGGCTTTAATAACTGTAAATGGATATTCCCATAATGATTTGTGAGCGCAAGTGATGTAAGGAAGGATAATTTTTACTTTCACATTTTTTTATTAACTAATAAATTTTTGCTGAAAAAATAAGAAGGAAACTTAAGCATAGAAAATTAAATGCAACTTAATAGATTATACTTTTTATGAAAAATTACCTGTAAAATCTTTATTAAAAATAATTTATTATGGTCTTTGTTAGTTAACTATGTCGATTTAAAATTCTATTAAGTGCTATAAGTTGCATTAATTTTCTATGCTTAAGTTTCCTTTTTATTTTCTCAGCAAAAATGTATTAATAAAAAATATGAAAGTAAAAATTATCCTTCTTACCCTCTTGCGCTCAGGAATCATTATGGGAATATCCATTTACAGTTATTAAAGCATGTCTGCGATGTTATCGTCATGCGATGATTTGTAGATACTTTATTTTTTATCACGATATTTTCGACGACTATGTTTTTAAATTGCGAAGTTTTTGAACCGCTTTATTTTCGACGACGATATTTTGTACCACGATGTTTTAGAACTGCGATGTTTTTCTCTTTGCGATGTGTTCTCCCACGATGTTTTGTAGCACGACGTTTTCGCCTTGCGTTGTTTTCTCCGCGACGTTTTCCTCCGCGATGTTTTTGCCGCGATGTTGTCGGCGGACACCAGACGAAACACTTTCGTATTTACGTATTTTTATCAATTATTGTTCATTGAACGGGAGTTGGTTTGATTCCCTTGAAAAGTCAACTAATTTTCGATCAATGACAATGATTACATGTTTTAATTTTCCTTTTACAATTGAAATTTTATTCTTCGTGATGATTTAACTCCAGTCCCCGTTAAAACATTATTAACATTTTGCTTTCAAATTACTTCAAAACATCTTTCAAAATATAACTTACCAGTATTAACCAGTAACTTACCAGTTATAACTTACCAGTTTTTAGAATTAAAATAAGCAGTGTGGCCAGTATTCCCTTTCACCTCCCTTTGTCACACTGATACAAAGGCACTTCCATTTCTTGCGTAAATATAAAAACAAAGATACACATACATGTATATGTATGTGTATCTTTGTATACCTATATACAGTATAGATTCACACTTTTAAAATAATTCTACTTTAATTAAACTCGGGAGATAATATAATCAATTAATCAATACTGTTTAGGAAATAAATTATTATTAACTAACTTTGCAGCAATTGCGCAAGTAATAATAACTTGTATTCGCACTAAATGGATTTAAGATCATACAACATTATATATATATATATATATATATAACCTAATGACTCTACAGTAAGAACTAAAGATTCGTATAAAATTCTATATAGAGTATAAAATTCTATATTTAAATCAAGTTGGCTCAGTCTAGACCAGTGATTCTCACCAGCTTTTTCCCCATATACCCTTTCCACCATTGCTAAATGATCATTCAACCTCTCCTTCCCAAAACTTGAAAAGTAGATATGTGTTTGTTTAAATACGGATTATTTTTTAAGTAAATTAAACAAGTATCAAACATGTTGGTAAATACCAAAATTTGAATAAATGTTCTTTTTTGTATTCATAAACTAAATCTAAATACTTAATACGTAAAGAAAAGGTGGACTAAATTACTCTCTGAAACTTTGAAATTCCCCTTAGGGCTATTCCTCCTGATTGAGGACCCATAGTCTAGCCAGAATTCGTTTTTAATAGTGACTAAATATACAGATAATTTAATTTGTCCCACTTTTCTTATACTAACTTTTGTCACAGAAACTTCGGATTACGTGCATGTTTTTTGAAAATAAAAGACACAAATTTAAAAAAAAATATATGTTTAAAATTTGATGTTGAATTCAAAAACAGTTATTTGGTAGCCAGACCTAATAAACCTAAGAGATCAAATTTGAAGTACACCTTACTTGTTCTTACTAACTTCTGCTTAATGAATTAGAATTATTCTTAGAAAAGAACCTTAAAAACTGGTGAAACATTTCATGCTAGAAAACAAGATATTAGAAACTTTGAACTCATTCAATAGAAGAAAAAAGTTATTCAAAATGTAACTCCATAACAAAACATTTTTTTTCTACTTGATCGTCAACACATGAGGCTTTTAAGAAATACCTCCTACAAGATATGTGGCCACTATTTCTGTGCTGTCAGAATATGAAATTCGTATAAGGAAATCAATGCACTTCGAGGAGAAGAAAATGACCTTAATTTGATAGTTTTTCTACCTAATAAATTTTTACATGTTATGAGTTTCTTTTTCTTAATCTAGGCGAAATAATATTCAACACATAATAACAGCATAAAACCCACAAAAGAAGTGTTCCAGTGAATTTTCAGTTTCTAAATGCTGTTTAAATTTGCTTCAATCAAAGTTTTTGTATATAAATAATTACGGTAAATTGAAATGAACTGTTTTTTAAGCGTTTACAGTTAATCGAGTAATATAATATTTTTATTGAAATAAAAATTATTTTTAATGTGCAAGATTACTTTTCTTACAACGCTGGGCTCATGGTTCTTAAATCCTCTTGTTGCTAAGTTCAGAAACCTGTGTTATTAAAATTATTCGAATAGTTTAACTTTTATTACGGTTTCATATTTTTCATTTTAACTTTCACATGGTTGCGTTTTCAACCATATGAAAGTTAAAATGAAAAATATTACTTGTACGTAAATTTTAATATATGTAATAATTTAATGTTTTTAGAAATAGTTCAGTAGTTTTACTTTTAAACAATGGCTTTGATATAACAAGCATGTTTAATTAGTTCATCAAAAAGTTGTTAGAGACACTATCAAATCAGGAACTAGCATATTTTTCCACTCTGCAGTTTTACTGCAAAAACAGTGAATTATCCCTTTAAAAATGGTTAAAAAATATTTAATTCCTTTCATTTTCCAATTATTGAAATTTTTAAAATAATTGAAATTCTAACTAAATCCTTAGACAAAAGGTTATTCAAGAACTATACTAAAGAAATGTAAGAAAGGGGTTAACTTCAGTTACAAGCGGAATTTCAGATAATGTTATTTTCTAGTAGGTAACTAACAAAAAACATTTAAAATCCTCTTTAATTGTTCTCCTGCCACACCCTCCCTTCTGAGGCCTTCTTTGGCGCCCCAGGTTCCATAGGGAATAAAGCAATTAAGCAAGGCTCTCCTCTCTTTAACTGCTTTTTCACGCAGCTGGGGGCAAAAGAAAAGGAAGGCAATGGTTTCCTGCCTGAATAGCCAGCGGCCAGTTAGAAAACTACATGACAAAAGCCCACAAGACGAATGCCCACTTAAAACCAGCACACATTTTCAGGAAATCCAAAATAACTATGACTTCCTGAAAAATTTTACGAGTAATTATTATGATTAAAAAAATTAAATTTCAAGTGGGAATGAAATTAATTTATGTAAAATCCAAGTTGTCAAAATTTAACTGGATTATTTGAAACCATGCTTTTTATTCACCATTAAAACGGTGTTTGCGCTTAATCATAATAGAATACTGTACTTTTATTTTTTTTCGTTAAAATGAAATTTGGCTTTAATTCTCCATATTAAATTCATATAATGCAAAATTTTCTGTAGTGTTAAATTATTCATAAATTATTCTCTGTATATGCTGAAAATTTACATACATATTATACTCCTTATAATTTTGTAGAATTAAAATAAGCTGTGTGGCCAGTATTCCCTTTCACCTCCCTTTGTCACACTTATACAAAGGCACTTCCATTTCTTGTGTAAATATAAAAACAAAGATACATACATGTATATGTTTTTAATTATATTATTTTGATTGACTCTCTGTACTATATATATATATACGAATTTAATTCAGCCGGAGACGAAAATGAAATGTGTTCCGCTACTTAAATTTATTGTTCAATTATTTCTTATTCATTTATTTTTTATTTTATCTCTATTCATGACGTATATATCGGTGTGGGTTTTTGTTAGTGTGGACTTTTATCAGCGTGCCCTTCTATCTATGTGGGCTTTTATCTGTGTGGGCTTTCATCAATGTGCGCTTTCATCGGTGTGGGTATTAGTCGCGTGGGCAATTATCCCAGTGGGGTCATTTTTGTGGGCTTTTGTCGTGTGCACTTTCGTCCTTTTGTCTGGTCACCGCATGGACTTTATGTATTTCCTTCACAAGCATTTTGCTGTGAAATGACAAACATTGTACAGTTAATAATTAAAAATAAAAGTATGTTTTGACTAACAAAACTAAAGAAAGGAATATTTATACATGATTAATAAAAATTAATTATTCATGTAATATTATATCTAGAGTAAGGTACCATGCTTATACTCATTATTGGAATTGTCGTATATTGATACTTTGATACCCCCCTTACTTTGTTTAAAAATTTGAAATTAGATTCCATTTACTCAAAAACCAGTATTATATTTATTTGTTCCATCTGCTTAGTTACACTTAAGTGCTTAAAGTTCTAGTCATTGTACAAGGCATATATAATAAATATGTTTTTCTCCTATCTAAAATATCTATTTGTAAAATATCTTTTGAAGTAAATCTTTTAATTATAATAATGATTAATCTTTTATTTATGTGGTAAGATTATGTAAATTATGTATGGATATTAGATTTAAGTGACTGAAATTTAAAAATTTCAATGGGAAAGTGGTGTTTACTTGGAATATTCCCATGATTCTCGAGTTACCTGGAGTCTTGTTAGACAACAATGCTGCATAAATGTACTAGACCGTTTGGCAGATGAAGCTACTATGTATTTTTCTGCATTGCATGGAAAATAGAGGTGTGTTCTTATACCTGTTACCCATCATCTGGCTCGTAAGTATGAATAAAATATTAAGATACTTATTTATTGATCTATTATTTATTGAAAAATATTTTTATGATATAAATCCAGATGTATTGCATAGTTACAAGAACTATCTATTAGTTTTCATGTTAGTTCTAAGCTTTATTGTAAATTTTATTTTTTTACTTTGAAAAAGAATAATTGTGATGAAATATTATATTCTGGACGATTATATATCTCTAAACCACAGAATTTCTAGCAGCAATTTGCCATCAGTGTCAACATTAAAAAATCATTATACTGAATAATTCACCTTATAGCTGTAAACTGCTAATATTTTGATACAATTGGACATATTATTTTAGGATATGTCTCTTAATCTTCTCTTAACTCGTTCCATACTCAAATCATCCCCTTAGAAGCTAAGATTGAGAATACTCATCTCCTCAAGCAACAATTGGATGCTGTACGAGTCGCATCGGACATGGACCAGCATACACCTCTTACGGCAAAAGCAAACTGTGATACATTGAAAGTACTGGAGCCCCTTAAGGGTAAGTGTGTTTTTAAATATCTCAGTATGCTAAAAAAAACCTTAGATAGCCTTGCTAATGCTTTTAATGATAATTTTACGTTAAATATAAAAAGAAAACAACATGAAATCTCGGATAATTCAAACGCTAATTCTAACCACGAGGATGGTAAGCCTATAAGGCATACATACGTATAGTATATTTTTCAGTTGCAATACCTTATTACCACTGAGAATTTTTTGCGATTCCCAGGACGCCATAATACAGTCAAAAAGTCATTAATTCAGACACCCATAATCCGGAATGATCTATAATCCGGACCTCAAAGTTACAAACTTTCTGCGCATGCGTCGCGTTTACGTGTGCTCGTAAGACCTTTACGGCTGTGACTTTGCCTGTGCACATGCGCATAATACGTTTACGCATGCGCGTTTAACGTATAACGGACGGTATAAGCTGAGCTAAAATTATCTAATTCAGTTAATGTTGCAGATTGCGTTGTTCCTTAATCTTCGAATTGGATCAGGCTTATTATTTTTTGCAGACTGTTAGAGCAATTTTATAAAAGTAAGCTTGAACTTTCGATTATGTCAAACAGAATTTCCGATATATATTTACTAATATGTACAGGATCTACAAAGCAAAAGTATGTTTCGAAGTCCATTAAACAAAAAGTGGAATTGCTGCAAAAAATGGAAAAAGGCATATCCTTTGTTTCTTAACCATTCCGAAATCTGTTTATCAATTTCATGCTGCTCTGCGGGGGGGACATCGCAGCGCGCAATGAACTGGAAGTTGATTTGTCAGCACTATCCTTATCTTCAGGGCAAATGTTTTTATTTTATTCGGCTTATAATTCCTTACTAAATGTAGTATTTCATCCCGATGTATTCCGTCTTTGATATGATTTAAATCAAATTCCTTGTCATTATAAATATCACAAGTACACATCAAATAGTTTTCTGGTTGCAATTTTCTAATTTCGACTATGCTTAATGTATGCTTTACGCATGTGCTTGTTGAAAGAAATGTTTAATAAAGTAAACAAATAAATATTAAGCTTTTTTTTGTAAATTTTGATACCCTTTAGATCATAATTGTTCTTTATTTCATAAATAACGGTTTCATATTTTTAATTGTATAATTTCTGCATGCCATCTTACCAGATTTAAACTGATGATCTATAATCCGGAATCGCCAAAGTCCCGACGAGTCCGGATTAACTACTTTTGACTGTATTTACAAAAATTCTGTGGAACCCAATAAGTACTGCGCAAATCCGACACATGCGTGAGTGAAACTGTCAATTTTTTCTTTTGTACACTTGCAGTTTTAGGTCACTACATTTAATTTCTAATTTTAAGACATAGAACAATGTGAACATTTTAAATAAGTAACAGATGAAATGACAGCGTCACGTGCAAAGCAAGAAAAATGAACGTTTCTATTATAAAATGAAGGCGTCGAAACGGATTCATTTTTTTTTCTTTGTCTGTATTGCCATATCTATTTTAAGATGTATTGTATTATGTAAAAATATTTGGTAATTGTAAAAGTATTATAATAAATTAAAGAAATATCAAAACTGCTAAAATTCTAGGCAACCCCCTGCTGCAAGTCCAGCGACTCCAGTTTAAGAAACCCTGGTATAGACAGACAACCCGACGAAATTACGCCCTAATTGAGATACAGACATAAAACTTATATCAAAATGATGGGGCATGCATTTGCAGTTGAAAGCAGCAAAACGCATCAAAATGGATCATTAACTTTCGAGTCGTGTGATTTTGATGCGGCTTGCTGCTTTCAAAAGCATTTTCCTACAACTTGCATCCTATTTGAGATGCAGATATAAAATTTGTGGAGCATGAAATTGCTATTGAATGCAGGAAACCGCATCAAAATCGGACAATCGGTTCCCGTGTAAAACAGATTTTAAAAAACTGTAATTCTTAGAGATGCATCAAATTTCATTGCCATGAAAAATATATTTCGTCCTCTGGACCCTGAAAACAATACTAATTATGTCCAGAATGCAGTTAACACTGTAAATCAACGAAGCACTTCAAGTCAAAATTTACCTACACCACCACAACCAAAAGTTGTTCCTCCAGTCAAAAATTCTACAATGATATAACCAGGGCAAACAAGTCCACAATACCAATTTTAAATCATATCAAATCCGAAGAACACAGGAAAAGGCCTAAAACCATCCTCAGAGACATACAATAAAGGTTTTTGATAAACGTTTAATTACTGTAAAGGCCCTTATTTTTGCAGGCCGTAATTTTCACAAAAATGAATATATCGGTGATTTCGCGAGTTGAAAATTTCACGAATTTTATATGAACAGAACAGAAAGTTGAAAAATTTTAAAAGTACTTAAGTAAAGTTGGGGGAAAAAAAAAGTATTTCGCAAAGCTTTGATTTTTGCGATTACGACGGGCTCACGAAAATAAGGGCCTTTACACCAGTTTAAAAAAGACCCAAAAAACTAATTAATTATTCTTTAACTAATTATTGTAATATACCTAATTGCCTAGCTTAGCACCAAAAATTGGGAAAATTAAAATTTTTATTCCTATCGGATCACTAATTAATATTGAAGCAGGCTTAATTTAATTTTTCCATCATGTCCTCTACCCCCTCATTCACTCAGCCATCCCTTTAAATTAGTATGGATTGAAGACAAGAAAGAATTTCAACCAATCACAAAAAATGCTGGTGGAAAAAATTGAAATAAGTGAGAGATGGAGCGCTTAACGAGGATCCTTAAGCGCTCCATCTCTCACTTTGTAATCACAGTTCAACAGCTTTCGGCCATGAAGGCGGTAGCTATCATAATCATACCACACACTCTACAACCAATCACGTTCGTCTCGATCTAGTTACTCAACCGTAAACCACAGAAGGATTTTTCGCCGATTTAATGGCTATATCCAAACTAAACAATAAAATTATCATAGGTAGAGACTTTAACTCACACCACAAAAATCGGAACTGCAGAAATGATAATTCAAATGGTCACATTGTTAATCAATTTGCCTCAACGGCCAACTTTACTGTTGTAGCTCCCTCCTACCCAACATGCTATAGATCTGCAAGCATTATTGAATTTTTCCTGCTAAAAAATATTTATCAACCATCAAGGATAGAAAGATTACGTGAACTATTCTCTGATTATAACCCTGTTTTAATGGAGGTGAATATCAGTAGCTATAGTACATCACACAAAAGAGCCTTTATTATGAACTGGGTAGCTCTAAACAACACTCAGTACCCGTTACCCGCGATACACAGTGAAGACGAGTTAGACGCAGTTATCGAAGATTTTACTAGCACACTTAACCGTGCTCTGAAAAATAGCAAGGCGGTCCCGTTGACTGGTAGGGCCAGAGATCCTGCTATTAGAGAACTTTTAGCTAACAGAAAGAGAGCTAGAAAAATATGGCAGAGGACCAGATGCCCAGAAGTTAAGAGAATTTTAAATCGGCTGAATCAGGAAGTCAGTACACGCACAAAACAAATGGTCTAGATATTTAGAATCACTCTCTACTGATGATCATGTATATGGAAAGCTGCTTCTAGATATAATAGATGCTACACAAATATTCTGCCCCTTAATGGCCCCTCTGGGATCACATACACAGAAACTGAGAAAGCTGAGTCACTAGCTGATCACTACGCTACTCAGTTTTACATTAACATCTCACACCCAGACACAGAACGCACAGTTAGTTACACTAACAATTTATACTTTTCATAACCAAAAACAGACAACATCCGTCTTGCTAAACCTTCGGAAGTTAACACCGCCACCTCCATACCTGTCCCTTTCAATGATGTTCGATCGATTATTGCGGCTTCCCCGCTCTCTCCAGATGAGTATGCGATGAGAATCGCTACTCAGACTGAATCTGCTCTCATCTGTAAAGAGTACTCGTCCCCATTCATTGTCTCTCCAATTCCGGTGTTCCCGGCACCACAGAGAACGCCTTCTCCGATGGGCAGGCGTTAGAGGTACACACCGTACAGGGCGTCGTGCAAACAGACCACCACCCTGCAGTCTTCTGGCCACGGTAAAACGCGATATCTGTCGTCCAGTCGCCTGCGTCGTGTGTCTAGCGATTTCTCCCGCTGTCTGCCGCCTGTTTCTTCTGGCCTGTAAGGCAATATACCGGTCATCTGCAGGTGTGGTTCCTCGTGAACGACCACTACTAAACCCCCGGATAGCTGTTCCTGTAGTTTTAAATTGTCTCCAAAGTCGTGAAACGATGCTGTGAGCAATTCCGATCTCTGCAGCCACACTTGTCACACGGCGGCCTTCCTCCAACTTCCCAATGACCTCGGGTAAAAGCATCCAGATGTCATCTAACAGATTGATTATTCGCCATTTCTCGCCGAGGCAGCAACTCAGTGTGATTTTAACTGCTATACGGTGTGCAATCTCTTTGCCAGAAATACTGATCTTTCACCGAGAACATGCTTTATACAACTCAGACACTCCCCCATTATGTCTACCTGCATATCTGCGCAAGTGCTACCGTAGATCACCTTACTTAATCTCGGGATTGGTCTTTCTGTCCGCTCTGCCTCTTCGTTCAGCTGATATGCTAATTTTTCGACTTCGTCCTTAATTTTTGCACACCAGTGTATTTCACGTGCTATACACAGGATAAGGTACAACCCAGGAACCTGGAAATGATGTGTGTCTTTGTACCCTTCTAAAGGAGTATGGATTGAAAACAGCCTAGGCCTTCCCCGTAGCACACTGTAAATCACACTTCACCCAATAGGATTACTCCTCTGCCAGCCAACAGAAGTTCAACAAGCTCCCGCCTACCACCTGACTACTGAACCATTCAGCCTTGAATACTCGAGGAGAGGGGAAGAAAAAAGAAGAAAAGGGCTTTTTCTTCTCTCTCCGCCCCCGATTGCCTCTGCTGCTCACACTCCAACTAGCTCTAGGTTTTAACTTCAAAACTCATCATCTTATATTTGCTGCAAACTCTGCCATTACTACTGATTATAATGTCACAATTGCTTTCATTTCATTTCACTGCCATAACTGCTCTTCGAATTTTTATTTTTACGAACTTCAGCAACATTATTTCTTTAACATTCGTAAAAGTATTAACTTACTACACTGGGATAAGGCTATGCCCAGGAACCCACTACAACTGAACATTAGTTCATCGAGGAAGGGCATACTCTAAATGAAGCTGCAGATGTCCAAATAAAAAAGGAAAAGAAAACCTATTCACAATAAATTGTTTCAACAAAGGAAACGATTGTGTGATTTTAGATGACAGTCGGAGAGTATTAGTATCAAATATTTTATTTCATCATACCACCAACAAATATTTTGTTTCAGAAGCCCATCAAAAACTTACATGACAGCAAATGCAAATCTAGTATAAATAACGTTTATGTTGCTAAAATAAATTCTGATTTCCAAAGATGGCCTGTTTCTCGCATTGTTGGTAAATCATGGTTGATGGGCATTAAGAATGGTCTTTCCTCTAATTCACTGGACACACACAAATTAGCAGCACGTTGGTGTTAATTCTTTTTAATTCTGTATTAAAATATACAACTTTAAACTTAGTTGACATATGCGGCATTTGAAGTGCAAATAATAAAAATTTTTCTTAAATACTATGCTTTGTTGCTTATCTTTTAGAAATTTAAAGACCTGGAATTCTGCAATTCTAAGTAAAAAATGAAAATAAAAAACAATTAACACCAACAAAAACTTGTGGTAACATGACAGACAAATTATTACAAATACTACAAAAGATCATGCCTTTTCATTTTATTTAACCATATGTTAAAGCAGTATTCTTTATTAGACCTGGAAAAGTTAGAAACAGGAATATATTTTACTACAAAAACTACACGACAATTTTGAAATTAGAAGCTTTTCTGTATGAATTCCACTCTAAAACAATGCAAGTGCAGTCTTGACGATAAGAAAGTCAAATTTATTGAAATTTAAATTTGTATTTCCATTTTAATTTTCATTTTCCTAAAAACATTTGTCAACTTTGCAGGATTTCATCTTCAAGTATATATGTACAGACATTTAAAGTTCTGATGTATTAACATCTCGTGGAAATACACCTATCCCTCGATTTATACAGTACTTACCTGTTTTACATGATTTCAGTTTTACACAGTTTAAAAATTAACAGATTTCAAAAACTTAGTAAAATAGTATTTGCTGCATAAATGCAAATACATACATTTGAAGTCATTTTTTAATCTCATTTCTTTGGTAACACTGGTGGCAACAACAAGGATGGGGATTCCCCGTGTTAGGGGAATCTCAATAGTATGTATATGTATTTCATAACAGTAAAATTTTAAATTATATGGTTCACGCGAACTAATGCAGTATCAGTATTTTAGCAGCAAGGATTACATCATTTTTATCTACATATCTGAATGTTTACTAGCAAGTTTTCAACATTTATAGTTTTTGTGGCATTTTTTATAATTTATGTAAATTTTTTAAAGTATTATAATGCCAAAACGATTTTTAAAAAAAAATCAAAAATGAAATTAGAAGCAAAAATTAAAATATTAGATCATCTATGTAATAGAGAAGGAGTAACAAATGTTGCTAAATTTTACTCCATGAATGAAGCCACAATAAGGACAATTAAAAAAAAAAATGAAGACTCTACTAGAAAAAGAATTAGATATGGGTAGAAGACGAAAATTTAAAATGGATTCCAATTGATACTGATGCTATTAGAAACAAGGCTTTAAAAATTTATAAAGCACTTAAGAATCGGTCACTATCGACTTTGTCAGATGAAAAAAAGGTATCTTTTTCCACAAGTCATGGTTGGTTTGAGAGATTTAATAATATTTAAACAAAGGCATTCTTTACATAATCTAAGATTGAAAGGAGAAAGTGCATCTGCTGATTCGAATGTAACAACAATATCCAGCAAAATTTGCTGAAATCAATTGCCACGATCTCCTACATTTCTGATCAGATCTTCAATGCTGACGTGTCTACGTTGTTCTGAAAAAAAAATATACAGTCAAAAGTCGTTAATCCGGACTCGTCGGGACTTCGGCGATTCCGGATTATCGATTTTTCCGGATTATAGATCATCAGTTTAAATCTCGTAAGATGGCATGCAGAAATTTTAAAATTAAAAATATGAAACCGTAATTTATGAAATAAAGAACAATTATGATCTAAAGGGTATCAAAATTTACAAAAAAAAAAAGCTTAATATTTATTTGTTTACTTTATTAAACATTTCTTTCAATGTAAGTTGTTTAAGTTGCTTCATTTTATGTGATACTAATACTTTCTCTTTAATTCTATAAACAGACATAATTTCTTTTCAGTTAAAAAGTTCTGCTGTTCAAGTCCCGTTAATTGCTGTGCCGAGAATACCGACTAACTGGTCAATGGAAATTTTTTCGTTTTCACTAACCTCTCTGTCACATTCTTCATGTCTTTATCCATTTTTTTCAGCAATTTCACTTTTTGTTTGTTGGACATTGAAACATACTTTCGTTTTGTAGATTCTTTGGAAGTTCCAGCATCGGAAATTCTATTTGACATAATCGAAAGTTCAAGTTTACTTTTATAAAATTGCTCTTACAGTCTGCAAAAAATAATAAGCGGGATCCTATTCGAAGATTAAGGAACAACGCAATCATTAACATTAACTGAAATAGATAATTAGATAATTTTAGCCTACACCGTCCGTTATACATTAAACGCGCAGGCGAAAACGTATTCTGCGCTTGCTCACACGCATATGCGCAGTAGTCAAGTTCTTACGCGCTCGCGTAAAACGCCTGTGCGCATGTGCTAACGCGGCACATGCGCAGAAAGTTTTTAGCTTTGAAGTCCGGATTATAGATCATTCCGGATTATAGGTGTCCGAATTAACGACTTTTGACTGTACCTTGCAAATCAGCTAGTGGTCATAAGGTAGTGAAAAGTCATACAATTTTTTTCTGTTGCAATGCTTCAGGCAATTATATAATGAAACCATTGGTTATTAACAAATCAAAAACACCATGTTCATTTAAAGGAACAAATATAAATAACCTTCCCTTTTATTGGATGCCTAACAGGAAAGCACGGGTCACTGCCATAAGGTTCAATGAATGATTTCTTACCATGTTTGTCCCAGATGTCAAAAATTATTTAGGTAAAAAAGGATTGCCTTTTAAGACTCTTCTTTTAATAGATAATGCACCTGGTCATCTTCAAAATTTACAACACAAAAAAGTAGAAATAGTCTTTTTGCCCAAAAAATACAACTTCTTTATTACAGCCATTGAATCAAGTAATATTTTCTGGCTTTTACAACATTGTGTATATCAAACAAACCTTTAGGTATATTTTAGAAAAAATGGAGAATAATGAATCTTACTCTTATGGATGCTTGGAAGAAATTTACAATCTTAGATTGTGTTGGACTGTCATATACTCAGATTAAACAATCAATGCTCAACGCATGCTGGAAAGCAATACGCTGGATGTTGCTAAAGATGAGAATGATAGATTACCATTAGAGTGTGAATATTCTCAGATCACTAAATTGGCTCAAACTGTAGTAGGAGAAGGTTTTGAGGATTTAGCTCAAGCATATATTAAAGGAATAATGGTTGATGAAGAACTAAATGAGGATGAGTTAGTTAACATGATTCATGAAACAAATAAACATGATGAAGACCAATCTGAACCAGCTGCATTCACAGCTAAAGTCATCAGTGTAGGACTTGAATTGGGAAGAAAATTAGGTAATCATTTTTTACAATATGACACAAATGTCGAATGAAATCTCCGATTCCAAGGGGAGCTTAATAAGTGTTTAAATCTATATACGGATGTTTAAAAAGATTTAGGGGGACAAAAAAACAACAGGCAATTGTTAATTATGGATTTCATCATGAAGTCTAGTCGATGTGAGATCTCCCCTAATTTATCATCTATTGAAGCAGAATCGTATCACGAATACTCAAGTGATGAAAGAGACATCATACCAATCAAGAAGAAAAAACTAATAATTCATGAAAGTGATGTCAGTCCAAAATCAACTCTAAATATGAGAATATTTGTAGAAATTTCCTGTTCTTTCAATTCGAGCCACAATTTTTCATAAATGCTACATACTTTCATTACATTATCAGGTTGCATACTTCTGATGTCTGTGTAATTTATTTAATTGATGATGTAATTTATTTAATTGATAACTAAATATACTCGATTATGTTTTCACAAGGCTTGCTAATGTTTTTTTAAATAACACGAAAATAATCATGCAATGCAATAAAAATAGAACATCACTTTCCTGCCTCAGAATATACTACTAATAACAGGTTGTTTAAAGAGCAAAATATACAAAATTTAAATTAAATAATTATTTCCTTTTACTCAGTTGAATATACATTTAATTCATAAACATGTATATGCAGATAAAATTAGCTATGTCAATAAAGTTCTGCAAAGAATAATGAACGTGATCCTATTAGTTAAGTGTTGCAACTTTATTTCATATGAAATATTTTCTATATAGTCATTCCTTAAAAGTAGTCTCTGAATAATTAAACCAATTAAATTTGTTTCTAAATGTACTTGGGTTAATTGATAAAAGCAAGGCTTTTTTTTAAATGGCAAGCTGATTTTTTATTGATTTCATACTTAGATACATCATTATACATACATTAATAAAATAAATAAAATTCTAATTATGTTAGGGCAGTTTCCATTTTGCTGGTGTTTACTAAAGAAAATTTTACAGATAGCATTTTTAACAAAAACGCTGTTTATGATCATTTAAGATTTAAAAATAAATAAATAAATAAATAAAGAGAGAGAGAGATTATTTTGTAAGTATTCATCAAGAATATTTCTTCCAATTTATGTTTTCGAAGAAACGCCTTTATTACACCAAAGTAAAAAAAAATTATCCCTCTACCAAAACTTAAATCTGTATCGATTAAAAAAGAACAGTAATGCGTATTTAATAAGAACACAGGAATAAATTGTATTAAAACTCAAATCTATTTGTAAATTGTTCTTCTCTAAACTTATGCTTTGAACCTGAAATATTTTGAATGAAATAGTGCTTTTTTATTTATTTTAAGACTTGATCTATTTTAAATTTACCTAAAATACCTAAAATAATTATTTTAGCTTTTCAAGAGTTTCTTTTACATTGCTGAATTTGATGAAGGTGTACAAACGGTGCCAAATTCTTGGTTTTGGGCTGATATGGATAAATGACATATGTAATATGAAAAAATGAATCAAACTGAACAAAATGATTGCATCACATCAAGCCCCAGATTATTGAGAACTTTGGCAATTTCACCGGGTTCTCTAAATTTTTGCATCGACAAGTATGATATTTTCTATAATTATGTGTTCTTGTTGCTCATTTTTCTCACTGTATAATTTAGAAAGCTGAATAGAACATGGAAAATGCTGTTATGAATGACATCAGTACCAAAATATTTTTAAAATATAGTAACATCTCCATTTTTAGTACTTTTATCCATAAATTATTAGTACGAGTTGGTAGTTTGGTTTTTGAATCTTAACATTATTTTAATTACCAGACTAGTTGTTTAAAAATAGGAATGCATGTATTAAAAAATTCAAAAATTAACAATCATATCAGGATATAATATATATTTGCTTTAACATTTAACTGCATTTTTTTTATACAAATTTGATGCTCTCAAAATCTATTCGGTCACCTTAATTTTGCAGTGGAAAAATAATGAAATAGTATAATTCTACAATTCGAACCCATAAAAATTCTATTTGATTTATTTATTGAATAAATTGTTGCAAAATATCTGAAATTTGCAGAATTTTATAAAATAATGTAGCCATGACTGTTAATTTAATTTTACATCAAATATTTCGATAATTATACATGAGCAAATAAATGCTGCTAGAACATTTAGATGTTTAATCTAACATTAAACGATTATTTAATTCATTCTTTTTGCTTTATGTTAAATTATTGTTTATGAGTGATAACGGAAATTTAAAATTTTCAGTGAAAAAGGCATAGAAAAGTTAAAGTTGGCTATGAAGTTTTCAGACATCGAAAAGTGCAGAATTTGGTGCGGAAACAACAACAACAAAAAAAAAAAAAAAAAAAAAAACACCAGCGATTTAAATTCTCCGATTCTTCAGATGAGTAAAAAAAGTAAACAAGTAAAAAACAATAAAAAAGTACTATAGTAAAAAAGCTAGCAGAGCTGTGCTTGCCATTGCTACCAGAGTGCACACAAGGAAAATATTTTCAACCAGAATTTTCTGCATCTGTTTTAGCTAGTCCTCACTGCAAATCTGAGGACTAATACTCCAAAAGCAGGCTCATCAGAAAGACCCAATAAAGGTTTCGTACTGTTGCATTCCTGTACAGGTTCATGCAATTTGGAGTGATTAACGATGACACTTAATAAACACACAATGTATTTGCCAGTATTATTCAGGACATCTCCAAAAACATGTTTACAGTCGTCCAAAAACTGCGACTAGCACATTGAAACAATCAGCAACAGAGCCTTTAGGCTGTAACAGTGAAGACAGCTTCACAGCAAAGTGCTAGAGTACAGCTCCCGACTAGGTTCAGTCTTCTCAGAACTCGACGTACTGTCGAGATTCTCGACGCTACAACTCGCGATGCACTCCACAATAAGCACTAGAATACAGCTTCTGACTCAGTTCAATCGTTCTTGGAGCTCAACACACTCCAAGATAAGACTCTATGATGCACTAACTCGCGATACATTAAGAGACTCTCTCTACGCACTCCCCAATCAACTCAATACTAGACTGAAAATCAACTCGATAGACTCGAGATACTACTGCTACTCCGCATACAGGCAGGGTTTATATAGCTTTTAGCATGCATTCGAGAACATTCTAAGTCAAACCAGTAAGAACTCGTTCTAAATGGTTCTCCATCCGTCTACGGCATATTGCCAATTTCGCTGAAAGATGTTGCCAAATGGGTGATTTCTCGCCAAATCTAGCAAATCCTAAACCTGCTTTGTGGGAAATCTATCTTACCGCAGCTGGAAATTTTTTAACAGTAACTTTCTGAATTTGCCAATAGTCAATTTTTTAAAAGTGTTCTGTTTTCAGGTTTTTAGAATAATTATGTAATAAAGACACAATAACATGCCGAATAAATACTAATTCAGAAGTCAAACAACAAAAATCAGCGTTATATTTACAAAATTTTCACAGTAAACAGTCACTGTGAAAATTTTGTAAATATAACGCTGATTTTTGTTGTTTGACTTCTGAATTAAATATGTAATACCCTGACCTTTTCTCTTCCGCAGAACTTCAACATCTAATCTTAAAAAATTTAAATTCTTTATCAAGTAGATTACAAATATTGCAAGAAAAGGTGGAGTTGCTGAAAACTCCTAACTGTGCAATCAACCGAAAAATTCAGAATTAAATACATTCCAATTAAAAACTGAATTAGAACTTCAATTTTTAGAGAGAATGTTTCTCAACAACATAGCTTCTGTGGTATTGTAAAATAATATTTTACATTAATCCTAATAGTTTTTTTTTATTTTATTTTATTTTGTTTACTTTTTGCACACATTTTCATTTTATAAAGTAATTTCTGTTACGTTTTTGCTTAAATGAAATTTTCTATTTCAGTATTATCTTATTTTCTTTATATAAAAACTAACTGCATAAAATGTACTAAAATACAAATATGGAACTCAAAGCAATGAAAACGTTATGATTTTATAAATAAGTTTCCATTACATTTGCATTTTATTTTGAGGAAAGTTAGATTTCTTGAGTGTTCTGTGAAGTTGAAATAATTTTCTTAAATGATAGAATAAGAAATCTTGTTGGTTATGCATTTATAGATTAAAGTCAATTTTTATTTATATATTTATTTATTTAGGTCAATGAATTGAAACATATTAATGTTAAAGGAGACTAACGTAAACATATTAATAGTAATCGTAACAAATATTTTGAAGTGATGTCGGACACGCTAGCCGAAGAGTACAGTTGGGTAAGTGAAAAAAAAAGGGGGGCATTTAAATCCCTGAAGTTATCATAGGTTATTTTACATAAGTCAACATTTATAAATATATTTTTATGTACATCATCATTTACAAAATATCTTGATAACTTACATTACGTATAATATGAAATCTGCCAAATTAAGTCACACCCAGCACCCGTAGCTCTCAGCCTGAGTCAAATCTTAATTATTCAAAAAATCGAATAAAATAAAACCAGACTTCCATGAATAGTGCATAGTGCTACTAAATGCATATGTGACCATCCCAGAAGAAATAAAGCAGGTAGATATTAGCATCTGGAAAGATATCCCAATGCATGAAGGAAGAGTAATATATTTAGTGTATGAACCTGTTATGTCAAGAAGACTTTAAATGAATTAGAAGACAACATAAAATAGCAGTTTTATCTGATCGCAAATGTTTAAAATGTTATTTAAAATGTCTAACTTTTTTTTATTCTTAAAATGATGTTTAATCCTCATTTGTTCTGCTATTTAATTTTTATGATGTATTGTTACTTAGTTTGTTATCTATCCATTTGTCAGTAATTGAGCTAAATTAAGTAAAGCTTTGTTCTTTTACATTATATTTTACCGCTCGATCAGGCCGACTGCCGTACCAAAGCACTCGGGTTCGAATCTCGAAAAAGGTTCGGGGGTTGTAAATGCATAGTGTCTGTGCATCATGGGGGCACCCAAAATATGCTGCAAGCCGAAAAGTTCTTTCAAGAAGCTGATCGTAGGGAAAGAGAACTTGAAAATCCTTGGACTCGTCCTCCGTGTGATAGTTGCATCGCAAAAATGTTATGGTTTTTAATTAATTGACTTTCTGTTTAAATATGCAGTAATTATAATTAAAAATTCACAAGTAAATTTTCCATTTAATGTATTTTTTAGAGATAGTGCAAACTCATCTCCCTGCAACAATTGAAAAGAAAGGTGCTACTATAACAGTTAATCTCAAAAAGGTTGGTGGGTGGTAAATGTATAGTGTCTGTGCAGCATGGGGGCACCCAAAATATGCTGCAACAAAGTTGCTACTACACTCATGTCCATAAATTAAGGATAATTCGGAGTCACGCGGAAATCGAACTCTAAAATATACTAAAATATCACCTGTAACATCACAACACACATCTTCAAGAATCATATGCAAATTTTAGGAAGTAACCAGATGACACCGATGGTACTTCACAATGACGAGAATGTAAGAAAGTGATACATAACGAATACAGGCAAAGAAGTAAAATTGTTCGCAGGCACTTTATAAGCATTTCAGTGCAATAACCAAATAGTTCGCAGGGGCTTTATAAGCATTTCAGTGCAATAACCGACAAAGGACGCATTTGGATGATTTTTTACGTGGTAGAATTATCGGCCGTCTGGAATGTGGGCGTACCCAACTGGAAGTATCAGACAAACTTGGAATTGCCCAGAGTGTCATCTCCAGGCTTTGGCAACGATTCCCAGATGATGGTAATGTGAGTAGACGTTACAGCACAGGTCGCCCCAGAGTTACAGCGCCGAATAAGGACCGGTATTTGGCAGTTACTGCCAAAACAAACAGGTGGAGCACAGCCTGAGACCTGCCTCGTCAGCTCTCTTCAGCCACTGGTACGACAATTTCAAGGCAGACCGTGTACAGACGCTTAGGGCAGATTGGTTTATATGTTCGTAGACCTGTCAGATGCGTTCCACTTACTGCAACTCACTGTCGCCTGCGGTTAGCCTGGAGTAGAGAGCATGCACTGTGGACACCGCAACAGTGGGCTTGTGTGATGTTTTCCGACGAGTCCAGGTTTAGCTTGCAGTCTGATTCTCGCCGGACTTTCATATGGAGAGCTCCAGGTATTCGTTACCACCAAGAAAGCATCATTGAACGACACCGTTACGGTGGTGTAGGAGTGCTCGTTTGGGGTGGAATTATTCTGGGTTCCAGAACTGACCTTCATGTTCAAATTGGAATCATGACAAGCCATATCTATCGGGACGTCATTCTGGAACAACATGTACATTTGTTTCGGGGTGCCATGGGCACACAATTTGTTTATGGATGACAACGCCAGTCCTCACCGTGCAAATATCGTAAGCGAATGCCTTCAATCGGAGGATATCACCCGTACAGACTGGCCAGCATTCTCACCAGACTTGAACCAGTAGAACACGTGTGGGACATGCTTGGCCGACGAGTTGCAGCCCGTCAACCTCCTTCTACATGTGTACCAGAACTTCGGAGTGCATTGCTTTTTGAGTGATGTGATATCCCCCAAGATCAGATCGATAATTTGATACTCAGATGCCTAGGCATTGTACGGACTGTATTGCATCGTCTGGGAGACATACAATGTATTAACAATCAAACCAACCATGTAATATTGGTTTTTTGTAAATATTTTTTTTTTTTTTTTTTTTTTTTTTTTTTTTGGTAATTTGCTCCAGGGAGAAAAAAAATCGCTAATTTTTTTAATAATATCAAACATATAGCATCTGTTTTTGCTCTTTAAATTTTGTTTAATAAATAAGCTTTACAAATAAGTCAAATTTGTTTTGCTTCTAACTTTTCCTTTGCCTGATTTTGCATTATCCTTAATTTATGGACATGAGTGTATAACAGCGAGTACTTTTGTGTACAGAAGCTGTCTTGAAAGCTTAGAATCTAAAATTTTAAGTTTGTATTTGTTTTTACTGAATTGTAAGTATTATAAATTCATATGTTTGGAAGCGTCCGAGTTTCAAAAATAATAAAAGTATAAATGATAAATAATAAAGCTTCAAAATAGTAAATCAAACAATCATCAAAATGTTTAGTACCTATTTAAAAATTTGGAGCTTTCTTTCAATTTTAAAGTAATTTAAAATTTAATAAATAGCTTTAAAACTCTTGCCAGTCACTGCTCATCTCAATGCATATAATAGCATTATAATTTTTTATAATAATAATGCATATTTTGTTTAATTTCATGAGGCTGAAGGAGACATTGTAAACTTATATTATGAATACGAGTCATATTTTGTAAAATTCGATGAAAGGCCATTCGAAAAACATGTATACATTGACAGAATTGCCGATATAAATAAAATATGTTATTAACAATATTAACTTCTTATTAATTAAGAAAAGGCTGCATTAAATATATTAAAAGAATCTTTTAAAATTTTTGCAGGAAATGAATTTAAGTTTCTCTTAAGTGAATGGATATTTTTATATCTTTATTACCGTATTTGCAGGCGCATAAGGCACATCCCCCTTTTTTTATACACATTTCATTATAATGAATTTACAGTATTTTAAATATAAATACAAAGTAATACTTTATACCCACAATTCATCTGGGGAAGAGCTTTTAATTTTCTTCATCAAAACCTAAACACTCATCACCATAGCTAAATGAAAAGTCACTTGAAACCTCTCCTAAATCAGCATTCGAGTCCTTATACAACAGATTGTCCTCTGTACCATCCAGTGTATTAATAATGCCACACTTCATACATGATTTAACCTCTGCCTCTGTTTTCACAGCATCCCAAGATGCTTTGACCCATTCACAAACTTTCCAAATGTTAGGCCTTCCCCTTCTTCTTGATGGTGTAACCTCAAAATTTGAAGCCTGCATCCAGCTTGCATGCTTTGTTACAGCAATTTCAACATTGTTTTTGAACCATAATTTGCCAACAAACTTAAGAAACACCAAACAGTTGAAATTTCCCACACTTAAAAGTCGTTCGCAAAAATTGCAGTTTTCATGCCAGATGCACATTTACTAAGCTCTCCGTAACTGTAATATTCCCACACATCGCAAGGAAACAAGAAAAAAATCACATAACTCCAAAAAAAGAGGAAATTTCCAGAAATTAATGCAATCAAAAACTGAGTATCGACATACAAGATGCACCTCCTTTTTTTCCCGACTTATTTTCAAAGAAAAAAAGTGCGTCTTATACACTAGAAAATTTGCTATTTAAAACTTTCTTACATTTATTGGAAAACAAATTGTTTTATATGCTTAATTTCATTCACATAACTATGCTCACTGTAGTTATTGGCTATACTAAATATTTGAATGAAGAAATGTAAGTTTTATTTGCACAAAAACTATTAGCATATGTTTTATAGCAATACACGCAAGTACACAAAAGTGATACACAAAAACTATGAGCATATAGTTTTATAGCAATTTATGAGAGCAAAGTTTTACATAAAAATGTAAATTAATCATAAATGCATCTGTTATATAATTTCAATACAATGAGATATAACAATAATCACTGAGGAAATCTGATATGATTGTGATGACTATATTCAATAATTAAAAAATTCCAAAGATTCCAGTAAGATTTTAATAACTGGAAGAGTAACTTCTTACTGGATCAATAAAACACTTTTCTGCTGTTATCAGTTTTACTGGAGGAGATGTCTGAAATACTGCTATTGCGACATTATACTGATTAAACTAATGTAACACTGTGCGACACCCACACAGATCTTTAAAGCAGCAATTCTCAACAGGTGGTACACAAGATAAAAAATAGGTGGTAGGCAAAGAAACAAAGTTCAAAAATTCTATGAAGAAAAAAAGAACAATTGTTAGAAAATTCCTGTGATTGCACTTCCACTGAAGATTTCATAAATAACAACTTTTGGCTACACCGAAAAAAAGAATTTAAAGGCATTTCAAATAAAGCTAAATTTTTATTGCCTTTTCGCACAACCTATTTGTGTGAACAAGGATTTTCTTCCATGTTTTATTTGAAAAATGAATACAGAATAAAATTAAAAGTGGATCACACTTAAAGCTAAGTGAAATAAGACCAGACAAAGAAATTGATCTCTCTTAAACAGGCCCAAATTTTACACTAAATTTAAGTATATAACTTAAATTTTGATAATTAAAATGGTAACCAATTCTTAATTAATATTTTTTATGTGTGCCTATTTAATACAGATAGCCAATAGCTTGTGCAAATGGCAAAACATTTATTTTTTCTATTTATATTGAGAAACTGAATAAGTATTATAAAATGTACAATAATTATACTGGTTGTACTAAGGTTTTTAAATTTTTGTTTAGATGGTATGTGTTAGTCAAAAGGTTGAGAACCGCTGCTTTAAAGCAATTAAATTTATGTCACTTTGTGAAGTTATACAAAAGTCGCAGTGTGACATTAACATCATTATCGCAGCATGACTTTACTACCATACTCAAAGACAAAGAAGCAACAATAACAAAAAAAAGAAGCCAAGAGAAAAAATTGGTATCTTACCTCTCAGCCTCCACATCCACAGGGCTTGTTTGCTCACATCCTCTTCTTGGGCGCTTCGCATTCCTATAATAAACAAAAATAGGTACAATTTTATTACCGAGACCATAATAAACCACAGTGACAGTACATGCATAAAAGCACCAAACTTGGCACACACATCCATTTAAATCATAAATTGACATCACATAAATTTAGATACTTCTAAATGCAAGTGAATTATGACTGCACATAAATTTAGATAGCTCTAAATTTTAATTTACCACTGAAATACTGGTATACTTTTTAAACTTTTTAAAAGTGCATCGAATCTATCTATTTAGAAATTGCCAGAGATGAAAAATTTGCAATAAAATTTTGACAAAGAAAAGGCATCATTCATGATTGTGTGTGATTATGACAAAGCCTCAAGGGCTATCTGCCTGTGCCTTTGTGGAGCACTTTCTAAGGGAAACTGGCTTGTATACACATTACACATGGGGAAAACCATGAAAACGCCCAGCCCGTTCCTGGGATTCGAACCTCGGACCGACTACCAGCGTTCGGCGACTCGACCGCTCGGCCGCTGGTGGGCCTCATTCGTGATAGAAAATTAGGCTTAAACTATAGTCCAAGAACCATGAAATGAAACCATTTCATCGATAACTCAACAACTAAATGGCACCTTTAATCTTCTAGGTGTATCTACGGATTATTTCGTATTGAAAGATGGCTTTCCAAATCACGACACGCAGAATATTCTTGTCAGATTTTGATAAATACGAAATGGTTTCGAATGAATGCGGCAACTGGCAGTAGGGAAATAGCAATCAATAGAGAAAGATGTTACAGCGCGAGGTTCATAAATAAAAACCTCGTATCCAGCCACACTATCTGCCGACCTGTAGGCGATTTTCGTGCCGAAACCGAAAAATACTAAGAAGCCTTCGACCGAAAGCATTGTGTATGCAAAAAGTTTGTGAAACAAAATTTCTTCTATAAAATAAAATGCAATTTGCACTGAACCCATGAATTACTTTTAAAGAAATTAATATCACCTAATTTACAAATAATTTCTTTTAGCATGGAATAAATACTTAAACAGGTATCTTACAATTACATGAAATAACGTAATCTTTAAAGGCATTGATGTATACAATATAAATATTTGCTTGTTATTTTATGAAATAACAGTGTCTGGGAAGCCCACTCAAATATCCTGTAGAATTTTAACAAATTATTTTATAGGATACAAATATGCATCTGTTTTTTTATGAAATATGTGAAATTCATGCAAATAAAATTAAGGATTATGAAATTTATTTTAATATAAATAACTCTGCAAAAAGAAATATTCAGGAGACTTTATTCCCCTTATTTTCCTATTATTGTCATCATAAAAAAATAATAGCATTTATCTTAAAGATAATTAGCTTATTTAAAAAATACAATCTGTAAGCACTTTCTTTAACTCGATATAAGATCCATTTATTTTAAATACTTTTCTAAAACTTTTTATAAAAAATAAGAAAATAATGTAAGCACAAACCTTGTGGTTGAAAAGTTATGCAAACCTTGGGTTCAGTACCCCTCAAATAAATAATGAAAACAATCTCAGATTTTATAGGATAAAAATTAGGTCCAAACGGGCAATTTTTTTCATTTACAGACAATCATTAGATGTTTGGGCTAATGCTACTTTGGACTAAAAGTATTTAAAAGCTACAATTTCAGACAGACTGTCTTGCACACTTAAAATACAAATGTTTTATTAATTACACTGCTTGCCTTAAAAATATGTTTCTTAATCAAAAATTTGCTAAATTTTTATAAAACATAAACTAATACTTATAAAAGAGCCTGAGGCAATTTGTTACAATTAATTAAATTGTTCAACGTTGTTTAATTAATTGTTTAGGCGGTCAGAGCCGGAACAGCTAATGAAGTTTATGAGACTGTGATATTACTTTCGGTTTTGTGAAATGAAGAATTACATAGGATACTTTCAGATTGAAGTTCTGTAGAAACAAAAAAGTAAGTACCATCCCTCTTTCTGAAGCTCTTTATTTGTTTATTGACTTTTGGTAATTAAAAGGTCACTAAAGGAGATATCAGCGAAAAAACATACATTGAAAACAAAGTTAAAACAAAACGTTGCCGACAAAAATATCCAAAGAAGTGATTTGGAAGTGCTGAAGAATAAGTTTAAAGTGTTCGAGACAAAGATAAATTCCAATTTCGATTCTTTGTTCGGGTTATGTATTGAAGAAAGTGCAGTCAAAAGTCTTTAATCCGGACATCCATAATCCGGAATGATCTATAATCCGGACCTCAAAGCTACAAATTTTCCGCGCATGCGTTTACGCATATGCATAATACGTTTACGCATGCGCGTTTAATGTATAACGGACGGTATAAGCTAAGCTAAAATAATCTATTTCAGTTAATGTTGCAGATTGTGTTGTTCCTTAATCTTCTAATTGGATACGGCTTATTATTTTCTTTTAGACTATTAGAGCAATTTAATAAAAGTAAGTTGGAACTTTCGATTATGTCAAACACAATTTCCGATACTGGAGCTGCAAAGAATCTACAAAGGGAAAGCATGTTTCGATGTCCATCAAACAAAAAGTGGAATTGCTGCAAAAAAATGGATAAAGGCATATCCTTTGTTTCTCTAACCATTCCAAAATCTGTTTATCAATTTCAAGCTGCTCTGCGGGGGGGGGACGTCACGGCGTGCAATGAACTGGAAATTGATCTCTCAGCACTATCCTCATCTTCATGGCAGATGTTTTTATTTTAATCGGCTTATAATTCCTTATTAAATGTAGTATTTCATCTCGATTTGCTCCCTCTTTGATATGATTTAAATCAAATTCCTCGTCATTATAAATATCACGAATACACATCAAATAGTTTTCTGGTTGCAATTTTCTAATTTCTATGCATAATGTATGCTTTACGCATGCGCGGGTTGAAAGAAATGTTTAATAAAGTAAACAAATAAATATTAAGATTTTTTTGTAAATTTTGATACCCTTTAGATCATAATTGCTCTTTATTTCATAAATTACGGTTTTATATTTTTAATTTTATAATTTATGCATGCCATTTTACCAGATTTAAACTGATGATCTATAATCCGGGAAAACCGATAATCTGGAATCGCTGAAGTCCTGACAAGTCCGGATTAAAGACTTTTGATTGTATTGATGCTTATGTAAAAGAGAAAGAAGAGATTGACGATATTGTCTTAGATGTAGAAGTCGAATTAAATCGTAAATTAGCTAAGCTTTCCAAAGAAATTGAATAGGAACCTTTGGTTTTCACGAATGCTTAGGTCAATGTTAAATTATCCAAAATTATTTTGCCAACGTTTTCGGGTAACTTACACGAGTAGCTTTCACTTAAAGATATTTTTTAGCCAGTGTTGATTCAAATCCTAATTTAACAGATGTGGTCAAATTACAGTACTTAAAATCTGAGCTAAGAGGAGATGCTAATCGTATTGTTCAGTCAATATCCATAGTTGACTCTAATTATAAATTAGCCTTTTCATTACTAGAAGAAAGGTTCTCTAATCACCACGAACAAGTGTATGTTCATCTGAAACGATTTATGAATATGCATCCTACGCAAAATGAGTCTGCGTCAGCAACATTAAATGTAATTGACATTTAGAGACTCTTTCACTGAACTGTGTTATCTTCAGTACAGTGGCTTTGTTTTGTATTAGCTGAGAAATACTTGGCGACAGAGCAGAATCTTGTCTAATAGCGCATGCGCCACTAGAATCGCCGCTGAAATATATTTTCGATAAACTTGATTCTTGTTGTACACATTCGGAGTTGCGAATCATATGTTACTCTGTAAGAAAGAAAGCTAGTGCTAGACTGTCGCCATGGAAAATAAATGTATTGAAAGTAAAAGTGTTATTTTCTGTAATGTGTGTGTGGTGTTATTTTATTGCGATATATAGCTATTGACGAGAAATAGAATAATTCAATTCACCAAACACACTTGAATTGAATTATTCTATTTCTCATGAATAGCTATATATCACAATAAAATAACACCACACACATTACAGAAAATAACACTTTTACTTTCAATACATTTATTTACCATAGTGACACTCTGGCACTACGTTTCTTTCTTACAGCGTAACATACGAATCGCAACTCCGAATGTACGTTTTTCTGCTCATATCTCCTTTAGTGACATTTTAATAAGCAAAAGTCAATAAACAAATAAAGAGCTTCAGAAAGGGGGAGGGTACTTAAACTTTTGTTTCTACAGAACTTCAATCTGAAAGTATCCTAGTAATCCTTCGTTTCACAAAACCAAAAGTAATATCACAGTCTCATAACCTTCATTAGCTGTTCCGGCTCTGACTTACTGAGTTGGATCTTTTAATTTCTTATTTAACTACTTTTATTAAATTTCAGTTTACAATATAAAATTAGTTAAATTTTTACAAAATGTAAAATAATTACACTGCTCACTTTAAAACTATGATTTTTAATCAAAAATTTGTTAAATTTCTACAAAGTATAAAATAGATAATAAAAATATGTTAATTCCAAATTCAGTCTTCCAAGTGCCTATATGTTCGGGTGGAGGACTATGTTATCCAAAATTTAATGACTATAGGTAACATTGTTTTTCAACAATGCGTAAACATACATATGTTCATGCAAATTATCATTATTTAGTTTCATGAAATATGATACAGGGTGATAATATTTGGTGACAACAATTAGAAAAGTGCTTCGGACATTTAAAGTGATTTGACACAAAATGCCATTTTGAAACTAATAGCCCTTCTGGGGTAATTCACATTTGTGCTTTAGAAAAAAATATAAAATTAAAAATATTAAAATAAAAGCTGAAAGATTTCAAATTTTATATTACACCCAAAGGGAATTCTTTTAATGTTTTGTGTGTTACCTTTAATTCTCAAATAGCCTGTTCTTCGTACATAAATCACATAAAATTCAAGTAAACAGCTATATAAAAAAAATATTTAAAAAAGGCCTATCTTCAAAATTTCCAATAGCCTTGCGTGCTAGAGGTAAAGAAATTTTTTTCCCATACAGCAATACCATTGCTCACTTTTATTCCATTATAACTGATGAAGTCACTTCAAATAATAAGGAAACTTTATGATGGTGTACAAGATGATTTGTGAACAGTCAAAAAATATTAGATAAGAAAGACATCCTACATTTTCTCAGACTAGCTAAGATTACAGGTCCACTCAATAATAATTCTATAATCTCAATAATTTCAAAATCCGGGTTAGATGGTAGCAACATTAGCTATGAGTTATGATGGAGCAGGTAACGTGATAAAAAAGGGAATTGGAGCTCAGATTAAAGCTTTTGCTCCAAAAGCAATCCATATGCACTGCACTTCTCATTACATGAATCTTGTGTTCATATACTCATGCAACATTTCTGAAATTCACAATATGCTGAACAAACTTTAAAAAAAATATTCAAATCGGCAAAAAATATTAGACCTTTTCCGGACAAGATAGATAGCCTATACGGCATTGAGGCGTACCGCCACTTCTATCACAGCTTTTCCGATATCACCGAATTTAAAGGATCCGAAATTCGATCGAAAGCAAGTCTATCGAAATACTGTTCATTGTGATTCTGTGTTTTGTTAATACAAAGCTGCATTTTAGCAGTACCTTAACTTGTCTAGCTCATTTTCCAACTAAAATCTCAGTTTTTCAAATTTAGAAAAGATTGTATATCACCGTTTTGCATCAGTTTGCGCTGATCATGTAAATGAAATTTGTGACATATAAAGATGATTTACCCTATCCGGTAACACATCGACGTATTTTCACTTAAAAAAACATCAGAGAATTGCACAATATCGGCAATGTGCATCTTCCGTTGTTCAAGTACACATTGATGTAAAAAAGTCAAAGGAAATTGACAAAAATCCAGTTTTTCTTACTCTTGTAAAAAGCGCCAAATAAGTGGGCGATTCTGCACTTCACACCCTAATTTTATATTTGCTGCGTTGTTTCAAACAGAGGATTAAACCAATTGTTTCCTTTTCCTAATATACTGTGAAAGCATCGATTTATCCGTTTATAGTTATATTTATAGTAAATTAATTGAATTCTGCTGCTATGCTCAACGATATATATAGTTAACAAAATAGCTCTAGACAAACGTTACGCAAATCAAACGACGCCAACTGTACTTTTAAATACGATGAAAATAAAATTAATAATCATGTACATACTAATGAGTGGATGAACTTTCGTTAAGTAACAATTACTGATGTAAAAAATTAAACACAAATATTAACACTTAATTAAATAGATAACCAATAGAATAGACTGATGCAATACATTAAAAGAATTTAACTACAGTTTATTATGAAAAACTTAATGCAGATAATTTAATTTTCATCAACAAAGATTTAACCGGGACATTGGTAGTACCGACAAACCGAGTGAAGTGCTAAAAAATAAATAAAACAATATAAATACGAAAATATACATTACCTGGAGCTGAAAGGCTCGGACTCCATTTCAGAAATTTTTCTTTTTATTACACAAGTAAATTACAATATATATACTACAATACAAAAATTTTAATGGCAAGAAAAAAAGTATTTATTACAAAGATTATTTACAAAAATATTATATACAAATGTTAATAGTTAGTAAGAAAAATTAGTATTTATATACAACTGTTAGTAAGGTTAGTTATGTACGAAGATATTAAAGCTTAAATATCTGAAAAAGAATTAGAAAATTATATAAAAAAATATATCAAATACAAAGATAAAATATCTGAAAAAGGAATTAGAAAATTTATAAAAAATATATCAAATACAAAAATATTAAAGATTCTTAAAAAGAATTAGAAAATTATATTAAAAAAAATCAAAAATACAAAGATATTTAAGATTAAATATCTTAAAAAGAATTAGAAAATTATACAAAAAATATATCAAACAGAAAGCTATTAAAGATCTTAAAAAGAATTAGAAAATTAGATCAAATTAGACAATGAAAAATATATAGAGAATTTATAATCGCAAGAATAGCACCTAGATCCAACAAAGTTAAAGTCTAGTATGAGCTAAGGCTCCTCTAAACCTTAGTATAGCCTTAGTATGAGCCGTAAAGCTTTTGCACTTCGTCGCGAAGTCAGTGGCGAACGGTCATGTGCCCTTTCTAGCCAATCAGAAAAATCAGTTAAAAATTACACTAAAATTTCATTGGATGGATTTGCACCGTTTGCTAATTGTAAATTTCGGCCCCCTCCCAGACCCGAAGCACTTGGCGACATAAAGTTCGAGCGTTTTCACTCTGCTCTTGTTAACAACCACTGATCAAGGAAACGTCGATGCTTGTCAAAATTCATGATGTAACCCCTCACAAAATTGATTCTGGCCCTTTTTTGACACAAAAAAATTTACTAAATTAAGTCCTTCAGTGTTTTTACCTTTTTTTCACTGTAGAAGGCAGTTACTCTTGTTAAATTTAACATTTGGCACTAAATTTTACCTCTTTGCGGAACCCTCTTTTTGGCGATAAAAATAATTCTTTGATGATGTGGGGATAAAGGCATTGGTCATTGCAAATTCGAATCCTTTGTTACCATTTCAATTAATGCTGGTGATTTTTTTAGTCTAAAACAAACACTTCGCTTCCGAAAACTGTCAGATTTAAATTGAAATGAGTTTCACTTCAGTTTTAGACAAACGAAATAATTTGACTAGCTACTCGGGAGAGGCGGAATATCTTATTGTAGCAAGTACGGTTATATAAATGGCAGGGAAAACTTTCTACTACCACCTTGCAATAAACTTTCATTTAAACCTCAGGACCCCGTAATATTTACACAAATTTTGTGGGACTCCATAAGTATTGCGCAAATAAGACACACGCGTGAGCGAAACTCTCAATTTTTTTCACTTGTACTGTAATATACTATTGCAGTTTCAGGTCATTCCCTTTAATTTCTAATTTTAAGACATAGAACGATGTGAAATTTTTAAATATGTAACAAACGAAATGACAGCTTCACGTACAAAGCAAGGAAAATGAACGTTTATATTATAAAAAGAATGCGTCGAAACGTTTTCGTTTTTCCCTTTGTCTGTATTGTCTAGCTTTTTTTATTTTCAGATACATTGTGTAAAAATATTTGATAACTGTAAAATTATTATATTAAGTTAAAGAAATATCAAAACTGCTAAAATTTTGGCAACATCCTACTGCAGGTCCCGCGACCAACACGGGAGTCGTGACCTACAGTTTAAGAAACCCTGTTCTAGGTAAAATCCTAGTATACGGAACAGCATTTGACGCGACTTTAAAAATCGTCGCCAACACCAAAATGACACATAATGCCGCCGAATCCCGTATGTACTGCAAACTAGAATTAAAACGTGTTCTCTCTCTCTCACACACACATACCATATCCATATATATATATATATATATATATATATATATATAATTTATTTACTAAATAATATTGATTATATTTATCTTCTAAGATTAATTATAGTAGATTTATCTGAAAAGAGTGAATCCATACTTAGTAAGTTCTATTTCGAAAGATGTTTTTAAGCAACTTGAATGAAAATTGTTAAAAATGTTTAACGGGGACTGGAATTAAATCATGAATAACAAAATTTCAATTGTAAAAGGAATAAATTAAAAGCAAGAATTAAATTAGATACAAATATACATATAAATTATATGCGTTGCTCTAGTTATTTCGTGCACTATTTAGGAATTTTTTACTTGTTGTAGAAGGGTTAAGGCGACTGTGCCTGGGCACCCTGTTGTGTCCAAACACCGTTCCATCGTGATACACCAAGACTCCATTAAATGTGATCACATTTTTCCAACCGGGATAGTGATTAGTGACTCTGAGTACCGTACCGAAAGACTCGCGCTCGAATCCCGGAGACTGCATGGATGTTTGTAAATGTATAGTGTCTGTGCGGCATGGGGGGCACTCTAAATACGCGGCGGGCCGAAAGTCTTTTTTCGTTTTGGAATATATGAAAGATGTTATATTATATGTTAGTCTAAACGCATATTCATCTAATATCCTGTAGAATGTGTCGCTATTCCACTTGACCCATGTCCATCCATAAACTCTATTGATATACCATATTAAAATTTAAAAGAAACCTTGTTTAAAAAAATGTATTTGTAATATTTGGATCGTATTAACCGAACTGTTGATCACAATAAGCGATGCATTTTCCATGTTTTCGTATACAAACTGAAGGGCGTTCTGCAATTCGATAACAATATCCAAATGATAACATTATTTTTCACATTGGACAGCTGATGTTTATCCATTTTCACAGTCGCACTTTCCCGTAATTCTGATAATACTCTGTTACATGCAGTTGAAAACAAGTCTGAAATCATTTTTTCCAAATGCAATTGAAAAATAGATCACTTGTACTGTTTCTGACAGAATTTAAACCACTTCAGAATTAATCAGGTTTACATGAATACAAAGCGTTATTATGGCAATGGTACGCAAGTCGCGAAGAAATTTTGGGGGGTCGCTAAATTCAAAAAAAATTTATTTGACAACAAAAAATATAACGGCATTTGAAAAGAATTTTGGATGTTTAACATTTACTAGGAATTTTAAATTAATCATTTCCATATATTAATTTTGATTGTATTGTTTTCCCCTTGATTCAGGCGTTATGCTTGAACAATTCGAGAATCGAATTTCAAAGCGCGCAGCGATAATTGTAATATGCATAGTTTACACACTTGTGTTCCCTATTTCTAACCAAATTTGTTGTCAAGCAAGCATATAACATTTTCGAAGTATTGGAAAATTCGATTGCGTGCTTGAAGGATGATAAAAAAAAAAATCAGTTTTGTTCGATGGATAAATGGCTACACAAAGAGGGTACAATCCTAGAACGCGGTATGGTCTTGGCGCGAGTTTGAAAATTTTCGCCAACACCAAAATGACCCGTTTACTGCTTATAATAATGTCGCAAAATTCACCCAATCCCGTGTGTAACGTATACTGGGATTAAATCGGCAAGAGTGAAAATGGGAATGATGGCCAGACATCTAATAAACATTTTTCTTTCTACTTCTAATAAAAAATCAAGTAAATATCAAGAAGAGTTTATTAGATACTGTTTTACATGTTGCATTATCAGTGGAAAATGAATATCCGTTGTGTGTTAAATGCAATGAAAAATCAATGCATGAAACCTGTTAAATTAAAACTATATTTGGAAACTAAACATAACGATTTAGTAAATAAATCTGATTAATTTTTAAGAAATTAACTAACAGCGTGAAATATCAAAATGTATTTTTGAGAAAATATACAACAGTTCCTGAGGTTTCATCGGCATCCTTACAAATTTCATATTTAATTACGAAAAATCTAAAACCTCATACAATTGGAGAATCGCTCAATCTTCCTTTTCGGCAATAAAAATGACATCAATTATCCATGGAGAAAAATACAATAACGACTTAAATCATACGAAACAGTCACGATTTTATTTGAATTCGAAAAGGGGGTGGGATAGAATTCGGAAATATGCAACCGGGAAAAACCGGCAACTATGAAAAAACGAAATAAATAGGCGTAAAATGGACGAAATACGTTAGTCTAAACGCATAATTCATCTAATATCCTGTAAAATGTGTCGCTATTCCACTTGAGCCATGTTTATACATAAACTCAAACTGATAAACCATATTAAACTTTAAAAGAAACCTTTGTTTAAAAAATGTATTTGTAATATTTGGATCGTATTAACCGAACTGTTAATCGCAATGAGTGATGTATTTTTCATGTTTTCATATACAAATTAGAGGAATTTCTGCAGTTCGATAACAATATCCAAATGATAACATTAAGGGGCATTTACTGTATTTTACAATTTCTGATTAACAGGGGGGGGATTCAAACTCTTGGTTGACAGAATGACAGTTTGCATGATTTTCCTTTCAAGAAAATATGATTTTTTTTTTCATCTGGAATTGGATCATTATCCATTTTTTGGCGCATGGCTGTAATATTCTGTCACTAAATTCCAAATTCTTTAGAAGCAAATCTGGCTCCACTGTACCCGAGTAGTTAAAACAGTTGACTACTGCGTTGGCTTTTGTGATTTTTACTATGCAATCAGTTTTCCTTAGAAATTACTCCGCGAAATCAAACCTACGTTATTTGGCCAATGTGCTTGGCCAAATAACCTAACCTAACATTTGAAGGAAATCAGCGTGAAACCAATTTTGAAAAATACATAAACAAATAAGTAAGTAAAATTTTAAAAAAATTCTGAAAGTTTTCAGATTTTATATGACATTTAAAACTGCGTCTTTTAACGTTTTGTGTGTTCACACTCAGGCCACATAATATTCAATTCAACAGCAATATCGCAAAATGTTTAAAAACAGAACATCTGTAGACAGTGTCGCGCGCAGGAGATAAAAACACTTTTTTTCTGTACGGTGTTGCCACTACTGGCTTTAAAATCGTTGAGTTTGTTAATCAAAAATTCCTTAAAATTTTCCAAAATATGGAAAAAATTCGAAATTCAAAATTCGGGGGTCCAGGTGCTCATGTTCGGGTGGAGGATTACGTTATTAAAAATTGGATGACTGTAGGTACCGTACTTTCTTCACAGTGCTAAAAACATGCATACATTCATGCAGCTTCTTCATTATTTAATTTCTTTAAATATAATACAGGTCGGTAATATTTGGTGGCAACAATTTAAAGAGTGATTCGCCGTTTATAGTGAAACGCCATAAAATGCCGTTTTGAGACTAATAGCCCTTCTGGCTCACCGCCCGCTCGGGTTAAAAAATTAGGTTATGTTAACTGAATACACACAGTACTGTAGGGGTATCACCTTCAGGGATGGGACGCCTTTGTGGAGGTCTTTCTCAGGAAACTAGATTATACTCATGTTACAGACAAGTGAAAAACCAAGAGAAGTACTCATGTAGCCCACTAGTTCGAAGAGGTTTGCAATTTTAGTCGAACTACCGGTATTGAGTGGTCACTCGTGGGGTTTTGGAAAAGCTAAGATTGATTTTTTAAAAAAAAATATTTTTATTTATTTATTTAACCAAGATTAAACTAAATGTGTTCCACATTTTCAAAGCAACTGAATATGATTCTTACTTCGTTACTTGTTTACAGATCGTTACAGCTAGCTCAAGACAGGGATAAAAACTAAAGATAACTAAAGACAGCTTTAGTTTAGAAACTAAAGATAACTTCAGTAACTAATTAAAATAGAGATTTCTAAACTAAACTTTAGTTTAGAAAAATTAACCTTGATCGAAACTTAGTCTAGAGAAAATTGTTTGGCGCGTGTTGTCTTGCCTCTGTCGCCCCCCCCCCGCTTGAAACAAGATTTTTCGTTGTTTCACTTTTCATGCGAGTCAGTTGCCTTTCGGAAAAACGGAAGATATAATTCTTTCGTTTGTCCAGTATTAACAACTAAGCTATTTAAAAGAAATAGATGCAATTCTAAAGAATATTATCTATTTACATTTTAATATGTTTAAGTAAAAATGCACTTAATTCATGATACATCTAATTATATAGAATTGCATTTTATATTTCGTTCAGTTTTTAAGTACACAAGAGATACAGAACATTCCTGTGTTACCCTAAATGTATTATGTACCTGTATTATCCTTTAAAATATTCCGTTATTCCACCTGGGACGTCTCTGCCCATAATCTCCACTTTCAAAGGGAAAAAAAGGCCCTTCTGGACGATCGGTAAAATCAACCCTTTCAGATTTTTCATTATTATTTTTTAAATTGGCGATATTGGCGACATAAACAATTTCGAAAAAAATTAAAAACTGAAGACCATTTTGACACTAAATCCAGGTAGTCGTAAATTCTAATAAAAACTACCTGAAGTGGACTGAAGTTTAGCTTTCCTATTTTTTTTAGCCCAAAGGGCGTTGGCTCAGCAGGGCTATTAATTTCGTTTTGGCATTTTGCGTGGATTCACTATAAACAGCGAATCACTTTTTAAATTGTTGCCCCCAAATATTAGAGCCTGTATTATATTTAAAGAAATTAAATAATGCAGAATCTGCATGAATGCATGTATGGTTCTCGCATCGTGCGGGAAAAAAAAAGGGGGGGTTACTTAGAGACGTTAAACTCTGAATATCGTAGTTCTCTACCCGAATATGGATACCCGGAAACCCGAATTTAGAATTTCTTTTATTGTCTATTTCATATTTTGTAAAACTTGTCAAAACGAATTTTTGATTAGCAAACTCAACGATTTCAAATCAAGTAACGGTAACATTGTATTGAAAAAACACTTTTATCTCCAGCGCGCAAGACTATCTGTCGGAAATTCTAAAGATATGCTGTTTTTAAATATTTTTAGCCCAAATGCTCTCGAAATGTGTATGTGTAACGTAATGTAATATATACGAGTGTACTGCAACCCTCCTAGCCGATAATAATAGGCCTCATGGTTAACGCAGCACAACCAACACAAACGTGTATATGTACGTAATTAAAAAAAAAAAAAAAAAAAAAAAAAAAAAAACCTCCTTTGAGAGTAATATAACACGTGAAAGCCTTTCTATTTTATTTTATTTATTTATTTATTTTTTAAATTATGGCGGGTACTAACCGATTATAGGCGTTGCCCCCTACTAAGGTCAGAAAAGGAGGTCGTCTTATTATGGGGCCGGCGGCCACCGTTACGTCCTATGAAGGCACAGACAATTTACATACATGCCTTCTCCGGGATTCGAAATCAGGCTCTTCGGTTACGGTACGTTCCCGTCTGGACGGCAGGTTTCCTAAATTAATGTTTTGTTAAATTACTGCAAAGTACACGAGGACTATCTGCCTGAGAGAAGGGATGCCTTCGTGGAGGAGTTCCTAAGTGAAATTGGCTCAAACTGGGGAAAACTAAGAAAACACCCATGCCAGCCCGTTAGCCAGGACTCGAACTACCAGTGTTCAGCGACTTTAGCGCTCGGCAGCTGGTGGACCTCCTACGTTAAAATTTAACTGCTATGAATAGGAATGGCATAACTGTTAAGCATTGATAGGGGATGTTTACAGGCTACATTTAAAATGGTTTATTTTACTCTGACAAAAAATGAATAAAGTTTTTGGAACCTAAACAATGAGTAATAAAAAAGATGTAAAACCAATCCTTTTTATGCCAGTCATATTTTATGTTGATTTTACTTTCTTACTTATATCATTTTCTTCTTTCACATAATTTCAAAATTGAGCGTGAGTCATTGTAATGACAAATCAGAATTGCTTCAACTGCCTCCACTGCAAACTTGTTACTTTTATCCGATTCCTGAGGACCATTAATGAAAATATTCTCTGGAAATTTGCATCGTGGGCTAGAATGAGAATTAGCTTAGCTTTCTTGGATATGATTTCCGATCAGTATGCTTTGTATCTGTAAGAAATTTAGCCATTTTCAAAGTAATCACACAGTTTTAAATAGTATTCTTTTTTTTTTTTTTTTTTTCCTAATTAATCTTAGTTACCTTATGGCAACCCTAGCTACTATACGAAAACGTTGGAAACGAAAAGGTAGATGTAAGGAAATCCATGAATCACGAAGTTAGTTCACTTCAACTGCAGTGTTTTAAAAGGCAGATGCAAAGCTCATAAACAGTATCTATTTTTCCGCTTTGGCGCGTATCGAAAGATGCAAAGTCAACAGAATTTTATTCGTATTTTCTGTTATTATATTCAGACATGTCCTTTAGTTACTCGCTGGGAATTTAACTTTGCTCTTGCTGTTGCCTTTCACCCTAAAGAACTCGGATATATCTCTAACGAAATGAAAGAACTTTGTTTCTTTCTTCTTTTTTCCGGTTGGCTAGGTACAGTGGCTCCCAAAAGTGTTCGAACACTTATGATTTTCATTGAAATAGGGCTCTATCCATTAATCAAAAGTAAACTTTTTCAATGAGATTTTAATAATAAGATCTATAACATATTCATAACAAAATTACATGATTTTTAAAATATAGCGAAACTTTATTTTTAAGAAATTAATAATAAAAAAATGACAAACATTTTATCTCACAAAAGTCTTTGTACACTGAAATATTTTTAGATAAAATCAAAATTAGAATTACAGTTCGCCGCTTTTTTTAACTTTTGCAATGTGGTGACATTTAAAAAATCGCTTGCTTTAATTTTTTATTGTTTACTTCATAATATTCTATTTATTATTGAAAAATGGGTTGCAGTCGTAAAGAAATTACAAACAGCATTCGAATATTGATAATTTGTCACCACAGTAGAGTTAAATCAATTCGAAATATCGCTAAATTAGTTAACGTATCACATTCTACAGTGCAGTATGTGATAAAACGCTTTAAAGAAGAAAATCGGATTGAAAACAAGGTAAAAAAAGGTCGACCGAGAAAGTTAACTAAACGTGATGAGACTATTTAAACGTGATATACGAACTATTTAAACGTGATGAGAGATTTATTATTAGAAAATTTGTGAAAAACCCACATTTGAGTGCTGTAAAAGTTTCTGCAGAAATTAATGCAAAGTTTTCTACTTCAATTTCACCTTAAACTGTTCGACAAGTTCTCAGAGAAGCTGGATTACATGGGCGTTCACCCCGTAAAAAAATTTTGTTAGTGAGAAAAACAGAAAGCTTAGGCATTCATTCGCAAAATCAGAGATAAATACACCCGAAACGTACTGGAATAATGTCCTATTCGCTGAGGAAAGCAAATTTAACATTTTTGGTTCCGATGGTCGAATAACTGTATGGAGAAGAAAAAATGAGGAACTTTATTCTAAGAACTTAGTTGGAACAGTTAAGCAAAGCGGTGGAGGTGTACTTGTGTGGGGGGAGGGCATAACAGCATCAGGACTAGGTAATTTGGTATTAATTGATGCATAATGAATCATTCTCTTTATTTAAATATTTTAAGAGACAATTTAAAATTATCAGCCCAAAATTTGGGTATTGGAAACAACTTTATTTTTATTCATGATAACGATTCTAAGTTCTCTCAACGTTCGCCTGTAGTGTCTCTACAATTGTCCACAGGTTTTGAAAACACCAACTCAGTCGCCAGATTTAAACCTCATAGAACACATTTGGAAAGAGCTAGAGGTTAAAGTACAAAAACACGACATCAAAACGAAAAGCGAACTCAAAACAGCCATGATGGAAGAATGGATGAACATTGATACAGAAATTACAAAAAAAATTAAAATCTATTCCCAGACATTTAAAAGCTGTTGTGGATGCTAAAGGATATCCTACTAATATTAATTGAACGAAAAATGAAAATATTTAATAATATGTCAAGATTTTTTTGAAGTGTACGAAGACTTTTGTGAGATAAAATGTTTGTCATTTTTTGATTATTATTTCCTTAAAAATAAAGTTTCGCTTATTTTAAATATATTACATGTCATTTTGTTACGAATAGATTATAGTTTCTTATTATTAAAATCTGATTCAGAAAGTTTACTTTTAATTAATGGATAGAGCCCTATTTCAATGAAAATCATAAGTGTAAGAACACTTTTGGGAGCCACTTTTGGGATCAAGAGAAACAAAATATTTTTAAATATTAAATTCAAAAATCTCGTTGTGATAGCCCTCGAGGCTTTGCCATAATCACACACACACACAAAAAAATCTCGTGAAGAAAACTGGCTAACTAGCGGCTCAACCGTGGAAAAAAATTAAAGGCATTTCAAATAAAGTTATTAAAATTTTATTGCCTTTTTGCAAAACCTATTTGTGTGAATAAGGATTTTCTTCCATGCTGTATTTTAAAAATAAATACAGAACTAAATTAAAAGTGGATCCTAATTTACGGTTAAAACTAAGTGAAATAAAACCAGAAATAATGAAAATTATCTCTCTTAAATGGGCCCCAATTTCGCACTCAATTTTAGAATTTAATTATTATAACTTAAATTTTGATAATTAAAATGGAAACCCATTTTTAATCGAATATTTTTTATGCGTGCATATTTAATGCAAATAGCCAACAGGTTGTGCAAATGGCAAACTTTTTTTTCCTCCATTTGAGAAATTGAAAAATAATCAATGTAAAATGTAGTGGTGGAACTAAAGTTTTTCAATTTTTGTTTAGGGCCTACCAGCGGTCGAGCGGTAAAGACGCTGAACACTGGTAGTTCGGTCCGAGATTCGAATCCCACGAACGGGCTGGCTGCATAGGCGTTTTCGTGGTTTTCCCCATGTGTAACGTGTATACGAGCCAGTTTCCCTTAAGTCCTCCACAAAGGCATCCCTACCTTTAGGCAGATAGCCCTCGTGTGCTTTGTCATAATTAAATAATCCAATCCAATCAATTTTTGTTTAGATGGTACGCGTTAGACAAAAGGTTGAAAACTGCTGTTCTAACGTTTCACACAGGGCTTAATTTCTAAGATTAGGAGAGCCGAAGCCCTACCGTAGACCCTCAGGAAAGAGGAACAAGAAGAAATAAATAAATAAAATAATTAATAAAATTGTTAATCATTAAAATAATTAATGATCAAAGTGATAAATAATAAAAGAAATATATTAAAATTTATTTCTTTGGTGATTTTAAATATAACTTAATCTAATAACTTTATTATTAGATAATAATTTAATCTAATAATTTATTATTCGATTAAATATACGTACTATATATTAGATTAGTAGTCCAAAGGGGCTTTGTCTCTGAAAGACTATTGTTTTCGTTTGCGATTTTGTGTCGAATCACTCTGAATGCCCGCTTCACTTTTCAAACTGTAGTCACCTAATATTATCGCCCTGTATTATATTTGAAGAAATTAAATAATGAAGAATCTGCATAAATGTAAGTATGTGTTTCGCATTGTGATAAAAGAACGATACCTAGAGCCATCCAATTTTGAATGACGTAATCCTACTGCGAATATGGGCATCTGAAAGCACAGATTTGAAATTTGTTTCATTATCGATTTCATATTTTGTAAAACTTTAACGAATTTTTGATTTACAAACTCTACGATTTCAAAGCGAGCTATGGCAACGTTGTACAGAAAAAACATTTTTATCTCCAGCGCGTGAGACTGTGTCTCGGAAACAAAGATATGTTCAATTTAAAATTATTTTGCGATATTTATCTTGAACTGAATTTTATGGTTTAAGTGCAAAGAACAGGATATTAAATAAGTAAAGGTAACACACAAAATGTTTAAAAAAACGCCTCTTTGGACGTACTTTAGAATCTGAAACCTTTCAGATTTTCTTTTTTGTCTTTTTTTTTAAATTTATCTCTAATTTTAATAAATCTAATAAGTAATTTTTAATATAATTTTATTGCTTAAAATAAAATTTTCGATATCAAATTTCCACTGAAATTGTTGTTCAGTTCCATAGAAGAAGTACCGAAGCCTTCTTTTTTAGGGCTCCGGCTAGCATTATTATTTATCCTAAAAACTAAGAAGTACCGGAACCCGGTACTTAATAGCCGAGTTCCGGTAATTAAGTACCAGAACCCGTGCAATTTAAGCTCTGATTTCGCAACAATATAAAGGTATGTGAGACAGCGGCCAGCCGCTACCCGACTTTTTTCGTATCCTCTAAAGAAGCGGCCTACCAGCGGCCGAGCGGTAAAGTCGCTGACACTGGTAGTTCGGTCCGAGGTTCGAATCCCGCGAACGGGCTGGCTGCATGGGTGTTTTCGTGGTTTTTACCCATGTGTAACGTGTATACGAGCCAGTTTTCCTTAGAACGGCCTCCACGAAGGTATCCCTCCCCTTAGGCAGATAGCCCTAGTGTGCTTTGCCATAATTAATTACACCACCACCACCTCTAAAGAAGCAATCAGCGTTGCCATGTATTACAACATACCTTGAAATTTGTTAGACAGTTCCAAGAATTAATGGCAAAATGCAAAAACGGCAAAAATTACGGAAAAAGAACACTCAAATCCTTGAAGAGAACAGGAAAGATAAACGCGTAAACAATAATTATATGTACTGTACGTAATATTTGCTCTGTTTGGCCTAGAAATATCTTAAAAAGGTTGTCGAGTTATACGGAATGTCTGGATATGGGGAGTCATGTTTGCGGGATTCTACTGTATTTAATTTTAATTAGATTTATACGCATTTTCGCAATCCATTTTGTTATCACACATTTAGAACATGGGTGTCTAAAGTGCGGCCCAAACGCAAATTGTGAAAGTATTTAAATTTATACTTTTTTATTAAAAAATAAATGTTTGAACTCGATTCGTTGGCATTTATTTTAAAATAAAAATTTAAATAAAAACATCTTAGTATGTCATGTTGATATGCAAAGTGACATTCAACTGAAAGAAAAATTTGAAATTTTTTTTTTACTGGAGTTTTATAAAGATTACCTACCCCGCGATAAATATCCTAATTTTAACAATCATGCTTTATTAATGTCTTCACTTATATTCGTGAACAATTATTTTCAAGAATGAAGTATACAAATATAGAACAAAGATCACTGACAAACATCCTGAAAATGCATTAAGAATTGCTATCTCGTCTATTGAACCCGATATCGATTTGCTTGTTCAACAAAAGCAAATTCAACCATCTTCATTAATTCGAACTTTTTCCATTTGTATGAAATCCGAACTAAATGAAATGAAACTTTTACTAATTAATAATAACATAAATATCTAATTCAAATATTAATAAATTAATAATAAAAAGAAATTAATTAATTTTAATAAAACAACATAGAGCTAATTTTTATTTCAATTTGTTAAAAATATTGTACGTGTGGCCCAGCAAATTTTTCTTTCTTTGCAATGCGGCCTCGCAAATTTTTATCCTTTACAAAGTGGCCCTCAAACGGTCATAGTTTAGATACCCATGATTTAGAACAAGGAAGAGAAATTGAGCCATGTGGATTTATGTGTCGTCGACATCGTACCAAAAATCAAGAATATTTAAAAATGTTTGCTTCAAGAGACTGAAAACCGAACAAGTTATCGTTCCTAGAAAAAATATCTCTTCTAATACTATCACAAAATATGCGTGTTCCCTTCTGATACAATGCGAAGCATTGAAAATAATACAAGAAATGCGTTTAAGTGAAAATAGTAAAAGTACAGATTAGGCGACTTTGGCGTGATGTTGGCGAAGTACACTGCGCAAAAACACAAAATGGGACACTTCCCGTATCTGCCGTTCTACTGAGCCGATTAACAAAATTCAAATTGCGTTTTTCATGTCTCGAAAGCGCGACTTAAGATACGTACAGTGGGTACAAAAAGTATTTGCACACATACATTTTTGTTCACAATTTATAAGAAAATGCATTAAGAAATACAAAAATTGGCATTTAAAAATAGAATAAGCTTATTTATATAAATTAATTAAAAAATACAATAATATTAATAAAAAAACATTTTTTGCAACAATATTAAAATAGCTTATGTCAAAAAAGTATTTGCACACTCAACTCAACTTTAGCAAATTTGCATTTTTATGCTATTATTTGACAGTCATCCCGCAGTAAATAACGTACGTAAGACGACTAGGTGTTGTCGAAACGTTATCAGTTGATTGTCGATTCAAATTGTAATGGCACCTAAGAAATCTGAATTGCCGATTTCGTTGCGAGAAAAAATTGTGTCTCTACGTGAAAATGGCCTAAGTTATCGAGAAATAGGTAAAAAAGTAAATGTTTGCTTCTCTACTGTTCGGTATATTATAAAACGTTATAAAGAAAGAGGATCTACATCAAATAACTTGCGCTCTGGACGCCCAAAGAAACTTTCACTGCGAATGAAGCGAAAATTCATAAGAGAAGCATCAAAAAGTCCATTTGTTAGTGCAATTACTTTAGCCAATGATGTCGCTTCAACATCTGGAGTTCAAACCTGTGCCCAAAGTGTTCGAAATGTCCTGCAGGAAGCACACATTTATGGGAGATCACCAAGGAAAAAAAACCTCTCATAACTGAACGAAATAGTCTGAAGAGACTTGAATTCGCTAAGGAATATAACAATAAGCCAATTCATTTCTGGAAAAATGTCATATTCTCCGACGAGAGTAAGTTCAATATCTTTAAATCAGATGGCAGGAAAATAATTTGGAGAAAACCTTGTACTGCTTTTCATACCCAAAATGTGTTACCTACAGTTAAACATGGAGGAGGTTATGTTATGATTTGGGGGTGCATGGCTAGCAAAGGAGTTGGTAATTTGTGTTTTATTGATGGGAATATGATAGCTCGAACCTATATTGATGTGTTGCGAGATAATTTGCCACAAAGTGCAATAAAATTGGTATCAGTAATTCGTACTATTTTCAGAAAGACAATGATCCCAAGAACACTGCCGGTATAACACGTATGTGGTTGCTTTATAATGTACCCAGAAAACTTGCCACTTCACCACAATCACCAGACTTAAATCCTTTGGAAAATTTGTGGAATTCTTTGGATTTAAAAATAAGAAAAAGGAAGATTTCAAGCAAATCTGCTCTTAAGCCCTTATTGAAGAGTGGTCGAATACTGACCCTACTGTTACAGAAAATTTAATTAAATCAATGCCAGCAAGATTACAAGCAGTAATAGATGCTAAAGGAATGCATACTAAATATTAGTTATTTGAAATTTGCTTATATATTTTATTTCTTTTGTATTCATGCAGGTGTGCAAATATTTTTTGATATGAGATATTTTAATTTTGTTACAAAAAAGCATTGTTATTTATATTATTGTAATTTTTCTGTTTGTTTCGGATGATTAAACTTATTCTGATTTGGAAATACCAATTTTTTTATTTCTTAATGCTTCTTTTTATGAATTGCAAACAAAAATGTAGGTGTGCAAATACTTTTTTTTACCCACAGTATGTTACTTCTTTCCATATTTCGATTCTACGACTCAAATGATGCCAGATTGCCAAGTTTTGTAAAAACTCGCACGGGAATTTTTAAAAAATTCGCTCTCAAAATTTTAGCTCCTCCATGTTAATTGAATTTAATATATATATTTATTAATATCTCTTTTTTATTAAACTTTTTGTATTTTTCCTTCCACATTTCGAAATTTAAGTTCATTCCAAATCAAATTCACCCATTTTTTATGATTTATTTGTTAATTTGTATTTTTAAACAAATTTTATCAATTTTTCGAAACAAATTTTGAATTCTGACCTATAAAATTTTTACCATCATCTTAAAGTAGTTGTATTTCTAAGCATATCTACGAAAATTCGAGTTTTTTTTATCCAGAATTTCCTAAGATATACGTGAATTTACACATTGGGGCGTTTTGAAATTTGGCATATTTGCTATAAGCGATAATAACGCCAAATCTCATTTACGCACTTTGTTAAAATTAGTTGAAAGTAAGAACGATGACTTTTTCCCGCTCCTGTATAATTAAAAAAAAAGGAACGGAAAATAGATTGCAATAAATTAAGAGGTACATACGTATTATCGCAACCAGGCCAAAATTCGCATAAATTGCCAAATTTGGCTACCCTACTTACGGCACCCCTACGTGTTATACGTAGTTTTGTAAAAAGAGCATGTGGAAATTCACAAAATTTTCCTGCATTTTCGTGCAAATTTTTGTAATTTATGAGAAAATAGCAGTGTACATGGATAAAGTCAACAGTGTGCGCAGTGCCATTTTTGTGCAATTCTGGGATGTTTTTTTAAGTAAAAATAAGTCGACGTGTACATGGTTATGGCGAATACGGTTTTCAATCAGTGCTAAAAGCAATAGCCAAAAGATTTCCGCCGAAAAAATAATTCTGCAACTTATTCAAATTCGAAACCGGAAGGGTTTAATTGCTATTTTATATTTTAAAACAAAATAATATAAAAAACTGTATTAAAAATTATCTGTAATTAATAAATGTACATTTTCTTTCTATTCATACTTTTTTACTCAAACTTACAAATAGCGCCAACCTGGTTGCGATAATACGTAAGTACCAATTAAGAAGTTCGCTGAGTGAATTAATCTTGGCTCAAACTGGGAAACAAAAAAAAAAAAAAAAAAAAAAAAAAAAAAAAAATGCTCCAAGGTGGATTTTTGAAATTTCTCCATAAATTTTTCACCAAAAATTAGAAAATTTAATATTAACTCGTAGAATAAATTAGAAAATTTAATATTAACTCGTAGAATCGAAATATAGAGGGGAAAAAAATTGGTACGTTATTTCAGAAAAAGTCCGATTTTGTGTCAAAATGCCTATGTTAGAGCAATGCTATATATAACTCTAATACATATCCTAAGTCGCGCTTTCGAGACATGAAAAACGCAAGTTGAATTTTGTCAATCGGCCCAGTAGAACAAGGTATAAAGAACTCCCCCCCCCCCGCTTTTCGCGCAGTGTAAAAACGTATGCATGTCTGTGTATACACGCACACATACAGGCACCTACATACAGTTAGTCACGAAAGTCTGCATACAGACTAAATTTTAAATTAAAAAAACACTTAAAGCATAGAAAAATGTATTTTAATCATTGCATTTTTTTTCTTCTATTATCTAAAATTGTAAGCTTAAATAAAAAGTAAATAATATCAGTGTAATACTTTTTACATTTTTTCAAAAATATATTTTGTCAAAAAAACTCAGAAATTCCCTCCAGTTAAGTCTGCGTACACTTTAAAAAAAAAGCAAAATATAAGTTTTTTACATTACTTCAATACTTTGTAGGATATCCTTTATTCTTCAAAACAGCTTGCAGACGTCTGGGCATTGACTGAACTAGTTTTTCAGTGTCATCCGACGTAAATTTCGCCCATTCTTCCTGCAATTTACTAATTAGCTTATTTCGCGACGTAATATTGTGTTTTCGAATTCATTTCTCCAATTTTGCCCACAAATATTCGATTGGATTGAGGTCTGGTGACTGTGGTGGAGTACGCAACTGTTTTGGAGTGTGATAGAGGAGATATTCCTTCACAATTTTAGCTGTATGTTTCGGGTCGTTGTCTTGTTGGAAAATAAAGGTATTAGAAAGGTTTAAATTTCGGGCACTGTCTCGTAGATTTTTCTTCAGAATATCCAGATAAACATACTTATCCATGACTTCATCAATAATGTGAAAATTTCCTACTCCTTTCGACGACATACACCACCATACTACCACACCGCCAACTCCATGTTTGACAGTTGGATTTAAATTTCTCAGATTCAGTTCTGTTCCTGGTTTTCTTCATACAATAGGGTGGTCATTAACTTTAAATATTGTAAATTTACTTTCATCTGACCAAATTACATTGTTCCAGAAGTCCTGCGAAGAGTTTAAATATGTTTTGGCAAAAGCAATTCTTTTCTTTCTATTTGTCTCGGAAATGTATGGCTTAGACCTAGGTTTGCGTCTATGATATTTGGACTTTCGCAGCACTTTTCGTACAGTTTCAGTAGAAATTTCCTTGTTGCTAGTTAAAAAAATGTCTTTTGCAATGCTTGCAGAAGAAAGTTTAGGATTTTGTTTAATTCGTAAAAGAATTTTTCTTTCTTCTCTCTGCGTTAGCTTCTTCGGTCTCCCACATCTTGGTTTTACAGCAAGACTACCAGTGTCAAGATAGTTTTGAATAACTCTTTGCACACTAGAAAATGGTTTTCTAATGGTTTTACCAATATAACGAAGAGTTTTACCTTCATCTCTCAATTTGATAATTAGTTGTCTCGTAACTAAAGGAATTTCTTTATTGGTTGTAATTTTCGTCAAAGAAAATAGAAATAGCAACTTCCAATCAACGTGAAATTTGCTTCGGAAGTCAATGACCTTCAAAGTGTAACCTTCTTTGCATTCTCAAGTTTGAAGTTTAAAAGTTAGATAAGAAATCCCCTGCCTCCTTCGCATTGTACGCAAACTTTATAGGCTTTAATTTCTGGCCACTTATCTTTTAAAAATTAGTGTGCATAAATTATTAGATATGAAAATATTACAGTTAAATAATTTCAAAGTCCCTTATTGAAACTAAATATTTAAAAAAAAAAAACTTTAAGAAACTACCCTTTTCGCACCTTAAAATTTGGATTTGATATTACTTTTCTTGATGTACGCAGACTTTATTGACTAACTGTAAGTCCGCACATACATATACACATATAAGCACATACATAGTATGTATGCCTCTTAAAGAGGAGAATGAAATTCCGACTTTTCCAGATTTTCCAGGTGTGTTTTGAGAAAACTCCAGTCTATTCGCATAGTGCGTGTTGGCTGCGCTGAGAAGTAAATTAATTATAGTACCATTTGTAAACACAAAAGTTTGTCAATTGCATCAGAGGCATTATATAATAAAATCCTGAAAGAATTACTATTATAGCTATAATAGGAGCTGTTTTCTCCACTGAAGATTGAGATTAGAATCTGCCCGATCTGGATTAAAAAACGAGTTTTTTTGCAGACATTTTGCAGCTAAACGAAATAAATAAATCTATTTAATGATATTTTAAAATAAATTCAGGTATTTTATATTTATTTAGCAGCATACATAAACAAAAATATGTGCATTAAATTTCGTGATAGTATGTCATCATACTGCTAGATTTAGTTTCAGAATTATGCCAGAGAAATTTGCCTAAATTTGAAAGTATTGTTAACTAATAATAAATAAATTTAGAGGATTTAAACATTAAATGCTATAAATAACATTAAAATGAAGTTAATTACTTAAAAATTGAATTACCATAATCAATGATATTTTGGCGAATATAGTCAGATTAAACGATTACTATTTTTACTGACTGATTACGATTTTTTATTTTACTGCAAAATGAAAAATAAGGCATTTATTAAAATGAAAAAAAAAAAAAAGTTCAAAAGATTTTGCGATAAAATCCTAGTCTTTGCTACGGCCTTGGTAGAATTTTGAAAACTGCCGCCAACACCAAAATGACCGGTTTACTGCCCAACATCTTCTTAAACAGAGACTAAGAGACAGAAAAAGGTAACTGTTGTTACTGCTCATCATAATATCACCAAATCCTGTGTGTACCGTACATGGAGGTTAGAATAAACTAAATATGTATTGTTAAGATAAAAAAAACTTCTCTGCAACAGAAATGGCTCCGTCTCAACGTTGAGGGAAACAGCTCCGTATGCGCGAAATATCTGTCGCCGGAGCTCGCGAAATTCAAAGGTCAAGTTTATCAAGAGTACATAAAACGAACATCGTTTTAAATTTCCTTTAAAGGAAAAGAAAATAATTTTTGTGCGAGTAAATTAATTAATAGATTAGCTATTTTGAGCAAAAAAAAGTACGAAAATCCGAGTATAAATTATCACGAAAGTCTAAGAACATCGCGGAAAGGGAAATTCTGGCCGTCAGGTTCCGTCGCCAAATCCCCTTGGCATTCTTTTCCCTTGGCGAGTTTTTCCCTCCGCTTTCTACCGACACTCTAGCAAACTGATTTACATTACGTCTATGGAACCTTTCTTTCTTTACATAGACATTCTTACATTAGATCAGAGTCCATGGTACCGTATATTAGGATTAAACCGATTTTGTTGCATACGAGAATGGAAAAGTATTTTCTTCAGTTCAACATAATCTGCACAAGCGAGTCTTTAGGATTCTCGCGGTTCGAAAACTTGCTTTGCCTTTCTAAAAGACAATGCGAAAATTGGCTCTACGCCAGCTGGCCGAATGACACTCATCCGATACATAAGTCGCCAACAAAGTGATCGTTTCCAACATTGGCGCAAAACTCGCTTTTTGGAGGATCACCGTATGACATAGCAAGCCCCGGCACTGCGACCTGCATCACAGCCAGCACCACCGGCCCAGGCTCTAGCCCCAACTCCTGAGGACTGCAGCTGTACCGACACTCTCCGTTGAGTATTCCAGATCTCATCTGAGTTCGGAATCGACCACAAAACCTTACTACAAGCCTTCAGAAATGCCCTGCCTCAGCTACGGACAGTCTCCACCGGACCTGAGCGAGCATTTTTTATCTACGAGGCCTACGTTGGACTCCTCAACTAAACCAGCACGTTCAACGATCCAAATAGAGATGAAGAGCTACTGATTTCGTTCTGGAATGCCAACGGAATAAAGAACAAGATCCACGAAGTCCGGGATTTTATTAATGAGCACCACATGGACCTCTTCCTCGTACAGGATTGTACATCTGGTTGAGGGACTTAGCGCGAACATCGCGAATTATGTTATGCTACCGAAATGATAGAGAGGTATGCATCAGTGACACTGTTCGTGCTAGTGGCGGTACTAGCATATATGTAAAACGCTCATTAAAGCATTCTAGAATACCCACGCCACCACTGGAGGCCCTAGAAGCGACAATTATTCAAATTCATACTCAAAATTCCCCCCCCCAATAGCAGTAGCGTCCTGCTATATGCCTCCGAGACAGGGACCTGCCTTTCTCTCTGATCTCAGAAAATTAAGTGGTGTAGCAAATAACCTGATTATCGCAGGAGACTTAAATGCCCGTCATAGAAGTTGGGATTGTGTCAATGCCAACAACTATGGCGATAAACTCAAAATTTGGGCTCAGGACGCCCGTACCCAAATTATAGCGCCGAACTCACCTACCCATTACCAGTTTCCTGGGGGGTTAGGTGCTCCTTCCATTATTGATTTGGCTTTATTTAAAAATATTCCATTAGATTATTCGATCAAAGTGATTCCGGAATTGTCCTCTGACCATTATCCGGTTCACTTCACCCTTAAAACTACCAAAATCAATCAAAATTTACCGGCGCAAGTCTCGACTAACTGGGACAACTTTCGGTATGTTTTGGAAAATAGTATTCTCCCCCCTATCAAAATTAACGATAATCAGGAGGTTGACTTAGCCATTGACAGGCTCAACCAAACCCTGGGAAGTGCGTTCACGGCTGCTTCCAAACCCAAATTCAAGCCTAATCACTATAAATTACCTGACTTCATTAAGGATAAAATCAAAATTAAAAACCGTCTTCGCAGAGATTGGCAAAACACACTTTTAGAATCCTTTCGAGTACAACTGCGAAGAATCCAGAATGAGATCAAGTCTGACATTAAAAAGTACGCAGATGATAAATACTCAAATTATCTTAAGTCCTTAAAGACTTCTGACAATAGCCTTTGGGTTGCTAGCGCACGGCTTCGCAAACCTAAACATGACATTCCCCCCCTAATGAGCACGGTCAATGACCGGATGGCATTAACAGATACTGAGAAGGCTGAACGCATAGCGGACAGTCTTCAAACACAATTCTCATTAAACACTGGACTCATGTTCGATACCTGTGCAACGCACACGCATGAAGTCCAACACCAAGTTGAAGAATTTCTCTCCTCAGATACACATTCTGAGGAACCCATTACCACAACCATGACTGAGATTTCTGCAATTGTCAAAAATCTCACCCCTGCAAAAGCACCTGGCCTTGATAGGATTTCTAATCGCATGATTAAAAATTTGCCTATTAAATTCATATTTTACCTAGCAGTTTTGATTAACTCAATGCTAAGGTTAAAATATTATCCTAATAGCTGGAAGAATGCTTTAGTCATTCCTATTCTAAAACCTGGTATGGACCCAAAGTCCCTCAAAATTACAGACCGATCAGCCTCCTGTCTTCACTTAGTAAAATCTACGAAGCTATACTGCTTAGATACCTGAATGATTTCTGCCGAAACCGAAATATTATTATTCCTCAACAATTCGGTTTTCGCGCAAAACACTCAACTCAGACCCAGCTACTGAGGGTAGTAGAAATCATTCACACAGGATCTCGCAGTGGAAAGCCTACAACTATAGTCTATTTAGACGTAGCAAAGGCTTTCGACAGGTGTTGGCATATCGGAATTTTATTCAAGCTCATGCGACTTGAAATTTCGGCTAATTTCGTGCACATAATGCACTCTTACCTCAATAATCGTACCTTTTCTGTCAAAGTTAAATATTCTGTTTCTTCTCCTCGGCCTATCCTGGCGGGGGTGCCTCAGGGAGGAATTCTTAGCGCTACGCTCTTCAACTTGTATGTAAATGACATACCACAATCACCAAGTGTCGATCTAGCCCTTTGTGCGGACGACACAGCCATCATTTCTCAGCAGCCAACACTTAACGCCACTCTCAATCACCTTCAACTTTATTTAACAGACATGGAGTCCTGGCTCATTACCTGGAAAATCAAAATTAACGTCGCAAAAAGTGCCGCCACCGTTTTCTTTTCCAGAAAGAGGAACGTCCATAGTCAACTCCAACCACTCAGGTTATTTGAAGAGGAGATACCCTGGGTGGATTCCTATAAATATCTGGGAGTTTATCTAGATGCGAAGCTGCTCTGGAGTACCCATATCAACTATACAATAGCCAAAGCAAGAACTGTCAGAACCCAACTAATGTCACTTATCAACCGAACCAGCAACCTCTCTCTCAGCAACAAGATCCTCCTTTATCGCAGTACCATCCTTCCCATCCTCACCTATGCAGCTATCATCTGGTCAACCGCAGCCAACAGCCACCTAAAGAAACTCCAAGTATTCCAGAGCGTCACGCTTCGCATACTCACCAATGCTCATTATTTCGTCCGGAATGAAGTGCTCCATAACGATCTCAAAATTTTACCCCTAGATGCCTTTTTTCGGCAAAATTCGGCCAAGTTTTTCAATAGACTTTCTCAGATTGAAAACCCAGTCTTGCATTCACTTCCTGCCTATAATCCAGCAGAGCCCAGCTCTGCTAAGCGACCTAAGAGCGTTCTTGATAGAACATTTAACATCTTTCCTAGGAAGCCAAAGCGGAGGTGCTTGCTTGACTAGGAATTCTTTCTAATCTTAAACTTTAAACTTTAACCAGCACTTCACGGGCCTAACCCGGCGACCCTTAACTAACTCTCCTTTTTACATCACTGCCCGCCGGATCTAATCTGGCCTCGTTCATCGCGACCTACACCTGTACCACTAAACATGACCTCCCCCCATTTATCAGGACCTCACCTTTTCATTTTTCACGGACCAGACTTATAGCATTAAAGTTAACTTTAAAAATAAGCAATATTAAACATCAACTTATTAAACTAATTTAACTTCTAGTAAAATTTCGTTAAATTTGAGACTTAAATAATCCTGCAATAAATTATCTTTAATTTAATCATTCCTGCAGACCACCTTTTATTTAAATTTAAGTTCCAATTCCTTATTTTTTCACAGGTATTACAAGCTTGCATTTCATCACTTCACGACCCTTTTCCATAATTAAATTTAATATAATTTCTCTTTTTAATCCTTCCTTTATTTTCCCTGCTTTCCTTCTTTTGCTCAATACCAGTCCCTTTAAATCCTCTTCTAAAAATTTCTCCGTCTTTTTCGCAGTTAACTTTCTTCACGGTTCTCTTCCGCTCGAAAAGTTGCTCCCATTCTCTACTCGCCACGGGCGGTCGGAGAACTTTTCGCCTTCCTGAATAGGCTATCCCCTCCCTCCTCTTCGCATGGAGGTAGGAAGTTCCTTTCCTACCTCCATGCCTCTTCGCTCCTTCTTCCCTGGATTCCAGTTTAGTCGCAAGACTCTTCCCCCCCCCGTTCATCCCCAAGGCATCAGCCATCACTGCGGCTGTCCGTATTACCTAATATTACCTTTCCCAAGCCCTGGAACAACATGTTTCCCGGCTGTTCTCTTCCAACCTTTCCGATTCCATTAATGCAATGCGTTCTGGAATTCGCCTCAATCAACACCTCTCTCTCTTTCAATCTTGGATTACAAGTTGAAAGCAGAGAGAATTACTCGTCCCTTGCGCGGACTCCTTATTCATTTCTTTCATAGTAAACCCTTAACGGTTTGTTCATTTTTCTTTAGCCATTGCTTTTTCTTATTCAACTCAGTTTTCCTTATCGAAGTTGTGGAGGTAATTGCATTAAGTTGCGAAGGTACTCCGGAAGTCAAACGCCTTGGGCCGTATGACATTCCCTGACTTTTCCCGATTTTGACTAAAATATTTAAATTCCCTGACTTTTCCCCGACTTTTTTGGTCAATTTTCGAATGCCCTGACTTTTTCCGGTTTTCCCGATTTTGCAGGTAGCGTGGCAACTCTAACATATATACGTCCATACATACATACATACATAGTATGTATGGACGTATATATGTTACATACACACACATACATTTCTGAATACATACATTTCTTACATGCATACATACACACACATACATACATTTCTGAATCCAGTCCCGATAACAGAAGAGTGCCGTTATTGTTTGATATTTTAACACTTTTATCAGTATTTTTAATTAATATTCCTGTACACCTGAAAAAAAAAAATTCTCAGAATTTAAAATTTGAGTTTCCCTTGAAGATTTACTACGCTGGAAGAGCATAATCTGCAGAAAACTCTGGTCAGTGATGGTATCAGCGGAAAACTAGTGATGCACCTCCTTTTACGTCAGAAGCAGCGAATCTTCTGTAAAAACTAACTACGTCGGGAAAAACAAAGCTTATGTGGGTCCAAGCTTTGTGTTTCCCAACCTCGGAAGTGAATAATTTATGAGGTGGGGTGAATTTCTCTTTCGGTCAAGAAGAGCAATTTTAACTAAGGATAAGAAACAACTGCAGGATAAAAAATACAGTAAGACCCCGCTTAACGCGGGGGATACGTTCCATCAAAGTAGAGCGTAATGCGAAACAACGCTAAACGAGGCTATCTTTACATGTAAATATTGGGGTTAGGGGAAGATGGCTAGGAAATTGGTTAGGTATTAAATTTAAAAAGTATGTTTTTTTTAATAAAAATAAAACCAAACATTTATTTCTTAAAGCCCAAATTAATACCACATTATTATTTCTTGCAAAAATAAAAACAAAATATAAATAACAAAACGAATATTCTTAAAAAAAACAAATAAAATTCTCAGTCAGTCATATTTAGTTAGCCTTCCGCGTTTTCAGTGTTCTGCCTTTTTGTGACAAAAGCATCTAATGTTGTTTGCTTTTTTCTTTTGCGTTGTTCTCTTAAAAGTTCTTCATAAACGGATAGAGCATCTCTAAAACCACGCCTTACTTTTGAGCTCCTGTCAAAATTCGGATCATTTTCAATGAATTGATCCATTATTTCAGTTATGGTAGACAAACTCCTTTTTACAAACGCCATCGAAAGTTCTTTTTGCTCTTCTTCTGAATCACTGCTGTCAACATTTTTGTTTTCTTCTTGTTCAGTTAATTCCTTGAGCTCATCATTAGAAAGACTAGCCGCTGCTTCTTGAATTATTTCTACGACATCTTCCACATTTACCCCTTCAAAACCGGTTTGCTTCGTTAATTTCACTATCTCTTCCACTATTTCATCCACATCGACAGAGTGTCCAACGTCATCGCTCTTACTTAAATCCGGCCAAATATTCTTCCATACTCCTTTCAAAGATCTTTCTGTTACCTCATTCCAAGAAAGGCCTATGTTTTCTACAGCATCCACGATGTTGTAGTTTTTCCAAAATTCTCTTATGGACTGGTTCTCTTTTCCGTCTGTTTTTTCAAACATTTGCTTAAAGGTTCGCCGCAAGTAATAAGCCTTAAAATTTGATATAACGCCTTGGTCCATTGGTTGAATTAAGGCAGTTGTGTTAGGCGGCAAGAAAACCACTTCGACTGGAATGCATGTTGTTAAGTCTGATAAATTTGTTGGGTGGCTTGGAGCATTATCAATTAACAGAAGTGCTTTTTGTTCAAGTTTTTTAATTTTGCAATAACGTTTAACAGACGGGCAGAAATGTTCAGTGAACCAATCCTGGAAAATTTTCGCAGTTATCCATGATTTTTTATTAGACTCCCAAATTACAAGTAAAGTTGATTTAGATATGCCTTTCATCGCTCTTGGGTTTTTGGAATGGTAAATTAGTAATGGTTTTAATTTAAAATCTCCGCTTGCGTTACCACCTAGTAGAAGGGTTAAGCGATCTTTTGCAGCTTTAAATCCTGGTGCCCGTTTCTCTTCACGGGATAGAAATGTTCGTTTCGGCATTCTTTTCCAAAACAAGCCTGTTTCATCAACATTAAAAACCAATTCTGGAGGATAGTTTCCTTCTTCAATTATTTTTTTTTTAATATCGCTGGAAATTCAGCCGCCGCTTTTGTATCACCACTTGCTGCTTCTCCTGTAATCTTTATGTTGTGAAGGTTATTTCGATGTTTAAATCTATTAAACCATCTTCGACTAGCAACGAAAGTTTCACTTTTGTCAATTGTCTCAGCCTGAATGTAATAAAAAATTCTTCTAGCTTTTTCCATTATGATAGATTGGCTTAATGGCATATTGCGGTCAATTTCGTCGTCAATCCATATAGACAGTCGTTTTTCCATTTCCTCTATGATATTATTTCTAGAACGGGTAATTTTAGTTGCAGAGCTTGACGTAGTTGCAGTTGCCGATGACAGTATTTTTTCTTTATTCTTCATGATGGTCCTTATTGTTGAAGTTGGCAAATTCAATGAAGCACTAATTAGAGTTTGACGTTCACCAGAATCTAATCTTCTAATCACTTCCATTTTAGTTTTGAGTGAAATGCTTTTTCTGAATGCTTTCTTTTCTTTTTCATTATCACCCATAGTAAAAAACTAAAGATCAAAATATTTGACACTGTAATATAGTATTAAATATGTAAATTAATACTTACAATAATGTCAACAAATGTTTTCAATAATAAAAATATGTCTGTACAATACCGCACCAAACAAGAAATACAAGTACACTCTTTCGGATATGTATTTGAAACCTATCGCTGCATAATATTTCGGGGAATCCCCTTATGCTGCGAGCGATTTCGTGGAATCCCCGGGTTGAAATAAAAGAGCGCTAAACCGAAACAGCGCTAAACGAAACAGCGTTAAGCGGGGTCTTACTGTGTATATATATATATATATATATATATATATTTTTTTTATTTTTTATTTTTTATTTATTTATTTTTTTTTCTTTTCTTTCCCTGTACAACGTTGCCATTGCTCGCTTTCAAATCGTAGAGTTTGTTAATCAAATTCGTAAAAGTTTTACAAAATATGAAATCGATAATGAAACAAATTTCAAATCTGGGCTTTCAGATGTCCATATTCGCAGTAGGATTACGTCATTCAAAACTGGATGGCCCTAGGTCTCGTTGTTTTATCACAATGCGAAAAACATACTTATATTTATGCAGATTCTTCATTATTTAATTTCTTCAAATATAATGCAGGTCTCTAACATTTGGTGGCAACAGTTTGAAAAGTGGAACGGACATTTATAGTGATCCAACGCAAAATCGCAAAGCGAAAACAATAGTTCTTCAGGGACAAAGCCCCTATGGGCTAATTGTCTCCAGCGCGCGAGACTGTATATCGGATATTCTAAAGATAGGCTCATTTTAAAAATTATTTTGCGATAGTGCCGTTGAATTGAATTTTATGGTTAAGTGCGAAGAATATGATATTTAATAAATAAAGGTAACACACAAAACGTTAAAAAAAAACGGCTGTGTGGCCGTAATGTAAAATCTGAATTTTTTATTACAGTCTCTCTTTCTTACGGAATTAAAAATCTGATGTGTACACCATGACTTCCTTGTATTGGAATATTAAATTATACGCATTTTTTCTTGCATTTCATTTAAACTTATTGGATTGAATTAAATCTACTTCGCCGACAGCGCATAAACCACAATAGAATAAATGCATTCTTTAAAATTAACTCTAGTATTTGTTTACCATAGCGACACTCTGGCGCTAGGTTCACTTAACAGTATTAATAATTATATAACAGTTAACTTATATAATAATTTTATAACGGAAACTAAGTTAACTGTTATATAATCCAATAATTATATAACAGTTAACTCATATATTTCGTTCATATTATAACTCATAATGCACAAAATTTATATCATTTAAAGAATAGAATTATCTAATCGTTGCCACATGTTCTATTCAAATACTATAATAAAGCTAGAATGATGTATAAAAGAAATTAAGCAAAAAAAAAAAAAAAAAAAAAAAAAAATAGTTTTTCACAGACGATTGAGTGTTTCTCATTTAATTAATTCAGTTCTCACTTCGCGAGAAGGCAAAAATACATAAAAACTCAAAATATCCATATTAAAAATTACGAAGTAAATTTTAAACGCTTATTTCCTCGAAAAAATTCCAGAAAGGATTAAGCATGATTTAAATAATAAATGAAGGCGTTATCTTTGTTGTTGCGAAGCTAAGTTTCTCTAGATTGGCAACAAATCCACTAGTCTCCTGTTTCAAATGTAAACATCAAATGGCCGCCATTAAAAAAAGCTTAGCGGCAATTAAATAACTTTAAAATTGCTGATAATTCTAAAAATATTGCACACAGATTTACTAAAGGCATAAAATCCTTAACCGGAAGATAAAAACAACATAATTCAATTATTTTTAAAGCAAAAAATGTACAATTTACAAACATATAAGAGTAAAGAAACTGACATTACTGAGCCGGGTAACATAGTGGATATATATATAAATATACGTTTGGTGCGGCCGATTGCACCAAAATACGAGGTGCACATCTAAATGTTATAGCAGTCCTATATACAAGATTTCAACGTTCTGAGGCTACTCGTTTTTGAGTTATGCGAGATACGTACGTACGCATGCACGTACGTACATACGTTCATACAGACGCGACGAAAAATTCTCTTCAGAATTAATTTTAAAGCAGTTTTATAATTTTTTTGAAGGAAAAGAGTATTTTATTCTGTCCTCACGCACAGATATCGCGCAAAAACATCGTTAAATTGCATTCGATAGCGGTCAAAATGGATATTTTCGTTGAAATATGCTGCCTGAAACTTTTCGCGATTACAATACTTCCTTTTTACTTCGTACAAGGAAGTAAAAAGGGCTTGCAAAAAATTCTTACACAGTATTTTATTATTAATACTCTAACATGTTTTACTTCATCAGAAGCATTTAAGCCTTATACATTGACGAGAGAATATAGCCTCTGAACATAAACAACGTGTTCCAAAATTGTATTTCTAGAACTTTTTTTTGTTTTTCACTCCAGTCTGATTTGGCAATTTGTTATCATTATATTCCTAAAATATTTTCTAAATTTATTAGTTCTTGAGAATAAATAACGCTAAGTGCGGTGATTTTAATGAACTAAACAATTACATTCTGCTTGACATCATCCTTTTTAACGGAGCTTTTACCTTATAAAACTATTTGAAAATCTGTAGCATCAATAACGTTTAACTTTTTAAATTACAATTTATTGTTTTTAGATAAGATAAATGTAAACGATTTCGTAAAAGGAAAACAGAATTTCCAAGTAAGAGTGATTATTACTCCTGATTTTATTTCTAGGAATCAGGCAAACAAAAATATTTATGGGAAAAAAGATGTTTTTTTTAATTACAAATCTGAAAGCTTTTAGATTTTACATTACGCCCTAAGGTGCGCTTTTTTAAAGTTTTGTGTGTCACCGTTATTTATTAAATAAATTTTCTTCGCACTTAAACCATAAATTCAACAACAATAACGCAAAATAATTTTAAAATGAGCATATCTTTAGAATTTCCGATACACAGTCTCGCGCGCTGGAGATGAAACTGCTCCCCCCTCTCCCTATAGTGTTCCATTGCTCGCTTTGAAATCGTTCAGTTATTAATCAAAAATTCGTTAAAGTGTTGTAAAATATGAAATCGATAATAAAATGAATTTTAAATCCCAAATTAGGGCTTCTAGATGCCCATATTCGAGGGAGGATTACGTTATTCAAAATTAGATGGCTCTAGGTACCGTGTACAGAGCGAGAAACATACACACATTTATGTAAATTCTTTATTATATAATTTATTTAAATGTAACGCAGGGTGATAATATTTGGTGCCAAAAATTTGAAAAGTCAAACGAACATTTAAAGTTTTCGACGCAAAATGCCAAACGAAATTAATAGCCCTTCTGGGCTAACGCCCTTTGGGCTCAAAAAAAAAAAAAAAAAAAAAAAAAAAAAAAAAAAAACAGATTTTTATATTACGTCCAGAGGGGCGTTTTTTAACGTTTTGTGTGTTACCTTTATTCTTTATTAAATATCATGTTCTTACTTAAACCATAAAAATCTGTTCAATAGCAGTATCACAAAATGTTTTAAAGAGCATATTGTTGGAATTTCCGATAGACAGTCTCGTGCGCTGGAATTTTTTTTTTTTTTTTTTGTAATAGTTTTCAGTTATGTGATTATAGTTTAGATTTCTATCATAAATTATTTGAGATAGACCGAGTTCTTCTCTTAAAAAATTAACTTTTCTAAAATGCGAATTAAATGAAAAAAAAAATCATCTGAATTGTAAAGAGCGATTAACGATTTTCAAGAAGTAAAGCTGGGATATTACAGCCACAAACACTTGTATGAATATAATAAACATGATCTTAATGCAAATTTTTGCAGAAAATTTCGCTGAATAAAATTTGTTTAAAGACATATACCATTAATTTCATGTTCAATAGACTAGCCTGTTCAAATTCATCGAATTTCTAAACCTAATTTACGTAGAAGGAAAGATTTATTTGCAGAAGTAAAAAGATAATAAAAATAATATCTATCTGTAGTTTAGAACAGTGTTTCTCTACTAGATTTACTCCAAAGACCGGTAAAATATTTCGGTACGTTCTAGCGGACCGGTAAGTTTAATAATTCGACCCATTGGCACAATTTTTGGACACATAGCTGGATATTTCGCGGACGGCAAATATTTTTTTGCGGACCGGCGGTTGAGAAACATTGGTTTAGAACACATTTTGTGTCTTGTGCTAATTAACATACGATGTCATTTTTTTTTTTTTTTTCCTTTTGTAGTATGAAGTATATTAGCAACTGGGTGCGTAATCTAGAGGTCCAGGTTCGAGTCCCGGCGACGGCAGTGGCGGGAGACATCTGTCACCGGGCGCAGCAACGAGGGAGCGCCAAATTGATGTTACCGAATTTTAAAATGAAATGTTTTCCATTCTTGCACACAGAAATGGGCGCAAAATCTTCAGTTGTCCCCGAGCGCTCAAAACCTTAGCTACGTCTCCGGGAGAGGGCACTGCTCATTTTTCATGTCTCCTTCAAAAATCCCAAGAACTCTACACCGTTATGCAGCGAATATACCTAAAAATTAAAAAATGCAATTTGAAATTACAGGTGCCTGTTATGCGCGGGAATATGGTATGTATTCCTGGTAAAAAGGGAGTAAAATAAATATGTACACTGGGAAAAAAAAAAAGAGACAGTTCTAAAGCTCCCATTTCTATCTAATATATATCATAAGTCGCACTTTCGAGACATGAAAAATACAGTTTGAATTTCGTCAATAGGCCCAGTAGAATGGGACATTTAGAATTGTCCTTGTATTTTTATTTATTTATTTATTTGCGCAGTGTACAAAGGGACCAAAATAAGCAAATTTTATAATAGAATACGCTCGCGGAAATCGCGCGCTAAGGTGGTACAGGACTCTTTTTAATCGGTAGATAGAGCATTTTGCTGGCGTAAATCCTGAACTCCATGCGCATATCGAGCCAGTTTACCTTACAATATCCTCAATGAAGGCATCTCTCCCCTTGGACAAGTGCGCTTTACCATATTTATAACCTAACCTGTAGAGACATTAGGTATTTCTTGGAAGCCGGAGAGATAAAAAATGAGCAATCGCCTTCGCCGGGAATCGAACCAGGACCTCTGGAATACCGGCCCAGCGTGCAGAACCACTACACCACGAAGGCAAGCTAGGAAGCTGGGAGAAATACCTTATACACTCCCTTTTTAAGGGCGACTGGGGTTTTTGGAGGGCCCAATCGCCAAATCCTGGGTGTGGAGAATCCTCATCCAACACCCTTTTAGTTCCGGCGCCACTGTAGAAACATTAGGCATTTTTGGAAGCAGGCAAGATGAAAAATGAGCAATGCCTTCGCCGGGAATCGAACCACAGACGTCTGGAATACCGGCCCAGCGTGCAGAACCACTACACCACGAAGGCACGCTAGGAAGGCGGGAGAAATACCTTATAAATGTAAAATTTTCATTTGAAGTTCAATATGGGGTTTTTTTTCCATACCTCACACCATTCGATTTCTATCACTCCCAAAAATGCTGACTTCATTTTTACCTACAAATATCATAGGGTTTTACTTACATAGAAGCTTATGTTAACTCAATGTGAAAAGCTTCACTTGTAAGACAATAACAAACTTGTAAGACCTATCCCAGATCCTATTATAATGACAATAAGTTATCGCTCCAGCTTGAATTCAAATGACAGAAATTTTTTTAAGGTTTTTAAGGTTTCTTAAAAAGGTCTTTTTTAAAGTTTTTTTTTTTTTTTTTTTTTTTTTTTTTTTTTTTTTTTTTAAAGGCAATAACGTTTTTATTGAACTGTTGAAATTAACAGGAGGCACTGCTTGTGTACAGATGAAACTCTACCACCTCCGGTACTTAAAATAACATAGAACTGAGCGTTTAAATTCAAGTAAAGAAGGCTGATACTACACACAAAATAGTTTACTTAAGTAAATAACGGCGCGCTTTTTCAAAAGTCGGCTAGCAAAATATCTAAAGCCGGATTAAATTCTGGCAGAGCTGGCGATAATATGTAACTGTAAGCGAGCTCTAATTCTGAAACATTCAAAACATCAACTTAAATAATCATCAAGTTTCATTTTGATAAAGATTAATAGTAAAATTTCAAATCATAACCGGTTAATTTTACCATAAAATCCTACAATTTGACTGAATACGAAGAACCTTGAAGGTTTTCAAAACATCTTAACGAAGTGTAAATTTGCCTTTCAATTCGCTTCAACGAGAAATGGTTATTTCAAGTTATTTGGTCATGAAAATTATTTTTTCTTAAAATAGGCCCAACGGTTTCTTAATTAGCGGATTTTCTAAATATTCGTTCAGTTTAACTGCTATCGTTTTAAAAGATTACTAATATTATTTTTAATGATCCAGCTTCCACGGCTATTGAAATGCCTTGGACGCTTTGTTCGCAATTTATTTTTTTAAAAAAAATTTCTGCTGTATTTCGAAGTAAATATTTTGAATTAGTAGATTTCATGCACGCTTACTTTACACTTATTTTTCTCTTCAATTTTCCACGATTATAAAAAGCAAGTTGTATATTTTCTCTCGTCAAAAAAATATCTCAGAATTTTTTCGACGCATTTTAACAAAGAAAAACTAGAATCTTATATTTTCAAAAGTTTAAAATTCTTCCAGCTGTTTTACAAGAAAAGCCTATCAGAACTGGTTCTTTCTCATACCTATTACCGCAATGTTCCAAGACATTTTTAACTTTAATTTTCCAACGATAAAATAAATAAAATAAACAAAATACTTAAATACACAAAATAACTAATTCCTTTATTAGTTTTATTTAATTTCATCCTTTATTAGTTTTATCAATTTCATCGTAAAAGATTTAATACAGTATTACCTACAAAAAACATTTTTTTTAATAATAGTTGAATTTTTAATTACTAAATGTCCTGTACCCAGTTACCTTTCTCTTTTTTTACTTAAAAGGGCTATTGGTCTCGAAAAGAGATTTTGCGTCGTTTCTATTTATTTCGAGTCTGTTCCCGTTCGCAAACGTGACATTCTTATTTCATATTTAATCTATCTATTATTCATGAACAAACTAAACTGTTTAAGAGAAATATTATTTTCCTCCCTTTTTAATCCGACTTATTTAAAAAAATAAGCATATTTCGTTCATGATATATATAATAAAAAACATTCAGTACTTTTATAGAATTACTTTCCACACCTTGTCATTTTTTAAATATAGAGAAGATACATAACGTCCCCATGTTATCCATGGACATCTCGATCGATAATTCCTACTGTTAAAAAATATTAACTTTAAAATAGTTCATCTGGGCAATCATTAAAATCTGAACTTTTTTTTTATTTTTTTTTTACTTACTCTATTCAAACGCGCTTATTCCTACAGATAAACACATTTTTAGCCCAAAGGGCGTTAGCCAAGAAGGGTTGTTAGTTTCGTTTTTATATTTTGCGTTTATTCACTATAAACGGCGAATCACTTTTTATATTGTTCCCACCAAATATTAGAGCCCTGTATTATATTTAAAGAAATTAAATAGTGAAGAATCTGCATAAATGTATGCTTGTTTCTCGCATTGTGATAAAACAACGGTACGTAGTGCCATCCAATTTTGAATAACGCACGTCTCCATCCGAATATAGGCAACTGGAAGCCCAAATTGGGAATCTGGAATTTGCTTTATTATCTGTTTCATATTTTGTAAAACATTTATGAGTTTTTTGATTAAGAAACTCAACGATTTCAAAGCGAGAATTGGCAACAACAACAAAACAAAAAAAAAAAAAAAAAAAAAAAAAAGAAACACTCCAGCACACGAGACTGTGTTTTGGAAATTCTAAAAATATGCTGATTTTAAAATTATTTTGGATATTGCTGTTGAACTGAATTTTATGGTTTAAGTGCGAAGAACACGATATTTAATAAATAAAGGCAACACACAAAATGTTAAAAAAACGCCCCTTAAATTACTTAAAAGTTGCATCTGCATGTGTGGAAGAGTGAATCATGAGAAAAGAAGTGAAATATTTGTTTATATTTGGTGAAAAATCGTCCACTGCAGCAACTATGCTTTAAATGAGAAGAGTGAAAACGCGAAAAATTATCACTATGATTGTATCGTTGACAGTTGTACCGCTGGGTAGGCCCAGGTTTAGATTTGTATTTAATAATGCGGACCCATAGTCCTCGAAAAAATCATAAGACTATGGGTCCGCATTATTAAATACAAATCTAAACCTGGGCCTACCCAGTGTTATAACTGTCAACGATACAATCATACACAGCGAGCGTGTCATAATACACCTCGCTGTGTTCAGGCGCGGCAGGAATCATATGGTACTATAGTGTCTGTTCTTTGTAAGATGTGCTGAAAATCACAGATCCCATCTCTGCTCTTTTAAGGGCACCCAAAATTATAATGCAAAGTGTATCCTATGCCTGGGACCGCACCTAGCATCCTCTATCTCTTGCCCACGCAGACCAGGAAATCTAAATAGTAAGGATAACCACAATGAAGAAATAAAAAAATATTAAATATTCTGAAATGGAAAATATTCAAAGCAATGCTACCTCAGAAAACTCTCAAAAAAGTTATGACAGGTCACGTGATACTGCTAACCAATCTGAAAACACTAACTCATATGCAACTGAAGTTTAAAATAAAATAAATCCCATCAAAAATTCCAATTCTAATGCCAAAAAGGAACAATCCCGAGAAAAAATATAAATAACAGGCATGAACGACGTACAGGGGAAAACCTAGACAAATTCATAGCTTTCATGGCTTCAATATATGATCTTTATGATGACTTCTGTAATGCTAAATTTGTCACTGACAAAATGACTGTAGGATTTGAAGCACTCAGGATCTACAAAAATATCAATAATGACTAATACAAACAATTTCCAAAATTATTCAAATTTTAATAGACTAAACTACACCAAGATAATTTTCTACAATTGTGATGGTTTACTAAGGCAGCATTTACAAAATACTAAATTTTTGTTTGAAAACAACCTAGATATGATGTTACTCAATGAAACATCTCAAGCCCAATAAAAAATTCAAAGTTGCAAATTATGGAGTCTATAGAAATGATAAAATGCACAAAAGTGGAGGAGGTACAGCTATCATTGTAAAAAATTCTGTCAAACATACTGAATATCTTCTGCCAAATTTTTCTACAATAGAAGCTTGTGCCTGCCTAATCTAAAGCAATAATTATACTCCATATCTAATTGTTTCAGTGCACAAACCACCTCAAAAAATTATCAATACTGCCGAAATTGACTATATCTCCAACTTGGGATACCCTATCATCATTGCAGGTGATCTAAATTGCAAACACCCAGCATGGCACTCCAGACTTACTAACAGTAATGGAGTTAGATTGTATAATTATATGCAAAACTCTCCTATCAATATTCTAGCTACCACAGAGCCAACACACATTTCGGCTAATAATAACCACATCTCTTATGTTATAGACATACTTATTACCTGCAATATCCCTCAAATTCCAGACCTTATCAATATCACAGACCTGGACTCTGATCATAATCCCATTATGTTCATTTTGAATAATATTAAGCATTATATGCCCCCACAGCCTACTCAAGTAAACTCGACTGACTTTAAATATACTAGTTTAATATCTTATACAACAATATCTCTGCTGCAGCTAAAATGACTACTCCAGACTTAATAGAAGAAGCAACTACTAAATTTAACAATAAAATTCTGGATGCCATCAATAAAGCAACTAGAAATTCATCCAAAAAAGACTACTCCCTTCCTATCAATATTGTAGAAGAAATTAGAAACAAGAACAGATTAAGGAAGATCTGGCAGAGAACTAGAGACCAGAGAGATCATAATAATTATAAAAGATGTGACTACACAGTCAAAAAATTATGCTTTGAATTTAAAAAAGACAGCTGGAACGACTCTGTAGAAAACTTATCTCATACAGATCATTCTATCTTTGAATTTAAAAAAGACAGCTGGAACGACTCTGTAGAAAACTTATCTCATACAGATCATTCTGTTTGAAAATTAGCCAGAAAACTAAGAAATACCAACCAGAAAATTGGACCTATTGAGAACAACAACACAGTTATTTATCATCCTGTAGATATTGCCAATGAATTTGCAGATGTCTATGAAGAACAATTCAAAAATAACTTTTCGCACCCGGAAGACAACAACATTAAAGAACAAGTTCATAACTTTATTAATTCCAATAGGAGCACAGCTAATCCTCCTAACACTCCCTCTGAAGTATTCTATCTGATTAAGCATTTAAATCCTAAAAAAGCCAGCGGTTATGACAAAATTTCAAATACTGCCATACAGAATCTTCCTAAAAAAGCTATGATCTTTCTTGTCAACTTATTCAATGACAGCCTGAGGAATAATTACATCCCTAATGTCTGGAAAATTGCTACTATTATTGCCATTAAAAAACCTGGAAAGGACAAAAAATTAACCACAAGTTACACCATTTTCTCTTTTACCTACTATTTCCAAATTATTTGAAAAAATCATTCAAAAAAGATTGCAACAATATGCTCAAGATAATAGCATAATTTCTCCTTATCAGTTTGGCTTCAGGAAAAATTACTCCACCACTCACCAAGTCTCCCGCATCGTTGAAAAGATCGGTGAAGCCTTTAATAAAAAGGAAACAGTAGCTGCTCTTTTCCTCGATGTGGAAAAAGCATTTGACAAAGTTTGGCATACTGGCCTTATATTCAAACTTATTACCTACAATTTCCCTCCTGCTCTAATCATCATTATCTTCAATTATCTGCAAAACAGATACTTCCAAGTTAGAATCAACTCTGACTACTCAAACAAAAGAAAAATTAATGCTGGCGTCCCTCAGGGAGCAAATTTGGCTCCTTATCTCTACATTATTTATATAAATGATTTCCCAAATTATCCAGGTACTGAGTTAGCTCAGTATGCTGATAGTACTGCTATCTTTTCTACATCCATCAACCTTACCTATGCTCAACACAAATTGCAAAATGCTGTTAATAATATCCAAGATTGACTTCAAAAATGGAAGATTAAAATTAATTCACAGGAAAGTACTAATATCATCTTCAAACGCACTAATAGAAGACCTGTATGCGATCATCTGTACATTAATAATCAACCGGTCAATACAGATAACTCAGTCAAATATCTTGGCATTAACCTAGATTCCAAACTTAATTTTAAAATTCATCCACAAGCTACCAAAGCCAAAACTATGCAAGCTTTTATGAGTGTATATTCAATAATCAATAGACACTCGAAACTGAGCATAAATACAAAAAAAATTATCTATTTACAACTCATAAGTCCTGTAATGCTTTACGGTTCGCCAGTGGGCAGCAGCAGCACGCACGAACAGAAAGCCTCTGCAAACATTGCAAAATAAAATCATAAGAACCATGCTGGGTGCTCCGTGGTTCGTAAGAAATGAAGTCCTACATAGACATATGAAAATTAACACAACTAACGAAGAAATACTAAAGACCGTCTATAAATTCTACAATAAAATCGAAAATCATCCCTCAAATCTCGTCAAAAACATGGGCAATTACGATTACATTATAGAACAGCCGTACAAAAGACCAAGGACAATTCATCACAATGTTCGTTGGTAACATATGTATATACTCATCATCGTATTTTATTATTTTATTATTCAGTATTTACTCAAGATTTTTGCTATACTTCAATTCTTTTGAACCTTGAATGAACTTTTATTGAAGGAATTACCTTATTTATCTGCAACTGTATTGGCCGATTAGCAGCTACACCTCTATACTCAAGTTATATTTTTCTTTAATCATCATGCATCAGCATCATCATACTGATATTTTTCTAAGTTTACTGATAATGTTAGAATACAATTCTATTCATCAGATTTGTAAATAGTCTATTATTTATTTTAATATAAAGCAAAATATGTCATCTTGAGCATCTCTCGACTCTGCCAATCAACATCACGGAAATAGCACACGTGACCAGCACCTCTGACTTACGTTAGTAAATTGAAATTACATCCCTGGCATAGATGTCACTTTTGTAATCAACATCTCGAATTAACACTGTGATTCAGGAATCTATTTTACTACTTACATGCATCCTTATGAGACAAGCACCAATACATTTCTAAGGCCTTTAATGGATAATATAACAGGTCAAGTAATGTACTTTTATTAGTACAAAACTTGAAGTATAACGTTATGACCTGACCTGACCTGAAAGGTCAGATCCCACTCCAACATTCAGAATAATCAATTCGGCTTTCGTCAAGGACATTCAACAACTAATTCTCAATTTTAGCAGAAAAAAATTGCAGAAGCTTTTAATAATAAATCTTGTTTCGTTGCCTGCTTCCTGGACATCGCATTTGACAAAATTTGGCCTAATGGTTTACTCTACAAAATCATCTAAATTAAAAGCGACATTAATAAAGCATGTAGAATCATTAGGATTTTTTGGAAGCCAGAGAGATGAAAAATTAACAACCGCCTTCGCCGGGAATCGAACCACGGACCTCTGGAATACCGGCCCAACGTGCAGAACCATTACACCCGAAGAACGCTAGGAAAGTGGGAGAAATACATTATATACTCCCCTTTTTGAAAGGGTGACTAGGGTTTTAGGGGACCTAGTCGCCAAATCCTGGGTGTGGAGAATCTTCATCCACAACCCTTTTAATTTGGGTGTCACTTGTAGAGTCATTAGGTTAATTAGAAGCAGAAAAGATGCAAAAATATGCAACCGCCTTCACTTGGAATCGAACAACGGACCTCTGGAATACCGGCCCAGCGTACTACCATTACACCATGAAGGCACGCTAGGGAAGTGGGAGAAATACCTTATAAGCATTTCTGAATAAATTAATGTCCCAATATTCCGCTTTTCGTTCCCATCATTGTAATAAATTGTATTTTTATTTTTCCAAAGAGGCGATTTGCCCAGAAGGACTATTAATTTCGTTTCAGCATTCTACGTTGGCTCACTATAAATGTCGGTTCACTTTTTAAATTGTTGCCGCCGAATATTAGAGCCCCGTTGTGTTATATTTAATGAAGAGTCTGCATGAATGTTATGTACAGTGGATGGACAAAAATATGGAAACACCTTGTGAAATGCACGTTTGAAAAGAAAGATTGATTTTAATGAAATATGTAGGTGGCGCTGGCATTTTTGACTACTGACGCCACCTATACAACTTCGTAAATGTGGTAAACAGTTCAGTTGTTGTCGGAGTACAGTTATGTGAGGTTGTCACTGCATTATGTCAGAGTTAAGAGACTTCGAACGTGGGCAAAGTGTTGGAGCACGTATGGTAGGTGCTTCCGTAAGCAAGGTAGCCGAGGTGTTTAGTGTTTCAAGAGGTACTGTATCAAAGATTTATTCCGCATATTTGAAAAGCGGAAAAACATCATCTGCTAAATCACAGCGCGGACGAAAGTGTGTCCTGAGTGATCGTGACAGACGATCATTAAGGGCAATTGTGACGAAAAATAAGAAGACCACAGCTCCAAAAGTTACTGCTGAAATGAATGTTGTGTTATTAAACCCTGTGAGTACCAAAACAATTAGAAGGGAGCTTCATAAACAGGGAATTGCTGGCCGTGCTGCAATTGAGAAGCCACTCATCAGTGATGCTAATGCCCGTAACAGGAAAAGGTGGTGTTTAAGTCATAAAGCCTGGACTACAGAGCAGTGGAAGCGAGTAATATGGTCTGACGAGTCTTCTTTCACATTGTTTCCCACTTCTGGCCGAGTTTACGTCTGAAGAACGCCATCTCAAGCCTATAATACAGACTGCTTGTTGCCAAGAGTGAAACATGGCAGGGGTTCTGTTATGGTTTGGGCAGCCATATCGTGGTTCTCTGCTAGCCCCATGATAACTGTGTCAGAGCACATGACTGCCAAGACTTATGTGACCATTTTGGCCGATCAAGTTCATCCCATGGTACAAACTTTGTTCCCCGATGGTGATGGTGTCTTCCAAGATGACAAAGCCCCTGTTCACACAGCTCACATTGTCCAGGACTGGTTTTCTGAGCACGAGGATGAGTTGTCCCATCTCCCCTGGCCACCACAGTCACCAGACCTGAATATTATCGAACCTTTGTGGTCTACATTGGAACGGAAAGTGCGTTCTCGTTATCCACCGCCAACATCGTTATCTGAACTTGCCACCGTTTTGCAGGAAGAATGGTATAATATTCCCTTGGCAAACATACAGGAACTGTATTTATCCATTCCGAGAAGACTGCAAGCTGTTTTGGATACCAACGGGTTTCCTACCTCATATTAAGCAAAGAAACATGTTTTTTTAAAGGTGTTTCCATATTTTTGTCCAACCCCTGTATGTTTCTCGCATTGTGATAAAACAACAATACCTAGAGTCATCAAACTTTGAATACTGAACATTTCCACCCAAATATGGGCATTTGGAAGCCGAAATTTAGAATTTGTTTAATTCTCGATTTTATATTTTGTAAAACTTTAACAAATTTTTTATTAACAAACTCCACGATTTCAAAGCGAACAACGGCAAGACTGTAAGGAAAAATCATTTTTATCTCCAGAGCGCGAGACTGTGTATTGGAAATTCTAAAGCTATGCCCCGTTTAACATTATTTTGCAATATTGCTGACGAACTGAATTTTATGGTTTAAATGCGAAGAACATGATATTTAATAAGTAAAGGTAACATACAAAATGTTAAAAAAGCGCCCCTTTGGGCGTAATGTAAAATCTGAATGCTTTCAAAAATTTTTTTATTTATATTTATTTGATTTTTTCCCTCACAATTATTATTTGAAAATAATGCTACTACTTAGTAATTTTCTTTCAAATAATAAACAAAAGCAAAAGATCAGATTTTCACTTTGAAGGTAGGCAGTTAAAAATACGACACAAATTTTGCAATCGACTTTTTTTACAACTTGCTAGAAAGAAACCTTCCTTATGGGTGATACTCGTAGGATAAAATAACACTCACTGTAAAAGTTAAATGATACTACCAGATAAAATGAATTTTAAACCATCAATTTACACTGTATTAAGACACACACTTCTTTAATAGCATATATAAGTAAAAGATATTTTTTTGCCCTTATAACAAAAAAGAGACTTTTCTTCGCGATTTTTTAACCTTTTTCCAATTTGATTCTTTATAGTGAAAGCATATAAACCGTATCCCAAATGATCTAGTTTTCGAAATATTTCTGTTAATTCCCAACAAAAAGTGAATGGTTAATTAAGTGTAATCGCCTTGAATGAGAAGAAATTAATACATTCCAATCAAACATTTTTTTAATGCAGTATTTTATCTGGTCTTTAAAAAATTCTGTATTAAAATGCTGCACAATTAGCTTTCTCTCACACAGAATTTCCCTTTGTTCGCTCTAAGCTTGATCTTTCGACCTGCGAGGAGAGGCCCACTAGCGGCCGAGCGGTAAAAGTTGCTGAACACTGGCAGTTCGGGCGAGGTTCGAATCCTCTAGCTGCATGCACGTTCTCGTGGTTTTCCGCACGTGTAATGTGTATACGAGCCAGTTTCCCTTAGAAAGACCTCCACAAAGGCATCCCTTTCCTTAGGCAGATAGCTCTAGTGTGCTTTACCGTAATCTCAATACATCAATCAAAATCAACACCCTGCGGGAAGAAAGACTTCTGTCTGTCTTAGGTTGAAGCATAAACAGAAAACTTGCTGCTTAATATGTTGTGCGACTTTTAAAAAGTTCATACGAGTACATGGACGATTAAATAATTATAATTTCTGTCTAATCACTTATTTAAGTAAATTACTAATCGAACGTAATCAACTTTTAGCTAACAGTTTATAATTTAATATTTCAAAGACCTTAGCGGGGACAAAGAGCTCTTTACGTTCAAACATAAAGAAAAGGTTTGCTTGTTACGACATGAACCTTTAAAAAGTCTAAACGTAATTTAGTTATTAATTCTACAAACTGGAAAGGAACTAGATCGAAAGAAAACGCAGCCGATTTTTGTTTTATTCAGGGAGAATTGTTTATTTTTATTGCTTACAAATCTTGAGATATATCATATAAAGTCAAATAATTTCTTACATGGCTTTACCGCTTCTATCATGTTTAGCAACATTCAGTCATATAATCTTAAAAGTCTTCAATTCTGCCAGTTCCTTAATACAATTCATTTCAAATTGTATTTAGCTCACCAGAGGCAAAGCGGAAAAATAGGTGAAAACAGGTAGTTCGAACAGGGTTCATATCCTAGCTGCATCGCAGTTTCGTCGTTTTCTTCACATTTTTGGCTTGGTTTATTTGATTACGGCATAGCACACTACCTCAGTAAGGGCAGTGATACTTTCCTGGAGAAATGTCTAAGGAAAACTGACTCATACCCACGTTATGTATGGGGGAAAAGACGATAACGCCGATGCAGCCAGCCCGTTCGCCCAAAATTGAGTCCAGGTCAAACTACCAGCGTTCAGCGACTTTACTGCTGTACTGGTATGACCCGTTTTTCTCAACTATAAAGTGGCCGGAAGCCAGGAAAGGGGTATTGTCGTGACTTGCGATGTGGCGAATTTTGGTACTTAGTTATTACTTTTGTAACAGACAGCGCCACCACTTTTTCAAGTCATTTCATCACACAGTTGCCATTCGCCAATGTAACAGCCAATTAAAAAATATTCAGAACTACCTTTCAAATTTGCATAATAAGATTTATTCTTATTAAATATTAATATATATATATATATATTTGTCTGTTTTGCAAAATATTTATTTCTTGTGCTGTGTTTTATATTACGGATAAGAAAATTTTCAGTGTACGAAAATACAAGTGTGAATTTTTTTTATTAAATTAGCTGGTTTAAGTATTTCACTGAATTATTTGGTATTAATATAACTGAAAGTGAGCTCCTAAATGTGATGGATATAGATAATATCAAGAACTTTACGCATATAGTGAATGAAACACACCCAATTTTGTACTGCTATATTTACTTGTCAAAATCTATTTCACTTCTTGTTGTAAGCACAGCATTAAAAAGTCTGATATGTAGACCACGACTTCCCTTGCGCGGAATATTAAATTATACGCACATTTTTTTTCTGCATTTCATTGAAACTTATTTCCTCTCTCATTAGAGATAGTTTTCTCTTTCAATTAATTCAATTCTCACTTTGCGACAAGACAAAAATACATAAAACCTCAAAATAGCTTTATTAAAAATTGCAAAATATAGAGACTTGAAACACCAAATACAATTAAAACAATTAAAAAAAAACAATTTTTACAATTAAAATTATTGTTTCTACGCAAAAACAAGTAGTTATGCCAGCGACAAGAAGGCAGATTTTTCGGTGCACAAAACTTTTACTTTGGGTCCCACTTGGCAAAAAGACACTAAAAGTGCAGAAACTGAATTCACTATTTCGCTAAGTTTCAAATGCAAACAAATATGGCAGCTATAGTAAAAAAAAATTAGGCTTAGCCGCACTTAAAAAACTTTTAAATAGCTAATAATTCTACAACTATTGCATGCAGATTAACTAAAGGCATAAGAACTTTAACTGGGAGATAAGAACAACATAATTCAATCATTTTTAAAGCAAAACATACACAATTTACCAATATATAAAAAATATTTTTAAAAAAAACTGAGCTCACGCAGCTGAGTTACAAAGTGGGTATATTTGCTTATTTATACACTTTTGGTGCAGCCGAATCCAACCAAAAAGGTAGGTGCACAACTACATGTTATATCATATACAAAATTTCAACGTTTTGAGTCTACTCGTTTTTGATTTATGCGAGCTACATACTTACATACGTACATCTAGACATCACAAAAAAATCTGTCCTGAATCCATTTTAAATCCTTTTTGCAAACCGTTTTGGGAAAAAGAGTCCTTTATTCTGTTCTTACCTACAGATGTCATGCAAAAACATCGTTCATTGTATCTGATAGCAGTTAATATATGGGTATTTTCATTGAAATATGATACCCGAAAATTTTCATGGCTGCGACACTTCTTACAAAAGTACAACTTACTTCGTTTGATTTACTTACAACTTACTTCGTTCACTGTCTGTCTCATTATTTACAACTTACTTCGTACAAGGAAGTAAAAAAGTGAGTTCTCAAATATCAGTAAATAATTAATTTTATTCCTTTTGTTCTTTCATATTATAATAGTTTATCATTTATCAGTACAAAAACTGAGGTAATTAAAAAATTAACTTTTTAGATATTTTTAGTATTTTTTCATTAACGTTATAAGGTATTTTCTCCCTCCTTTCTGCATGCCTTCGTGGTGTAACCGTAGCACACTCGGCGCGTATTCGAGAGGTGCAGGTTCAAGTTCCGGCGACTCCTTTGCACATTTTTCACAGCTCCTTTAAAATAACCTAATGACTCTACAGTGGCGCTCGAACTAAAATGTTGTGAACGATGATTCTTCACAACCAGGATTTAACGATCGGGTTTCCTAATTTCCATTTGCCCTTTAAAAGGGATAATGTATTTTCTCTCTCCTTCCAGTATGCCTTTGTGGTGTGACGGTTAGCACACTAGGCGCGTATTCGAGAGGTTCAGGTTCGAGTCCTGGCAAAAGGCATTGCTCATTTTCAAAAATACCTCTCGGCGTATTATAAAAAAATAACCTAATAGATTCTAAAACGTAATTAATGAAAATCATTTCAACCCAAAATAGGATTTGCGTTAGTGAATTTTAGTTAAGAATAGTGGCTCCCCACTATTCTGAATATTATTGGAATAATTTAAAGATTAAATCCGATAGTATCTTAAGATGGTTTTGCAATCAGAAAACAAACTCATATTGATTCATCCTTATTTTCTTTACAAATGCCGAATATCTGTTTGCAAGTCTAATCTGTTTTCAAATCAAATGCCGAATATCTGTTTTCTATTTGAACTTGATCAAATAGTGTGTTAGTGTTTAATTCAAAAGATAATATTATGCATTGATTAACATTTCCTCTAACTTCTTTTTAACTAAGGTTGCCTATGAGCAACCCCTTTAATTCTGACTCGCAGCTTTTATTTTTAGGTCAGGATATGAATGTAATGTTAAGGCCAGGATATGAACGTCGGAAGGTTAAGGATATGAACCTTTAAACAATAGGATTTCTTTTGAAGCACAGCGGCATGACAATGATCAATAATCTTAGCATCACTAAGAATAATTTTCTGGGTTCTCATACTGAAATTTTCCCAGAGTATTAAAAGTTGTAAATGAAAACGTAAGCATATTATAAAGGAAAATGTAGCCGAAAAATGCTGTGACTGCTATTTAACTCTAAAGAGGGGTTATCAAAGAGAAAATGAGAATTAATATTGATTAAAATTGCATTTTAGGTAATTATTACTGATTATAATAGACTGCAATGTTTGAATATGAATTCTTTGAATATTTTTTTAAAAAATTATGATTGCGAAAATAGAAAAATAGTTTCTTGGATTGATTCCTTTCTCACAGAAGCCAGATGAATTCTGTTTTACTTAATGAAAACTAAAATTTATTTGCATATTAATCTGTCCTCTATGAGCACTTTATTTCAGTGATCTCTATTAATCTGCCATTTGTTTTTCTTAATTTAAATGCTTCAAGAATAATTAGAAAAGGACCTAATTCTCTTCTTGCCTTTAAATTCTTCATTTGTAAAACTGCATTTTCAGCTATAATCATGTGAAATAATTCTCTAAATATAATTCAGTGCAGAAAAAATAAGATATATAAACAGCTTGCAAATGGGATCACCACTTAGATTCTGTTTTAGAAATATGATGAAGCTTACGAAAAATCTAGGAAGCGAAGTAATTCCGTACAATATTTTATAATTTTTTATCAATGATCAACCTGTAAATATAATTTATCGACATGCAAATATAATTTAATAATTTAATGTGTACGTATATGTTACCGTGAAACACCGAAATTGGAGAATATCGACTTTCACCGGAGAATGACAACATTTACCACATACATCGGTGAAAGATCGAATATTGCATTACATTCTTGTACATTCGGACCCTCACCGGTGTTATGTCGACAATCACAGATATGCTCTGGTGTAGGTCGAAAAGAGAGTTCATAAGAAGTCATAATAGTTTAAGTTGTTGCAATAAATAAGATTTGAGTCACATAATTTAGTAAGCTTTTTATTACTATTATTTTATTTTCTCATTTAGAACGCACTGTATAATTAAGTAAGTTTTTAACTTCTATTATTTTCCTTTCTCATTTTCAATGTACTGTGTGTTTTAAGTTCTTATTTTAAGTCTCAAGTGCTTTTTTTCGTGACTGAATTACGGAGAAGAAATATATTCTTATATGTTCAACATTCACCGGTGAAAGTCGACATTCTCCAGATTTCGGTATTTCACCATAACATATGTTCTACATGTAAATATTATAATATATATATGCATGTATATGTGAGGAGAAGGTTCATTAGCGTCTGAGTGGTAAAGCCGCTAAACAGTGATAGTTCGGTCCGGAGTTCGCATTCCAGTGAACGGAATGGCTGTATGGGCGTTTACGCTCCCCGGGGAAAGCGATTAGAAATACGATTTGTATGCAATTGAAATGCGATATTAATGTGCAAAATTGATATAATTTTGAATATTTGTTTCACCTGTTCATTCGTGCTTTCCCAGTGCTCGGGTACCTTGGCAAGGTCGGGGGGCTCCCTCTCCAAGGAGGGTCGAAAGCCTGAGCAAAAGTGCCTACTACTTACTGACTTGGTGTGAACCCCAGGGTACCAGGTCGGTCTACAGACCCAGTGCATCTTATTTAGTTAAGCGTTGAATAACTCTACCTACATCAAAATGAGTTCTAAAGACATTCTCAAAGAAGGACAGGCATATATTGCCACCTTAGAGACAATATTGACAAATAAAGCTTCTGGCATAAACAAGGCAGTAGCCGCTGATATTCGACATCAATTTCAATTGATGTTCAACCTTCTAACTGAACAGTGTGTCGAGATGGCACACATGGAAGGACAAATTCATCAAACGCCAAACATTAAAGACTCTTATGCGGACGTACTTAAACGTCCAGCTCGTGACCGATCCAAAACATGGAGAAAACCAGATAAACAACATGTCACTATTTTATACCCCACAAATGAAGGGGATAAACCAGACAACATCAGAAAGAAGCTCTTAAAAACTATTGATCCCACAAAGCTCCACATTGGAGTGAAAAGACTTAAAAATGAGGCAAAAGGTGGTCTCTTAATAGAGACCAATAAAGCGGAAGACATAGAGACGCTAGAAAATGAAATAAATACTGTACCAGAACTTAAAAAGGACCTACAAATTGTTCGTCCTACACGTAGGCTTCCTAAAATTATAATATATGATATTCCAAGGGACTTGACTAAGGAAGAACTTAAGGAAGCCATTTTAGCCCAAAACGAAGGCATCGATGGTGATGGCCTACAGGTTAAATTTCCTATCAAGCATAAGAACGGAAATCATTGGGTTTGTGAAACCTCACCGGAGGTTTTCAAACACTTACTAAGTTACGCAAACTGTGCGTTAATTGGGAACGTTTCAATTTAAGAGAATACATCAGACCAACGCAGTGTTTTAAATGCTGCCAATACCGACATATTTCTAAACAATGCCAAACAGAAGAGGCATGTGGACATTGTGGAGAAGTGGGACATTCCCACAAAAATTGTGACAATAACTACCAAAGATGTATTCATTGTGCAGAAAGAAATGCGAATAGTGATAAGCACCTTGACGAGCAGCACTCAAGTTTCTCAAAAGACTGTCCTAGCAGACAGCTAGAAATTGAAGATCTTCGAAGAAAAATCAATTATGGCTAGAGAACTTATTCAAAATATAAAAGCGTTGCAAATTAATTTAGCGAGATCACATGTCGCAACAGCACAACTAAAGACTTGTATCTTTGAATACGACTTGATTTTTATTCAAGAACCATACTGTATCAATGACAAGCCGTCTGGCTTTCCGACTCAAACATTTTTTCTCCAAATGACCACCCCAAAACAGCCACAGTGGTGGTTAACCCACGACTTACGGTTCTGAATACTTACGCTTCTTCTACTTTAAATGTTATTACATTAAAGATTGAACATAGGACAATAACCATTTTTAACTGTTATACTCAACCTATAACGGACTTAACAGATTTAACTACTCTGTTAAACTTAGCTGAACGTTACTTTGACGATCAACATGATCTTCTTCTCCTTGGCGACTTAAACGCGAAAAGTGTGCTCTGGGGCTCCCCCTTCAAGGATCCCAGAAAACGCACACTTAGAGAATTCTTAACAATGCATAGACTGGCTGTTGAAAACGATCCGGATGGTCCCCCTACCTACAACTGCACAAGGGGAAAGAGCTGGATTGATATTACAGCTTCCAGATCAATCTCTTCCACGTCTTTCATTCATAATTGGAAAGTTATGGACTGTATCACTTTAAGTGATCATTGTTATATCTCTTTTGAAATTACGTATCAACATTCTAGCTCAACTCAAAGAGTCAAATATAAACTTACACAAATGGATTGGCTCTTACTGAAGGCAAAAATTGGTCACTTTTTTGGTTCAATGGAATCTTACTTGCCTAAAGATACAGTTGATCTTAATCAACTTATAATTAAGTGGACTCAGAAAATACAGGAATACTGTGACTTGGCAACCCACGCCAAGGGAAAATATGTTAAAACTCAACACAAAGGTGTCCCTTGGTGGACCCCGGAACTCTCAATATTACGAAAAAGAATCCTCGCTTTGAGAAAGCGTTATCACAAATGTATTCATGATGACGAACTAAGAGCACACTATAAGCAAGTCTATGAAAAAGACCTTGCTCTCTATAAAAGAAAACTTATGCAAGCCAAAAGAACAACCTGGAAAAGATATCTGGAGCGTCTAAGTCCTAGTTCACCCTTCGGGGTACACTATGACATTGCTAAGGGGACTATGCAATCCCCTCTACAATTAAAAGCGTTACTCAAACCAGATAAAACCAAGACTTCCACAATAGAAGAAACTATACGTTTCCTAATGGATTACCACTTTCCTAAAGATATAATCAGCGAAGACACGGAGTTTCATACGACAATTCGTAACAACTTAAGGAATCCATATAATTCAATAAATGATGTTCCGTTTACGATTCCAGAAGTGGAAAATGCTATCAAATCCCTCAATCCAGGCAAAGCACCTGGAATGGACAATATATCTAAAGAAATTATAGCTGAAGTTTTCTATGCTAACCCACAATTACAAGTAGCGTTACTTAATGAACTCTTCCGTCGAGGAATATTTCCTAACTGCTGGAAGACAGCGAAATTAGTATTATTCTCAAAAGAAGGAAAAAATGGTGAGCTTCCTGATGCTTACCGCCCTATTTGCTTGCTTAACGCATGGAGTAAAGTCTATGATAAATTAATCACTAACAGATTGACTTATTTCTTAGTATCGAATTCCAAATTAAGTGAACAACAATATGGCTTCACGGCGGGAAAATGCTCAGCAGATGCCATCAAGGACAACATAGTCTCACAAATAGAAGCAAACCGACGTAATAATAATTACACCAATGTTATCTCTTTGGATATCAAGAGTGCATTCAACAATATTTGGTGGCCGTTCCTACTACAGGAACTCCGCAATCTGGGATGTCCTCTAAATATTTATAAAGTTATTGAAAGTTTATTGGATAATAGACATATAATCTATGAAATAAATAATGTTCAATACTCCATAAAACAAGAAAAAGGATGTGTACAAGGATCCAACTCTGGACCACTATTCTGGAATATAGTAATGAATATAGCTTTAAAACTCGAATTTGAAGATGGAATCCACATCCAAGCTTATGCGGACGACGTTTCACTCCTAGTAACAGGATCTATGCATATGCAAATTCAAACCAAGGCAAAGTTGGCGCTTCAAAAACTATCAGAATGGGCACTCAAGTGCAAACTTCAATTCTCTCCCGAAAAGTCAAAGTCTATGTTTATAGCAATCAAAAAGCGTGGTGCAGCCTATTCAGCACCGACAATAAAGATGAACGATCATACCATTAAGCAACAAAAATCCATTCAATATCTTGGAATAGTCATAGATGAATGCCTTACCTGGCTACCTCATCTAGATTATATTAAATCTAAAGTTTGTAAAATAATGAACAATCTTCTTAGATTACTTGGGATGCCCAAACCAGTTCTGAAAGAACTTTATAAACGTGCAATAGAGCGTACCATAGTATACACATGTCCTGCCTGGTGGTACCCACCTACGGTAAAAATGCGAAACAAAACAAACTCTATACAACGCATAGCACTTCTTGCAATGACCAAAAGCTATAAGACTGCCCCTACTGCAGCTCTTCAAGTGATTGCTGGAATTATACCGCTTGATCTTAAATTGGACATGGAAAGCATCATCCAATGTACCAAACGAGGATGGACTGACTTTAAATATGAGGACTTAGAACTTTCACGGGATCAGATTGAATTCCCAGTACCTAAATGGCATTCTCATCCAGCTCATATTCAAGTCTTCGGATGGGACAACAAGCCTCCAATCAATAAAGGTTTAGAAATTTATACGGACGGTTCAAAAAGTGAAGACGGCACTGGAGCTGGCTTCTGTTCCTTCATGAATGGAGTTTGTCACGATCAATTTATGTTTAAACTGGATAAGACTAGTTTCAGCTTGATATACTGATCAATGCTAAAGTTTCAGCTTGATATACTGATCAAGCTGAAACTTTAGCATTAAAGTCGGCATTACTATGGTTAAAATCACACCCCAGTCCTGCGCATATATATTCGGATAGCCAGGCTGTTTTAAAGTCTATCCATAAATACAATATCTATAATCAGAACATTATCGCCATAAAGAAATTACTGGCTTTTACAAAAGCAAAGCTTCATTGGATAAGAGGACACCAAGGCACTGCCGGCAATGAAAAAGCCGACGAGCTAGCCAAACAAGGGATTTACTCGAACACGTACCTAGACTGCAAGATCCCTATGAGTAATAGCATCAGGACGACAAAGATGAAAGCTCTCGATCTATGGCAAAGACAATGGAACGATGAAGAAACAGGACGACAAACGTTCACTCTTCTACCGAATGTTTCGGAGAAACGGCATTTCAGTGATTTTTTTTAAATCAAGTTATCACTAATCACGGAGCCTTTCCGATTTATATTAACAGATTCAAACTAAAGGAATCTACATGCAAGTGTCAATGTGGTAGTGAATCCGCAGATGCACTTCATATGATTATAGACTGTTCCAGTGTATCAACAAAACGTAGAGAAATTTTCAAACAAAATATAACTTTAGAAACTCTAAAACAACTAATTAAGAACGACAAGGGACGATCTTTGTTATCAAGTTTTATGGAATACATATACCATAATGAATCAGATCTGTACTTATAAATTGATTGTATTATATAATATTATTGTACTTATATTGGAATACTCATATCACAATGAATTAGATCTGTACTTGTAAATTCAATCGTATCATGTAATATCTTTGTACTTTTATTTGCCATGTTATTAATCATTTAATTATTGTAATACTTAATACTGATTCTTTACTTTGTTCTTCCTATCATTCTATGTTGCATTGTATAACTCAATTTATGTTCAAAAAATAATTTGTTTTGTAAATATAAAAACATGCTATGTAATGTATTTTTTCAATAAAGACGTTGGCGAGGCCAACACATCTCCTAGTCAGAAGACCTCAAAATTCTAACTAGGTCTTTCAAAAATTCTAATTGGCATTATTTGATCTTTGAGCTCTTGCTCCAAAATTGAAAATTTCCTTAGCCTATTGGCTCTGGTGATACTTCTGCTTAAGAAGTGCGGACCAGACAATCCATTTTCATGTTGTATGGGCGTTTACGTGGTTTTCCCCATGTATAACGCATATACGATCCAGTTTTGCTTAGAAAGTCCTCTACAGAGGCATCCTTACCCTTAGGCAGATAGCCGTCGAGTGCTTTGCTATATTTAAATAAACCACAACAAACCATATAAGTAATTTAAAAATCGCTTTATTTTATATATGCTTATAAAATGTATATATATATGTGTGTGTATGCGTAATTAAAAATTTTCTAATTGCTTCAGAACCTAACATTTATATTGATATTATATACATATACATACATTAATGAACATTGTATATTTAAGATTTTTTTCTTTGATATTTTATACCTGGTAGAGACATTAGGTATTTTTTTCCGGAATCAGGCAAAATGAAAATTAACAGAGCCTTCGCCGGGAATCGAACCACGGACCTCTGACAATACCGGCTCAGCGTGCAGAACCACTACACCATGAAGGGGTGCTATGAAGGCACGAGAAATACCTTACATACTCCCCTTTTGAAAGGGCGACTGAGGTTTTTAGGGGACCCAATCGCCAAATCCTGGGCGCAGAGAATCCTCATGAAACACCCTTTTAGTTCGGGCGCCACTTTAGAGACATTAGGTATTTTTTTCTGGAAGCAGGCAAGATGAAAAATTAACAACGCCTTTGCTGGGAATCGAACCACGGACCTCTGACAATACCGGCTCAGCATGCAGAACCACTATACCACGAAGGGATGCTAGGAAGGCGGGAGAAATACCTTATAACCTTGTTCTTTATTTTGTTGCATTTATTTATGCCTATATACATACATATAAAAAAAACATAATAATAGGCTAAAAATTAAAAGCAAAATTTTTAAACCCGTCCTGCACTATAGATATGTGTGTATTGGACGGCAGAATTTAGGGAAGTTGAAATTTTTGGAATTTGGGAAAGCACCGAGTGTCAAAATTAAGGGATGAGAAGTATTTATGATTTAGGGAAAGCACTGGGATCCAAAGTTTAGGCATGGTTAAAATTTAGAACTTACAAAAGCGCTTTGCAGCAGAATTTAGGACCTGTAGAGGCGATACCAGGCGGTTTCAAGCGCCAGCCCTAGATAAAGCCTTAAGTATATATGTGGGAGTTTATTTATTCAGGACTCATATTAGTTTGAAGCATGTGCAAGAAATAAACGTAGGTATAGTAAAAAACTAAACTATTACAATTCAGGCTTAATTCAGAACGCTATAGGAGCAAGTCAAAATTTAGCGAAACCACTTGGGTTTCGTTGCCAATCTTGTGATACATAGCCAATAACGTATAACACACGCTATTAAGTTAGGCTAAAATTATCATTACTGATTCTAAGGCATTTTAAATTAATGTAGCAGACTGCGCTGCTCCCTGACCTTCTAATTTGACCCAGTTTATTAATTTTCGCAGACTGTTATTATTACAGAAATTTTATAAAAACTAAGCTTGAACTTTCGATTATGTCGAAAAGAGTTTCCAATTCTGGAGTTACAAAAGGGATCTACAAAGCGAAACCATGTTTAGAAGTCCATTAAACAAAATGTGGAATTGCTGCAAAAAATGCATACAGGCATATTCGTCTTAAAATTATGTGAGGAGTATGGCATTGGAAAGTCCACTGTATATGACACAAGAAAAAAGAAAAAGGAACTTTTTGAATTTTTTGTGGGAGCATCTTAAACAACTTGCATTGAACGAAATGTTTAATAAAGTAAACAAATATTAAGCTTTCTTTTGTAAATTTTGATACCCTTTAGATCATAATTGTTCTTTATTTCATAAATTACAATTTCATAATTTATTTGTATAATTTCTGCATGCCATCTTACCAGATTTAAATTGATGATCTATTATTAGGGGGACCAAAAAGTAATGTCGTTTCTACGCATGTCGACAACAACGATAGACAACAACATGCTAAGGGCAGAAGTGGACGCAAATCAATGTCAAACAATCGAGGAACTGTCAAACACTCTTAACCAACCTTGGTCGACCAAAAACATTTAAAGCAGAATGGAAAAATAAGCAAAGCAGGTGTTTGAGTCCCCCATAATCTGTTCGAAGAGAACAAAGCCAACCTATCCATCACACGCAATGTATTGCTTCAACGGCACCATACAGAACCATTTTTTGATCGCTTGATTAGTGGAGACAGAAAAATAAGTCCTATATGATAATCCAAAACTCAAAAGGCAGTTTTAATAGGGGTTACAAAGGGTTTACATCCCGAAAAGGCACTTCTGGGTATTTGGTGGAGTATTCGTGGAATTGTTCATTTTGAATTGCTGAAATCTGGAAAAACTGTTAATGTAGACCTTTATTCTGAACAATTGGATCTAGTGAATCAATCTTTAATTGGAAAATATCCGGCGATTGTCAACGGAAAAGGCGTCATTCTGCAACACGACTGTGCAAGACGAACACTGGAAAAACATAATGAATTGGGGTGGGAGGTACTGCCTCACCCACCATATTCGACCGATATCGCACCCTCGGATTTCCATTTATTCCAATCCCTACAACATTTTCTTAGTAACAAAAAATTTCAAAATTTTGATGATGTCCAAAATGCCATCTTGAGATATTTTACTCAAAAACCAATTGATTTTTATTGATCTGGGATTGAAATCTGCATACTAGATGGCAAAAGGTTGCTGATAACGAGGGTGATTATATTATTGCTTAAAAATAAAAACTTGTTACAAATTTATTTGTTTGAATTTAATGTAAGAAAGCAACATTACTTTACAGCCCCCCACAGGATTTGGAAATATCCCAAATCCGGAATCGGCTAGTGCGGATTTCGAACTTTGTACTGTATTTATTAATACTATATGAAGAGATACTTTTTTAAATTATAAAAAATATTGCTTAAATTTTTAATGCATTTTATTCTCACTTTTTTGAAGTGTTTGTAAGAGTAAATTTTTAATTTTGCAATGTTATTGTCTGTTATTTTACTTCAATATTTATAATTAAATTTTATATACAACAAAATTTATTTTGTAGATTTCAAAATTGTGCATCATATACATATTTAATACTTCTAAATATGTCAAACAATACATAAAAAGTATTATAAATTAAACATGCTTATCTTCTACTACAGAAATGTTTAACAGCAACAAAATTTAATTATAAGATTTTTCTTTTCTTTCATGTTTGCAGCAAATGCAAGAAATAAAAATAATTCTGAAGATGTTTTTTATGTTGAAAGGTATCTAGTGGCATTAACTGCATAAGATACTTTTAAGCAAGTTGTAGCTTATATTTAAAAGAGTCGCTGATATTATCATCCAAGACTCATATTTTCAAACTACAGTAAATTTTTTTATAAACATGAGGTTTAGAATAATCACTTTCCTAAAAATCAAATAATGACACAAACATCAAGTTCTTAGGAGCCTGAATTAATCAGAATCACAGAAATTCAGTGGTTATGTAGAAATTATCCACAGCAGGACAACTCAGAAAGTTCTGGGGACAAGTAAAACATGCACCAAAAATTTTGGAATCATTTGCCATGATCTTTATTAAATAAATTTAAGATGATTTCTGAAAATAAAAATTCAACTTTTTTTAAAATTAAATACTGGAAAGCACTTTCCTGTTTTCTCACATGTGCTTAAAATTCTAATTTAGAATGCAGTTGTCAAGAACTGAATTTATTGCCTATGAAAAAATATTTCATTTTCAGATTAGATATAAAAGAATTTTTTTACCTCAGTAGTACATAGAGACTTCAAACTGCAAAATGTCCTGCAAAAAAGAAATAAAAATGCATTTCAATAGTCAGTACATAACAGAATATGCTATACAATATTTACATATAAGTTGCTTCAAAGGACTAAACTGGGAAGTAAATTTCTTCTGAAATTTAAGATGAATATGAAGAAGGTATACAATAAATAATTATGAAACTAAATTGAAGACCTTTAACTAAGAATTTAAACATGCTGCTAATTAATGTATACAGAATCATAGCCTTTAGTGCAGTAATAAGGAATAGCAAATGTAATAAACAGTAACTCTTTAATCAACACTAAGAAAACTGCTGAAACTGAACATAAAACACTAAGTTAATAATTTCAGAAACAGTTACAAAAAAATAATTGTTTAAAATCTTTACATATAACAACATAACACTGTTGGGCATAATAACAATTCAGCCTTTTAGGGCATAGTACATGCAGCAGAAAAGGTTTGAGATGGCACACAATTTGCTCTCAGTTCAGTTTTATATCCCTTTGGCCAGTGAAGGCAAACTCATTAGTCAACAGAGTCAATTATCAACAGTTCAGCACTGCATTTATTAATACTTGTATTCTCTTTTCAAGTATCTTCTTCCATTCATTCTCTGCATATGTCCAAACCATCTTATACCTTTCTCAACACTACATCTTCTTTCGCTCCACAACACTCCCTAAAATTAACTCAATATTTCAGTTTTTAAGTCTTAGTTAAACTATATATATATGTCGAATAAAACTTGATATTATACTTAATAACGATACTATTTTTATTGATAAAAGAGAATTGCAATATATTGAAAAACTTGAATCGCAATAATGACTAACAAAACACTAATGTAAACAATGGCCTTGCATCTTCTTGAAAAGTTTGCATTTTGTATGTTGTTTTTCATTTTAAGCCTTATTACAAGTTTTCATGAATAAGATGACTTCTCTATTTACTCTTGACAAAAAGTTCATGCTTGAAAATTATTGATCGTATGAATATGTAGACTCGAATAAGAAAAACATCAAACGTTAGTTTTTTAAGCTGATTACATGAGTCGGGAATAATATTATTCCACATGTTTTCCTTCTCCAGATTACTTGTGCTGTGAACTAAGCACACATTTATTTTTCTCCAATGTTTCTACATCAGCACTTAAAATGTTCAAATTTCAAGTTTCATAATTTTTTTTTTTTTTAAATTCAGCAATTGATTTCAGAGTTGCCAATGTGAATATTAAACAGAGAAATGCAATTCCGTTGCACTAGTATTAAGAGGTTTTTTAACAAAGGCTAATGTTGCTTTGCTGATTCAGAATTCCTGAAACCTGCTGAGAAAAACTTCTGTCATAAAACTGTTGTTTTGAAATGGCAAATGTCAATATTAGATCTATTTTCTTGAGAATGTTTCAACAGGCTTGGAAAGTGAACCAAAGTTTCTGTTTCAAAAATCTTGAGCAGAAAGAGATAATTTGCTTTCAAATGAAATAACTTCTTCCAACATCAGAAAAATTGTGTTTCCTCTTCCCTATAGGAGGTTCGAATCCCGCGAACGGGCTGGCTGCATGGGCGTTTTCGTGGTTTTCCCCATGTGTAACGTGTTAAAAACGAGCCAGTTTCCCTTAGAAAGTCCTCCAGGAAGGCATCCCTCCTCTTAGGCAGATAGCCCTCGAGGCTTTGCCATAATCACACACACACACACACACCTCTTCCCTATAGTTTTTTGATTAAGCTGATTTAGATGAGATGTAACGTCTACCATAAAATAAAATTTTTGGATCTACTGATCATTCATTAGTTCTGGATTATAAACACTCATTTCAAGGAGTAATGCTTTAACTTCTGTTAATAAGGATGCAAAACATTTCAAAACATTTCCTCTTGATAACCAACGCACTTTATTATTCAGCAGAAGATCTGAGTACTCGCTCTCCATTTCAACTAAAAATTCTTTAAACTGGCGATGATTAAAAGCTGTAGTAATAATGAGGTTAACAATAATATAATTATGAATTCCATAACTTTGCAAATTTCTTCTGGAAATGTCGAGCACAAAGCGCTTCTTGATGAATGATACAATGGTAAGTAAGATCTTGTCACTGATTTTTCCTTTCAAAATAATAACAAAAACGTTTCTTACCCCGGTCATTCTTTTCGCCCTGTTTGTTGCAACTGAGACAAGTTTATCGAGATTTGGTGATCTACCAGGAGACCAGAAGAAAAAGCAGAGTTGGCAGCTGTGGTTTATAAATATAAAAAACTATTTTTATTCGAATCCTGGTATATACCAACATTTTCTGTACTTTTTTTGGTTTAATTTATAAAGTAAGTTCAAAAGCAATCTAAATAAATATATATATGCATTTTTCAAGTACTGAAAAGGAAGGGCATGATGGGAATGATCTTCTAGCAATAGTGAAAGGGGTGGAATAGGGCAAAATAGGTTGAGAACCACAATGTTAGATCTTTTAAGTATTAGTTAAAAAAAAATAAGTTTGAACCTTTACACGGCATTTAATTATTATTAAATGAAATTTGTTTACATCTAATTAGAATTTCGGAACACTTCCGCAAAGAACCCGGCAAATGTAAACATCGCCAACTTTGGCGATAATAGTTCAAACCTGGTAATCCGGCAGATTCAACCTATTCGCTTGTAAGAAGGTTGCAACCATTCCTCTAACGTTCATTTTGTTGAATTATCACCGTCATTGTTCGCATTTGCCAATTTAAATTATTCTTCACTTATTTATTATTATTTTTTTGTATTTTCACGTTATTATTTATGAACTTTTAACAAATAGATAGAAATATTTTCATATAATAAAGGAAGTTTTCGGTGACAGATGCTAGTTTGTGGAAGAAAATATGGCGGGAGAGGGGTTAATGATAATTGGTAACATGGCTGTTAACGTAGCGTTAAGCACACAGAATCATGAGGTTTCCAACCGATAAAATATTTTGACTTCATCACCTGCCAAAATATGCATTTTAAATAATTAATTAAGTAATGTTTTTATTATTGGTATGGTCATCTAAAATTATGAGAAAAACAATATTTATGGCTTAAAACTTTAACCAGATAATATATTGTTAATGCTTTTCCAACAATAACATTTGAGAAGATTTCAGGTGTGACACACAAAGAGATGATTAAACTGAAATAAAAAGTATTATTGATTCTCTAAAATGACAGAATAGTTTTATGGATACTCAAAGTCATCAAAATTAGCAAACCACTACTTGTGTAATGAATCCAAGTGCAAATGACTCTTCAAAAGTTTTATTAACAATGCCACTGAATAGAATTTCAATACTGAAAATTATTGGCACTGTCAAATATACTATGAAAGACAGGCAGTTGTTTCAACATAAAATGCTTTAAACTGTTTACAAGTAAATTGATAAAAATAACATTGAAAAACTGTTTATGTAAAATGGATGTATTAAAAGTCATGCATTCATTAATTTATTACAGGCACATGGCTCTTATTGAACTAAGACTGTCACTGAATGATTGTTTGGAATCGACATTTCTTGCTGTCTGAAACCTACTTCACCTATGATGTAAATATGCAGTTGTGGTTCTCACTGACATAAAGTTTAGCCACTCCTGATCGATTATATATGTCTACTGTATTTATACCTATTATACTAATTATCAGATATAATTTTGAGAATATCAACAAGCAAAACACTTAAAAATTTAAAAAAGACACTTGTAGTAGAAATATTAATATTCTATATGAATTATGGAAAGTACATGTAATGAATAATACCATGACCAAACACTTAAAAAAAAGAATAGATTAAGTATTTCCTACCTCGATACTTGAGAAAGCAATCCTGTTACACAACACATAGTTAACTTTTGATTACATGATATTACATATTACATATTTAGTCCTACGAGTGGTTAAGAAGGCTGAATAGTGGTAGTTCAATCTCGGCTCAAATCCTGAAAAACGAGCTGGTTGTGCAGGTTATTTTTTTCGTATGTGTTTTGTGAATTTTGTGACATTTTCGTGGTTTTCCATGAGCCTATTTACCCTAGAAAATATTCACAAAAGCATGCCTTTTTCAGCTAGCTCTCACATGCTTTGTATATTGAATTAAGTACACACAAACCCTTCTTAATTTTAAAATGATAAAGTTATTAAGTTCACATTACATGCAACGAAGCTTTTTACAAGCCAGGATACTTTCTTTAACAATTACAGTGCTAATTAGTGCTGTACTTCTCAGTTATATGTGAAATAACATCTCAGTGTCACTGCTTGTGACACATTTGTTTCACTTAAGTCTTCTTATGCAGTCATAAGCATGAAATAAACAAAACAATAACATTTGAGAAGATTTCAGGTGTGACACACAAAGAGATGATTAAACTGAAATAAAAAGTATTATTGATTCTCTAAAATGACAGAATAGTTTTATGGATACTCAAAAACTCATGGTTATGCATGAAAAACCTAATCCATACATCCTTGGTGACTGATATTAACATAGTTTTTATGCTGCATTTGTGAACTACGCGGTTAAATTGAGTGAAATTGTGACTAAATTTCAGAAGACTTATAAAATTATGGTGTGAAAATTTAAATGTGAAATTAAAATCAAGGATACATTGGACAGAACAATCAAAAAAGAAATGTTGTCCATAAATATATTAATAATAATTAATGATAAAATGGACATTTAAAATATTCATATAATAAATATATACAATTAGTGTAATTAAAATAAATATATGCATTTAAAAATGATCTAACTTGGACCATATTTGCAATTTTTGTAATGTTATTAAATATGGACTTTAAATAAAATTTTTAGCAGCATACATCATTTGGGTTTGTTTAAATTATGGAAAAGCATGGGAGAGATATCTGCCTAAAAGAAAAGATGCCTTCAAGGAGGTCTTTCTGAAGGACACTGGTTTGAATCCACGTTACATATTGGGAATACCATGAAAACAATCATACAACTTGCCCATTAGCTTGGCTAACTAAACTACCAGAGTTCAGTCACTTTACTGTTTAGCTGCTGATGAGCTGTATATCAGTTGCAAAGCAGTGCACAAAAAATGATATATTCCTTGGTTCTCGTTATGAGTTACACAGGGTTCATAGCCACATTTTAGTTAAAAAAATAAGCACTTTTCAAGCACATTTTAAGAAAAAAAAATAAGCACCTGTCTAATGACATTATACACAACTGCATAACCTTAATTAGACTTGTAATTTAAAATATGAGAAATGCAGTATTTATTAAGAGAGAATAAGCATTACCTCAACCATGGAAAATAATTACTTTTTTTTTCCCTTTAAATTTTAAATAACAGTTCAATTTACAGAACTAGTTTACAATGAGAGAAAAAAAAAAACTATGCAGAACTAAACTATATTACAAGATTTAATGATGAAATTTCAGTTCAAAATAGAGAAAATAAATAATAATAAGGCATATTTATTGTATTTGCTTGGAACCTAATAATAAATACAATTTATTTTTCCACTCATATTAATATTTAAATAATTTAAATCTAAATTCTGAATATTTTCTAAATTTTCATTGTATATCAGTTTTCTCTTAACAGATATTGCAAGCAAAGTAATTTAAGTAAAAAAGAGGAACATTTCTGAAATCAGAAGACAGAAATTTGCTTCATGCAGTCATCCTTTAACAGTAAAAGCTTAACTAAGCCGCATACTTGGAAACTGGCGAATATTCGGACAGTTGAGCGTAACTTGAAAAAGAGGAGCGGAGGGGGGGGGGGTTGACTGTAGCCACTTTTTAGATTTTTCCGCTAAATAAATGCTTTTGACATTTTGATATGTGAATCATATAAAAATAAACCAATGGAACTGAAAAATATTCTGCTTAGCAAGCACAGTAAAACTCTTTTAAGTGTTCATAAACAAATCTCAAACAGAACATCAAAATTAATTAATTAATTATCTCTGCGAAATATCGCAAACGTTATTGCACAATACGTTTGCCATAATTCTTCCCTACGTGATATTACGCAATCGGAATCAACAGCTGCTGAAATTGGGAGAATAAAGAACTAAATATGAGTAACTGGGGTGTTTTTCATTCTAATTTTCAACAGACGGCGTTAAATTTCCGCAATAGAATCATTCTTCGCTTGGGTTGGTAGACCGCAGAACTTTTAGTCCTATTCAATCCAGATTGGAAAGTGACAAAAAAAAAAAAAAAAAGTCCGTTGCTTGTTTTGCAGCGAACTTGTAACAGTTTCAATATTTGAGATTTTGCGGAGAAAGGGGAGAACCTCCCAATCTTCGCACTATATAATGTATTGGCCAAAAAAAATTAAATTATTTTGACTATTCGATTACTTTCCCTTTATTTAAGCCATTCCGAGTATTATTCCTAAAACGCTGTGTTAAAATACAACCATTTTTGGAAGTTTACTATACTTCAGCAGTTACTGCAACTCTTATTATAAACATTCATACATATACTCATAATATAAGCAAAATGATCATAATAAACACAAATATGAACTGACCAAGCGGAACGAGAATGCAAATTATAAAGATCTGGATAGAAATTTAAACGTGTATAGTATTTGGGTGAGAGGAAAAGAATGCCGAATGTACCGAAATCTTCTACTGCTTTCGCAATTCTTTGACCAATATAACGACGGGCACCTGTCTGTACTCTTTGTGCGCACCAAAGGTTATGTTAATGCAGAGAAAGGGGGAAAAGCTATTTCCGGGAGTATGATTCACCACCTGACATTCAATATTAAGAAAAGTTGTTTATTTAGTTTCGGCTTTGGTAGGGGGAAAATAGCGCGTTCATTAAAAAAAAAGCACTAAAAGCAAAAAATAAGCACTAAAAACAAAAAAATAAGGGCTTTAAAGAAAAAGTAAGCACCTATAAGGGCCTTTATATTTTATTTTCAAATATAAGGACTTATAAGCACTTATAAGGACCGCTATGAACCCTGGTTACATGCAAAAAAGCAAGTCTTAATAAAAATCGATATGCCAAATGTAAAGTTAATACGTTGGTTTTTTCGTGCAATACATGAACATATACATAAAATTTAAAAAAATAAGTCAGAGCAGAATATAATTTATTACTAAAAAAACTTTTATATAATCAGTTGCAATTAAGTTTCTATTTAAATGAGAATATCTATTCATTTCATTTATGCGATCATAATGGATTTTCAATCGTAGTTTTGGAAGTACTTTAAAATTATGCAATGAAGATATTAATCGTAAATTCACAATTTCTTTAGAAACTGCACTGTTAAAAACATAAATATTTTGGAATTTTATAATACTGAAAGATATTCAAAGACAGATCTCAATTTTCCCAAGAAATTGCCAAGAAAAAGGGTCATTATTACAAAGCTCAATATTACATGATTTTTCTACTTCCATTAAGCTTTACATATTGTTTTCTGTGCTAACTTGAATTAAATACAAATTTATTTTCGTGCATCGTGTTTAACCAGTTAATTTTGAATTTTCACTTTCATATGCTTAATATATTGTTTTCTCTGCTAACGTGAATTTATGTTACTTATTCTTTAATTACTTTGATTATATTCTTTAAATATCATGTTTACGCGGCTTACTTCCATGTGTTTTAATATCTCATAACCAACGCCCATCAACCATAGGTGAACTTGGCGAGTAAAACAGCAACGGCGCCAACGGGTTCTCTGTGGATGAAAATTCAGAATTTCTAAATCAATCAAACACATTCATGAAAACAAGCAATTTCAAAAGTCATTATAATAACAGTAGTCAAGAAAGCATAAAGTTACCAGCAAGAAATCTCTAACAAAGTTAAAGATCATCCATATAATCCAATTGCTATATTAATCAAAATAAATAAGAAATTCAGTACAAAGTCTGAAATCCAGACGTCCATTATCCGAAATGATCTAAAATCCGGACCTCAAAACCACCAACAACATTTTTCTCCTAGGTTTTACGCATGCACATTTGATTCCACCCCCCTCCGAGCATAATAAAACATCTGGAGTGTGCCAATTCTTAATTTCACTTTGACACTAAATGAAATACATTGTTATTGAAGAAACAAACCTTTTAGCATAAATGTGTATGATCAGGATCAGTAACTTGGTTTCATTCCTGCGTATCCGCTTTATGGTACACATCTCAAACTGAAACATTCCACATAGATACATCATTGATCTGACGCCAACCTTGGGAATCATTATTTATTATACTTTCCTTTCATCACCGCATGTTTATCAAAACATGACAACTTCAGTAATGACTCATGTAGCGATGCCTAAACAATTTTTGGTACTTTTCCGTTTTGCCGGCGCAAGCGATAAAGTCGCCAATAATGGTACAATCGATGCCAAAAGGAATATTCTCGCTGGTAACCTTTTACGCCTCATTTTCAAAACAAGTCGCAGCTTTTTCTTATCAGATTGATTGTTTTTTTCAATACTGGCATATAATTACATAGAATTTTTATCAGATAGTTCAGTTTTATGTCTAAGGCCATTTTCAGTAGTTAAGTCAATTAGGATGCAATCACAGCTCTTACCCGAAGCCGAAAATATAGAAAAGGTAAAGTCAAGGGTTAAATTCATCAATTCTAATAAGGATACATTAGCGAAGTAAAGCACTGCAGTTTTACATAATTTCTAAGTAAGCTATTCGTACGAATTGAAATATTTCTTGCATTTAAACTTGTGTTCCAAATTAAGATTTAACTTGAAATTAATGTAGATAATTACTGAGAGCATTAGATTTTTGTAGAGTAGTTTACGTGAGATGAGATAGCTTGGGGTCACGTGATATAAACCGGCGAATTAGGATTTTGAACCATGAAAGCATAGTAAATTCTTAAATTAATGTCTTTTTACAAATTTATTGTCTTTATTTATCGGCTTTTTATAAAGTTTTAAGCGATATTAAAATGTTTATGCCTTCAAAAAATGAATTCTTAGAACTAAGATTTTTTTAATATTTTTTATGTGTATACTGTCTGTTGTCGCCAATAAAGTCTGCTTGGCGAGATTTGCGCCGGCGAAACGGAAAAGTACCCAATTTTTCTTGTTAGTAATTGAATAATAAAGGTGTATGGTAACCTTATATGTTGACTTTACGCTTGGCGATGATTACAGATTTAAGTTAAATGTGCTAAAAAAATGTTTACGAGGAAACATTTACCAAACATTTCTTTCCATGTGATAAAAACAGATTTTGTTGATGATACTCATAGACTCAAAGATTAAATTTATGGCTATTTGAATTAAGAATAATTGATTTGTTATTCACATAAACCCAGAACCAGCACCAGGGCTCGTATGGCTGCAGAGACTCGGAGAATTTAGGACCCACAGAGACTGCATCAGGCGGTAAGATATCTAGCGCCGGCCTTCAATAAGGCTGAAATATATGTGGGAATTTATTTATTCAGAACTCTAATAAGCCTTAAGCACGTGAAAGAAATAGACATAAGTATGATAAATAACAAAACTAATATAATTCAGGCATAACTGTCTCAGTGCGTGATAGAAGCAAGATAAAATTTAACAGAACAACTTGTCGTTAGTCGCCAAGCTCATGATGCATAGCCAAATATGGAAGAACTCCCATTGTAAAAAGCTGGATCCGTACAGTAACACGACCACTGATAGAATCCATTTTTTTCGGTAAGAATAATCATACCCCCTTTTTCAGTTTGACACGGGTAAGGATTCAGTTTGGGCATACAGAGTCCTCGAACACATTGCATTTCTTCCTCGTTTGTGCAAAGAAAATCACATGTATCCACACACCAGACTTTTTCTCGTCGACAATCTTTAAGCGGTATAGATTCGTTCATGGGGATGGAATCCGATTCTATGACAGAAGTAGGAAAGAAAAATAGAAAGAGACCAAACATCATCAAGAATATATACATTTCAGCCATCTTTTTTTTTCTTTGGAAAAAAAACAAAGGATAAGGATATGGAAAGACGAGTTGATCAACACGAAGAACGTCGATCTTGTCGTCAAACGGCTCTTCAGTCTAAAATTAATACTTGGCGAGATGCTTGTACGGCATGCTTTAAAATCATGGATGATTGGGCCATGATCGATTTTAAAAAATTCCATTTCATATTTGAACGATGGGTCTCGATTCTCAATCGTATCTTGGAAAATCCAATTCGTCGATTGGACCGTTACAAAATGTCCATGTATTATTGTGAAGAGCCAGGAGGACCCAAAGAGGTTATTCAGTTATATATTAATGAAACCGAAACCGAGGAAGGAAAAATTCCCGTCTACGTTATTTTTAATCTTTTCGAGTTTATTAAAATTCATCGCAATTACTGCTTAAACTATTCCACTTCGAACAAGATGCTGGTAGATCAAAACAGGGGCACGATCAATATGAACACCTATTATGCTAATCAGGTCAATGTAGATCAAACTCGATTTTATCGTAATGAAACGACATGGCAATTATTATTCATTTTTACTTTACATGTCTTGGCTCATTTAGATGTTAAGACACATTTTTTTTTGCGGTTTTGCAGCTGAAGATGATGGTTCGGTAAAACCATCGAAACTAGTCCTGTGAAAATTTTGTAAATTAACGCTGATTTTTGTTGTTTGACTTCTGAATTATCATTTAGATGTGTTTGATTTATACGATCACGCTTACTATGATACACACCAGCACGTTCGAGATTCAGTTTTCTTCCGATTATATTTCTATGGACAAGTTATTTGGGGAATATAAAGCAAAAAAAAAATGTCTTATCCTTCCAAAGTTCCTATTGAGTATGTTCAAAAAGTGTTAGAAGAGAAATTAAATCGAAACGTGCGTCGTTCTGAATTGACAGGGACATGTTCGTTGGGGCACGTTTTATTCGACTTGTCTCATTTACAAAAATTTTTTCCCCGCTATAGTCCAGAAGAGTTTATAAAGTTTCGAGACGATAAATTTATAATCATTCCGGGAAATTACTGGTATGACGCTATGAGTGAAGAACCTCGTGTCCAAGACTATGTAAAACGTTTCTTAAACCGTAATAAAGTAGAAATAAATCTAAATATGCTGCGTCGATCTCAACGTCAACGTTCTAGAAGTCGATCGAGAAGTCGATCTCAAAGTCCAACGAGAGTCCGAACACGATCTCAAAGTCCAACAAGAGTCCGAAGTCGATCTCCAAGTCCAACAAAAGTCCGAAATCGATCCCAAAGTCGCTCTTCGAGTATAGATATACCCATTCGGCATTACTTGGCTCCTCTACCCAAAAAAAGAGGGAGAAAGAGAAAGTCTAAACTCAAAGCTCGTGTTGGCTACGATCAAAAGTTTATAAAAGCCCTCGAGACAAACGAATCGGGTCTGATTCTAAAACCGACTCGAGGAATGGATCGAGATTTAAATTTGCCGGGATGTATTTGTCGGGGTATTCGCCAAGTCTGTCGCTACAAGGATCCTCAAACGAAACGTTACATCAATTTTGTTCGTGACGGGAGTGAAGACGATGAGTACGTGCTGCAACTGGAATATTAACAAATGATGGGATTTTCTAACGGATTAAAAGCCAGCGGGACAAGAGCCTTCCAGTGATCCGAATAATATAAATTATAATGATCGTAATCATATACATAAGACGGTAAAATGGCTTTATCGGTATGATTCTTCCAAGCATAATCATCTCGAAGGGACAATAATACTGATTTAGAAGTGCACGGTGACAATAAACCTTGAATCATGCGTGTTTCCAGTAAAAGAGATGAACGAGGTCCAAAATATTCGGGATCCATAATTTGATGAGTGATCTTGGCCGTTTTATAGTTATACACCCATAGTCGTATGGACTGGGGTAAATATCGAGTACTTTCGTCGTGAGTTAAGTTCAAAAATTCTCGAATGGCAGGAATGTTACTATTCAGATACATTATGAAATTATAAATTTGTTCTTCGAACATCTTGTATTTAAACATATCAAATTCAGCAAGATGGTGACTGGACAGTTTAACACGAAAACATTTTTCCGGATATTGATTTATATTAAAATCTTTAGGATCGATTTGTCGTCGAATAACCAATTTACTACTCTCGTCCGAAGTGATAAATTCCAGTTTATATGGATTGGGTTCTTCTAAATATCTTTGATTCAACTCGAAACATGGGGAGTCAAATCGTTTTACTTTCCCGTCTGATTTATAAACCTCTTTGTAATAAATATCCATGACCACATAACCCAATAAAATGGGATATTTTTTCTGTTTCAATAAATCGAGGACGAGTTGTTTATAATCCATCTTCTTGTTTATCTCACAGAAAGCCACGTTCGAATGAGTTGACGAATAGGCTCATGGGGCATGAGTTCTTGAAAAGTATCTAAAACCTCGGCCAGACTGCGTTGTCGACTTTTACAAATCAGTTGATGCGTTACATCGTTGAAGACGACTTTCTCGGAGAGAATGCATTGACCGCGACATTTCTTCTTAAAATAATCCGGATGCATGAGTTTCACGTACCGAATAATGTCTCGAGTCGTTCGTCGTTTCAAGAACCGATGCCATTTCTTCTCGTTTAAAAATTCTCGATGACCGATGCGTTCTCTCTTTTCCACATTCAGAGCTCCAATATCCACGAGCACGGGATGATGGTCCGTGTACACAAAAGAACATAATTTTAAAACGGGAGCCGTTCCTCCGAGTCGATAACAAATACTACACAAGAAAACAATGAACGTGTAAAACGTTTCTGCTAAATATTCCGGTTGAAGAATGCGAGCACTATAAAGTCCAGGATTCATTTCAAAGAGACCTATTGTATATCCCGAACGTTCTCGGAAATGCGTTGCAAAAGGCAACACATACTCCGAACTCAATTGTCGATGAAGAAGGATCAAATCGAAAAAATGTTCGGGCAAGTCACAAGAGCTGCTGGCACTGTAAGACCTCCACTGCATCGAGTGAGAAGTAAACAGGCAGTGGAATCGTCTTTGATTGAAATTATTTAAAATGAGAAAACAGGCATAATCAGAATGCCAAGGACATTTGGAAGGAGCATAATAAACAATTTCTTTCACGTGTTCAATAATAGTATGAGTGGTGGATCGACTCATCTTCTTCTTTCTTTAAAAAAGAAAGATGGTGGTGGTCTGTGTCTTAGATATGGATGAGACGCTTGGATACTTTGAAGGAGAAACATTTCAAATTCGACCCAAAACCAATTTCCTGATCCAGTTTTTACGTCTTTGCAATATCGATATCATTTTGTGGAGTAAAGGTTCGGGTGATTATGTCGAGCGAGTGATCAACAGTTCATTGCACGATATTGCACGATATGCGTATCGGATATTTGGCCGCACGCAATGTGAAAAGTCGTGCCGAAAGTATAATATTTCAAAATGTTCGGAACATATCAGAGTCTTGTACGATTACGACATTCTTTTAATTGGGGTCGATGATAACGTCAATGAAAATATGGACGAGCGCTATGATTTGAGAATTCACGTGAAGCCGTACAAGCAAATAGATCCCCGTGATCAAGAACTGTATAAAGTCTTAAAAAAAATTACCCAATTTTGTATAGATCATCAACGAGAGTTGTAGATGAAGCGAGATAGGGTTTTTGCTATGTCAGCTGGGAACCCCATTCCGTATAGAGAAGTGAGTACGAGAAAGTTATGTGTATATAGTTCTTGAAGCAATGACGTCATTTTTAAACAAACCAATAGCGAGCCAGTTTTAAAAAATGATGATTGGGAAAAGGTCGGTTGAAAATCTGGCTGGAAAAAATCTGTCAGGAAAAATTTACAACTGAAAAAAAAAAAAAAAAAAAAAAAAAAAAAAAACTTTTTGTTAATTTTTATCATGTCTTCCAGACATGATAAAAATTAATGACCCCCTTTTTTGTTTTCAATGATGTCTCAGCACCATGTTTCTAAAATACACCATGACTCACCATTTCTAAAAATAAAATTCCAAGAAAAGAATGAGTCATAGTTTATTTTTAGAAATGGTAAGACATCATTCAGAGACAAAAGGGTGGTAGTGTTAATTTTTATCATGTCTTAAGACATGATAAAAATTAACAAAAAGTTTTTTTTTTTTTTTTTTACTTTCCAGATATTTTTCTTCCAGCTCTCACAAAATTTTTTTTTTCCACTCGACTTCATCAACCAAACAAGACATACATTGCAAAATTCCTTCTAGAATGAATTCTCGCTTATCTATTTAAGTCATTCCATTTTCCCTTCAAATCAGTTTGTGCTGCTAAAGAGGTAACATCTCCTAAGGCCAGTAGTCTAATAACCAAGATACTACATTCTACTTTGTTCGAAAAGAAGAAATCTATTGAGTAAGAATGGATTATTCGTTGATTATCAAGAATATTCTTTCTTCTCCCATCCTTGAGAAAGCTATCGACGAATTAAAAGAACGTCAAGGTGCTCTTAACTTAATATGTCCCAACTGGGAAGATGTTTTAAATCACGATCCGCTGTACGAGACACATTGTCAACAAAAAGTTCAATTTTCCAAAGGAACTCGAAAAGATACTGTTCACATCCGAAACATTATTGGTTCACAAAATTGCTATAATGTTCTCGTGGCTGGTTATTGGTATTTGAAACCGGGGGAGAATAATAAAATAGGAACTTCGTTCATGACTCGACTGTGTGCTCCTTTAACTAAAATTGGCGAAAGCATGAAAGAGAATCCGCAACACAAATTTGCGGAGAATTGTCGTTTTTTCATGGACCGGTGCGATCCCGCGTTTTGCTCTGCTTGTAAAGGAGCCCAAGATAAATTTCAAATTCATAGAAATATGTGGTGTATACGAAAGAGTCGGATCTTTAATGGAGAGGGTTTAAAAAATACTTTTCAGTGTTCGATTGAAAATATGTTTGGTACGACGACTTCTTTTCTAGGTATTCTAAACCTTCAAATTTCTAACCGGCACACGTTCGGAGAAAATTCGTACAAGGTAGGAGGTTTAGTTCGCGAATTTATCTTATTTAAAGAATCTGTCCTGTTCTCGACCGATCTGGATATTGAAACTCCTCTTTCCCTCCCTGTAGTCGAAGAGATGGAAGAAGGGGAAGAGAAGTGTCCCGAAATTATCGGCATTCCCAATTACTTCAAACCCGTTACTCATTTTTAAATAAGAAGAAAGCATTTAGAAATGGATTTATGGAAAATCCATCGTCGACATTTATTACCCAAACGACGTTACCGATTTTTTGCCAAGATGGCTCAAAAAGAAATGGATCAACTTCCCTATCTCACCCCTCATAATATGTTTATTCATCGAGGTTTATCGGAATCGCTGTTGAGTAACAGTTTTGTGATTACCGATCATATGCTTTCCAGCATTATACACCGAAAAGATAATATTGATCCTCAGTACAGTCAATATTTGAACAAAATCGTTCCTTGCCGCAATTTTAATCAACCTCTCCTCCTTCAGTTAATAGCCACCTCGATCGCGGAAAAGGTGAAAACGGAACAGAAAGAATTACCGATGGACACAAGAGGACTTCCTAAAGACCCAATAGAGGATCCAAATGCTAGGAAAGTAAGTGTTATTAAGGGGGGTCCAGGAACCTCCACGGAGGATGCACTGAATCAAATGTTTGGCGTAAACAAGTAATTTAAAAAATAATGGACGACCCTGTCAAAATGGTGAAGGCTCAACGAAACGATATGGTCTACAGTGTTCGAAAGTATTTATTATCGATCCAGAATCTACAAACCAAATATAAATTTTTGCAATATTTTGAACAAATAGGGGCTCAACGAGATAATGCCGGTCTGGTGCATGAAGATCGAGGCGATAAAATAAAAGTTGTGAACCTCTATTGAAAAAAAGATGACGCTTTGGATATTTCTTCTCGTCTTTTATCTTTACCTGATCATGATCTACCTGTTTCGAAACGAGTCACAAACGACTACAACCCCTCCTTGGCAATCCATTTCCTACCACCCTCCTCAGCGGACGACGCTTTATTCGACTTGTATTCACGCAACCGATTGTGACGACGATCAAATATGTTTTCGGGGTGAATGTCTTCCCAAACTCCTTCCCCATGCTACTTGTTCTTCAGCTACGGGAGAGTGGGTTCTAGTGAATCAAAAAGGATTGAAATTCGCGACCTGTTTTTGTAAATACCCTCATCTCGTCACGCAAAAAGAACGCGGGAGGAATTGTGACGTGGACATTGCTTGCGGACCTCACGGCCGATTAGAAAGTTTAGACAAAGATCCTTTGAAAGAAGGTAAATGTGTTTGCGATTTTGGATACAAACCGCTTTTGCAAGGTTTCGGGTGTGAAGAAATGACCGCTCACGAACGATTAGCGTTTTCGAAGGAAGAAGAAAAAAACAACGTATGGGATCCGACCGTATTTTCCGAAAAGTATCTCGCGTCTTTCCAAAAACCCGGTTACTTCCAGCAGCCCTGTTCCTTCGATGCTTTTACAGGTCAGCCTTTAAAACATACTTTTTATCATGCAGAATTTGGAAGTTGTGTGTGTGATCCGAGGTATGGGAATATTGGGGTGCGACTCGATCATCCCTATTATTTGAAAAATAACGATAAGGGCTATAATGCTTGCGCGAATATTTTTAAAAGCGAACCCGATTCCCCGATCCATCATGTGAAACTGTTTGCCTATTTCTACATGTTTGATTATTCGCCGGTCGCGTTCATCGAATTTGAAAATTTAGACCCGACTCAATTATCCTATCCTTTCAATTATTACGTTGTCCAATCCAAGAAACACCATCTACAAATCGAAGAAACGTGGCCTTTTGACTACATGCAATATGTTTTTAAGTACCTTCCCTTTACGGTGCATACGCGTCACTGCCACGAAGATCCTATTTTTCATGTTAAAACGTGCTACGAAACCATTATTCGACAAAACCAGCTCACGCGTTGCCAGTTGATCGAGCAAGAACTGGATGGAAAATTAAGTCAACACGCGAACGCCTACACGCTCCTGTATCGATATCCCGTATGTCTTTTTTCAGAGGAGGATCGACGCGTTCCCGAAATTTATCAAGGCCATGTCGTTCTCAATCCTTTCCATTTACTGTTGAAAACCCTCCCAAACCTTCTTCGATCGAACGGTATTCAGATGAAACCGAATGAGGAAGGCATGTGGCATGTTACGTTCGCTCGAGCTCCTTATGTAGAAACATATGCGGCGACGTTAGATCCAGCCGTCTTTCCCGATATTAAAGGAGAACCCACGAAAGCGTTGGAAAAAGGTCATTTCTTTTAAAGAGAAAGAGAGAGAAAATCAAAATAAAAGAAAGGGAGACATATAATCAAAATAAAAATGAAACGCGCTCATGAAGAATCCGAAAAGGAAATGGACCATGAAGAGGGGGAGAAGGAGGAAGAAGAACCTACCCATAAACGAATTAAAGAGTCGGACGTGTCTCTATTATTAGAGCTTCAAAATAAACACACAGATCCCGGTCAGCAAATGAATCGAGAATTGGAAACGGCTCGCGAAAAATATCTCGTTTCTTATCTACGGAAAGTCATTGAAAAACTGCCCATGAGTAAACACGTTCCAGATTCAACGACCGAAATTCCAGAAGGCTACGAAGGATTTTTAAAAATGTACAGTATCGCTAAAACATGCGTCCATTCGGAAATTCAGTTAAAAAAATTGATGGCGTTTAATTCCATCTTTGACATGTTGAATGGCGTGATCGGGAAAGTCATTCACGATAAATATATCGCTCCATATCGCTCCATATTTAACGAAACTCGTCACCGATCATGATTTGAATCGGGCTTTTGCCGTATTCCAAGAAACTCTGCAAGCAGACGATACGAACGTATCCACGGAACTTCATTGCGTTTCGTTTTTGATTCAAGACGAATTGTCAAAGAAGGAACCTCTCAAAGTCCCCAACCCTTTGTATAATCGTTTCACGCAGCAAATGTATGCCGTCAGTAAATACGTGACAAGTATATTAATGGCGATCGCAGCGAATGATGCAACTGCATCTACGCCTGACTTTGAAATAATCGGAACACCTAGAAAAGGAGAAAAATAACCAATGAAAAAAAAAGCTTAGGAATACGAAAGTCCATTAGTAACAAAACATGACAATGTCAGTTGGAAAAATTTTCTAAGAGTTAAAAAAAAAAAAAAAAAAAACTTTTTGTTAATTTTTATCATGTCTTTAGACATGATAAAAATTAACTCTACCCCCTTTTTCTTTTTTGTTGTGAATGATGTCTCACACTTTCTAAAACTAGATTTCTAAGCAAAAGAATGAGTCATATCGTTCTTGGAAATTTATTTTAGAAACATGTTGACACCTGATTCAAACCAAAATAAGGGGTGAGGGGTGGTAAAGTTAATTTTTATCATGTCTAAAGACATGATAAAAATTAACAAAAAGTTTTTTTTTTTTTTTTTTTTTTTTTTTTTTAATGGCCAGTTTGATGTGGACAAGAAGTTACCCTTTTTTAACCAGAATAAACTTTCACTTAACTATTTAAATCGTCAGTCAGTGCTGTGGACTGGATCCAAGCTTATACTCCATCATAGGAAAAAACATTCTTATTTGGGTCCATATTCTTAAAAGAATTTCTTTTTTTGAATGTCTATTCTCCATTCGATAAAGCACGCAACTAACACCAGAAACACGATCCATCGAAACTGAAATATATAGAAGAGTTTAGGAAAGAAATGAAATCCATGAAATATAGTTTCGGCCGCTTCATGATACCGTAAACGCCGATCAAGGTTGACGAGCTGTTTAACCGGTGGTTCAGGAGCGATTAATAATTGTCTGTCTTGATTCACCAGAATCACGGAATGAGTCCAATCCACCTCATTTAAAGAATCCACGTTGAATTTTTCTGCCGAGGGGTAATTGGGATAAACATGTTCCGTTACATATCGTAAATGCGCGTCTAAGAGTTGAGCTGTAAAAATAATATTTTTGGGATACGTCAATAACAATTGACTTCTTAGAAATTCTTCCTGATAAGGAATCCAAGCTGATGAACGATCAAGAATCGTTTCCATCATGATATTATTTCATCTACTCTGTTTTTTCCTTCTTTACCTATTCCAATGCTTCATGTACCGAAATTTACTCGTCTATTATTCGGGACAATCGATCCCTTTACATTTCAATCTTCTTCAATGGTATCGACAAGTCCATCAAGAAATCACATAATAAAGGAATCATTAGTGGATAAAACAATGTTTGGTTTTAATCTTCGTTCGACTCTCGCCATAACCATTTTAATATGTCTGGTGACAACACTGGTCATCATGGCCCTCATCGTATATCGTCTCTCTTACGGCAGTGTGGCTTTCGTTTACGATGCTGCCGATCCGAATAAAGTCACGACCAAAGGAACGACAGCGAGCGATTTCTGGGCCAACAATAAAATGTTGCTCATTGCTCCAACGGTTGTCAATGTGATCAATATACTAATGGTCGGTTTATTACTTTACGTGTAACCGAAAAGAGAATAAAGACTAGATTCAAAAATACATCACGATGGATACAAAGGCTATCATGGTAATTATCTTATTAGGAATTGTATTTGTCTCGTTACTCAATTTCGGCTACCTGGCAACAGCTATTTACAGTGATGCGACACCCAAAACAGGAGCCGAACATTTTAATCAACGCAACTGGATGTTTTACGGAAATATAATGCTACATATTATTGCTCTGATGCTAGGTGGAGGCATTTTTATGAAAAAGTAATGATTTAATTCAAAAAATATGACAAGACCTACCCAAGATGAATCCAAAATCTTTCAGAGAAATACTTTCATAGATAACGATGAGTCACTCGTATTCATAAACACGTTCAAGGTGATGGACGGGCGTAACTTCAATCCAAGAAAAAATATACCAACAACTGCTTTTATTGACATCTTGCCCACTCAAGAAGGAAGAACAAGAATGATCTGAGTCAGCTAGAAAAATTTCCCAAAAGCTGAAAAAAAAAAAAAAACTTTTTGTTAATTTTTATCATGTCTTCTAGACATCATAAAAATTCACTCTACCCTCCTTTTCGTTTTGAATGATGTCAACATGTTTCTAAAAATAGATCTCTAAGAATGAATCATACTTTTCTTGGAAATCTATTTTTAGACACATGTTGACATCATTCAAAACGAAAAGGAGGGTAGAGTTAATTTTTATCATGTCTAGAAGACATGATAAAAATTAACAAAAAGTTTTTTTTTTTTTTCACTACTAGAAAATATTTTTCTCAGCTCTCAGAAATTTTCCCAGCCAACTCGATTGACCAGACATCACCATTTTCTTACAATAATGAACTTTCACTTATTTATTTAAACCATCCCAGTTTCACTTCAAATCAGTTTGTGCTTGAATACAAGCTTCTGTTCAGGTATGTTAATAATATATTTTTTGTTTCTTTGGCTTTTCGCGTTTAGTTTATGTGATTCGTCTTTCGCTATAGAGATCCAATATTTTATAATGGCAATTTTGATTTAAGATGATCACCATTTTTGCCATTTTCCGTAGCGCTTGATCTGCTCGAGTGTCCATGTTGCATCTATCATCATAAGACATATCTAAATACAGCTCATTGGCGTTCGGTTCAATATTTAGGTGATACACTTCATGATTGCGTTCTTTGTCCATGAGAAACTTGAACACATCAAATTCATTTGGCCGACGATCTGATTTGAACGGTTTCAGGACTCTCGGACTGTAAAGTCGTTTCCCCTTCGGATCAAAGACGAAACCCGGACAAGGTCCACCTTTTTGAGAACGAACTTCCACCTCGTCCGGTTCGACATCTTCTTCGACCTGTCGGCCATTGTCGGAACGATACTGTAATTTAAACCGTCGCCAATTGTCAATAAACGCGTCGAGAGTATCCTCCGATTCTGGAAAATATTGTCGGTAAAGCGTTTCGGCTTGAGTTTGTTCTTCGGGTAATAAATTGGCATACTCCACATATTCAGTGAACAATTTCCGGAAAATAGGATCTTTCTCACTTAAATAAGTGGCCATTTCATCCAACGTCATTTCGTATAACTGTTCGACAAAATTCATGATGGAAGTGCTTTTTTCTTCTTATTATTATTATTGAATTTTCAAAGCGGACATTATATCTTCCATTCTCTCACATTGATAACGGTATTTTAAATATTTGAAAGATGTGATGGCCATGAGCGCTAGAAAAATGACGAGCGTTAAGACCGTGAAATGAAATTTAAAGTGAATTTCTTCCTCATGCACAATCAACACGCAAATGGAATAGAGTAATCCGCTCGCTAAAGCAAAGATACCGAACGGTTCTAGCTTCGAAATATTCATGGGGATCCTAAAAGCGACTGGGCAACTCTCAAGTTAGTAAATACTTTATTCCAAAATTCTTCGTGAATAGCGAGCGAATTTTCTAAAGAGGCCTGGAACGTTTCGTACTGAGGCAGAGTTTGAGCAAACGATAAAATACAGTCTTTGGGATTCTGCATCGGCGTATGAACTAACCATTCGCGTAACCGGTTCCACGTCTCGGGCCAACATTGAATTTTTTGGTTGAACTGATCGGCAATTGAGGGACCGAACGTTTCATTCAAAAACCAAGAAATGCAAGCTACAGTTTGTTTCATAATCGTTTCTGAATTCATGGTTCCTTATTTTTAAATATTTTTTTTTCATTTATTTCAGAAAAAGAAAAAGAAGAGCAAAGAATGAATCATTTAGACGAATTGTTTCAGTACCTTCTCCAACACAAGAAAACAATTGTGTTTGGGAACCTGAGTCGATTACCCTATGTGATCAACGATTACATTTCCAAACATTTATCCCACCTCACCATTTTTGTCATTTGTCCCTTTTATACGTATCCGTCTTTCCCTCATGTGCGTGTGATTAAACCGGAAGAATTGAGCACGAACACGTGCGATTTATTATTCTACGTTGAACCTTTTCCGCATGCCGTTTTACACCACGACATTAAAACGGCTCAACATCTCGTCATTTTAACGAGCCACATGATTTTTATCGATCGATACCATACGTGTTCCTATTTATCCTATTTTCATTTCCCGGGAAGTTTAGAAAGGTATATGGAAAAAACCAAACAGCTGATGGATTTGGAACAGACGTTCCTTTACAAAACGGATCTACCCGAAGTTAAAGAGTCCAAGAAAGCTCTTTCGATCGGTCCTAGTCCTACCCTGGATCGATGGATCAGTCCCGAGAATCCCGATCCGACTCCCTTAGAAAACATGTCATGGATTTTAATCGATCTCACGTCCTTCCGGAATACGTCGTCACTGTTATTTCATTTTTGGACAGCTTTTGATTACATGCTGAATCATATCGATCGCATTGAAGGCTGGCAATTGTGTTTTAAAACGTCCGCGGAAGCTCGTGCTTATAAGAAACTCGTTCAGAAATGGATCGATTATCTCTGTTGTAGGGAATTCCAGCACGGGAACGTGTTACAATTGAATGAAATTCTCTCCCTCACGCCTTTTTATCGAGCAGGGACGGTCGATCTTCCCATTATTTTAGAAAAGAAACGATTCGGACCTTTGGAATATATTCTTTGCACATCGGTTCAAGATGCGTATCGAGCTTCTATGCGATATAACTTAGATCCTGTCGTCGGATCCGTGTTTCGATTGAAATAAAGTCAGAATGAATGATCCTAACGAGGATGATGTTTCGAAGGAAATTCCACCTCTTGGAACACCCGAAGTTATTTATTATGACGATATTCTACCTTCACAAATTCAAAACCAAGTCGACCTTCCCGACGATTTCGAACTTCAATTTCCTCTCCACACGTATGCCAAATCCGATGTAACCACTAGCCCTTACATTATTCGACCGTCCGTTTCTCCTTCTTCTCGAAGTTCGAGTCCAAGTTCAAGAAGAAGTCCAAGAAAACGCAGTCCGAGTCCAAGAAGGAGCAGAAGTCCAAGTCTAAGCAGGAGCAGAAGTCCAAGTCCAAGAAGAAGAAAAAGTCAGAGAAATCGTAGTCGTAGTTTAGAAATACGTCATTCTAGAAGAAGAAGTCCTGTAAGAAGAAGTCGTTCGGCTTCCTTTTCATCGTCTGCATCTTCTTCTCCTTCCAATATCAATCGTAGAGGAACACAAAGACCCATTCGTAGAAGACCTATGAGAAAACGTCGAGGATACGTTCTTGGATCTCGAACCGTTCGTGTGGGTCCTAATCGATTGCTTCATAAATATGGTAACCATTCCATTACGTTTGTGACCGAAGGTGGGGCCCACATACGAAATAAGAAAATTCCCAATAAAGCTTGTCGATATCTATTAAGTCATTGCTCACGACGGCATCCAACAGCTCGAGATCGATTGCCACGACAAGCTCGTATTGTTTTGAGAAAGAAAAGAGCTTAAACACAACGAGTTGAAAAAGAAACAATATCCAAGCAATTCACAAAAGCCAAAAAACAATTCAACAAAATAATAAAGTTCACTTACCAAAATGTGTATATAATAGACTTTAACTGAAGATCTTTCGAGGCTGGTATCCAAAGCACAAACTGATCTGAAACCGAAACTCGAGTAATTTAAATAGTTAAGTGGAAATCCTTTTTCTGGTTTTATCGATCGAACCAACTGGGAAAAATTTCCAGAGCTGTATTAAAAAAAAAAAAAAAAAAAAAAAAAAAAAAACTTTTTGTAAATTTTAATCATGTCTTCAGACATGATAAAAATTAACTATCCCCCTTTTGTTCAAATGATGTTAATCTGTTGTCTCAATATGTTTCTAAAAATAGAACATGACTCATTTCTTTCTTGGAAATTTATTTTTAGAAATATGTTCGAAAAGATGAGACATCATTCCCAGACAAAAAGAAGAGAGAGTTAATTTTTATCATGTCTAAAGACATGATAAAAATTAACAAAAAGTTTTTTTTTTTTTTTAAAGCTAAATTTTTTACTACTACCCAACTTTTGCTTCTCCTTTCTACCTCCCCCCTTTCGTTTCACAGTATATAAACAGCTGGAGCTGAGACGATTTTCTCATTTCATACTGAGGACAAGATGGATCAGGAAAACACTGTAACCCTGGAACCTTTGACATTACCCTTGAAGGATCGTCTCAAGTACGTGTTGGATGAAGTCGTGCTGGAAGAATTTAATCAATCTAATTTGTTTACGACTAAAACCACCGTTCAGTTGAGAGTTTTAAAAAGAATAGCTAATATGATGATGTTTCCGTGGACCTTGATTCAAGATTTGAAACCTCTTGTACCCGTCCATCGATACTGTTTAAATACCATCTGGCGTTTATGGATGGATGTGCAACAGCAGTTGGTACAAAATAAAACCATCTCCACGCCAGATGAATGGAATATGATCGAGAAAGTTTTATCTAAAGACTATTCTAGATCGACCGATCTAATAAGACTTTCCAACATCTTATTCAAACGACAGGAAATACCTAAGATAGAAGTGTATAAATTATTTGCTGTAGACGGATTGCTGGGCGAGGATCTGCAAAAGTATGTTTTTAATCTACAGTACGGAGGAGATGAAAAAACACCTTTAAACGAACAAGAAGCTCTAGATTTTAAAGCAGTTCATGCTCGAATCGTCCGTTGTTTATATCACGAAGTTTCCAAACGATCGGAATCTCTTCTCTACGTGGATGTGATTCGACGTACTATAGAAGAAATAATAAACACTACACCTTCTACCAGTGATGAAGTAAGCGAATGGGGTGCATTGTATTTAAAGTATCTTGGAGAGGATCTATTTTCAAATATATTTTACGAAATTAAAGTCTGGAAGACGAAAGAATTGGAACAATACCAAGCGAAAAAGAATCAACAAGAAAATACTTCTCAAAAGAGAAAGAATGTGAGAGAGGATCCTAGAATCAAGAAGAAAAACAGAAATAATATGTCGGACCTTACTTTAGCTTCGAGTGATTATTTCGACCCTTCGATTGTCGATTTGCAACCTGTTCGTTATCCTTCTCCCAAGAGTCCACCTCCATCGGAAAAGGGGAAAGAAGATCCTATTTCTCCCGAGAGTCCACCTCCATCGGAAAGGGGAGGAGAAGATCCTGTAGAAGCTTCCTTCGAAAGACTAGAGTGTGAAGACGAAAATGTAGAAACTACAAGTAGTGAACAAGGCAAAATGAACCCCTAGAGACTCGAAACATTTTTTCCATGGCTCTTTAATGGAATATAAAGAGTGGGCAGTCTAATAATACATTGAAGATATGTGGGAGACTATATATATATTTTTTGGAATAGATTTAAATACTTTAGATGCACAAATATTAGACGAAATGAACTTGTTTTTGTCCTTTACAAGAAGAACTACTAACCATGATAAAATGTTTTTCGAATAGCATCCTTTCCAAAATATTTTTTCATCAGGTTCCATCCTCAACTGTAAAATCTGATTTTGACAAGATTTTATAGATAAGATAGTTCATTAAAAAAATTTTTGAGAACTGGTTTTTATCGCTATTCCATACGCAACTGTAAAAACTAAAATTTATAGGATTTTATAGTTGAGACAATTTATTTTTTAATTAAAAAAATTTTTTTTTGGAACTGGTTTTTGTATATGTTCCATACGCAACTGTAAATACTGAATTGAATCTCATTTTATACTTGTTACTATATAAAAAAAAGAATCCTTTTATTTTTGTTGTTAAAAAAAAGCAACAACATCGAACATTTTTTCAATATATAGGAACAAAGCCCTCCTCCAAGATGAAATGGGATTCGTTTCAAAATAGAAATGAATATACTGTCACTTCTTACGATCTCGATCACGCTATTCGGTATGCTCAAGAAGCGACTCAACTCTATATTTACGAACAAGCTCTTCAAAGTCGGTACGCTTTTATTTTTAAACATACCACCTTCCAAATAAGAAAAGCCGACTCCAAACGGGATTACTACATACCTAAAAGTCTCGATCCGGAACAATGTCACGTCGTCGAAAAATTTGTTTTTACGCAAACGGGATGTGACATGATTGCCTGCTTCCCTTTTCAAGAAAATTTAGAATCGTGTTCCCCGAAGATGAACCGCGATGGATTCGACTCGGAACGGGTTTCAGTTTAGCTTGCCAACCCGCCTGCGATCGTTTATATTCCAACACGCAGCAGAGTATGGACACGGAATATCGAAATGGAAAATGTGTAGCCGTAAATCTCGCCAAGAAATTATTAGCTCTCTTGCCCGAACAAGTTTTCTTTCAATCAAATCATCCTTCTCTTCCTCGTCATCATGCCGGCCTCAATCTCGTCGAGGGTCATTTACGACTCAACCAGCCTTATTGTGAAGCGTACGGTCTTGTTTTCAACGGGTCTGATTGTGTGACGACGACGGGGCAAGATATTGGCGAATTTTTCTTGGGAAGCAGTATCTATCGATCTATTTCCACTCTGCAAAAAAATCATACGTTACCACCATATCCTCCTCATCTTCCCGACTTTGTACAAAACTGGCCCAAGAAACATGTGAAACGGTCCTTGGTTCATGAATTGGCGATTGATGTAGGGATCGATATCGGATTAGAAGCCGCGCAAAAAATCCTTGAAAAACGGATGCCTAAACTCTTAACCAAATTGAGTATGCAGTCTCTTCCCATTCAATCGGCCATCCTTCAAGCCGTCGTTCGGACCCAATTAAGTACGCTCGCAACACTTTCCAGAATCGCCGCGACAGGATTCTCGGTTACTTCCAATGTGCTGACGGGTATAAGTATTCTGTCCGCCGTACTCGATATATTGGATCCGTTTCATTTCAATAAAGTGCTGACCGCTCGAACTCTTTACGATATCGACTGGCGATTAGACGTTCAGTTTTATCAATCGGAAACGGACCATGTTCTAGAAATCACACCCGATCTTCTATGGGACGTGTTAGAAGAAGATGCGAGCGATCGATACCTCTTCTTTGCCGAGAAAGTGCAAGAATATTTAGATGCTATCCATAAAATACCCATGACCGATCGACCCCAAACGCGAATGTCATTTCTCCAAAAATCACGAACAGACGAAAGAACCCCGAAAAATTGGACTTATTTCACGATAATTGTTTATTTGTTAACAGGATTCACCTTCCTATTTCAACCCTACATGCATTACTTATGCGTGACCATCTTTTTCCTATTTGTGTTTTATTTTTATCGTCATTCTAAATGAAAGCTGAAGATTTTTGGAGGGGAAAAAAACGAATGACTTGGAGATAGAGTAACTAACCAGTGAATAAACTAAAAATCAGTTAGTACTTACAAATTATAAGAAAATGTTTCTTCTTTCACAGCACAGAGTGATCTGAAGTGAAACTTGGAGTTTAAATAGATAAGCAAGAGTCTCTTCCAGAAACAATTTTAACATGTCTTTCTGGATCAACTCGGCTGGGAAAAAACTGTATGAGCTGAGAAAAATTTATAGATAAAAAAAAAAAAAAAAAAAAAAAAAAACTTTTTGTTAATTTTTATCATGTCTTTAGACATGATAAAAATTAACTACCTCTCCCCTTTTATCTGGGAATGTTGTCTCACACTTTCTAAAAATAGACCATCACTCCTTTCTAAAGAATAGAATTCCAAGAATGAGTCCTGGTTTGTTTTTTCGAATGGGTGAGACATCCTTCCCAGACAAACAGAGGGGACAGTTAATTTTTATCATGTCTATAACACATAATAAAAGTTAACAAAAAGTTGGTTTTTTTTTTTTTTTTTTTTTTTTTTTTTTTTCAGCTGTGAAAAATTTTTTCCCAGCCGACTCGATGGACAAGATACCATTTTTCAATAATGGACTCTCGTTTATCTATTTAAGCTTTCCAAGTTTCGTTTCAGATGAGTCCGTGCTGCGGATACTGTTTTCCTGAAGATCTTTCAATAATACCACTTTCTCGGATAAAATTCATCACCATTCGCTTTTTTAGCATAACTTAGATAGATATAGAGAAATTCCTCGTTTTTTTGATCTTTCGGGTAATACTCATTTCCATTTTCGTCTCGTGCATATCGGATGTAATTCGTCTCTGGCTTTTCCCGAATTCTATCCTGTATATAATATTCTTTTCCAATGCTGGATTTAGGATAAATCTCTCCTCCCCTCGCATTGACAGCATACGTTTTCACATTTACATCCAATGAATTTAACGGGTATTCTCCTCCATTGTTTAATTTAGGATAAAACTCGTCTCCGGAATTGGATTTGGCGTACCGACGAGGAAGCGCTATATATTCATGACCCCGATATTCCACAGCGTAATATTCATTTCCATGCTCGTCTTTGGCAAAAATAGGTCGATTGTCATTATCGAAATAATACAGCTCCTGTTTAGGTTTTTTAGGATCTTTTGGATATCGTTCTTTTCCAAATTCATCTATGGTGTAAACCGAAACCATGTTTTTTTCCTTTACCGATCTTGATATTTACATGAGTCACCTCCGATTATCCAGTTATCTTTTGATACATCTTTCGAATCCAGTCTTCAATCGATTGGCCCGTCGTTTTGAGATGTTCGGAATTATGAACGGTCAAATAAGCCATGTAAGCGGCTAGACCAAACGTGAGGACTAATAAAAATAAAAAGATGAGCCAGTTCGTTAAGAGGGTGACTGCGACTAGGATGATGCTGATATAAACCGTAGAGTAAAACAATATGCCTTGACCTAAATAACGATCCATTTTTTTTTCTACTTTATTCCATTTGAATCAATGAGTCGGCCGAGACCGGATAGTCATCGGTCGTGACGGGCTTTTCGGTCATTTCACCTGTGTAGAACAACGTCATGTTAGGATCGGGGAGGGCTTTTAATTTTCGGTCTTCCCAGTAAGCTGAACGAGGATGCGTGACGGGAATTCTAAAAAACAATTTCATGTCGCGTTCGGTCCAAATTTCATAGACTGAGGTAAGGAGGGGGATACCTTCGGGATGCTGCGTCGCATCAAAAACAGCTTCTCGTCCATCTATTTTATATCGCGCTCCATGTTCCGGTATAATACGACTCAGCTCTTGAACTTCAAGTCGAAGGGTTAATCCAGCCGGTAAAATCCCTTCATAGGCTTCTTCTTTGGGTACGCATACGTGATACCCGTACGGAGTGGCTCGAATTCCTTCTGTGGAGGAAGAAGGACAAAAGACAAAAGGTTGACGCCAATTACAAGTGGCGTATAATACGGAATCGGGAATAAATCGTCCCGATCGTATGCGATGGCCTTCACGACACGTTTCGGGAACGCTATAAGTCGAAGCCTGTTTCACGAATCGCTGCGACCAAAATTTCAAACCTTGCCGTCGAACGCGTTTTTTTCGAATTTTTCCCTTTTCGAAAAGACACATGTGAGAAGAAGTGGGTAAATAAATAGCCGTTTTCAATTGTTTGAGGAATGGGTACGGCGTGCAGTAGGGATGAGAACAAATATTATAATCGGAAATATAAACTTCTTCGTTGGTTTCGTCACAAGAGGCACGTGGTTCATGATCAAGTGTCGTCCAGGGCCGAATCCAATTCGCAACGATCGATAAATGATCGAATTTAAACACATCGAGATGCCGATACTGAAACGCGCCGGGGATGCGCGGTCGACATTCATTTCCGTCAAAAAATGTTTGAGGAGGACACGTTTGAATTTCCCTCCGAGCGCAATCAAAATATCGATCGCTCGTATCGCCTATCGCGAGTTTTGACGACGACGACTTATCCTCACAAGCCCATTCAACTGTATATTGATCCGACACTCGATAGCCTGGTTCTAGAACCGTACGTTTTCGGGTTGGATCACACGTGTAAGCTACAGCTCGATCCAAAGATGTTGAAAATGGATAGGACGGAAGATGTTTCGTATACTCGTGAGCGGGAACGACAATTTCTTTTGAGCTCGGTTGAACATTTTCACAGAAAAGAGGCGGTTGACATGTTTGGGACGTTTCGTCGTACACCATCGGTAAATGGAATAAGGCATCGCCGGTCCATGTATCCCAGGAAAGAGGACAGGATATAGTGTCGCGAACCATTTCGTTTTCACAAATCGCGTAACCCGGAGAGTACAGAAAAGATCCTTTTTGGACGATGGGGAGAGGTCGTTGCGTATTATCCGGAAATCCGTCGCAGAGATTAGACACGCATCGCCGATAATGTGTCGAATATTTTTCTCCGGGCGAACATCGAATCATTTTCGGTCGATGGCCACGACACTCGATATACGTCACCTCGTCAATCGGAAAATGTTGACCGTCTTCACAGTAAGATACGAAATGTTTTCGCGAAGTGCAAGCGTCGTAGTAGAAAAATGTCTTGGGCGGACAGGCGATTCGAATCGGTTGTTCGTTCTGGCATTCGTAATAAAAACGTCGATTGGTTGGATCAGGTAAAACCGATCCGTCATGCTGATCGATGCAGGGATTGACAGGAATGCAGGTAGAAGGAGAATGTTCTTCTTGACACATGAGCACGTCTAGAACACGACCGTGCCGACATCGATAATAATAATACATCATGGACTTTTCGCGGGGTACAAAACTCTGCGATCGTAATAAAAACAGGTACAGGTTTTTCCCCGTTGCGGGGAGCTGAGTATCATCGGGCTGTCCAAAACATTCATCTTTTTCCCAAATCCGTCCTTCCGCGAAATAATATTCGGGTGGGAGAGGAAACGTCCATGTTTTTCCCGTGGAGGTGTGAAATGAAACCTCGTTGTCGTTTGAGGTCTCGATCTGATATTGGAAACGCGTCGTTGTCGTCGGAGGAGAAGAAGGAACTTTCGGGGACGGGACCGAAAAATTATAGAAATACAAGTAGCAGTAGTATAAACCCAAAACGAATAAAAGTATGGCGAGCATCCAGCCTTTATTCATAAACGAGATTGCCAATTATGGAAAGAGCAAAAAATTCCGAAAAAGGACGCAGCAGCGTGTTGTTCCAAACCGAATTATCGACATTTTTTAAAACAAGATCGCGCGTTGGATGAAATGCCGGCTCTGTCTCGTGAATGTTTATCCTGTCAACAAAAAAGAAAAATCTTGGCGCGATAAAAAAGTAAGTCAGAATGGATTCGTATCGTCTAACCCGACGTTATTTTCGTCAATTGCAACGGCTTCACTTCCTCTCGCAAATGCGGCAACGCGATTGGTATCATCATATCGTCATCCAATACGTGATGGATCCCCAAAAAGGACGCCATTTCACACTTTTTCATCCGGCTATGGATACCCATACAGAAGAGTCGCTGGTCTTCTTTGGAAAACGTCGCTTGTTTCTTACGTTTATGTTGAAACGGATCGTTCACCAAGGTTTGAATGCCGAACAACGGTTACAACCGAACGCGTTATTACCTCTCAAATCGCTCGACGATCCCGTCTATGAAACACAACGCAAGGCTATTAAAAATATTTGGGAGGTCGATGCTCATTGGTATACTACGGAGAATAAAAACGATATTGCCGTGAAGAATACGGCTCCTTTCATCAAAACCGAACCTCAAGCTCTGTAATTTAAAATATCCATCGGATGGGTGAGATGATTCGGATACGACACGATTTCAATCGTATGAGGCCATTTTAGCATGTATTTATAATGTAAAAGATCGTGCCGCTTCACCGTATCGACCCGGATAGCTGAAATATAGGTTTTTTCTTCGTTGGTTTTCTCGTACAAATAACAAATACCTTGATCGACGAACACGTAAACGTCTTGAGGAAACAGTTGCAGAAGCGACTTGTCCTTGGAAAAGTGTCGAATCACAGTATAATGAGAACTCGTAGGGATTGGAACCGGTTCTAATTTATAAAGGAGGAAAGAAAGAAAAATGATACACCCGAGCGCGATCATTCTATGCATTGTATTTCTAGTGACTCTCTTGAATCGTTTTTATAAACCCGATCTCCGGATGCCTTCTATTCCTCCCTCATCATCATTAGCCTTACCAGAAATTTCAACCGAGACGTATTGCCCTTTCCAAATCTTTCAGTGTCCTGATAGCCATTGCGATTGTTCTCAGCTCTGTGAAACAAATCCCACGTTTTACGAAAAACTCACTCTTTCTGATAAAACATGGAATCACCTCGAACCGGGTACTTATTGTATTCCCCAAGGAATCCGGACCGCTTGTCTTTCTTCCTCGGAAATTCCTATTTTTTCGGCCTCGGGATGGCTCTGTGCTCCTCGTTCCTCTTTCACCCATCCCTGTCAACATCCAGAAGCCCGTGATCCTTCTCTCAATGTTTTAATAGATCATCGAACCCAACAACCCGCTCAAGAAGTAGCCGATTATTACGAAACGTTAGAAGATGGATCGTTCCGATACCAATGTCAATGCCATTCTTTAGATCGACGAGGTAATCGAATGATTCAAACATCTCCGTGGGTCTGTTCTGTCGATTACTGCGTTCGAGATTTGTGGAACGTGCCCGGACTAGGATGGGACGCCGAACGACACGTCTGTGAATGTGGACCCTACGTGCATCGAGTTCTGGGCGATCTATCTTCCCCCTGTGTTTTGGAATATACATACATAGACGAAAAGCATAGGTTAACGGGAAAGCGAGAATGTATGACCGACCAATCTGTTGAATTCCGACCGATTTATTGTCCAGAGAATCAGTCGGTTTTACGGTTCACAAAACGGGTCTTGCGAGGCAACACAGCGTACGATTATGTCATTGTACATGGAACAAGTGTTCCTAAAATTTCGAGAGGTCAAGAATGACATCTCATTTCAAACGAATCGAGAAAAATTTTCAAACGGACCAAGAATTGAGTCGGTTTGAAAAGGAAGACGAAAGCCCCAAAGAGGAAGGATGGTCGAAGAGACAAACGTTCGCCATTCATTTACTACTGGTAACGGCAGGTCCTACGATTCTTTTCGCTTTACTGGGCAACGTATTGAAGATTCATTATTATGTCGTCTGTTTAATTCTATTATTTTACTTTGGAGCTCTGGCCTACTTGATACGATACCGATTTCAGTGGCTATTGCAAGCTTTTAAAGAAAGCCAGAAATATATTCGTTGAATATGGGACTTGAAGAGTGGATTATATAAAAAAAACTTTGAAAAAAAAATGAAGAGGGAGAAGAGTAATAAAAAAGGAAGAAGCAATAATTTAACCATGGCGATGGATCCTGTACTTATTCATCTATCTCCCAAAAATTCTGAAGGTAAAGAGTTAGATTTGGAAATATGGATAAACCCCGATGATACGGATGACAAGATTATAGAAATACATCGTCATGATCGCAAAGACAAAACGAAAGAATTTGAACCCTGTTGTCAAAATCCTTTTTTAACTCCCGCTATCCTCCAACGTAGAGAAAATGAAAAGAATAAAACGATAGATAAAACATTAGAATTGACCAAAGAAGCCATTCACATGTTGAAAGAAGTCTTTTCGGGAAATGGAGAATTCAGTACAATGGAATTTGATGCATCGTCCACTGAGGTAAGAGCTGATTTTAGACAGCCGACCAAAGAACCTGAAGTTGAGAAAGCAACAAGTTGTCAAGGTCGTAAACATAAGAAAAGAGTTAATAAAAAGAAATAGTACATTTAAAAAGACCTCCCCATCTTTCCATGAATTTCTTGAACAATGAACTGTTTTCACGAGACTCAATCCACATCTTTGCTGGATCTAAAGAGAATCTTGAGAGAAGACATGGCTTAAACTGTTTCCAGGAGAGTTGAAGTGCAGGCTTTTTCAACAGCACAGAGGGATCTGAAGCAACAGTTGAAATGTTGAAATATATAGAACAGAAATTCCATTCTTAAAAAAAACTGGGATGTCTTGTCAATCGAATCGGGTAGAAAAAATTCTTGGCTAAAAAAAAAAAAAAAACTTTTTGTTAATTTTTATCATGTCTTTAGACATGATAAAAATTAACTCTACCCTCCTTTTTGTTTTGAATGATGTCTCACCTTTCCTAAAAATAGATTTCTAAGAATGATGATGTTTTTCTTGGAAGTCTATTGTTTACAAACATGTCTAGACAACATGTTGAAATCATTCAAAACGAAAAGAAGGGTAGAGTTAATTTTTATCATGTCTAAAAGACATGATAAAAATTAACAAAGATTTTTTTTTTTTTTTTACTGAAGAATTTTTTCTCCTAGTTCTTAAAAATATTTTTCAACGATATCTCGATACCTCTACCTATTTTATTCCCCCCTCTCTTAGTATATAAATGGTTGAAAAAGAAATCGGGGTTCATTCTGTTTCGTAAAAAGATAGCGAACACATGGCAACGGATAACTTAGTCATTTCATGTGAAGAAGATCCCTTTGAGGATATTCCAGATACGGAACCCACTTTTTATGGACCATTTTCACCCGTTTTTAGAGTACCGAAAAAGTCTTCTCCTTCTCCAACTCATTCTTTGGAAATACTGTCTTCTCCTCCCTCGTCATCCACTCATCAGTGCTCTAGAAAGAAGAAGTCCTCACAGACCAAGCTCCACCAAAAAATTGTTGGTGTGTTGGCTGTCACCTCTGATGGATATACTCTTACGAACTGCGTCCGGTTTATAGCCAGAGACCTGAAAACACATACGAAGGAATTTATTCAGCAATTGAATGCGGATCTGGAACGAGTTCATATTGAAAAACTGTACGTGGCGAATGAACCCACTCGAGAAAAAATTCATCAAAAGGTACATCTCAAGTTTTTATGGACTGTTATTTACAAACCTCAACATCGTCAGCCACAGCAATGTCCATCTTGTCGATCGAAATCTTGTCATCGATTTATGGCCATGCTAGCGCTCCAACAATTAGTGAAATTTGCTGTTCATAAATGTATTCATTGAGTGGATAGGTAATCAAGGAATTTTTCTCTCTTTTTCCTTTTTTCAGATGATCTAGAGAAACAAATACTCTACATCATATGGTTTAGTGGTAAAGACCTCATCAGGACAGGTGGTGATGATTCATCGAAAAATGCCATACTGTTTCCAAAATTATTTAATTCAGCTTTTAAAAAATAAACGTATCGAACCACCCTTCGATTTGGAAAAAATATCGGTGCTTCAAGATTAATTTGAAAACCATATTTATCCGATTCTCCATCCCAGTTTACAAGACGATTATGATCGGTACAAGGCTACATTAGCTTATGAAGATGAATGGGATTTCCCGCATGGACAAATGGATAAAAGACGTTTCAAGAAAGACGACGACCCTCGATTCAAATGGTTCAGAGTCGCTTATCAGGAATTTGAAGAAGAGTCCGGCTACCGATTCGCCTACCAAACCTCGGACGTGGCTCAGTATCCCTTAATCAAACTAGAATTTACGGGATTAGATCAATGCATTTATACACAATATTTTTTTATAGTCGAACATCCTAAACATTTACGCCGTAATACCTACTTTGATAATTATTCTCCTTTACAATCTCAAGCTGCTTATAGAATGGCTCTCGAACGCAATATCGGGAGTATTGATGATCGGATGGTCTATCGGGGTTACTTAATTAAAATCGAAGAGGCTCTAAAGTATCTAACACGTCAACAGGAAATGAAAAAGGACGGAAAGGATCAAGTGTTGCTATATTTTTTAGAAGGAGATAAATGGAATCCACCCGATTCTATTTGTTATTTAGAAAAGTAAAAAAAAATGGAATAAGATCCCTTAACCACCCCGCATTTCCCACTTGAAGAATCCATCCTATCTATTCTTTTTTTAAATGTCTCGGGATGTCATCCGACGCATTCTCTCCACCAAAAAAAAAACGAGTTCCTCCCACCTACCCGAAAAAGAAGAAGAAGAGGAAATTTCCCATGAGTCTTTTCGAGAACACTCCTTCTCCTCTCTCTTCCTATATATAAAAGAAGCTGAGAGAAAAGTTGTCTTTTCTTTTTTTTTTCCATCTCATCCTCAGGAGAAAGAGAGAGAGAGAGAGAGAAAACCAAACGCCATGGAGTGGTTACGGCGAGAGTCTTTTTCCCTCGCGATTCATTTCCGTTTCGCCAAGACAATTCCCCTCACGTTTTACTTGGGATCAGGCACGCTCTATTTTCGAGGATCGGAACTCGTAACTTGCCTTTCCCAGCAAGGGACTTGGATGAGTCCGAAAAGTCAACGGACTATTCAGCAATGGATCTCTCGAGCCCCTTTTCGCCCTTACCGATCCTTAACGACGGATCTCTGGATCGATACGTCGGACCGCCCCAGCCGGATTCTCCGCTATACTCCTTTTATCACCTTCGATTCCCTGGAAAGACTGCTCAACGATTTGGGTCCAGACGCTCTCCTCTTTTCGACCTGGCTTCAGAGTGTGATGAGAGAACCTCTTCAAATCCAAGAAGATTTTCAGACCGGGGAAACTTATTTTAGTCCCGTGGAGAACAAGGTGATGAACTTTCATTTTCAAAATTTATCGGAACTGTTTCAATGTGCTTTATGTTTTTATTCTTCTTAAAGAGTCGGGGGGAAAACTAAAAATTGTAGAATAATCATAAAAAATAATTTTGTTTTTCTTTTAAAAAAATATTGAGATAGTCCAATCTTGGGGAGGAGGTAGAAAATTCAAAACTATTATCTAAAACAGATATGGCGGTCAGTCCATTTCGATCCACGGAGGAGGATATGTGTGAGATTCTCTGATCCATAGAGGGTTTCAGGAAAAAAAAACTGCGAAAGTTTCCCCCCTATCTCCAAAAAATGGGTATCCAGGTTGAATGCACAGTACAGACTGATGGGAAGCCGAAACTCAAGTTCCTTAAATAGAAAAAAATGAGAGCTCCTTCTAGAAACAATTTTAGATGTCTTGTTTGGATGAGTGAGTCGACTGGGAAAAATTTCTCAGCGCTGTAGAAAAAAATTTTGAGTTAAAAAAAAAAAAAAAAAAAAAAAAAAAAAAAAAAAAAAAACTTTTGGTTAATTTTTATTATGTCTTATAGACATGATAAAAATTAACTCTCTCTTCTTTTTGTCTGGGAATGATGTCTCACCGTTTCGAAAAATAGAACATATCCCATTCTTGAAATTCTATTATTTTAGAAAGGATGATGAGTGATGGTCTATTTTTCAAAACGGTGAGACATCATTCCCAGACAAAAAGAAGAGAGAGTTAATTTTTATCATGTCTATAAGACATGATAAAAATTAACGAAAAGGTTTTTTTTTTTTTTTCAATTCAGGAAATTTTTCTCTGAGCTTTGCCAATTTTTTTTCCCAGTCAGCTCCATCCATAAAACAACACCTCTCAAAATCTTTTCTCACTTATCTATTCAAACCACTCGAATTTTTTTGCTTCCAATGAGTCCCCGCATCTTGGCCTTTTTTCCACTCTGCTCTGAGAAAGATAAGGTAGATTGTTTTGGGTGGACCGTCCTGTTGACGCTTCCGATTTATATAGAGAGTTATATATAGATAGGGTCCCTCCTAACTCCCTCTATTATGACTATTAGTCTTTTCTTCTTTTTTTCCCAAGAAATATACAAAGAATGATCCACAGTTTTTTTTCCGTTAATGAAAAAACAAATATGCTTCTACCTTCCGACTTCTTTTTAGTACCTCTTTAGGTGTCTCCTCCTTCTGGATCTTTTCCTTCTCCTCTCTTCCTCGCGAGCAGGGAATTGGAAATGCTGTTCAGGATGCAACGCTCGTAAAGACTCCATTTTCTTCCTGGAGAGGGCGTCTACGGCAAACACCGTCTTGTCATGAAATTGGAGTTGGTAGTAAAGAGGTCCGTGAATAATGTACACGGAGCGAGCTCGCAGTCGATAGGGAATCATACGATACCCGTCGGCTTCTGATTCCATTTCCCATCCATAAAGACGGATAGAAGCTTCTCCGGTTTGAAGAATATGAACCCACTGCGGAAGTAGTTTCATTTTCGTGCAGTCCATGCTGTGGATTCACCTGAATATCCATTGCTCCCTCCCCTTCTGGAAAGAGTCGTAGCTTTTTTAGATCCTCGTCGCTCTTTTTACGTTTCGTTGGATATCTAGGACGAACTTTTTTACCTTATTCCTTTCAAACTCTAATATTGAGGTTGGAGAGCCGTCATGGAAAATCAGCCATGATCCTGACGAATCTAAACCGACTCCTTGAAAGCAGAGCTATGTCATGTTTTTTTTTTGATGACAGATTTCCAAGCTCCGAGTGATGAGAAATTTAGAAATTTTGCAGTGTTAAATGAAAGGAGGAGACAGAAACCTGGAGAATGGAAATGAAGCTGAGAAAAAATGCTAAGAGCTCAGGAAAAAAAAAAGGTTCTTTCCAGGAGGGAGGAAAAGCGCAATTCTAGGTTGAGTGCACAGCACACACGGATCTGAAGTTGGAAACGCGAGGGGTTTAAATAGAGAAGCGAGAGTTTCTTCTAGAAACAATTTTGGATGTCTTGTTGTTTGGATCATCGAGTCGACTGGGAAAAAAAATTCTCAGAGCTCTGGAAAATATTTTCTATGTGATGATAAAAATTAACCAAAAGTTTTTTTTTTTTTTTTTTTCAATCTCATCTAGAGAATTTTTTTCTAGCCGACTCGATCGACAAGACATGACATGACCATTGTTTCTTTTTTTTAATAATGGACTTACACATATCCCTTTCAACCCTCCGAATTTCGCTTTGGATCCGTGTCCTTGCTTCCACATTCAGAGCTCTTTTCTTCAACATTTCGATGCAGGGGAAGAATCAATTCTCTCACGACGTTTAGATATTCTTTCAGAATGCTAGAAAACTCATTCAAAGAAGAAGTATCTAAGGGTGGAGTTGCCGGTTGAGGAAAATTCACGAGTCTTGGAACCGGATTATGTGAATCCGTCTGTATGCCAAACTGTAAAGGTGAACCACCCGCTTTAGGAGAGCAGATAATAGTAAGATCCATCTTTTTCCAATTTTTGATTTGAATATACTTGTTTCTTCTTACTCGGAACATTTTCCTTTTTCTTCCTCCTCATCCAGGAACTGAATTCCAGGTGGAACGGAAGCATTTGTAATAAACTGTTGTTTCTTGGTTCCACACGCCTGACATTTTCCCGTGACCATCGGCCGTCGATTTTTCGACATGCGATAGTGGACGTCGACCGTATCGGTCTTGGTTCGGCATTTCACACACCAAATGGAATACGAAATAGGTTCCGCGTCAGAATGCTCCATTGCAGTAACACACTCTATTATTTTCTTCTCTTTTGAGAGAGAGAGAGAGATCTTAACCAGAAGTGTAGATATAAAATTTAGGATTCGTTTCGGATCCGTCGGCTCTTTTCGCATACCCCACTTCTTCACAGAGGTATATCGTTTGCTGATCCGCTCTTCGAGGATAAAACTCGTTTCCCCAAGCATCGCGAGCATAACGAATTCGATCGCCGGCCGTTAAACAATATTCGACTCCATCCGCCTTTTTAGAATACATTTCATGCCCCGATTCGTCTTTGGCATAAGGGAATAAAACAGACGTATAAAGCGAATACTCGTCCCCATTTTGAAATTTCGGGTAGTATTCTCGTCCAAAAGACGTTCGGGCATACCGTCGAGGAGCTAAAATGTATTGGTTTCCGTTTAAATCTACCGCGTAATACTCATGACCGTTTTCGTCTCGAGCCAAGATAGGATTTCCTTCAGGATCCGTAACGTATAATTCGTAATGAGGATGTTGGGGTCGGTCGGGTATCGTTCTTTCCCCGATGCGTCTACTCGATAAACAGACATGCTTAGTTCTCGTCGCCTGCTCCTTCCTTCCTCCCACTCGAGACCCGTTGAGATGAGGGTATGAGGTTGATATCTATAAAATGGGTTGACCCTTTCAAACTATTCTATTCTTTAAAGACGGGTGGGTTAGGAAAAAAAAATATTAATAAAAGCAAATATCTGAACGGTTCAACACAATGGGTGAATAGAAAAAGGAATAGTTCTCTCTCCAGTCACAGGATGGTTTCTTCTTCTTGAACGGCTCACACTCAACTGAAGCGAAACTCGGAACTCGAAATGTTTAAATAGATCATAGAGTCCATTCCAGAAAGAATCCGGAGATGTCTTGTCCAGCCAAGTTGACTAAAAAAAAAAAAAAACTTTTGGTTAATTTTTATCACGTTTTATAGACATGATAAAAATTAACTGTCCCCTCTTTTTGTCTGGGAAGGATGTCTCACCCATTCGAAAAAAACAAACCATGACTCATTCTTGGAATTGTTGCTATTAGAAAGGGTGAGTGATGGTCTATTTTTAGAAAGAGTGAGACATCCTTCCTAGACAAAAAGGGGGTTCATTAATTTTTATCATGTCTAGAAGACATGATAAAAATTAACCAAAAGTTTTTTTTTTTTTTTTTTTTTTTTTTTTTTTTTTTTTTTTGAGTAACAGAAATTTTTTCCAGCCGACTCAATCGACAAGACGTCCCCATTTTTTATTTAAGTATGGATTCTTGTATATTTGTGTAAGCATTCCGAGTTTCGTTTTAGATGAGTCTATGTTGTTGAAGAGGAAACATGGGTACCCTCATTTTTTTTTCTTATCTGATTTCTAAGATGAATTCAGTGAGTTCACCTTGACTTTTTCAAATTTTGTTTGTTTACTTTTAGCCCAGAGGTCGACGGATAAATCATTCTGATTTTTTATATATTTTTTTTGTGTCACTCTCTCTCTTTCTAAGAAACCTATCTCGTTCCAAGTCTTCTCGAAGTGCTATTGGTTCGTTTCGAGACGAGGTCATTTCACACACACCACTCCTCCTCCTCAAAAAGTATATGTATATAAATTAAAGGAAGTGATTTTCTATACACACACTTCACCTTTTTGAGTGGTGTCACGATGAGCCTATCCAGTAGAGAACGTCTTAGGGAAAGAATGCGTGAACAGAAACGACGCTGGCGAAGCAATTCAGCTAATCGAGAGCGAGAACGAATACTTCAAAAGGAACGTTATGCTGTTCTTAAAAGGAACTCCCGACCGCGAAAGAAATATCTTCCTCCCAAGCAGTGGGAAAGCTATACGAATTTGCAGTATAAGGATATGTGGTCCGAAGAAGCCTATCAAAAATGTATTCGACAATGTAATAAAGAGCAATACAATTTCCTGATCTACGTTCTCGTCCGTTTGTACACTTATTACGCGTTACCTGAATCGAAACGTCCCCCTCCTCTGGATATTATTGTGCAAGGATCTGCCGGAACGGGTAAATCTTTCCTGATCCAAGCTTTATACCAAACTCTGATTCGAACGCCTCTTTTTAGCGAAGCGTGCTCGGTTCTCAAACTCGCACTCAGTGCTCAAGGAGCGGTTTACATTACGGGAGATACTTTGCATCATGCCCTGCGTCTTCAAATGAACGGGACATTTGTTCGACCTCTCACCCAAGAGACTTTAGACTATTACAGACCCCTGTATGCTCCTTTACGGATGGTGATTTTGGATGACGTTTCCACAATCGGATCCAATTTATTTTCGCGCCTCGACCAGCAACTTCGACAATTGTGTCATGTGCCGGATAAGCCGTTTGGGAATGTGCATATGATTAAATTCGGAGATTTGCAGCAGCTCCAACCGATTCGCGACATGCCCATTTTTTATTCTGAAGGGTGGTGGACGCCTCAATCCACGCTCTACTATGAACTAGTCGAATGTATGCGATTCTCTCTGGATTACAAGGAGAGACTCGATCGTTTAACGAGAAATCACTTTTTAGAACCGGACGATGTGGCATTTTTTCAGTCCCGCGTTCGCAGTTTCGACGAAATTCCTCGCGAAGCTATTATTCTCTGTTTTTCGAGAAAGGATGCAGAGAAATATAATATGAAACGTCTCCAATCCCGAGGGACGTACTGTTCGTGTCTGGCTCGAGACGTGATTTATTCCGAGAGCGAAAAATTGCGGAAGAGGATGATGAAACGGAGTCAACATTTACATCGATCTCAGATGGCGAATCCCGAATCCGTCCTCCATTTACAAAGAGGAGCGCGATATCAATTGACTAAAACGCTCGATAGATCCAAAGGATGGATGAATGGAGCAATTGGAACACTACACCAAATAGACCAGGATGAAGACGGAGTTGTGACGCGTGTCTGGCTACAATTTTCGAATAGTCTAGCTCCTATCGATCGCGTCTCCATTCTTATTGACACCTGTTCGACAAAAACACTCGCATTTTATCGCGAACAGTTTCCTTTGATGTTTACCGAAGCGATCACGGCTCATAAAGCCCAAGGAGCCACCTTTCCGTCGATCGCAATTTACATGCACGGACCTTTTAATCGATTTCAGCAATATGTCGCTTTTTCTCGAGTGACTCAACCCCAGGGATTGTATATTCTGGACCAGTTTCGTCCCCGCATGAAATTGGCGAGCAAGCAAAAATACGAGGAGGAACTGGAGCGATTGCAAAACATGTCCCGGATTCCGTATGATATTTCGGCTCGAGAAGAGAACCAAGATCCGTACGAGTTTCTCATGAACCTTCTTCAATGTGGGAATCGTCTTTCCTTCCATCTTTCCAATAGAAACATCTCCCAAGAAAAAGAAGTCGTCAAACTAGAAGAAAAACCTTCTTTCCATGTAAAACCTGTTATAAAATGTGAATCTTAAATCTTTTTTTTTAAAAATTCAATAAAAAGAAATATTCTCTATCAAAACCCCTCCATTCTTTCAAAGCTTCACAAAACGCTCAACAATGTCCACACATTGGGAAGAGAAAAATCGATCTCAACGGTCCACACAACATGTTGACTCCTCAAAATATGTCTCTCCCAAGTGACAGGATGCTTCGTCTTCAACGGCTGACACTCATCTAAAGCCAAACTGGGAATGCTTAAATAGATAAGCGAGAGTTTATTCTTAAAAAAAATGGCGCTGTCTTGTCAATGGAGAATCGAGTCGGCTGGGAAAAAATTTTGAGAGCCGGGAAAAAAAAATTCTCTAACTCTTAAAAAAAAAAAAAAAAAAAAAAAAACTTTTGGTTAATTTTTATCATGTCTTATAGACATGATAAAAATTAACTCTACCCTCCTTTTGTCTAGGAATGTTGTCTCTCCGTTTCTAAAAATAGACCAGAACCCATTCTTGGAATTTTATTCTTTTTAGAAAGGATGAGTGATGGTCTATTTTTAGAAACGGTGAGACAACATTCCCAGACAAAAGGGGAAGGTAGTTAATTTTTATCATGTCTAAAGACATGATAAAAATTAACAAAAAGGGATTTTTTTTTTTTTTTTTTTTAGAGTTAAAAAATTTTTTTTCCTGGCTCTCAAAATATTTTCCCAGCCGACTCGATTCTCCAATTGACGACACAGCGTCATTTTTTTAAGAATGAATTCTCGTTTATCTATTTAAACATTTCGAGTGTCACTTCAGATGAATGTTAGCCGTTGAGGAAGAAAAACGCAGATTCCCATTTTCTCATTTCCTTCAGAGAGAGAGGCCTAGATTTTCGAGACTCGATGACTTTTCAAGCATTTTTTGTTTAAGCTATTCGACTTCATATTTGTCTGACGTTCAAGAGTATGATCTCTCGTGGATGGATCTCTTCCACCTCATTCTCTTTCCAGTCGATTTAGAAGGGGAAGGGGAGATTTTTTTTTCCTCATGGAGGATGTCTCCTGAATACCGTTAAAAGAGTCTATGGAGAAATTATATGGTTAGAGTCACGGATTTCCAGGGCAATCTCCTTCTCAGCTAAAAAAAAGGATCTCTCTTTCCCAGTCTGTCTTCGATTGCCTCGTTAACTGTGAAACCCATCGCTTTTCCGATTTTATGGTTCTCCCAGTATAATCAGACAGTCGGTCACAAAAGTATTCGAACACCGGTACCCTATCAGAAAATGACAAGATGGCGTTTTTTTTCTCTTTCTCTCTGTGTGTCGTGTTATTCCATCCTAGGTTTTCTTCTCCCCCCCATCTTGGAAAAACTGGAAAAAATTGGTTACGATCTCTTTTTGAATGGGGAGATGCCATTTTGAGAAAAAGCTGACGACCCTATCTTGGAGAATGAACATGACCGCTCTACACACCCTTTTACTCTCTCTCTCTCTCTTTGAATTGGGAAGCCATTTTGGGAAAAAGCAGACGACCCTATCTTGGAGAATGGAAATGAACGCCTCTCCCTCTCTCTTTGAAATGGGAAGCCATTTTGGGACCCTCTATTCTTGGGGAGGGAGAAAACTGAAGTCTGCATTTCGCTGTCTCTGAATGCGGAAAGCCCTTTTGGGAAAAGCGGACCCTCTTCTTCTGATCTTGGAGAACTGGAAATGAACGCTCTACACGATCTTTCTCTGAATTCAGATGGTATTTTGGGACCTTCTAATGTTGGAAAACTGAAATGAACGCTCTACACCTTCTCTCTCTCTCTCTCTCTCTTTCTCTGAAATGGGTAGCCATTTGAAAACTCCCTAACTTTGGAAAAAAACAGAAATGAACGCTCTACACCATCTCTCTTTGAAAATGGGGGGTGTCATTTTGAGACCTCCCTCCCCTAAATTTGGGAAAAAAACTGAAATGAACGCTCTACACTTTCTCTCTTTGGACATGGGTAGCCCTTTGGGGACCCTCTCCTCTTGGTAGAAAAAAAAAGAACTGAAGTGAAGGCTCTACACAATCTCTCTTGGAATGGGATCCATATTTCGGGAAACGTGGATCACCTCATGCTGGAAAACTGAAGTGAACCACCAAGATTGGACTCTATATAATATTTTTTTTTAAAAATTGACATCATGACCCTCCTCCAATTTGTTATTAAAAAAATTGTTTTTTTGTTTTGGTTTTTATCCCATTTCCGATGTGATTTCAGAAATGCAATTCCATAACAGTTCAATTTCATTCGAGGTTAAATGATCTAAACAGTCTTTGACCCACCCATCCGTATGATTATTTTCTTCTCCTTCCTGTTGCACCAAAGTTTGTAAGTCCATATAATCATTCCATACGGGAAGGGCTGGATCCTCACAAGGCTGTCTTGAAACACTTGGAGTCTCTTTGGGATGAGTGGAGGGATCTAGGATGTCTGGACCCGGCTGCGATTCTACCTCCATGATTTCTGGACCCGTTGGAACTTGTTTACCCGGCTGAAATTCTACCTCCATGATTTCTGGACCCGTTGGAACTTGTTTACCCGGCTGTGATTCTGCCTCTACGATGTCGGGACTTTTTGAAGCTTGTGGACCCGTCTGACATTCTACCTCTACGATGTCGGGACAGGTTGGAGGAGGAGGAGAAGAAGAAGAAGAGGATACTAGAAGAAGTTCTGTCTGTGAGGAGTCCGAAAGAGGTTGCCTGTTTGAACAAGTCGGGGAAGAAGAAGAAGAAGAAGAAGCTTATGGATTCTGAAGCGGATCTTGCACGCCAGGTAGGTTCCGGTAAGTCGACCGTTTTTTAAGAGGTAATTTTTTTTCTTCCTCCTCATCTTCAATTGTGATGACTTCAATTTCATTCCGTTGCCGGGTCGATTTTGTTTCGGGCCATGACGACGGTTTGGTCCAGCTCCTCTTATCATCTAAGCAAGGGATGGGTAAAGGTGGCGGAGGGTTTTCTTCTTCTTTTTCTTGAAACATCATCGGCGATTGGAAAGAAATCTCCTCTTTCAATTGTTTCCAAAGCGAGTACGAGCACCGATCGACGAGAAAGAGACTCTTCTGGGTTGTGACGATGAGATATTGCGTTTTCGGGGGAACGACATAGTTTTGAAAAGGTCTTAGAATATATTTCTTATATTTCATCCTGTCGCTGACTTTAAAACTTCTTTCCTTCAGATTGGGGGACGATGATTCGTAATAGGCGAGAGGAGCGGCTGTGGTTTGAACAATATGAACTTCGTCCTCAGCCGTCGTTCTCACTCCAAACGTAAAATATCGTTTCGTGAGAAAAATATTCTTCCACCGAAAACTCGTGCGCGGATCTGTATATCGCCGGTCTGTTTGAATGGGCCGTCTCAAAGCTCGATCCATCCGATTCCAAGAGAAGGGAGATTCCTCTTTCGTTTGTTGCGATTCGAATAAATTTCTGTATATATTCTGAACGAGCAGGTTGGAGGATTCGACATCTTGGTTGAAAGAAACGATCGCTTGATGAGGTGGTAAATGCGGAATAAATGTCGCACAATGACACGCCAAAAAAATTTTCAAGTTGGAGATTTGCTTTAGCGTCTTCAAATCCTCCCCGTTCGAAATCCGTTGAGTTGGAAAAACGTCTAATAGCGACATGGCTCCCAATGGAAAAGAAATGATCTCGCCCAGTACTCTCGTCTTTTTATATATCTATATAGACACACACAGACACACATAGAGGCTCTATGACGTCCGTTTTATTTGTTTTTTTTTGTTTCTCTCTCTCTTCTTTCCAAGAAATCTTATCTCCATGACCTCTTTTTCTTTTCTTAAAAAGATGAATGTGTGTGGGAATGAGGAAGTGAAAGTAATAATTTAATAAACAAAAAATTATCCAACCATGACCTTCTTTTTTTTTTCAAAGTCACCCTTTCCAATCCAAGGACGTCCGGAGATAGAGGAAGCAGGGAGAGAGGAGGAGGAGGGAAGGGAAGGTCACACTCTTTTTCTCTCTATAAATAAAAGGGGAGAGCCCCAAAGTAGTATTTTTGTCCAAGTGGATCATGAGGAGGCATCCCCGGCTCACTACGTGTATTCCTTTCAAATATAAATATGTTGATCTTTCCTTTTATATCATCCAAGGAGTCGTTTACCTGAAAGCCTCCGATTTTTCAAAATGTGCGGAGTTATCAAAAGATGCAGGACGAATTTTTGTCCGACGAAAACGTGTTGATGGCTCGTGACATTCCACCTTTGGATGCACAAATTTTGTTAATGAAACGAGCCAAATATTTTTACACGTCCCACTTTCTAACCGTCTCGCAAATGAATAGGATTATGGATCGTCTTGAGAAGACAAAAGGGATTCTCGTTCATTTTAGTGAATGGTTGCATAAATGTTTGCACGAACCTCTCTCGATCGAGAAGACTGGGAAGAATACCTATTATATTCTTCTCGAGGACTCTCCTCCTTCGTCTCATCATAGAGAAGCTACGACTTTTGAAAAAATCCTCGAGCAAGAAAAAATAGAATGGTGGAACAACTACCCCATCCCTCTCCCCGAGCATCAAGTTCAGAAGAAAAAGAAAAAACCTTTCCAAAAGCCTATCCTCATCCTCCTCGATAATGATGGGGATGAGGAGAAGCCTGTTCAGATTCCTCTCCGTTTGTCAAAACACGTCGAGGATGAAAAACCTCTCCCTTCCTCAAAACCACTTGAGGAATAGAGACCCCTCGAGAAGGAGAAATCTCTCCCATTGTCAAACCTCCTCGAAGATGAAAAACCTCTCCATTTATCAAGAACCCTCGAGAAGGAGGGATCTCTTCCTTTATCAAACCCCCTCGAAGATGAAAAACCTCTCCATTTATCAAGACCCCTCGAAAATGAGGGACCTCTCGATTTGTCAAAACCCCTCGAAGATAAGGGAACCAAAACTTCTCTCTCTTTCGAAGAGGAGGGACCTCTCAATTTGTCAAGACCCCTCAAGAATAAGGGAACCGAAAATCCTCTCCCTTTCTCAAGACTTCTCGAGGAGGAGGAGGAGGAGGAGGAGAGACCGCTCCATGTCTCAAGACAGGACCCCCCTCTATCTCTTGAGGATCCGAGGGAAACGATTCCTATTGAAAAACCATCTATCGACGATCCCCAGAAAAGGTCTTCGGAGGAGATTAGACTTCCATGTAGAAAACGAATCTGCCACAATCATCATCATCATCATCATCATCATCATCATCATAATAATAATAATAATAATAATAATATACCCCCTTCTCAACAACATAATCCTACAACATTTGCAGATAAATGCATTCAAACCAATCCCTTTATAGTAACCCTTTTGATTGGAGAACCCGTGCATTAGCCTCGAAAAATAAAATGAGATTCTGGCCTGTTTCTATGACCAGAATGTTAAGCCAATAGATAGGTCTAGCTCAGAATTTTTCTTTTTAAAAGAAAATAAATAAATAATCCAAAGACTATTCGTAAATATAAAAGTAAAGTCTCGAGTCGGCTGGAAAAAAATTTTCAGAGCTGAGAAAACTTCTACAACTCAAAAAAAAAAAAAAAAAAAAAAAACTTTTTGTTAATTTTTATCATGTCTTAGACATGATAAAAATTAACGACCCCCCATCCCTTTTCGTCTGGGAATGTTGTCTCACTCTTTTGAAAAACAAATCGTGATTCATTCATGGAATGATTGCCATTAGAGAAAGAATGAGTCATGGTCTATTTTTAGAAAGGGTGAGACATCCTTCCCAGACAAAAAGGGAGGGTCATTAATTTTTATCATGTCTAAAGACATGATAAAAATTAACCAAAATTTTTTTTTTTCATTAGAGAATTTTATTTCAGCTCTGAGAAATTTTTTTTTCTCCCAGCCGATTCGAGACTTTACCCATTTGTTTTTAAGAATGATTTCTCCCTGATCTATTATTTCAAAATTCCAAGTTTCGCTTCAGAACCATCTGTGCTGTTGAAGAAGTAACAAGATATATGTATTTTTTTTTAATGAGTTCTGTCAAGATTGAATTGTGCAGGATCGACCTTGCGAATTTCTTCTCTGTGTCTTTAAATAATAATGATACCGAACTGCTTTTTGTAGAGCGCAATGGAAAAAACATTTTGTATGGTTAGGACAATTCATGTGTTCGATCCCATTGTATTTGAGAATCTCTTGCGTCGATCCCGAAATGCAATAAATGGATCTTTGCAACCATTTCTCTAAAAACCGCCGTTTCATTTCTCCTCGCACCCAAATCATGGAAAAAGTTTCCGTCAACATCGTTAACACCCATGGAAAATAACTGTACGGAATTTCTCCTTCGTACCACGACAAGCCGTGATAATAATCACTTGCCCACACAGCGGTTCGTTTTTCTTTCTCGGTGAGCGTTTGCCATGGAAACGGGGGTTTAAAAACAAATACCCCTCGAGAAGTACCGTCCAATGTGACGTAAGCCAATTCTTTCACAATAAAGGCTCCTTGAGAATCGTAGAAACCTTCAAAGTCGAGCACGAGTTCCATGTTTTTTATTTCTTTTTCTTTCCAAGGTGACCTTTATTATTATTATGATGGATGTGTATTGAGATACGCACGATATTATTCAAAAAACAAATATATATATATACGAATGTGACCTTTCCCAGAATTCATACGACCTGTCACGTGCAACCTTCTCTCTCTATATATATAAAAGAGGAGACGGCGAAAGAACGCTATCCATTTTTTCCTTCAGGACACACAGCGAGAGAGAGGAATTTTGTTTTCTTTTTTTCCTCAATTGAAGAAGATGGACATTTTGAGTACCAAACCTCTCAAAGATTCCTACATTGTTCTGGATATGGAATACTTTCACTGTTATGATCCAAAGACGGGAGATATATGTTTCATCTTGAAAGAACTGGGCTACATCACTTGCGATTTAACCTTATGCGGATCCATGATTTTTCTCCCTCCTGTCCATTACGATGACTTATCGTCCCGCAATCAAGCTGTGGTCAACCAGACTACAAATAACCGACACAGCCTGCAATGGACCGAGGGTCGTCTTTCCTACGAGCATCTTCCTACGATCCTGAAAATACTGACCGAAAATGTGGAGGTGATCTACGTCAATGGATACGATAAAGCCGAATTTTTCAGCAAGCTCTGCCAGCGATCCGTTTACGAGTTTTACATCCCAGGGAAAACCGAGTGGCGGAACAAGTCGAAATGCACGCGACACCAATATTTCCAAAAGATGATTCATTGTGCCGAGAACAAGGTGAGAAATTTTCGATACCATTTGATGGAGGGTAGTTACGTTTTCCGGAAATTACATTGTTACCCCTCCGAGAGCAAAGCTGTCGAAGAGGAGGCGGAAGAATCTCCCCAGGAGAACTCGTGCGACGATGAGGAGGAGGAGGATGAACTTTCTAATAATAATAATAATAAATATCTAAGTTGGGATGCTTTAGAGACCCAAGAATATTGGTCTCAACCCTTATCTCACATAGACCTGAAAGAGGATCCTCAAGTGTATTCTTTGTGGTCCTCTTCTAAAATTTGGTCTTGGAGAGAACCCTTGAATGTTCATGAATGAAATGGTATGTAAATCCCTAGAGAAAAAAAAATAGAAAAAAAAAGTTCCTTTTTTTTGTAATATGTTGATTTCTTTCCAATCCCATTTCTTTTCTATAACTCCAGCCCAATCGACGAGAAGAAGACGAATTTTCCAAGTTACACAAGACGAATCTTCCAAGTTACACAAGACGTAGAAAGATTTCACAAGGATTTATAAATCACACTCTCCCACATGATATATGTATAGAGAGAAAAAGACCCTCTGTTCTCTAGCCAATACGTCAAGACTTCCCTAAACTAAGAGAGACCATGAGTACCGAGGAAACCTTAGCAGAGCAAGTGGAAAGACTTTCAAAGAGATTAGAAGAGTTAAGACGGGATAGATTTACAGTTCCGCCGACTAAAGAGGAAACTATCATCGATTTCAACAAACCGCTGTACTTCCATCCCCTACCCCAAAAAATGAGACGAGTGGACTCGCCGTTGAACAGTTCCAATGAGAAACAAAATGTCACTTATTTGAATAGCCAATTTCAACACATGAATATTTCATAAGTATTTTTTCCCTAAAGCGTAGGGAGATCGGATCAGTAGTTTTTCCCTTTTCATCGTCGAAAAAGATTGGGAGGAAAAATCTTTCTCAGCTCTCTCAGAAAAATTTTTCAGCCTTAAAAAAAAAAAAAAAAAAAAAAAAAAACTTTTTGTTAATTTTTTTCATGTCTTAGACATGATAAAAATTAACTCTACGCCCCTTTTGTCTGGGAATGTTGTCTCACACTTTCTAAAAATAGACCATCACTCCTCCTTTCTTAAAGAATAGAATTCCAAGAATGGGATCTGGTCTATTTTTAGAAACGGTGAGACCCTATTCCCAGACAAAAGGCGGGTAGAGTTAATTTTTATCATGTCTAAAGTTCAGGGTCCATCCATCTTCTTATGTGAAACGGTGACCCTGACAAGATCGAGATAAACAAGTCCTGTGAGTTGTTTTGTAATCTTGACGCGATCCAAGAAAGAATTTTTATTATTTTTTTTGAAATAGGCGGGGGGTGGGGAGAGAAAATGTTCTCACGACCCTCAGATATCTTTTCATAAATATATTTTTTATCAAAGTGTTTCTTTCATTCCGATCCTTTTAAGAGGTGGGAATGACCCTGACATTTAGATGGGGTCGCGATCCCGACACATGTCGCGCGAGTATAAAAGTGTGTGTCCTCCGCGAGATATCTTCGGAGGGTTGGGGAGACATACCTGAAAATATTCCCCATTACGATCCAGCAGCCTGTTGGGACGAACCTTCCAAAGAATCTCATGAGACCCCCAAAATATCTTCAGAGGATCCAAAGACAAAATCCACTGAGTGTTGGGACAATAAACGGACAACTCATGCTCTAAAATCCACTAAGACTATGTCCACTGAGTGTTGGGACAATGAACAGACGACTCATGCTCCAAAATCTACTGAGACTATGTCCACTGAATGTTGGGACGATGAACAGACGACCCATGCTCCAAAATCTACTGAGACTATGTCCACTGAGTGTGGGGACGATGAAACCGAAAAGACGACAGAGAATTGGGATGACCGTTCTCAAAAGTATTTGAATTGATATATACATAAACTCAGGAGAAAAAAAAATAAAGAAAAGATTTTTAGAAATAAGTAGAGAAAGGTTCTCCGCTTTCCCTATATTTATGGAAATGGACTGAGGAGAGAGAAAGAGAGACGAATCAGGAGACCAAAAAAAATGGGTCTTGGAAGGAATGAGTGCAAATGCATTCGATTCCTTCCAAGACCCATTTTTTTTGGGTCCCTCTCTCATCCAATCTTGGAAAAGAACTTTGTCCTATTTTTCTAGGTCCATTCAAAAAGAAATGAATCTATCCATGAATTTTCTTAAAAGAAAAAAACAAAAAGATCCTTTACCTCTTGACGGTCCAAAGTCGAGAATCTTGGAAAAAGTTATCCACTCTCTCCATCCAGTCAAGCTTCTCTGTAGAAAATCTAGTAGGAGCATCTGCATTCTTGAACACCCGGCAGTTATTATTGGACGCGAAACGTCGAATGCTGAAATAGTTAACAGTGAGCCCATTCTTAAAGAAACGGGGATGTTTTATTCATCCAGTCGAGTGCCGAAAAATTTCTGAGAGCCGAAGAAAAATTTCTCTAGCTGAAAAAAAAAAAAAAAATACCCCTCTTTTAGTCTGAAAATTGATGTCTTCAATTTTTCAAAAATTGAAGACATCAATTTTCAAATTTTCAGAGTAAAAGGGGGGGGTAATTTATTTTTCAGAAACTTTTCCCAGCCGACTCGATGTGAATAAAACTTTACTGTTTGTTAAGAATGTTATTTAATGGATCGATTTCAACCTATTGAGCTTCACTTGAGTTCCGGCCGTGCTGTGGGCGCACCTGGATACAAGTTTTGGAATAGAATAAAACTATACAAATTCAATACAAATGGACCTGGATCCAAGAAAAAAATGATGTCTTTTTTTATGTTGTGGACAGCCAATTTTGTATTAGAATATACTGAAAACGGGCATTCACGTCGGTTTTCAGTATATTTCAATACAAATGGAGCTGGATCCAAGAAAATAATGATGTCTTTTTTTTATGTTGTGGACAGCCAATTTTGTATTGGAATATACTGAAAACGGGCATTCACGTTGGTTTTCAGTATATTTCAATACAAATGGAGCTGGATCCAAGAAAAAAATGATGTCTTTTTTTATGTTGTGGACAGCCAATTTTGTATTGGAATATACTGAAAACGGGCGTTCACGTTGGTTTTCAGTATATTACAATACAAGTGGAGCTGGATCCAAGAAAAAAATGATGTCTTTTTTTTATTTTGTGGACAGCCAATTTTGTATTGGAATATACTGAAAACGGGCGTTCACGTTGATTTTCAGTATAATCCAATACAAATGGAGCTGGATCCAAGAAAAAAATGATGTCTTTTTTTTATTTTTTGTGGACAGCCAATTTTGTATTGGAATATACTGAAAACGGGCATTCACGTTGTTTTCAGTATATTTCAATACAAGTGGAGCTCGATCCAAGAAAAAAATGATGTCTTTTTTTTTATTTTGTGGACAGCCAATTTTGTATTGGAATATACTGAAAACGGGCGTTCACGTTGGTTTTCAGTATGTTTCAATACAAATGGAGCTCCATCCAAGAAAAAAATGATGTCTTTTTTTTATTTTGTGGACAGCCAATTTTGTATTGGAATATACTGAAAACGGGCGTTCGAGTCCTTTTTCCGACTATTTCTATACACATTCCACTATGTTAAAATGACGTCATGGTTGAGTCCAAACAGAGTCGTCCCCGGATAGAGTCGTCTCCGGACAAAGTCGTCCCCGGACAATTTTATACCGAATTTGCATAGAAATATACTTAAAATGGGCTTGGAGGGGGGGCGGAGTCCAAACAAAGTCGTCCCCGGACCATCTTGATGACCAGACATATTCCCTTTTCAACAGCCCGTATTATTCTGAACAAAAACGTGGAATACTTTTATAGAAAAGTGAAGAATTGAAAGTGAAAGTCAAAAAGCAAAATGGGATCGGCTGGAAAAAATTTCTGAGAGCCGAGAAAAAATTCTGAGTCAGAAAAAAAAAAGGAAAATATATAATATATATATATTATATATATTATATAATATATATATTATATAATATATATTATATAATATATATATTATATAATATATATTATATAATATATATATTATATAATATATATTATATAATATATATATTATAAATACTTTTTGTTAATTTTTATCATGTCTTCTAGACATGATAAAAATTAACTCATCCCCCTTTTGTCTGGGTATGTTGTCTCACCGTTTCTAAAAATAGACCAGAACCCAGTCTTTTCTTGGAATTTAAAAAGATGAGTCATGGTCTATTTTTAGAAAGTGGGAGACAACATTCCCAGACAAAAGGGGGGTGAGTTAATTTTTATCATGTCTAGAAGACTTAACAAAAAGGTTTTTTTTTTTTTTTTTTTTTTTTTTTTTTTTTTTTTTACATCTCAGAATTTTTTTCTGAGCTCTGAGAAATATTTCCTAGCCGATCCCATTTCGTTTTTCGACTTTCACTTTCAACTCTTCACTTTTCCTATCCACTGTCGTTGGAATTGTGTTCACTGGAGGCTATTTCTTTTTTTGCAATCTCGCAAAGCTTTTTTTTTATTCTAGAGTTTATCAACTTTGTAGACACATGACCCCATCACCTTCTCAAAGGCCATGTCGTATGGAATGGGACCCTTTTGGTTTTTTCTTTTGAGAAAATAAAAAATAAAACAATTCTATAATCATCTCTCTATGACCTTCACAAACACTCATTTCGTTATCATTCTTTTTATTTTAGAATTCATCAACCTTGTTCCTCCTCCTCCCCTCTCCCTCTCCCTCTCTCTCTCTGAGGGGTCTATATAAACGGATCGCCAGCGAGCTCTTGTTCATATCAGACGAGTGTTTCGCCTTGAGAACGGAAAAAAAATACAAAAGCCATGCTGCTCAAACTGGAATATAACGATGACTATTACGTGCACGCGTATGTGGATCTAGGATTCCTGTACTGGAATGCCAAAGATATCTTGACTCTCTTGCCTACGAACGTCTCGCATACGACGAGTGTTCTCCAAGTCTTTTTTCCTAATCGACACCATTTTCTTCGACTAGGCGATTTGGACAACTACTCCAAAGAATGGGGTCAACCGAACCAGATTGTCCTCACTTCGAATGAAGCGGCCTTCGTCGCTTCGAAATCCATGCATAACAAGTCGCTCTTCCCTTGGATGTGTAAAATATTCATGAGACCTCTGACGAAAATTGAGGAGGACGGGGAAACGTATATCACCCTCCGAGAGACTGTGCAAGACGAACAAGAAAGGAAAAAGAGTCCTCTCTTTTTCATCACTCAATTCGGGATCCATCATCTCCCCAAAATCATCCAGAGACATCAAGCCTTCGTTGAAAAGTATCAGAAAGAGGACGATGGTGATGGTGATGATGATGATGATGATGATGCGATATGGTCTCCAGTCGCTTAAAGAAGGGGAAACGTTCTCCGCTTTCCCTATTCCATAGACTGGAGAGTTGAATCAGGAGACCAAAAAAATGGGTCTTGGAAGGAATCGAATGCATTTCAAAATGCATTCGATTCCTTCCAAGACCCATTTTTTGGGGCCACTCTCTCCTCCAATCTTGGGAGAGAGAGAGAGAAAAGAAATTTATCATCTCCTGTCCACCCAAAAAGAAACTATGTATTTTTCTTTTTCTGGATGCGGCCGAATTTGTAGAGGAATCGTCCAGAAACCGGCCCTCAAGCCCATTTTCAGACTATTTCTATACATATTCGGTCATCAAGATGGTCCGGGGACGACTTTGTTTGGACATCATCTCTATATACATGGTGAAATTTGTATAGCCATTTCTAAAGAATCTCAGAGAAAACTAAAAGCGAGATTGCAAAAAAAGAAATAGCCTCCAGTGAACACAATTCCAACGACAGTGGATAGGAAAAGTGAAGAGTTGAAAGTGAAAGTCGAAAAACGAAATGGGATCGGCTAGGAAATATTTCTCAGAGCTCAGAAAAAAATTCTAAGATGAAAAAAAAAAAAAAAAAAAAAAAAAAAAAACATTTTGTTAATTTTTATCATGTCTAGAAGACATGATAGAAGACATGTCTAGAAGACATGATAAAAATTAACCAAAAGTATTTATAATATATATATTATGTAATATATATTATATAATATATATATTATATAATATATATATTATATAATATATATATTATATAATATATATATTATATATTTTTTCTTTTTTTTTCTGACTCAGAATTTTTTCTCGGCTCTCAGAAATTTTTTCCAGCCGATCCTATTTTGCACTTTCAATTCATCTCTTTTCTATAAAAGTATTCCACGTTTTTGTTCAGAATAATACGGGCTGTTGAAAAGGAAATATGTCTGGTCATCAAGATGGTCCGGGGACGACTTTGTTTGGACTCCGCCCCCCCTCCAAGCCCATTTTAAGTATATTTCTATACAAATTCGGTATAAAATTGTCCGGGGACGACTTTGTCCGGAGACGACTCTATCCGGGGACGACTCTGTTTGGACTCAACCATGACGTCATTATAACATAGTGGAATGTGTATAGAAATAGTCGAAAAAAGGACTCGAACGCCCGTTTTCAGTATATTCCAATACAAAATTGATTGTGCACAACATAAAAAAAAAAAGACATCATTTTTTTTCTTGGATGGAGCTCTATTTGTATTGGAATATACTGAAAACCAACGTGAACGCCCGTTTTCAGTATATTCCAATACAAAATTGGCTGTCCACAAAATAAAAAAAAGACATCATTTTTTTCTTGGATGGTGCTCCATTTGTATTGAAATATACTGAAAACCAACGTGAACGCCCGTTTTCAGTATATTCCAATACAAAATTGGCTGTCCACAAAATAAAAAAAAAGACATCATTTTTTTCTTGGATCGAGCTCCACTTCTATTGAAATATACTGAAAACAACGTGAATGCCCGTTTTCAGTATATTCCAATACAAAATTGGCTGTCCACAAAAAATAAAAAATAAGACATCATTTTTTTCTTGGATCCAGCTCCATTTGTATTGGAATATACTGAAAACCAACGTGAACGCCGGTTTTCAGTATATTCCAATACAAAATTGGCTGTCCACAACATAAAAAAAAGACATCATTTTTTTCTTGGACCGAGCTCTATTTGTATTGAAATATACTGAAAACCGACTCAAACACCCGTTTTCAGTATATTGCAATACAAATTGGCAGTCCACAAAATAAAAAAAAAGACATCATTTCTTTCTTGGATCGAGCTCTATTTGTATTGAAATATACTGAAAACCGACTCAAACACCCGTTTTCAGTATATTCCAATACAAATTGGCAGTCCACAAAATAAAAAAAAAAGACATCATTTCTTTCTTGGATCGAGCTCTATTTGTATTGAAATATACTGAAAACCGACTCAAACACCCGTTTTCAGTATATTCCAATACAAATTGCAGTCCACAAAATAAAAAAAAGACATCATTTCTTTCTTGGATCGAGCTCCATTTGTATAGAAATAGCCTAGAAATCAGTTCGAACGCCCGTTTTCAGTATATTGTAATACAAATGAAATGACATGAAAAATGCAAAAAAGGAAAAGTAGCCTACCTTGACGGAAATTCTATTCCAAAAGGGGAAAACTTGTATCCAGGTGGGCCCACAGCACAGCCGGAACTCAAGCCAAACTCGATAGGTTGAAATCGATCCATTAAATAACATTCTTAAAAAACAGTAAAGTTTTATTCACATCTAAAACTCAAGCGAAACTCGATAGGTTGAAATCGATCCATTAAATAACATTCTTAAAAAACAGTAAAGTTTTATTCTATTCCAAAAGGGGAAAACTTGTATCCAGGTGGGCCCACAGCACGGCCGGAACTCAAGCGAAACTCGATAGGTTGAAATCGAACCATTAAATAACATTCTTAACAAACAGTAAAGTTTTATTCACATCGAGTCGGTTGGGAAAAGTTTCTGAGAGCCGGAAAAAATTTCTGTGGTTCAATGTTAGATATTAAAAAAAAAAAAAAAAAAAAAAAAAAAAAAAAAAAAAAAATACCCCCCCCTTTTACTCTGAAAATTTCACAATTGATGTCTTCAATTTTATGGGTCTTGGAAGGAATCGAATGCATTTGCACTCATTCCTTCCAAGACCCATTTTTTTTGGTCTCCTGATTCGTCTCTCTTTTTCTCTCGTCAGTCCATTTCCATAAATATAGGGAAAGCGGAGAACCTTTCTCTACTTATTTCTTAAAATCTTTTCTTTATTTTTTTTTCTCCTGAGTTTATGTATATATCAATTCAAATACTTTTGAGAACGGTCATCCCAATTCTCTGTCGTCTTTTCGGTTTCATCGTCCCAACACTCTGTGGACATAGTCTCAGTAGATTTTGGAGCATGGGTCGTCTGTTCATCGTCCCAACATTCAGTGGACATAGTCTCAGTAGATTTTGGAGCATGAGTCGTCTGTTCATTGTCCCAACACTCAGTGGACATAGTCTTAGTGGAGTTTAGAGCATGAGTTGTCCGTTCATTGTCCCAACACTCAGTGGATTTTGTCTTTGGATCCTCTGAAGATATTTTGGGGGTCTCATGAGATTCTTTGGAAGGTTCGTCCCAACAGGCTGCTGGATCGTAATGGGGAATATTTTCAGGTATGTCTCCCCAACCCTCCGTCTTCCTCGAGTTATTGGAGGAAGGTGACGACAAAGAAGAAGAGCCCATCAAGTTTAAAGGCGTATGCTCATCCGGATGTTCCATCACTTGGAAACAGGACAGATTATCCCATTTCTGGATGAGGTTATCGTACGCTTTTGGGGACGGATCCTTCTCTAACTGATCGTAGGCCTTATCAAAAGCTTGCAGAGGATTGTCTGCTTCCTCCTGAATCCTCTCCTCTTTCTCCGTTCCGTTTGGATAGACGTGACTGATATGAAAATCTCCTTCCATAATATGCCATCGATAGTTGCGCACTTTGTTTTCGGCACAATGGAAATATTTCATCCTTTGATAATGTCGGGCACATTTTTCCCGATACTTCCAAATGATTCCAACTGGCACATAAATTTCCGTCACGGGTTTTTGATAATCCAAGGCTTTAGCAAAGAATTTAGCTTTCTGGCATCCCACCACATAAATCGTGGAGAAGCTGTGAGTGAGCGATTGGAGAATGCGTCCTAAATGGTTGTAGGGAATATGACCCTCCTTCCAACGAAGTCCGTGCCGGTTTCTTGTCAGCCAGGCATTTGTCTTTTGGTTTTTTTCACTCAGTTGGTGGAAGGGGTGAGGAGGAGTAAACGTCAAAGATCCCACGGTCAAAAAATCTTTTGTCGCATAGCCCAATTCTTTTAAAACGTAGGTAAATTCACCCTTCTTGTGGTTGTAGGCCTGGAAACCCTCTAGATCGAGCACGATAAAGTTTTCTGAACACGCCATGGCGATGAATACGGTGATGTCTTCCACAAACAGGAACAAAAAAGAGAATCGAAAAGGTATATATGTATAACAGGGAAGATCTAGAAAGGGGGGGGAAACAATAAAACGTTTTAGAGTCGTCGTCTTGAAAGAGACATTTTTCTTTTCAAAGGTCTTTTTAAATGAAGTTATGATTATTATCATTATTAAAAAAAAACTAAGAATCAAATCGAGTATATAGGTAACCATATTCATAGGACCAAAGGGACTTACCAGCTCAGTTCACGTCTTCTTCTGTTCTATGAAGAAATCTCGCGGAGGACACACACTTTTATACTCGCGCGACATCTGTCGGGATCGCGACCCCATCTAAATGTCAGGGTCATTCCCACCTCTTAAAAGGATCGGAATGAAAGAAACACTTTGATAAAAAATATATTTATGAAAAGATATCTGAGGGTCGTGAGAACATTTTCTCTCCCCACCCCCCGCCTATTTCAAAAAAAAAAAAAATAAAAAGTCTTTCTTGGATCGCGTCAAGATTACAAAACAACTCACAGGACTTGTTTATCTCGATCTTGTCAGGGTCACCGTTTCACATAAGAAGATGGATGGACCCTGAACTTTAGACATGATAAAAATTAACTCTACCCGCCTTTTGTCTGGGAATAGGGTCCCACCGTTTCTAAAAATAGACCAGATCCCATTCTTGGAATTCTATTCTTTACGAAAGGAGGAGTGATGGTCTATTTTTAGAAAGTGTGAGACAACATTCCCAGACAAAAGGGGCGTAGAGTTAATTTTTATCATGTCTAGGACATGAAAAAAATTAACAAAAAGTTTTTTTTTCTTTTTTTTTTTTTTTTTTTAAGGCTGAAAAATTTTTCTGAGAGAGCTGAGAAAGATTTTTCCTCCCAATCTTTTTCGACGATGAAAAGGGAAAAACTACTGATCCGATCTCCCTACGCTTTAGGGAAAAAAATACTTATGAAATATTCATGTGTTGAAATTGGCTGTTCAAATAAGTGACATTTTGTTTCTCATTGGAACTGTTCAACGGCGATTCCACTCGTCTCATTCTTTGGGGTAGGGGATGAAAGTACAGCGGTTTGTTGAAATCGATGATAGTTTCCTCTTTAGTCGGCGGAACTGTAAATCTATCCCGTCTTAACTCTTCTAATCTCTTTGAAAGTCTTTCCACTTGCTCTGCTAAGGTTTCCTCGGTACTCATGGTCTCACATAGTTTAGGAATGTCTTGACGTATTGGCTAGAGAACAGAGGGTCTTTTTCTCTCTATACATATATCATGTGGGAGAGTGTGATTTATAAATCCTTGTGAAATCTTTCTACGTCTTGTGTAACTTGGAAGATTCGTCTTGTGTAACTTGAAAAATTCGTCTTCTTCTCGTCGATTGGGCTGGAGTTATAGAAAAGAAATGGGATTGGAAAGAAATCAACATATTACAAAAAAAGGAACTTTTTTTTTCTATTTTTTTTCTCTAGGGATTTACATACCATTTCATTCATGAACATTCAAGGGTTCTCTCCAAGACCAAATTTTAGAAGAGGACCACAAAGAGTACACTTGAGGATCCTCTTTCAGGTCTAGGTGAGATAAGGGTTGAGACCAATATTCTTGGGTCTCTAAAGCATCCCAACTTAGACATTTATTATTATTGTTATTAGAAAGTTCATCCTCCTCCTCCTCCTCCTCATCGTCGCACGAGTTCACCTGGGGAGATTCTTCCGCCTCCTCTTCGACAGCTTTGCTCTCGGAGGGGTAACATAGTAATTTCCGGAAAACGTAACTACCCTCCATCAAATGGTATCGAAAATTTCTCACCTTGTTCTCGGCACAATGAATCATCTTTTGAAAATATTGGTGTCGCGTGCATTTCGACTTGTTCCGCCACTCGGTTTTCCCTGGGATGTAAAACTCGTAAACAGATCGCTGGTAGAGCTTGCTGAAAAATTCGGCTTTATCGTATCCATTGACGTAGATCACCTCCACATTTTCGGTCAGTATTTTCAGGATTGTAGGAAGATGCTCGTAGGAAAGACGACCCTCGGTCCATTGCAGGCCGTGTCGGTTATTTGTAGTCTGGTTGACCACAGCTTGATTGCGGGACGATAAGTCATCATAATGGACAGGAGGGAGAAAAATCATGGATCCGCATAAGGTTAAATCGCAAGTGATGTAGCCCAGTTCTTTCAAGATGAAACATATATCTCCCGTCTTTGGATCATAACAGTGAAAGTATTCCATGTCCAGAACAATGTAGGAATCTTTGAGAGGTTTGGTACTCAAAATGTCCATCTTCTTCAATTGAGGAAAAAAAGAAAACAAAATTCTCTCTCTCTCTCGCTGTGTGTCCTGAAGGAAAAAATGGACAGCGTTCTCTCGCCGTCTCCTCTTTTATATATATATAGAGAGAAGGTTGCACGTGACAGGTCGTATGAATTCTGGGAAAGGTCACATTCGTATATATATATATTTGTTTTTTGAATAATATCGTGCGTATCTCAATACACATCCATCATAATAATAATAAAGGTCACCTTGGGAAGAAAAAGAAATAAAAAACATGGAACTCGTGCTCGACTTTGAAGGTTTCTACGATTCTCAAGGAGCCTTTATTGTGAAAGAATTGGCTTACGTCACATTGGACGGTACTTCTCGAGGGGTATTTGCTTTTAAACCCCCGTTTCCATGGCAAATGCTCACCGAGAAAGAAAAACGAACCGCTGTGTGGGCAAGTGATTATTATCACGGCTTGTCGTGGTACGAAGGAGAAATTCCGTACAGTTATTTTCCATGGGTGTTAACGATGTTGACGGAATTTTTTTCCATGATTTGGGTGCGAGGAGAAATGAAACGGTGGTTTTTAGAGAAATGGTTGCAAAGATCCATTTATTGCATTTCGGGATCGACGCAAGAGATTCTCAAATACAATGGGATCGAACACATGAATTGTCCTAACCATACAAAAGGTTTTTTTCCATTGCGCTCTACAAAAAGCAGTTCGGTATCATTATTATTTAAAGACACAGAGAAGAAATTCGCAAGGTCGATCCTGCACAATTCAATCTTGACAGAACTCATTAAAAAATACATATATCATGTTACTTCTTCAACAGCACAGATGGTTCTGAAGCGAAACTTGGAATTTTGAAATAATAGATCAGGGAGAAATCATTCTTAAAAACAAATGGGTAAAGTCTCGAATCAGCTGGGAGAAAAAAAAATTTCTCAGAGCTGAAATAAAATTCTCTAATGGAAAAAAAAATCTTTTGGTTAATTTTTATCATGTCTTTAGACATGATAAAAATTAATGACCCTCCCTTTTTGTCTGGGAAGGATGTCTCACCCTTTCTAAAAATAGACCATGACTCATCCTTTCTCTAATGGCAATCATTCCATGAATGAATCACGATTTGTTTTTCAAAAGAGTGAGACAACATTCCCAGACGAAAAGGGAAGGGGGTCGTTAATTTTTATCATGTCTAAGACATGATAAAAATTAACAAAAGATTTTTTTTTTTTAAGTTGTAGAAATTTTCTCAGCTCTAAAAATTTTTTTCCAGCCGACTCGAGACTTTACCATTTATATTTACGAATAGTCTTTGGATTATTTATTTATTTTCTTTTAAAAAGAAAAATTCTGAGCTAGACCTATCTATTGGCTTAACATTCTGGTCATAGAAACAGGCCAGAATCTCATTTTATTTTTCGAGGCTAATGCACGGGTTCTCCAATCAAAAGGGTTACTATAAAGGGATTGGTTTGAATGCATTTATCTGCGAATGTTGTAGGATTCTGTTGTTGAGAAGGGGGTATATTATTATTATTATTATTATTATTATTATTATTATTATTATGATGATGATGATGATGATTGTGGCAGATTCGTTTTCTACATGGAAGTCTAATCTCCTCCGAAGACCTTTTCTGGGGATCGTCGATACATGGTTTTTCAATAGGAATCGTTTCCCTCGGATCCTCAAGAGATAGAGGGGGGTCCTGTCTTGAGACATGGAGCGGTCTCTCCTCCTCCTCCTCCTCCTCCTCGAGAAGTCTTGAGAAAGGGAGAGGATTTTCGGTTCCCTTATTCTTGAGGGGTCTTGACAAATTGAGAGGTCCCTCCTCTTCGAAAGAGAGAGAAGTTTTGCTTCCCTTATCCTCGAGGGGTTTTGACAAATCGAGAGGTCCCTCATTTTCGAGGGGTCTTGATAAATGGAGAGGTTTTTCATCTTCGAGGGGGTTTGATAAAGGAAGAGATCCCTCCTTCTCGAGGGTTCTTGATAAATGGAGAGGTTTTTCATCTTCGAGGAGGTTTGACAATGGGAGAGATTTCTCCTTCTCGAGGGGTCTCTATTCCTCAAGTGGTTTTGAGGAAGGGAGAGGTTTTTCATCCTCGACGGGTTTTGACAAACGGAGAGGAATCTGAACAGGCTTCTCCTCATCCCCATCATTATCGAGGAGGATGAGGATAGGCTTTTGGAAAGGTTTTTTCTTTTTCTTCTGAACAGGCTCCTCTTGATGCTCGGGGAGAGGGATGGGGTAGTTGTTCCACCATTCTATTTTTTCTTGCTCGAGGATTTTTTCAAAAGTCGTAGCTTCTCTATGATGAGACGAAGGAGGAGAGTCCTCGAGAAGAATATAATAGGTATTCTTCCCAGTCTTCTCGATCGAGAGAGGTTCGTGCAAACATTTATGCAACCATTCACTAAAATGAACGAGAATCCCTTTTGTCTTCTCAAGACGATCCATAATCCTATTCATTTGCGAGACGGTTAGAAAGTGGGACGTGTAAAAATATTTGGCTCGTTTCATTAACAAAATTTGTGCATCCAAAGGTGGAATGTCACGAGCCATCAACACGTTTTCGTCGGACAAAAATTCGTCCCGCATCTTTTGATAACTCCCCACGGTATAATAACCCGCACATTTTGAAAAATCGGAGGCTATCAGGTAAACGACTCCTTGGATGATATAAAAGGAAAGATCAACATATTTATATTTGAAAGGAATACACGTAGTGAGCCGGGGATGCCTCCTCATGATCCACTTGGACAAAAATACTACTTTGGGGCTCTCCCCTTTTATTTATAGAGAGAAAGAGAGTGTGACCTTCCCTTCCCTCCTCCTCCTCTCTCCCTGCTTCCTCTATCTCTGGACGTCCTTGGATTGGAAAGGGTGACTTTGAAAAAAAAAAAAAGAAGGTCATGGTTGGATAATTTTTTGTTTATTAAATTATTACTTTCACTTCCTCATTCCCACACACATTCATCTTATTAAGAAAAGAAAAAGAGGTCATGGAGATAAGATTTCTTGGAAAGAAGAGAGAGAGAAACAAAAAAAAAACAAATAAAACGGACGTCATAGAGCCTCTATGTGTGTCTGTGTATGTCTATATAGATATATAAAAAGACGAGAGTACTGGGCGAGATCATTTCTTTTCCATTAAGAGCCATGTCGCTATTAGACGTTTTTCCAACTCAACGGATTTCGAACGGGGAGGATTTGAAGACGCTAAAGCAAATCTCCAACTTGAAAATTTTTTTGGCGTGTCATTGTGCGACATTTATTCCGCATTTACCACCTCATCAAGCGATCGTTTCTTCCAACCAAGATGTCGAATCCTCCAACCTGCTCGTTCAGAATATATACAGAAATTTATTCGAATCGCAACAAACGAAAGAGGAATCTCCCTTCTCTTGGAATCGGATGGATCGAGCTTTGAGACGGCCCATTCAAACAGACCGGCGATATACAGATCCGCGCACGAGTTTTCGGTGGAAGAATATTTTTCTCACGAAACGATATTTTACGTTTGGAGTGAGAACGACGGCTGAGGACGAAGTTCATATTGTTCAAACCACAGCCGCTCCTCTCGCCTATTACGAATCATCGTCCCCCAATCTGAAGGAAAGAAGTTTTCAAGTCAGCGACAGGATGAAATATAAGAAATATATTCTAAGACCTTTTCAAAACTATGTCCTTCCCCCGAAAACGCAATATCTCATCGTCACAACCCAGAAGAGTCTCTTTCTCGTCGATCGGTGCTCGTACTCGCTTTGGAAACAATTAAAAGAGGAGATTTCTTTCCAATCGCCGATGATGTTTCAAGAAAAAGAAGAAGAAAACCCTCCGCCACCTTTACCCATCCCTTCCTTAGATGATAAGAGGAGCTGGACCAAACCGTCGTCATGGCCCGAAACAAAATCGACCCGGCAACGGAATGAAATTGAAGTCATCACAATTGAAGATGAGGAGGAAGAAAAAAAATTACCTCTTAAAAAACGGTCGACTTACCGGAACCTACCTGGCGTGCAAGATCCGCTTCAGAATCCAGAAGCTTCTTCTTCTTCTTCTTCCCCGACTTGTTCAAACAGGCAACCTCTTTCGGACTCCTCACAGACAGAACTTCTTCTAGTATCCTCTTCTTCTTCTTCTCCTCCTCCTCCAACCTGTCCCGACATCGTAGAGGTAGAATGTCAGACGGGTCCACAAGCTTCAAAAAGTCCCGACATCGTAGAGGCAGAATCACAGCCGGGTAAACAAGTTCCAACGGGTCCAGAAATCATGGAGGTAGAATTTCAGCCGGGTAAACAAGTTCCAACGGGTCCAGAAATCATGGAGGTTGAATCGCAGCCGAGTCCAGACATCCTAGACCCCTCCACTCATCCCAAAGAGACTCCAAGTGTTTCAAGACAGCCTTGTGAGGATCCAGCCCTTCCCGTATGGAATGATTATATGGACTTACAAAATTTGGTGCAACAGGAAGGAGAAGAAAATAATCATACGGATGGGTGGGTCAAAGACTGTTTAGATCATTTAACCTCGAATGAAATTGAACTGTTATGGAATTGCATTTCTGAAATCACATCGGAAATGGGATAAAAACCAAAACAAAAAAAACAATTTTTTTAATAACAAATTGGAGGAGGGTCATGATGTCAATTTAAAAAAAAATATTATATAGAGTCCAATCTTGGTGGTTCACTTCAGTTTTCCAGCATGAAGTGATCCACGTTTCCCGAAATATGGATCCCATTCCAAGAGAGATTGTGTAGAGCCTTCACTTCAGTTCTTTTTTTTTCTACCATGAGGAGAGGGTCCCCAAAGGGCTACCCATGTCCAAAGAGAGAAAGTGTAGAGCGTTCATTTCAGTTTTTTTTCCAAGTTTAGGGGAGGGAGGTCTAAAAATGACACCCCCCGTTTTCAAAGAGAGATGGTGTATAGCGTTCATTTCTGTTTTTTTCCAAAGTTAGGGAGTTTTCAAATGGCTACCCATTTCAGAGAAAGAGAGAGAGAGAGAGAGAGAAGGTGTAGAGCGTTCATTTCAGTTTTCCAACATTAGAAGGTCCCAAAATACCTTCTGAATTCAAAGAAAGATCGTGTAGAGCGTTCATTTCCAGTTCTCCAAGATCAGAAGAAGAGGGTCCGCTTTTCCCAAAAGGGCTTTCCGCATTCAGAGACAGCGAAATGCAGACTTCAGTTTTCTCCCTCCCCAAGAATAGAGGGTCCCAAAATGGCTTCCCATTTCAAAGAGAGAGGGAGAGGCGTTCATTTCCATTCTCCAAGATAGGGTCGTCTGCATTTTCCCAAAATGGCTTCCCAATTCAAAGAGAGAGAGAGAGAGAGTAAAAGGGTGTGTAGAGCGGTCATGTTCATTCTCCAAGATTGGGTCGTCAGCTTTTTCTCAAAATGGCATCTCCCCATTCAAAAAGAGATTGTAACCAATTTTTTCCAGTTTTTTCCAAGATGGGGGGGAGAAGAAAACCTAGGATGGAATAACACGACACACAGAGAGAAAGAGAAAAAAAACGCCATCTTGTCATTTTCTGATAGGGTACCGGTGTTCGAATACTTTTGTGACCGACTGTACTCGCTTTGGAAACAATTGAAAGAGGAGATTTCTTTCCAATCGCCGATGATGTTTCAAGAAAAAGAAGAAGAAAACCCTCCGCCACTTTACCCATCCCTTCCTTAGATGATAAGAGGAGCTGGACCAAACCGTCGTCATGGCCCGAAACAAAATCGACCCGGCAACGGAATGAAATTGAAGTCATCACAATTGAAGATAAGGAGGAAGAAAAAAAATTACCTCTTAAAAAACGGTCGACTTACCGGAACCTACCTGGCGTGCAAGATCCGCTTCAGAATCCAGAAGCTTCTTCTTCTTCTTCTTCTTTCCCGACTTGTTCAAACAGGCAACCTCTTTCGGACTCCTCACAGACAGAACTTCTTCTAGTATCCTCTTCTTCTTCTTCTCGTCCTCCTCCAACCTGTCCCGACATCGTAGAGGTAGAATGTCAGACGGGTCCACAAGCTTCAAAAAGTCCCGACATCGTAGAGGCAGAATCACAGCCGGGTAAACAAGTTCCAACGGGTCCAGAAATCATGGAGGTAGAATTTCAGCCGGGTAAACAAGTTCCAACGGGTCCAGAAATCATGGAGGTAGAATCGCAGCCGGGTCCAGACATCCTAGATCCCTCCACTCATCCCAAAGAGACTCCAAGTGTTTCAAGACAGCCTTGTGAGGATCCAGCCCTTCCCGTATGGAATGATTATATGGACTTACAAAATTTGGTGCAACAGGAAGGAGAAGAAAATAATCATACGGATGGGTGGGTCAAAGACTGTTTAGATCATTTAACCTCGAATGAAATTGAACTGTTATGGAATTGCATTTCTGAAATCACATCGGAAATGGGATAAAAACCAAAACAAAAAAAAAACAATTTTTTTAATAACAAATTGGAGAAGGGTCATGATGTCAATTTTAAAAAAAAATATTATATAGAGTCCAATCTTGGTGGTTCACTTCAGTTTTCCAGCATGAAGTGATCCACGTTTCCCGAAATATGGATCCCATTCCAAGAGAGATTGTGTAGAGCCTTCACTTCAGTTCTTTTTTTTTTCTACCAAGAGGAGAGGGTCCCCAAAGGGCTACCCATGTCCAAAGAGAGAAAGTGTAGAGCGTTCATTTCAGTTTTTTTTCCAAGTTTAGGGGAGGGAGGTCTAAAAATGACACCCCCCGTTTTCAAAGAGAGATGGTGTATAGCGTTCATTTCTGTTTTTTTCCAAAGTTAGGGAGTTTTCAAATGGCTACCTATTTCAGAGAAAGAGAGAGAGAGAGAGAGAGAAGGTGTAGAGCGTTCATTTCAGTTTTCCAACATTAGAAGGTCCCAAAATACCTTCTGAATTCAAAGAAAGATCGTGTAGAGCGTTCATTTCCAGTTCTCCAAGATCAGAAGAAGAGGGTCCGCTTTTCCCAAAAGGGCTTTCCGCATTCAGAGACAGCAAAATGCAGACTTCAGTTTTCTCCCTCCCCAAGAATAGAGGGTCCCAAAATGGCTTCCCATTTCAAAGAGAGAGGGAGAGGCGTTCATTTCCATTCTCCAAGATAGGGTCGTCTGCATTTTCCCAAAATGGCTTCCCAATTCAAAGAGAGAGAGAGAGAGTAAAAGGGTGTGTAGAGCGGTCAAGTTGATTCTCCAAGATTGGGTCGTCAGCTTTTTCTCAAAATGGCATCTCCCCATTCAAAAAGAGATCGTAACCAATTTTTTCCAGTTTTTTCCAAGATGGGGGGGAGAAGAAAACCTAGGATGGAATAACACGACACACAGAGAGAAAGAGAAAAAAAACGCCATCTTGTCATTTTCTGATAGGGTACCGGTGTTCGAATACTTTTGTGACCGACTGTACTCGCTTTGGAAACAATTGAAAGAGGAGATTTCTTTCCAATCGCCGATGATGTTTCAAGAAAAAGAAGAAGAAAACCCTCCGCCACTTTACCCATCCCTTCCTTAGATGATAAGAGGAGCTGGACCAAACCGTCCTCATGGCCCGAAACAAAATCGACCCGGCAACGGAATGAAATTGAAGTCATCACAATTGAAGATGAGGAGGAAGAAAAAAAATTACCTCTTAAAAAACGGTCGACTTAAAGGAACCTACCTGGCGTGCAAGATCCGCTTCAGAATCCAGAAGCTTCTTCTTCTTCTTCTTCTTTCCCGACTTGTTCAAACAGGCAACCTCTTTCGGACTCCTCACAGACAGAACTTCTTCTAGTATCCTCTTCTTCTTCTTCTCGTCCTCCTCCAACCTGTCCCGACATCGTAGAGGTAGAATGTCAGACGGGTCCACAAGCTTCAAAAAGTCCCGACATCGTAGAGGCAGAATCACAGCCGGGTAAACAAGTTCCAACGGGTCCAGAAATCATGGAGGTAGAATTTCAGCCGGGTAAACAAGTTCCAACGGGTCCAGAAATCATGGAGGTAGAATCGCAGCCGGGTCCAGACATCCTAGATCCCTCCACTCATCCCAAAGAGACTCCAAGTGTTTCAAGACAGCCTTGTGAGGATCCAGCCCTTCCCGTATGGAATGATTATATGGACTTACAAAATTTGGTGCAACAGGAAGGAGAAGAAAATAATCATACGGATGGGTGGGTCAAAGACTGTTTAGATCATTTAACCTCGAATGAAATTGAACTGTTATGGAATTGCATTTCTGAAATCACATCGGAAATGGGATAAAAACCAAAACAAAAAAAAAAACAATTTTTTTAATAACAAATTGGAGAAGGGTCATGATGTCAATTTTAAAAAAAAATTATTATATAGAGTCCAATCTTGGTGGTTCACTTCAGTTTTCCAGCATGAAGTGATCCACGTTTCCCGAAATATGGATCCCATTCCAAGAGAGATTGTGTAGAGCCTTCACTTCAGTTCTTTTTTTTTCTACCAAGAGGAGAGGGTCCCCAAAGGGCTACCCATGTCCAAAGAGAGAAAGTGTAGAGCGTTCATTTCAGTTTTTTTTCCAAGTTTAGGGGAGGGAGGTCTAAAAATGACACCCCCCGTTTTCAAAGAGAGATGGTGTATAGCGTTCATTTCTGTTTTTTTCCAAAGTTAGGGAGTTTTCAAATGGCTACCCATTTCAGAGAAAGAGAGAGAGAGAGAGAAGGTGTAGTGCGTTCATTTCAGTTTTCCAACATTAGAAGGTCCCAAAATACCTTCTGAATTCAAAGAAAGATCGTGTAGAGCGTTCATTTCCAGTTCTCCAAGATCAGAAGAAGAGGGTCCGCTTTTCCCAAAAGGGCTTTCCGCATTCAGAGACAGCGAAATGCAGACTTCAGTTTTCTCCCTCCCCAAGAATAGAGGGTCCCAAAATGGCTTCCCATTTCAAAGAGAGAGGGAGAGGCGTTCATTTCCATTCTCCAAGATAGGGTCGTCTGCATTTTCCCAAAATGGCTTCCCAATTCAAAGAGAGAGAGAGAGAGTAAAAGGGTGTGTAGAGCGGTCATGTTGATTCTCCAAGATTGGGTCGTCAGCTTTTTCTCAAAATGGCATCTCCCCATTCAAAAAGAGATCGTAACCAATTTTTTCCAGTTTTTTCCAAGATGGGGGGGAGAAGAAAACCTAGGATGGAATAACACGACACACAGAGAGAAAGAGAAAAAAAACGCCATCTTGTCATTTTCTGATAGGGTACCGGTGTTCGAATACTTTTGTGACCGACTGTACTCGCTTTGGAAACAATTGAAAGAGGAGATTTCTTTCCAATCGCCGATGATGTTTCAAGAAAAAGAAGAAGAAAACCCTCCGCCACTTTACCCATCCCTTCCTTAGATGATAAGAGGAGCTGGACCAAACCGTCCTCATGGCCCGAAACAAAATCGACCCGGCAACGGAATGAAATTGAAGTCATCACAATTGAAGATGAGGAGGAAGAAAAAAAATTACCTCTTAAAAAACGGTCGACTTAAAGGAACCTACCTGGCGTGCAAGATCCGCTTCAGAATCCAGAAGCTTCTTCTTCTTCTTCTTCTTCCCCGACTTGTTCAAACAGGCAACCTCTTTCGGACTCCTCACAGACAGAACTTCTTCTAGTATCCTCTTCTTCTTCTTCTCGTCCTCCTCCAACCTGTCCCGACATCGTAGAGGTAGAATGTCAGACGGGTCCACAAGCTTCAAAAAGTCCCGACATCGTAGAGGCAGAATCACAGCCGGGTAAACAAGTTCCAACGGGTCCAGAAATCATGGAGGTAGAATTTCAGCCGGGTAAACAAGTTCCAACGGGTCCAGAAATCATGGAGGTAGAATCGCAGCCGGGTCCAGACATCCTAGATCCCTCCACTCATCCCAAAGAGACTCCAAGTGTTTCAAGACAGCCTTGTGAGGATCCAGCCCTTCCCGTATGGAATGATTATATGGACTAACAAAATTTGGTGCAACAGGAAGGAGAAGAAAATAATCATACGAATGGGTGGGTCAAAGACTGTTTAGATCATTTAACCTCGAATGAAATTGAACTGTTATGGAATTGCATTTCTGATATCACATCGGAAATGGGATAAAAACCAAAACAAAAAAAAACAATTTTTTAATAACAAATTGGAGGAGGGTCATGATGTCAATTTTTAAAAAATAATATTATATAGAGTCCAATCTTGGTGGTTCACTTCAGTTTTCCAGCATGAGGTGATCCACGTTTCCCGAAATATGGATCCCATTCCAAGAGAGATTGTGTAGAGCCTTCACTTCAGTTCTTTTTTTTTTCTACCAAGAGAAGAGGGTCCCCAAAGGGCTACCCATGTCCAAAGAGAGAAAGTGTAGAGCGTTCATTTCAGTTTTTTTTCCAAGTTTAGGGGAGGGAGGTCTCAAAATGACACCCCCCGTTTTCAAAGAGAGATGGTGTAGAGCGTTCATTTCTGTTTTTTTCCAAAGTTAGGGAGTTTTCAAATGGCTACCCATTTCAGAGAAAGAGAGAGAGAGAGAGAGAGAGAAGGTGTAGAGCGTTCATTTCAGTTTTCCAACATTAGAAGGTCCCAAAATACCTTCTGAATTCAAAGAAAGATCGTGTAGAGCGTTCATTTCCAGTTCTCCAAGATCAGAAGAAGAGGGTCCGCTTTTCCCAAAAGGGCTTTCCGCATTCAGAGACAGCGAAATGCAGACTTCAGTTTTCTCCCTCCCCAAGAATAGAGGGTCCCAAAATGGCTTCCCATTTCAAAGAGAGAGGGAGAGGCGTTCATTTCCATTCTCCAAGATAGGGTCGTCTGCATTTTCCCAAAATGGCTTCCCAATTCAAAGAGAGAGAGAGAGAGTAAAAGGGTGTGTAGAGCGGTCATGTTCATTCTCCAAGATTGGGTCGTCAGCTTTTTCTCAAAATGGCATCTCCCCATTCAAAAAGAGATCGTAACCAATTTTTTCCAGTTTTTTCCAAGATGGGGGGGGGAGAAGAAAACCTAGGATGGAATAACACGACACACAGAGAGAAAGAGAAAAAAAACGCCATCTTGTCATTTTCTGATAGGGTACCGGTGTTCGAATACTTTTGTGACCGACTGTACTCGCTTTGGAAACAATTGAAAGAGGAGATTTCTTTCCAATCGCCGATGATGTTTCAAGAAAAAGAAGAAGAAAACCCTCCGCCACTTTACCCATCCCTTCCTTAGATGATAAGAGGAGCTGGACCAAACCGTCGTCATGGCCCGAAACAAAATCGACCCGGCAACGGAATGAAATTGAAGTCATCACAATTGAAGATAAGGAGGAAGAAAAAAAATTACCTCTTAAAAAACGGTCGACTTACCGGAACCTACCTGGCGTGCAAGATCCGCTTCAGAATCCAGAAGCTTCTTCTTCTTCTTCTTCTTTCCCGACTTGTTCAAACAGGCAACCTCTTTCGGACTCCTCACAGACAGAACTTCTTCTAGTATCCTCTTCTTCTTCTTCTCGTCCTCCTCCAACCTGTCCCGACATCGTAGAGGTAGAATGTCAGACGGGTCCACAAGCTTCAAAAAGTCCCGACATCGTAGAGGCAGAATCACAGCCGGGTAAACAAGTTCCAACGGGTCCAGAAATCATGGAGGTAGAATTTCAGCCGGGTAAACAAGTTCCAACGGGTCCAGAAATCATGGAGGTAGAATCGCAGCCGGGTCCAGACATCCTAGATCCCTCCACTCATCCCAAAGAGACTCCAAGTGTTTCAAGACAGCCTTGTGAGGATCCAGCCCTTCCCGTATGGAATGATTATATGGACTTACAAAATTTGGTGCAACAGGAAGGAGAAGAAAATAATCATACGGATGGGTGGGTCAAAGACTGTTTAGATCATTTAACCTCGAATGAAATTGAACTGTTATGGAATTGCATTTCTGAAATCACATCGGAAATGGGATAAAAACCAAAACAAAAAAAAAAACAATTTTTTTAATAACAAATTGGAGAAGGGTCATGATGTCAATTTTAAAAAAAAAATATTATATAGAGTCCAATCTTGGTGGTTCACTTCAGTTTTCCAGCATGAAGTGATCCACGTTTCCCGAAATATGGATCCCATTCCAAGAGAGATTGTGTAGAGCCTTCACTTCAGTTCTTTTTTTTTTCTACCAAGAGGAGAGGGTCCCCAAAGGGCTACCCATGTCCAAAGAGAGAAAGTGTAGAGCGTTCATTTCAGTTTTTTTTTCCAAGTTTAGGGGAGGGAGGTCTAAAAATGACACCCCCCGTTTTCAAAGAGAGATGGTGTATAGCGTTCATTTCTGTTTTTTTCCAAAGTTAGGGAGTTTTCAAATGGCTACCCATTTCAGAGAAAGAGAGAGAGAGAGAGAGAGAAGGTGTAGAGCGTTCATTTCAGTTTTCCAACATTAGAAGGTCCCAAAATACCTTCTGAATTCAAAGAAAGATCGTGTAGAGCGTTCATTTCCAGTTCTCCAAGATCAGAAGAAGAGGGTCCGCTTTTCCCAAAAGGGCTTTCCGCATTCAGAGACAGCGAAATGCAGACTTCAGTTTTCTCCCTCCCCAAGAATAGAGGGTCCCAAAATGGCTTCCCATTTCAAAGAGAGAGGGAGAGGCGTTCATTTCCATTCTCCAAGATAGGGTCGTCTGCATTTTCCCAAAATGGCTTCCCAATTCAAAGAGAGAGAGAGAGAGTAAAAGGGTGTGTAGAGCGGTCAAGTTGATTCTCCAAGATTGGGTCGTCAGCTTTTTCTCAAAATGGCATCTCCCCATTCAAAAAGAGATCGTAACCAATTTTTTCCAGTTTTTTCCAAGATGGGGGGGAGAAGAAAACCTAGGATGGAATAACACGACACACAGAGAGAAAGAGAAAAAAAACGCCATCTTGTCATTTTCTGATAGGGTACCGGTGTTCGAATACTTTTGTGACCGACTGTACTCGCTTTGGAAACAATTGAAAGAGGAGATTTCTTTCCAATCGCCGATGATGTTTCAAGAAAAAGAAGAAGAAAACCCTCCGCCACTTTACCCATCCCTTCCTTAGATGATAAGAGGAGCTGGACCAAACCGTCCTCATGGCCCGAAACAAAATCGACCCGGCAACGGAATGAAATTGAAGTCATCACAATTGAAGATGAGGAGGAAGAAAAAAAATTACCTCTTAAAAAACGGTCGACTTAAAGGAACCTACCTGGCGTGCAAGATCCGCTTCAGAATCCAGAAGCTTCTTCTTCTTCTTCTTCTTTCCCGACTTGTTCAAACAGGCAACCTCTTTCGGACTCCTCACAGACAGAACTTCTTCTAGTATCCTCTTCTTCTTCTTCTCGTCCTCCTCCAACCTGTCCCGACATCGTAGAGGTAGAATGTCAGACGGGTCCACAAGCTTCAAAAAGTCCCGACATCGTAGAGGCAGAATCACAGCCGGGTAAACAAGTTCCAACGGGTCCAGAAATCATGGAGGTAGAATTTCAGCCGGGTAAACAAGTTCCAACGGGTCCAGAAATCATGGAGGTAGAATCGCAGCCGGGTCCAGACATCCTAGATCCCTCCACTCATCCCAAAGAGACTCCAAGTGTTTCAAGACAGCCTTGTGAGGATCCAGCCCTTCCCGTATGGAATGATTATATGGACTTACAAAATTTGGTGCAACAGGAAGGAGAAGAAAATAATCATACGGATGGGTGGGTCAAAGACTGTTTAGATCATTTAACCTCGAATGAAATTGAACTGTTATGGAATTGCATTTCTGAAATCACATCGGAAATGGGATAAAAACCAAAACAAAAAAAAAAACAATTTTTTTAATAACAAATTGGAGAAGGGTCATGATGTCAATTTTAAAAAAAAATTATTATATAGAGTCCAATCTTGGTGGTTCACTTCAGTTTTCCAGCATGAAGTGATCCACGTTTCCCGAAATATGGATCCCATTCCAAGAGAGATTGTGTAGAGCCTTCACTTCAGTTCTTTTTTTTTCTACCAAGAGGAGAGGGTCCCCAAAGGGCTACCCATGTCCAAAGAGAGAAAGTGTAGAGCGTTCATTTCAGTTTTTTTTCCAAGTTTAGGGGAGGGAGGTCTAAAAATGACACCCCCCGTTTTCAAAGAGAGATGGTGTATAGCGTTCATTTCTGTTTTTTTCCAAAGTTAGGGAGTTTTCAAATGGCTACCCATTTCAGAGAAAGAGAGAGAGAGAGAGAAGGTGTAGTGCGTTCATTTCAGTTTTCCAACATTAGAAGGTCCCAAAATACCTTCTGAATTCAAAGAAAGATCGTGTAGAGCGTTCATTTCCAGTTCTCCAAGATCAGAAGAAGAGGGTCCGCTTTTCCCAAAAGGGCTTTCCGCATTCAGAGACAGCGAAATGCAGACTTCAGTTTTCTCCCTCCCCAAGAATAGAGGGTCCCAAAATGGCTTCCCATTTCAAAGAGAGAGGGAGAGGCGTTCATTTCCATTCTCCAAGATAGGGTCGTCTGCATTTTCCCAAAATGGCTTCCCAATTCAAAGAGAGAGAGAGAGAGTAAAAGGGTGTGTAGAGCGGTCATGTTCATTCTCCAAGATTGGGTCGTCAGCTTTTTCTCAAAATGGCATCTCCCCATTCAAAAAGAGATCGTAACCAATTTTTTCCAGTTTTTTCCAAGATGGGGGGGGAGAAGAAAACCTAGGATGGAATAACACGGCACACAGAGAGAAAGAGAAAAAAAACGCCATCTTGTCATTTTCTGATGGGTACCGGTGTTCGAATACTTTTGTGACCGACTGTACTCGCTTTGGAAACAATTGAAAGAGGAGATTTCTTTCCAATCGCCGATGATGTTTCAAGAAAAAGAAGAAGAAAACCCTCCGCCACTTTACCCATCCCTTCCTTAGATGATAAGAGGAGCTGGACCAAACCATCGTCATGGCCCGAAACAAAATCGACCCGGCAACGGAATGAAATTGAAGTCATCACAATTGAAGATGAGGAGGAAGAAAAAAAATTACCTCTTAAAAAACGGTCGACTTAAAGGAACCTACCTGGCGTGCAAGATCCGCTTCGGAATCCAGAAGCTTCTTCTTCTTCTTCTTCTTCCCCGACTTGTTCAAACAGGCAACCTCTTTCGGACTCCTCACAGACAGTACTTCTTCTAGTATCTTCTTCTTCTTCTTCTCGTCCTCCTCCAACCTGTCCCGACCTCGTAGAGGTAGAATGTCAGACGGGTCCACAAGCTTCAAAAAGTCCCGACATCGTAGAGGCAGAATCACAGCCGGGTAAACAAGTTCCAACGGGTCCAGAAATCATGGAGGTAGAATTTCAGCCGGGTAAACAAGTTCCAACGGGTCCAGAAATCATGGAGGTAGAATCGCAGCCGGGTCCAGACATCCTAGATCCCTCCACTCATCCCAAAGAGACTCCAAGTGTTTCAAGACAGCCTTGTGAGGATCCAGCCCTTCCCGTATGGAATGATTATATGGACTTACAAAATTTGGTGCAACAGGAAGGAGAAGAAAATAATCATACGGATGGGTGGGTCAAAGACTGTTTAGATCATTTAACCTCGAATGAAATTGAACTGTTATGGAATTGCATTTCTGATATCACATCGGAAATGGGATAAAAACCAAAACAAAAAAAAAACAATTTTTTAATAACAAATTGGAGGAGGGTCATGATGTCAATTTTTAAAAAAAAATATTATATAGAGTCCAATCTTGGTGGTTCACTTCAGTTTTCCAGCATGAGGTGATCCACGTTTCCCGAAATATGGATCCCATTCCAAGAGAGATTGTGTAGAGCCTTCACTTCAGTTCTTTTTTTTTTCTACCAAGAGAAGAGGGTCCCCAAAGGGCTACCCATGTCCAAAGAGAGAAAGTGTAGAGCGTTCATTTCAGTTTTTTTTCCAAGTTTAGGGGAGGGAGGTCTCAAAATGACACCCCCCGTTTTCAAAGAGAGATGGTGTAGAGCGTTCATTTCTGTTTTTTTCCAAAGTTAGGGAGTTTTCAAATGGCTACCCATTTCAGAGAAAGAGATAGAGAGAGAAGGTGTAGAGCGTTCATTTCAGTTTTCCAACATTAGAAGGTCCCAAAATACCTTCTGAATTCAAAGAAAGATCGTGTAGAGCGTTCATTTCCAGTTCTCCAAGATCAGAAGAAGAGGGTCCGCTTTTCCCAAAAGGGCTTTCCGCATTCAGAGACAGCGAAATGCAGACTTCAGTTTTCTTCCTCCCCAAGAATAGAGGGTCCCAAAATGGCTTCCCATTTCAAAGAGAGAGGGAGAGGTGTTCATTTCCATTCTCCAAGATAGGGTCGTCTGCATTTTCCCAAAATGGCTTCCCAATTCAAAGACAGAGAGAGAGAGTAAAAGGGTGTGTAGAGCGGTCATGTTCATTCTCCAAGATTGGGTCGTCAGCTTTTTCTCAAAATGGCATCTCCCCATTCAAAAAGAGATCGTAACCAATTTTTTCCAGTTTTTTCCAAGATGGGGGGGAGAAGAAAACCTAGGATGGAATAACACGACACACAGACAGAAAGAGAAAAAAAACGCCATCTTGTCATTTTCTGATGGGTACCGGTGTTCGAATACTTTTGTGACCGACTGTACTCGCTTTGGAAACAATTGAAAGAGGAGATTTCTTTCCAATCGCCGATGATGTTTCAAGAAAAAGAAGAAAACCCTCCGCCACTTTACCCATCCCTTCCTTAGATGATAAGAGGAGCTGGACCAAACCATCGTCATGGCCCGAAACAAAATCGACCCGGCAACGGAATGAAATTGAAGTCATCACAATTGAAGATGAGGAGGAAGAAAAAAAATTACCTCTTAAAAAACGGTCGACTTACCGGAACCTACCTGGCGTGCAAGATCCGCTTCGGAATCCAGAAGCTTCTTCTTCTTCTTCTTCTTCCCCGACTTGTTCAAACAGGCAACCTCTTTCGGACTCCTCACAGACAGTACTTCTTCTAGTATCTTCTTCTTCTTCTTCTCGTCCTCCTCCAACCTGTCCCGACCTCGTAGAGGTAGAATGTCAGACGGGTCCACAAGCTTCAAAAAGTCCCGACATCGTAGAGGCAGAATCACAGCCGGGTAAACAAGTTCCAACGGGTCCAGAAATCATGGAGGTAGAATTTCAGCCGGGTAAACAAGTTCCAACGGGTCCAGAAATCATGGAGGTAGAATCGCAGCCGGGTCCAGACATCCTAGATCCCTCCACTCATCCCAAAGAGACTCCAAGTGTTTCAAGACAGCCTTGTGAGGATCCAGCCCTTCCCGTATGGAATGATTATATGGACTTACAAACTTTGGTGCAACAGGAAGGAGAAGAAAATAATCATACGGATGGGTGGGTCAAAGACTGTTTAGATCATTTAACCTCGAATGAAATTGAACTGTTATGGAATTGCATTTCTGATATCACATCGGAAATGGGATAAAAACCAAAACAAAAAAAAACAATTTTTTAATAACAAATTGGAGGAGGGTCATGATGTCAATTTTTAAAAAAAAATATTATATAGAGTCCAATCTTGGTGGTTCACTTCAGTTTTCCAGCATGAGGTGATCCACGTTTCCCGAAATATGGATCCCATTCCAAGAGAGATTGTGTAGAGCCTTCACTTCAGTTCTTTTTTTTTTCTACCAAGAGAAGAGGGTCCCCAAAGGGCTACCCATGTCCAAAGAGAGAAAGTGTAGAGCGTTCATTTCAGTTTTTTTTCCAAGTTTAGGGGAGGGAGGTCTCAAAATGACACCCCCCGTTTTCAAAGAGAGATGGTGTAGAGCGTTCATTTCTGTTTTTTTCCAAAGTTAGGGAGTTTTCAAATGGCTACCCATTTCAGAGAAAGAGAGAGAGAGAGAGAAGGTGTAGAGCGTTCATTTCAGTTTTCCAACATTAGAAGGTCCCAAAATACCTTCTGAATTCAAAGAAAGATCGTGTAGAGCGTTCATTTCCAGTTCTCCAAGATCAGAAGAAGAGGGTCCGCTTTTCCCAAAAGGGCTTTCCGCATTCAGAGACAGCGAAATGCAGACTTCAGTTTTCTCCCTCCCCAAGAATAGAGGGTCCCAAAATGGCTTCCCATTTCAAAGAGAGAGGGAGAGGCGTTCATTTCCATTCTCCAAGATAGGGTCGTCTGCATTTTCCCAAAATGGCTTCCCAATTCAAAGAGAGAGAGAGAGAGTAAAAGGGTGTGTAGAGCGGTCATGTTCATTCTCCAAGATTGGGTCGTCAGCTTTTTCTCAAAATGGCATCTCCCCATTCAAAAAGAGATCGTAACCAATTTTTTCCAGTTTTTTCCAAGATGGGGGGGGGAGAAGAAAACCTAGGATGGAATAACACGACACACAGAGAGAAAGAGAAAAAAAACGCCATCTTGTCATTTTCTGATGGGTACCGGTGTTCGAATACTTTTGTGACCGACTGTACTCGCTTTGGAAACAATTGAAAGAGGAGATTTCTTTCCAATCGCCGATGATGTTTCAAGAAAAAGAAGAAGAAAACCCTCCGCCACTTTACCCATCCCTTCCTTAGATGATAAGAGGAGCTGGACCAAACCATCGTCATGGCCCGAAACAAAATCGACCCGGCAACGGAATGAAATTGAAGTCATCACAATTGAAGATGAGGAGGAAGAAAAAAAATTACCTCTTAAAAAACGGTCGACTTACCGGAACCTACCTGGCGTGCAAGATCCGCTTCGGAATCCAGAAGCTTCTTCTTCTTCTTCTTCTTCCCCGACTTGTTCAAACAGGCAACCTCTTTCGGACTCCTCACAGACAGTACTTCTTCTAGTATCTTCTTCTTCTTCTTCTCGTCCTCCTCCAACCTGTCCCGACCTCGTAGAGGTAGAATGTCAGACGGGTCCACAAGCTTCAAAAAGTCCCGACATCGTAGAGGCAGAATCACAGCCGGGTAAACAAGTTCCAACGGGTCCAGAAATCATGGAGGTAGAATTTCAGCCGGGTAAACAAGTTCCAACGGGTCCAGAAATCATGGAGGTAGAGTCGCAGCCGGGTCCAGACATCCTAGATCCCTCCACTCATCCCAAAGAGACTCCAAGTGTTTCAAGACAGCCTTGTGAGGATCCAGCCCTTCCCGTATGGAATGATTATATGGACTTACAAAATTTGGTGCAACAGGAAGGAGAAGAAAATAATCATACGGATGGGTGGGTCAAAGACTGTTTAGATCATTTAACCTCGAATGAAATTGAACTGTTATGGAATTGCATTTCTGATATCACATCGGAAATGGGATAAAAACCAAAACAAAAAAAAACAATTTTTTAATAACAAATTGGAGGAGGGTCATGATGTCAATTTTTTAAAAAAAATATTATATAGAGTCCAATCTTGGTGGTTCACTTCAGTTTTCCAGCATGAGGTGATCCACGTTTCCCGAAATATGGATCCCATTCCAAGAGAGATTGTGTAGAGCCTTCACTTCAGTTCTTTTTTTTTTCTACCAAGAGAAGAGGGTCCCCAAAGGGCTACCCATGTCCAAAGAGAGAAAGTGTAGAGCGTTCATTTCAGTTTTTTTTCCAAGTTTAGGGGAGGGAGGTCTCAAAATGACACCCCCCGTTTTCAAAGAGAGATGGTGTAGAGCGTTCATTTCTGTTTTTTTCCAAAGTTAGGGAGTTTTCAAATGGCTACCCATTTCAGAGAAAGAGAGAGAGAGAGAGAAGGTGTAGAGCGTTCATTTCAGTTTTCCAACATTAGAAGGTCCCAAAATACCTTCTGAATTCAAAGAAAGATCGTGTAGAGCGTTCATTTCCAGTTCTCCAAGATCAGAAGAAGAGGGTCCGCTTTTCCCAAAAGGGCTTTCCGCATTCAGAGACAGCGAAATGCAGACTTCAGTTTTCTCCCTCCCCAAGAATAGAGGGTCCCAAAATGGCTTCCCATTTCAAAGAGAGACGGAGAGGCGTTCATTTCCATTCTCCAAGATAGGGTCGTCTGCATTTTCCCAAAATGGCTTCCCAATTCAAAGAGAGAGAGAGAGAGTAAAAGGGTGTGTAGAGCGGTCATGTTGATTCTCCAAGATTGGGTCGTCAGCTTTTTCTCAAAATGGCATCTCCCCATTCAAAAAGAGATCGTAACCAATTTTTTCCAGTTTTTTCCAAGATGGGGGGGGAGAAGAAATCCTAGGATGCAATAACACAACACACAGAGAGAAAGAGAAAAAAAACGCCATCTTGTCATTTTCTGATGGGTACCGGTGTTCGAATACTTTTGTGACCGACTGTACTCGCTTTGGAAACAATTGAAAGAGGAGATTTCTTTCCAATCGCCGATGATGTTTCAAGAAAAAGAAGAAGAAAACCCTCCGCCACTTTACCCATCCCTTCCTTAGATGATAAGAGGAGCTGAACCAAACCATCGTCATGGCCCGAAACAAAATCGACCCGGCAACGGAATGAAATTGAAGTCATCACAATTGAAGATGAGGAGGAAGAAAAAAAATTACCTCTTAAAAAACGGTCGACTTACCGGAACCTACCTGGCGTGCAAGATCCGCTTCGGAATCCAGAAGCTTCTTCTTCTTCTTCTTCTTCCCCGACTTGTTCAAACAGGCAACCTCTTTCGGACTCCTCACAGACAGTACTTCTTCTAGTATCTTCTTCTTCTTCTTCTCGTCCTCCTCCAACCTGTCCCGACCTCGTAGAGGTAGAATGTCAGACGGGTCCACAAGCTTCAAAAAGTCCCGACATCGTAGAGGCAGAATCACAGCCGGGTAAACAAGTTCCAACGGGTCCAGAAATCATGGAGGTAGAATTTCAGCCGGGTAAACAAGTTCCAACGGGTCCAGAAATCATGGAGGTAGAATCGCAGCCGGGTCCAGACATCCTAGATCCCTCCACTCATCCCAAAGAGACTCCAAGTGTTTCAAGACAGCCTTGTGAGGATCCAGCCTTTCCCGTATGGAATGATTATATGGACTTACAAAATTTGGTGCAACAGGAAGGAGAAGAAAATAATCATACGGATGGGTGGGTCAAAGACTGTTTAGATCATTTAACCTCGAATGAAATTGAACTGTTATGGAATTGCATTTCTGAAATCACATCGGAAATGGGATAAAAACCAAAACAAAAAAAAAACAATTTTTTTAATAACAAATTGGAGGAGGGTCATGATGTCAATTTTAAAAAAAAATATTATATAGAGTCCAATCTTGGTGGTTCACTTCAGTTTTCCAGCATGAAGTGATCCACGTTTCCCGAAATATGGATCCCATTCCAAGAGAGATTGTGTAGAGCCTTCACTTCAGTTCTTTTTTTTTCTACCAAGAGGAGAGGGTCCCCAAAGGGCTACCCATGTCCAAAGAGAGAAAGTGTAGAGCGTTCATTTCAGTTTTTTTTCCAAGTTTAGGGGAGGGAGGTCTAAAAATGACACCCCCCGTTTTCAAAGAGAGATGGTGTATAGCGTTCATTTCTGTTTTTTTCCAAAGTTAGGGAGTTTTCAAATGGCTACCCATTTCAGAGAAAGAGAGAGAGAGAGAGAGAGAGAAGGTGTAGAGCGTTCATTTCAGTTTTCCAACATTAGAAGGTCCCAAAATACCTTCTGAATTCAAAGAAAGATCGTGTAGAGCGTTCATTTCCAGTTCTCCAAGATCAGAAGAAGAGGGTCCGCTTTTCCCAAAAGGGCTTTCCGCATTCAGAGACAGCGAAATGCAGACTTCAGTTTTCTCCCTCCCCAAGAATAGAGGGTCCCAAAATGGCTTCCCATTTCAAAGAGAGAGGGAGAGGCGTTCATTTCCATTCTCCAAGATAGGGTCGTCTGCATTTTCCCAAAATGGCTTCCCAATTCAAAGACAGAGAGAGAGAGTAAAAGGGTGTGTAGAGCGGTCATGTTCATTCTCCAAGATTGGGTCGTCAGCTTTTTCTCAAAATGGCATCTCCCCATTCAAAAAGAGATCGTAACCAATTTTTTCCAGTTTTTTCCAAGATGGGGGGGAGAAGAAAACCTAGGATGGAATAACACGACACACAGAGAGAAAGAGAAAAAAACGCCATCTTGTCATTTTCTGATAGGGTACCGGTGTTCGAATACTTTTGTGACCGACTGTACTCGCTTTGGAAACAATTGAAAGAGGAGATTTCTTTCCAATCGCCGATGATGTTTCAAGAAAAAGAAGAAGAAAACCCTCCGCCACTTTACCCATCCCTTCCTTAGATGATAAGAGGAGCTGGACCAAACCATCGTCATGGCCCGAAACAAAATCGACCCGGCAACGGAATGAAATTGAAGTCATCACAATTGAAGATGAGGAGGAAGAAAAAAAATTACCTCTTAAAAAACGGTCGACTTACCGGAACCTACCTGGCGTGCAAGATCCGCTTCGGAATCCAGAAGCTTCTTCTTCTTCTTCTTCTTCCCCGACTTGTTCAAACAGGCAACCTCTTTCGGACTCCTCACAGACAGTACTTCTTCTAGTATCTTCTTCTTCTTCTTCTCGTCCTCCTCCAACCTGTCCCGACCTCGTAGAGGTAGAATGTCAGACGGGTCCACAAGCTTCAAAAAGTCCCGACATCGTAGAGGCAGAATCACAGCCGGGTAAACAAGTTCCAACGGGTCCAGAAATCATGGAGGTAGAATTTCAGCCGGGTAAACAAGTTCCAACGGGTCCAGAAATCATGGAGGTAGAATCGCAGCCGGGTCCAGACATCCTAGATTCCTCCACTCATCCCAAAGAGACTCCAAGTGTTTCAAGACAGCCTTGTGAGGATCCAGCCCTTCCCGTATGGAATGATTATATGGACTTACAAAATTTGGTGCAACAGGAAGGAGAAGAAAATAATCATACGGATGGGTGGGTCAAAGACTGTTTAGATCATTTAACCTCGAATGAAATTGAACTGTTATGGAATTGCATTTCTGAAATCACATCGGAAATGGGATAAAAACCAAAACAAAAAAAAAAACAATTTTTTTAATAACAAATTGGAGGAGGGTCATGATGTCAATTTTAAAAAAAAATATTATATAGAGTCCAATCTTGGTGGTTCACTTCAGTTTTCCAGCATGAAGTGATCCACGTTTCCCGAAATATGGATCCCATTCCAAGAGAGATTGTGTAGAGCCTTCACTTCAGTTCTTTTTTTTTCTACCAAGAGGAGAGGGTCCCCAAAGGGCTACCCATGTCCAAAGAGAGAAAGTGTAGAGCGTTCATTTCAGTTTTTTTTCCAAGTTTAGGGGAGGGAGGTCTAAAAATGACACCCCCCGTTTTCAAAGAGAGATGGTGTATAGCGTTCATTTCTGTTTTTTTCCAAAGTTAGGGAGTTTTCAAATGGCTACCCATTTCAGAGAAAGAGAGAGAGAGAGAGAGAGAGAAGGTGTAGAGCGTTCATTTCAGTTTTCCAACATTAGAAGGTCCCAAAATACCTTCTGAATTCAAAGAAAGATCGTGTAGAGCGTTCATTTCCAGTTCTCCAAGATCAGAAGAAGAGGGTCCGCTTTTCCCAAAAGGGCTTTCCGCATTCAGAGACAGCGAAATGCAGACTTCAGTTTTCTCCCTCCCCAAGAATAGAGGGTCCCAAAATGGCTTCCCATTTCAAAGAGAGAGGGAGAGGCGTTCATTTCCATTCTCCAAGATAGGGTCGTCTGCATTTTCCCAAAATGGCTTCCCAATTCAAAGACAGAGAGAGAGAGTAAAAGGGTGTGTAGAGCGGTCATGTTCATTCTCCAAGATTGGGTCGTCAGCTTTTTCTCAAAATGGCATCTCCCCATTCAAAAAGAGATCGTAACCAATTTTTTCCAGTTTTTTCCAAGATGGGGGGGAGAAGAAAACCTAGGATGGAATAACACGACACACAGAGAGAAAGAGAAAAAAACGCCATCTTGTCATTTTCTGATAGGGTACCGGTGTTCGAATACTTTTGTGACCGACTGTACTCGCTTTGGAAACAATTGAAAGAGGAGATTTCTTTCCAATCGCCGATGATGTTTCAAGAAAAAGAAGAAGAAAACCCTCCGCCACTTTACCCATCCCTTCCTTAGATGATAAGAGGAGCTGGACCAAACCGTCGTCATGGCCCGAAACAAAATCGACCCGGCAACGGAATGAAATTGAAGTCATCACAATTGAAGATGAGGAGGAAGAAAAAAAATTACCTCTTAAAAAACGGTCGACTTACCGGAACCTACCTGGCGTGCAAGATCCGCTTCAGAATCCAGAAGCTTCTTCTTCTTCTTCTTCTTCCCCGACTTGTTCAAACAGGCAACCTCTTTCGGACTCCTCACAGACAGAACTTCTTCTAGTATCCTCTTCTTCTTCTTCTCGTCCTCCTCCAACCTGTCCCGACATCGTAGAGGTAGAATGTCAGACGGGTCCACAAGCTTCAAAAAGTCCCGACATCGTAGAGGCAGAATCACAGCCGGGTAAACAAGTTCCAACGGGTCCAGAAATCATGGAGGTAGAATTTCAGCCGGGTAAACCAGTTCCAACGGGTCCAGAAATCATGAAGGTAGAATGGCAGCCGGGTCCAGACATCCTAGATCCCTCCACTCATCCCAAAGAGACTCCAAGTGTTTCAAGACAGCCTTGTGAGGATTCAGCCCTTCCCGTATGGAATGATTATATGGACTTACAAAATTTGGTGCAAGAGGAAGGAGAAGAAAATAATCATACGGATGGGTGGGTCAAAGACTGTTTAGATCATTTAACCTCGAATGAAATTGAACTGTTATGGAATTCATTTCTGAAATCACATCGGAAATGGGATAAAAACCAAAACAAAAAAAACAATTTTTTAATAACAAATTGGAGGAGGGTCATGATGTCAATTTTTAAAAAAAAATATTATATAGAGTCCAATCTTGGTGGTTCACTTCAGTTTTCCAGCATGAGGTGATCCACGTTTCCCGAAATACGGATCCCATTCCAAGAGAGATTGTGTAGAGCCTTCACTTCAGTTCTTTTTTTTTTCTACCAAGAGGAGAGGATCCCCAAAGGGCTACCCATGTCCAAAGAGAGAAAGTGTAGAGCGTTCATTTCAGTTTTTTTTTCCAAGTTTAGGGGAGGGAGGTCTCAAAATGACATCCCCCGTTTTCAAAGAGAGATGGTGTAGAGCGTTCATTTCTGTTTTTTTCCAAAGTTAGGGAGTTTTCAAATGGCTACCCATTTCAGAGAAAGAGAGAGAGAGAGAGAGAGAAGGTGTAGAGCGTTCATTTCAGTTTTCCAACATTAGAAGGTCCCAAAATACCTTCTGAATTCAAAGAAAGATCGTGTAGAGCGTTCATTTCCAGTTCTCCAAGATCAGAAGAAGAGGGTCCGCTTTTCCCAAAAGGGCTTTCCGCATTCAGAGACAGCGAAATGCAGACTTCAGTTTTCTCCCTCCCCAAGAATAGAGGGTCCCAAAATGGCTTCCCATTTCAAAGAGAGATGGAGAGGCTTTCATTTCCATTCTCCAAGATAGGGTCGTCTGCATTTTCCCAAAATGGCTTCCCAATTCAAAGAGAGAAAGAGAGAGTAAAAGGGTGTGTAGAGCGGTCATGTTCATTCTCCAAGATTGGGTCGTCAGCTTTTTCTCAAAATGGCATCTCCCCATTTAAAAAGAGATCGTAACCAATTTTTTCCAGTTTTTTCCAAGATGGGGGGGAGAAGAAAACCTAGGATGGAATAACACGACACACAGAGAGAAAGAGAAAAAAAAACGCCATCTTGTCATTTTCTGATAGGGTACCGGTGTTCGAATACTTTTGTGACCGACTGTACTCGCTTTGGAAACAATTGAAAGAGGAGATTTCTTTCCAATCGCCGATGATGTTTCAAGAAAAAGAAGAAGAAAACCCTCCGCCACTTTACCCATCCCTTCCTTAGATGATAAGAGGAGCTGGACCAAACCGTCGTCATGGCCCGAAACAAAATCGACCCGGCAACGGAATGAAATTGAAGTCATCACAATTGAAGATGAGGAGGAAGAAAAAAAATTACCTCTTAAAAAACGGTCGACTTACCGGAACCCACCTGGCGTGCAAGATCCGCTTCAGAATCCAGAAGCTTCTTCTTCTTCTTCTTCTTCCCCGACTTGTTCAAACAGGCAACCTCTTTCGGACTCCTCACAGACAGAACTTCTTCTAGTATCCTCTTCTTCTTCTTCTCCTCCTCCTCCAACCTGTCCCGACATCATAGAGGTAGAATGTCAGACGGGTCCACAAGCTTCAAAAAGTCCCGACATCGTAGAGGCAGAATCACAGCCGGGTAAACAAGTTCCAACGGGTCCAGAAATCATGGAGGTAGAATCGCAGCCGGGTCCAGACATCCTAGATCCCTCCACTCATCCCAAAGAGACTCCAAGTGTTTCAAGACAGCCTTGTGAGGATCCAGCCCTTCCCGTATGGAATGATTATATGGACTTACAAAATTTGGTGCAACAGGAAGGAGAAGAAAATAATCATACGGATGGGAGGGTCAAAGACTGTTTAGATCATTTAACCTCGAATGAAATTGAACTGTTATGGAATTGCATTTCTGAAATCACATCGGAAATGGGATAAAAACCAAAACAAAAAAAAACAATTTTTAATAACAAATTGGAGGAGGGTCATGATGTGAATTTTTTTAAAAAAAATATTATATAGAGTCCAATCTTGGTGGTTCACTTCAGTTTTCCAGCATGAGGTGATCCACGTTTCCCGAAATATGGATCCCATTCCAAGAGAGATTGTGTAGAGCCTTCACTTCAGTTCTTTTTTTTTTCTACCAAGAGGAGATGGTCCCCAAAGGGCTACCCATGTCCAAAGAGAGAAAGTGTAGAGCGTTCATTTCAGTTTTTTTTCCAAGTTTAGGGGAGGGAGGACTCAAAATGACACCCCCCATTTTCAAAGAGAGATGGTGTAGAGCGTTCATTTCTGTTTTTTTCCAAAGTTAGGGAGTTTTCAAATGGCTACCCATTTCAGAGAAAGAGAGAGAGAGAGAGAGAGAAGGTGTAGAGCGTTCATTTCAGTTTTCCAACATTAGAAGGTCCCAAAATACCTTCTGAATTCAAAGAAAGATCGTGTAGAGCGTTCATTTCCAGTTCTCCAAGATCAGAAGAAGAGGGTCCGCTTTTCCCAAAAGGGCTTTCCGCATTCAGAGACAGCGAAATGCAGACTTCAGTTTTCTCCCTCCCCAAGAATAGAGGGTCCCAAAATGGCTTCCCATTTCAAAGAGAGAGGGAGAGGCGTTCATTTCCATTCTCCAAGATAGGGTCGTCTGCTTTTTCCCAAAATGGCTTCCCAATTCAAAGAGAGAGAGAGAGTAAAAGGGTGTGTATAGCGGTCATGTTCATTCTCCAAGATAGGGTCGTCAGCTTTTTCTCAAAATGGCATCTCCCCATTCAAAAAGAGATCGTAACCAATTTTTTCCAGTTTTTTCCAAGATGGGGGGGAGAAGAAAACCTAGGATGGAATAACACGACACACAGAGAGAAAGAGAAAAAAAAACGCCATCTTTTCATTTTCTGATAGGGTACCGGTGTTCGAATACTTTTGTGACCGACTGTACTCGCTTTGGAAACAATTGAAAGAGGAGATTTCTTTCCAATCGCCGATGATGTTTCAAGAAAAAGAAGAAGAAAACCCTCCGCCACTTTACCCATCCCTTCCTTAGATGATAAGAGGAGCTGGACCAAACCGTCGTCATGGCCCGAAACAAAATCGACCCGGCAACGGAATGAAATTGAAGTCATCACAATTGAAGATGAGGAGGAAGAAAAAAAATTACCTCTTAAAAAACGGTCGACTTACCGAAACCTACCTGGCGTGAAAGATCCACTTCAGAATCCAGAAGCTTCTTCTTCTTCTTCTTCTTCCCCGACTTGTTCAAACAGGCAACCTCTTTCGGACTCCTCACAGACAGAACTTCTTCTAGTATCCTCTTCTTCTTCTTCTCGTCCTCCTCCAACCTGTCCCGACATCGTAGAGGTAGAATGTCAGACGGGTCCACAAGCTTCAAAATGTCCCGACATCGTAGAGGCAGAATCACAGCCGGGTAAACAAGTTCCAACGGGTCCAGAAATCATGGAGGTAGAATTTCAGCCGGGTAAACAAGTTCCAACGGGTCCAGAAATCATGGAGGTAGAATCGCAGCCGGGTCCAGACATCCTAGATCCCTCCACTCATCCCAAAGAGACTCCAAGTGTTTCAAGACAGCCTTGTGAGGATCCAGCCCTTCCCGTATGGAATGATTATATGGACTTACAAAATTTGGTGCAACAGGAAGGAGAAGAAAATAATCATACGGATGGGTGGGTCAAAGACTGTTTAGATCATTTAACCTCGAATGAAATTGAACTGTTATGGAATTGCATTTCTGAAATCACATCGGAAATGGGATAAAAACCAAAACAAAAAAAACAATTTTTTAATAACAAATTGGAGGAGGGTCATGATGTCAATTTTTAAAAAAAAAATATTATATAGAGTCCAATCTTGGTGGTTCACTTCAGTTTTCCAGCATGAGGTGATCCACGTTTCCCGAAATATGGATCCCATTCCAAGAGAGATTGTGTAGAGCCTTCACTTCAGTTCTTTTTTTTTCTACCAAGAGGAGAGGGTCCCCAAAGGGCTACCCATGTCCAAAGAGAGAAAGTGTAGAGCGTTCATTTCAGTTTTTTTTCCAAGTTTAGGGGAGGGAGGTCTCAAAATGACACCCCCCATTTTCAAAGAGAGATGGTGTAGAGCGTTCATTTCTGTTTTTTTCCAAAGTTAGGGAGTTTTCAAATGGCTACCCATTTCAGAGAATGAGAGAGAGAGAGAGTGAGAGAAGGTGTAGAGCGTTCATTTCAGTTTTCCAACATTAGAAGGTCCCAAAATACCTTCTGAATTCAAAGAAAGATCGTGTAGAGCGTTCATTTCCAGTTCTCCAAGATCAGAAGAAGAGGGTCCGCTTTTCCCAAAAGGGCTTTCCGCATTCAGAGACAGCGAAATGCAGACTTCAGTTTTCTCCCTCCCCAAGAATAGAGGGTCCCAAAATGGCTTCCCATTTCAAAGAGAGAGGGAGAGGCGTTCATTTCCATTCTCCAAGATAGGGTCGTCTGCTTTTTCCCAAAATGGCTTCCCAATTCAAAGAGAGAGAGAGAGTAAAAGGGTGTGTATAGCGGTCATGTTCATTCTCCAAGATAGGATCGTCAGCTTTTTCTCAAAATGGCATCTCCCCATTCAAAAAGAGATCGTAACCAATTTTTTCCAGTTTTTTCCAAGATGGGGGGGGGAGAAGAAAACCTAGGATGGAATAACACGACACACAGAGAGAGAGAGAGAAAAAAACGCCATCTTGTCATTTTCTGATAGGGTACCGGTGTTCGAATACTTTTGTGACCGACTGTCTGATTATACTGGGAGAACCATAAAATCGGAAAAGCGATGGGTTTCACAGTTAACGAGGCAATCGAAGACAGACTGGGAAAGAGAGATCCTTTTTTTTAGCTGAGAAGCAGATTGCCCTAGAAATCCGTGACTCTAACCATATAATTTCTCCATAGACTCTTTGAACGGTATTCAGGAGACATCCTCCATGAGGAAAAAAAAATCTCCCCTTCCCCTTCTAAATCGACTGGAAAGAGAATGAGGTGGAAGAGATCCATCCACGAGAGATCATACTCTTGAACGTCAGACAAATATGAAGTCGAATAGCTTAAACAAAAAATTCTTGAAAAGTCATCGAGTCTCGAAAATCTAGGCCTCTCTCTCTGAAGGAAATGAGAAAATGGGAATCTGCGTTTTTCTTCCTCAACGGCTAACATTCATCTGAAGTGACACTCGAAATGTTTAAATAGATAAACGAGAATCCATTCTTAAAAAAATGACGCTGTGTCGTCAATTGGAGAATCGAGTCGGCTGGGAAAATATTTTGAGAGCCAGGAAAAAAAATTTTCTAACTCTAAAAAAAAAAAAAAAAAAAAAAAAAAAAAAAAAAAAAAACCTTTTTGTTAATTTTTATCATGTCTTTAGACATGATAAAAATTAACTACCTTCCCCTTTTGTCTGGGAATGTTGTCTCACCATTTCTAAAAATAGACCATCACTCATCCTTTCTAAAAAGAATAAAATTCCAAGAATGGGTTCTGGTCTATTTTTAGAATAGACCATCACTCATCCTTTCTAAAAAGAATAAAATTCCAAGAATCACTCATCCTTTCTAAAAAGAATAAAATTCCAAGAATCACTCATCCTTTCTAAAAAGAATAAAATTCCAAGAATGGGTTCTGGTCTATTTTTAGAAACGGAGAGACAACATTCCTAGACAAAAGGAGGGTAGAGTTAATTTTTATCATGTCTATAAGACATGATAAAAATTAACCAAAAGTTTTTTTTTTTTTTTTAAGAGTTAGAGAATTTTTTTTTCCCGGCTCTCAAAATTTTTTCCCAGCCGACTCGATTCTCCATTGACAAGACAGCGCCATTTTTTTTAAGAATAAACTCTCGCTTATCTATTTAAGCATTCCCAGTTTGGCTTTAGATAAGTGTCAGCCGTTGAAGACGAAGCATCCTGTCACTTGGGAGAGACATATTTTGAGGAGTCAACATGTTGTGTGGACCGTTGAGATCGATTTTTCTCTTCCCATTGTGTGGACATTGTTGAGCGTTTTGTGAAGCTTTGAAAGAAGGGAGGGGTTTTGATAGAGAATATTTCTTTTTATTGAATTTTTAAAAAAAAAAGATTTAAGATTCACATTTTATAACAGGTTTTACATGGAAAGAAGGTTTTTCTTCTAGTTTGACGACTTCTTTTTCTTGGGAGATGTTTCTATTGGAAAGATGGAAGGAAAGACGATTCCCACATTGAAGAAGGTTCATGAGAAACTCGTACGGATCTTGGTTCTTTTCTCGAGCCGAAATATCATACGGAATCCGGGACATGTTTTGCAATCGCTCCAGTTCCTCCTCGTATTTTTGCTTGCTCGCCAATTTCATGCGGGGACGAAACTGGTCCAGAATATACAATCCCTGGGGTTGAGTCACTCGAGAAAAAGCGACATATTGCTGAAATCGATTAAAAGGTCCGTGCATGTAAATTGCGATCGACGGAAAGGTGGCTCCTTGGGCTTTATGAGCCGTGATCGCTTCGGCTAACATCAAAGGAAACTGTTCGCGATAAAATGCGAGTGTTTTTGTCGAACAGGTGTCAATACGAATGGAGACGCGATCGATAGGAGCTAGACTATTCGAAAATTGCAGCCAGACACGCGTCACAACTCCGTCTTCATCCTGGTCTATTTGGTGTAGTGTTCCAATTGCTCCATTCATCCATCCTTTGGATCTATCGAGCGTTTTAGTCAATTGATATCGCGCTCCTCTTTGTAAATGGAGGACGGATTCGAGATTCGCCATCTGAGATCGATGTAAATGTTGACTCCGTTTCATCATCCTCTTCCGCAATTTTTCGCTCTCGGAATAAATCACGTCTCGAGCCAGACACGAACAGTACGTCCCTCGGGATTGGAGACGTTTCATATTATATTTCTCTGCATCCTTGCTCGAAAAACAGAGAATAATAGCTTCGCGAGGAATTTCGTCGAAACTGCGAACGCGGGACTGAAAAAATGCCACATCGTCCGGTTCTAAAAAGTGATTTCTCGTTAAACGATCGAGTCTCTCCTCGTAATCCAGAGAGAATCGCATACATTCGACTAGTTCATAGTAGAGCGTGGATTGAGGCGTCCACCACCCTTCAGAACAAAAAATGGGCATGTCGCGAATCGGTTGGAGCTGCTGCAAATCTCCGAATTTAGTCATATGCACATTCCCAAACGACTTATCCGGCACATGACACAATTGTCGAAGTTGCTGGTCGAGGCGCGAAAATAAATTGGATCCGATTGTCGAAACGTCATCCAAAATCACCATCCGTAAAGGAGCATACAGGGGTCTGTAGTAGTCTAAAGTCTCTTGGGTCAGAGGTCGAACAAAAGTCCCGTTCATTTGAAGACGCAGGGCATGATGCAAAGTATCTCCCGTAATGTAAACCGCTCTTTGAGCACTGAGTGCGAGTTTGAGAACCGAGCACGCTTCGCTAAAAAGAGGCGTTCGAATCAGAGTTTGGTATAAAGCTTGGATCAGGAAAGATTTACCCGTTCCGGCAGATCCTTGCACAATAATATCCAGAGGAGGGGGACGTTTCGATTCAGGTAACGCGTAATAAGTGTACAAACGGACGAGAACGTAGATCAGGAAATTGTATTGCTCTTTATTACATTGTCGAATACATTTTTGATAGGCTTCTTCGGACCACATATCCTTATACTGCAAATTCGTATAGCTTTCCCACTGCTTGCGAGGAAGATATTTCTTTCGCGGTCGGGAGTTCTTTCTAAGAACAGCATAACGTTCCTTTTGAAGTATTCGTGCTCGCTCTCGATTAGCTGAATTGCTTCGCCAGCGTCGTTTCTGTTCACGCATTCTTTCCCTAAGACGTTTTCTACTGGATAGGCTCATCGTGACACCACTCAAAAAGGTGAAGTGTGTGTATAGAAAATCACTTCCTTTAATTTATATACATATACTTTTTGAGGAGGAGGAGTGGTGTGTGTGAAATGACCTCGTCTCGAAACGAACCAATAGCACTTCGAGAAGACTTGGAACGAGATAGGTTTCTTAGAAAGAGAGAGAGCGACACAAAAAAAATATATAAAAAATCAGAATGATTTATCCGTCGACCTCTGGGCTTAGAAATCAGATAAGAAAAAAAAATGATGGTACCCATGTTTCCTCTTCAACAACATAGACTCATCTAAAACGAAACTCGGAATGCTTACACAAATAAACAAGAATCCATTCTTAAATAAAAAATGGGGACGTCTTCTCGATTGAGTCGGCTGGAAAAAATTTCTGTTACTCAAAAAAAAAAAAAAAAAAAAAAAAAAAAAAACTTTTGGTTAATTTTTATCATGTCTTCTAGACATGATAAAAATTAATGAACCCCCTTTTTGTCTGGGAAGGATGTCTCACTCTTTCTAAAAATAGACCATCACTCACCCTTTCTAATAGCAACAATTCCAAGAATGAGTCATGGTTTGTTTTTTTCGAATGGGTGAGACATCCTTCCCAGACAAAAAGAGGGGACAGTTAATTTTTATCATGTCTATAAGACATGATAAAAATTAACCAAAAGTTTTTTTTTTTTTTAGTCAACTTGGCTGGACAAGACATCTTCGGATTCTTTCTGGAATGGACTCTATGATCTATTTAAACATTTCGAGTTCCGAGTTTCGCATCAGTTGAGTGTGAGCCGTTCAAGAAGAAGAAACCATCCTGTGACTGGAGAGAGAAGTATTCCTTTTTCTATTAACCCATTGTGTTGAACCGTTCAGATATTTGCTTTTATTAATATTTTTTTTTCCTAACCCACCCGTCTTTAAACAATAGAATAGCTTCAAAGGGTCAACCCATTTTATAGATATCAACCTCATACCCTCATCTCAACGGGTCTCGAGTGGGAGGAAGGAAGGAGCAGGCGACGAGATCTAAGCATGTCTGTTTATCGAGTAGACGCATCGGGGAAAGAACGATACCCGACCGACCCCCAACATCCTCATTACGAATTATACGTTACGGATCCTGAAGGAAATCCTATCTTGGCTCGAGACGAAAACGGTCATGAGTATTACGCGGTAGATTTAAACGGAAACCAATACATACAATATTCCATTTGGTGTGTGAAATGCCGAACCAAGACCGATACGGTCGACGTCCACTATCGCATGTCGAAAAATCGACGGCCGATGGTCACGGGAAAATGTCAGGCGTGTGGAACCAAGAAACAACAGTTTATTACAAATGCTTCCGTTCCACCTGGAATTCAGTTCCTGGATGAGGAGGAAGAAAAAGGAAAATGTTCCGAGTAAGAAGAAACAAGTATATTCAAATCAAAAATTGGAAAAAGATGGATCTTACTATTATCTGCTCTCCTAAAGCGGGTGGTTCACCTTTACAGTTTGGCATACAGACGGATTCACATAATCCGGTTCCAAGACTCGTGAATTTTCCTCAACCGGCAACTCCACCCTTAGATACTTCTTCTTTGAATGAGTTTTCTAGCATTCTGAAAGAATATCTAAACGTCGTGAGAGAATTGATTCTTCCCCTGCATCGAAATGTTGAAGAAAAGAGCTCTGAATGTGGAAGCAAGGACACGGATCCAAAGCGAAATTCGGAGGGTTGAAAGGGATATGTGTAAGTCCATTATTAAAAAAAAGAAACAATGGTCATGTCATGTCTTGTCGATCGAGTCGGCTAGAAAAAAATTCTCTAGATGAGATTGAAAAAAAAAAAAAAAAAAACTTTTGGTTAATTTTTATCATCACATAGAAAATATTTTCCAGAGCTCTGAGAATTTTTTTTCCCAGTCGACTCGATGATCCAAACAACAAGACATCCAAAATTGTTTCTAGAAGAAACTCTCGCTTCTCTATTTAAACCCCTCGCGTTTCCAACTTCAGATCCGTGTGTGCTGTGCACTCAACCTAGAATTGCGCTTTTCCTCCCTCCTGGAAAGAACCTTTTTTTTTCCTGAGCTCTTAGCATTTTTCTCAGCTTCATTTCCATCCTCCAGGTTTCTGTCTCCTCCTTTCCGTTAACACTGCAAAATTTCTAAATTTCTCATCACTCGGAGCTTGGAAATCTGTCATCAAAAAAAAAAACATGACATAGCTCTGCTTTCAAGGAGTCGGTTTAGATTCGTCAGGATCATGGCTGATTTTCCATGACGGCTCTCCAACCTCAATATTAGAGTTTGAAAGGAATAAGGTAAAAAAGTTCGTCCTAGATATCCAACGAAACGTGAAAAGGGCGACGAGGATCTAAAAAAGCTACGACTCTTTCCAGAAGGGGGAGGGAGCAATGGATATTCAGGTGAATCCACAGCATGGACTGCACGAAAATGAAACTACTTCCGCAGTGGGTTCATATTCTTCAAACCGGAGAAGCTTCTATCCGTCTTTATGGATGGGAAATGGAATCAGAAGCCGACGGGTATCGTATGATTCCCTATCGACTGCGAGCTCGCTCCGTGTACATTATTCACGGACCTCTTTACTACCAACTCCAATTTCATGACAAGACGGTGTTTGCCGTAGACGCCCTCTCCAGGAAGAAAATGGAGTCTTTACGAGCGTTGCATCCTGAACAGCATTTCCAATTCCCTGCTCGCGAGGAAGAGAGGAGAAGGAAAAGATCCAGAAGGAGGAGACACCTAAAGAGGTACTAAAAAGAAGTCGGAAGGTAGAAGCATATTTGTTTTTTCATTAACGTAAAAAAAACTGTGGATCATTCTTTGTATATTTCTTGGGAAAAAAAAAGAAGAAAAGACTAATAGTCATAATAGAGGGAGTTAGGAGGGACCCTATCTATATATAACTCTCTATATAAATCGGAAGCGTCAACAGGACGGTCCACCCAAAACAATCTACCTTATCTTTCTCAGAGCAGAGTGGAAAAAAGGCCAAGATGCGGGGACTCATTGGAAGCAAAAAAATTCGAGTGGTTTGAATAGATAAGTGAGAAAAGATTTTGAGAGGTGTTGTTTTATGGATGGAGCTGACTGGGAAAAAAAATTGGCAAAGCTCAGAGAAAAATTTCCTGAATTGAAAAAAAAAAAAAAAAACCTTTTTGTTAATTTTTATCATGTCTTATAGACATGATAAAAATTAACTCTCTCTTCTTTTTGTCTGGGAATGATGTCTCACCGTTTTGAAAAATAGACCATCACTCATCATCCTTTCTAAAATAATAGAATTTCAAGAATGGGATATGTTCTATTTTTCGAAACGGTGAGACATCATTCCCAGACAAAAAGAAGAGAGAGTTAATTTTTATCATGTCTATAAGACATAATAAAAATTTTTATCATGTCTATAAGACATAATAAACATTAACCAAAAGTTTTTTTTTTTTTTTTTTTTTTTTTTAACTCGAAATTTTTTTCTACAGCGCTGAGAAATTTTTTCCAGTCGACTCACTCATCCAAACAAGACATCTAAAATTGTTTCTAGAAGGAGCTCTCATTTTTTTCTATTTAAGGAACTTGAGTTTCGGCTTCCCATCAGTCTGTACTGTGCATTCAACCTGGATACCCATTTTTTGGAGATAGGGGGGAAACTTTCGCAGTTTTTTTTTCCTGAAACCCTCTATGGATCAGAGAATCTCACACATATCCTCCTCCGTGGATCGAAATGGACTGACCGCCATATCTGTTTTAGATAATAGTTTTGAATTTTCTACCTCCTCCCCAAGATTGGACTATCTCAATATTTTTTTAAAAGAAAAACAAAATTATTTTTTATGATTATTCTACAATTTTTAGTTTTCCCCCCGACTCTTTAAGAAGAATAAAAACATAAAGCACATTGAAACAGTTCCGATAAGTTTTGAAAATGAAAGTTCATCACCTTGTTCTCCACGGGACTAAAATAAGTTTCCCCGGTCTGAAAATCTTCTTGGATTTGAAGAGGTTCTCTCATCACACTCTGAAGCCAGGTCGAAAAGAGGAGAGCGTCTGGACCCAAATCGTTGAGCAGTCTTTCCAGGGAATCGAAGGTGATAAAAGGAGTATAGCGGAGAATCCGGCTGGGGCGGTCCGACGTATCGATCCAGAGATCCGTCGTTAAGGATCGGTAAGGGCGAAAAGGGGCTCGAGAGATCCATTGCTGAATAGTCCGTTGACTTTTCGGACTCATCCAAGTCCCTTGCTGGGAAAGGCAAGTTACGAGTTCCGATCCTCGAAAATAGAGCGTGCCTGATCCCAAGTAAAACGTGAGGGGAATTGTCTTGGCGAAACGGAAATGAATCGCGAGGGAAAAAGACTCTCGCCGTAACCACTCCATGGCGTTTGGTTTTCTCTCTCTCTCTCTCTCTCTTTCTCCTGAGGATGAGATGGAAAAAAAAAGAAAAGACAACTTTTCTCTCAGCTTCTTTTATATATAGGAAGAGAGAGGAGAAGGAGTGTTCTCGAAAAGACTCATGGGAAATTTCCTCTTCTTCTTCTTTTTGGGGTAGGTGGGAGGAACTCGTTTTTTTGGTGGAGAGAATGCGTCGGATGACATCCCGAGACATTTAAAAAAAGAATAGATAGGATGGATTCTTCAAGTGGGAAATGCGGGGTGGTTAAGGGATCTTATTCCATTTTTTTTACTTTTCTAAATAACAAATAGAATCGGGTGGATTCCATTTATCTCCTTCTAAAAAATATAGCAACACTTGATCCTTTCCGTCCTTTTTCATTCCTGTTGACGTGTTAGATACTTTAGAGCCTCTTCGATTTTAATTAAGTAACCCCGATAGACCATCCGATCATCAATACTCCCGATATTGCGTTCGAGAGCCATTCTATAAGCAGCTTGAGATTGGAAAGGAGAATAATTATCAAAGTAGGTATTACGGCGTAAATGTTTAGGATGTTCGACTATAAAAAAATATTGTGTATAAATGCATTGATCTAATCCCGTAAATTCTAGTTTGATTAAGGGATACTGAGCCACGTCCGAGGGTTGGTAGGCGAATCGGTAGCCGGACTCTTCTTCAAATTCCTGATAAGCGACTCTGAACCATTTGAATCGAGGGTCGTCGTCTTTCTTGAAACGTCTTTTATCCATTTGTCCATGCGGGAAATCCCATTCATCTTCATAAGCTAATGTAGCCTTGTACCGATCATAATCGTCTTGTAAACTGGGATGGAGAATCGGATAAATATGGTTTTCAAATTCATCTTGAAGCACCGATATTTTTTCCAAATCGAAGGGTGGTTCGATACGTTTATTTTTTAAAAGCTGAATTAAATAATTTTGAAAACAGTATGGCATTTTTCGATGAATCATCACCACCAGTCCTGATGAGGTCTTTACCACTAAACCATATGAAGTAGAGTATTTGTTTCTCTGGATCATCTGAAAAAAGGAAAAAGAGAGAAAAATTCCTTGATTACCTATCCACTCAATGAATACATTTATGAACAGCAAATTTCACTAATTGTTGGAGCGCTAGCATGGCCATAAATCGATGACAAGATTTCGATCGACAAGATGGACATTGCTGTGGCTGACGATGTTGAGGTTTGTAAATAACAGTCCATAAAAACTTGAGATGTACCTTTTGATGAATTTTTTCTCGAGTGGGTTCATTCGCCACGTACAGTTTCTCAATATGAACTCGTTCCAGATCCGCATTCAATTGCTGAATAAATTCCTTCGTATGTGTTTTCAGGTCTCTGGCTATAAACCGGACGCAGTTCGTAAGAGTATATCCATCAGAGGTGACAGCCAACACACCAACAATTTTTTGGTGGAGCTTGGTCTGTGAGGACTTCTTCTTTCTAGAGCACTGATGAGTGGATGACGAGGGAGGAGAAGACAGTATTTCCAAAGAATGAGTTGGAGAAGGAGAAGACTTTTTCGGTACTCTAAAAACGGGTGAAAATGGTCCATAAAAAGTGGGTTCCGTATCTGGAATATCCTCAAAGGGATCTTCTTCACATGAAATGACTAAGTTATCCGTTGCCATGTGTTCGCTATCTTTTTACGAAACAGAATGAACCCCGATTTCTTTTTCAACCATTTATATACTAAGAGAGGGGGGCAATAAAATAGGTAGAGGTATCGAGATATCGTTGAAAAATATTTTTAAGAACTACAAGAAAAAATTCTTCAGTAAAAAAAAAAAAACTCTTTGTTAATTTTTATCATGTCTTTTAGACATGATAAAAATTAACTCTACCCTTCTTTTCGTTTTGAATGATTTCAACATGTTGTCTAGACATGTTTGTAAACAATAGACTTCCAAGAAAAACATGATCATTCTTAGAAATCTATTTTTAGGAAAGGTGAGACATCATTCAAAACAAAAAGGAGGGTAGAGTTAATTTTTATCATGTCTAAAGACATGATAAAAATTAACAAAAAGTTTTTTTTTTTTTTTTTTTTTAGCCAAGAATTTTTTCTACCCGATTCGATTGACAAGACATCCCAGTTTTTTTTAAGAATGGAATTTCTGTTCTATATATTTCAACATTTCAACTGTTGCTTCAGATCCCTCTGTGCTGTTGAAAAAGCCTGCACTTCAACTCTCCTGGAAACAGTTTAAGCCATGTCTTCTCTCAAGATTCTCTTTAGATCCAGCAAAGATGTGGATTGAGTCTCGTGAAAACAGTTCATTGTTCAAGAAATTCATGGAAAGATGGGGAGGTCTTTTTAAATGTACTATTTCTTTTTATTAACTCTTTTCTTATGTTTACGACCTTGACAACTTGTTGCTTTCTCAACTTCAGGTTCTTTGGTCGGCTGTCTAAAATCAGCTCTTACCTCAGTGGACGATGCATCAAATTCCATTGTACTGAATTCTCCATTTCCCGAAAAGACTTCTTTCAACATGTGAATGGCTTCTTTGGTCAATTCTAATGTTTTATCTATCGTTTTATTCTTTTCATTTTCTCTACGTTGGAGGATAGCGGGAGTTAAAAAAGGATTTTGACAACAGGGTTCAAATTCTTTCGTTTTGTCTTTGCGATCATGACGATGTATTTCTATAATCTTGTCATCCGTATCATCGGGGTTTATCCATATTTCCAAATCTAACTCTTTACCTTCAGAATTTTTGGGAGATAGATGAATAAGTACAGGATCCATCGCCATGGTTAAATTATTGCTTCTTCCTTTTTTATTACTCTTCTCCCTCTTCATTTTTTTTCAAAGTTTTTTTTATATAATCCACTCTTCAAGTCCCATATTCAACGAATATATTTCTGGCTTTCTTTAAAAGCTTGCAATAGCCACTGAAATCGGTATCGTATCAAGTAGGCCAGAGCTCCAAAGTAAAATAATAGAATTAAACAGACGACATAATAATGAATCTTCAATACGTTGCCCAGTAAAGCGAAAAGAATCGTAGGACCTGCCGTTACCAGTAGTAAATGAATGGCGAACGTTTGTCTCTTCGACCATCCTTCCTCTTTGGGGCTTTCGTCTTCCTTTTCAAACCGACTCAATTCTTGGTCCGTTTGAAAATTTTTCTCGATTCGTTTGAAATGAGATGTCATTCTTGACCTCTCGAAATTTTAGGAACACTTGTTCCATGTACAATGACATAATCGTACGCTGTGTTGCCTCGCAAGACCCGTTTTGTGAACCGTAAAACCGACTGATTCTCTGGACAATAAATCGGTCGGAATTCAACAGATTGGTCGGTCATACATTCTCGCTTTCCCGTTAACCTATGCTTTTCGTCTATGTGTGTATATTCCAAAACACAGGGGGAAGATAGATCGCCCAGAACTCGATGCACGTAGGGTCCACATTCACAGACGTGTCGTTCGGCGTCCCATCCTAGTCCGGGCACGTTCCACAAATCTCGAACGCAGTAATCGACAGAACAGACCCACGGAGATGTTTGAATCATTCGATTACCTCGTCGATCTAAAGAATGGCATTGACATTGGTATCGGAACGATCCATCTTCTAACGTTTCGTAATAATCGGCTACTTCTTGAGCGGGTTGTTGGGTTCGATGATCTATTAAAACATTGAGAGAAGGATCACGGGCTTCTGGATGTTGACAGGGGTGGGTGAAAGAGGAACGAGGAGCACAGAGCCATCCCGAGGCCGAAAAAATAGGAATTTCCGAGGAAGAAAGACAAGCGGTCCGGATTCCTTGGGGAATACAATAAGTACCCGGTTCGAGATGATTCCATGTTTTATCAGAAAGAGTGAGTTTTTCGTAAAACGTGGGATTTGTTTCACAGAGCTGAGAACAATCGCAATGGCTATCAGGACACTGAAAGATTTGGAAAGGGCAATACGTCTCGGTTGAAATTTCTGGTAAGGCTAATGATGATGAGGGAGGAATAGAAGGCATCCGGAGATCGGGTTTATAAAAAAGATTCAAGAGAGTCACTAGAAATACAATGCATAGAATGATCGCGCTCGGGTGTATCATTTTTCTTTCTTTCCTCCTTTATAAATTAGAACCGGTTCCAATCCCTACGAGTTCTCATTATACTGTGATTCGACACTTTTCCAAGGACAAGTCGCTTCTGCAACTGTTTCTTCAAGACGTTTACGTGTTCGTCGATCAAGGTATTTGTTATTTGTACGAGAAAACCAACGAAGAAAAAACCTATATTTCAGCTATCCGGCTCGATACGCTGAAGCGGCACGATCTTTTACATTATAAATACATGCTAAAATGGCCTCATACGATTGAAATCGTGTCGTATCCGAATCATCTCACCCATCCGATGGATATTTTAAATTACAGAGCTTGAGGTTCGGTTTTGATGAAAGGAGCCGTATTCTTCACGGCAATATCGTTTTTATTCTCCGTAGTATACCAATGAGCATCGACCTCCCAAATATTTTTAATAGCCTTGCGTTGTGTTTCATAGACGGGATCGTCGAGCGATTTTAGAGGTAATAACGCGTTCGGTTGTAACCGTTGTTCGGCATTCAAACCTTGGTGAACGATCCGTTTCAACATAAACGTAAGAAACAAGCGACGTTTTCCAAAGAAGACCAGCGACTCTTCTGTATGGGTATCCATAGCCGGATGAAAAAGTGTGAAATGGCGTCCTTTTTGGGGATCCATCACGTATTGGATGACGATATGATGATACCAATCGCGTTGCCGCATTTGCGAGAGGAAGTGAAGCCGTTGCAATTGACGAAAATAACGTCGGGTTAGACGATACGAATCCATTCTGACTTACTTTTTTATCGCGCCAAGATTTTTCTTTTTTGTTGACAGGATAAACATTCACGATACAGAGCCGGCATTTCATCCAACGCGCGATCTTGTTTTAAAAAATGTCGATAATTCGGTTTGAAACAACACGCTGCTGCGTCCTTTTTCGGAATTTTTTGCTCTTTCCATAATTGGCACATCTCGTTTATGAATAAAGGCTGGATGCTCGCCATACTTTTATTCGTTTTGGGTTTATACTACTGCTACTTGTATTTCTATAATTTTTCGGTCCCGTCCCCGAAAGTTCCTTCTTCTCCTCCGACGACAACGACGCGTTTCCAATATCAGATCGAGACCTCAAACGACAACGAGGTTTCATTTCACACCTCCACGGGAAAAACATGGACGTTTCCTCTCCCACCCGAATATTATTTCGCGGAAGGACGGATTTGGGGAAAAGATGAATGTTTTGGACAGCCCGATGATACTCAGCTCCCCGCAACGGGGAAAAACCTCTACCTGTTTTTATTACGATCGCAGAGTTTTGTACCCCGCGAAAAGTCCATGATGTATTATTATTATCGATGTCGGCACGGTCGTGTTCTAGACGTGCTCATGTGTCAAGAAGAACATTCTCCTTCTACCTGCATTCCTGTCAATCCCTGCATCGATCAGCATGACGGATCGGTTTTACCTGATCCAACCAATCGACGTTTTTATTACGAATGCCAGAACGAACAACCGATTCGAATCGCCTGTCCGCCCAAGACATTTTTCTACTACGACGCTTGCACTTCGCGAAAACATTTCGTATCTTACTGTGAAGACGGTCAACATTTTCCGATTGACGAGGTGACGTATATCGAGTGTCGTGGCCATCGACCGAAAATGATTCGATGTTCGCCCGGAGAAAAATATTCGACACATTATCGGCGATGCGTGTCTAATCTCTGCGACGGATTTCCGGATAATACGCAACGACCTCTCCCCATCGTCCAAAAAGGATCTTTTCTGTACTCTCCGGGTTACGCGATTTGTGAAAACGGAATGGTTCGCGACACTATATCCTGTCCTCTTTCCTGGGATACATGGACCGGCGATGCCTTATTCCATTTACCGATGGTGTACGACGAAACGTCCCAAACATGTCAACCGCCTCTTTTCTGTGAAAATGTTCAACCGAGCTCAAAAGAAATTGTCGTTCCCGCTCACGAGTATACGAAACATCTTCCGTCCTATCCATTTTCAACATCTTTGGATCGAGCTGTAGCTTACACGTGTGATCCAACCCGAAAACGTACGGTTCTAGAACCAGGCTATCGAGTGTCGGATCAATATACAGTTGAATGGGCTTGTGAGGATAAGTCGTCGTCGTCAAAACTCGCGATAGGCGATACGAGCGATCGATATTTTGATTGCGCTCGGAGGGAAATTCAAACGTGTCCTCCTCAAACATTTTTTGACGGAAATGAATGTCGACCGCGCATCCCCGGCGCGTTTCAGTATCGGCATCTCGATGTGTTTAAATTCGATCATTTATCGATCGTTGCGAATTGGATTCGGCCCTGGACGACACTTGATCATGAACCACGTGCCTCTTGTGACGAAACCAACGAAGAAGTTTATATTTCCGGTTATAATATTTGTTCTCATCCCTACTGCACGCCGTACCCATTCCTCAAACAATTGAAAACGGCTATTTATTTACCCACTTCTTCTCACATGTGTCTTTTCGAAAAGGGAAAAATTCGAAAAAAACGCGTTCGACGGCAAGGTTTGAAATTTTGGTCGCAGCGATTCGTGAAACAGGCTTCGACTTATAGCGTTCCCGAAACGTGTCGTGAAGGCCATCGCATACGATCGGGACGATTTATTCCCGATTCCGTATTATACGCCACTTGTAATTGGCGTCAACCTTTTGTCTTTTGTCCTTCTTCCTCCACAGAAGGAATTCGAGCCACTCCGTACGGGTATCACGTATGCGTACCCAAAGAAGCCTATGAAGGGATTTTACCGGCTGGATTAACCCTTCGACTTGAAAATCAAGAGCTGAGTCGTATTATACCGGAACATGGAGCGCGATATAAAATAGATGGACGAGAAGCTATTTTTGATGCGATGCAGCATCCCGAAAGTATCCCCCTCCTTACCTCAGTCTATGAAATTTGGACCGAACGCGACATGAAATTGTTTTTTAGAATTCTCGTCACGCATCCTCGTTCAGCTTACTGGGAAGACCGAAAATTAAAAGCCCTCCCCGATCCTGACATGACGTTGTTGTACACAGGTGAAATGACCGAAAAGCCCGTCACGACCGATGACTATCCGGTCTCGGCCGACTCATTGATTCAAATGGAATAAAGTAGAAAAAAAATGGATCGTTATTTAGGTCAAGGCATATTGTTTTACTCTACGGTTTATATCAGCATCATCCTAGTCGCAGTCACCCTCTTAACGAACCGGCTCATCTTTTTATTTTTATTAGTCCTCACGTTTGGTCTAGCCGCTTACATGGCTTATTTGACCGTTCATAATTCCGAACATCTCAAAACGACGGGCCAATCGATTGAAGACTGGATTCGAAAGATGTATCAAAAGATAACTGGATAATCGGAGGTGACTCATGTAAATATCAAGATCGGTAAAGGAAAAAAACATGGTTTCGGTTTACACCATAGATGAATTTGGAAAAGAACGATATCCAAAAGATCCTAAAAAACCTAAACAGGAGCTGTATTATTTCGATAATGACAATCGACCTATTTTTGCCAAAGACGAGCATGGAAATTAATATTACGCTGTGGAATATCGGGGTCATGAATATATAGCGCTTCCTCGTCGGTACGCCAAATCCAATTCCGGAGACGAGTTTTATCCTAAATTAAACAATGGAGGAGAATACCCGTTAAATTCATTGGATGTAAATGTGAAAACGTATGCTGTCAATGCGAGGGGAGGAGAGATTTATCCTAAATCTAGCATTGGAAAAGAATATTATATACAGGATAGAATTCGGGAAAAGCCAGAGACGAATTACATCCGATATGCACGAGACGAAAATGGAAATGAGTATTACCCGAAAGATCATAAAAACGAGGAATTTCTCTATATCTATCTAAGTTATGCTAAAAAAGCGAATGGTGATGAATTTTATCCGAGAAAGTGGTATTATTGAAAGATCTTCAGGAAAACAGTATCCGCAGCACGGACTCATCTGAAACGAAACTTGGAAAGCTTAAATAGATAAACGAGAGTCCATTATTAAAAAATGGTATCTTGTCCATCGAGTCGGCTGGGAAAAAATTTTTCACAGCTGAAAAAAAAAAAAAAAAAAAAAAAAAAAAAAAAAACCAACTTTTTGTTAATTTTTATTATGTCTTATAGACATGATAAAAATTAACTGTCCCCTCTGTTTGTCTGGGAAGGATGTCTCACCCATTCGAAAAAACAAACCAGGACTCATTCTTGGAATTCTATTCTTTAGAAAGGAGTGATGGTCTATTTTTAGAAAGTGTGAGACAACATTCCCAGATAAAAGGGGGGAGGTAGTTAATTTTTATCATGTCTAAAGACATGATAAAAATTAACAAAAAGTTTTTTTTTTTTTTTTTTTTTTTTTTTTTTTATCTATAAATTTTTCTCAGCTCATACAGTTTTTTCCCAGCCGAGTTGATCCAGAAAGACATGTTAAAATTGTTTCTGGAAGAGACTCTTGCTTATCTATTTAAACTCCAAGTTTCACTTCAGATCACTCTGTGCTGTGAAAGAAGAAACATTTTCTTATAATTTGTAAGTACTAACTGATTTTTAGTTTATTCACTGGTTAGTTACTCTCTCTCCAAGTCATTCGTTTTTTTTCCCCTCCAAAAATCTTCAGCTTTCATTTAGAATGACGATAAAAATAAAACACAAATAGGAAAAAGATGGTCACGCATAAGTAATGCATGTAGGGTTGAAATAGGAAGGTGAATCCTGTTAACAAATAAACAATTATCGTGAAATAAATCCAATTTTTCGGGGTTCTTTCGTCTGTTCGTGATTTTTGGAGAAATGACATTCGCGTTTGGGGTCGATCGGTCATGGGTACTTTATGGATAGCATCTAAATATTCTTGCACTTTCTCGGCAAAGAAGAGGTATCGATCGCTCGCATCTTCTTCTAACACGTCCCATAGAAGATCGGGTGTGATTTCTAGAACATGGTCCGTTTCCGATTGATAAAACTGAACGTCTAATCGCCAGTCGATATCGTAAAGAGTTCGAGCGGTCAGCACTTTATTGAAATGAAACGGATCCAATATATCGAGTACGGCGGACAGAATACTTGTACCCGTCAGCACATTGGAAGTAACCGAGAATCCTGTCGCGGCGATTCTGGAAAGTGTTGCGAGCGTACTTAATTGGGTCCGAACGACGGCTTGAAGATGGCCGATTGAATGGGAAGAGACTGCATACTCAATTTGGTTAAGAGTTTAGGCATCCGTTTTCCAAGGATTTTTTGCGCGGCTTCTAATCCGATATCGATCCCTACATCAATCGCCAATTCATGAACCAAGGACCGTTTCACATGTTTCTTGGGCCAGTTTTGTACAAAGTCGGGAAGATGAGGAGGATATGGTGGTAACGTATGATTTTTTTGCAGAGTGGAAATAGATCGATAGATACTGCTTCCCAAGAAAAATTCGCCAATATCTTGCCCCGTCGTCGTCACACAATCAGACCCGTTTGAAACAAGACCGTACGCTTCACAATAAGGCTGGTTGAGTCGTAAATGACCCTCGACGAGATTGAGGCCGGCATGATGACGAGGAAGAGAAGGATGATTTGATTGAAAGAAAACTTGTTCGGGCAAGAGAGCTAATAATTTCTTGGCGAGATTTACGGCTACACATTTTCCATTTCGATATTCCGTGTCCATACTCTGCTGCGTGTTGGAATATAAACGATCGCAGGCGGGTTGGCAAGCTAAACTGAAACCCGTTCCGAGTCGAATCCATCGCGGTTCATCTTCCGGGGAACACGATTCTAAATTTTCTTGAAAAGGGAAGCAGGCAATCATGTCACATCCCGTTTGCGTAAAAACAAATTTTTCGACGACGTGACATTGTTCCGGATCGAGACTTTTAGGTATGTAGTAATCCCGTTTGGAGTCGGCTTTTCTTATTTGGAAGGTGGTATGTTTAAAAATAAAAGCGTACCGACTTTGAAGAGCTTGTTCGTAAATATAGAGTTGAGTCGCTTCTTGAGCATACCGAATAGCGTGATCGAGATCGTAAGAAGTGACAGTATATTCATTTCTATTTTGAAACGAATCCCATTTCATCTTGGAGGAGGGCTTTGTTCCTATATATTGAAAAAATGTTCGATGTTGTTGCTTTTTTTTAACAACAAAAATAAAAGGATTCTTTTTTTTATATAGTAACAAGTATAAAATGAGATTCAATTCAGTATTTACAGTTGCGTATGGAACATATACAAAAACCAGTTCCAAAAAAAATTTTTTTTAATTAAAAAATAAATTGTCTCAACTATAAAATCCTATAAATTTTAGTTTTTACAGTTGCGTATGGAATAGCGATAAAAACCAGTTCTCAAAAATTTTTTTAATGAACTATCTTATCTATAAAATCTTGTCAAAATCAGATTTTACAGTTGAGGATGGAACCTGATGAAAAAATATTTTGGAAAGGATGCTATTCGAAAAACATTTTATCATGGTTAGTAGTTCTTCTTGTAAAGGACAAAAACAAGTTCATTTCGTCTAATATTTGTGCATCTAAAGTATTTAAATCTATTCCAAAAAATATATATATAGTCTCCCACATATCTTCAATGTATTATTAGACTGTCCACTCTTTATATTCCATTAAAGAGCCATGGAAAAAATGTTTCGAGTCTCTAGGGGTTCATTTTGCCTTGTTCACTACTTGTAGTTTCTACATTTTCGTCTTCACACTCTAGTCTTTCGAAGGAAGCTTCTACAGGATCTTCTTCTCCCCTTTCCGATGGAGGTGGACTCTCGGGAGAAATAGGAACTTCTTTCCCCTTTTCCGATGGAGGTGGACTCTTGGGAGAAGGATAACGAACAGGTTGCAAATCGACAATCGAAGGGTCGAAATAATCACTCGAAGCTAAAGTAAGGTCCGACATATTATTTCTGTTTTTCTTCTTGATTCTAGGATCCTCTCTCACATTCTTTCTCTTTTGAGAATTATTTTCTTGTTGATTCTTTTTCGCTTGGTATTGTTCCAATTCTTTCGTCTTCCAGACTTTAATTTCGTAAAATATATTTGAAAATAGATCCTCTCCAAGATACTTTAAATACAATGCACCCCATTCGCTTACTTCATCACTGGTAGAAGGTGTAGTGTTTATTATTTCTTCTATAGTACGTCGAATCACATCCACGTAGAGAAGAGATTCCGATCGTTTGGAAACTTCGTGATATAAACAACGGACGATTCGAGCATGAACTGCTTTAAAATCTAGAGCTTCTTGTTCGTTTAAAGGTGTTTTTTCATCTCCTCCGTACTGTAGATTAAAAACATACTTTTGCAGATCCTCGCCCAGCAATCCGTCTACGGCAAATAATTTATACACTTCTATCTTAGGTATTTCCTGTCGTTTGAATAAGATGTTGGAAAGTCTTATTAGATCGGTCGATCTAGAATAGTCTTTAGATAAAACTTTCTCGATCAATTCCATTCATCTGGCGTGGAGATGGTTTTATTTTGTACCAACTGCTGTTGCACATCCATCCATAAACGCCAGATGGTATTTAAACAGTATCGATGGACGGGTACAAGAGGTTTCAAATCTTGAATCAAGGTCCACGGAAACATCATCATATTAGCTATTCTTTTTAAAACTCTCAACTGAACGGTGGTTTTAGTCGTAAACAAATTAGATTGATTAAATTCTTCCAGCACGACTTCATCCAACACGTACTTGAGACGATCCTTCAAGGGTAATGTCAAAGGTTCCAGGGTTACAGTGTTTTCCTGATCCATCTTGTCCTCAGTATGAAATGAGAAAATCGTCTCAGCTCCAGCTGTTTATATACTGTGAAACGAAAGGGGGGAGGTAGAAAGGAGAAGCAAAAGTTGGGTAGTAGTAAAAAATTTAGCTTTAAAAAAAAAAACTTTTTGTTAATTTTTATCATGTCTTTAGACATGATAAAAATTAACTCTCTCTTCTTTTTGTCTGGGAATGATGTCTCATCTTTTCGAACATATTTCTAAAAATAAATTTCCAAGAAAGAAATGAGTCATGTTCTATTTTTAGAAACATATTGAGACAACAGATTAACATCATTTGAACAAAAGGGGGATAGTTAATTTTTATCATGTCTGAAGACATGATTAAAATTTACAAAAAGTTTTTTTTTTTTTTTTTTTTTTAATACAGCTCTGGAAATTTTTCCCAGTTGGTTCGATCGATAAAACCAGAAAAAGGATTTCCACTTAACTATTTAAATTACTCGAGTTTCGGTTTCAGATCAGTTTGTGCTTTGGATACCAGCCTCGAAAGATCTTCAGTTAAAGTCTATTATATACACATTTTGGTAAGTGAACTTTATTATTTTGTTGAATTGTTTTTTGGCTTTTGTGAATTGCTTGGATATTGTTTCTTTTTCAACTCGTTGTGTTTAACCTCTTTTCTTTCTCAAAACAATACGAGGTTGTCGTGGCAATCGATCTCGAGCTGTTGGATGCCGTCGTGAGCAATGACTTAATAGATATCGACAAGCTTTATTGGGAATTTTCTTATTTCGTATGTGGGCCCCACCTTCGGTCACAAACGTAATGGAATGGTTACCATATTTATGAAGCAATCGATTAGGACCCACACGAACGGTTCGAGATCCAAGAACGTATCCTCGACGTTTTCTCATAGGTCTTCTACGAATGGGTCTTTGTGTTCCTCTACGATTGATATTGGAAGGAGAAGAAGAAGATGCAGACGATGAAAAGGAAGCCGAACGACTTCTTCTTACAGGACTTCTTCTTCTAGAATGACGTATTTCTAAACTACGACTACGATTTCTCTGACTTTTTCTTCTTCTTGGACTTGGACTTCTGCTCCTGCTTAGACTTGGACTTCTGCTCCTTCTTGGACTCGGACTGCGTTTTCTTGGACTTCTTCTTGGACTCGAACTTCGAGAAGAAGGAGAAACGGACGGTCGAATAATGTAAGGGCTAGTGGTTACATCGGATTTGGCATACGTGTGGAGAGGAAATTGAAGTTCGAAATCGTCGGGAAGGTCGACTTGGTTTTGAATTTGTGAAGGTAGAATATCGTCATAATAAATAACTTCGGGTGTTCCAAGAGGTGGAATTTCCTTCGAAACATCATCCTCGTTAGGATCATTCATTCTGACTTTATTTCAATCGAAACACGGATCCGACGACAGGATCTAAGTTATATCGCATAGAAGCTCGATACGCATCTTGAACCGATGTGCAAAGAATATATTCCAAAGGTCCGAATCGTTTCTTTTCTAAAATAATGGGAAGATCGACCGTCCCTGCTCGATAAAAAGGCGTGAGGGAGAGAATTTCATTCAATTGTAACACGTTCCCGTGCTGGAATTCCCTACAACAGAGATAATCGATCCATTTCTGAACGAGTTTCTTATAAGCACGAGCTTCCGCGGACGTTTTAAAACACAATTGCCAGCCTTCAATGCGATCGATATGATTCAGCATGTAATCAAAAGCTGTCCAAAAATGAAATAACAGTGACGACGTATTCCGGAAGGACGTGAGATCGATTAAAATCCATGACATGTTTTCTAAGGGAGTCGGATCGGATTCTCGGGACTGATCCATCGATCCAGGGTAGGACTAGGACCGATCGAAAGAGCTTTCTTGGACTCTTTAACTTCGGGTAGATCCGTTTTGTAAAGGAACGTCTGTTCCAAATCCATCAGCTGTTTGGTTTTTTCCATATACCTTTCTAAACTTCCCGGGAAATGAAAATAGGATAAATAGGAACACGTATGGTATCGATCGATAAAAATCATGTGGCTCGTTAAAATGACGAGATGTTGAGCCGTTTTAATGTCGTGGTGTAAAACGGCATGCGGAAAAGGGGTTCAATGTAGAATAATAAATCGCACGTGTTCGTGCTCAATTCTTCCGGTTTAATCACACGCACATGAGGGAAAGACGGGTACGTATAAAAGAGACAAATGACAAAAATGGTGAGGTGGGATAAATGTTTGGAAATGTAATCGTTGATCACATAGGGTAATCGACTCAGGTTCCCAAACACAATTGTTTTCTTGTGTTGGAGAAGGTACTGAAACAATTCGTCTAAATGATTCATTCTTTGCTCTTCTTTTTCTTTTTCTGAAATAAATGAAAAAAAAAATATTTAAAAATAAGGAACCATGAATTCAGAAACGATTATGAAACAAACTGTAGCTTGCATTTCTTGGTTTTTGAATGAAACGTTCGGTCCCTCAATTGCCGATCAGTTCAACCAAAAAATTCAATGTTGGCCCGAGACGTGGAACCGGTTACGCGAATGGTTAGTTCATACGCCGATGCAGAATCCCAAAGACTGTATTTTATCGTTTGCTCAAACTCTGCCTCAGTACGAAACGTTCCAGGCCTCTTTAGAAAATTCGCTCGCTATTCACGAAGAATTTTGGAATAAAGTATTTACTAACTTGAGAGTTGCCCAGTCGCTTTTAGGATCCCCATGAATATTTCGAAGCTAGAACCGTTCGGTATCTTTGCTTTAGCGAGCGGATTACTCTATTCCATTTGCGTGTTGATTGTGCATGAGGAAGAAATTCACTTTAAATTTCATTTCACGGTCTTAACGCTCGTCATTTTTCTAGCGCTCATGGCCATCACATCTTTCAAATATTTAAAATACCGTTATCAATGTGAGAGAATGGAAGATATAATGTCCGCTTTGAAAATTCAATAATAATAATAAGAAGAAAAAAGCACTTCCATCATGAATTTTGTCGAACAGTTATACGAAATGACGTTGGATGAAATGGCCACTTATTTAAGTGAGAAAGATCCTATTTTCCGGAAATTGTTCACTGAATATGTGGAGTATGCCAATTTATTACCCGAAGAACAAACTCAAGCCGAAACGCTTTACCGACAATATTTTCCAGAATCGGAGGATACTCTCGACGCGTTTATTGACAATTGGCGACGGTTTAAATTACAGTATCGTTCCGACAATGGCCGACAGGTCGAAGAAGATGTCGAACCGGACGAGGTGGAAGTTCGTTCTCAAAAAGGTGGACCTTGTCCGGGTTTCGTCTTTGATCCGAAGGGGAAACGACTTTACAGTCCGAGAGTCCTGAAACCGTTCAAATCAGATCGCCGGTTAAATGAATTTCATGTGTTCAAGTTTCTCATGGACAAAGAACGCAATCATGAAGTGTATCACCTAAATATTGAACCGAACGCCAATGAGCTGTATTTAGATATGTCTTATGAAGATAGACGCAACATGGACACTCGAGCAGATCAAGCGCTACGGAAAATGGCAAAAATGGTGACCATCTTAAATCAAAATTGCCATTATAAAATATTGGATCTCTATAGCGAAAGACGAATCACATAAACTAAACGCGAAAAGCCAAAGAAACAAAAAATATATTATTAACATACCTGAACAGAAGCTTGTATTCAAGCACAAACTGATTTGAAGTGAAACTGGGATGGTTTAAATAAATAAGTGAAAGTTCATTATTGTAAGAAAATGGTGATGTCTGGTCAATCGAGTTGGCTGGGAAAATTTCTGAGAGCTGAGAAAAATATTTTCTAGTAGTGGGAAAAAAAAAAAAAAAAAAAAAAAAAAAAAAAAAAAAAAAACTTTTTGTTAATTTTTATCATGTCTTCTAGACATGATAAAAATTAACTCTACCCTCCTTTTCGTTTTGAATGATGTCAACATGTGTCTAAAAATAGATTTCCAAGAAAAGTATGATTCATTCTTAGAGATCTATTTTTAGAAACATGTTGACATCATTCAAAACGAAAAGGAGGGTAGAGTGAATTTTTATCATGTCTAGAAGACATGATAAAAATTAACAAAAAGTTTTTTTTTTTTTTTTTTTTCAGCTTTTGGGAAATTTTTCTAGCTGACTCTGATCATTCTTGTTCTTCCTTCTTGAGTGGGCAAGATGTCAATAAAAGCAGTTGTTGGTATATTTTTTCTTGGATTGAAGTTACGCCCGTCCATCACCTTGAACGTGTTTATGAATACGAGTGACTCATCGTTATCTATGAAAGTATTTCTCTGAAAGATTTTGGATTCATCTTGGGTAGGTCTTGTCATATTTTTTTGAATTAAATCATTACTTTTTCATAAAAATGCCTCCACCTAGCATCAGAGCAATAATATGTAGCATTATATTTCCGTAAAACATCCAGTTGCGTTGATTAAAATGTTCGGCTCCTGTTTTGGGTGTCGCATCACTGTAAATAGCTGTTGCCAGGTAGCCGAAATTGAGTAACGAGACAAATACAATTCCTAATAAGATAATTACCATGATAGCCTTTGTATCCATCGTGATGTATTTTTGAATCTAGTCTTTATTCTCTTTTCGGTTACACGTAAAGTAATAAACCGACCATTAGTATATTGATCACATTGACAACCGTTGGAGCAATGAGCAACATTTTATTGTTGGCCCAGAAATCGCTCGCTGTCGTTCCTTTGGTCGTGACTTTATTCGGATCGGCAGCATCGTAAACGAAAGCCACACTGCCGTAACAGAGACGATATACAATGAGGGCCATGATGACCAGTGTTGTCACCAGACATATTAAAATGGTTATGGCGAGAGTCGAACGAAGATTAAAACCAAACATTGTTTTATCCACTAATGATTCCTTTATTATGGGATTTCTTGATGGATTTGTCGATACCATTGAAGAAGATTGAAATGTAAAGGGATCGATTGTCCCGAATAATAGACGAGTAAATTTCGGTACATGAAGCATTGGAATAGGTAAAGAAGGAAAAAACAGAGTAGATGAAATAATATCATGATGGAAACGATTCTTGATCGTTCATCAGCTTGGATTCCTTATCAGGAAGAATTTCTAAGAAGTCAATTGTTATTGACGTATCCCAAAAATATTATTTTTACAGCTCAACTCTTAGACGCGCATTTACGATATGTAACGGAACATGTTTATCCCAATTACCCCTCGGCAGAAAAATTCAACGTGGATTCTTTAAATGAGGTGGATTGGACTCATTCCGTGATTCTGGTGAATCAAGACAGACAATTATTAATCGCTCCTGAACCGGTTAAACAGCTCGTCAACCTTGATCGGCGTTTACGGTATCATGAAGCGGCCGAAACTATATTTCATGGATTTCATTTCTTTCCTAAACTCTTGTATATATTTCAGTTTCGATGGATCGTGTTTCTGGTGTTAGTTGCGTGGTTTATCGAATGGAGAATAGACATTCAAAAAAAGAAATTCTTTTAAGAATATGGACCCAAATAAGAAGGTTTTTTCCTATGATGGAGTATAAGCTTGGATCCAGTCCACAGCACTGACTGACGATTTAAATAGTTAAGTGAAAGTTTATTCTGGTTAAAAAAGGGTAACTTCTTGTCCACATTAAACTGGCCATTAAAAAAAAAAAAAAAAAAAAAAAAAACTTTTTGTTAAAAACAACTTATCATGTCTTTAGACATGATAAAAATTAACTTTACCACCCCTCACCCCTTATTTTGGTTTGAATCACGTGTCAACATGTTTCTAAAATAAATTTCCAAGGACGATATGACTCATTCTTTTGCTTAGAAATCTAGTTTTAGAAAGTGTGAGACATCATTCACAACAAAAAAGAAAAAGGGGGTAGAGTTAATTTTTATCATGTCTAAAGACATGATAAAAATTAACAAAAAGTTTTTTTTTTTTTTTTTTTTTTTTTTTTTTTTTTTTTTTTTAACTCTTAGAAAATTTTTCCAACTGACATTGTCATGTTTTGTTACTAATGGACTTTCGTATTCCTAAGCTTTTTTTTTTCATTGGTTATTTTTCTCCTTTTCTAGGTGTTCCGATTATTTCAAAGTCAGGCGTAGATGCAGTTGCATCATTCGCTGCGATCGCCATTAATATACTTGTCACGTATTTACTGACGGCATACATTTGCTGCGTGAAACGATTATACAAAGGGTTGGGGACTTTGAGAGGTTCCTTCTTTGACAATTCGTCTTGAATCAAAAACGAAACGCAATGAAGTTCCGTGGATACGTTCGTATCGTCTGCTTGCAGAGTTTCTTGGAATACGGCAAAAGCCCGATTCAAATCATGATCGGTGACGAGTTTCGTTAAATATGGAGCGATATATTTATCGTGAATGACTTTCCCGATCACGCCATTCAACATGTCAAAGATGGAATTAAACGCCATCAATTTTTTTAACTGAATTTCCGAATGGACGCATGTTTTAGCGATACTGTACATTTTTAAATATCCTTCGTAGCCTTCTGGAATTTCGGTCGTTGAATCTAGAACGTGTTTACTCATGGGCAGTTTTTCAATGACTTTCCGTAGATAAGAAACGAGATATTTTTCGCGAGCCGTTTCCAATTCTCGATTCATTTGCTGACCGGGATCTGTGTGTTTATTTTGAAGCTCTAATAATAGAGACACGTCCGACTCTTTAATTCGTTTATGGGTAGGTTCTTCTTCCTCCTTCTCCCCCTCTTCATGGTCCATTTCCTTTTCGGATTCTTCATGAGCGCGTTTCATTTTTATTTTGATTATATGTCTCCCTTTCTTTTATTTTGATTTTCTCTCTCTTTCTCTTTAAAAGAAATGACCTTTTTCCAACGCTTTCGTGGGTTCTCCTTTAATATCGGGAAAGACGGCTGGATCTAACGTCGCCGCATATGTTTCTACATAAGGAGCTCGAGCGAACGTAACATGCCACATGCCTTCCTCATTCGGTTTCATCTGAATACCGTTCGATCGAAGAAGGTTTGGGAGGGTTTTCAACAGTAAATGGAAAGGATTGAGAACGACATGGCCTTGATAAATTTCGGGAACGCGTCGATCCTCCTCTGAAAAAAGACATACGGGATATCGATACAGGAGCGTGTAGGCGTTCGCGTGTTGACTTAATTTTCCATCCAGTTCTTGCTCGATCAACTGGCAACGCGTGAGCTGGTTTTGTCGAATAATGGTTTCGTAGCACGTTTTAACATGAAAAATAGGATCTTCGTGGCAGTGACGCGTATGCACCGTAAAGGGAAGGTACTTAAAAACATATTGCATGTAGTCAAAAGGCCACGTTTCTTCGATTTGTAGATGGTGTTTCTTGGATTGGACAACGTAATAATTGAAAGGATAGGATAATTGAGTCGGGTCTAAATTTTCAAATTCGATGAACGCGACCGGCGAATAATCAAACATGTAGAAATAGGCAAACAGTTTCACATGATGGATCGGGGAATCGGGTTCGCTTTTAAAAATATTCGCGCAAGCATTATAGCCCTTATCGTTATTTTTCAAATAATAGGGATGATCGAGTCGCACCCCAATATTCCCATACCTCGGATCACACACACAACTTCCAAATTCTGCATGATAAAAAGTATGTTTTAAAGGCTGACCTGTAAAAGCATCGAAGGAACAGGGCTGCTGGAAGTTACCGGGTTTTTGGAAAGACGCGAGATACTTTTCGGAAAATACATACATTCGGTCGGATCCCATACGTTGTTTTTTTCTTCTTCCTTCGAAAACGCTAATCGTTCGTGAGCGGTCATTTCTTCACACCCGAAACCTTGCAAAAGCGGTTTGTATCCAAAATCGCAAACACATTTACCTTCTTTCAAAGGATCTTTGTCTAAACTTTCTAATCGGCCGTGAGGTTCGCAAGCAATGTCCACGTCACAATTCCTCCCGCGTTCTTTTTGCGTGACGAGATGAGGGTATTTACAAAAACAGGTCGCGAATTTCAATCCTTTTTGATTCACTAGAACCCACTCTCCCGTAGCTGAAGAACAAGTAGCATGGGGAAGGAGTTTGGGAAGACATTCACCCCGAAAACATATTTGATCGTCGTCACAATCGGTTGCGTGAATACAAGTCGAATAAAGCGTCGTCCGCTGAGGAGGGTGGTAGGAAATGGATTGCCAAGGAGGGGTTGTAGTCGTTTGTGACTCGTTTCGAAACAGGTAGATCATGATCAGGTAAAGATAAAAGACGAGAAGAAATATCCAAAGCGTCATCTTCTTTTTTTCAATAGAGGTTCACAACTTTTATTTTATCGCCTCGATCTTCATGCACCAGACCGGCATTATCTCGTTGAGCCCCTATTTGTTCAAAATATTGCAAAAATTTATATTTGGTTTGTAGATTCTGGATCGATAATAAATACTTTCGAACACTGTAGACCATATCGTTTCGTTGAGCCTTCACCATTTTGACAGGGTCGTCCATTATTTTTTAAATTACTTGTTTACGCCAAACATTTGATTCAGTGCATCCTCCGTGGAGGTTCCTGGACCCCCCTTAATAACACTTACTTTCCTAGCATTTGGATCCTCTATTGGGTCTTTAGGAAGTCCTCTTGTGTCCATCGGTAATTCTTTCTGTTCCGTTTTCACCTTTTCCGCGATCGAGGTGGCTATTAACTGAAGGAGGAGAGGTTGATTAAAATTGCGGCAAGGAACGATTTTGTTCAAATATTGACTGTACTGAGGATCAATATTACCTTTTCGGTGTATAATGCTGGAAAGCATATGACCGGTAATCACAAAACTGTTACTCAACAGCGATTCCGATAAACCTCGATGAATAAACATATTATGAGGGGTGAGATAGGGAAGTTGATCCATTTCTTTTTGAGCCATCTTGGCAAAAAATCGGTAACGTCGTTTGGATAATAAATGTCGACGATGGATTTTCCATAAATCCATTTCTAAATGCTTTCTTCTTATTTAAAAATGAGTAACGGGTTTGAAGTAATTGGGAATGCCGATAATTTCGGGACACTTCTCTTCCCCTTCTTCCATCTCTTCGACTACAGGGAGGGAAAGAGGAGTTTCAATATCCAGATCGGTCGAGAACAGGACAGATTCTTTAAATAAGATAAATTCGCGAACTAAACCTCCTACCTTGTACGAATTTTCTCCGAACGTGTACCGGTTAGAAATTTGAAGGTTTAGAATACCTAGAAAAGAAGTCGTCGTACCAAACATATTTTCAATCGAACACTGAAAAGTATTTTTTAAACCCTCTCCATTAAAGATCCGACTCTTTCGTATACACCACATATTTCTATGAATTTGAAATTTATATTGGGCTCCTTTACAAGCAGAGCAAAACGCGGGATCGCACCGGTCCATGAAAAAACGACAATTCTCCGCAAATTTGTGTTGCGGATTCTCTTTCATGCTTTCGCCAATTTTAGTTAAAGGAGCACACAGTCGAGTCATGAACGAAGTTCCTATTTTATTATTCTCCCCCGGTTTCAAATACCAATAACCAGCCACGAGAACATTATAGCAATTTTGTAAACCAATAATGTTTCGGATGTGAACAGTATCTTTTCGAGTTCTTTTGGAAAATTGAACTTTTTGTTGACAATGTGTCTCGTACAGCGGATCGTGATTTAAAACATCTTCCCAGTTGGGACATATTAAGTTGAGAGCACCTTGACGTTCTTTTAATTCGTCGATAGCTTTCTCAAGGATGGGAGAAGAAAGAATATTCTTGATAATCAACGAATAATCCATTCTTACTCAATAGATTTCTTCTTTTCGAACAAAGTAGAATGTAGTACCTTGGTTATTAGACTACTGGCCTTAGGAGATGTTACCTCTTTAGCAGCACAAACTGATTTGAAGCAAAAATGGGATGACTTAAATAGATAAGCGAGAATTCATTCTAGAAGGAATTTTGCAATGTCTTGTTTGGTTGATGAAGTCGAGTGGAAAAAAAAATTTTGTGAGAGCTGGAAGAAAAATATCTGGAAAGTAAAAAAAAAAAAAAAAAAAAAAAAAAAAAAAAACTTTTTGTTAATTTTTATCATGTCTTAAGACATGATAAAAATTAACACTACCACCCTTTTGTCTCTGAATGATGTCTTACCATTTCTAAAAATAAACTATGACTCATTCTTTTCTTGGAATTTTATTTTTAGAAATGGTGAGTCATGGTGTATTTTAGAAACATGGTGCTGAGACATCATTGAAAACAAAAAAGGGGGGTCATTAATTTTTATCATGTCTAGAAGATATGATAAAAATTAACAAAAAGGTTTTTTTTTTTTTTTTTTTTTTTTTTTTTTTTTTTTTTTCAGTTGTAAATTTTTCCTGACAGATTTTTTCCAGCCAGATTTTCAACCGACCTTTTCCCAATCATCATTTTTTAAAACTGGCTCGCTATTGGTTTGTTTAAAAATGACGTCATTGCTTCAAGAACTATATACACATAACTTTCTCGTACTCACTTCTCTATACGGAATGGGGTTCCCAGCTGACATAGCAAAAACCCTATCTCGCTTCATCTACAACTCTCGTTGATGATCTATACAAAATTGGGTAATTTTTTCCACGACTTTATACAGTTCTTAATCACGGGGATCTATCTGCTTGTACGGCTTCACGTGAATTCTTAAATCATAGCGCTCGTCCATATTTTCATTGACGTTATCATCGACCCCAATTAAAAGAATGTCGTAATCGTACAAGACTCTGATATGTTCCGAACATTTTGAAATATTATACTTTCGGCACGACTTTTCACATTGCGTGCGGCCAAATATCCGATACGCATATCGTGCAATGAACTGTTGATCACTCGCTCGACATAATCATCCGAACCTTTACTCCACAAAATGATATCGATATTGCAAAGACGTAAAAACTGGATCAGGAAATTGGTTTTGGGTCGAATTTGAAATGTTTCTCCTTCAAAGTATCCAAGCGTCTCATCCATATCTAAGACACAGACCACCACCATCTTTCTTTTTTAAAGAAAGAAGAAGATGAGTCGATCCACCACTCATACTATTATTGAACACGTGAAAGAAATTGTTTATTATGCTCCTTCCAAATGTCCTTGGCATTTTGATTATGCCTGTTTTCTCATTTTAAATAATTTCAATCAAAGACGATTCCACTGCCTGTTTACTTCCCACTCGATGCAGTGGAGATCTTACAGTGCCAGCAGCTCTTGTGACTTGCCCGAACATTTTTTCGATTTGATCGTTCTTCATCGACAATTGAGTTCGGAGTATGTGTTGCCTTTTGCAACGCATTTCCGAGAACGTTCGGGATATACAATAGGTCTCTTTGAAATGAATCCTGGACTTTATAGTGCTCGCATTCTTCAACCGGAATATTTAGCAGAAACGTTTTACACGTTCATTGTTTTCTTGTGTAGTATTTGTTATCGACTCGGAGGAACGGCTCCCGTTTTAAAATTATGTTCTTTTGTGTACACGGACCATCATCCCGTGCTCGTGGATATTGGAGCTCTGAATGTGGAAAAGAGAGAATGCATCGGTCATCGAGAATTTTTAAACGAGAAGAAATGGCATCGGTTCTTGAAACGACGAACGACTCGAGACATTATTCGGTACGTGAAACTCATGCATCCGGATTATTTTAAGAAGAAATGTCGCGGTCAATGCATTCTCTCCGAGAAAGTCGTCTTCAACGATGTAACGCATCAACTGATTTGTAAAAGTCGACAACGCAGTCTGGCCGAGGTTTTAGATACTTTTCAAGAACTCATGCCCCATGAGCCTATTCGTCAACTCATTCGAACGTGGCTTTCTGTGAGATAAACAAGAAGATGGATTATAAACAACTCGTCCTCGATTTATTGAAACAGAAAAAATATCCCATTTTATTGGGTTATGTGGTCATGGATATTTATTACAAAGAGGTTTATAAATCAGACGGGAAAGTAAAACGATTTGACTCCCCATGTTTCGAGTTGAATCAAAGATATTTAGAAGAACCCAATCCATATAAACTGGAATTTATCACTTCGGACGAGAGTAGTAAATTGGTTATTCGACGACAAATCGATCCTAAAGATTTTAATATAAATCAATATCCGGAAAAATGTTTTCGTGTTAAACTGTCCAGTCACCATCTTGCTGAATTTGATATGTTTAAATACAAGATGTTCGAAGAACAAATTTATAATTTCATAATGTATCTGAATAGTAACATTCCTGCCATTCGAGAATTTTTGAACTTAACTCACGACGAAAGTACTCGATATTTACCCCAGTCCATACGACTATGGGTGTATAACTATAAAACGGCCAAGATCACTCATCAAATTATGGATCCCGAATATTTTGGACCTCGTTCATCTCTTTTACTGGAAACACGCATGATTCAAGGTTTATTGTCACCGTGCACTTCTAAATCAGTATTATTGTCCCTTCGAGATGATTATGCTTGGAAGAATCATACCGATAAAGCCATTTTACCGTCTTATGTATATGATTACGATCCTTATAATTTATATTATTCGGATCACTGGAAGGCTCTTGTCCCGCTGGCTTTTAATCCGTTAGAAAATCCCATCATTTGTTAATATTCCAGTTGCAGCACGTACTCATCGTCTTCACTCCCGTCACGAACAAAATTGATGTAACGTTTCGTTTGAGGATCCTTGTAGCGACAGACTTGGCGAATACCCCGACAAATACATCCCGGCAAATTTAAATCTCGATCCATTCCTCGAGTCGGTTTTAGAATCAGACCCGATTCGTTTGTCTCGAGGGCTTTTATAAACTTTTGATCGTAGCCAACACGAGCTTTGAGTTTAGACTTTCTCTTTCTCCCTCTTTTTTTGGGTAGAGGAGCCAAGTAATGCCGAATGGGTATATCTATACTCGAAGAGCGACTTTGGGATCGATTTCGGACTCTTGTTGGACTTGGAGATCGACTTCGGACTCTTGTTGGACTTTGAGATCGACTTCTCGATCGACTTCTAGAACGTTGACGTTGAGTTCGACGCCGCATATTTAGATTTATTTCTACTTTATTACGGTTTAAGAAACGTTTTACATATTCTTGGACACGAGGTTCTTCACTCATAGCGTCATACCAGTAATTTCCCGGAATGATTATAAATTTATCGTCTCGAAACTTTATAAACTCTTCTGGACTATAGCGGGGAAAAAATTTTTGTAAATGAGACAAGTCGAATAAAACGTGCCCCAACGAACATGTCCCTGTCAATTCAGAACGACGCACGTTTCGATTTAATTTCTCTTCTAACACTTTTTGAACATACTCAATAGGAACTTTGGAAGGATAAGACATTTTTTTTTTGCTTTATATTCCCCAAATGACTTGTCCATAGAAATATAATCGGAAGAAAACTGAATCTCGAACGTGCTGGTGTGTATCATAGTAAGCGTGATCGTATAAATCAAACACATCTAAATGAGCCAAGGCATGTAAAGTAAAAATGAATAATAATTGCCATGTCGTTTCATTACGATAAAATCGAGTTTGATCTACATTGACCTGATTAGCATAATAGGTGTTCATATTGATCGTGCCCCTGTTTTGATCTACCAGCATCTTGTTCGAAGTGGAATAGTTTAAGCAGTAATTGCGATGAATTTTAATAAACTCGAAAAGATTAAAAATAACGTAGACGGGAATTTTTCCTTCCTCGGTTTCGGTTTCATTAATATATAACTGAATAACCTCTTTGGGTCCTCCTGGCTCTTCACAATAATACATGGACATTTCGTAACGGTCCAATCGACGAATTGGATTTTCCAAGATACGATTGAGAATCGAGACCCATCGTTCAAATATGAAATGGAATTTTTTAAAATCGATCGTGGCCCAATCATCCATGATTTTAAAGCATGCCGTACAAGCATCTCGCCAAGTATTAATTTTAGACTGAAGAGCCGTTTGACGACAAGATCGACGTTCTTCGTGTTGATCAACTCGTCTTTCCATATCCTGATCCTTTGTTTTTTTTCCAAAGAAAAAAAAGATGGCTGAAATGTATATATTCTTGATGATGTTTGGTCTCTTTCTATTTTTCTTTCCTACTTCTGTCATAGAATCGGATTCCATCCCCATGAACGAATCTATACCGCTTAAAGATTGTCGACGAGAAAAAGTCTGGTGTGTGGATACATGTGATTTTCTTTGCACAAACGGGGAAGAAATGCAATGTGTTCGAGGACTCTGTATGCCCAAACTGAATCCTTACCCGTGTCAAACTGAAAAAGGGAGTATGATTATTCTTACCGAAAAAAATGGATTCTATCAGTGGTCGTGTTACTGTACGGATCCAGCTTTTTACAATGGACCGGATTGTGGAGAATTGGCGAAAGACGTTTGTCAAAATGGTACATTTATCTATAGGGGGTTCAATCAGCATGAATGCATGTGTCAATTTCCACAAGTAAAGGCTATGATTCAAGGAAAACCTCAGTGTGTGCATAGGAATATAGCTCGGTTTTATCGGGATCCGTAATGAACTGGATCATTAAAAAATATACGTCTGAAAATGTCTCAAATTTTTTGAAAAAACAAACCGTGACTCTATCTTACATTGGGTGCAATTAGAAATTACACCTCTTTTCGTCCGAAAATGATGTCTCACAATTTCGAAAAATTGAAGACATCAATTTCGGACGAAAAGAGAGATTTTTTTTTTCTACCAATTTAATCGACTTGATCCTTATGGTTTTTTAATTATCCAGACTCTCACTTATCTATTTAAACAATCCGACATTCCCTACAGATCAGTCTGTACTGCTGAAGAGGTAACATCTTTCAACGCAGCTTCTACGTTACGACAAATGCTTCAATAAAGGTAAGAGATTTTTCCTTCTTAATTATGATCCCATATATTGGACGATGCCAATTTCTTTTCTGCATAATGTCGTCGAAGATCTGTTTCGTTCAGAAGTTTTAAAATTTCGTTTGCTTTTAAGTCAGTTTCAAGAATGACAAGAATAAATAAAGCCATCTCTTCATATTCATAGCGATCTATAACTATTTTTCTAAGTTTTTTGAGATCATTTAATGTAAGAAGAGGACCTTGACATCTTTTAATATGAATTTGTTTCGAGCGCTCCCTTTTTTCACCGAGCAAACGGTATAAAAACACGATTTTATTTTTTATTTTATTATACGATTTCCTCTTTTCCTCAGTCAGATACTTTTCATATATCTCTAGTGCTCTTTTATAATGATATTTTATACCGTCACCATGTTTTTGATACCAATCATAGAATTCATTAAAATAAAATTCATACTTAGCTCGTGTTCCTTCCGAAATATTCATACGTTTAATAATATTTTGACATTCCTCCATCGACGGACATTGTTTGAATACTGTATTGTCAGGCTTATGTCTATGTTTAGGAAGAGCGTTATCCCAACATTTCCATCGTCTCATTCGTTGGTATTCTTTTTCTTTGAATCGAACGTTTGGATCTTTTCGCCTTTCTCGTTTTCTCCATCGATTTGCTTCTTTTACTCGTTCCAGTGACCAATAATGTTTCAAATATGCTTTTCTTTTTCTTTTCCTTTCAGATAAAATTGTAGGTTCCTCAGTATCCATCTTGACTCCTACCCTTCATTATTAATTATTATCTATTATTTTTCACTTCGTCTTATATTTTTTAATCTAATCCTTTTTTGGTACCTAAAAAGTAAATTGATTAAAAAAATATAAGGATTCCATAAAACTTTTAAAATTTCCTTGACGGTAAAATAACAAAGATCTTAAAATCCTTACCTTTTAAATGTAGTGTGCCCCATAGGACAAACCGGTTTGTCCTATGGGACACACTAGATTTAAAAGGTAAGGATTTTAGGATCTTTTTTATTTTACTAAAAATTTGATAAAAAGGTTTATACTAGAAGGTTTCAAAATTTTATTAATGATATTAAATTATTATTAATGATTTTTTGAATGGGTGCCAGGATCTGACGCTATTGATAAAGAAATAACTTAATCCATAATATATATGTCTGAAAAACAAATACCATGAAGGGGGAACATAGTTTTCCTAATGTTTATCTTGCTGTGTTTCATAAATCATGTAGATGGTCAGACAAATTACTAATGTAATGACAAATAAACAGTAAAGCTGAATAGTATGAATAAAAGGCATAAATGTCTTATAATTAGATCCAAAAACGGATCGGAGAAATGATTCATAACTCATTTTATCTTGTTCATTCCTTTCTCTCTATTTACATACAAGTTCTATCAATATCCTTAATGGATCCAAGATTCTACTTCAACCACAAAATTGACACATCGTAAGATTTTTTACTTGCAGATACTCAAGGCAGTTTGGTCTGTTTATTAGAATTCCAAATACATTTCCCGCATCTGTTCTAACCAATGGATTCTGGATTTACAACGAGCGGTTTTTATCAGAAGCATAAAAGACTTTCCCATCTATTCTCTAGCCATGGATTTTAGATTTTATTAGACCCCTTAGCAAATGTCAGTTCGGATACTACGCCAACTATAAAATCGGCTCATCGTAAGCTTTTCCACTTGCGGATACTTTCTCAGATGTCTATTTTCTTCTTTTTTTAATCCGACCCTCTCAAAAACAAAGGATAATGAATATTCATAAATACGCTACACTTTACAGCCAATTTCATGGCTTGCATTTAGGAGGATTCAATGTGATTCAAGATACGATTTTTTTTCCCTTAGCCCATATGCGGCTTACACCTTCTGTGATTCGAAAACTCGTTCATTTCGATAAAGTCGTCCCGAGTCAGAAACCACTCGTTCTCGCCCTACCCGCCTATTGTAAAATGTCGGACTTGTCGTGTACCGTTTTTCTTCAACGCAATGCGTCATGGATCCTTCTTTTAGAAAACGAACGGGTCATTTTCCCCACGATCCCGAATTCATCGGAATCCTCCCACAATCTTTTCAGACTTTTCGCCACACCATTTTTTGTGAAAGATCCTAAAACGATCGAACGGTATTTACAAAATCCCGTGTTCGAAAACGTGTACCGCTCCCAAAATAATTATACAATTCTATATTTAGACGAATGGGATATACCGTATCCAGGAGGACATTACTTTGATGATGATAACGGGCCCAGATTACATTTACCAGAAGATGACGGAGGGAAAAGGTATCGTCTTTGTTTTTTATCCAACCAGGTCCATCACGAGAATGACCTCGTCCATAATTTCATCAACGAATGGAAAGATCGACCGGACGTTTATTACGATCCTCTGAAAACGCGAACGGCTTTTCCGTCTTCCTTTATTGAATTTTTACCGTCCGTGAATCCTGAGAAACCCATCCCGTTTCCCATTGAGTACAATAAGAGTACGCCGCTCATTCAAAAACAATGGACGTATCAGCACCATCCTCAATATATTGTCCAAGATATTTTGAATACGTACGATCAGAGAAATTCGCTTGAGAAGGTCGGACTCTTGATCGAATACCCGTTTCAAATCGGGTTCGAAAATGCTACTCGATCGAATCCTAACGGGAAATGCATTGGACTCGTCGTCAACGGTTCTGAACCGGAAACGATTTTATATGTTCGATCACCGTATCAGCGGTACATGGAATATCAAGCCATTCCCACGACCGTGCACTGGATTCCTATTCTTTACGAACCAGAAACCACGTATCCACTTCAACCGGTCGTACTCTGTTCGACGATCATCGGGTTTGAATACAAAAAGGCTTTCTTATGTTTAAGTTATGTCATGCTCGAATCTCATCCGAAACAACCTGCTAATAGAAACACGGCGTGTCTGTTCCATCCCGTCACAGATGTAAGCGAATTGACGTTTCTCGAGAGTTACGAATACGATTGTCAGTATGCGCTTCACCGAGTTCGATATGCTTCCATTCCTCATGATTTATGGTGTCTGACCAAAATCGAAGAAGAAAACCAGTTCCACTTGCTAAGCCCTATGCTCATCTACCTTACCTGGTTCAATCATGGCTGGAATTTTATCATCAGAATCGTTCCACGGATCCAGAAATCAGGTACGGCAATCTGAAACTCTTTCAATTGGCTCTAACTTTGGCTTGACATAAAATATGCTTTTCGGCCGAAACGGTCGAAACCGAAGAAGAAGAAGGTATCATTATACCAAGAAATTCATCGTCCCCGATCGTCATTCGCCTAAGTCGGGAAGCTCGAAAATTTCTCGATATTGTCCGGTTAAGAATTGAATTTATGGAACGACCAGTTTCCTCTCCATGTGTTCTATTGTAAAGAGAAAAAAAACGAAACAAATATCTTTAGATTGAGAAATGGTGATTCCCTTAGCTCAGCTAGGAACTCAACTCACAAGAAGTGCGAAAGTTATCCACTGATATACACAATTCTTGAAACGATGACGTCATCTTGAAATGTCTTGTGAATCGAGTCGGCTGGAAAAAATTTCTAAGAAAAAAAAAAAAAAAAAAAAACTTTTTGTTAATTTTTATCATGTCTTTAAGACATGATAAAAATTAACTCTCTCTTCTTTTTGGCTGGGAAGGATGTCTCACCGTTTCGAAAAACAAACCGTGACTCATTCTTGCAATGATTGCCATGAGAAAGGATGAGTTATGGTTTGTTTTTTCAAACGGTGAGACATCCTTCCCAGACAAAAAGAAGAGAGAGTTAATTTTTATCATGTCTTAAGACATGATAAAAATTCACAAAAAGTTTTTTTTTTTTTTTTTTTTCATCTACAGAAATTTTTCTGGGCTCTCAGAAATTTTTCCTAGCCGACTCGATTGGCAATACATCTCAAAATTCTTTCTAGAATGGACTCTCGCTTATCTATTTAAACATTTCAAGTTTTACTTCAGATCGCTCAGGAGGGTTGAAGAAGAAGCATTTCGTAACTTGGAGATCATATTGTATTCTTTTCCATTTCGGAATTGGTCAAGATTCGATTAGGAGCAGCAATCAAGTAATCATACATCTGATTACATCGTAGCAAATAATCGACCGTGATCCAATTGAGTTGAATATTCACAATCAACACTAAAAAATAGAGTATTTCAACGCGAGTTATTTCGTACGTCATATCTCCCCGTTGAGCGAACTGGTCGGCTATCTGATCTATTTCCGTAATGATAGTAAAAACGTTCAGTGGATCCACGACCAATTCTGTATTCCATTGAATTGTAAATGGAAGTACGAGGTTTTGTTCACTCAAAAAATACAAATAGCCGTATTTCTCTTTTTCTCGAAACAGCGTTTGAATATAGTCTCGCACCGCTTCCCGTACTTCTGGATCGCGCACCAGTTCGAGCGTGACGAGGCTCGTGAAGGGCGGAAATTTATGAAATTTGATATATTGAGGTACCACGGTATTCAGTCGAGGACGATATTTATGATGAAGAAGGTGATCGATAGGAGTCTTTAAGGATTGAAGTGTAACGATATCCATCTTTTCTTATACGAATTTCCAAATAATAAGGCCGATGATGACAAGAACGATTCCCAACAAGATTGGTTTTAGGTACGGTATATTACCCAAAACATCTAAAATACCACTCGTGATGGAACCCGTCACGTCTTGACTGAAATGCGTTAAAGCTTCTCCGATCGTGGGTCGACGGCATTTCAATTCTTGCGTCGGTGTACAATCGTGATATTGACAATCACATTATCGACAACACGTATCCTCTTTCTCGTTGTCGTACCCTTCACACGCATTCCATTGCTGAATAGGAAATCCTGTGCACGATTCGATCCCGTGAACAGGTTCGGGATGACAACAACTCAATTCTTTAAGTTTACAAACCATGTCCCCTCCGTTGTAGAGAAAACAGCCCGAATTGTCCCGAATGTATTGGTTGACATATTGAGAACCGAGCGCGACGGCCGTCACCCCTCCTGCGGTCAGAAGAGCTTTCTTACTAAACACTTTATCAAAAGCTTTTTGAAGGGGTTTATTCTTTGCGACGACTTTAGCGACCTCCCCTGCTCGTTTGACAGGAATGTCGAATTGTTTAAATTGTTTAGCGACTTTGCCTCCAGACTTGTTAAAAAATCGCATGTCTCTTGACCCTTGCCGGATTTTCAGAAACCAAGACAATGAACGAATCCAATTGTATTTTTAGTAATCGAAAAATTCCTTGTGGGTCGGACAATATTTCGGCGTTTCGGAATATTCTCTGCCTGAACCATCTTCGAAATCCTTATGGATTGCAAATTTATTATCATCGAATGGAATCGGAATCGCATACCAAAGTCGTTGGACCTTTCCTGATTGTGAAGGAAAATTTCTCGTTTCCGAAAAATACTGTCATTTTACCGACACGCGAGTTCCTGGATAAACATTTCCGACCCGATTTACACGACGTCCAGTTGGACGATCTCACGTTTAAACTCAACCCGTGCATCGAGCACTATATCAACCACCTGTATTCTCAAGACCCGACCGACTTGAAACGCAATAACGCCATGGATGTGTTTGATCGGCGTTTCCATTACGAACTGCTACGGAATTTAAGTGTTGGCAACACGAACGAAATTGGTTTAGGCGTGAACAATACCACGAAGATGCAAGAAGAAAGGATGGTGCATTTCAAGAGCACGCTTCAGCAACGTCTTTGCGGTTTATACCACTATATTAATAATTGAAATGTAGCGACGCTCTTCGACAAGATAAAGGTATGCGACATGGCGAATGGAGGTCTCTTTGTCGACCCTAAAACGGAATTCTCTCCTTTTTACAATTTCCTGCTGGCGCATTGTTTATTCGATTTTCATAAGCTACCCAATTTAGACCTCGTTCCCGAAACCGTCATTTCGAATGTCGCGTACAAGAAGGGGGTTGGGTTTTATACGTTAGAAGATATTTGTCACCCTGAACCGATTGTTGTGATGGGAGAAGAAACAGGATCTTCGTATCTCTATCAATCCAAATGCATCACGTATCCCAAAGAAACGGCTTTAAATAAACAATTGACGAGAAAGGATTTGCCCGATAATCTCATTATGAAAAATGCCATGCAGTTTTCTGATACGCGGTTCCTAACTTGCTAAATGCGAAAAGGTTTGGAGAAAAAAATTGATTTGGTTGGGGGGTTAAAAAGTCAGTACAGAAAAATTTCTATTATGTAAAAAGGAAAAAAAAACAAAATGGTAATATACCTTGACACAGAATCTGTTTTCATCATGTAGAAGCTTGTACACAGGCCATAGCATTAAACGATCTGAAATGAAACTTGAATGACTTAAATAGATAAGTGAGAACACATTCTTGAAAAAAAATGATGGTCTTGTTGATCGAGTCGGCTGGAAAAAATTTTTGAGATCTAAAAAAAAAAAAAAAAAAAAAAAAATTTGTTAATTTTTATCATGTCTTCTAGACATGATAAAAATTAATGACCCCCCTTTTTTGTTTTCAATGATGTCTCAGCACCATGTTTCTAAAATACACCATGACTCACCATTTCTAAAAATAAAATTCCAAGAAAAGAATGAGTCATAGTTTATTTTTAGAAATGGTAAGACATCATTCAGAGACAAAAGGGTGGTAGTGTTAATTTTTATCATGTCTAAAGACATGATAAAAATTAACAAAAAGTTTTTTTTTTTTTTTTTTTTACTTCTAATCCAGATCATCCAGATCACGACGAGACCTGAGAGCGTACGGTTTATACGCAAATTTACTAAACTTGTTCTTTATAGAACTGGCAGAAGCCTCACCTAAATAGACTGGATCCTCATTGCCTTTTACATCCTCAGCCTCCTTCTTAGACTTCTCTTTCTTGAATGGTTTGCACAGATCTGGATTGATCTTGCTTTTGATGGGAACCTGGTCTGGATCCACCTTTTCAGTTTTGATTTTCTCTTTATCGAAGGTAGTGGAAATGGTTTCGTTAATAATATTTCTCGAAGAAGGTTCTAAAATATTTAACTGAAACACGGGTTTTTCGATCATATTCAGAGCATCTTCTTGAAAGAGAATCATATCTCTACAAATGCCTCCTACTCTACAATACAAAGCGTCCGTTTCGTAAAAGTACCGCGAATTAATTTTAATATTTAAAATAACAATAAACATATCGTTATTCACAAATTCTTGGTCCAGGGTTTCTTGAAACACGTTTAAAAGGGTCGTTCCATCAAACACTTTGGTTTTGCGTAAACACCATTGATTTTGAGACATCTGAGAATTCAGATCATTTCGTTGACTCATTTGCCGACACGCTTTACAGAGAGAAGGTCTACATTTTTCAATGAAGAACCGACATTGTTCTGAAATCAGCATTTGGGAATGATCGGCGGCCACGGCTTTGGTAATGTCCACCAGAGGAGGACAGAGTTTACATATGAAAGAATGGGCATTCAGATTCCTCTTATAATTAGTACCGCAGAGAACCCAATACCCCGCTACGAGAATATTATAATGATGATTGAAATCTTTAATATTTTCAATCTGAATATAACCTTTTTCTACGGGATGCTGGAACGGGATCGCTTTAGCTTGAAAATCTTGAAACTGAGGATTGTTGGCTAATATATTTTTCCATTCTCGGCTCACGAGGTTTAACGTTCTCGGGTTATTTTCAACGATTTCGTCAATCCCCGCTTTTAAAATCGGGTGCGCAAGAATACGATCGATTAACTCTGAATATTCCATAGTTCCCCTTTATTATTATTTTATGGACTTCTAAACATCTCGGTCTGTTTCCTCAATTCTTTCGCGTACCGGTCAATGATTTCAATCGTTTGATTCATGCAATAGGTTAAGAATTCATCTTTAATGTAGGCTGTATGCGACCCCTGCCAATCTAACCCTCCTGTCAGAGTTTGTACGTCCCATTTGATGTATTGCAATAAAACATCGGTCCATTCTTTCACAGTCATATTGGATCGAATGCTTCGATCCACGAAATCCAATTTATTCAGCACGGATCTAATATATTCCTCCGACGAAAAAACGGTTTTTCCGTACACGACATCAAATCGTAATCGAAAATAGGACACGTATAATTGATAAAACAGGTCGCTGAGCATTTTGAAATCGGACGATACGGAGGGAGAAGGGGTTAGTTCGGTTTTAATGTGTTCCAATTCCTTTTGCAAGTGGGCTTTTTCGTCCAGACATCGATCTAAAGCGTGTTTGGCCTCTTGTAAATCCAATGACAGACCTCTTACATAGTCTTCGTCGACCGTCGATACGTGCTTTCGTTTATATTTCGAAGTATCGGACATTTCTACATCCTGCGGAGCTACGAGAGCTTTAGCCAGTTGGTTTTCTAAAGTTTGGTTTCGAGACCGAGACACTTCCAGTTGGTTTTGTAAATCTTTCACTTCCCGCTGTAATTCCTCCACTTGATCCGTAGGATACGTAATGGCCGGTACAGTAGTGGGTTCTTTCACTTCGGTAATGTGAGGACGTTCCTCTAACTGCCGTCGATACAGGTCTCGTTCCTGCTCGAAATATAAAATCACCGAATTCGCCAATTCTTCAATAGGATCCGGTATGTTCGGAAACTGGGCTCGAAGCGTGACAATTTGTTTATAAACGAGATCTTGAAATTGTCGATGCTCGTGAATCACGTTTTGGAGTTGATGGACAACAGCTTGCGGCCAATCTTCCCTCTGATCACTAGGGTCATTCTGAAGGATCGTTTTTAGGAACGTGGTCAATTTCGTTTTGGCGTAGAGGAGGTACTCATTACATTTCGTATAATTACTTTCGACTTGATCGAGTTTCTGTTTCAATTCGAAAAGCTGTTCTTTGGTTTTACGGAGCTCGACTTCACAATCGTTGTGATTCTCGACCTGTCGAGCCCATTCGATCATGCTCGACGCCAAATTATCGAATTGAACGACCGGTATTTCGGGAAAATGACCTTTCAGTTGCGCCAATTGCGTTTCGAGGGTCCTCTCTAGATTTTCTTTGAAATGGAATACTTTTTCGAGTTCCGCGAGAATCTGGTCGTAATCCGTGGCCCCAAAATACGCATTCCATTTAGTCCGTATCAGAGTTACCAAATTCGTTTTCAGGACCTCCAGTTTCTTTTCCAAAGCGACGCGTTGCCGTTTTTCATGTTCTAGACTCTGCTGTAATTTTTTATGTTCTTGGCTACGATCCCGATGGAGTTGAGCTTGGATTTGTTGTAGGACCTCCTTCGCTTCGTTCTGGTTCTCAATCGATTGTTGAAGATCGTGCAATCGTTGCAAGAGGGTCGTGTCTTCCATCATGCTTTTAGAGGAAGAAGGGAGACTGTGAAGAACGGTATGAGCTAAATTGTCGGGCGTTAGCGATTGATTTAAAGCATTCCCGAGAAGTGTTAATTGGTTCAAAAGCTGGGTTTGCCAATTTTGTAAATACTGGATATACGTTTGAATTTGTTGGAAGAAAAACGTTTTCCAATCTTGGTTCGCACCTAAAGGTTTCCAAAATGAGGGGGGAAGGATCGTCTGTAAAAACGTCATAAACTGCGTTTCGTGGAACTCCTTCATTTGCTTACCCATTTCGTCTCGAAGAATCGTCTCGATATGAGGATTTTTCTTTTGCAGCGTGTCAAGAACGCGTTGAATACCTTCCTGGAAATGTGTTTCGGACTCGATTTTCCATTTTTGCAGGAGGTCGGTTCGTTCTTTCTGACCCTGCTCCAACTGCTTTTCCAATATCCGTTTTTCGTTTTGACAAAGGGTCAACTGTCCTTTCAGTTCCTCGTTCAATTGCTGGACGTGCTGTTTTTGTTCCGATTGATACGATGTTAAAAACTGGTCGAGGGTTTCTTGTAATTGCTCTAATTTAGATCGCGACGGCTCGATCATGAGCTGCTGAGAAGGAGGCGATTCGAGCGGTAAAGTTTCAATGACCGTAGTCGTAGAAGAAGGAGGAAGTTTCAGTTGCTCGATCGTTTCTTGTAAAGCCATTTGCAAAGGGCGGATTAAACTTTCTGTTCGTTGCATCCATTCTTCAAGTCCCGTTTCGTAGCGTTGGTGGAGCATTTGCCATTCGTTCATCAAACGGTTTGGAAACTCGATATTATTATTATTATTATTATTATTATTATTATTATTCAATTGTTGTTGTTGTTGTTGTTCTACTATTTGCCTCTGCCATTGTATTTTTTCAGACTCGTGCGTTCGAATTTGTGTCTGTAAGGTTTCGTGATCTCGTTTCAATTGCTCCCACTGAGTTTGTAAGGTTTCGTGATTCCGTTTCAGCTGCTCCAACTCAGTCTGCAGGGTTTCTTTCTCCCATGTAAGGCGTTCCAATTGTCGTTGCAAATCCACGACTGAATGCTCTTTTCCGAATCGAGCGGTATTCACATATTGTTCTTTTTCTGCTAGAAAATAACGCATTTCGTTCCTGTGCTCTTGTTGGAGCGTCTCGATTTGTTTCTCAAAAGCTTTCCGATCTGCCTCCAATTGAGTTTCCAAAGAAGCGATTTTGTTTTCCAGGTCCTGAGATTCCATCGGAACAATCTCTTCCAAATGCAAGCCCGAAATGCGAAACAAGAAATCGATGATGCTCGAACTCTTTTTATACAGTTGAGGATAGAGATGGAGTAAAGGTCGACTCAGGAGAAAAGCATCGATCACGTCGTCTCGAAGATTTTGTTTGAGACCATCGACAACATTTAAAGATATAAAAGTGGGGTCGGACTGGTATTGAATAAGACATCGAACCAGTTCTCGTAACATTCTTTTCTTTTTGCTTTTTTTTAAATCATTAAAAGGTAGGCTACTTTGTTCAAATCGAGCAACATATATTGATATTTTTCTTCGGAGCGGGACGATAACCAAATCATGACTTCTTTCAAGTAGCGACGATTCTTTCTAAAGTGGGAAACGTATATTTTAAATCCTTCTCGGGTCCATAATTCATTATTTCGGTAAAACGGTAGCCAATAATTACATTGTTCACGATTCACGTCGAGGAACGTTTCATGATGGAATGACGCAATCATAGGCGAAACATACATCACTAAAGACATATTCAAAACGACAAACCAAACACCGGTTAATTTCGTGTCGTCAAAAGTAATTTCACAAGTATAAAAGTCCGATGGAATAGAATCCATATGCAGGTAAGGTGGAAGGGAGCGTTTAAACAATTTATGAAGTTTGGCAGCCAATTGAGCACTCGCAGCTTGTCCCGTTAAATGTATGAAGTGGAGGATGAGCATGGGATGTAAATAGTGATACCAGTTGGACCACGATTCCCAGACGTGCGTATTTCGTTTGAAAAATCGGAGGCGCATGCAATGCTCTAACTGGAAAGGTTCTCTTTTTATGTAGGTCATCGTCAGATCGCTTAAGGCACGAAAAGCCATATTGCGAGGAAGTACTTTCCAGAACAAGGAAAACGGATTGATGGTCGAACAAACAAATAAAGTATTATTTTCATAGGAGACCTTGATAAAATCTCGAGAGGGAAATAAACTTTGTAAAAACTGATCTGTCGTATCTCTAGAGACGTTAATCCAACGAGGATCCTCTTTTGTTCCATGCACGCAAAAGACTAAAGACCCACGAGGAAACGGATAGTCTTTGTCTAAATTTTCTCCTTGGAAAATGAGTCGATTTTCACTGACCACGAGAATACAAGGTGCTCGAACGAGACCCGGGCTAAAATGTTTCAAAGTATCAACATGGAAGATGGGTAATTTGAAACGAACAGCTATAAAATAATATTGTCTATAAACATTTCCATACACTTCCACATAATCCGAAACATTGTAGTACTTTTCATTATCCATGACAGAGCTTACTTTATCTCGCCTTCTTTCTCGAAAGGAATAAGTCTACAGAGCCAACTTACACGCTTTATATATACATGAGAAATGACGTCATTCAAGGACATAAACAAGGACGTTTATGTCTAGAAAAGTACAAGCTGGCTGGGAAAAATTTCTCAGATAATCTGAAATGTATATTAAAAAAAAAAAAAAAGAAAAAAAAAAATTTGTTAATTTTTATCATGTCTTTTAGACATGATAAAAATTAACTGTCCCCTCTTTTTGTCAGGGAAGGATGTCTCACTCTCTAAAAAATATACCTTGACCCATTCTTTTATTGGAGTTCTATTTTTAGAAAGGATGAGTCATGTTCTATTTTCCGAAAGTGTGAGACAACATTCCCAGACAAAAGGGGAAGGTAGTTAATTTTTATCATGTCTAAAGACATGATAAAAATTAACAAAAAGTTTTTTTTTTTTTTTTTTTTTTTTTAATATCCACTTTGGAATTTTTTCTGAGCTCTGGCTAGAAAGAACTCTGGTTTATCTATTTAAGACGTGCGAAACGAATTTCACTTTAAATCATTCTGTGCCGTGAATTCAACATTATATAGGAACAGACTTTATGAAGGTAAAAGTGCTCAGTTTATTTATTCTTTAGAGGAGCACGTGGAGATTTTATAGGATATTTACTTACAAAGAATTGCTTGTATTTTTTTTTAAGAAATATTAATCAAGTTAAAGATATATAATCATGTCGCAGAGCCTCCATTATTTAACAAGGATTAATTCGGTTGGAGATGCGCCCAACGATGCTTACATTTTCTACCAGATGTCGGGAGGAATCTTTTACTGTAACCGAAAAGACTACGCACAATTTTCTCGATTTTATACTCGAACGTCTGCCGAAAATCTTTTTTTAACGATGGATCTTTGCTCGACGACCCATCATTCCCTTATCCTAGATATTGATATTAAAACTGAATGCGATGCATCCCTTCCTTCATCTATGCTCTACGATTATGTAGATTCTGTTATTCTCTCAACCTTAAAATTTTACTTTTTATCCCTTAAGCATTTTACTTTTATTGTGGCTGTTCGTCCAGGAGGTGGTATTCATGTCCATTTGCCGGAAATTTCGATCGCTCATGATGATTATATTGAATTCTGCAGCCAACTTCAACCCCGGTTCTATCACGAAACATCTGAATTTATTTTCCAGTTGGACGTTTTAGCGAATGCGACGCTTGTGAATTCCTCCAAGCCCTATACGAATAAATACGAACCCATGCTGATTATTTATGTAGACGAACAAACCACCTGGCGTTTAGATTTGACCAATCCTAATGCTTTCAGCATGCGATTGTTAGGCATTCAATCAAAATTTAAACGTCGCAAGGATAATACCAATTCCTTTTTTCGTAAACTGCTCCACCTCCAGCCAATGGATATTCAAAAACAACTTTATGAATATATGATGCCTGTGGTGACACTGTACGATCCTTTGTATCGAGTATCGTATCCCACGCTTATTAGCAAAGATGAGGAAGCTGGACCCGACGATGAAAAAGTGGCTACATTTGTGTATAAACTAAAAACCCCGATGTATATTTACAAAGGGAAGGATTTTGGAACCGAAGGTCATCATTGGTTAAAAGCGTTTTACTTTATCAAGTTTAACGGGTTTGTGATTTCAGACTTTGAATCGAATAACCGGGCTCTAAAACGATGGTACCGGGAAAGTCAAAATTCTATCGTCATCGAAAACGATGTATTCCAGACGGTGAATCAAGCTCTCAAGTTAGACAATCCTAGTTTGCATTCCGATCCCAATCCCCTTCGTACGATTATGCAGTACAATCAAGGTTACTATTTTTTACCTGTCTTTTGTGCCTTGTGTCAACATTTACGAATGTCCTCCCATACACTCGCATCCCATTTGCGTACGATATTAGAATCTCACGAACTCATAGATTCTGTAGAAAAAATCAACAGTAAAATTATAGATATCATTTCCCAAGATTTTACCCTCGACACGATCCTCTTTTGTGGTTCGAATCTCAATCCTAAAATTTACAAATTTAAAGATAAACTGGAAGCTATTATCAAAACCATGAAAGGCGTTATTTTATATTCGGTGTCTGGAGATCAGCTCGTGGAACAAATTCATCGAATTCAAGAGCGATATTTTCCGATTCTCGTCATTACCATGCACAATTCCTGTAAGAAACCTCAACGCTATATGTGGAATAATATCCACGAGTACTGGCAAGAAGTGCCCCACCAGATAGAAATTCTAAACCTGATGAATGCCATCTGGTCCTCCATTCAGGCCTATGCTCGGAATCAGTTTGCCGATAAAACTAAAAACATGTGTCCTTTCACAGACATTATGAAACAGGTCAACATTAATTATGTGGTCTCGTCCATTCTGAGTCGAACCAACATTGATCGTAAAATCATTCAAATGGATCGACATAAATGGCATATTCGAACCCACGATGGGGTTCTGAATCTCTTGACGGGTCATGTAGGAGGGACGGTTCCGGAATTTTACCTATCGGATCGACGTCTGGGCATCAATTTTAGTCGACACGAGTTGATGCAATTTCGTCACGATCCGGATTTGATAGCCATCTATCGTTTATTAACCGACCGGAAATTTTTTCTACAATACCTGAAAAGCTGTTTTCTCGACCTCACGGACGATTTACTGGATACGCTGCGGGAAAAAGTGCGCGAGTTTCATGACAAACTAGAAACCAACCCGCTCATTCAAAGCATGCTTCATTTTTATGTGCACATGTGTAAATATACGTGTTTCGAATACGATCTGTTCATGTACCTTTTAGATGTCCTGGCCAGTCTTCTCATTGCGACCAATTACGGTCGCAAATTTTTTATTTTGAAAGGCAACACGCGCAATGGAAAAAGTAAATTCTTTCAAATGATTTCGAAGGTCTTTGGAGGCTATAGTCATGGTATTCGAGCCGTCAATTTACAAACGACGAGTGGTCAAGGACTATCAGCCCAACCCGAACTGGCCTGTTCGTTATTTTGTTGTCGGGTAGTGACTGTTGAAGAAATGTCGGGAAAATTAAACGAAAACCTCGTGAAAGAAATCACGGGTAATTCGACCACCAGTTTTCGGAATTTATACGAGTAAAATGTAGGAGCGATTCCCAGTGCCAAACTCATGGCTTCTACCAATACGTTCCCAGTGTGTACGGCCACAGAGGCGTTTAATGATCGCGTGGTAGCAATTCCTTTTGACGCCGTGTTTACGAAAAATGCTCCATCCCTCACCTCAGAACAAGTGATGCAGGATCAATATTTACTCGAAACCAAAGATTCTATAGTCGAAGATTCCTATAAAGGTTTCTTTTTAATGATTTATCTGCATCTGGCCCACAATATTAACATGGAGGACGGCATGATCCGTTACCGTTCCGAACCTGAAATATTAGTAGAATTCAAAAAAGAATTTCTATCTTCGACCGATATTTTTACACAATTCAAACAGTATGCCGATGTACAAATCATTCCCGGTTCTGTTACGACCTTTAACGAACTGAAATCGGCCATTCGAAAATTTTTGAAAACGATGCGCGACACCTCCATCCACGAAACGGAACTCATTATGCGTTTCAATGATGAATTTGGACATTTGAAACGGACCGAAATGGATTTCAGTTCCTTTTCAGCCGAAAATAATAATTCCTCGTCTTTGGATATAGTAGAACCCCTTCAGTTTGAAAATGCCGAATTGAATTCGTCTCTCAAACGAAAGCATGACGACGAAGAGGGAGAACACTCAACCACGAAACATTTAAAAGTGGACGATGAACCCATTGATCTGCCTCAGCATAAAAGACAAGTTATTTATTACGATAATGTTATCATCAAAAATCTGAAAAAAGACAAGAATTACTAACCTTTTTACATATGCATGAGGTAGGTTCCCAACATTTCATTGTGTAATGACTTGGAAAAAACAAAAGTTGACTGAAGAAAGCCAGATTTCAAGATGTTTCTTCTTCAAAAACACAGAATCATGTGAAGTGAAACTCGCAATGCTGAAATATATAAGTGAGAGTCCATTCTTAAAATATGGTGATGTCCGGTCGATCGAGTCGGGTTGGAAAAATTTCTTAACAGCTGAGAAAAAATTCTAAAGATTTAAAAAAAAAAAAAAAAAAAAACTTTTTTTTAATTTTTATCATGTCTTTAGACATGATAAAAATTAACTTTACCACCCCTCACCCCTATTTTGGTTTGAATCAGGTGTCAACATGTTTCTAAAATAAATTTCCAAGAACGATATGACTCATTCTTTTGTTTAGAAATCTAGTTTTAGAAAGGGTGAGACATCATTCACAACAAAAAGAAAAAAGGGGGGTAGAGTTAATTTTTATTATGTCTAAAGACATGATAAAAATTAACAAAAAGTTTTTTTTTTTTTTAATAGAATTTTTTCTCAGCCAGCTTCGAGTCATTCTTTCTCTTCTCACTGACTATATATAAGAACGTTGTTCTTACAGTCCTGGTATTGACATTAACGTAGCTGCTAGAATAAAAGCCATTGTAGGTATTTCAGCTAAGCACAAACAGAGACATGGAAACAACGTTTTAAGAATTTCTTCAACGGGTACCGTGGATTGATAAACGCAGTTTCCTGCAGCATCGCATGTGCGTTTATAATGTTCTGAGAGAAGATACTTGTACTGTTCAAAATAATTCCAGGGAATGAGGACTTTTCCACTACATGTTTTAGCAAAGTAGATTTCACCTTGGGCATCTTTCAGAACGTAAGGTTCTTCATTTTTCACTAAATAATATTCGTTCCCTCGGAAATCCACCGGGTATCGTTTTTTTCCGTCCGCGTATTTGGCCAGAACGAATTCGTTTTGAATTTGAATAACGAGGGATTTTTTACGTTGTAGAGGATATTTTTCATTTCCTTTCCGATCTTTGGCATAATATGGAAGGCCGTCTCGAGTTTTAGCGAAAGGATCACCTTTGTCGGGATAGATTTCCCCCTTTTGGGAGTGAATGGCATACCTTTCATGACCATATTCACTTTTCACAAAGACTGGATCTTTTTTTCGATATTTGTAATATTCGCTACCATATCGATTCGGATAAAATTCCATTATATTGCTTTATCTTTTCAAAAATAAATTTCTCGTCTAATGATTTTATTTTTTACTTTTCTTCGTGAGCATGTTTAGCTAATAAATATTGATGATATTTATTGCCGTGCATTAAATAATACATTGTGATCCAAGTATATTTCGGATTCGCGAGTAGTGCGTAAAAATATAAGAGATAGATGCAAGTGACATGGTAATGAGCAGAATCTTTAGAAAAAAACTGACTGGCCATTTTGCGAATAGGGTCTAAGATTTCTTCATTCGATAAAATAAATTCTTCATCATTCCATTCCAGGGCATTAAACAGGGGCTGCTGATCGATTAAAAGATATAGGTGTCCATATTGCGACATATTATCTAACACGTGACGGATATGAGCAACGGCCTGTGATTGAAAATCTCGAACGAGTCGAGGCGTAATCTCAAAAAATAAATTCAGAAACCGGTACGTCGCTTGATAGTTTTCAAGTTGAGGATTTTGCCCAATAACGAATCGGATGAGTCGATCAATCGGTAATTGAATAGTTTTCAAAACAGAAATATCGTAATACTCTGCCATGCTTGTTTAATCCTTTGAACCGAAGAAGAAGAAAAAAAAATTAAATTAAATTGAAAAAAAAATGAATCATTCAACCTTTCTTCCATGGCGAATCACCGAACGGTTCAATCGACAAATAGGTCCCTCCTTTCGATATATTGTTCTTATTTCCCATACTGCCACGTTTAATTTGGAAAGAGATTTAAAATCGACCTTGGGTCTTCAATCTTGGTCCTTAATACAATTTCTACAAAAGTTTCGTCAACATCGAGTGCGTATAGAATATATAACTCTGTTCACTCGCAAGGATAAGATACGTCTAGGACCTATTGCAGTACAAGTATCAGAGCGGATTTGTTTCCAACAATTAAAGAAAAAATATGGAACTCAATCCATCCACTTAGTTGGAGCCACCTATCTAAAAGGCAAATTGAGAGATTTTCATGTGATAACCGTAGAGGATTTTAGATTCAATGTTCTCCTGAAACAAGATGACCGATAAAAATAAAACATGGAATCCTATATCGTTCTCAATTTCGAAGGTTTCGAATTGAATGGTGATCCTCTCGCCAAAGAACTTAATCTTTCTTATAATGATGACTTTTCCGACTATATTATTAAAGAAGTGGCTTATATCACTCATGATCGTTCCCAAGGCATTATCTACGTGGAACCACCCATACCGTGGTCTGAATTATCATATTCCGCCAAACAAAGTGTATCGAGTGTTCATTTACCGTTAGCGGATATAACGCATGGCTTTTCATGGAATGAGGGTCATTTGCCGTACGATCAATTAAAACCGTTTCTCGTAGCTCTAACGGCAGGATATAAAAACATTTACTGCCCTCATTATTGGAAAATTTAATGTTTTGTACCAGATACTGGCCCGTCCTATTTATTTCAATTTCGTCTCCAAGAACAAGGAGGCGTTTCATACCGTGCCCATACCAATGAACTATGAATATTCATCGTTTTGTCCGAAACATATAGGTCGGACCAAATATTGTGCTTTCCAAGAAGCTTTGTTTTATTTTCAAGAGTACAAGAAAGAAACCTTTCCGTTTGTCATTCATAAATCTTTAGAAAAAAATGAAAAAGAAAGAGACTTACCTCCAACATTATCCAACACGTTATAGAATACTTTTTTTTTCCTTCCCCATGAATGAGTCAACTAGGATCTAGGTGGGTCCCTCTTCAACAGCACGTACACATTTGAAGCGAAACTCGAAATGCTTAAATAGATAAGGAAGAGTTCATTCCTAAAAAAAATGGTGATGACTTGTGAATCCAGTCGGCTGGAAAAAATTTCTCAGAGCTAAGAAAAAATTCTGTAATGAAAAAAAAAAAAAAAAAAAAAAAAAAAAAAAAAACTTTTTGTTAATTTTTATCATGTCTTCTAGACATGATAAAAATTAACTAACCCCTTTTGTTTTCAATGATGTCTCACCATGTTTCTAAAAATACACCATGACTCATTTATTTCTTGGAATTTTATTTTTAGAAAGGGTGAGTCATGGTCTAATTTTCGAAAGGGTGAGACATCATTCCTAGACAAAAAGAGTAGATAGTTAATTTTTATCATGTCTAGAAGACATGATAAAAATTAACAAAAAGTTGGTTTTTTTTTTTTTTTTTTTTTTTTTTTTTTTTTTTTCAGCTTTGAAAATTTTTTTCCAACCGACTGGATTGAAAAGACATCCCAATCTTTTTAAGAATGAATTGTTTCAGATATTTTTCTTTCTCTCACGACTTTAGTTTTTAAACAGTATATTAATGCAGATTAGGAACGCAAGTATGACCAAGATACCTATCATAGAAAGAATGATTTTTGTCCAGTTGGTGGTGGATTGATGATTATTTTCGTCAGACTGTATCGGGTTGGCATATATTTTCTTCTTTCTTTTCTTCTTTTTCTCTTCCTCTTCCACTGGATCTTCTTGTCCTGGAAGACCGCTTTCCACTTTCTCGACCACTTTACCCTCCGAGTTATTATATATAACTTTATAGGGTTGGAACCCGTGTCGAGAAGCGCGTTTAGATCTCAAATTGGTCAAATAATCCATCGGTTTCGAATGCGATCGGTACAAGTAGCCTATCAAATTTTCGGGTTCAATTCTAGGGTCTCGTATAAACGCAGGCGTCCAGGGCTTGTCATTTAAATTGGGAACAATGATGATTTGATCACACGTGATGGGGTATCCACTCGCAAAGATTTGTTCCTCACTCACTTTCTTGAACTGGACAATGTACTCGTTATTGTATCGATCGACCGGGTAGTAATATTCACCCAATTTATTTTGAGCGTACCGGTTTCCTAAAGGTTTTTGGGTAATGCGCTTATCGGCATGAATAATTTCCGGATAGATTTCATTATTGTCTGCATCTTTGGCGTATCGTTTCACGGCCGGATCTTTCATCAATTGATCGTACGATCCTTTGTCCGTCACTAAATATCGTTCGTTGCCGTGTTGATCGACCGGGTAAATAATGACCCCGTTCTTATCATGAGCATAAAAGAATTCTTTCAACCTCGTCATGGCGAATTGACCGCTATCCGGGTAAATTTCGCCTCCATCCGCTTTCCGCGCATACACTTGGTTCTGATCGGTATCTCTTCCAAAGATGACTTGCTGAGTGAAAGGGTGAAGGATTTGATAAAATTCATCGCCTGTAGCATTTTTAGGATAGATGGGTTTACCCTGAGAATTGATAGGATAGAACGGAATACCGTTTTTATCGAGGGCGTAAGACATGTATTCGGGCTTGTGTTCCGTATCGTCGGCCAACAAGGGATATTTTTCATTTCCTGTCTCATCTTTAGCATAATAATACCGCCCGTCGGCATCTCGAGCAATCATGTCGTTCCCAAACAAATCTTTGGGATACATCTCGGCCCCGGAATGCTCTTTGGCATAAATTTCTCGACCCTGGTACTTTAGAAAGACGGGCAAGTTATTGAGTTTTCCATAATACTCCTCAAATTTTTTTTCTCCACCGATATACACGGGTTTTTTAGCATAATGGGGAACTTTATATTTGTCTAGGGCATACAGTAGACTGGGATCGTCAGTGGTAATATATGTTTCAAATTCCCTTCGATCCTTTCTATATCGTTGATTTCCAAGATTGTCGACTGCATAATACTCATCTTTTGCCATCGAAGATCCTTTGGTAATCGTTTTGCTTTATTCGTCATTGTCGTTGTGGTAAATTCTCGGATAATATTCGTCCAAGTTTTCATCTTTCGCATAAATGCCTCCTCCTAAAGCATCTAAGGCCGGTTCGTCCCTATTTCCAATTAGAATATACGTTTCGAGACCGTTGAGTTGCTTGGGATAGTATTCGTCCCCACTCGCTCTCTTAGCGTAATAAGGGGTTCCATCGATGTTCCTAGCCGGCATTTCATTGTGCAAACGATCTCGAGCGTAAATTTCATCGTTGAATTCGTTGACGGGATAATATTCGCCTAGCGTATTGTTTCGGAAATACATTTCGTCCTGATCCGGAGAGAGTTCAAACAGCGGTCGTTTTGTGACGAGATTAAACGGGTATTGGAATTTATTGTTCTCTAAGGGAATATAGATCCGTTGACCGTTGGAATCGAGAGGGGCATATTCGATAGGGAATTGATTGACATCGAGTTTTCGAGCATAGTAAGGCTTTTGATGCTCGTCTTTGGCAAAATAGGGTCGATGGTGCTCGTCTAAAGCATAGATTTGTTCTTTGGTCTGAGGATTTTCCGGATACCATTCTTTTCCTCCGTAGAACAGATACACCATTTTTCCGTTTTCCATGGGAAACATGGGTTCCCCATCACTATCAAATCCATACACGGGACGGTTTTGAGCGTCGACGGGTAAAATAGAACGGTTCAGATGATCGACGGCATAGACAGGGGTTATTTTACCGGTGATGGGAGAGATTTGTTTTGCAAACACAATATTTCCATCGGGATCCAGCATATAAAATTCATCTCCTTGTCGATTCTTAGCATAAATCTCATTTCCGTCAGCCAATTTGGCATAGCGTTTATCTGATTTCATTCGATCGGGGTAGTATTCTTCGTAATTGAGGAGATCTCGCCTATGCCGACGAATTATTTCCTCATCCACGTCCATGGGAATATTGCCTACATTATAATTATTAGGAGGATTGTCATGGATTGGAGGAGGATGGTTAGATGGATTGCTTGGAGGGTGATTGTTAAGAGGGTTGTCAACGACTGGGTCTCCTACATGATTAGGAGGAGCTGCTTCCATTCGAAGCAATTTTCGTTCCGCTTTATCAGATTTGGATTTATCCCTTCGAACCATTTTTTTAAATAATATGAGTTACTTTATTATTATCTCTTCTCTTCTGACTCAAAACAAAGAAAACAAAAATATGGTATCGATCCTCTTATGGATTTTATTATTTCTCTTTATCCACCATCCCGTTTATAATGCTTACCAGAATATTACGTATCGGACCCTTTATTACGAGACATTAGGTCAAGAATAGAGAAGAAGAAGAAAACAAAACAAATGGATTCCTTAACATTAGGAACGCTTTTAGTCGCTGGAGCGTATACGTCCTTCGTGATCCTGTTTTGTCTCATTTTAACACAAAGCTGGTTCTTTCTCCTTTTCCTCCTCATCAACGGACTCATTTTTCTCTTTCTGGCTTTTGGATACATTCGCAAGCTGACGATTTTTACAACTTTCGGCGAATTGCTCGGCAGTTTGGTGCAAAATAAAGACGTGGGAGATTGGTATTGCCGTTTTCGTCAATGGTGGTTTAAGTAAAGAGAATGGATGCTCAAACCTTTAAACGTTTAAAACGAACTTATTTAGAAGATGAACCGATCGTTTCGAACGAACTCCAAGAAAGCCAGGCTCGTGTTTCACCGTTCGTGGCTCATAAAATTCATGAACTTTTACACTTCAAAACCCCTTCTTCTCCACCTCCTCCTCCGGGTATTGACGTCACCCACTTTACGACCGCTTTCCGAGAAGAAAAGCCCCAACAACGATTAGATGAAGTCGTCGTCACCTATTTATTATTCATGGCCAATTTAATGAACCAAGATAAATGGGGACGGACATTTCTACGACCTGGAGCTTGGGTAGGCGAATACAGTTGGATTCAACTCTTTAAATTGACCACGTACTCCGTCTTAACGCTCCTGTACCGTATTCGATGGAAGAGCGAATACTTTTTCTTTTTAGACGAAGCGGTGATTGAATTACTCCAGGGGAAAAGTCAGGCGATTCGAGACTTGATGACCCGGATCGGCATTTCCGTATCCCCACAACCTTTTTCAGCCGAAGATTATTTTCATCACATCAATTACCATAACACGTTGGTCTTTGGTCCTTATTACTGGCGGCTTTTACATTGGATGGCCGAAGCGTTTTCAGTTCAGGACGAGGATATTCGTCTTGCGAAAACTCTTTGGAGAGACTTTGTGACAGAATCTTTATATCGAACTCTCCGATGCGGGATTTGTGTGTATCATTACTTATCCAAACTCAAAACGTATAAAGAACGGTTTTTAGGCGAACACTTTGCCCACGTCTGGTTTCAATTTCATAATGAAGTGAATGCCAGTCTTCAAAAGCCACCTTATCCTGAATCGGAATTCCAGAAAGATCAAGAATATATGCGAGCTGCGTTAAAAAAATAAAGAAGCATGGGATCTTTTCTGACTCGTCTCGGGAATCAAGTATGCGGAACAACCAGCATGGGTTCCATTCAAGATCTTTTCAAGAAATGTCAAGATGCACCCGTGACCGTTGTATTAGGTAATTTAGGAAGGCATCCTTCCCTCTTATCCTATCATTTGGAAACCCTTTTTGTTCGACATCATAAAACGGTTCATATTCTTCTCGACGATTCCAACGATTGGTTCGTCAGCGGGTTAGATCCGTCTTACGAATGCGACGGCACGCATTGCGATCTTCTCATCTGGATCGAACCGAATTTTGGAGACTCGGTGGTCAAACCAGCCTATGCCGATCGTCTCATTGTTTTCACGAGCCATCTTCATCTCAATTTATCTAATTGTCAGTTACTGAATTATCATTTAGGCGATCCCTACGACCTTCCTTCCAGTACCATGAAACCGTGGATCGAAGATGAGGCTGAAATATATCCACACAATGAAGTGCTGTACCCAAGGAAATATCAAACTGGGAGATGGTGGAAGCAAGTCGAGAATGAAATGGATGTTGTCTTTCATTTGAAACTGTGTCGGACAGCTCAAGAATGCTATCTCAGCATGTTAAACGCTCTCGAGATTGTTGGAAAGTATCGTCCCAAAACCTGGCGATTCCTTCTTTCCGAATATATGAAAACGTCATTGGCTTTAAATCTTCGGATGGGATTAAAGAAATGGGATGAATATCAGTCCCAATCCATTCCATCGGTTCGAGTCCGATCCTTACATCCGTCATCGGCTAATTTACTCAAACCCATCTATGGTCTCGATTCCTTTTTCCAGTCTCAATTAGTTTCCTCACTCTGGTTTTCTTCCTCAGGTTCGATTGATTCTGTTTCCTCCTCCTCTTCCTCATCAGAAGTTTCCCAAGGTCCCAATAATTCATACATGAGTAAATCATCTAAATCAGCCTCATCGTCTGAAAACCTGATGCGGTTTTCATAATCGTAAATTACATCATATAAAAAAGAACGTCGCAAAGGGAGAAACATAGAAATTAATTTCTGCAGGGCATCTTCAAACGGTTCTCGGCAGACAGGACACGTCAATGCTTTTTCTCTCCAAATGTCAATACATTTCGTGTGGAACTGATGTTGACACGTTAAAGTAGAAATGGTTTCTACATCTTCGGCAATGAGTTCGTCTAAGCAAATTGGACAACATTCGGCCATTTTGTTTCTACTGTTTCTTCTTCTTATTATAAATATTTTTTTTTGATTCAAAACCTATTAAAAAAATTATAAATAAGTAAGAGTTCTTCATTATACCAAAAATAAAAGAAGCATCATGTCTCCCTCAAAAACTAGTAAATTAGTCTACTTTATTTATGAAAATCAATATGAAACTTGGTGTTTACAAATGCATAAAGATCTAAATCATACCGAAACACTTCAAGAATATCATCAATATCTTATCGATCAAAAACAACGTTCCGCGAAATATATTTCAAATGCTTTAAATGCTATTCGACGAAAATGGTTCTTACCTTCTGCAGATGAGGTGGTGGTCAAGAAACCTCGTCGTCGAAAACACCAACTTTTTACAGCAGAGCAGATGAATCAAATCCGTAATCACTGTCTCTCCAATTATGAAACAGATAAACTGTCGCTGATAGTCTTATTACTTTTAGAAACGGAATTGAGGATGATTCACATCTTGGGCTATCTAAACGATGATCCAGAGAAACGAAAAGCGTTTGCGTCTAAATCTTTAGAAGTCTATAAGGATCCAAATCAGATAAAGTTATTCCAGTTTCTTTTCAATGCTCCTCCATCCAAACTATTTGGAAAAAATCATTACCAGTATTTATTTAATCTAAAGCGACGATTGAAGAAACAGTATAACATCAAAGGGGCTTCCTTCGAAATGCTGAAGCGGTCTCGATATCTCGTGAAAGCAAAGGCGAAAACGAATGAATCAGAACCCAGTGAGTGAAACTTATATATCGACTTATATATCGTTATCAACATCTCCAAAAAAAAGAAAGTAAAACCGACCAACTGGTGGAAAATATTTCTAAAAAAAAATCTAATGTGGTATTAAAAAAAAAAAAAAAAAAAAAAAAAAAACTTTTTGTTAATTTTTATCATGTCTTAGACATGATAAAAATTAACAAAAAGTTTTTTTTATCATGTCTTAGACATGATAAAAATTAACTCTACCCTCCTTTTTGTTTGGAATGATGTCAACATGTTGTCTAGACATGTTTCTAAGTATAAATTTCCAAGAAAAGCATGATTCATTCTTAGAAATCTATTTTTAGAAAAGGTGACATCATTCAAAATAAAAAAGAAGGTACAGTTAATTTTTATCATGTCTAAAAGACATGATAAAAATTAACAAAAAGTTTTTTTTTTTTTTTTTTTTTTTTTTTTTTTTTTTTTTTTTTTACTATCAGATTTTTTGAGAAATATTTTTCAACAGTCGGTCGGTTTTACTTTTCCATTTGGAAATAGATCTGTTGATATAACGATGTATAGGAGATGGATCTGTTGATAACGAAATATTATACACCAGTCATCAGTCTTACTTTTCCATTTTTGTTTACTGTTTTTATTTTTATTTGAAGAATCATCTAATTCCTTCTACTTCGTCTTTGTCGTCTCATTTCTCTCCAAAATGCATTCGGTCGACCAAAATAAGGATTGACTTCCCGTTCTTCATCATCTGAGGTAGGTGAACTTTGTCTAGGTGTATCCATATAAGCATAATCTCCCACTAAATCTTCTCTTCTCTGTCTTCTGGGTCTCGTTTGACTGGTACTAGGCCCTGAAAAAATAAGACCATGGCCTCCCAGATCGACTAATTCTTCTTCGGGTCTTCGTCTTCGTCGTTGCCTTGGCGGTTCTTCCACCTCTGGTTCTTCCTCCTCCTCCTCTTCATCCGAATCTATTCTTAAATGTTCCATTTGCAATGTTCCGCTGGTAAAATACAGCATATCATCCTGGCTGATACGAGTCCGACAGGTCGGGCATTTCTTTTTACCATACTCTTGAATCCATTTCTTTATACATTTAATATGAAAGGAATGCTCACAATCGAGATTGTAGACTTTATGGCGTTTCGTTTCTTTGAAGGCCTTCAAGCAAATTCCACAGATTTCTTCCTCTGCGTCTGCCATTTTTTCCAATGATTTACTTGATTATGACATATCCATCTCTTCGCCATCTTCGTTTCTTCTTCCTCCTCCTCCTTGACATATTTCTTGACGAGAGGGAACTTGAGATTCCTTCGTCGCTACATTGAGTAACATTCTCAATTCTTTTTCCATATACCCGTCGGAACATAAGAACAGTTTCACCATTTCCATCGTCCAGAAAATTTCTTCGTCGGATTTTTCAAATTCGCGTATTTTCAAGGCCACTTTCTGTACAAGACGGTAAAATTTCTTACCCATCGCGATCGAACCTTTCACTAATCCTTTACCTTTGAGCTTGGAAATAATAAACCCGGTCCCGAAAAGATATCAATTTGGGTGGCTTTTTTCGTCGTCTCTTCGTCTTCTTTCGGAACAAACAGGACGTAGGGGAAATTTTGTTTGAACGCAAACTGCTTTATTCGATCATCCGCTTTTCCTAAGAACACTTTCGCTAAAAAGGTTTCGATTCGACTCATTTTTTCAATAAATTCTAATGATAAGGCATCGCACGTGCCGCCTTGTTGAATCTCTCGAAGGAGGTAGTAGAATTCTGTATTCCGATGGTACGTAATTTGAGAAGTGACCAGTTTTCGCAATTGCTGGGTCAAGAACGATTCTTTGAAGAAGAAGGGGCGACGACAAATGCGAACTCCAAACTCAAACACGAAATTCGCCACCACGTTGAGTTCGTTCCGGCATAAATTGCAATAAATCATGACGTGCACAAGATCAAATAGGGTCGTGTAAGGAGAATAACGAGCCCGAATTTGATTCGAGGCTTTCATTTCCAAACATAATTGATAAGCGGGATCCTTTTCAACATCCTTGGAAGTAGGAGGTAGAAGGAACGAAGCATCGTCGCCGTCACATATTTTTACGTAGGGAGCTAGGACTTTGTGATAATAACTTAAGAAATTGAAAGGTTGGTCCTCGTCTTGAAGGACATTTTCCATGAGCGATTTCATGTTGGTGAAAAGAGCGTGCAGAGCCGCTTTATCGACTTGGGAGTGATTCTCTTCATTGGCGATTTTTTCAATATGCTGGGCGTATTCGTCCATGTATTCGATCATGAACCGTTCGAGCGATTCATACGATTCAAAAGGTTCGGCCTGGGATCGAAAAGGGGCATTCACGCATTGTAATAATCGAATCCCGTTTAATAAAATACGTAACGTGACGGAAACATTACGGATCGGTAAAATACCAGGAATCCCTATGAGAGGAAATGTGCAGGGTACGTTCAAATCTCCCGTCCAATTCGCATATTCTCGAGCTAGACGAGCTGATAAGAACGGATCACTGTCATCAGGAAAGGACGCTCGTAAAATAAAAGCATACGCATCTTGAATTTGATCACATTCCGTGCACTGCAATTGACCATTGACACCTGCTACGATTTTATCGGGACCGTGACACGTTGAAATGAAATCAAAGAACATGGTAACCAAGATCCTACTTGTATTATTCTTATTCTTATCATGCCGTATACACCTATTGAAATAAGACGGGAAATTCGTCGTTCGTATTATGAACGAGGGCAAACGGTTCGTCAAATTGCTCGACACTTGAATGTCGCTCCTTCCACAGTTCAATATTGGATCTCCCGCTCCTCGGAAAATGAGGAGAACTATCAAACCAAACACAAATCCGGCCGACCTCGAGCCACGACCCAAGAAATGGATCAACGTATTTTTGAAATGTCGACGGGTGATCCTTTTTTACCCGCGACGGATATTGGTCGTCGATTACAAGTGCCTTGCACCGCTCAAACGGTTCGTCGACGATTAAAAGAAAAAGGATTAGTGTCGCGCATCCCCGTCCGAAAAGATTATTTGCGGGAGATTCATCGTCAACGACGCTACGACTTTGCTTCTCAGCGTGCGGAATGGACGGTCGACGATTGGTCCCGGATTATATTTTCCGACGAGAAAGTATTCAGTTCGATCGGGTACGGTCCTATTCGCGTATGGCGGCCTCGACAGGTCCTGCGTTATCAAGACGAACGTTATTTTTCTTCTGCGTTAGAAGACCGTCAACGTTCCGGTCGTTTTAATCTCAGTGTCTGGATGTGCATGAGCGGAAAATTTCCCAACCAAATCCGTCGAATCGGGATCCAGCATTTAAATGCCGACTATTACCTCTCTAATATTTTAGAGCCGGTGCTTCTCGATCATAGTCAACCTCCCGATGTTTCTTTAAACCCTTTGATCACCGAACACCGTCTCTTGTTTATGCACGATCTCTCTCCGATCCATACGAGTTTACGTGTCACACAATGGATTCGAGAACATGAAATTCCTATGGTCAAAGACTGGCCTCCTAAAGGAGCTGATTTGAATCCCGTCGAAAATGTTTGGGCGGAATTAGAAAGTCGATTAGCGAATCGGGTAGCTCGAAACCGATTGGAATTATGGGACTTGGTCCGCGATGCTTTTTATAGTTTGGAAGAAACTTATTTTGAAACATTAATCGCGTCCATGCCTCGACGAATTGCATCTGTCATAGAACATAGAGGAGGTTGGACAAAATACTAATCATCATCTATAAAAAAAAAAGACACTTCATTTGGTTCTTCAATGAATATATTTATTGACACCATATTTCACTATTTGTTGCAGGGCAATCATAGCCATAAATCGATGACAATATTTCGTTCCACAATACTCACATTGCTGTGGACGACGAGAAGGTTTATAGCTTACTGTCCATACAGATTCAACACGGAGCAATTGATAAATTTTTTTTCGACAATGTTCATTCGCGACATACAGTCTTTGAATATGAAGTTTTCGCAGATCCTCATTCAATTGCTGAATCCATTTGGTATGCGGTCGATACGTTTTCATGTCTCTAGAGGCAAACCGGACACTGTTTGTCAGAGTGTATCCATCAGACGTGATGGCCAGCACACCTATAACACTCGGATGAATTTCAGTTCGATATTTCTTTTTTTTAGTAGAAGAAGTAGAATGAGATGAGGAGGGAAGATCTTCTTCGATTGTAGAACGCATGTGTGGTGGAGAGGATTGGTCCATTATTTCTGAATAATGAGAGGAAGAAGACGAAATGGGTGATAACGGCGGATTGAAATTCAGAGAAGGAGTATCACGAATTGGATTAGGTTTCTTCTTTTTGATCCTACGGCGGACAGGTGGAGGAGAAGGAGTTGGCGATATATCAGACCACGACGTGATATACTCATTCTCCGAAGAAACACATTCATATAAAGGCGAAGAAGGTTGCAAGTCCAAACAGGGTTCATTATCGTCTTCACACGTCATGATTAAGTCTCCCGTAGCCATCTGTTTTCGACCTATCTGCTCAAGAAAATGAGCCGCGATTCCTTCTGCAATCGTTTATATAGAGAAAGAGTGAGAGGGGGGGAATGAAAGTAGGTAGGAGTAAAAAAGATAAGTCGTTGGGAAAAATATTTCTCTCAGAAAAATTTTTAACCTTAAAAAAAAAAAAAAAAAAAAAAAAAAAAAAAAACTTTTTGTTAATTTTTATCATGTCTTTAGACATGATAAAAATTAACTATACCCTCTTTTTCAAATGATGTTAACCTGTTGTCTCGATATGCTTCTAAAAATAGAACATGACTCATTTCTTTCTTGGAAATTTATTTTTAGAAACATATTCGAAACGATGAGACATCATTCTCAGACAAAAAGGGAGTAATTAATTTTTATCATGTCTAGAAGACATGATAAAAATTAACCAAAAGTTTTTTTTTTTTTTTTTTTTTTTTTTTTTTTTTTTTTTTTAAGGTTTAGAAATTTTTTTTCTTGGCTTTCAGAAATTTTTCCCAGCCAACTCGATGGACAAAACCATCCAATTTTTTAAGAACGGACTATCGCTCATCTATTTAAGCATTCCGAGTTTCGCTTTAGTTCAATCCGTGTTTCCTTTTAGAATGAGTGTGTGCTCTCCAACATGGTTCTACCCTCTCTTCTCAAGAACCCCGTCCAGTGAAGAATTTAAGGATATCTCCTACCTATCTATCAAAGAAGCTACGCGTAAATTTAATAGAGTTGAATTCAATATGAGTTTTTCTAACAGTTTTCATCAATGGATATTCACAAAATTAATAATAAACGCGGAACCACCCGTTTTTTATGAACACAGATTAACGAAAAGAAATGCTTTACATTTCGCTATTTTGTTCTCAATGGATGATATCGTTCGGCAACTGATTCTTCTTGGATGCGACATGAACAAACATGATATTTTTGGTTTTACCCCTTTACACTATGCCTGTCAATTACGATGCAAACTCATCGTGGATATGTTGTTGCTTGCTGGTGCGAATGTCTGGTGTTGCGATCCCAAAACCGTTTTAGAACGCTGGCGAAAAAATGTAAAATTGGAAGAGGAAAATATGCGGTTACTCAATTATGCTGTTGAACCACGTATTCTTAGCCTGGAAAATTTATGTTACATAACTATTAGAAAACATATGAGGCATGTCAAAAGGAATGCTCATCATCTCGGATTACCTGACTTAATGGTAAGACGTCTCACCCTCGAAGAATGGTAATAATATTCTTTAAAATAAGATCCCTTAGCCACCCCGCATTTCCCACTTGAAGAATCCATCCTATCTATTCTTTTTTTAAATGTCTTGGGATGTCATCCGACGCATTCTCTCCACCAAAAAAAAAAAACGAGTTCCTCCCACCTACCCCAAAAAGAAGAAGAAGAGGAAATTTCCCATGAGTCTTTTCGAGAACACTCCTTCTCCTCTCTCTTCCTATATATAAAAGAAGCTGAGAGAAAAGTTGTCTTTTCTTTTTTTTTTCCATCTCATCCTCAGGAGAAAGAGAGAGAGAGAGAGAGAGAGAAAACCAAACGCCATGGAGTGGTTACGGCGAGAGTCTTTTTCCCTCGCGATTCATTTCCGTTTCGCCAAGACAATTCCCCTCACGTTTTACTTGGGATCGGGCACGCTCTATTTTCGAGGATCGGAACTCGTAACTTGCCTTTCCCAGCAAGGGACTTGGATGAGTCCGAAAAGTCAACGGACTATTCAGCAATGGATCTCTCGAGCCCCTTTTCGCCCTTACCGATCCTTAACGACGGATCTCTGGATCGATACGTCGGACCGCCCCAGCCGGATTCTCCGCTATACTCCTTTTATCACCTTCGATTCCCTGGAAAGACTGCTCAACGATTTGGGTCCAGACGCTCTCCTCTTTTCGACCTGGCTTCAGAGTGTGATGAGAGAACCTCTTCAAATCCAAGAAGATTTTCAGACCGGGGAAACTTGGTTCGGCATTTCACACACCAAATGGAATAAGAAATAGGTTCCGCGTCAGAATGCTCCATTGCAGTAACACACTCTTTATTATTTTCTTCTCTTTTGAGAGAGAGAGAGAGATCTTAACCAGAAGTGTAGATATAAAATTTAGGATACGTTTCGGATCCGTCGGCTCTTTTCGCATACCCCACTTCTTCACAGAGGTATTCCGTTTGCTGATCCGCTCTTCGAGGATAAAACTCGTTTCCCCAAGCATCGCGAGCATAACGAATTCGATCGCCGGCCGTTAAACAATATTCGACTCCATCCGCCTTTTTAGGATACATTTCATGCCCCGATTCGTCTTTGGCATAAGGGAATAAAACAGACGTATAAAGCGAATACTCGTCCCCATTTTGAAATTTCGGGTAGTATTCTCGTCCAGAAGACGTTCGGGCATACCGTCGAGGAGCTAAAATGTATTGGTTTCCGTTTAAATCTACCGCGTAATACTCATGACCGTTTTCGTCTCGAGCCAAGATAGGATTTCCTTCAGGATCCGTAACGTATAATTCGTAATGAGGATGTTGGGGGTCGGTCGGGTATCGTTCTTTCCCCGATGCGTCTACTCGATAAACAGACATGCTTAGTTCTCGTCGCCTGCTCCTTCCTTCCTCCCACTCGAGACCCGTTGAGATGAGGGTATGAGGTTGATATCTATAAAATGGGTTGACCCTTTCAAACTATTCTATTGTTTAAAGACGGGTGAGTTAGGAAAAAAAATATTAATAAAAGCAAATATCTGAACGGTTCAACACAATGGGTGAATAGAAAAAGGAATAGTTCTCTCTCCAGTCACAGGATGGTTTCTTCTTCTTGAACGGCTCACACTCAACTGAAGCGAAACTCGGAACTCGAAATGTTTAAATAGATCATAGAGTCCATTCCAGAAAGAATCCGAAGATGTCTTGTCCAGCCAAGTTGACTAAAAAAAAAAAAAACTTTTGGTTAATTTTTATCATGTCTGATAGACATGATAAAAATTAACTGTCCCCTCTTTTTGTCTGGGAAGGATGTCTCACCCATTCGAAAAAAACAAACCATGACTCATTCTTGGAATTGTTGCTATTAGAAAGGGTGAGTGATGGTCTATTTTTAGAAAGAGTGAGACATCCTTCCCAGACAAAAAGGGGGTTCATTAATTTTTATCATGTCTAGAAGACATGATAAAAATTAACCAAAAGTTGTTTTTTTTTTTTTTTTTTTTTTTTTTTGAGTAACAGAAATTTTTTCCAGCCGACTCAATCGACAAGACGTCCCCATTTTTTATTTAAGAATGGATTCTTGTTTATTTGTGTAAGCATTCCGAGTTTCCTTTTTAGATGAGTCTATGTTGTTGAAGAGGAAACATGGGTACCCTCATTTTTTTTTCTTATCTGATTTCTAAGATGAATTCAGTGAGTTCACCTTGACCTTTTCAAATTTTGTTTGTTTACTTTTAGCCCAGAGGTCGACGGATAAATCATTCTGATTTTTTATATATTTTTTTTGTGTCGCTCTCTCTCTTTCTAAGAAACCTATCTCGTTCCAAGTCTTCTCGAAGTGCTATTGGTTCGTTTCGAGACGAGGTCATTTCACACACACCCCTCCTCCTCCTCAAAAGGTATATGTATATAAATTAAAGGAAGTGATTTTCTATACACACACTTCACCTTTTTGAGTGGTGTCACGATGAGCCTATCCAGTAGAGAACGTCTTAGGGAAAGAATGCGTGAACAGAAACGACGCTGGCGAAGCAATTCAGCTAATCGAGAGCGAGAACGAATACTTCAAAAGGAACGTTATGCTGTTCTTAAAAAGAACTCCCGACCGCGAAAGAAATAACTTCCTCCCAAGCAGTGGGAAAGCTATACGAATTTGCAGTATAAGGATATGTGGTCCGAAGAAGCCTATCAAAAATGTATTCGACAATGTAATAAAGAGCAATACAATTTCCTGATCTACGTTCTCGTCCGTTTGTACACTTATTACGCGTTACCTGAATCGAAACATCCCCCTCCTCTGGATATTATCGTGCAAGGATCTGCCGGAACGGGTAAATCTTTCCTGATCCAAGCTTTATACCAAACTCTGATTCGAACGCCTCTTTTTAGCGAAGCGTGCTCGGTTCTCAAACTCGCACTCAGTGCTCAAGGAGCGGTTTACATTACGGGAGATACTTTGCATCATGCCCTGCGTCTTCAAATGAACGGGACTTTTGTTCGACCTCTGACCCAAGAGACTTTAGACTATTACAGACCCCTGTATGCTCCTTTACGGATGGTGATTTTGGATGACGTTTCCACAATCGGATTTAATTTATTTTCGCGCCTCGACCAGCAACTTCGACAATTGTGTCATGTGCCGGATAAGCCGTTTGGGAATGTGCATATGATTAAATTCGGAGATTTGCAGCAGCTCGAACCGATTCGCGACATGCCCATTTTTTATTCTGAAGGGTGGTGGACGCCTCAATCCACGCTCTACTATGAACTAGTCGAATGTATGCGATTCTCTCTGGATTACGAGGAGAGACTCGATCGTTTAACGAGAAATCACTTTTTAGAACCGGACGATGTGGCATTTTTTCAGTCCCGCGTTCGCAGTTTCGACGAAATTCCTCGCGAAGCTATTATTCTCTGTTTTTCGAGCAAGGATGCAGAGAAATATAATATGAAACGTCTCCAATCCCGAGGGACGTACTGTTCGTGTCTGGCTCGAGACGTGATTTATTCCGAGAGCGAAAAATTGCGGAAGAGGATGATGAAACGGAGTCAACATTTACATCGATCTCAGATGGCGAATCTCGAATCCGTCCTCCATTTACAAAGAGGAGCGCGATATCAATTGACTAAAACGCTCGATAGATCCAAAGGATGGATGAATGGAGCAATTGGAACACTACACCAAATAGACCAGGATGAAGACGGAGTTGTGACGCGTGTCTGGCTGCAATTTTCGAAAAGTCTAGCTCCTATCGATCGCGTCTCCATTCGTATTGACACCTGTTCGACAAAAACACTCGCATTTTATCGCGAACAGTTTCCTTTGATGTTAGCCGAAGCGATCACGGCTCATAAAGCCCAAGGAGCCACCTTTCCGTCGATCGCAATTTACATGCACGGACCTTTTAATCGATTTCAGCAATATGTCGCTTTTTCTCGAGTGACTCAACCCCAGGGATTGTATATTCTGGACCAGTTTCGTCCCCGCATGAAATTGGCGAGCAAGCAAAAATATGAGGAGGAACTGGAGCGATTGCAAAACATGTCCCGGATTCCGTATGATATTTCGGCTCGAGAAGAGAACCAAGATCCGTACGAGTTTCTCATGAACCTTCTTCAATGTGGGAATCGTCTTTCCTTCCATCTTTCCAATAGAAACATCTCCCAAGAAAAAGAAGTCGTCAAACTAGAAGAAAAACCTTCTTTCCATGTAAAACCTGTTATAAAATGTGAATCTTAAATCTTTTTTTTTTTTAAAAATTCAATAAAAAGAAATATTCTCTATCAAAACCCCTCCATTCTTTCAAAGCTTCACAAAACGCTCAACAATGTCCACACAATGGGAAGAGAAAATTCAATCTCAACGGTCCACACAACATGTTGACTCCTCAAAATATGTCTCTCCGAAGTGACAGGATGCTTCGTCTTTAACGGCTGACACTCATCTAAAGCCAAACTGGGAATGCTTAAATAGATAAGCGAGAGTTTATTCTTAAAAAAAATGGCGCTGTCTTGTCAATGGAGAATCGAGTCGGCTGGGAAAAAGTTTTGAGAGCCGGGAAAAAAAAATTCTCTAACTCTTAAAAAAAAAAAAAAAAAAAAAAAAACTTTTGGTTAATTTTTATCATGTCTTATAGACATGATAAAAATTAACTCTACCCTCCTTTTGTCTAGGAATGTTGTCTCTCCGTTTCTAAAAATAGACCAGAACCCATTCTTGGAATTTTATTCTTTTTAGAAAGGATGAGTGATGGTCTATTTTTAGAAACGGTGAGACAACATTCCCAGACAAAAGGGGAAGGTAGTTAATTTTTATCATGTCTAAAGACATGATAAAAATTAACAAAAAGGTTTTTTTTTTTTTTTTTTTTTTTTTTTTTTTTTTTTTTTTTAAGAGTTAGAAAATTTTTTTTCCTGGCTCTCAAAATATTTTCCCAGCCGACTCGATTCTCCAATTGACGACACAGCGTCATTTTTTTAAGAATGAATTCTCGTTTATCTATTTAAACATTTCGAGTGTCACTTCAGATGAATGTTAGCCGTTGAGGAAGAAAAACGCAGATTCCCATTTTCTCATTTCCTTCAGAGAGAGAGGCCTAGATTTTCGAGAATCGATGACTTTTCAAGCATTTTTTGTTTAAGCTATTCGACTTCATATTTGTCTGACGTTCAAGAGTATGATCTCTCGTGGATGGATCTCTTCCACCTCATTCTCTTTCCAGTCGATTTAGAAGGGGAAGGGGAGATTTTTTTTTTCCTCATGGAGGATGTCTCCTGAATACCGTTCAAAGAGTCCATGGAGAAATTATATGGTTAGAGTCACGGATTTCCAGGGCAATCTGCTTCTCAGCTAAAAAAAAGGATCTCTCTTTTCCAGTCTGTCTTCGATTGCCTCGTTAACTGTGAAACCCATCGCTTTTCCGATTTTATGGTTCTCCCAGTATAATCAGACAGTCGGTCACAAAAGTATTCGAACACCGGTACCCTATCAGAAAATGACAAGATGGCGTTTTTTTTCTCTTTCTCTCTGTGTGTCGTGTTATTCCATCCTAGGTTTTCTTCTCCCCCCCCCATCTTGGAAAAAACTGGAAAAAATTGGTTACGATCTCTTTTTGAATGGGGAGATGCCATTTTGAGAAAAAGCTGACGACCCTATCTTGGAGAATGAACATGACCGCTCTACACACCCTTTTACTCTCTCTCTCTCTCTCTCTTTGAATTGGGAAGCCATTTTGGGAAAAAGCAGACGACCCTATCTTGGAGAATGGAAATGAACGCCTCTCCCTCTCTCTTTGAAATGGGAAGCCATTTTGGGACCCTCTATTCTTGGGGAGGGAGAAAACTGAAGTCTGCATTTCGCTGTCTCTGAATGCGGAAAGCCCTTTTGGGAAAAGCGGACCCTCTTCTTCTGATCTTGGAGAACTGGAAATGAACGCTCTACACGATCTTTCTTTGAATTCAGAAGGTATTTTGGGACCTTCTAATGTTGGAAAACTGAAATGAACGCTCTACACCTTCTCTCTCTCTCTCTCTCTCTCTTTCTCTGAAATGGGTAGCCATTTGAAAACTCCCTAACTTTGGAAAAAAACAGAAATGAACGCTCTACACCATCTCTCTTTGAAAATGGGGGGTGTCATTTTGAGACCTCCCTCCCCTAAACTTGGAAAAAAAACTGAAATGAACGCTCTGCACTTTCTCTCTTTGGACATGGGTAGCCCTTTGGGGACCCTCTCCTCTTGGTAGAAAAAAAAAAGAACTGAAGTGAAGGCTCTACACAATCTCTCTTGGAATGGGATCCATATATCGGGAAACGTGGATCACCTCATGCTGGAAAACTGAAGTGAACCACCAAGATTGAACTCTATATAATATTTTTTTTTAAAAATTGACATCATGACCCTCCTCCATTTTGTTATTAAAAAAATTGTTTTTTTTTTTGTTTTGGTTTTTATCCCATTTCCGATGTGATATCAGAAATGCAATTCCATAACAGTTCAATTTCATTCGAGGTTAAATGATCTAAACAGTCTTTGACCCACACATCCGTATGATTATTTTCTTCTCCTTCCTTTTGCACCAAATTTTGTAAGTCCATATAATCATTCCATACGGGAAGGGCTGGATCCTCACAAGGCTGTCTTGAAACACTTGGAGTCTCTTTGGGATGAGTGGAGGGATCTAGGATGTCTGGACCCGGCTGCGATTCTACCTCCATGATTTCTGGACCCGTTGGAACTTGTTTACCCGGCTGAAATTCTACCTCCATGATTTCTGGACCCGTTGGAACTTGTTTACCCGGCTGTGATTCTGCCTCTACGATGTCGGGACTTTTTGAAGCTTGTGGACCCGTCTGACATTCTACCTCTACGATGTCGGGACAGGTTGGAGGAGGAGGAGAAGAAGAAGAAGAGGATACTAGAAGAAGTTCTGTCTGTGAGGAGTCCGAAAGAGGTTGCCTGTTTGAACAAGTCGGGGAAGAAGAAGAAGAAGAAGAAGCTTATGGATTCTGAAGCGGATCTTGCACGCCAGGTAGGTTCCGGTAAGTCGACCGTTTTTTAAGAGGTAATTTTTTTTCTTCCTCCTCATCTTCAATTGTGATGACTTCAATTTCATTCCGTTGCCGGGTCGATTTTGTTTCGGGCCATGACGACGGTTTGGTCCAGCTCCTCTTATCATCTAAGGAAGGGATGGGTAAAGGTGGCGGAGGGTTTTCTTCTTTTTCTTGAAACATCATCGGCGATTGGAAAGAAATCTCCTCTTTCAATTGTTTCCAAAGCGAGTACGAGCACCGATCGACGAGAAAGAGACTCTTCTGGGTTGTGACGATGAGATATTGCGTTTTCGGGGGAACGACATAGTTTTGAAAAGGTCTTAGAATATATTTCTTATATTTCATCCTGTCGCTGACTTTAAAACTTCTTTCCTTCAGATTGGGGGACGATGATTCGTAATAGGCGAGAGGAGCGGCTGTGGTTTGAACAATATGAACTTCGTCCTCAGCCGTCGTTCTCACTCCAAACGTAAAATATCGTTTCGTGAGAAAAATATTCTTCCACCGAAAACTCGTGCGCGGATCTGTATATCACCGGTCTGTTTGAATGGGCCGTCTCAAAGCTCGATCCATCCGATTCCAAGAGAAGGGAGATTCCTCTTTCGTTTGTTGCGATTCGAATAAATTTCTGTATATATTCTGAACGAGCAGGTTGGAGGATTCGACATCTTGGTTGAAAGAAACGATCGCTTGATGAGGTGGTAAATGCGGAATAAATGTCGCACAATGACACGCCAAAAAAATTTTCAAATTGGAGATTTGCTTTAGCGTCTTCAAATCCTCCCCGTTCGAAATCCGTTGAGTTGGAAAAACGTCTAATAGCGACATGGCTCCCAATGGAAAAGAAATGATCTCGCCCAGTACTCTCGTCTTTTTATATATCTATATAGACACACACAGACACACATAGTGGCTCTATGACTTCCGTTTTATTTGTTTTTTTTTTGTTTCTCTCTCTCTTCTTTCCAAGAAATCTTATCTCCATGACCTCTTTTTCTTTTCTTAAAAAGATGAATGTGTGTGGAAATGAGGAAGGGAAAGTAATAATTTAATAAACAAAAAATTATCCAACCATGACCTTCTTTTTTTTTTTTCAAAGTCACCCTTTCCAATCCAAGGACGTCCAGAGATAGAGGAAGCAGGGAGAGAGGAGGAGGAGGGAAGGGAAAGTCACACTCTCTTTCTCTCTATAAATAAAAGGGGAGAGCCCCAAAGTAGTATTTTTGTCCAAGTGGATCATGAGGAGGCATCCCCGGCTCACTACGTGTATTCCTTTCAAATATAAATATGTTGATCTTTCCTTTTATATCATCCAAGGAGTCGTTTACCTGAAAGCCTCCGATTTTTCAAAATGTGCGGGTTATTATACCGTGGGGAGTTATCAAAAGATGCGGGACGAATTTTTGTCCGACGAAAACGTGTTGATGGCTCGTGACATTCCACCTTTGGATGCACAAATTTTGTTAATGAAACGTGCCAAATATTTTTACACGTCCCACTTTCTAACCGTCTCGCAAATGAATAGGATTATGGATCGTCTTGAGAAGACGAAAGGGATTCTCGTTCATTTTAGTGAATGGTTGCATAAATGTTTGCACGAACCTCTCTCGATCGAGAAGACTGGGAAGAATACCTATTATATTCTTCTCGAGGACTCTCCTCCTTCGTCTCATCATAGAGAAGCTACGACTTTTGAAAAAATCCTCGAGCAAGAAAAAATAGAATGGTGGAACAACTACCCCATCCCTCTCCCCGAGCATCAAGAGGAGCCTGTTCAGAAGAAAAAGAAAAAACCTTTCCAAAAGCCTATCCTCATCCTCCTCGATAATGATGGGGATGAGGAGAAGCCTGTTCAGATTCCTCTCCGTTTGTCAAAACCCGTCGAGGATGAAAAACCTCTCCCTTCCTCAAAACCCCTTGAGGAAGAGAGACCCCTCGAGAAGGAGAAATCTCTCCCATTGTCAAACCTCCTCGAAGATGAAAAACCTCTCCATTTATCAAGACCCCTCGAGAAGGAGGGACCTCTCGATTTGTCAAAACCCCTCGAGGATAAGGGAACCAAAACTTCTCTCTCTTTCGAAGAGGAGGGACCTCTCAATTTGTCAAGACCCCTCAAGAATAAGGGAACCGAAAATCCTCTCCCTTTCTCAAGACTTCTCGAGGAGGAGGAGGAGGAGGGGGAGAGACCGCTCCATGTCTCAAGACAGGACCCCCCTCTATCTCTTGAGGATCCGAGGGAAACGATTCCTATTGAAAAACCATCTATCGACGATCCCCAGAAAAGGTCTTCGGAGGAGATTAGACTTCCATGTAGAAAACGAATCTGCCACAATCATCATCATAATAATAATAATAATAATAATAATAATAATAATATACCCCCTTCTCAACAACATAATCCTACAACATTTGCAGATAAATGCATTCAAACCAATCCCTTTATAGTAACCCTTTTGATTGGAGAACCCGTGCATTAGCCTTGAAAAATAAAATGAGATTCTGTCCTGTTTCTATGACCAGAATGTTAAGTCAGTAGATAGGTCTAGCTCAGAATTTTTCTTTTTAAAAGAAAATAAATAAATAATCCAAAGACTATTCGTAAATATAAATGGTAAAGTCTCGAGTCGGCTGGAAAAAAATTTTCATAGCTGAGAAAAATTCTACAACTCAAAAAAAAAAACATGATAAAAATTAACGACCCCCCTTCCCTTTTCGTCTGGGAATGTTGTCTCACTCTTTTGAAAAACAAATCGTGATTCATTCATGGAATGATTGCCATTAGAGAAAGGATGAGTCATGGTCTATTTTTAGAAAGGATGAGACATCCTTCCCAGGCAAAAAGGGAGGGTCATTAATTTTTATCATGTCTAGAGACATGATAAAAATTAACCAAAAGATTTTTTTTTTTCATTAGAGAATTTTATTTCAGCTCTGAGAAATTTTTTTTTCTCCCAGCCGATTCGAGACTTTACCCATCTGTTTTTAAGAATGATTTCTCCCTGATCTATTATTTCAAAATTCCAAGTTTCGCTTCAGAACCATCTGTGCTGTTGAAGAAGTAACAAGATATATGTAATTTTTTTTAATGAGTTCTGTCAAGATTGAATTGTGCAGGATCGACCTTGCGAATTTCTTCTCTGAGTCTTTAAATAATAATGATACCGAACTGCTTTTTGTAGAGCGCAATGGAAAAAACCTTTTGTATGGTTAGGACAATTCATGTGTTCGATCCCATTGTATTTGAGAATCTCTTGCGTCGATCCCGAAATGCAATAAATGGATCTTTGCAACCATTTCTCTAAAAACCGCTGTTTCATTTCTCCTCGCACCCAAATCATGGAAAAAGGTTCCGTCAACATCGTTAACACCCATGGAAAATAACTGTACGGAATTTCTCCTTGGTACCACGACAAGCCGTGATAATAATCACTTGCCCACACAGCGGTTCGTTTTTCTTTCTTGGTGAGCATTTGCCATGGAAACGGGGGTTTAAAAACAAATACCCCTCGAGAAGTACCGTCCAATGTGACGTAAGCCAATTCTTTCACAATAAAGGCTCCTTGAGAATCGTAGAAACCTTCAAAGTCGAGCACGAGTTCCATGTTTTTTATTTCTTTTTCTTTCCAAGGTGACCTTTATTATTATTATGATGGATGTGTATTGAGATACGCACGATATTATTCAAAAAACAAATATATATATATACGAATGTGACCTTTCCCAGAATTCATACGACCTGTCACGTGCAACCTTCTCTCTCTATATATATAAAAGAGGAGACGGCGAGAGAACGCTATCCATTTTTTCCTTCAGGACACACAGCGAGAGAGAGAGAGAATTTTGTTTTCTTTTTTTCCTCAATTGAAGAAGATGGACATTTTGAGTACCAAACCTCTCAAAGATTCCTACATTGTTCTGGACATGGAATACTTTCACTGTTATGATCCAAAGACGGGAGATATATGTTTCATCTTGAAAGAACTGGGCTACATCACTTGCGATTTAACCTTATGCGGATCCATGATTTTTCTCCCTCCTGTCCATTACGATGACCTATCACCCCGCAATCAAGCTGTGGTCAATCAGACTACAAATAACCGACACGGCCTGCAATGGACCGAGGGTCGTCTTTCCTACGAGCATCTTCCTACGATCCTGAAAATACTGACCGAAAATGTGGAGGTGATCTACGTCAATGGATACGATAAAGCCGAATTTTTCAGCAAGCTCTGCCAGCGGTCCGTTTACGAGTTTTATATCCCAGGGAAAACCGAGTGGCGGAACAAGTCGAAATGCACGCGACACCAATATTTCCAAAAGATGATTCATTGTGCCGAGAACAAGGTGAGAAATTTTCGATACCATTTGATGGAGGGTAGTTACGTTTTCCGGAAATTACATTGTTACCCTCCGAGAGCAAAGCTGTCGAAGAGGAGGCGGAAGAATCTCCCCAGGAGAACTCGTGCGACGATGAGGAGGAGGAGGAGGAGGAGGATGAACTTTCTAATAATAATAATAAATGTCTAAGTTGGGATGCTTTAGAGACCCAAGAATATTGGTCTCAACCCTTATCTCACCTAGACCTGAAAGAGGATCCTCAAGTGTACTCTTTGCGGTCCTCTTCTAAAATTTGGTCTTGGAGAGAACCCTTGAATGTTCATGAATGAAATGGTATGTAAATCCCTAGAGAAAAAAAATAGAAAAAAAAGTTCCTTTTTTTTGTAATATGTTGATTTCTTTCCAATCCCATTTCTTTTCTATAACTCCAGCCCAATCGACGAGAAGAAGACGAATTTTTCAAGTTACACAAGACGAATCTTCCAAGTTACACAAGACGTAGAAAGATTTCACAAGGATTTATAAATCACACTCTCCCACATGATATATGTATAGAGAGAAAAAGACCCTCTGTTCTCTAGCCAATACGTCAAGACTTCCCTAAACTAAGAGAGAGCATGAGTACCGAGGAAACCTTAGCAGAGCAAGTGGAAAGACTTTCAAAGAGATTAGAAGAGTTAAGACGGGATAGATTTACAGTTCCGCCGACTAAAGAGGAAACTATCATCGATTTCAACAAAACGCTGTACTTTCATCCCCTACCCCAAAGAATGAGACGAGTGGACTCGCCGTTGAACAGTTCCAATGAGAAACAAAATGTCACTTATTTGAATAGCCAATTTCAACACATGAATATTTCATAAGTATTTTTTTCCCTAAAGCGTAGGGAGATCGGATCAGTAGTTTTTCCCTTTTCATCGTCGAAAAAGATTGGGAGGAAAAATCTTTCTCAGCTCTCTCAGAAAAATTTTTCAGCCTTAAAAAAAAAAAAAAAAAAAAAAAAAAAAAAAAAAAAAAAACTTTTTAATTTTTTTCATGTCTTAGACATGATAAAAATTATCTCTACGCCCCTTTTGTGTGGGAATGTTGTCTCACACTTTCTAAAAATAGACCATCACTCCTCCTTTCTTAAAGAATAGAATTCCAAGAATGGGATCTGGTCTATTTTTAGAAACGGTGAGACCCTATTCCCAGACAAAAGGCGGGTAGAGTTAATTTTTATCATGTCTAAAGTTCAGGGTCCATCCATCTTCTTATGTGAAACGGTGACCCTGACAAGATCGAGATAAACAAGTCCTGTGAGTTGTTTTGTAATCTTGACGCGATCCAAGAAAGAATTTTTATTATTTTTTTTTGAAATAGGCGGGGGGTGGGGAGAGAAAATGTTCTCACGACCCTCAGATATCTTTTCATAAATATATTTTTTATCAAAGTGTTTCTTTCATTCCGATCCTTTTAAGAGGTGGGAATGACCCTGACATTTAGATGGGGTCGCGATCCCGACAGATGTCGCGCGAGTATAAAAGTGTGTGTCCTCCGCGAGATTTCTTCATAGAACAGAAGAAGACGTGAACTGAGCTGGTAAGTCCCTTTGGTCCTATGAATATGGTTATCTATAAACTCGATTTGATTCTTAGTTTTTTTTTAATAATGATAATAATCATAACTTCATTTAAAAAGACCTTTGAAACTTCTTAACCCTTTGAAAAGAAAAATGTCTCTTTCAAGACGACGACTCTAAAACGTTTTATTGTTTTTTCCCCCTCCCTTTCTAGATCTTCCCTGTTATACATATATACCTTTTCGATTCTCTTTTTTGCTCCTGTTTGTGGAAGACATCACCGTATTCATCGCCATGGCGTGTTCAGAAAACTTTATCGTGCTCGATCTAGAGGGTTTCCAGTCCTACAACCACAAGAAGGGTGAATTTACCTACGTTTTAAAAGAACTGGGCTATGCGACAAAAGATTTTTTGACCGTGGGATCGTTGGCGTTTACTCCTCCTCACCCCTTCCACCAACTGAGTGAAAAAAACCAAAAGACAAATGCCTGGCTGACAAGAAACCGGCACGGACTTCGTTGGATCGAGGGTCATATTCCTACAACCATTTAGGACGCATTCTCCAATCGCTCACTCACAGCTTCTCCACGATTTATGTGGTGGGATGCCAGAAAGCTAAATTCTTTGCTAAAGCCTTGGATTATCAAAAACCCGTGACGGAAATTTATGTGCCAGATGGAATCATTTGGAAGTATCGGGAAAAATGTGCCCGACATCATCAAAGGATGAAATATTTCCATTGTGCCGAAAACAAAGTGCGCAACTATCGATGGCATATTATGGAAGGAGATTTTCATATCAATCACGTCTATCCAGACGGAACGCAGAAAGAGGAGAGGATTCAGGAGGAAGCAGACAATCCTCTGCAAGCTTTTGATAAGGCCTACGATCAGTTAGAGAAGGATCCGTCCCCAAAAGCGTACGATAACCTCATCCAGAAATGGGATAATCTGTCCTGTTTCCAAGTGATGGAACATCCGGATGAGCATACGCCTTTAAACTTGATGGGCTCTTCTTCTTTGTCGTCAACTTCCTCCAATAACTCGAGGAAGACGGAGGGTTGGGGAGACATACCTGAAAATATTCCCCATTACGATCCAGCAGCCTGTTGGGACGAACCTTCCAAAGAATCTCATGAGACCATCAAAATATATTCAGAGGATCCAAAGACAAAATCCACTGAGTGTTGGGACAATGAACGGACAACTCATGCACTAAAATCCACTAAGACTATGTCCACTGAGTGTTGGGACAATGAACAGACGACTCATGCTCCAAAATCTACTGAGACTATGTCCACTGAATGTTGGGACGATGAACAGACGACCCATGCTCCAAAATCTACTGAGACTATGTCCACTGAGTGTGGGGACGATGAAACCGAAAAGACGACAGAGAATTGGGATGACCGTTCTCAAAAGTATTTGAATTGATATATACATAAACTCAGGAGAAAAAAAAATAAAGAAAAGATTTTTAGAAATAAGTAGAGAAAGGTTCTCCGCTTTCCCTATATTTATGGAAATGGACTGAGGAGAGAGAAAGAGAGACGAATCAGGAGACCAAAAAAAATGGGTCTTGGAAGGAATGAGTGCAAATGCATTCGATTCCTTCCAAGACCCATTTTTTTGGGGTCCCTCTCTCATCCAATCTTGGAAAAGAACTTTGTCCTATTTTTCTAGGTCCATTCAAAAAGAAATGAATCTATCCATAAATTTTCTTAAAAGAAAAAAACAAAAAGATCCTTTACCTCTTGACGGTCCAAAGTCGAGAATCTTGGAAAAAGTTATCCACTCTCTCCATCCAGTCAAGCTTCTCTGTAGAAAATCTAGTAGGAGCATCTGCATTCTTGAACACCCGGCAGTTATTATTGGACGCGAAACGTCGAATGCTGAAATAGTTAACAGTGAGCCCATTCTTAAAGAAACGGGGATGTTTTATTCATCCAGTCGAGTGCCGAAAAATTTCTGAGAGCCGAAGAAAAATTTCTCCAGCTGAAAAAAAAAAAAAAAAAAAAAAACCCTTTTAGTCTGAAAATTGATGTCTTCAATTTTTCAAAAATTGAAGACATCAATTTTCAAATTTTCAGAGTAAAAGGGGGGGATAATTTTTTTTTCAGAAACTTTTCCCAGCCGACTCGATGTGAATAAAACTTTACTGTTTGTTAAGAATGTTATTTAATGGATCGATTTCAACCTATTGAGTTTCACTTGAGTTCCGGCCGTGCTGTGGGCCCACCTGGATACAAGTTTTGCCCTTTTGGAATAGAATAAAACTTTACTGTTTTTTAAGAATGTTATTTAATGGATCGATTTCAACCTATCGAGTTTCGCTTGAGTTCCGGCCGTGCTGTGGGCCCACCTGGATACAAGTTTTCCCCTTTTGGAATAGAATTTCCGTCAAGGTAGGCAGGCTACTTTTCCTCTTTTTGCAATTTTCTTGTCATTTCATTTGTATTACAATATACTGAAAACGGGCGTTCGAACTGATTTCTAGGCTATTTCTATACAAATAGAGCTCGATCCAAGAAAGAAATGATGTCTTTTTTTTATTTTGTGGACTGCCAATTTGTATTGGAATATACTGAAAACGGGTGTTTGAGTCGGTTTTCAGTATATTTCAATACAAATAGAGCTCGGTCCAAGAAAGAAATGATGTCTTTTTTTTTATTTTGTGAACTGCCAATTTGTATTGGAATATACTGAAAACGGGCGTTTGAGTCGGTTTTCAGTATATTTCAATACAAATAGAGCTCGATCCAAGAAAGAAATGATGTCTTTTTTTTTTATTTTGTGGACTGCCAATTTGTATTGGAATATACTGAAAACGGGTGTTTGAGTCGGTTTTCAGTATATTTCAATACAAATAGAGCTCGATCCAAGAAAGAAATGATGTCTTTTTTTTTATTTTGTGGACTGCCAATTTGTATTGGAATATACTGAAAACGGGTGTTTGAGTCGGTTTTCAGTATATTTCAATACAAATAGAGCTCGGTCCTAGAAAGAAATGATGTCTTTTTTTTTTATTTTGTGGACTGCCAATTTGTATTGGAATATACTGAAAACGGGTGTTTGAGTCGGTTTTCAGTATATTTCAATACAAATAGTGCTCGGTCCAAGAAAAAAATGATGTCTTTTTTTTTATGTTGTGGACTGCCAATTTTGTATTGGAATATACTGAAAACGGGCATTCACGTCGGTTTTCAGTATATTTCAATACAAGTGGAGCTCGATCCAAGAAAAAAATGATGTCTTTTTTTTATTTTGTGGACTGCCAATTTGTATTGGAATATACTGAAAACGGGTGTTTGAGTCGGTTTTCAGTATATTTCAATACAAATAGAGCTCGATCCAAGAAAAAAATGATGTCTTTTTTTTATTTTGTGGACTGCCAATTTTGTATTGGAATATACTGAAAACGGGCGTTCACGTCGGTTTTCAGTATATTTCAATACAAATGGAGCTGGATCCAAGAAAAAAATGATGTCTTTTTTTTATGTTGTGGACAGCCAATTTTGTATTGGAATATACTGAAAACGGGCATTCACGTCGGTTTTCAGTATATTTCAATACAAATGGAGCTGGATCCAAGAAAAAATGATGTCTTTTTTTTATTTTGTGGACTGCCAATTTGTATTGGAATATACTGAAAACGGGCATTCACGTCGGTTTTCAGTATATTTCAATACAAATGGAGCTGGATCCAAGAAAAAAAATGATGTCTTTTTTTTATTTTGTGGACTGCCAATTTGTATTGGAATATACTGAAAACGGGTGTTTGAGTCGGTTTTCAGTATATTTCAATACAAATAGAGCTCGATCCAAGAAAAAAATGATGTCTTTTTTTTATTTTGTGGACTGCCAATTTTGTATTGGAATATACTGAAAACGGGCGTTCACGTCGGTTTTCAGTATATTTCAATACAAATGGAGCTGGATCCAAGAAAAAAATGATGTCTTTTTTTTATTTTGTGGACTGCCAATTTTGTATTGGAATATACTGAAAACAGGCGTTCACGTCGGTTTTCAGTATATTTCAATACAAATGGAGCTGGATCCAAGAAAAAATGATGTCTTTTTTTTATTTTGTGGACTGCCAATTTGTATTGGAATATACTGAAAACGGGCATTCACGTCGGTTTTCAGTATATTTCAATACAAATGGAGCTGGATCCAAGAAAAAAATGATGTCTTTTTTTTATTTTGTGGACTGCCAATTTGTATTGGAATATACTGAAAACGGGTGTTTGAGTCGGTTTTCAGTATATTTCAATACAAATAGAGCTCGATCCAAGAAAAAAATGATGTCTTTTTTTTATTTTGTGGACTGCCAATTTTGTATTGGAATATACTGAAAACGGGCGTTCACGTCGGTTTTCAGTATATTTCAATACAAATGGAGCTGGATCCAAGAAAAAAATGATGTCTTTTTTTTATGTTGTGGACAGCCAATTTTGTATTGGAATATACTGAAAACGGGCGTTCACGTTGGTTTTCAGTATATTACAATACAAGTGGAGCTGGATCCAAGAAAAAAATGATGTCTTTTTTTTATTTTGTGGACAGCCAATTTCGTATTGGAATATACTGAAAACGGGCGCTCACGTTGGTTTTCAGTATATTCCAATACAAATGGAGCTGGATCCAAGAACAAAATGATGTCTTTTTTTTTTATTTTTTGTGGACAGCCAATTTTGTATTGGAATATACTGAAAACGGGCGTTCACGTTGGTTTTCAGTATATTTCAATACAAATGGAGCTCCATCCAAGAAAAAAATGATGTCTTTTTTTTTATTTTGTGGACAGCCAATTTTGTATTGGAATATACTGAAAACGGGCGTTCACGTGGGTTTTCAGTATATTCCAATACAAATAGAGCTCCATCCAAGAAAAAAAAATGATGTCTTTTTTTTTTATGTTGTGGACAATCAATTTTGTATTGGAATATACTGAAAACGGGCGTTCGAGTCCTTTTTCCGACTATTTCTATACACATTCCACTATGTTAAAATGACGTCATGGTTGAGTCCAAACAGAGTCGTCCCCGGATAGAGTCGTCTCCGGACAAAGTCGTCCCCGGACAATTTTATACCGAATTTGTATAGAAATATACTTAAAATGGGCTTGGAGGGGGGGCGGAGTCCAAACAAAGTCGTCCCCGGACCATCTTGATGACCAGACATATTGCCTTTTCAACAGCCCGTATTATTCTGAACAAAAAAACGTGGAATACTTTTATAGAAAAGAGAAGAATTGAAAGTGAAAGTCAAAAAGCAAAATGGGATCGGCTGGAAAAAATTTCTGAGAGCCGAGAAAAAATTCTGAGTCAGAAAAAAAAGAAAAAATATATAATATATATATTATATAATATATATATTATAAGTACTTTTTCTTAATTTTTATCATGTCTTCTAGACATGATAAAAATTAACTCATCCCCCTTTTGTCTGGGTATGTTGTCTCACCGTTTCTAAAAATAGACCAGAACCCAGTCTTTTCTTGGAATTTAAAAGGATGAGTCATGGTCTATTTTTAGAAAGTGGGAGACAACATTCCCAGACAAAAGGGGGTGAGTTAATTTTTATCATGTCTAGAAGACATGATAAAAATTAACAAAAAGTTTTTTTTTTTTTTTTTTTTTTTTACATCTTAGAATTTTTTTCTGAGCTCTGAGAAATTTTTCCTAGCCGATCCCATTTCGTTTTTCGACTTTCACTTTCAACTCTTCACTTTTCCTATCCACTGTCGTTGGAATTGTGTTCACTGGAGGCTATTTCTTTTTTTGCAATCTCGCTTTTAGTTTTCTCTGAGATTCTTTAGAAATGGCTATACAAATTTCACCATCTATATAGAGATGATGTCCAAACAAAGTCGTCCCCGGACCATCTTGATGACCGAATATGTATAGAAATAGTCTGAAAATGGGCTTGAGGGCCGGTTTCTGGACGATTCCTCTACAAATTCGGCCGCATCCAGAAAAACACAAATACATAGTTTCTTTTTGGGTGGACAGGAAATGATAAATTTCTTTTCTCTCTCTCTCTCCCAAGATTGGAGGAGAGAGTGGCCCAAAAAAATGGGTCTTGGAAGGAATCGAATGCATTTTGAAATGCATTCGATTCCTTCCAAGACCCATTTTTTTGGTCTCCTGATTCAACTCTCCAGTCTATGGAATAGGGAAAGCGGAGAACGTTTCCCCTTCTTTAAGCGACTGGAGACCATATCGCATCATCATCATCATCATCATCACCATCACCATCGTCCTCTTTCTGATACTTTTCAACGAAGGCTTGATGTCTCTGGATGATTTTGGGGAGATGATGGATCCCGAATTGAGTGATGAAAAAGAGAGCACTCTTTTTCCTTTCTTGTTCGTCTTGCACAGTCTCTCGGAGGGTGATATACGTTTCCCCGTCCTCCTCAATTTTCGTCAGAGGTCTCATGAATATTTTACACATCCAAAGGAAGAGCGACTTGTTATGCAGGGATTTCGAAGCGACGAAGGCCGCTTCATTCGAAGTGAGGACAATCTGGTTCGGTTGACCCCATTCTTTGGAGTAGTTGTCCAAATCGCCTAGTCGAAGAAAATGGTGTCGATTAGGAAAAAAGACTTGGAGAACACTCGTCGTATGCGAGACGTTCGTAGGCAAGAGAGTCAAGATATCTTTGGCATTCCAGTACAGGAATCCTAGATCCACATACGCGTGCACGTAATAGTCATCGTTATATTCCAGTTTGAGCAGCATGGCTTTTGTATTTTTTTTTCCGTTCTCAAGGCGAAACACTCGTCTGATATGAACAAGAGCTCGCTGGCGATCCGTTTATATAGACTCCTCAGAGAGAGAGAGGGAGAGGGAGAGGGGAGGAGGAGGAACAAGGTTGATGAATTCTAAAATAAAAAAAATGATAACGAAATGAGATCGGCTGGCAAAATATTTTCAGAGCTCAGAAAAAAATTCTGAGATTAAAAAAAAAAAAAAAAAAAAAAACTTTTTGTTAATTTTTATCATGTCTTCTAGACATGATAAAAATTAACTCATCCCCCTTTTGTCTGGGTATGTTGTCTCACCGTTTCTAAAAATAGACCAGAACCGAGTCTTTTCTTGGAATTTAAAAGGATGAGTCATGGTCTATTTTTACAAAGTGGGAGACAACATTCCCAGACAAAAGGGGGGTGAGTTAATTTTTATCATGTCTAGAAGACATGATAAAAATTAACAAAAAGTTTTTTTTTTTTTTTTACATTTCAGAATTTTTTTCTGAGCTCTGAGAAATTTTTCCTAGCCGATCTCATTTCGTTTTTCGACTTTCACTTTCAACTCTTCAATTTTCTATAAAAGCATTCCACGTTTCTGTTCAGAACAGTGTCTCTCTCTACCCAAATCTGAAACCCTAGTCACGAGAGAATATGAGACTAGAAAAATAGTTTAGCTTATTGATCTAAAAAATGTCCCATGCTAGAACTCACAATTATAATCAGAGCGGGGCTTTCCAGTATCCACTTCCAAGATTTTAGATTTGTCATGGGTGACATGTTCCCAAATTCATAAATTCTTCAATTATAGTCCCCTTCTTTGGCAAATGGCTAAGAAATTCTTAAAGAATATCATGATAAAGATTTAGCTATCTATATATAACATTATGTTTTCTTTTCAAAAAAAAAAAATCCAGTCTTGATCGAAATGGACTTTACGCACAATTTATTGTATCCCCACCTTCCCAAGATTGGTTTGAAGAAGTGATAAAAAAAAAATGGGTCTGGGAGGAAAAGGGTGCATTTCGAGAAAAGAAAAGAGGACCCTCTTTTTCTCGCAATGCACCCGTTTCCTTCCAGACCCATTTCTTTTGCCTACTCAGAACTCTCTTTCTTTTCTCCTCCCTCTCTCTCTTAAGAGGGATTGAAAGAAAGAGGCTAGATGGAAAAGTTTCTTTTTTTTTTCTTTCGAGAAGATAAAAAAAAAATTTGGAGGAGGAGCAAATTTTTTTTGGGTGGTGGTGGTTGTTTTTTTTTAGAAGGTGATGACTTTAGTGACATTTAAAGAGACCACCAGAGGATCTGTTTGAGTCTCGACGACCTTTTCTTGACGGGGGTCTGTCTGGCAATAAGCGCTGGCATATTGTTTAGGGTAAGTAGAAGAATCCGTCATGCCTGGATGAGGCGGTATGTAGCGCACTCCCAGATTAAAGAGGGTGATGAAGGCAAATTTCTCCCCCGGATAGAGCAGTCGGTAAACGGGTTGATTGGGTACAACTCGAACCAGCGGCTGAGTTAAAATGCTATACACCCAGGCCAGAAGCTGATTATTTTTAGGATTATTTTCGGCCAGATGTAACATTTCTTCGCTGGAGAGGACATATCCCTCTTGAGAACTGCCGAGACTCTCAAGATCTTTTATTTTCCTGAAGACGTGGTGTTCGTCGAAAAACACGGAGAGAATGTCCCAGGTTCTTTTACTGGAAGTATGAATCAGAGGCAAAATGTCCGTAGCGTTCCAAAACAATCTTCCGTCATCCACATAACAGCGAATGCTCACAAACTCATTATATAAGACGCGGATCATCATCTTGAGTAGAAATATGGATACGCACAGCAGTCTCTCTCTCTGGGAAATAGAGTCTGTCTTCCACTCGCCTCTCTATATATACGAGAAGACCACGTGATGGGCGACGTGACGGTTGACTTCTAGAAAAAAAAAATCAACTTTGTCTATCTCTCTCTCTCTATGACCTTCTATTTTTTTCCTAAAGAACACCCCGTCACCTTTTCAAAGGTCATGGGATTGAGAGGAACGAAAGAAAAAAAAAACAACCATCCTTTGTATACTACCTATGACCTTCTCCTAGAGACCCCTGTCATTTTCTTCTCGAGAGCTACGTGATGAAAGCTTTTTTTTTATTCTAGAGTTTATCAACTTTGTAGACACATGACCCCATCACCTTCTCAAAGGCCATGTCGTATGGAATGGGACCCTTTTGGTTTTTTCTTTTGAGAAAATAAAAAATAAAACAACTCTATAATCATCTCTCTATGACCTTCACAAACACTCATTTCGTTATCATTTTTTTTTATTTTAGAATTCATCAACCTTGTTCCTCCTCCTCCCCTCTCCCTCTCCCTCTCTCTCTCTGAGGGGTCTATATAAACGGATCGCCAGCGAGCTCTTGTTCATATCAGACGAGTGTTTCGCCTTGAGAACGGAAAAAAAAATACAAAAGCCATGCTGCTCAAACTGGAATATAACGATGACTATTACGTGCACGCGTATGTGGATCTAGGATTCCTGTACTGGAATGCCAAAGATATCTTGACTCTCTTGCCTACGAACGTCTCGCATACGACGAGTGTTCTCCAAGTCTTTTTCCTAATCGACACCATTTTCTTCGACTAGGCGATTTGGACAACTACTCCAAAGAATGGGGTCAACCGAACCAGATTGTCCTCACTTCGAATGAAGCGGCCTTCGTCGCTTCGAAATCCCTGCATAACAAGTCGCTCTTCCCTTGGATGTGTAAAATATTCATGAGACCTCTGACGAAAATTGAGGAGGACGGGGAAACGTATATCACCCTCCGAGAGACTGTGCAAGACGAACAAGAAAGGAAAAAGAGTCCTCTCTTTTTCATCACTCAATTCGGGATCCATCATCTCCCCAAAATCATCCAGAGACATCAAGCCTTCGTTGAAAAGTATCAGAAAGAGGACGATGGTGATGGTGATGATGATGATGATGATGATGCGATATGGTCTCCAGTCGCTTAAAGAAGGGGAAACGTTCTTCGCTTTCCCTATTCCATAGACTGGAGAGTTGAAACAGGAGACCAAAAAAATGGGTCTTGGAAGGAATCGAATGCATTTCTCCTTCCAAGACCCATTTTTTGGGCCACTCTCTCCTCCAATCTTGGGAGAGAGAGAGAGAGAAAAGAAATTTATCATCTCCTGTCCACCCAAAAAGAAACTATGTATTTTTGTTTTTCTGGATGCGGCCGAATTTGTAGAGGAATCGTCCAGAAACCGGCCCTCAAGCCCATTTTCAGACTATTTCTATACATATTCGGTCATCAAGATGGTCCGGGGACGACTTTGTTTGGACATCATCTCTATATAGATGGTGAAATTTGTATAGCCATTTCTAAAGAATCTCAGAGAAAACTAAAAGCGAGATTGCAAAAAAAGAAATAGCCTCCAGTGAACACAATTCCAACGACAGTGGATAGGAAAAGTGAAGAGTTGAAAGTGAAAGTCGAAAAACGAAATGGGATCGGCTAGGAAAAATTTCTCAGAGCTCAGAAAAAAATTCTAAGATGTACAAAAAAAAAAAAAAAAAAAAAAAAAAAACTTTTTGTTAATTTTTATCATGTCTTCTAGACATGATAAAAATTAACTCATCCCCCTTTTGTCTGGGTATGTTGTCTCACCGTTTCTAAAAATAGACCAGAACCCAGTCTTTTCTTGGAATTTAAAAGGATGAGTCATGGTCTATTTTTAGAAAGTGGGAGACAACATTCCCAGACAAAAGGGGGGTGAGTTAATTTTTATCATGTCTAGAAGACATGATAAAAATTAATCAAAAGTATTTATAATATATATATTATATAATATATATTATATAATATTTATATTATATATTTTTTCTTTTTTTTTTTCTGACTCAGAATTTTTTCTCGGCTCTCAGAAATTTTTTCCAGCCGATCCCATTTTGCTTTTTGACTTTCACTTTCAATTCTTCTCTTTTCTATAAAAGTATTCCACGTTTTTGTTCAGAATAATACGGGCTGTTGAAAAGGAAATATGTCTGGTCATCAAGATGGTCCGGGGACGACTTTGTTTGGACTCCGCCCCCCTCCAAGCCCATTTTAAGTATATTTCTATACAAATTCGGTATAAAATTGTCCGGGGACGACTTTGTCCGGAGACGACTCTATCCGGGGACGACTCTGTTTGGAGTCAACCATGACGTCATTTTAACATAGTGGAATGTGTATAGAAATAGTCGGAAAAAGGACTCGAACGCCCGTTTTCAGTATATTCCAATACAAAATTGATTGTCCACAACATAAAAAAAGACATCATTTTTTTCTTGGATGGAGCTCCATTTGTATTAGAATATACTGAAAACCGACTCGAACGCCCGTTTTTAGTATATTCCAATACAAAATTGGCTGTCCACAACATAAAAAAAAAAGACATCATTTTTTTTCTTGGATGGAGCTCCATTTGTATTGGAATATACAGAAAACCAACGTGAACGCCCGTTTTCAGTATATTCCAATACAAAATTGGCTGTCCACAAAATAAAAAAAAAGACATCATTTTTTTCTTGGATGGAGCTCCATTTGTATTGAAATATACTGAAAACCAACGTGAACGCCCGTTTTCAGTATATTCCAATACAAAATTGGCTGTCCACAAAATAAAAAAAGACATCATTTTTTTCTTGGATCGAGCTCCACTTGTATTGGAATATACTGAAAACCGACGTGAATGCCCGTTTTCAGTATATTCCAATACAAAATTGGCTGTCCACAACATAAAAAAAGACATCATTTTTTTCTTGGACCGAGCTCTATTTGTACTGAAATATACTGAAAACCGACTCAAACACCCGTTTTCAGTATATTCCAATACAAATTGGCAGTCCACAAAATAAAAAAAAAGACATCATTTCTTTCTTGGACCGAGCTCTATTTGTATTGAAATATACTGAAAACCGACTCAAACACCCGTTTTCAGTATATTCCAATACAAATTGGCAGTCCACAGAATAAAAAAAAAGACATCATTTCTTTCTTGGATCGAGCTCTATTTGTATTGAAATATACTGAAAACCGACTCAAACACCCGTTTTCAGTATATTCCAATACAAATTGGCAGTTCACAAAATAAAAAAAAAAGACATCATTTCTTTCTTGGACCGAGCTCTATTTGTATTGAAATATACTGAAAACCGACTCAAACACCCGTTTTCAGTATATTCCAATACAAATTGGGAGTCCACAAAATAAAAAAAAGACATCATTTCTTTCTTGGATCGAGCTCCATTTGTATAGAAATAGCCTAGAAATCAGTTCGAACGCCCGTTTTCAGTATATTGTAATACAAATGAAATGACAAGAAAATTGCAAAAAGAGGAAAAGTAGCCTGCCTACCTTGACGGAAATTCTATTCCAAAAGGGGAAAACTTGTATCCAGGTGGGCCCACAGCACGGCCGGAACTCAAGCGAAACTCGATAGGTTGAAATCGATCCATTAAATAACATTCTTAAAAACAGTAAAGTTTTTTTCTATTCCAAAAGGGCAAAACTTGTATCCAGGTGGGCCCACAGCACGGCCGGAACTCAAGTGCAACTCAATAGGTTGAAATCGATCCATTAAATAACATTCTTAACAAACAGTAAAGTTTTATTCACATCGAGTCGGCTGGGAAAAGTTTCTGAAAAATAAATTACCCCCCCTTTTACTCTGAAAATTTGAAAATTGATGTCTTCAATTTTTGAAAAATTGAAGACATCAATTTTCAGACTAAAAGGGTTTTTTTTTTTTTTTTTTTTTTCAGCTAGAGAAATTTTTCTTCGGCTCTCAGAAATTTTTCGGCACTCGACTGGATGAATAAAACATCCCCGTTTCTTTAAGAATGGGCTCACTGTTAACTATTTCAGCATTCGACGTTTCGCGTCCAATAATAACTGCCGGGTGTTCAAGAATGCAGATGCTCCTACTAGATTTTCTACAGAGAAGCTTGACTGGATGGAGAGAGTGGATAACTTTTTCCAAGATTCTCGACTTTGGACCGTCAAGATGTAAAGGATCTTTTTGTTTTTTTCTTTTAAGAAAATTTATGGATAGATTCATTTCTTTTTGAATGGACCTAGAAAAATAGGACAAAGTTCTTTTCCAAGATTGGATGAGAGAGGGACCCAAAAAAAATGGGTCTTGGAAGGAATCGAATGCATTTGCACTCATTCCTTCCAAGACCCATTTTTTTTGGTCTCCTGATTCGTCTCTCTTTCTCTCTCCTCAGTCCATTTCCATAAATATAGGGAAAGCGGAGAACCTTTCTCTAATTATTTCTAAAAATCTTTTCTTTATTTTTTTTTCTGCTGAGTTTATGTATATATCAATTCAAATACTTTTGAGAACGGTCATCCCAATTCTCTGTCGTCTTTTCGGTTTCATCGTCCCCACACTCAGTGGACATAGTCTCAGTAGATTTTGGAGCATGGGTCGTCTGTTCATCGTCCCAACATTCAGTGGACATAGTCTCAGTAGATTTTGGAGCATGAGTCGTCTGTTCATTGTCCCAACACTCAGTGGACATAGTCTTAGTGGATTTTAGAGCATGAGTTGTCCGTTCATTGTCCTAACACTCAGTGGATTTTGTCTTTGGATCCTCTGAAGATATTTTGATGGTCTCATGAGATTCTTTGGAAGGTTCGTCCCAACAGGCTGCTGGATCGTAATGGGGAATATTTTCAGGTATGTCTCCCCAACCCTCCGTCTTCCTCGAGTTATTGGAGGAAGTTGACGACAAAGAAGAAGAGCCCATCAAGTTTAAAGGCGTATGCTCATCCGGATGTTCCATCACTTGGAAACAGGACAGATTATCCCATTTCTGGATGAGGTTATCGTACGCTTTTGGGGACGGATCCTTCTCTAACTGATCGTAGGCCTTATCAAAAGCTTGCAGAGGATTGTCTGCTTCCTCCTGAATCCTCTCCTCTTTCTCCGTTCCGTCTGGATAGACGTGATTGATATGGAAATCTCCTTCCATAATATGCCATCGATAGTTGCGCACTTTGTTTTCGGCACAATGGAAATATTTCATCCTTTGATGATGTCGCGCACATTTTTCCCGATACTTCCAAATGATTCCATCTGGCACATAAATTTCCGTCACGGGTTTTTGATAATCCAAGGCTTAAATGCAATGATGCCAGAAAGCAAAGAATTTAGCTTTCTGGCATCCCACCACATAAATCGTGGAGAAGCTGTGAGTGAGCGATTGGAGAATGCGTCCTAAATGGTTGTAGGGAATATGACCCTCGTTCCAACGAAGTCCGTGCCGGTTTCTTGTCAGCCAGGCATTTGTCTTTTGGTTTTTTTCACTCAGTTGGTGGAAGGGGTGAGGAGGAGTAAACGTCAACGATCCCACGGTCAAAAAATCTTTTGTCGCATAGCCCAATTCTTTTAAAACGTAGGTAAATTCACCCTTCTTGTGGTTGTAGGACTGGAAACCCTCTAGATCGAGCACGATAAAGTTTTCTGAACACGCCATGGCGATGAATACGGTGATATCTTCCACAAACAGGAGCAAAAAAGAGAATCGAAAAGGTATATATGTATAACAGGGAAGATCTAGAAAGGGGGGGGGAACAATAAAACGTTTTAGAGTCGTCGTCTTGAAAGAGACATTTTTCTTTTCAAAGGGTTAAGAAGTTTCAAAGGTCTTTTTAAATGAAGTTATGATTATTATCATTATTAAAAAAAAACTAAGAATCAAATCGAGTTTATAGATAACCATATTCATAGGACCAAAGGGACTTACCAGCTCAGTTCACGTCTTCTTCTGTTCTATGAAGAAATCTCGCGGAGGACACACACTTTTATACTCGCGCGACATCTGTCGGGATCGCGACCCCATCTAAATGTCAGGGTCATTCCCACCTCTTAAAAGGATCGGAATGAAAGAAACACTTTGATAAAAAATATATTTATGAAAAGATATCTGAGGGTCGTGAGAACATTTTCTCTCCCCACCCCCCGCCTATTTCAAAAAAAAAATAATAAAAAGTCTTTCTTGGATCGCGTCAAGATTACAAAACAACTCACAGGACTTGTTTATCTCGATCTTGTCAGGGTCACCGTTTCACATAAGAAGATGGATGGACCCTGAACTTTAGACATGATAAAAATTAACTCTACCCGCCTTTTGTCTGGGAATAGGGTCTCACCGTTTCTAAAAATAGACCAGATCCCATTCTTGGAATTCTATTCTTTAAGAAAGGAGGAGTGATGGTCTATTTTTAGAAAGTGTGAGACAACATTCCCACACAAAAGGGGCGTAGAGTTAATTTTTATCATGTCTAAGACATGAAAAAAATTAACAAAAAGTTTTTTTTTTTTTTTTTTTTAAGGCTTAAAAATTTTTCTGAGAGAGCTGAGAAAGATTTTTCCTCCCAATCTTTTTCGACGATGAAAAGGGAAAAACTACTGATCCGATCTCCCTACGCTTTAGGGAAAAAAATACTTATGAAATATTCATGTGTTGAAATTGGCTATTCAAATAAGTGACATTTTGTTTCTCATTGGAACTGTTCAACGGCGAGTCCACTCGTCTCATTCTTTGGGGTAGGGGATGAAAGTACAGCGGTTTGTTGAAATCGATGATAGTTTCCTCTTTAGTCGGCGGAACTGTAAATCTATCCCGTCTTAACTCTTCTAATCTCTTTGAAAGTCTTTCCACTTGCTCTGCTAAGGTTTCCTCGGTACTCATGCTCTCTCTTAGTTTAGGGAAGTCTTGACGTATTGGCTAGAGAACAGAGGGTCTTTTTCTCTCTATACATATATCATGTGGGAGAGTGTGATTTATAAATCCTTGGGAAATCTTTCTACGTCTTGTGTAACTTGGAAGATTCGTCTTGTGTAACTTGGAAAATTCGTCTTCTTCTCGTCGATTGGGCTGGAGTTATAGAAAAGAAATGGGATTGGAAAGAAATCAACATATTACAAAAAAAGGAACTTTTTTTTTCTATTTTTTTTTCTCTAGGGATTTACATACCATTTCATTCATGAACATTCAAGGGTTCTCTCCAAGACCAAATTTTAGAAGAGGAGCACAAAGAGTACACTTGAGGATCCTCTTTCAGGTCTAGGTGAGATAAGGGTTGAGACCAATATTCTTGGGTCTCTAAATCATCCCAACTTAGACATTTATTATTATTATTATTAGAAAGTTCATCCTCCTCCTCCTCCTCCTCCTCATCGTCGCACGAGTTCTCCTGGGGAGATTCTTCCGCCTCCTCTTCGACAGCTTTGCTCTCGGAGGGGTAACAATGTAATTTCCGGAAAACGTAACTACCCTCCATCAAATGGTATCGAAAATTTCTCACCTTGTTCTCGGCACAATGAATCATCTTTTGGAAATATTGGTGTCGCGTGCATTTCGACTTGTTCCGCCACTCGGTTTTCCCTGGGATGTAAAACTCGTAAACGGATCGCTGGCAGAGCTTGCTGAAAAATTCGGCTTTATCGTATCCATTGACGTAGATCACCTCCACATTTTCGGTCAGTATTTTCAGGATCGTAGGAAGATGCTCGTAGGAAAGACGACCCTCGGTCCATTGCAGGCCGTGTCGGTTATTTGTAGTCTGGTTGACCACAGCTTGATTGCGGGACGATAAGTCATCGTAATGGACTGGAGGGAGAAATATCATGGATCCGCATAAGGTTAAATCGCAAGTGATGTAGCCCAGTTCTTTCAATTTGAAACATATATCTCCCGTCTTTGGATCATAACAGTGAAAGTATTCCATGTCCAGAACAATGTAGGAATCTTTGACAGGTTTGGTACTCAAAATGTCCATCTTCTTCAATTGAGGAAAAAAAGAAAACAAAATTCTCTCTCTCTCTCGCTGTGTGTCCTGAAGGAAAAAATGGATAGCGTTCTCTCGCCGTCTCCTCTTTTATATATATAGAGAGAGAAGGTTGCACGTGACAGGTCGTATGAATTCTGGGAAAGGTCACATTCGTATATATATATATATATTTGTTTTTTGAATAATATCGTGCGTATCTCAATACACATCCATCATAATAATAATAAAGGTCACCTTGGAAAGAAAAAGAAATAAAAAACATGGAACTCGTGCTCGACTTTGAAGGTTTCTACGATTCTCAAGGAGCCTTTATTGTGAAAGAATTGGCTTACGTCACATTGGACGGTACTTCTCGAGGGGTATTTGTTTTTAAACCCCCGTTTCCATGGCAAATGCTCACCGAGAAAGAAAAACGAACCGCTGTGTGGGCAAGTGATTATTATCACGGCTTGCCGTGGTACGAAGGAGAAATTCCGTACAGTTATTTTCCATGGCTGTTAACAATGTTGACGGACCTTTTTCCATGATTTGGGTGCCAGGAGAAATGAAACGGCGGTTTTTAGAGAAATGGTTGCAAAGATCCATTTATTGCATTTCGGGATCGACGCAAGAGATTCTCAAATACAATGGGATCGAACACATGAATTGTCCTAACCATACAAAAGGTTTTTTCCATTGCGCTCTACAAAAAGCAGTTCGGTATCATTATTATTTAAAGACACAAAGAAGAAATTCGCAAGGTCGATCCTGCACAATTCAATCTTGACAGAACTCATTAAAAAAAATACATATATCATGTTACTTCTTCAACAGCACAGATGGTTCTGAAGCGAAACTTGGAATTTTGAAATAATAGATCAGGGAGAAATCATTCTTAAAAACAAATGGGTAAAGTCTCGAATCCGCTGGGAGAAAAAAAAATTTCTCAGAGCTGAAATAAAATTCTCTAATGGAAAAAAAAAATCTTTTGGTTAATTTTTATCATGTCTTTAGACATGATAAAAATTAATGACCCTCCCTTTTTGTCTGGGAAGGATGTCTCACCCTTTCTAAAAATAGACCATGACTCATCCTTTCTCTAATGGCAATCATTCCATGAATGAATCACGATTTGTTTTTCAAAAGAGTGAGACAACATTCCCAGACGAAAAGGGAAGGGGGTCGTTAATTTTTATCATGTTTTTTTTTTTTTTTTTTTTGAGTTGTAGAATTTTTCTCAGCTCTGAAAAATTTTTTCCAGCCGACTCGAGACTTTACCATTTATATTTACGAATAGTCTTTGGATTATTTATTTATTTTCTTTTAAAAAGAAAAATTCTGAGCTAGACCTATCTATTGGCTTAACATTCTGGTCATAGAAACAGGCCAGAATTTCATTTTATTTTTTGAGGCTAATGCACGGGTTCTCCAATCAAAAGGGTTACTATAAAGGGATTGGTTTGAATGCATTTATCTGCAAATGTTGTAGGATTCTGTTGTTGAGAAGGGGGTATATTATTATTATTATTATTATTATGATGATGATGATTGTGGCAGATTCGTTTTCTACATGGAAGTCTAATCTCCTCCGAAGACCTTTTCTGGGGATCGTCGATAGATGGTTTTTCAATAGGAATCGTTTCCCTCGGATCCTCAAGAGATAGAGGGGGGTCCTGTCTTGAGACATGGAGCGGTCTCTCCTCCTCCTCCTCCTCCTCGAGAAGTCTTGAGAAAGGGAGAGGATTTTCGGTTCCCTTATTCTTGAGGGGTCTTGACAAATTGAGAGGTCCCTCCTCTTCGAAAGAGAGAGAGGTTTTGGTTCCCTTATCCTCGAGGGGTTTTGACAAATCGAGAGGTCCCTCATTTTCGAGGGGTCTTGATAAATGGAGAGGTTTTTCATCTTCGAGGGGGTTTGATAAAGGAAGAGATCCCTCCTTCTCGAGGGGTCTTGATAAATGGAGAGGTTTTTCATCTTCGAGGAGGTTTGACAATGGGAGAGATTTCTCCTTCTCGAGGGGTCTCTCTTCCTCAAGGGGTTTTGAGGAAGGGAGAGGTTTTTCATCCTCGACGGGTTTTGACAAACGGAGAGGAATCTGAACAGGCTTCTCCTCATCCCCATCATTATCGAGGAGGATGAGGATAGGCTTTTGGAAAGGTTTTTTCTTTTTCTTCTGAACAGGCTCCTCTTGATGCTCGGGGAGAGGGATGGGGTAGTTGCCCACCATTCTATTTTTTCTTGCTCGAGGATTTTTTCAAAAGTCGTAGCTTCTCTATGATGAGACGAAGGAGGAGAGTCCTCGAGAAGAATATAATAGGTATTCTTCCCAGTCTTCTCGATCGAGAGAGGTTCGTGCAAACATTTATGCAACCATTCACTAAAATGAACGAGAATCCCTTTTGTCTTCTCAAGACGATCCATAATCCTATTCATTTGCGAGACGGTTAGAAAGTGGGACGTGTAAAAATATTTGGCTCGTTTCATTAACAAAATTTGTGCATCCAAAGGTGGAATGTCACGAGCCATCAACACGTTTTCGTCGGACAAAAATTCGTCCCGCATCTTTTGATAACTCCCCACGGTATAATAACCCGCACATTTTGAAAAATCGGAGGGTTTCAGGTAAACGACTCCTTGGATGATATAAAAGGAAAGATCAACATATTTATATTTGAAAGGAATACACGTAGTGAGCCGGGGATGCCTCCTCATGATCCACTTGGACAAAAATACTACTTTGGGGCTCTCCCCTTTTATTTATAGAGAGAAAGAGAGTGTGACCTTCCCTTCCCTCCTCCTCCTCTCTCCCTGCTTCCTCTATCTCTGGACGTCCTTGGATTGGAAAGGGTGACTTTGAAAAAAAAAAAAGAAGGTCATGGTTGGATAATTTTTTGTTTATTAAATTATTACTTTCCCTTCCTCATTCCCACACACATTCATCTTTTTAAGAAAAGAAAAAGAGGTCATGGAGATAAGATTTCTTGGAAAGAAGAGAGAGAGAAACAAAAAAAACAAATAAAACGGACGTCATAGAGCCTCTATGTGTGTCTGTGTGTGTCTATATAGATATATAAAAAGACGAGAGTACTGGGCGAGATCATTTCTTTTCCATTGGGAGCCATGTCGCTATTAGACGTTTTTCCAACTCAACGGATTTCGAACGGGGAGGATTTGAAGACGCTAAAGCAAATCTCCAACTTGAAAATTTTTTTGGCGTCTCATTGTGCGACATTTATTCCGCATTTACCACCTCATCAAGCGATCGTTTCTTTCAACCAAGATGTCGAATCCTCCAACCTGCTCGTTCAGAATATATACAGAAATTTATTCGAATCGCAACAAACGAAAGAGGAATCTCCCTTCTCTTGGAATCGGATGGATCGAGCTTTGAGACGGCCCATTCAAACAGACCGGTGATATACAGATCCGCGCACGAGTTTTCGGTGGAAGAATATTTTTCTCACGAAACGATATTTTACGTTTGGAGTGAGAACGACGGCTGAGGACGAAGTTCATATTGTTCAAACCACAGCCACTCCTCTCGCCTACTACGAATCATCGTCCCCCAATCTGAAGGAAAGAAGTTTTAAAGTCAGCGACAGGATGAAATATAAGAAATATATTCTAAGACCTTTTCAAAACTATGTCGTTCCCCCGAAAACGCAATATTTCATCGTCACAACCCAGAAGAGTCTCTTTCTCGTCCATCGGTGCTCGTACTCGCTTTGGAAACAATTGAAAGAGGAGATTTCTTTCCAATCGCCGATGATGTTTCAAGTAAAAGAAGAAGAAAACCCTCCGCCACCTTTACCCATCCCTTCCTTAGATGATAAGAGGAGCTGGACCAAACCGTCGTCATGGCCCGAAACAAAATCGACCCGGCAACGGAATGAAATTGAAGTCATCACAATTGAAGATGAGGAGGAAGAAAAAAAATTACCTCTTAAAAAACGGTCGACTTACCGGAACCTACCTGGCGTGCAAGATCCGCTTCAGAATCCAGAAGCTTCTTCTTCTTCTTCTTCTTCCCCGACTTGTTCAAACAGGCAACCTCTTTCGGACTCCTCACAGACAGAACTTCTTCTAGTATCCTCTTCTTCTTCTTCTCCTCCTCCTCCAACCTGTCCCGACATCGTAGAGGTAGAATGTCAGACGGGTCCACAAGCTTCAAAAAGTCCCGACATCGTAGAGGCAGAATCACAGCCGGGTAAACAAGTTCCAACGGGTCCAGAAATCATGGAGGTAGAATTTCAGCCGGGTAAACAAGTTCCAACGGGTCCAGAAATCATGGAGGTAGAATCGCAGCCGGGTCCAGACATCCTAGATCCCTCCACTCATCCCAAAGAGACTCCAAGTGTTTCAAGACAGCCTTGTGAGGATCCAGCCCTTCCCGTATGGAATGATTATATGGACTTACAAAATTTGGTGCAACAGGAAGGAGAAGAAAATAATCATACGGATGGGTGGGTCAAAGACTGTTTAGATCATTTAACTTCGAATGAAATTGAACTGTTATGGAATTGCATTTCTGAAATCACATCGGAAATGGGATAAAAACCAAAACAAAAAAAAACAAATTTTTTAATAACAAATTGGAGGAGGGTCATGATGTCAATTTTTAAAAAAAAAATATTATATAGAGTCCAATCTTGGTGGTTCACTTCAGTTTTCCAGCATGAGGTGATCCACGTTTCCCGATATATGGATCCCATTCCAAGAGAGATTGTGTAGAGCCTTCACTTCAGTTCTTTTTTTTTCTACCAAGAGGAGAGGGTCCCCAAAGGGCTACCCATGTCCAAAGAGAGAAAGTGTAGAGCGTTCATTTCAGTTTTTTTTCCAAGTTTAGGGGAGGGAGGTCTCAAAATGACACCCCCCATTTTCAAAGAGAGATGGTGTAGAGCGTTCATTTCTGTTTTTTTCCAAAGTTAGGGAGTTTTCAAATGGCTACCCATTTCAGAGAAAGAGAGAGAGAGAGAGAGAAGGTGTAGAGCGTTCATTTCAGTTTTCCAACATTAGAAGGTCCCAAAATACCTTCTGAATTCAAAGAAAGATCGTGTAGAGCGTTCATTTCCAGTTCTCCAAGATCAGAAGAAGAGGGTCCGCTTTTCCCAAAAGGGCTTTCCGCATTCAGAGACAGCGAAATGCAGACTTCAGTTTTCTCCCTCCCCAAGAATAGAGGGTCCCAAAATGGCTTCCCATTTTAAAGAGAGAGGGAGAGGCGTTCATTTTCATTCTCCAAGATAGGGTCGTCTGCTTTTTCCCAAAATGGCTTCCCAATTCAAAGAGAGAGAGAGAGAGAGTAAAAGGGTGTGTAGAGCGGTCATGTTCATTCTCCAAGATAGGGTCGTCAGTTTTTCTCAAAATGGCATCTCCCCATTCAAAAAGAGATCGTAACCAATTTTTTCCAGTTTTTCCCAAGATGGGGGGGAGAAGAAAACCTAGGATGGAATAACACGACACACAGAGAGAAAGAGAAAAAAAACGCCATCTTGTCATTTTCTGATAGGGTACCGGTGTTCGAATACTTTTGTGACCGACTGTACATTTCATAACAATATTTTTGGGGCAGCGAGAGGAGATCCATTCGTTGACAAATTTCGTAATTTCTTGATCAGATGTAGGATTTGGGGAGAAATTATTTGGTCTAAATTGATCATGGAGAAAATCAGCAAAAACGTTAGGTTTCTTGTCGTCAGTGTAGGCAGTGGAATGCTCGCTCGTGATTGGTTGGGAGTGTGGCCTGCTCGTTTTCAGCACACGAATGTAACGCCAAAAGGATCCATCTTCTAAACTGAGTTGGCCGATCTTGTTCTGCCAGAGATTTGATCTATGTTCGCTGATGAGATGTTTAATTTTGCGATTAAGTTGATTGATTTATGTTTTCACATCAGCATTCCAGGTGCAATTAAAATTTTTCCTGAGCCTGTTGCGTTCTTTAATAACATTCTTGATACGCAGGTGAAGTTAACTATGATAGCCATCCGTGTAACATGTGGTAGTAGAATTTTCAAGAAAGTTGTGAAGTTTGATAGTAAGGCCATTAATTGTTTTATCGATGTCTTCATTAGTACTGAGACGGGAAGTGTTGGGGCAAGAGGCAAAGGCGAGATTCCAGAAAAGTTTCCAATCGTAGTTTTCTTTACAGGAGAGTCCTTGGGGATGCTTACTCCTAATTGGGCGATCACTGGCACGTAATCGGATGGTAGGTCTTGGATCACATCAATCTGCATCGGGATGTTTATGTTGCCGGGAAAAAGTCCAAGATGTCGTGCCTGCGATTTAGAATGTTCGGCCTGCAAGTGTTGCTGCCAGGAATATGCAGATAAATGGGGTTGTTAAGAATGTAATCATGAATGATTTTACCGTTGCCGTTAGAATGTCGACAGCCCCATTCCACATGCTTGCTATTGAAATCTCCAACAATGAAAGTAGGATGCTGCTTGCAGAGTAAATCGTTTAAGTCAAGAGTCCGTTAAACGATTATTAGGTGGGTTATAGAATGCACAAAAAATTTTTTTTTCATACTTAGGCAGAGTAACACATACTTTAACTGCCTCATAACCTTTTGAATTGTCCGTGCTTATTAGGCAGGAGTTCATGGACCCTCTTACATATAATAACTACGCCACCTCCCCGATGACGAAGTCTGTCCCACCTGTAAGAATTGAAATTCGCCATTCTCAGGCTGTATTGTGGCTTGGCATGTGTTTCAGTAAACAATGCTAAGTAAACATCGTCGTTGATCACAAAGTTGTTAAATTCAACAAATTTTGTGGTAAGGTTACATGCGTTCCAAAGGAGAATCGTGCCCGTAGAAAGCCCTGAAGGATATTTATCCATGATGTAAAGTTGGGCTGGCAGTTGGAATAGATTTTTCATCATTATATTTAAGATGTTTTGTTGAGTTTTATATGCCTGAATCCTTGAGCATCGATACGAGAGAGGTGAAGGCTCCCAGAACTGCCTTGGCTTCGCAAATCTTGCTTACAATAGCAGCTTCCTGTGATATGGATCAGCGTTGGCATTAATGACCATACCATTCGCATAAGTACAGGCAGTAGGACGGTTGATTCCTGACTGTTTTGGAAAAAATTCATAACCACGATAACTGGGCGTATGTGGGCCCTGACAGTTGGCGCACCTGGGAGGCTCATGCTGGGGCTTATCGCAGTTTCAAGATTCATAATCCACACAGCATTCAGCGAGGCGGATGACGGCATGTAGCTTGAGCATGATGGAAGGACTGGCAATGGAAGCACTGTGTGGGACCGCGCCGACCTCTGTAAGTTTCAACACTGATTTTCATGTACATTAGATAATCCAGGTTTTGAACGGAACGAGCCTTTTCTGTTTTCTTGAGGGTTACAAGAAAGAGCGCGGTAGCTTTGTGACATCCGGTGCGCGTCGTCTGGCAAATTAATCCACTTTTAGGACTGGGAAACCTAGGTCCAGAAGCTTGTCAGCAATATCTCCTATCTTTGTGCAAGAAGGAAGACTTCTAATAGCCACTTTAAGATTTTTCTCGTCAGGAAGGGGGTACGAGTGAAATGGTATTTTCTTAGCCTCAAGCAGAGTTGTGATTTTGCAATGAGCATACAAAGACCCCCTTATTAGAGCTACCTTTTATGACCATACCATTCGCCTTACCTCTTATCTTGTTTAGAGGAATCTCGTAAGAGGGAAAATTGGGGATTTTGGGCATCGCGCTACTCCCTTTCCGATCTTTTTGTTTTCCTTTCTCAGATCGCTTAAATATTTTTCACCTTTAAATATTATACCTCATCGATTTTTTTCCTCATACTCTTTCTTTACTATCTGTTAAACGTCCAAATGTGAGGGATGGATTATTCTTCATAGCTTTAAATAAATTCTTAGAATTATGAGCTTATATAGTGCGCTTTTATATTATGAACAGTGTGCCACTATGTGTTAAACTAGCATTAATTAACAAGTAATAAATTATGATAGTAAAATTAATAAATACTATGTTTAATTTATGTTTTTAATACATATACTCCACAATTTATACATATATAGGGTGTTTCATAGGTCATGGGACAAACTTGGAGGGGTGGTAGAGCGTACTAAAACATGCAATTTTTTAATAGGAATGCAGGGTCTAAAGTGACGGATTAAGGCAAGAACGCAAAAAGAAAAAAAAAACCTTACACGAGAGGTATATATATATATATATATATATATATATATATGAATAGTAGTAAGCTCGCCTAAAAGTTACCAAAAGCTGCTGCTCCAAAAGGTTCAACACGTTTTCAAAAATTTAATACATATGAAAATCAAACCATTAGACATGTAAAACATTAAAAAAACAGTAACAGATAAAAAGTAAGCGGAAAATGGTACATTAGCCCAATTCGACTTCCAAACTGGCTTTTCAAGGGAAATTTCATTTATTTGAACGTCGAATCAAGCTAACCCCATTACGCGTTTCGCCGAAACAGACAATTGAAACTTTTTCGCTAAAACTTTTTTTAATATTTAGACAAAGTGTCTTGGAAATTTTAATAGTCTCAATTCTCTGTTCCAATTTCCCAACGCGTCCGCACAGAATGACACATTAAGGTGTTAAAATATGTTAAACAATACCTAAACTTCCTAAATCTAGACTAAAATCAAAATTAAAATCAAAATAAAAACGAAAATAAATAGCGATGAGCTATTAGTCCTAAAAATACAAAAACATACGGGATGGGCCTGCAAGCTTAAAGATTAACAATTTAATTATTAAATTATAGATTTTAGAAATCTGTAATGAAAACCTGTAATTAAAATAAAATAAAACAAAAATTAAGATGAGAACAAACTAAGTGGGTCTTGTTAAGACCAAGAAAAAGTTGTATCAAAAGAAACAAAAACTGACCTGTGGCGATGCAAAGCTGTCCCTCTTAAAACTTGTTGAAAAATGGCTGCAATTCTTTCTGTGTCTTTCATTCGGATGACGTATGCAGGGGGGAGCGAAGTTCTGTGAGCATTTAGCCAATACGAAGAGATTTTCGTTACCTGCAACTCGTCTCCTATTATCGAAGGGGGCCGGAAACCTCGTAAAAACGTGTAAAGATCTCAAAAATGGCGCTTGGCTTGTAGTAGGATGGAAAAAAAAAATTTTTTTTCGATGTGAAGATGGCTAATTCAGCTAAAACTATAAAAACTTGGCCATTAAAGCAAGAGTAAAAGGAAAAAAACAGTCATTTGTTAAAAAAGTCGTAATTCTTCAAGCTAGCGGGCGATCAAGCTACTATGAAAAACGAAAAGCCCGATTTGTTAATAAAAGCAGTAAAATTGGCCATTATAGAAATTTAAAACTATGTACACAATAGTATTTAAGATTAAAATGCCAAAATTTTGGAGGAAAGAGAATGAATAAACAAGAATTATCTGTACATTTTTACAATAGATTCTCTAAATTAGTCATCCATCTTAAACCGTCCGTAGCTTTAGGCATAAAATATCATTATCTAATTCAAAAAATCTAAAAATAGGGAAAGCTAATGCCAGCTTTTGTAAGGGAATTTTTAATTATTTTATGAGGTATTAGGTTACTTTTTAAAATAGTTACGAAGTATAGTATTTCTTTTTGTAAGTGTTCCGCAGTATTGCAAATTCTTTTTATTCTAAGTAGCTGTGAATAAATTGTGTTGAGTATGACTCTTTTGGAAATATTTGAATTCCAGTTAGTTAATTTAAGTGTGGAAAAATTAAATTCTCTTCTTTTGTCGTAAACTTTAATAAAATGGTAATGTATAATATGTAAATCAATGTAGACTACATTATGCTGTTCTGTATTGGTTTTATTTAGTTTTAAGGAAGCAGGGTAGATATTAGCTATTTCTATTTTGTTGTAGTTATTAAACGCAATGACATCATCAATATATCTATAGATGTGTTGGAAAAAGAGACGTTCTTCCGTACTGAGTGAACGTACATAGGTCAATTCTTTAGTAAACAGGAATAATTCAAATACTGAAGTTGAAAAATTTCCACCCATAGGGATACCCTGTACTTGTTTATAGATGTTATTGTCAAATTGAATAAAATTATTGAAGAGTACGCTGGTAAGGAATAGCTGCCATTTTTCGTTGCTGAGAATGGTAGAAATTTGTGGAAATAAATCTGGAAGAGCAAGTAAACTTGTAAAAATTTCTTCGAGTGGTAGAGATGTATAAAGGTTTTCAAAGTCATAGCATTGGATATGTTCTATTTTAAGTGAATTCATAGTTTTAAGAACTAGTTCATTACTAGAGATCATCCAGTTGCAATGCAAACCCTCAAAATCATAGTTATTGATTAGGCCACGTATCATACGAAGTTTTGTGCAAAGAGATAATCTACTTCTTTTAGATAACTTTTTGTACTATTTGCTATGAACCTGAGTTTAACTGGAGACTTATGAAATTTTGGTAAGGCATAGAGATTTGCAAACCTGTTGTTATATTTCTGGGGTTGTAATTTTAGTCTTTTATGGAGTGCTTTAAATTTATTGAGAAGAATCTGAGCACTGGTAGTTATTTTTTGGTAAGTACAGGTGTTATTTAACTCTTTATGCAGAAGGTTGTAGTAGAATTGTTGTCAAATAATACTAAAATTGTTGCTTGCTTTGTCAATCTTCGTGATGATAAAGTGATTTTGCAATTTTTGAATTAGATCCTCCAGGCGTTTTTTATTGTGTAAAGAGTTGAAACAAGGTGCCTTGAACAGCAAACGTTAAAATTCTTTAATAAGTGCAGCTTTCCATTCAAGAAAAGTAGTAGTGGGTAAATTGGACATATTACTAGCTAAAATAATAAATTTATCAAGATCATTATTGAATTGTTTGAGGCAGACGTGTCTATTAATACCGAAAGTAGGAAGAAATTTGGTGCCAAGTTGCAAAAGGTTACGTAATTCAATATCTTCAACAATATTAAGATCTCCTGTAACAATAAGTTCGCGGAAAGGATCGACATATTTTTTGTAGACAGTCATTTGGCAGTTACATTTGCTATAATCTTTTATAACGTGGTGGTTGATAACTAGTTGACCTAAGGTTTTTTCAAATTTAAAACAGGGTTTAATTTGGAGTGGTTGGTCAGGAAGCAAGTGCTGATATTTTTTAAAAATGCTAGGTATTTTGAACTTATCGTAAGAAGGGTGTTTGAACTGAATAGTACAAAAAAGTTTTTTGTGAAAAAAATTACTGTTCTTTAGTTTAAAATTGCAGAAGTCTATAATCAGATCCTTGACTATTTTGAAGCATTGTTGATTTACTGTTTTTATCAGATTCCATAAGGTAGTATTCTTAAAGGTATGAAGAAGTTTTATGGCATTTTTTGCGAATTCTTTATGTCCAAGGTAGGAATTAAGATTGCGAATAATTAATTTCAGATCTTGTGACGAAAAAAATTTTTTGTTTTTGGTATCACCTCCTCTAGTTCCTCTGGTAGTAGTAGTGCTAAAAAATCTGAATTGTCCATATATAGAGATCTCGTGCTGTCTATTAGTGGTATTACTGAGATATGCATTCAGTCCGTAAGGATTAAGTGACTTATTTTGAAGTATGTAATTCGATTCCTTAAACCGCCGAAGTTTGGTGTTTGGAACAATATCAAGCACGTTAATTTCTATGTGATCAAAATTATATAGATTATAATGTTCAAGAATAGCTGTAAGCTGATGATCTTTCGTGCTATTATTGTTTTTATTTTTAAATGTTTTGATATGAGATCTATGGTTATTAATTCTGAGGTTGAGAGGGTTTTTTGTTTGACCTATATACGTGAGAGAACATTCTTTACAGGTGATTTGGTAGATGCAATTGTCAGTCCTTCAAAGTGAATGTGTTTTACTTGCAGTAGAAGGAAGCGGAGTAGTATTAGCCTTACAGGTTTTTCAAAGCTGGTTGCTTCACTTAATTATTTCTATGTTATTTATCTGAGCCAGTGATTGAAAGTAAAGAGGGAGCTAGCCTGCTTTACAGTGTTTTTTGGGAGGAAGACTAACCTCACGTGAAAGTGGAACTGTTAACAGTTCCCGGCAACTTATAAGCTAAAGCTCAAAAACCTAAAAAACTGAATACATCAGAATTTACTGACACTTTTTTTGCGTTAAAAGCTGCGAAAAAGAAATAATATATCAAGCAAAGTAGTAATTATAATTTAAAAAAAAAAAACCAATTTTCGTCTAGAAAACATATTGTGCAATATGCTGCAAAACAAGTAAAATATAAAAATTGTAGTAAGCTCGCCTAAAAGTTACCAAGAGCTGCTGCTTCAAAAGGTTCAATACGTTTTAAAAAAATTAATACATATGAAAATCAAACCACTAGAGATGTAAAACATTAAAAAAAAAGTAACAGATAAAAAGTAAGCGGAAAATGGTAAATTAGCCCAATTCGACTTCCAAACTGGCTTTTCAAGGGAAGCTGCACTTATTAAAGAATTTCAACGTTTGCTGTTCAAGGCACCTTGTTTCAACTCTTTACACAATAAAAAACGCCTGGAGGATCTAAGTCAAAAATTGCAAAATCACTTTATCATCACGAAGATTGACAAAGCAAGCAACAATTTTAGTATTATTTGACAACAATTCTACTACAACCTTCTGCATAAAGAGTTAAATAACACCTGCACTTACCAAAAAATAACTACCAGTGCTCAGATTCTTCTCAATAAATTTAAAGCCCTTCATAAAAGACTAAAAATACAACCCCAGAAATATAACAACAGGTTTGCAAATCTCTATGCCTTACCAAAATTTCATAAGTCTCCAGTTAAACTCAGGTTCATAGCAAATAGTACAAAAAGTTATCTAAAAGATGTAGATTATCTCTTTGCACAAAAACTTCGTATGATACGTGGCCTAATCAATAACTATGATTTTGAGGGTTTGCATTGCAACTGGATGATCTCTAGTAATGAACTAGTTCTTAAAACTATGAATTCACTTAAAATAGAACATATCCAATGCTATGACTTTGAAAACCTTTATACATCTCTACCACTCGAAGAAATTTTTACAAGTTTACTTGCTCTTCCAGATTTATTTCCACAAATTTCTACCATTCTCAGCAACGAAAAATGGCAGCTATTCCTTACCAGCGTACTCTTCAATAATTTTATTCAGTTTGACAAACACATCTATAAACAAGTACAGGGTATCCCTATGGGTGGAAATTTTTCAACTTCCGTATGTAAATTATTCCTGTTTACTAAAGAATTGACCTATGTACGTTCACTCAGTACGGAAGAACGTCTCTTTTTCCAACACATCTATAGATATATTGATGCTGTCATTGTGTTTAATAACTACAACAAAATAGAAATAGCTAATATCTACCCTGCTTGCATAAAACTAAATAAAACCAATACAGAACAGCATAATGTAGTCTACCTTGATTTACATATTATAGATTACCATTTTATTAAAGTTTACGACAAAAGAAGAGAATTTAATTTTTCCACACTTAAATTAACTAACTGGAATTCAAATATTTCCAAAAGAGTCATACTCAACACAATTTATTCACAGCTACTTAGAATAAAAAGAATTTGCAATACTGCGGAACACTTACAAGAAGAAATACTATACTTCGTAACTATTTTAAAAAGTAACCTAATACCTCATAAAATAATTAAAAATTCCCTTACAAAAGCTGGCATTAGCTTTCCCTATTTTTAGATTTTTTGAATTAGATAATGATATTTTATGCCTAAAGCTACGGACGGTTTAAGATGGATGACTAATTCAGAGAATCTATTGTAAAAATGTACAGATAATTCTTGTTTATTCATTCTCTTTCCTCCAAAATTTTGGCACTTTAATCTTAAATACTATTGTGTACATAGTTTTAAATTTCTATAATGGCCAATTTTACTGCTTTTATTAACAAATCGGGCTTTTCGTTTTTCATAGTAGCTTGATCGCCCGCTAGCTTGAAAAATTACGACTTTTTTAACAAATGACTGTTTTTTTCCTTTTACTCTTGCTTTAATGGCCAAGTTTTTATAATTTTAGTTGAATTAGCCATTTTCACTTCGAAAAAAAATTTTTTTTTTCTATCCTACTACAAGCCAAGCGCCATTTTTGAAATCTTTACACGTTTTTACGAGGTTTCCGGTCCCCTTCGATAATAGGAGACGAGTTGCAGATAACGAAAATCTCTTCGTATTGGCTAAATGCCCACAGAACTTCGCTCCCCCCTACATACGTCATCCGAATGAAAGACACAGAAAGAATTGCAGCCATTTTTCAACACGTTTTAAGAGGGAAGGCTTTGCATCGCCACAGGTCACTTTTTGTTTCTTTTGTTACAATTTTTTCTTGGTTTTAGCAAGACCCACTTAGTTTGTTCTCATCTGAATTTTTGTTTTATTTTATTTTAATTACAGGTTTTCATTACAGATTTCTAAAATCTATAATTTAATAATTAAATTGTTAATCTTTAAGCTTGCAGGGCCAGCCCGTATGTTTTTGTATTTTTAGGACTAATAGCTCATCGCTATTTATTTTCGTTTTTATTTTGATTTTTATTTTGATTTTAGTCTAGATTTAGGAAGTTTAGGTATTGTTTAACATATTTTAACAACTTAATGTGTCATTCTGTGCGGACGCGTTGGAAAATTGGAACAGAGAATTGAGACTATTAAAATTTCCAAGACACTTTGTCTAAATATTAAAAAAAGTTTTAGCGAAAAAGTTTCAATTGTCTGTTTCGGCGAAACGCGTAATGGGGTTAGCTTGATTCGACGTTCAAATAAATGAAATTTCCCTTGAAAAGCCAGTTTGGAAGTCGAATAGGGCTAATGTACCATTTTCCGCTTACTTTTTATCTGTTACTGTTTTTTTAATGTTTTACATGTCTAATTGTTTGATTTTCATATGTATTAATTTTTTTAAAACGTGTTGAACCTTTTGGAGAAGCAGCTCTTGGTAACTTTTAGGCGAGCTTACTACAATTTTTATATTTTACTTATTTTGCAGCATATTGCGCAAGATGTTTTCTAGACCAAAATTGTTTTTTTTTTAAATTATAATTACTACTTTGCTTGATATATTATTTCTTTTTCGCAGCTTTTAACGCAAAAAAGTGTCAGTAAATTCTGATATATTCAGTTTTTTAGGTTTTTGAGCTTTAGCTTATAAGTTGCCGGGAACTGTTAACAGTTCCACTTTCACGATAGGTTAGTCTTCCTCCCAAAAAACACTGTAAAGCAGGCTAGCTCCCTCTTTACTTTCAATCACTGGCTCAGATAAATAACATAGAAATAATAGAATAGAAATAAGAAGTAAAGCAACCAGCTTTGAAAAGCCTGTAAGGCTAATGCTACTCCGCTTCCTTCTACTGCAAGTAAAACACAATCACTTTGAAAGACTTACAATTGCATCTACCAAATCACCTGTAAAGAATGTTCTCTCACGTATATAGGTCAAACAAAAAACCCTCTCAACCTCAGAATTAATAACCATAGATCTCATATGAAAAGATTTAAAAATAAAAACAATAATAGCACCAAAGATCATCAGCTTACAGCTATTCTTGAACATTATAATCTACATAATTTTGATTACATAGAAATTAACGTGCTTGATATTGTTCCAAACACCAAACTTCGACTGTTTAAGGAATCGATTTACATACTTCAAAATAAGTCACTTTATTCTTACGGACTGAATGCATATCTCAGTAATACCACTAATAGACAGCACGAGATCTCTATATATGGACAATTGAGATTTTTTAGCACTACTACTACCAGAGGAACTAGAGGAGGTGATACCAAAAACAAAAAATTTTTTTCGTCACAAGATCTGAAATTAATTATTCGCAATCTTAATTCCTACCTTGGACATAAAGAATTCGCAAAAAATGCCATAAAACTTCTTCATACCTTTAAGAATACTACCTTATGGAATCTGATAAAAACAGTAAATCAACAATGCTTCAAAATAGTCAAGGATCTGATTATAGACTTCTGCAATTTTAAACTAAAGAACAGTAATTTTTTTCACAAAAAACTTTTTTGTACTATTCAGTTCAAACACCCTTCTTACGATAAGTTCAAAATACCTAGCATTTTTAAAAAATATCAGCACTTGCTTCCTGACCAACCACTCCAAATTAAACCCTGTTTTAAATTTGAAAAAACCTTAGGTCAACTAGTTATCTACCACCACGTTATAAAAGATTATAGCAAATGTAACTGCCAAATGACAGTCTACAAAAAATATGTCGATCCTTTCCACCAACATATTCTTACAGGAGATCTTAATATTGTTGAAGATATTGAATTACGTAACCTTTTGCAACTTGGCACCAAATTTCGTCCTACTTTCGGTATTAATAGACACGTCTGCCTCAAACAATTCAATAATGATCTTGATAAATTTATTATTTTAGCTAGTAATATGTCCAATTTACCCACTACTACTTTTCTTGAATGGAAAGCTGCACTTATTAAAGAATTTTAACGTTTGCTGTTCAAGGCACCTTGTTTCAACTCTTTACACAATAAAAAACGCCTGGAGGATCTAATTCAAAAATTGCAAAATCACTTTATCATCACGAAGATTGACAAAGCAAGCAACAATTTTAGTATTATTTGACAACAATTCTACTACAACCTTCTGCATAAAGAGTTAAATAACACCTGTACTTACCAAAAAATAACTACCAGTGCTCAGATTCTTCTCAATAAATTTAAAGCACTCCATAAAAGACTAAAAATACAACCCCAGAAATATAACAACAGGTTTGCAAATCTCTATGCCTTACCGAAATTTCATAAGTCTCCAATTAAATTCACGTTCATAGCAAATAGTACAAAAAGTTATCTAAAAGAAGTAGATTATCTCTTTGCACAAAAACTTCGTATGATACGTGACCTAATCAATAACTATGATTTTGAGGGTTTGCATTGCAACTGGATGATCTCTAGTAATGAACTAGTTCTTAAAACATATTTTAACACCTTAATGTGTCATTCTGTGCGGACTCGTCGGGAAATTGGAACAGAGAATTGAGACTATTAAAATTTCCAAGACACTTTGTCTAAATATTAAAAAAATTTTTAGCGAAAAGTTTCAATTGTCTGTTTCGGCGAAACGCGTAATGGGGTTAGTTTGATTCGACGTTCAAATAAATGAAATTTCCCTTGAAAAGCCAGTTTGGAAGTCGAATTGGGCTAATTTACCATTTTCCGCTTACTTTTTATCTGTTACTGTTTTTTTAATATTTTACATGTCTAATGGTTTGATTTTCATATGTATTAATTTTTTTAAAACGTGTTGAACCTTTTGGAGCAGCAGCTCTTGGTAACTTTTAGACGAGCTTACTACAATTTTTATATTTTACTTATTTTGCAGCATATTGCGCAAGATGTTTTCTAGACCAAAATTGTTTTTTTTTTAAATTATAATTACTACTTTGCTTGATATATATATATATATATATAACATTCTCTATTCGTGAAAAGCAGCACTTAATTTACATATGCTCTCAGAATTTAAATGATATTGTAGAACTAGTCGTTCGCAGCAATTTCTAAAGTTCGCAGCAATAATTAATCATTTATTTGTAATTCAATTTCGTTTAAAATTTAATTAACTTTAAATTTGTTTTTTACGAATAGAAAATGTTTGTTAAATTCAAATTTCATTCCTTGCAGCAATGACACAAGAGAATTATTTAAATTTAATTTAACTTTACTATATTGTTTTGTGTGCGGTTGTGGTCTTGTTTTGTGTATGGTTCTATGGTCTTTGCCTGAGGCTGTTTTTTGAAAAATGTATGAAAATGTTGGGAACGATAATAGCTAAAGTTACTTTAGGTAAATTAATATATATTTATGTCTGATGTTATGGGTCTTTTGCTGTTGTGTCTCAGGATGCAGCATACTCTCAGGATGCATTGTATTCCATGCTAAATACCTTGATACGAAACATCTAAGCAATATTCTTCCCCCCCCGTTATCACATCTATTCAGCATTACCAAACACACTCACTACACATACCTGTGAGACACTATTTATTGTAAATGAACACAGCGTCCTCAGCTTTTGACTACACTCATGGACACAATCGTATTTTAGGATATTTTCTACTTCTTTTCCTTTTCTTTCTAATAGGCCCTTTCTTTTTTTTTTTCTTCCTTTTCCTCTATTATTTTTTGGGCCATTTATTTTAAATTTTATTTTATCCCATCTTTTCTTCATGGCCTTTCGAACTCGTACAAAGAAGTTCCTTTTTACTCTCCTCTGAAATATGAAATTGCCCGCCTTTCTATATACCTTTTCTTCACAGCTAAGCTTAATTATTTGCCCATCGGTGCAGAAAGACTTAGCGGTTGCAAAACAAGACATCTGTCTACTTTGTCAGATAATGTTCAACAGAATATTGTTGTCAGATAAATACTTCGAGATAATTCTGTGATCATTCTTACTAACGGGAAAAATTTTCAGAAAGCTCCCGGCTATTCTAGCCGTAAATACAGACTTAATTTCCTCAGATAACTTTTAACAAAGTCATTAAATTTTAAAATATCACCATAATAGGCTTAATCCTCATAACTCGAGCTTCCGCGCGAGGCGGCGCATTACCTTGCACACTAGCATTATTATCCGATGATGGCAATAACTTTACAGAGTCTATTGAATTTATCGCCCACATCAACATCCACAAATTATTAACTGACTTTTTGGGTCGGGCAATCCTCTGAGGTGAGGTAAAACGTCCTTAATATCCGCTGTATTTGTGCTTTTTTTAAACATTTGTATAAACACAAGTCACGCAACAAGTCAGTTTTAATACCACTTCAGATATTTGATATTTTTGACCTTTACAATATTGAAAGCCTTACTACAACTAGGTAAGAGACACACCATTATTAGACTGGAAGCTACTCATTTGTAGTCAAATTGATTTTGAAACATGGAAATGTCTTTTGCATTTGCGTCAAGACCCAAGACATTTAAAATTCCGAAAATATATCTGCCGCACTTTTTTTGGAATGGAGATTTCTATTATATTTGAATTTTTTACTGCATGGAAAATAATCAAAACTGCTTAATGTGATTATTGCTTCAAACTATGCACATTTTTAGCGACATGAATTTATTGATAGGACACAATTCACATATGAGCAGTTTTCTCTTGTAAATTTAAGTTAAATTTGTTAAGATATCGCAGAGTGTCTGTGGCAAAGGCTAATTTCTATAGCCATTCATTGTTTAATAATAGAGGTAGTTGGCAGTTTTTTTTTTTTCTTTTAGAAAAATTTGTTACTTTGAATTAAAAAAAAATTCCTTAAAACTTTTCCATTGCTAATCCATCACATTGCTACATTTGTAGGGCAAGTCAAGTATTTAGCTTCAATCTCTAATAAAAAGTTGACAGGTGAAGCCACGGGTCAACGGGAAGCGAATTAAATTAACTGTTGAGAAAACTAGTTCAGTGATGCATAACAGATTGAGGTGTTTCGCCCAAACAACCAGCTTTTGAATAATATAATAAATTATCAGAGGTGTTAACCTTAGAAACTTGTCTAAACTAATCTTTTACATGTTCCAGATGACATGTTTTAGCGGATTTCATTGCAAATCGTGTTATGTTAGTATTTTCTCAACTTCCTTGAAGGTATCTTGGCTTGTAGTTGTTCCACGCAGACTACTCATAGAAGCTCATCCTTCAATCCAAAAATTCAAAGGGTCAGACTCAGGTACTGACCCCTTGAATAAACAGTAACAACTGAGAGTATCAGTAGTATTTGTTTACTTATCAATACCCAAAGAAAATCACATGAAAATTTTTTATCTTGTTTTTTGATTGATTCTCAGTATCCTTATTTCTTCTAACAGTCGTTGACACATAAACACCAACAGATTAGAACAAATCCATCTTCACGGGGCACATTTCTTCGGCTTCCACAAGCATATATGATTTAATTAATTTATCATCGGCAAATGGTTTTCCTTTCGTGTCTGATATCTGAGTTACTGGTAAGCAGGCATTAGTTACTGCTTCCTTACTATATTTAATTTTTATGAATAAATTAGATTATGATGAAGCATCCCATTTAAATATTTCCAGTTTTAGTGATAATTCATTTTCTGCGAGTTTTGAATACCGCACTGCGTGTGCAGTTTGATAATGACACATATTGTACATTTTTCGCACAGCTATTATGTCATTACAGAATAAACATAATAATTTACTATTTAATTCTATGAAAAATCCAATTTCATTTAGCTTTAAAAGCATTACATTCAAAGTCAAATTTTCCAATCTCATTCCGTCTTCAGAGAGTCACAGCACTGGTAGATAACAAATAAAGAGTGAAACATAACAGAGCACCCTTAACAGATCATACCATGTAATGCTGCTAAAGCAAAGACTTTATACCCAACTTGCACTTGCAATGTAGGCTGATGATACAGCGACACAGGCAAAGCCTCAAAACTGCCCCCTTCCCACAGTTCAAAAACTTCACGGTGTTTAAGGAAATGATGAATTTATGAACGTCAACTGGAGAAAAGTTAAAAAACAAGGTCTATTTCACCAGCCAATTCTAGAGCGTAACGATCGGAGGAATCATCATCTGAAAGAAAAAAAAAAAAAAAAGAAAATCGTACTTTCACAACTAGGTTTCAATTAAGTAATGAGTTTTTACCTATAACTCTAGTTAAGGCCGAAGGCCGCTCATTTTTTGTTAGATAAATCAAAGGTGCGCTTAGACAGACAAAGTAGACAAATGTCTTGTTTTGCACCCGCTAAGTCTTTCTGCACCGATGGGCGAAAAATCAAGCATAGGTGCGAAGGAAAGGTATATAGAAAGGGGGCAATTTCGTATTTGAGGAGAGTAAGCACCTCCTCTCTAATTGTCGATAGTTGAAAGGTCGAGGCCAGTCACGTGAGAAACTCACCCAAGTACTGACCCCGACGGAAGCATCTTGAGACAGGAAAGTATGAAATGAAGGAAAATTTGAAGTTTTTTGAAAATAAGATAAAGTTCATTTATCCATCGTCTCTGCGATGGTATCATAGAAGTTCAAATTTAATCTTCTGTGATTTTTAACAGGAACATTGCTGCTTTGAAGCCTGCTGCAAGATCTTCTGCTGCGGTTTTTGCTTCCTTAATTTTTGCGATGTGATCGATAATATTACTGAGTAGATCTTGAATCTTTTCGTCTTTTAGCCAAGATATAGCTTCTGACATTTCTTCCGGAAATTTTCTGGGTTGAAACTGCGACTTATTATTATCAGGAGGTCTTTGCGATTTTTATTTTCTTTTTTGTTTTCTGAATTAAGTGTAGGGAAGTCTTCTTTTTTTTTCCCCCACGTAAATGCAGGGGGTTTATTAGGTATTCTTTTCTTCTCAATTTTTTTGCGATAAACTTCACACCCTCTGTAACTACAGACGTGATCTTTTTTACAAAGATACAGGTTGGTTTCTCTTCTTTTTTCATGGGACAGGTGTTGCTTTGATGATGTTCGCCGCATTTGCAGCACTTAACTTGGTTAGTGCAAAGATGCTGGGAGTGTCCCCATTCCTGACATCTGAAGCATTGTATTGGTCTCTTTTTCGGATTATACTTTTCAATAACAACATTCAGACTAAACATATTGTTTAGTAAATGAATTGCATAACCACTTTTATTTTTGCTCAGTTCTAATAGCCAGATCGGTAGTTTTTCGAAATTATGCTTTGCACTTCTGCTGAATTGTTTCACCTTTTTTATAGGAAATTTTCTTCGCTCCGGGTCGTCAAAAATAGTTTCTTCTTTGATATGGGCTGGGAGATTCTTTAGTATGACTCTTAGTGGTTTTTCAGCATTCATTTGAAATGTATGAAAAGGGATACCTCTCAGTTGGAGTAATTTAGTGGCGTTCTTATAATCATCTACTGTTTTTACATGCACGAAAATTGAATCCGTTTTCAGATTGGCTTCTATTTCTTCTTTGCAAATTTTTTTGAGTTCTTTTTCAATTGTTATCCATTCGATTTTTGCTTGCTGGAAAACTATGGGGGGGGTTCTTCAATTTTCGCCTCGTCACCTTCGGCGTTAACTTCCGGCTCCAAATTTTCAAATCTATTTTTCTGTGCTATTTCCATTGGTTCTGGGCTTTTTGGAAGTTTCGCAACTGTCTTTGGTGATTTCCATTCACCTTCTTTTTCGTCAGTTTTCTGTTCCGCAGCTTTAACTTCTGCTTCCCATCTTGGTTTTGATTCTTCGATGTATCTCAGAATTTTTTTATTAGGGTGTTCTTTCATCATTGCAGTTACTGCTGGTAATCCAAATTCACGTGGTAATACTGTTTTTTCATCATCATTTATATCATTTATGTCATAAATGATGATTGTGCCGGTAATTCAATTTCACACATGTCTTTAAGTTTGCGGACATCATATAAGAATTCAAAAGAGTCGTTATGACTATATGCACTGATCGAACTACCAGTGTTCAGTGTTCGAACTACCAGTTCGAACCTCGGACCGAACTACCTGTGTTCAGCGAATTTATCGCTCGGCCGCTGGTGGGCCCCCCTTGTTTATTTATAAGATTAAATTAGATTACTTATACATAAGATAGACACTGATGCTACATGGTTGGCGGCAAGTGACGACAGTGTGACGCAGCACAAATACCGTGCACTTGCCTAGCTATAGTCAGGTTACAGGCACTGCCATCTATCGGCAAGCAAAGTAATTAATATCTAACATGTTCCTTAATGTTGTTTTCAAATCACACTGGTGATTGATGAATGGACACATATCTTACTGTAAATGTCATTTGTTTAAGTTTACTCGCATCGGGAGTAACAATCGAATGATATTCCATTAATTTCGTACTGAATGTTTTTCCTAAATATGCTGCTGTCTTTTCTTTATTACTGAAGATTTACGAACATGCTGCATCATTATTGGGTGAAATTCAGCTAGGAAGTGAATTCAGAAAATTTACGTTGTTATGTTTATAAAGCTTGTCGCTTGTACTCCGAAAGGCTAGATAATATTCGCTAATAAATTTGATAACTGAAATCATGCTTAAATTTACTTCATGCCAATACTTAATTTTAGAATTAATTAATCTTTGTGTAGCTGAATCTACTGTTTGAGAAGTTTTCAAATTATTTAAATGAGTTTTCAGTCTTCGTGCTTTCTTAATATCTCACCGTTATTTTTCCAGTTTCTATAACACTCATTTAAAAACGAACTCAATTTTGAATTGCCAAAGATTCTGCAAGAAAAACAGAACACAAAATCTTTTCTCACTGAGCGCATCAGTCCATGTCTTGACACGTGTTCTTTTTTTTTTTTTTTTTTTTAATTCTGAGTTTAAAATCGTTTAGTGAACTTGGAATATTAAAGTTGCTGGTACAACAAACAATGGTGACTTACCAAAAAAAGCACTTAGCGCATCCAGTGTACTGTAAATGTTACATAAACTGTATCACTACAGCAATCTTGTGGGGTTCCAACTTGTTATCTAACAGCTAAATGTGTAAGAACCTCGTGAACAATTACGAGAATATTCGCTTTAGTTCAGAAACAGATACGTAAATCTCAAGAAGGGTTTATTACCCTTTTTTTAAAAATAAGAATGGAACAGTTGGCTCCTTTCTCAGAGCGTACAGCAAAGCATCCGCTTGGGCTTTAACTCAAATAATAAGAAATAAAACTTACCTAAAAAGATACAGCCGAAGCTGTCAAAATTCTAAGCAGATGGCCCCTAAATATCAACTAAACAGGCGAAGCTATCAAAAGCCTGAAATAGGGCCGAGCGTAGTAATAGCTTAGAGAGGGTGTAGCCAAAAGGCGAATGCGCGCTAGTCAGAATCTCTGGCTCTCTAACGAAGTCAGTGAAACTTCGACTTTAATACCACTCCGCGTGAAACTTCGACTGAAATACTCATTTGCACTAACCGCGATAGTAGACCTTCTAGTAGGATATTGTAAGCTGAAATTAAGAAGGATAGGAAAGTAGCTTTAACTCAAGATAACTGTTAAAAACTTTATTTATTTATACATTGTAGTGTAATGGACCCGGTAGACGTTATTGCATAAATAAGGCATTGTTGTAAATCTGACTCTCTTTTATTAGAGGGTAAGAAAAAGCTTGTTAAATCCTGACATCGGCGCGCCCGCATTTCTCACTTCTCCTTACGCGGTCGCATATACTTATAGAAACTAATCAGAACTTAGAAGCTTGTCTGTCCTTGTTTTGCTGTGCATCTCAAAATATAAGAATGGCCAGAAGCCTACCAATTCCTGCTGTATTTAATTTTATTTTACTATTCCTTTATTTTCTAGATTAAAGCAATCGGAATATATATATATATATATATATATATATTGCAGCTCACTTGGTTCTGCCCCCGTAGGCAGTTGCCTACCACCTAGGCCCGGCCCTCTCAGAGTACATTTCCATGCATTACAGGCCTGGCTATCTACAACAATGGAAATTAAGGTAAATGCTAACAAAACTCTTGCAGTATTACTTGTGGTATTTGCAATACCTCCACAGACACACAACTTTTGGTAGTGGAGGCATTGGTAAACCAGACCATTACTTGACCCAATGCCCTCTAACCGCACAGTGGCATGTGCAGCTTCCGGAACAGGCAATTTCTCATAAGCGTTATCTGATCAAACAGCCAGTATTTCGCATCAAAATATGCAAGATAATGCAGAAAATGGAGGAATTGGGAACAGATTTGTGCAGTGTGGAATAGTTACCTGTCAATCTTTGTCTCTCTCTCTCTCTTTTTTTTTCTTTTAACTGTATATATTATGAAACATGTATGTATTATGACAATGAAAATTATTATGAACTATTAAGGAAGTATGAACTTATGTAAGCACGTATTATGAAAGATCTATGTATTATGAACTACTTGTATATAAGCATGTATTATGAACTATGTAAGCATGTATACAGGATCAATGTATGCTCTTATAGGGCCCATGAGGTGTCCTATGAGAAATAGTAACGACATTGAGCTACGAAATCACAATTACGATTATAATGAAGTGCAAAACATAAAACAGCCATGCCTGTTCTCAATTCTAGAATTAATTATGGAAGATTGGTGTATTGCTATGCTTTTTTTTTCCTATTTACGAGTTGCATGTTTGTGTATTTTTAATATGTAATTTTTATTCTATCTTTACACTGTTGGTATGACTTTTCGCACTTGCTCACCCTTGCTTTTTATACCAGGTCAACGGCTTTCTGATTCTTCTTGCCTTTTAGTTGAGATACGTTTTCGGAGCTTTGTATTTTTCGATTCAGAGTAGGGTTTACCTAGGTACCCGGGTGCAAAAGAGGGAAAAAAGAAGCTAAAAATGACAGAACTGGTAAACATTCATTTTGCTGCAATAGGCATCACAATGTGAATATACGACATACCAATAGCACCCCATACCGTCGTTATTCATAACTTCTCAATATGACTATCAGAAGCTGCGTTAGAGCTCATAATTCGATTTACTTAAATTTTTTTCACGCAAAAAAGCAATATTAATCCCTAGGCCAGATTTCGTCCACAGGCCATACTCTGACGACTTCTGTTTTAAAAGAAAGTCGACTAACATATTTACAGATAAGGAGCTTATTTTACTTTCTACACTAATATCTTCTAGTTACTGAACGAGTGCGGTAAAGTGTCTGAAAACGCAGTACATTAAAGGTGATTACATTTTATGGTTCTTAGTAAAAACATGACTTTTCTTTCAGTGGTACAAAGGAACTTCGCTATTCTTTAAACATTTGATTGAATATTTCCTGAGAATTAGTTAGCCAGTGATGCATTTGAGAATCTTTTTTCCCGAGCTGAAAACTTAAGTCTAGGACAGATTTTTTAAGCAAATCTACTGAAGGCATAATGGTCCTCAAGTCCACTTTGAAAAAAAGGTTTTAAAGAATACTAATAAAAAACTAAATTTCTTCCCTGCAATGATTTTAAAAGCTCCCTCTTATTGTTAATCTGACATTAAGTTTGTCGTACGTTTCTCAACCACAATGCACCCAAAATAAGAAATTTGAAGCCAAATCTCAACGTAAAAGTCAGCTATAAAACTGCAAAAATTATTATTTATTAAACAATTATACAAAGTTTTAAAATAAAACCATTTTGGCACTTATTATTTTCCGATGGACTGTGAAAGTCGATGGGGATCTCGTCAAACACGCCCATTATTCTGGCAGAAATCTGAAGGCAGAGATTGTTTTTTTCGTATTTAGTCAGATAAGCAATGGGAATTTTTTTTATTTAGTTCATTATAGAGCTCAATAATGAGACTTATTGAACTAGGTGATCAACAGATACAAGTTATGAATATAACACATAAAAGATTAAATTTAATATATGCTCAAAGTTTGAGATTATCTGACAAAAGAATTCATTAAAATTTATGCCAATCATTCTAGCTGCCAAAATTCTCAAATGGCATTTAAAAGAAGAACAAAAAATTCACCTTGTTTATGAACGTGAATTCATTTAAATACGAATGTAAGTGGTGTCATGCACTGGTGCGGTAGTTTGTACTATGCCATTTTGTTAAACACCACTTTTAAGTTTCGAATATGTATGCTAGCATAACAGTTGCAAGAAAATGATCCTCGGTAGGCAGGCCCGAAATTTTAAACCTTTTCCCTGCACAAATGCACAAAACAGAGGAATAGTGCTTAATCTGTACTGTAGCCGCAAACCTTAAAAACCAGCAGGTTTGCTGTGCGGGGCTACCATTTCAAACGAACACCAAACTGATTTTAATTCAGTTCATAATGCATGGTTCATGTCATTGAAATATATGTGTAATTCAATTTAGATGTGAAATATATTAAAACTTAATTGGGTATTTAAAATTTTATGTTCTTTGGCTAAATTTCTTATACTAAGAAAATCCTGAGCAAGGAAAGAAAGCTTTTATTTGTTGAAGTACTTTTAAATGGAAACAAACAAAATTAATAATTAATGTACATAGTATTTGTGTGGATAAAATTAACAACTGTACCGCTTATTACCAAAAAAAAAAATAATCAGAAATACTAACTGGTTAAACATTGTTTGAATATTCATATAAAAATCTACAAATGCCTACAGACAACTCAGATCAAATAAAATTTAATTAGAAAACATCTGATGCGGACACCACATAACTTCCTTGAACGGAGCTATTATGAATTATACACACTTTTTTGCTGCACTTCATTTTAACTTATTTCCTCAAATATCATTAGAGATATGTTTCTAATTCAATGAATTCAGTTCTCATTTCGCTGCAAGGCAAAAATACATAAAAACTCAATCTTCATTAAAAATTGTAAAATACAGGAAAACCTAAAACACCAAGTCTAGTTAAAAACAGTTAAGCGGGCAGGAATATTTCTCCGTGCATAAAATTGAAAGTTTCCTTTTGGTCCCACCCGGTAAAAAGACACTATAGTTGGTGCATAAACTCACTTAATTCACTATTCTACTAAGAGTTTCAAATGCAACACTATTTAAACTTTTAATTGTTGATGATTCTACAACAAATGCATGCTGATTAACTAAAGGCATAAAAACCATAACCGGAACATTAGAACATAATTTAATCACTTTTCAAGCAAAAAATTTACAATTTACCAATAATATACATTGGCAAATTGAATTAAGATGAAGATTAAACATTCAATTAATTCAGTTTCCACTTTAAGGCAAAGCAAAAACACATAAAACTCAAAACATATTTATTACAAATTGCAAAACAGAAAAATGTAAAACACCAAAACAGTTTATTTATTTATTTATTTATTTTTACAATTAAGAATTTCTACACAAAAACAACCAATCTTGGCAGCGGAGAAGGAGGTAGAGTTTTCGGTGTACACAAATGAAAGTTTACTTTTCGTTCCATTTTGCAAAAGACACTAAAAGTGCATAAATTCACTATTGCGCTAAGAATTCTCAAATGTCACTTAGTGGCACATTAACAACTTTTAAATTGTTGATAATTCTTCAACTATTGAATGCAGATTAACTAAAGACATAAAAACCGTAACTGGAACCTAAGAACAACATAACTCAATTGCAAATAATGCACAATTTACCAACATATAAGAATAAAAAAACCCAAGCTCACCGAGGCAGGTAACAGAGTGAGTACATACATGTATACTTTTGTGCAGCCGATTGCAACCAAAAAGGGATGTGCACAACTATATGTTATACAATCACTACTGCTATAACATGCACATATACAAAATTTAAATGTTCTTGTGGCTATTCATTTTTAATTTATGCCAGATATATACAAGGTGCCCACTAAAGTCTGGCTCCACTTGTTTAACTGATGAATGGATAGTTTTGTGTGAAGGATGCGGGCCTGCAGGATAACGTTGCCATTACAACCACGCTGACGATCGTGCTTCGCACCCACATTCACCGTAAGTAGAACAATCTCACAATAATCATTTTCTGAAAATTGCTGCATGACTATAAGCTTCAACATACAACTGCAAGGAGATATCTCTTTTACAGTTGTCTCAGCTGAATAGGTGTGACGTTTTTCATATACTATTTACATAATGCACACATTAGCACACCAAGCTCAAGTTGCGTTGAGTTGATGCATATTGTGAGCGATCTGCATATTGTCTACTCTGTAATGACAATCAGTACAAGGATGCACTCTGTGGGGTACAAGCGATATCACTGTGCACCGATATGGGCTCGTGCTTTGTCCAAAAGATAATCTTTTTCTCCTTTCGTTCAAGTTTCGTGAAGTCACAGTTTCGGAAACCGAGAAGAAAAAAATGTGCATTTTCAGCGTTCCGTTTTTAGCACTGATATCCACAAGGTGTTTTTTTGTACTTAATCGATGATGATCTACAACTTTGTAATTCACTTTTTCTTCCTATCTCGTACCGTTTTCGAGATAGGGGCGCTAACTCCACCGTTTTCCACCAGGTAGTGCTGTACGCTATCTTATGTAGCAGCGCATAGCCACTTTAAAATACCTAGACACCCCTTTTATGATTATTAGCTGCAGCCATTCGGCAGTTAAAACTGGTGGTACCAAATTTCAGTGGGCACCCTGTACATACAGACATCATGGGAAAAAAAAAAAAAAAAAAAACTATTCTGAATCTATTTTTCAATCTGTTTTGGAAAGAAAAAAAAAAAAAAAGAGCCCTTTATTCTGCCCACACATACAGATGTCATGCAAAAATATCATTTACATGAATTGGAGAGCAGTCAAAATGAATATCTTCATTGAAAATGATATCCGAAATTTTTCTTCATACAAGGAAGAAAAAGGAGTCCTTTATTCTGTCCGCATGTCAGGCAAAAACATTGTTCAAATGGATTCGAAAGTGGTCAAAATAGATATTTTTGTTGAAACATGATACCCGAGATTTTTCGCGATTATAATACTTCCTTTAGTTCGTACAAGGAAGAAAAAATCACAATTCTGTTAGAGATTGGGGAACAGAGTTTGCTTAATTTAAGTTTAATTAATTCAGTAAATTTCATTTATTGCTGAGAAACATTTTACATAATAAAGGCTAAAAATTAAAAACCAGGAGATTTGGTGATCTATGGGGAAATGTGATGAAAAAGCGGGGAATCTTCCATTAAAACCGAAGTTGTCAGCTAATGGTATATCTTTCTTTCTAAAAATAAAACTAGCGCACTGAGAATCATGGTTATGTGGAGAACTCTTTATTATTATTATTTGTCCGCTGTCCCGAGAGAGGGCGCTACCAGCTTTCTCCCTCTTCCTCTCTGGAGGAAAATTCGAACTGGTTACTCGGTTCCTGGCTGCCGTCGGTGAAGCACGCACTCACCTCTCTTTCCCTCCGTGATGTTATCATAACTGTAATATGACTTTTTTGATTTTTACTCATGCGGCCTTGCGAACTGAAAAACGCTCATCTTGTAACTACATGCAATGTGATTTTCTATAAGTGAATATATGTTAAAATATATGTCATCCTAGAATTAAATATAAATGTTAATATTACAGAGTCATATTTTGTTAACATTCAATGTGCAATCAAAAACGGCATCCATCAACAACAGTTATAAATGGTGACCCAGACGTGATTGGATTGGATTGGTTTATTTGGATTGGATTTTTGCATCCCTTATTTTGACGACATCCTTATTGCATCAACTAGCGAAGAAGAGCACATTCGTCATCTTCGTCAAGTGTTTGATCGTTTGAATAAACGTGGTTTGACATTAAACCTTAACAAATGTGTATTCGGAAAACCATCCGTTTCATTTTTAGGTTGCCTCATTACTGCCTCAGGTGTAAAACCCCTGCCTGAGAAAACAAAAGCAATTGCTGACTTCCCAAAACCTACCACTATTGTCGAGCTCAGACGTTTTTTAGCCATGATAAACTTTTATCGCCACTTCTTACCAAAGGCAGCCGAGACCCAAGCTTCACTGAATGAACTCTTAAAAGACTCACGTAAAAATGATAAACGCCCTGTTCCTTGGAATGACAAACTTAATCAGGCATTTGAAAAATGTAAACACGACCTTAGTAATGCTGCAACACTGTCCTAACCAAAAGCTGTGTTATGGTCGACGCTTCTGACATTTCCATCGGAGCTGTCTTAAACGTTCGACATTCTAATGACTACCAGCCGCTAGGATTTTTCTCATGTACGCTGTCCCCTACAGAACAAAAATACAGCACGTATGACAGAAAATTATTAGCTATTTACGCAGCTATTAAGTATTTCAGGCATAATCTTGAAGGTCAACACTTCACTATATTTACTGATCACCGACCTCTAACTTATGCATTCACATCAAAATCAAATTTTACTTCCCCAAGACAAATTCGGCATTTAAATTATACAGCTCAATTCAGCACTGATAGTCAGCATATATCAGGTTCCAGCAATGTCATCGCGGATACTCTCTCACGTATTCAGAGCATCAATGCCAATGCACCACTGGATTTCACGCTTATTGCTCACTCGCAAGCCACTGATGAGGAGTTAAAACGTCCGAGTGAAGACCCAAACTGCTCGCTGAAATTCCAGTCATTACAACTTACTCGGGACCTCCAACTATTGTGCGATACCTCCAACAACAGACTGCGACCTTATGTACCACTTGAGTTCAGGAAAAAAGGTTTTGACTGTTTTCACAACCTATCGCACCCAGGTATCCGGGCTTCCAAAAAGCTCATACAAGAAAGATTCGTTTGGCCATCCATGCTAAAGGACATTGCCAACTGGACTCGTTCCTGCATCATGTGCCAACGTTCAAAAGTTACCCAGCACACACATAGCCCTTTGGAAAAAATTGCGATGCCATCCGAATGATTCGACCATGTCCATATAGACATCGTCGGTCCTCTCCCACCATCTGACAGTTATCGATATCTACTCACCTGCATTGACAGATTTACTCGTTGGCCTGAAGCTTTTCCCATTCAGGACATCTCTGCTGACTCTGTGGCTCGACAATTCATCACCGGTTGGATTGCCCGATTTGGTGTACCATCAGTTGTGACTACTGATCAAGGTCGACAATTCCAGTCACACCTTTTCGCGTCTCTGACATCTATGCTTGGAATACGTCGAATTCGCACTTCACCATACCATCCTTCCGCCAACGGCTTAGTGGAACGCTTACATCGCAACCTGAAAGGAGCCTTGAAGTGCCATAATGACACCCGTTGGACTACTTCACTTCCTCTTGTGCTTCTTGGTTTGCGTTCTTCTTTCAAGCAAGACCTCGCAGGTATATCCGCTGAACTTGTCTACGGCACACCCCTTTGATTACCATCTGAGTTCTTTCAGCCATCCTCTGCTTCAGTCGATCCAGCATCCTTTGTCCAGACTTTCCGAGAGGCGATGAAGAAGCTGTCTCTGACTCCTACTTCGTGCCACAACAAATCTGCCCCTTTCGTGCACCACGCACTGAGCACTTGCACTCACGTGTTTGTGCGAAATGACATGGTCAAACCACCACTCACTCCTCCATATGATGGACCCTTCAAGGTCTGTGGATGTAACAATAAGCATTTCACCGTTCTCGTGTGCGACAAGGAAACCGTCCTGAGCATAGATCGTCTGAAGCCTGCTTTCTTCGAAGCTTCAAACACTCAGGTTCCTGTGACCAGCAATCCTCCTGACGCCCTGGATCCAACTGCTACTCCGGATACTCCTCCTTCGACCGACCTTACGCTTCCTCCCAGTGCTCCACCAGTCGTCACACGATCGGGAAGACGTGTGCGCTTCAACACCAGATATTTGTGAACTGATTTTTTTCATCGTACCTTTGGTACTCGAGGGGGGGAATACTGTGGAGAACTCTTTATTATTATTATTTGTCCGCTGTCCCGAGAGAGGGCGCTACCAGCTTTCTCCCTCTTCCTCTCTGGAGGAAAATTCGAACTGGTTACTTGGTTCCTGGCTGCCATCGGTGAAGCACGCGCTCACCTCTCTTTACCTCCGTGATGTTATCGTAGCTGTAATATGACTTTCTTGATTTTTACTCATGCAGACTTGCGAACTGAAAAAATGCTCATCTTATAACTACATGCAATGTGATTTTCTATAAGTGAATATATGTCATCCTAGAATTAAATATAAATGTTAATAGTTCTGAGTCAGATTTTATTAACATTCAACGTGCAATCAAAAATGGCATCCATCAACAACAGCCATAGTTACAAAGAATCAAGGATTCACCAGCAGCCGAGTGGTAAAGTCGCTGAATACTGGTAATTGTGATGATCAAATCCCGCAAATGAGCTGGCTGTATGTGCATTTTCGTGGTTATCCCCATGTGTAATGTGTATACAAGCCAGTTTCCCTTTGTAAGTCCTTCATGAAGGCATCCCTCCCCTTTGGCAGATAGCCCTTGAGTTTTTTGCCATAATTGAGTGCTTTGCCATTATGCCCGACCATAAAGAATCGCAGCAAAAGATCTCAGACAGTTGTTCTCAGTGTTGAGACATCATACTTACATATTATTGGGCCTAAACTGCATTGTCTGGAAAACAGTTTCTACTTGCTGTAAGTGATTGATGGGATATTATGTAAATACCTCCAAATTTTTTTTCTTACTTCATTTCTCAGTTATAATAATTCTCAATAACAGATAATGTTCAAGCGATATTTTAAAAAAAGGCCTTGTTACATTTTAAATATTTTTATTACATTTGTTCTTCAATAACTTTAAAGCTGCTTTGAGGATTTTCAAACAGTTAGATATATATATATATATATATAACAAAAAGAAAAGGGAACATAATACAAACATTTGAAAATCACTAATAAATAAATACCAATAAAAACCAAATAAATAAATAAATTTTGTGATTAGAAGACCAATAAATGTTAAAAGCATACTTATTATAAAGCATGCATTAGAATTAAAATTTGTAATAGTTAAACATTTTTAAAAAATCAAATGATACAAAACAGTTATGAGTGATATGGATATATAACAATCACACTGAAAATGATTTTTATTTAATAAATATTTTAATAAAATAAAAATGTTAATGAAAATAATGTTTTTTAAATATACGAACATTGAAAACAAAGACTATGTCAAAGAAATTTAAAAAATATCTTTTAGTCTATTTAGGCTACATGGAATACATAAAGGAATAGCATTTTGCAAAAAATACTTTCTGTCTTAAGTTAAAAAGGAAGATTAATATAAAAGAATAATTACAGTATAAATGATGTGGAATATGAACAAATTTCTGTTCATTTTTACAAGTCTGTAAGAAACATAATTTCCATAATAAAGTATAGCCAAGTTTAATAAGACTTTTCCATATTTATTTAGAAGTATCAAAAAGAAAAATTGTACTATATTTTTAGGGCATGCAAAATATTATCTGAAGTTATTAAAGATTTCTCCAAAACTAACTAAACTTTTATCCATGAAACATGCCCATTTTTTTAAATTTTAAATTGGTGCAATTGCCTGTAAGATATTTTCCTGCATTTAGGTGAATGAAAAATGTACCTCTTAGATAATCATGAAGTGTAAAATATCTATACACATATTTTTCACTTTAGGCCACTTCCTGTTATTAAAGATATATCGGAGTGCCCCCCTTTTATCGACTACAAAAGAAATCTCAAGAAGATTTTTACTTTTACGTATAAAGGTAGAAAGTAAAAACTGTTCAGTGTATAATTTGCGGAATGTTTGAAGAAAGAATGACTTTAATTGCACACACAAAGATTTAACATAAATTTTCAAGATGCTTTGATTGGCTGTGAAGTACAAATTCTCAGCCTAAGCAGTATGAAGCATATTTTTATATTTCAAGCTCTTCTCTCTTCATCAGACTTTGAGATTAAGACAGGCAGATTGACAAACTGTAGAGATTCAATTAATAGTGCTTCTCTTTCTTTTAAATAATAGTCTCCTACATCCCTCACAGTGAAATGTTAGTTACTTAGCTGAATATCATCATTGCCATCATTACAATAAGTACACTCTGCTTCTTTCCAGTAATGGAAAAGTTGAAACTATACTACATACACTCAAAAGTCGTTAATTCGGACACCCATAATCTGGAATGATCTATAATCCGAACCTCAGAAGCTACAAACTTTCTGCGCATACGTCGCGTTGACGCATGCGCATAAGACCTTTATGGCTGCGAATATGCATGTGCGCATGCGCAAAATACGTTTACGAATGTGCCTTTAATGTATAACAAATGGTATAAGCTAAGCTAAAATTATCTAATTATCTATTTCAGTTAATGTTGTAGATTGCGTTGTTTCTTAATCTTCGAATTGGATCCGGCTTATTATTTTTTGCAGACTGTTACAGCAATTTTATAAAAGTAAGCTTGAACTTTCAATTATATCAAATAGAATTTCCGATATATATTTACTAATATGTAAAGGATCTACAAAGCGAAAGTATGTTTCGAAGTCCATTAAACAAAAAGTGGAATTGCTGCAAAAAATGGATAAAGGCATATCCTTTGTTTCTCTAACCATTCCGAAATCTGTTTATTAATTTCATGCTGTTCTGCAGCGGGGGAGGGGGGAACGCCGCGGCGCGCAATGAATTGGAAGTTGATCTGTCAGCACTATCCTTATCTTCAAATTCCTCGTCATTATAATTCGCTTCCGATAGTGAAGAAAGTGACACAGAAGTTATTGAAAACAAAAAAATTTCGATTGACAAATTAGTCGGTATTCTCGACATAGCAATTATAGGACTTGAACAGCGGAAATTTGTAACTGAACAAGAAATTATGTCTGTTTATAGAATTAAAGAGAAAGTATTATCACATAAAATGAAGCAACTTAAACAACTTACATTAAAAGAAATGTTTAATAAAGTAAACACATAAATATTAAGCATATTTTTTGTAAATTCTGATACCCTTTAGATCATAATTATTCTTTATTTCATAAATTACGGTTTCATATTTTTAATTTTATAATTTCTGCATGCCATTTTACCAGATTTAAACTGATGATCTATAATCCGGAATCGCCGAAGTCCCGATGAGTCCGGATTAACGACTTTTGACTGTATACTATTTCTATTTATTTTCAGCTTTAGATTGTACATCTCTCATATAATTTTTGTTACTAATAGTATATCTGGCTTTATGTTTAGTAATACAGTTTGAAAGTTTTCTCCCCTACTGGGAAATATTTAAAAATTTCCTCCCATATAAATTAGTGCTCACTGCTTCTTTTATTTCAGACCCTTTTCACTTACATAAAGTTTCATAGGTTAAAAATGAATGTTAAAAATCTTTAAAGAAAAGACCTAAATTTCTGTTGTGGGAAAATGTCTTATATTTTTATCATCAATACTTAATGCAATTTTTAATACTTTATGCCCCCTTTGAAATCACACTTTCACACTCAAATTTCTTGATCTCAAAAATGCCATAGAATATATTAAAACAAACACTTAAATATTACATAAATTTATAATTGAATATTATTAAAATTAACTATGCCCTATGAAAATGCAAAAATAAAAATCATAGCTTAGAAATTTCAGAGATATGCATCTTAAAGAATTTATCAATATATGGAGCTACACGATCAGGATGATTTAAATGAACAAAATGATTGCCTTCAACTTTCACTAAATCAAAATTTTTACAATTATGTCTATATATATTTAAAAATTCTTCTAAAACTTCAGGTGTTCTTGACAAAAAAATCTTTGAATTTTTTCCTAATATGATCAATAAATTACATTTTAGCCTACACATAAAAGCTTTTAAATCTTCATGACTAAGTTTCTGCAATTCTTCAGTTGCTTTGACTCTTATGTCTCTTGAAAAGACAACTCCTTTGCCACAATCAGATGGTCGACAACCCCTTTTCAAAAGAATATTAGCAGATTCTAATGTGATTTCTTCATACATTCCAGCAAGCAATCGCTCCTGTGCTTCTTCAAAGCTATACACAGGTGTTGGATTAGGGATTTTTGCTTCATACTTTAACAAACTCTCAATTCCTCTACGTGTAACTTCAGGAAGTCTTTCAGGTGAACGAGATGCAGGTTTGATTATATCAAGTAGAACTATATTACAAACATTTTCTGGAAAAATACTTGCATACATTAAAGCCAATGTGCCACCCATACTATGTCCAACAATACTGAATTTTTCCCATTTTAAATAATCTACCACACGTTTAATGTCAATTAGCATTTCCATATAATGATAAAATGTTCCATAAGGCTTATGTGATGATAGACCGTGTCCTGGAGCATCAAATGCAACAATATACAATTTTGATGTTAGAAGAGGAATTAGTGTATCAAATGTGCCAGCATTATCCTGCCATCCATGCAAGGCTAAAACAGGATGAGACTGCTTTTCTCCCCATACTTTTGCTGCAATATGACCATATGCAACAGGTATGCGTAATTCTTTAAGATTTGACCACTGACTAGTAGACATATTTCTGCGATTTTTAACAGCCTTTGGCAACTTCATGCAAGAATAGTAGAATCTGAAAATATTTACATATATTAATAATGACAAAATGAATAAAATACAGTACAAAGTCTGTAATCCGAACGTCCATTATCTGGAATGATCTATAATCCAGACCTCAAAGCCACAAACTTACACATGCGTGTAAAGCATTTACCCATACGCGCTTGTAATAGTGAAGAAAGTGACAGAGAGGTTATTAAAATGAAAAAATTTCGATTGACAAGTTAGTCGGTGTTCTCGACAAAGCAATTACAGGATTTGAACAGTGGAACTTTGTAACTGAACAAGAAATTATGTCTGTTTAATAGAATTAAAGAGAAAGTATTATCACATGAAACGAAGCAAAACTTAAACAACTTACATTGAAAGAAATGTTTAATAAAGTAAACAAATAAATATTAAGCTTTTTTTTGTAAATTTTGATACCCTTTAGATCATAATTGCTTTTTATTTCATAAATTATGGTTTCATATTTTTAATTGTATAATTTCTGCATGCCATGTTACCAGATTTAAATCGATGATCTATAATCTGGAAAAATCCCTAATCCAGAATCGCTGAAGTCCCGACGAGTCCAGATTACGGACTTTGCACCGTATATAACATTACTTATGTCAAACAGCAGTTTCCAACAGGTTTTGTGCAGCAACATTAAAATACTTAAGAATGGTTTTAAACACACACAATGGAAATTTTATAAATTGTAACACAATTATAAATTTGTATGCCTTCATATCCATTATTACACTTATTGTGCCTATCCTAAAAATTATGGACAAAATAAAGATCTTAAATTCCATCACTGCCTCTTTTACTGGAAAAATTCTTAGTAGGCTTTGCCCAACAACATTAAAATATTTAAGAAAGATTTTAAATACACACAATGGGAATTTTACAATTGTAACACAATTATAAATTTGTAAGCAGAGGCGTAGCTAGGATTTTCAGCGCCCGGGGACAACTGAAGATTTTGTGTCCCCTTCTGTGTCTAAAATTTCTTAATTGCAGTTTGACGTCCTCTTGATGTTATGCCTGGGAACAGATGTCCTCCCTTGCTCCACCCTAGCTACATCACTGTTTGTAAGCTTTCATATCCATTATTGCACTTAGTTGTGCATGTTCCAAAAATTATGCAGAAAATAAAGATATAAAAGTCTATTACTGCCTCTTTTATTGAAAAAATATCTCCAGCAATGCCTTAGCATCACCCCAATAAAATATATTACATATACTACATAAATGCATGTAAACATATATAATACAAAGTCCGTAATCCAGACGTCCATTATCCGGAATGATCTATAATCCGGTCCTCAAAGCCCCAAACTTTTTTTTGTATGCTTTATGCATGCGCGTAATGCATTTATGCATGCACATTTAATGTATAACAGACGGTATCAGCTAGGCTAAAATTATCTTTACTGATTCTAAGGCATTTCAGTTAACGCTGCAGATTGCGCTGTTCCTTAATCTTCTAATTGGATTTGCATTATTATTTTTTGCAGACTGTTAGAGCAATTTTATAAAAATTAAGCCTGAACTTTCGATTATGTCAAAAAGAGTTTCCAATTCTGGAGCTGCCAAAGGATCTACAAAGCGAAAGCATGTTTCGACGAACCGCTTCCGATACTGAAGAAAGTGACAGAGAGGTTATTGAAAATGAAAAAACTTCGATTGACAAGTTAGTCGGTGTTCTCGACACAGAAATTACAGGACTTGAACAGTGGAACTTTGTAACTGAACAAGAAATTATGTCTGTTTATAGAATTAAAGAGAAAGTATTAGCACAAAAAACGAAGCAATTTAAACAAATTACATTGAAAGAAAGAAATGTTAAATACAGTAAACAAATAAATATTACGCTTTTTTTATTGTAAATTTTGATACCCTTTAGATCATAATTGCTCTTTATTTCTTGAATTATGGTTTCCTATTTTTAATTGCATAATTTCTGCATGCCAACTTACCAGATTTAAAGTGATAATCTATAATCCAGAAAAACCCGTAATCCGGAATCGCCGAAGTCCCGACGAGTCCGGATTATGGACTTTGTACTGTATATATATATATATATATATATAACAAAATATATATTTATTTTTTCCAACTCTTATGTTTTTGCAATTTTTTAATTTTTCATGCATTTGTAGCCAATCAGTGGTTCAGAGATTAAACTGCAAAAACATGCAAGAAGCTAAACTGCAAAACACTAGTAATTATAGTTCGCCCACATGCAAGCTTGGGTGGTATTCAGCCCAAACACTTAGAATCACCTAGAAGGGGTGCTAGTTACGTACTACAGAGTGAGGGGGTTACATGAGAGTTCTCTCTTTGCTGGAAAGAGGGAATTTACTACTAAAGAAGGAAAAGCTCACATGCCATTGGGTGATTCTGTCATCAGCTGTTTTTCAAGCCTTTGGCTTATTCACAGAAAAAAATGCTAAGATTCACATTGATTTCTAACATGGAAAGAAGAATGTTAAACTTTTTTTCATTTAATTTATGAATATGTGAATGCTGCATATTTTATTCTTTACTTTTAAAAATATGGTCACTAAAAATCCTGGACACTATGTTTTTAAGCAAAAACATTCTTTTTGGAGGGTGAAAAAGGGGTCAACAGGTTTCTATAATATTTGAACAGAATCTACACAGATTACAATTGATTTAACACATTTGACAATATCATATTCATTATACAGTCAAAAGTCGTTAATCCGGACTCATCGGGACTTCGGCGATTCCGGATTATCGATTTTTCCGGATTATAGATCATCAGTTTAAATCTTGTAAGACGGCATGCAGAAATTCTAAAATTAAAAATATGAAACTGTAATTTATGAAATAAAGAACAATTATGATCTAAAGGGTATCAAAATTTACAAAAAAAAAAAAGCTTAATATTTATTTGTTTACTTTATTAAACATTTCTTTTAATGTAAGTTGTTTAAGTTGCTTCATTTTATGTGATAATACTTTCTCTTTAATTCTATAAACAGACATAATTTCTTGTTCAGTTACAAAGTCCCGCTGTTCAAGTCCCGTTAATTGCTGTGCCGAGAATACCGACTAACTTGTCAATCGAAATTTTTTCGTTTTCACTAACCTGTCACATTCTTCATGTCTTTATCCATTTTTTGCAGCAATTCCACTTTTTGTTTGTTGGACATCGAAACATACTTTCGTTTTGTAGATCCTTTGGAAGTTCCAGCATCGGAAATTCTATTTGACATAATCGAACGTTCAAGTTTACTTTTATAAAATTGCTCTTACAGTCTGCAAAAAATAATAAGCGGGATCCAATACGAAGATTAAGTAACAATGCAATCATTAACATTAACTGAAATAGATAATTAGATAATTTTAGCTTACACCGTCTGTTATACATTAAACGCGCAGGCGAAAACGTATTCTGCACTTGCGCACACGCATATGCGCAGTAGTCAAGGTCTTACGCGCACGCGTAAAACGCCTGTGCGCAGGTGCCAATGCAGCACATGCACAGAAAGTTTTTAGCTTTGAGGTCCGGATTATAGATCATTCCGGATTATGGGCGTCCGAATTAACGACTTTTGACCGTACAAGAATTTTTTCTAAACTAAGTTTTGTTTTCTTTTTTTCAGCATGCATACGGAATTTTAGCCTAAATATAAAAAATAAATATAATAATTATTCATCATAATGTAGAAAAAAGTGTTCCTTTCGAGGGAGCACATCGTGGCTGAGTGGGTAAGACACTGGATTCGGAAACTGAAAGTCCCGAGCTTAAAACCCATCAAAGTCAAGTCACCTAAAAATTTATTTTGTTTAAATTTCCTTTCTGTTCCATTTACTGGAGAATGTTCTCCATTTTCTAGAACTTTCTAAGTCTGGAATGTTCTAGCTTGTTCATCAAGGGTATATACTCTTATTCAATTTGAATAATAAAGTCTTGAGTACTTTCCTCTTCATTTGTCTTAACTACTTCATATATGAAACAATAACATAATTATTGTAATGAAGTAAGTAATTATTATGATAATTTATTATTGTATCATTAATTATTAAGAATTTTTTTAGTGTGTAATATACATGCATTTTAGCTCAAAGATAAAAAAGATATGTAATAAGTATAATTATTATCGTAAAATTACTGTAATGAATTAGAATTATAATATTATTACATTAGAATTCATTGTTATGATATTATAATAATGAAACTTATAGAATCAAATATGATAATTATATACTATTATACAATACTAGTTATTTACTATATTGTAAAATTATGTATACATAGCAAAATTAAGGTTTGAAAACACTCATATTTTTACCAATATATAAATAAATGCACAAAATTAAACAAAACGTGATCAAGCAGTTAATTACAAATGATGATCAGCATATCACCAGAGTCGTAGCTAGGGTTTTCAGTGCCCAGGGACAACTGAAGATTTCGTGCCCCCTACTGCTTGCCAAGGATGGAAAACATTTAATTCTAAAATGTCGTAACATCAGTTTGGCGCCCCTTGGATTCTGCGCCTGGGGACAGATGTGCCCCTCTAACTACGCCCCTGCATATCACTTTACATCACTTAAAAATAATTTTCTGCCTCCAAAAATCAATGTTCTTTAAATGCTAATAAAAGGAAAAAATGGGTGATCTTTACTGTATGGTATATCCCTTAATTTCCGTCTGAAAAAATCACCAGGTGGTATTGGTTGTTCGTGGAATCTGGAAGCCTGCTGCGTGAAATAGGTTTCTCAGTAGCCCTAATGGTACTTACGTATTATCACAATCAGGTTGGCGCGATTTGTAAGTTTGAGTAAAAAAGTATGAATAGAAAGAAAATGTATATTTATTAATTACAGAGAACTTTTAATACAGTTTTTTATATTATTTTGTTTTAAAATATAAAATAGCAACTAAACCCTTCCGGTTTCGAATTTGAAAAAGTTGCAGAATTATTTTTTCGACGGAAATCTTTTGGCTATTGCTTTTAGCACTGATTGAAAACCGTCTTTGCCATTAACAGCTTGAGCTTGGCGCCATATAAATTCGATAAGGTATGAGTCAAGATGATGACGGGCTGTTCCTCTCTGTTTTTTGTTGCGCCATTTGGCTGAGCCCCACATGCGCTCTACATGTTGTGTGTGAACGCCCGTGTTGGGATCCACAAAGTTATATTTGTGATTAACAGTTCCATGCAGAAATCCAGCATTTTTGAACTCACTTGTATTGTATCCTTTCCAGCAATCCGCATAAATGATGCTTCCTTCCTTGATATTTTCGCAAATTTTTTCCAGGAGGGTAACGGCGCTTCTGTTAGGTACAGTAACCAAAAACGTAATTAAAGTATTTCAGGGCATTCAATCTAACCAGTAAGAAAAATAATTTCTTTACGAAAAAACGACGTATAACACGTAGGGTTGCCGTAAGTAGGGTCACCAAATTTGGCGATTTATGCGAATTTTGGCCTGGTTGCGTTAATACGTAAGTACCGCCCTAATGTTGATAATGTTAACAAAACTAGCCTCGGGGGAAAATTTTTTAAAAAAGTTTTTGTCATTAAAAGGGGGTTATTTCTGCGAATATCGCCAAACGTTTTGTAATAAATTTAGATTTTGGCTATTTTTTTGTAATAGTAACCCTTTTGTATGAACCCGGGCTTTTGGTTCTTACCATTCTTTTCAATCGCTGTGTTCGGTTGCATGTGCCTGGTATGGTCGTATGGTCTTGAATTTTGAACCTGCTATTATTTTGCTGTGGGTACCATCATTTCAGTATGTTTGAGGTGGGTTAAGAGGATGAATGTTGATTAACAGTGGATGAGCTGACGTGGAGGATGGAGAAGATGGTGGTCGGAAGCATGAACGTATGCATATGAAAAAAGGTATGTTAAAAAATTGATGTTTCATCTATTTGTTCATCTCTATGTGTTAATTTTTGTTAAAGGATTTGTTGTTTAATGTTTTTATGTTAGGAAATATGCATCTTTGATTATTTGTTTCTGTCTGTTTGTATATTTTTTGTTATTTGTTCGTATCTGAGTGTTAAGACAGCGGCAAATATTTTCTGGCTAACATGATAGTTTTCACTTTGTTTTAGCTTCCTGATCTTGTTTAACAGAAAATGGATCGAAGTGTACATGGACAAAGTTAAGGCAGTGCACAATGCCTAGTCTGTGTAAGTCTTTGAGTTCTTTTTTTGGTTTTGCATAGTGGGCGGAAGGATCGACACCATCTTGAAATTGGTGCTGATTCTTCCTGGCGCCAATTTTGGCATAAAAAAGAGATGATTCACCAAGGCGTAACGTCCAAAAAAAATTATAACAGAAAAAAAATCCTTACTGCACAAGTCATGTCCATCCATCTATTCTGCGAATAAATTGGTCCAAATTGTGTATGCGTGTTTGTGCTCATGGTCACAGCTACCACAGTCAAACAATAGCTTACAATTTTGTTCCTCGTGGCACATCAGTTTGCATGCATATTTCACATAAGTATACTACTAGTCAAAATAAAAAGCATGATTAAAATCTAAGACAAGGTTCAAACTATCACATTAACCAGAGAAAATTCGCCGCTGTCTTAACGCACAAAAACACAGAAATAACCAAAAAAACATAAACAGAGAGTAATAAATAATCAAAAAAATATATTTTATAACATTAAAAACATTAAACAACAAATCTTTTAACTTAAAGTTCAACTTTTGTGAGAAATAATTTTGACAAAAGAGATGTCTGATAACAAATTGTTCTTTTTTCCCCCAATGGCAGATTGTCAAGAGTTACAGTGTAATGCAGTGAAAAAAATAACACACAGATATGAATAAATAAATGAAGCGTCAATTTTTTAACATATGTTTTTTCAAGTGCATATGTTCCGCTTCCCACCACCATCTCCTCCATCCTCCACAGAAGCAACTCAGTTAAATTTTTCGTTGTTTCAGCTCATCCGCTGCTAATTAACATTCATCCTCTTACCCACGTCACACATACTCAAATGACGGTACCCACATCAAAATAATAGCAAGTTCAAAATCCAAGACCATACCACACACGTGCAACCAAATACAGCAACTGAAAAGAATGGTAAGAACCAAAAACCTGGGTCCATATGAAAGGGTTATAAGCAAAATCTAAATTTATCACATTTAGTGATATTTGCAGAAATAACACCTTTTTAATTACAAAAACTAAAAAAAAAAAAAAAAAAAAAATTTTCCCCCAAGGTTAGTTTTGCCAACATTAAGGGTTACTGAAAAACCTATTTCACATAGCGGGCTTCCAGATTTCATGAACAACCAATAGCACTTGGCGATTTTTCTGGTTGTCTGAAAATCGCCAAGGTACCATCAGCCAGAAGGATATTAACAGAAATATCTGTAAATATATTTTCTTTAACAAAAATATCTTTCTAATATCTGGATACAACCATGAGCAAAATTATTTGGTGATTTAGAAAGGGAGAAATCTTTGGCTGTATAGATTAATGGACTGTGTTACACTGTAACGCTTCACAATCTGCCATTGGGGAAAAAAAAAAAAAGAAGAAGAATTTGTTATCAGACATCTCTTTTGTCAAAATTATTTCTCATAAAAGTTGAACTTTCTAGCACAATTTTCAAACCTAAAATAATTTTCAAAGAAATTAATTTAAAATTTTAACTGTTTAACTGACTATAGTAAAAGTTGTAAGAATTATCAGTTGAAGGGAATAACACCTTCATGGAAGAAAATGGAAACTGGTTTATACTTACATTACATGTGGGAAAAGCCATATAGTGAGAACAAACCAAGACTGAATAATCAGTGTACATGGACGTGACTAGTAAGATATGTGATGGCAACAGGCATGCACTCAAAGTCTCAACATTATTTAAGTCAATGCGTATATGGATATTGAGTTTGTACATGGATACTAAGTGTGCACAATTCTTTGACTTGTTATTTTCAAGTTGGTGATTCTGAGAAATGCACGAAGGAGTGCGCATTTTCCCAGTTTGTTGCCAAGGATGTGAGCTCTCCTAGGATTTTACCTTATTTAATTATACTGTACATAGTTCCAGGTTGCAGTCATAGCAATAAAAAAATTATTTCTCAAATTATTCCTCATATAGAATGCACAAGTTTCCTTAAATACAAGTTTCTGTATATGTATAATGTTCTAGCAAGTTCCCTAAGCTAAAATAAGTTGATAAGCTATTCACTAGGACATAAATTTACTACTGCCTTCTTGAAAAATAACAATAAAAAAATTCTAATTATATTTCAAAGAAAAGATATGTTAAATATACATTTAAACACTAAATTATTATAGGAGTGATTAAATATTTGATAACCACTAAAAATAATTTATATTACTATCTAAGAATTAATTAAAATAACTTCACAGATCACATAGTGACTATTTAATATAACATATTCAGCACAAAATATCTTTGCTCCTTGAAAAAAACTGAGATTAATACACCTGTCTTCCAAATTTACAGAATTTCTCCATAACGTCACTTCAGGTTGAATTTCGTGTTACAACTGGCACACATTTTACGTACATTCAGCTGATGCTGTTCTCCCCTTCCTTTTCAAATTTTCGACCATAAACCATACAAATAACGTTTCCTGATCGTAATCTTTTTTTAAGCAGCATGAACACTTTGGATCACTACTGGAATTTATACGCAACAAAAAGCACGAATTGCCATTATTATACATTTGAATTAAAATATTTTCAGGTGCTACTTTGGTAGACGGTAAACACCTATTTTCATTAGAATCAATATTAAAAATGCGCAAATTAAAGAAAATTTTCGCATAATAATGGAAGACTGAATAAAACGAAGGCGACTGAAAATAGAAATGGGAACACGCATCAAAATATAAACAGTGACAGTTTACTTGAAATAGTAAAATACCAATCCAGTTCAAACTACACCTTTTTTCTCACCTAGATACGTAATAAGATGAAAAAATGACTGATATATTTCTTAACGAATTCATTGTTAATGAAAACCGAAAAAGTAGTTGCAAGTACCGGATCGACAAATCAAATTATTTACCTTTTCTATCTGTATCGGGCAGACGGCACTGAAGAGGAAAATCTTTGATGCTGAGAAATAACGTCCTTTTCATGGTTACTTCCTTGTCATAATTATCCTCAATTGGGCATTTAACATCAAACAATACCTAAGGCTATGTTGGAAACTAGTTTGCTTAGTTTTCTGAAAAATATATATATATAAATTTTTGCAACTTATAAACACATTATTTTTTGCGCTTTTAAGTAAGGAACTTATGTCTTGTTTTGCACCCGCGTGTGTTATTGTATTTCAAGCATTATTACATTCGGTTAAGGGCAAAGATCAATAAGTTTCGAAAGCACTTATTACATTTAAAAGAATACTAAGAAATGAAATGAAAAATAATAAGAAATGAAAAATATTTTGAGGTAAAAATTACTGAATCTGGCATGCATCATGTGCTTAGGTGTTGCTATAGAAACCCATTCTTCCACAGTTTATTTTTTATTATTATTTTCCAGGAGATTTGAAATGGCTTAGGCTAATATATATTTTTATTATCCGATATAATTTAACTAGCGAACGACAATAATCCTTTTACAGGGTATTTATTCTTCCTATTTTATTATTTATTTCCCATTTTTATCGAAACTGAAGTAAATTGGATTCTGGTTAATTTTCCCCCAATGTATCTGAATAAAAATTATATAGGTTATAGTTGTTACCGAAATGCTATTCACATTATTTATTATTCTTTTATCCTTTCAGTATATGTAATTAGTTTTCTCAAACTCTTTGTATTTAAATTTATTATTTTTATCATTTTAAAGTATCTATTTAAATGTAATTATTCATCATATATTTATTTAGATTCAGAGTACTTTAAGGTCTTTTTACGGGGACGTGGCTCTTTTAGTTTTAAATGCCAAGCTCTGACCTTTCTGTTCTTGTATGTTTATAAAAATTTACTTTTCCTACCACAGAGCATTTCCTACTAAAATTGTACATTTGCTGATTTTATGTCATTAAATTATTTAGTCAATATCGGAAAAAATTTTAATGAAGTGAAATGAAATATTCATATTTTGGCAGTGTCAGATTTAAAAAAATTAATTTTGGGGAAATAATGAAATCTAACTTTTAACTCAGTTCTTAAGTTTGGGAACATTTTATACTTGTTATGAAAAAATAAAAATACAAGAAGTTTGTCTCCCATATGACAAAAATTGACTGGATATTTAATTTCAACATTTGCAATTTTTTATGTCGCTTTCAATCTGCTTTTAGGTAACATTTAATGAAGTTAGAAGAATTCAAGGAAATAAGTTTAAATGAATTGCAACAAAAAATGTGTATAATTTAGGCCTTACGAGGAAGTCGTAATGTCCACATCAGATTTTTCTTATGAGACACCCGATATTCTGAACCTTGTAAGCAGGGCTGATTCCATGGAGAACCATCTAAGGTACTGATTTTTCAGAGAGCATGAACTAAGTTGTTCCTGCAAATGACAATTAAGTAAAAATATATTTTTCTCTGCACTGTTAACATATTTAATTTATATGGAACACTGATTCCTGACTGCCAAAAATTGGGGAGCCAGGCCCGCTTGTAATAAATTAACAAAGCAAGTTTAAGTTAAGTGGTAAGTTTTTAAGCAGGGAATGCTACAAAAGGGGAATATTTAAAAACATCAAATATTTCTATTTCTTTGCAAAGTTTTACTTTTTTCTGAACTTGAGTATTTTGTGTTTCAGTACTGCTAGACTAAAAGGTAACTAGCTTTAACTTTTAGGAGTCTGCATAATGAAATTTTTCATTTAGGCTATAATCTTCTTTAAATTTCAAGGGAGACTGTGCTTTGTTTCTAATTGCATCAATATAATATTGACCACTGTGACTGCAGAGTTTCTGCCGTTCTTTTAATTTTCTTTAAACTTCATGGCAGATGATGATATACTTTCTAATGCATTCATACAACTGTTGGTGTTCATCACCTAAAATCCAACAGTAGCTATTGTCTAACTACAATGATAAAAAGTATCCAAATACTATTCTGGAAGTCTAAATCAGTTGCAAGTGGTATCACCATAAAAATTTAAATGTCTACGGTGTGAAACAACAGGAAAAATAAATGCTGGCCATATCAGCTTCATCATTGCAACCCTCGAACCATAAAGAGAGTAGTGAAGAAAAAGCATATAATCCTTTGGCAGTGAACATTCAAAGTGCCTCTGGTATTGTTGCAAACAATAGGTAGTAATATGTGCCTCATAAACTTCTGATTATGCAGTAGTGGATGTCCAGATATTTTTGGCTGTATAATGTATCAAATAAAGGCAGCATGTAAGATACATATAGTATAATGTATCAAATGTATCAAATAAAGGCAGCATGTAAGATACATATGATGCATGTTACTTAATAAATTTTTGTTATGAGTGAGTGGACTTACTCGGTTGTTGCGCAGAAAAAAAGATGCTTTCTCTGCCAAAGTATAGTAACTTATGAGCAAAATTTATAAGTTTAGGATTTAACATAGTAGATATTAGTTTAAATTTAACAAAGTATTTTTGGGATTTAATAAAAAAATTGTTTTTACTTCTACTTGTATATTTAAATGTATTTTGTTAAAAATGTATTGTTTTGCTTCTGTGTTTAAAACCTTTGTCTGTATCCTTAACCTATATGTTCTATTAAATTTTATGTTACTTTAATTTAAATTTTGATAGATTTAATTTTTTATCTAGATATTTTGTCATCATGGAAGGGGAAGGAACACGTAAATTTTCTCGAAGGAGAACAAGTATCAATGTGTCAGCAATGTTGTATCCAGAGAAAAGACAATCTATTCTTCGTGATCCAAAGCTGCAAGTAAGTAGAAATGAATTAAGTAGAAAATGCTGTGACCTGCAGTTATTTATTTGATGCTTTCTTGTTATTGGGCTCCTAACACAGCCTTTTAAGATTTTGCTGCAAATATGTCAAATTTAAGTAGGGTTAAAATTTAATATCTGAGCATAATCAAAAATCTTTTAATTTGACAAAGATTGATCTTTCAGGCTTATGTTGTGTGGTCTGTGTTTTCAGTCACCCTAATATCTTTTATTTGCGTTCACTTAAAGCATATTTGGAGGGTTGCATATAATTAGGAAGGAAAATTTTAAATTTATTTCATAATTATTTCTCTATCTTATGACAAAGTGAAATCTGTACTAAAAACATTCAGATAATTTTCAAGGGAAAATGTGGAAATTGTTATACATTTGAGATTATTTTAAAATTGTTATGACATTTGAAATGAGTCTTTTAGAGTGCAAAATCATGATTTTCGTTTCGATTCAGAAGTTAAGGATAGAAGATACACAAGCTTGAAAGCAATTCTTCATCTCTTCCCCCCCAAAAAAAAAACTGGTTCTTGATCCTTAGAAAACCAAAATTTTTTATCTAAAAATTGAGTGAAATAAGATTGCACTTCTTAAATCTACAACTTTGAGATTTGGCTGATGTCAAACTACAGAAAATGGTAGACAATATGTATGAATTCCTAAGAAAAATCTTTTTGTTCTAGTAAATTTTACGGTTGATCTTTAGATTATGGTAACTTGGCGATTTTTTGGCCACCAACTCTTCTACAGCAACCCTCTATTTTTTTTCCCCGCCGGCATTTTTTCTTCACGAAGTAAAGACATGTTTCTTTTCTTTTTATCTACTGAACACTTCTTCCAACAATCTACTAGCCGAATTACACTTATGCTAGAAATTTTATCTAACAAAACTGCTTAATCATGACAAATATTCACTGCAAAATTGGGAAAAGGTGCACAATACCATACTCCTTACACGTTTTTCAAAATAACACATACACATAAACCATGTACACGTCGACTTATTTTTACTTAAAAAAACATCCCAGAATTGCACAAAAATGGCATTGCGCACACTCTTCTCTATATCCATGTGCACTGCTTTTTTTCTCATAAATTAGAAAAATTTCACGAAAATACATGACAATTTTCTGAATCTTTAAACCCGGTAAAAAGAACATATATGAAATTACCTGATCGCGAAAAAGTATATACCATTTCCAAATATGAACATTTCCACATATAAAATAAATAAAATATCCCAAAACTGCCTATTATATTATAAACGTCACCAACGAATTCATACCGCAAGCATTACAAATACTTAGTGTCAAATATTTAAATTAATTCCATGCACGTTTACTTCAACTAAAACGTATACCAAATTCCTACAAACATAAAATTCACAAAATAACTATCATTTAATTAAAATATAATTAAATTCAAAAACACTACTTAAAATATAAATAAGCACATACATTAAATTAATAAAAATTAGCTTACAATCCTAATTACTTTAAACTAAATCATTGCTAATAACAATTTTCGCAATAATACCAAATTACTTTACTTCCACCTTACATTTAGAACAATGCATAAAAATAATATCCTCAAATAATTAAAAACACTAACTTACCTAATCTTCTTCAGAATCTTGCTTACATGGTGGATACACTTTTATTATGTATTCAATAAAATTATTGAACGACTTTTTCTGCGAATTTTTCCTCCACACTTACTCCGCTAAATAAAAAGCAAAATTCTCTTTATCAAAATGTCTCGGGATGTCGCTTTTTATAGCACTCCACGTGCCCTCTATTGTATTGGTATGTGCATCTGTTTCCGGATCTTTAAAATAATATTTGTGGTTCACAGCAAAATGTTTAAAACCTTCATCTTCCAAACATTCATACGATTTTTCACTTTAGACAGCGCCATACAATCCCAAAATTATTCAACCCTACTTCACACAACACACAATGAAGCTTAATACAAAATAATATACAGCTACAGATATTTTTCCAAATTTCCTCTTTTTTCGATTAAAGAACCGTAATTCATCCATTAATATCACATGACATATCCCATGATCTCTCATTTCCCTCACACAAAATAATGCATAATCGGAACTGAGTACTGCTCACATTATAACCAAAGTCCCAGGTAGTAACTTTTATCGCCTCCAAAATGTCGCCAAACTACCAGTTACCATATTCTAAAGATCAGCCAATTTTACTTGAAACCTAAGTTTTTCAGTTTCATTCTATGTACACTGCTCAAAAAAAAAAAAAAAATGGGACAGTCCTATATCTCCCAATCTACTGGGCCGATTGACAAAATTCAAATTACGTTCTTCATGTCTCGAAAGAGCGACTTAGTATATATATTAGATTTATATATAGCACTATTCTAACATAGGTATTTTGACACAAAATCGGACTTTTTCTGAAATAACATACCAATTTTTTTACATATTTCGATTCTACGACTCAAATTACGCCTAAATATGAAATTTTGTAAAATTTGGAGCGAAATTTACGGAGAAATTCACAAATTTATGTTGGCACTTTTTTGTCAATTTGCGCCAAGAATACTTCACTTGGCGAACTTCTTAATATATGGCAACCTAGTTTCCTTAGGAAAAAAAGTCACCATCGTTCCTTTTTTCCAAATAATATTCTTTATATTATATTTTTCATTATAACTTATTATTTTAAGTAATTTTTTCTTTTCGAATTTCATTTTAATTGTTTAAGTTGCACATTTTTTTTTTTTTCTAATAACTGTTCTAAAAATTTCTATTTACCTATTCGAACTGCGTAAATAAAGGTGCAGCGTTTACTTTTTTTTTCTTTCAAATAGTTTTCTTTATATATATTTTTCGTCATAGCTATTATTTTAGGTCATTTTTAAATTTTTATACTTTTATTTTAATTGTTTGTGTTGCATTGTCTCTTCAGATAATTGTTTTAAAATTTTCTATTTATTCCTTCGAACTGAGCATTTTAAATATATTTATTAATATCAATTTTCCAGAATTTGATTTTATTTATTTGAACTGCGTTTTTTTTCGGAAGAATACTTTGTAACCCAGACTGCGATGCATTTGAAAACTGCATACTATATTAAAAGAGAAAATACAGTAAAGCACAGTTTTACACGCCTTTCAATGTTCCGTTCAGAAAAAATATATATAAATAAGAGAGATGTATAACCGATATTTTAACTTAAGATGACTTGCATACACTGCTTTAAACAGTTTTATCATTGTGCCCATTGCTTTACACAGTTTTATCCTACATTTGGTTTCTTAAAATGTTATTCATATTTTAGTCAAATATTTTATTTTTGAAATCGCAAGAATCAAATATCATAAGATTGAAAAGTTTTAAATTTAAAAAAATACGAATACTAAATTTTACGAAAAAATTTATTTTTCTTCTCTGTTTCTTTAAGCATTCTGAAAGTATATTGAAAAGTATCCAACTTTTCGAAACATTTTGGTATTTCTGACAATCATTTTAAATAAAGTTATCGCCTTCCATTTCATAAAGGCCCACAAACGGCCGAGCGGTAAAGTTGCTGAACACTGGTAGTTCACTCCGGGGTTCGAACCCGGTAAACGGGCTGGTTGCATGGCGTTTTCGTGGATTTTCTCATGTGTACCGCGTATGACAGCTGGTTTCCCTTAGAAAGTTCTTCACAAAGTATTTCGTCAGAGCCTTTATCAGTCTTTAGAGGCTAAACATTTTGAAGCTATGAGATGAAAGGAAAGACTGGTTTCATCAAAAAAATTTGGTTTATTTTATTATGACAAAGCACACTACGGCTATCTGCCTAAGGGGAGGGATGCCTTCCTGGAGGACTTTCTAAGGGAAACTGGCTCGCATACACGTTACACTTGGGGAAAACCACGAAAACGCCCATGCAGCCAGCCCGTTCGCGGGATTCGAACCTCGGACCGAACTACCAGTGTTCAGCGACTTTACCGCTCAGCCGCTAGTTCATCAGGAAGGGAAAAAAACATCTTTAAGTGACATCCACATACATCACTGGATAAACTCCTGAATCTTCAAATAATTCGACTGAGGAAATCATGGGATTCACCATTTATGATACGATATGATGTTCTATAACGTAATTTACACAACCATATAGTTTAAAACCAGTCGCTCTTCACTTTAATCTGCAATGATATCGTTTTGTCTTTTCTGTTAACACAAGCTCAATTGATGGTATTTGCTGGTGTACTCGTCCAAGAGTTTTTCTCTTTGAACACCTAAATTCTTTGAAAGTATCCTGAAAGTATATTCGAAAGCGTCCAACTTTTTGAACATCTTGGTACGTCTGACAGCCAAATTTCCCTGCAAATTCTTGCTTACTTTTCTCCCTAATTTTCTTCTTTCCTTCTACAGTTATTTTCAGTGCTCACACAAGAAAATTAAGATTTTTCGACTGCTAGACTTCCATACATTTTGCATTCTTGTCAATTTTTTAAAATATCAATTATATGAATTGCGTTTCAGCTAAAGACAGCTTTTCATTTTTTAGTCATTTTAGCTATAAATAAAGTTTAAAGCGAAGTCCAAAGGATAAATAATTTAATTAAAATATTTTTGCTAAATGACAAAGAAATAAAACAGTCCAGCAGGGTTTATCCTGTACCACAGAGTAACCCGATTCTTATATCGGCTGAAACAATCTAAATCATATTAAAGATCATGTTTTTTTATACAATCTATAACGCGAGAGAAAAAATTAGCTTCTTAAAACATGCTTTCTAAGAGAATTAATATAAAAATTTATATTTATATATATATTTTTTAAAGTTGGGACTTGAACCAAACTGTCAGACTTTTAAAGCTTATTTTACATGGTGGTTATTATTAAAGTTCCACTTTGAAATGGTCATAAAAGGAAAACTACCGGACCAAATGTTATCAAACTTGGGAATCGTGTAAAGGAGGTTATGAGAATTTCTTTTCGGCGGAAAAAAAAAGAGTTCAAAAACTCACCATCAGGGGAAAAATGGCGCTGTATACAATATTGTTAAATGAAATAAGACACGAAAACATCTGTTTAAAATGTGTTTAATATTTTCCGAAACGTGTTACAAAGCATGTTCAATGTAGCGTCCAGCATTTTGCGAAAGCAAGTTAAATCATGTTACTGCATTCTCAACAGCAGCTCTTAGCATATCAGGTTTGGTTTTGGTTTGGTTTATTAGATTACGGCAAAGCACTCGAGGGCTATCTGCCTTAAGGGAGGGATGCCTTCGTGGAGGACTTTTTAAGGGAAACTGGCTCGTATACACGTTACACATAGCATATCAGGAGGAATGTTATCAGTGTATCACATTTTTCATTTCTGCCAAATTGTTTAGATTATCACCATAAACAGTGCTTTTGAGATAACCTCATAGACAAAAGTCACAGAGGTTGAGGTCTGGTGGGAAGAGGGGAAGTGTTGGCCTATAAGACGTTCATTTGTGAAATGTTGCCTAAGTAACTATGCGACACTCTTGAGGTGGTGCCCAGCCCTGCATAAAAATCGTAGTATCTAAAATGCCACGTTACTGCAGTTCATGTATCACGAAACATTTTAATATTGGCTCTAAGGAACTGCAATCGCAGTGGTCCAGCTGTCGACTGCTCTTCAGAAAAAAATGGTTCAGTTATAAAACTAGCTGTCATTCAAGAGTAAACGGTGTGAAATGACTGTTATGCAATCGAATGCAGTAGGAGAATGCAGTGGAACTAGATAGATAACATGAGGGATTTCTTTGGCCCAAATCGATTAAAAGCATTTTGAATCAGTATCTTCATGTTTTAGTGCCGAATTCAGGCTTAAAAAATTACAAATTAGCGATCTGTAAGAAAACGATTTCCAGATTGTACGCACTTGTGAGGGTGATTTGCGATCTCACATTTTCTAATCGCTAATTCGTGGTTTTCACGGACGAAATTCTCACTTACAGGGATGGCGCACTCGACATTTATCGAATTTAACGTCTTTAAATAATAATTTGCCTACTTCAAAGTTTCTTAAGGGTATACAACATATTAAACCCGTTTAACAAAAGGTTAAGTTAGATTCCGACCCATATTTCGTTTAACAATATTGCATACAGCGCCATTTCCCTCCGTGGTGGTGAGGTTTCGAACTTCCTTTTTTCCGCGAAAATAAATTCCCATGACCTCCTTTACACGATTTCCAAGTTTGATAACATTTGATCCAGTAGTTTTATGACCGTTTCAATGTGGAACTTTAATTATAACCACTCTGTATATTATTAAATTTTAATTTGAAGCTATGCGTTATATGTATACCATGCGTAAAATTTTCGCTTTTATGGAAAAATAAAAAATCGAAGCAAATATACTTAGTATAATGGACCAAATTTGAAAACATTTCCCCTCCCTCCGAAAATAAAATATTGAAATTTCGAACTTGAATTTACTGGGTTATCGAAATATTTAATTTGACTTATCTTCTAAGTCCTAGTTCCAACAACAATTCCGTCAAAAATTCCGAATTACTTAAGCTAAAGTTAAAGATTTAGTATATATTCACTGTATGTTAATAAAGTAATCAGAATGTAATAAAAATAGATTATAGAATTTACGCTGATATAACTTTTTGTCTGACTGCACAACATGTAATGGAAGAGAAGGTTTGTAGAGATCTGTTTTTCACATGCCTCTAAAAGTAGATGTCATATTAATTTTGTCTCTTCAATGTCAAAAAACTTTCCTTTGAGAGGCAACTTTAGTTTTTGAGAAAGAAAAAAAATCACAAGAAGACAAATTTGAAGAACATGCAGGACGATTGAATATACATACTTATTTTCCGAACACAAGCGATTCTCCGACTGGTTATTGAATAATGAAAAGATGCATTGTCATGCAATACAAAACATTTGGAATACGTTTTCTGGCTGAATAACGTAAGATTAAAAGTTATCTGCTTAATTCACATCCATTTACAAGTCAACTACTCGGGCAATTGCAGAATCGTTTTGATCCTGAGCTTGTAGGACAAACCTAATATCACTGGATTTAAACACTTCTTCAATCTTCCGAGAACGTTCCTTCTTTAGCTCATATTCCAAGAATATTAAGTGAATACAATTATTGCCAAAGAAATTGAATATTCATTTGCACTACGGCTTGGTAGTTTACTAACGAGTTAACAAAACTTAAATTCTGCTTTTTGTGTCAAAGAATACAACAATATTTTAAATATTTACAAATAAAATATTAAATTGGAGATTTAATTGGAGCCTCGTCAGTTGCCTAGCATTTGAAAAAGAAAATATTGTTAAATACTAATTGTTTGCTGCTCAGTCTAACCCAGGCTGCATGGTTGGTTTTCGTAGTTTTTTAGGTTCTCTTTACAAAGATTCTCTATGAAAGCATCTTAATCAAATAGCTCCCATGTTCTTTCTATGTTCAAATAACCAACTAACCTAGTTTAAGAGCGATTTCCAAGTGAAGTTACTAGTAAAATCCGAATACTCATTAAAAGTCCTGTAGCTAGCCAATCGGGAGTAACATGAAAGATACGGAACCAATAATTGAAATGTTGTTACGGTACGCTGTTTCTTAACTTAGATGGTCATTCCTTAATTAAATAGCCCACCAACAGCCGAGCGGTAAAGACGCTGAACACTGGTAGTTCGGTTCGAGTTTCGAATCCCGCGAACGGGCTGGCCGCATGGGCGGTTTCGTGGTTTTCCCCATGTGTAACGTGTATACGAGCCAGTTTTCATTAGAAAGTCCTCCACGAAGGCATCCCTCTCCCTTTAGGCAGATAGCCCTCGTGTGCTTTGCCATAATTAAATAATCCAATTCAATCCTTAATTAAATATAATTGATTTGTAAATTCTACTAGAACTGACGGTAAGAATTGAAGTGGAAATAAGTAATATGGTGTGCAATCTTGATTAATATAAAATTTAAAATATTTGCATAGAAAAATGTTTGCATTCAGACAGAAAGTTTTTTGAAATATTTGCAATTACTTTATAAGAAGGATTTATTAATAACAGCAATAATTACTTATTATATTACTGATGATTAAGATTCAGTTCTTGACAATTACATTCTAAATTAGAATTTTAAGGATATAATGAAAATACGCTACGCACAAAAATACATTTTAGGAAAAAAATGAGTTAATTTTTTGTTTTAAAACTTCTTAATTCATTTAGTAAACATCGTATCCTCGTTGTTTATTGAATCCAGAATGTTGGTGTCGTTTATATAATTATTCTTACTTGTCCACAGAATCTGCTGACTTATTCAGCCATTAAGTAGCTGCAGATCATTTCTACATAACCATTGAACTTCCATTAATTCATTCTCTAGAGGGTTGTATGTTTATATCATAATTTGACTTTTATAAAAAATGATTATTCTAAATATTATTTTTCTATAAAAATATATTGTGCTTTAAAAATATGGATAATAGTATCAGCCGCTCTTTCAGCCACTTCAAAAGCAACAGTTTGTTTAGAAATAAATTATGCAGTTAATGTCATAAAATTCAAATAAATATCAAACTAAAATTCTAAGTTTTAGACAATTCGATTTAAACGAAGTAAAGTAGCAGACGATAAAACGCGGAAGGTAAAAATTTACTCTTACAAAAACTTACTCTTAAACTTTTTAAAAAAAGAAAAGATACGAGAGAAATTTAAAAAAAGTAGTTAAAAATTTGAATAATATCATCTATAATTTAAAAAAATAGCCTTTCATATAGTATTAATAAATATTTATTACGCATCATTGAGGGAAAAAATGTCATATAATTAATTCTCCGTAAAATTTTACTTGAAGTATAAGGTTAAAAATAGCTGTGGCAATTCAGTGTAACAAAAATCCATAGACCACATTTGGCGTTATTATCGCTCAAATGAAAGGTGCCAAATTTCAAAACGCGAAATTATGTAAATTCGTGTATATCTTAGAAAATTTTGAGTAAAAAAGTCTAATTTTTTGCAGATATGCTTAAAAATACACCTACTTTAAGATGATGGTAAAAATTTTATAGGTTATAATTCAAAATTTTTTTCGAAAAATCTATAGAAATTATTTAAAAATAAAAATTTAAAAAATAAAACGCAAAAAATGGGTAAATTTTATTTGGAATGAACCAAAATTTCGAAATGTGAGAGAAAAAATCAAAAAAGTTTAATTAAAAAAGAGATATTAATAAATATTTGCCAAATTCAATTAACATTGAGGAGCTAATATTTTAAAAACTAATCGTACGATTTTTACAAAACTTGGTATTCTGGCATAATTTGAGTCGTAGAATCGAAATATGTAAAAAAATTGGTATGTTATTTCCGAAAAAGTCCGATTTTGTGTCAAAATACCTATGTTAGAATAGTACTATATATAAATCTAATATATATCCTAAGTCGCGCTTTCGAGACATGAAAAACGTAGTTTGAATTTTGTCAATCGCCCCAGTAGAACGGGAGATATAGCACTGTCCCATTTTTTTTTTTGAGCAGTGTACATACTGCTGTTGGGAACCCAGTGTAAAAATAAAGAAGAAAGAACTTGGGTAAAAATAAAAAGATGTATTCATTAGTGAATGAAAACAAGGTTTTTATTGTTTCATAAGTAGCATTATAATATAAACCCTAAAACTTAAAATAGTATTGTATATGGGCATACCTGCATTTGAAAAAGCATTAGAAATATGTAAGCTTAGTCTAACTTTAGTTCTGTATCAGAAACTTTGAGCTTCATATTAAGTATTTCTTCAGAAATACTTAAAATTATCAGGCACTCTACTGTTATTGGGACCAGATTCAGAAATATATGTATGTATGCATGCATATGTGTATATATGTGTGTGTGTACACACATACATATTTGATTTATAAATCCATATGTATACACACACATTTATGTACATACATTATCGCATTAATAATATACATGCATACATTAACACACCCATTCATATATACATATATTTCTGAATTTGATCCTGATAACAGAAGAGTATCAATTATCAGTATGCTAGAGTTTAAATCATATTTGTATAAACATTTAGTATTTCTTTACTTCTGATATCATTCAAAGTTTTCTGTAACTTTAAGGCTTTAATCTTCAGTAAAAAATTATAATCTTGTCTTTTAGTTTCATTAAATCATTCTCAGTTTATGATTTATTCTGATAATACTCACATATTACCAGTTGATTCTTTGCCTGGAATGTCTCATTTTTCAGCATAGATAATTATACTTTTGCTTATTATTCCTAGAATCATATTTTGTACCTCCTAATGTTTTTATAATAATTCAGAAAGTCTATAATATATGGATGAAAATAATAAATTTAGAAGCCTGTAAAGTCAAAACACTCAGATGTGCTGTAAACAACTTTTGAATTCTGAGTATTTTCTAATCTTCCATAACAGAGGTAAGTTGGCGCCAAACTATTTTGGCCTTCAAAATTTTGCGAAATTTTGGCAGCAATGAGAGCACTAAGATGTGGTAGTCAGATTAACTTATGCAACATCATCTGTATGTTCTGTAAATACTGTATATAATTTTATTACTAGTGATGTCCTGAGGTCACCCCTTCTTTTCTCCAATTCCGATACCTCCTGTTACTCGATCCAGACATATGTATGTCATGCACCCCTTGGGCATAGTCATGAGCCAGACACATTGCATTTAAATGTAATATCTCGACACAGTTAATAATGAATGAATGAATGAATAATAGTGTTACAAAATTGGTATTTAAAAAGCTAATATTAGTTCAATTATAAATTAAATAGTTTTATTTCTCGCGCAGTGCAGCGCGTGACGAATATTAAAAGAAAGCTAAGCCGGAAAATTGAAAATACAAGAGTGTGTGCATTAAATAAATAAATATGTCTTTTTGATTTTGAGAAAGTACCAGAAAATTCTAGCGCGTGATTTTAAAATCTTATAAAAGGAGGAAAACATCTCAGTTCGTAGTTGTTGCTTAGTTTGTTGTTGTTTAGAAAACTGCTCTTGTTGATTGTAGCGAATTCGCGGATTAGCTTTCTTTAGCTGTTTTGAATTACGTTCTATTGGACATTTGAGTAGTTAAAAGATAACTGCTGTGAGATATTGTAATACTGCATGATAATTTGAGAAAATTTAAGCATTTTTGTTGTCATAATAATAAATTTTTGTTCATTTTTCATCGGACTTGTGCATTCATTTCATAACGAACCCGTATGCACGAAACAATTTTTGGTGTCAGGAGTGGGGTTTGAATGCCAATCACAAGAGCGATGGAAGAGCAGTTAAGACAGCTGATATCAGCCTTTGCTGCATTTAAAGAGGAAATGAAAGTGGGCCAGCAAGAGATGAAAGTGGGACAGGAATCCGTTCAGGAAATGTTGGAAGCTGTACAAGTAAAGATTGAAGAAGGTTAATATGAAATGAAAAGAGAAATTGCCTGCATAATAGAAACCAAATTTGAGGCTATGGAAGGCAGAATTGACACTGTTGAAACTAAAGTTGGACAAATAGAAGAAAGAGTTTCTTCGGTAACAGAACAAGTAGAAGAAAGAATTTCTTCTGTAAAAGAGCATATAGAAGAGCGAGTTTCTGCTGTCGAGCAACAAATTGAGGAAAGGGTTCCTGCTGCTGTTGCCAAAGAAGTTGACACTTTAAAGAAGAGCATAGTGGCAGAAGGAAGCAATTCTGAGGGTTTTAAATTCTTACTGATGCCTGCTCGTCCATCTCTGAAGCTATCCACATATGATGGGAAGACATCCTGGCAAGTGTATAAAACACAATTTTCTATCATTTCGGATGCGAATGGATGGGATTCCCAAACAAAGGCCTGTCATCTCGCCACTTCTCTGAGAGCAGACGCTTCCAGAAAACCAAAGACTTGACTTCGAAGCTTTATCTGGCACATTGGAGCTGCACTTTGGTGAGAAATGCTTAAAAGACTACAGTAGGCTTCAATTAAAATCCCGTCAACAGAAGCCCACCAGATCCCGTCAACAGATTCACTCCAGGAACTCGCCACAGATGTTGAAGGGCTGTCCCACCTCGCCTTTACGGAGTGCCCGAGAGAAACGAGGGAAATCCTGTCCCTGCAGTACTTTATCGATGCCGTCCGGGATCCCGAAATACAGAAGGCTCTACAAATGGGGGATGTTCAAGATTTGAAAAGCGCTTTAGTGTACGCCATGAAGTTCGAGGCAGCCCAGCAAGCAACTCGTAGAGATCGCTACCCAGTTAGAACTGTGCGAGTCCATGAGCCAGTGGATCAACTGATGGCTCGTTTAGACGATTTTAGCCAGACAAGTCAACGCTTTGATATAGAGTAGGAGCGAGAAGAAAGTAGCTCTAAGGTGTTGGAGATGTGGTAGTGAAGGTCACCTAAGACGGAATTGCAGAACACCCCAGGGTACGGAATATAAAGCAGATGATTTTAACAGACAAGTCAGTGGCTTGAGACGGAACAGAAGTAAAAAGAAACTAGTTCTAAAGTTCTAAAGTGCTGGAACTGCGGAGTTGAAGGCTACATACGAAGAAACTGCAGAACACCCCGAGGTATGGAAAATAAGACCATTTCCCAGCAACGACGCAGTAAACAAATTAGTGACCATATCAAGGAACGGAGGTTGCCAGATAACGAAAAACCTTGTTTTAAAGAACTTAAAATTTATACAGTGAGTGGCAACAGTAACAGACTGTCCATTAATGGGAATATCGATGAAGTTCCTTGCAATATGATCATTGACACAGGAGCTAATGTTACCATCATTAGGAAAGATTTAGCTGAACAGTTTAAAGATAAACTTATTTGGACACCATCCTGTGTTTCCCTTCAGACTGCATCTGGTGATAAAATCGACATAACTGGGAAGTTAAACGTAAGCATCACGTTTAGAAGTGCCGCCTATCATCACACGGCTGATGTGCCGGATATCACAGATCCGTGCATACTCAGATTGAACTTTTTAAGGAAATACAATTTTTCCTTAGACTTGATAAACAACAAACTGCTTTCAGCATCTGATGGCATGACTATCCATCCTCAAAAGGGACCCTCGCCTGGAAATGCCGTCACCTTGTCCGAAAGATCCAGCTCGGGAAGATGCCGAAATCATACTAGGGTCGAAAAGAAACGCAAGACTACCTGCTCTTCTCCAGCCCAGATGCTCTTCGGTCGAGACCTTCGTCTGCCTTGTGACCGCCTGTTTTATCGCCATACGGATGCGCCTTCATCGCCTGAGGAACACATCCAAGATGCCCAGCCCCGGTTTGAGAGGATGCATCGTTCTGCACGAAAGCGAGTCAACTTGGCGACGGAGAAGTGAAGACCAGATACAACACGAGAGCTACTGGACGTAGATCCAACAAAGGAGACAAGGTGAGGTTGTGGAACCCGATTCAACGAAAAGGACTCAGTCCTAAATTGCAGTCACCTTCGGATGGTCCATATACAGTGCTGAACAGACTGAATGACGTATCTGTAAGTCTTCGAACTCTAAACCTAAATTCGTTCATTACGACAGGTTAGCTCATTACTATGGCCATAGTGTGTAATGTAAATATATAAGACCATGGTCCTTTTTGTTTTTAAATGTGTATTTGATTTGATTTGTATTTAGTATTTGATATGCATTTAGTATTTGATTTGTTTAAGTTATCTATTACATTTATTGTTCATGTTGTTTGATATTGTAATGTAATGTTTATGCCTCAGTTGTAAGTTTGTCTTCCTGTCCACTGATTGTACTGCCCGGGACGTGCAGTCCTTGGGAAGGGGGCAGTGTTATGAATTTGGTATTTAAAAAGCTAATATTAGTTCAATTATAAATTAAATGGTTTTATTTCTCGCGCAGTGCAGCGCATGACAAATATTAAAAGAAAGCTAAGCCGGAAAATTGAAAATACAAGAGCGCGTGCATTAAATAAATAAATATGTCTTTTTGATTTCGAGAAAGTACCAGAAAATTCTAGCGCGTGATTTTAAAATCTTATAAAAGGAGGAAAACATCTCAGTTTGTAGTTGTTGCTTAGTTTGTTGTTGTTTAGAAAACTGCTGTTGTTGATTGTAGCGAATTCGCGGATTAGCTTTCTTTAGCTGTTTTGAATTACGTTCTATTGGAGATTTGAGTCGTTAAAAGATAACTACTGTGAGATATTGTAATACTGCATGATAATTTGAGAAAATTTAAGCATTTTTGTTGTGATAATAATAAATTTTTGTTCATTTTTCATCGGACTTGTGCATTCATTTCATAACGAACCCGTATGCACGAAACAATAGTAAATGGCCTATGGCCATACTTAGTACCCATTTTATAACTTATTTAATCTAATATGTAACTCTTCATATTGTGTTATAGATTTAAGGTTTAATTATTACTAGTGCTCCAAAAAACTCACACTACTTTGCCTATTATTTATACGAATGTGTTTTCTGCACAGGCTATAGCCAGCTTATTCCTCCTTTCTCGGCCTTTCCAGATAGCACTTCAGGTCTTTTGAAACTTGACGCACTCTTTAGTCTTTTTAGAAGCTTATCTTTTAATTTATCTCTTGTCTTATTTCTATTCTTATAATTTAAAAAAATTTTAAAAACATGATTTAATTATATATATTTATATTTATATAAAAAATTCTAAATATATACTAGTTACTTATGACAGTATTCGAAATAACATATCTTTTCTGCAAGGGGTAGGATCCTTGACCCAGACATCCTGGTGCTACACCGTTTCCCCAGTGCGTCAATTACTGATGGAACGGTTTAGGTTCTCACAAACACCGACCACTTTCGGTGAGAACTTTACATAATACTAAATTAAAAGCAGGAGTAGTGCAAGACTATACAATTCGATTGAAAGCTAAGAGGTTGACTCAGAACCTACACCGGTAGCATAGTAATTCGGTGACAGGAATGCATAGCCGATATTTAAAGTAAACAGCTGGAAGAATTAGCAACTTGCGCTCGCAGTAGCGAAATCACGCTATGTTAAACTTTTCGATTCAACAGTTTAAAACTCTTGTTTGCTCTAACTCGTTTACCTGGCAAGCAAACGCGAGGGGAATAAGAGAAAACAGGAAAGGCTGACAAATTAAAATAACTATTAGTAAAAATAAATAAAACCCTTCAGTGTGCGTACAAGATTTTAAGATAATTTCATTTTTCAATTAAGATATCACAAAAATGTGATTCGGTTGAACGCGTGCATCATTTCTTTGAACTGACTAATAAGAATTTTAAGAAGTTTTGGTTAATTGTGTATTGCGTCTGTCTAACATAATCAATTATCTGTATAACATAATCAATTTTGAAATAAAATTTTTTAGAAGTTTAATCAAATTTGAAATCACAGGAGAGTTTCGACTCTTCTCTTTTCATTGTCTGAATTAAATTTATGATGATTATGTATGTAATACTGTTTAAATATATCATTATGCATGCTTACAAACTTTCCCTTATAAGTATATTTTTATATTTTTTAATTAAAAAGTAATGTGCATTTGCAATTCTCTGAAACCTTTTTGTCAAAATTTCGAAAGCTGGCGAATTATGTAAACCCTAAGTGAGTTTAAAATGCGTAATTATTATGTTTATCACCTAAACATTTTTGAAATTACCTTTAATATTATAATAAAAATACTCGATTTTGAAATTTTTTAAAAAAGTATATATACATAACTATGGATTCACTCTTTTAAGATAATTCTACTAAAATTAATTTTAGGAGGTAATATAATCAATATTTCTTTAGTAAATAAATTATAAAGTATATATATATATATGCAGCAAACTTTCCTTAACACGAAGTCGGTTGAACAAAATTTTCGTTCTGGCAGCGATGTACATGATCTTATCGGAAGTGGTATCATTTTAACGCGAATTTCGGTTAGCACGAATTACGAATGATAAAATTAAATGATAAAATCTAATGAATCTGTTGCATCATTAGATTTTATCATTTAACACGAACTTCCAATGATTTTCATGTTTTCCCGTTGTTTCTGTGTTAAGGCTACGTTCGGAAATGTTGCGTCCTGTTAAATTAAAAACCTCGCAGAATGTATTGTATTGTAGACCAGCATGAGTAACATCGTTCGACAATCGCGATCGTCTTTCAACAGTGAGCTTCAATCAACAAATGCAAGTCTGTGTTTAGATGCGCTTTTTCACTTCCTTGTAGGAAGTAAAGGAATTGTTGTAATCGCGAAAAATCCCGCTTACTATAGTTCAACGAAAATATCCATTTTGAAAGCTATCGAATGCAATTTAACGATGTTTTTGCTTGACATCTGTACGTGAGAACAGAATAAAGGGCTCTTTTTCCCCAAAACGAATTATAAAACTGATTTAAAATGGATTCAGAAGAGATTTTTTCGTGGCGTCTGTACGTACGTACGTATGTATCTCGCATAACTCGGAAACGAGTAAGTAATCTCTGTTGCAATTTATAATCAAGTGGTGCTTCTCATTGGTATCCTCTTTGCCAACATTCTTGCATCATCATTTTAGCTGCAACAACAAAGAGAGATATGAAACCAATAGGATATGAAACCAATAGTTCGCCTGCAGCAGGAAGAATCTTCCGTTTTGTTATTTCCTCAGCCGGATCCTTGAGGAATTCATCTTCGATTCGAAATTTCAGTTTATCTGCTTCATAATTCCAAATATATCCTAACAAAGTACTATTCATTTCGTCTCCATTAAACTTCGTATTTTCAGCTGCATTCCAAATCGCATGTAATTGGGCATTATTGCTCCTCCACTTTTTCATATTGAAACTAGCAAGCATCATAATCCTTTTCACATCTTCATAAATTTCTGCAGCTTCTTCTTCATCATCTGTACCATAAATCAAATCATCTACATAAAAATTTTCTTCAAGAAGCTGACAGATCTTCGAATATTGTGCTTTCAGCTTTCTTGCATGATGCTTTATAGTTGCTGCTTGTAAAAAGGGGCTACAGGTTGCTCCGAATATTACACGAGTCGTTATTAAAATCGTCGGTTGCTCCTTTTCCTTTGCAGTTCAAAGAAATCTTACTGCATTTCTGTCTTCAGGCTTCAACAGAATTTGTAGAAAAGCAGCTTCGATATCTGCAGCAAATGCTATTTTGTGTTGACGAAATTTAATTAGCAAATCTAATAATTCAGGGTTTAAATTTGGTCCTGAATGTAAGCAATCATTTAAAGATAGACTGTCATGAATATGCGAGGATACATCAATTATGACCCTTAATTTCGTAGAATCGTGATCTTCTCTGATTACACAATGGTGTGGCAAATAATAGATGTTTTCTGCAGAATTCTTCGGAGCCTTTTCAGCTATTCCTTTATTTGGATAATCTTCAATTACCCTTGAATATTTGTCAGAAATTTCAGGATTTTTCTTAAACCTTCTAAGTAAACTGCTCCATCTGTTTAAGGCGATGTTATAATTACTACCCATTTTGTTCATATTGTCCTTCCAAGGTAATGAAACTTCATAACAATTGGTTTTATATTCAACAGTTTCTTCAAATTTCCGCATAACTTCAGTGTCATTTTCATTTGTTGAATAGTCATGTACAGTGGCATAACTAGAACTCTTGGACCCCTATGCAAAAAATTTTTATGGGCCCCCCTCAATAAATTTAATATGCTTAAAAATAAAAATAAAAATTTTTAAAAAGTTAAAAAAATCAAGGATGTCACGAGCCAGTGTTTTTATGATGAATTTTATTACATCTGGATTACTTGTTAAAAAATAAAAGCACATCCTTAGGGAACCAGTTGAAAGGTACGTAACATGAAGAAAGAATAAAAAGGAAAATATTTTCCCTTGATCAACTGTGAAATTTGCTTTAGTCTGGGCATTTGATATCAGATGAGTTTAATCAGTTATTTAAGACTTTTTGTATGCGTGCGAGAGACAGGCTTTTCTCTCCTTTCACTGAGATACATACTGATAATAAATGAATAAGTCTATATAAAAAAAGGAACATGTCACGTAAAGTATAGCATTAAGAAAAGTAAGAAAGCTTAGTTTTACGGAGATCTAAGAGGTTTTACATACAAATATTATCAGGTTCAAATGTTTCTTCTAACCTTCTTCGGAAACATACAATGACCTGACTAGAACAGAGAGCTTACTAAAGCTATGTTCACTAATTGTAGTAAGTAGACAGGATACAGACGAAGGGTATACAAAACCCTTTATTTTTTTCTTTATATACAATGACTTCTGTACTTCGGAATACAATGACCCTCCACTCGGGGTCTAACTTAAAAGATATCAAAATAAAACTAAACTCTAATTTAACTTTAGAATAAGATTGGCCTTATAATAACAGAAAGCGTATGTAGCACAGAGACTGTGAACACTACAATACGTTTAATTTATCAAGAGGATTAAAACCTCTGGCCTGGAAGGCAAAGTAGCAACTGCGTAACTTCTAAGGTAAGCGGCCTGCTTCGAACTCACGGCTTCCTCTCTTCTGCTTGGCAAAAAGGCCACACTTAAATACTTGGCGTTCGCCAGACAACTTTGCATAAACTCCTTCACGCTTATAATTCTGGCCGGAAGTAGAAAATAAGAAGTGATAGTAAAGATTTAAAATAAAATAAACGTTAATAAAACTTAAGATCCTTACATACTTCCCGCCAGAGTTAATTAGTTTGAAACTGAGGTCTAAAACGACCTTGTTGAAAACTTTTAGCTCTAGAAACTAACGCGAGGCCAAACTTTTACAATCATAACTTAGCTAGAAACTAGAAAATTTTAAAAGAAAGAAATTTGTTACAATAGCAGCTCCCGGAATATACAACAATATTTTTTCTTTTTCATCTGTACTGCATCAAAACAGGAGCTTTATTCAATTCTGGTTCCTTCCAGAGATCTGGAAGGAAAACTAGTTTAATGAAATGTTACAGAATGACATTGCAAATAACATATAGAATATACTTTTCTTAACATTCTTATTTCATTCATGATTATTTTAATTATCTCTCCCCGTGCTCTCTGACATGTGTTGTAAAAACACCAAACACGAATGTGTTTCTGTCTATGTGTTCAACACTCCCTCCTACAATCAAAACACTAATGTGTTAAAATTCAACATACGAGACCTCTTAACACACCCTAATTTCAACTCTGGACCCTGAGGTACTATTCTGAAAGTGGCTAACTCTAAAGTGTAGCGTCAGAGAGCCTAACTACATCATTCAACCTTTAACACATATTCACCATGATTTAATCTTTACAGTCACACGAATAACAAATTTTTTAACATTACTTTCACTTTTACCATATCACGTTATTTCTAAACATTCAAAATAACAGTTCACATGTATACAAGAACATATCAAGATGCCGTTAATTTTACACATTTGAAAACATACATTAGTAGTACATTGTTAACTTCTATTCTTTTCAAAGCAAGTGCCAATTCTTTCTACATTGAAATAATACTACATTTCAAAAAGTCTTTCAGACTAAAACTTCTTTCTTGTTAGAATGTTTTAAATAAAATTTATACAATAACTTTTTACAATATTTAAGTCTTTATACAACGCTATTATACATCAACTTTAGTTTTACGCGCGAGTAATTGAAAAACATAATAAGAAAATCGGTCACAACTCATTTCTCGCCCTTTTGGCGATAAAGGTAGACCTCGCATGAGGTAAAACTTCTTGAAATCTGCCACTTGCAGTAAGAATGAAAGATTAACTTAAGTTTGTAAAGTAACATAAAATTTTACTTATCTTTGTAATATTCAGACATCCTTTTCTGGGCCCAGTCTTTAAAGGTGCTGCAGACCGTAGCTTGGTTGATCCTCCTTCTTGTACGGGCTCGCCCTTCAGTGCTTTCCTCTGGAAGCTTCCGTTTTTCACCACTACGGCCACCCTTGAACATCTTCCTTCTGTCCTCTGCTTATGGTCTTGGCCGTTTGAAGGCAGCTGGTCTTGGTGGAACCGGGAAACTTCTGTCGTGATCCTGCTTGGACCTCGTTGTTGGCCGTTCAAATTTTTCTTGTACTTTTTCCTCCGCCGCTGATGGCCCTTCCGCAGTTCGGCGACTTTTGCTGCGGAGAGTTCTGTCGGATGAGTCAATCTTCCGTTTCACAGCCGGGTTATAGTTGCCGTCCTTTCTCCCGGTCTTTTCCACATACGTCGTCCTTCTCCCTTCTTCATTCTGGGGGTGTTCGTGAACTCTGTTTTTTGGACGGTGGAACGGCTTCTTTTTCTTTGTACCTTCAATTTTTCCGCGGGGCAATTTTCTTTTCACTTGCTTCTGTCTCTCATTGGCTTGCCCTTGTACTTGTCGTTTTCCCACCTCTGGAACTTGTACCTGCGGTGTCTGCCGTACCGGATCCTGCAAAAGATCTGAAAAGATTTGCATTTTATTACGGTCATAGAATGGTTTTATCTGGTCAAAGTTTGCGGAACAGGTTTCACCATTTCTTGCCTTTAACACTACAACAGCGTGAGTTATTTTTTCTATAACATATGGTCCTTCAAAGCGTGGAAAAAATTTGGCAGTTTTATCTTCTGGTGCTGAAGAAAGTGAATGCTTAATTTTTAGTACTTCATCCCCTACTTTATAAGTTACTCCCCGTCGTTTCAAGTCATAATACAATTTTTGTTTTCTTTGTGCTACTTCCGTATTCTTTTTTGCTTCTTTTATTAGTTTTTCTATATCACCCATTTTAAATTCTGGGGCTCTTTGTTGCACATAAAATAGTTTATCTAACGGTGTTATAACCTTTCTGCCTAGAAATAACTCAGCAGGAGTTTTGCCCGTTGTATCATGTTTTGCGGTCCTAAGGGCGAAAGCAAATTCATTGACATAGTTATCCCAGCTTTTATGAAAATTTTTAACATAACTACGGATAATTTTCACTATATTTCTGTTGACCCGTTCCGCTATATTTGATTGCGGCCGATACGGGACCATTTTTAAATGACGTATGCCCAGTTTTTGGCACATGTCTTCAAATATATTACTTACAAATTGAGGACCATTATCCGATATAACTTTTAGGGGCGCCCCGTATTTTAAAATATATTTATTTAAAATAGAATCGGTAACTAATTTCGCGGAGGCTCGTTTTAAGGGAACAATTTCGGTCCATTTACTAAAATGATCAACTATAACAAGGAGATAGCGACTTTTGTTTAACTGACTTTTTGGGAAAGGGCCCAATAAATCGATGCCGATTATTTCATTTGGAAATTCGGATTTAATACTATTTAGAAACCCGGCCGGGCGGAAATTAATATAATTAACGGCTTGACATGTTGGGCAGGACTGGACATACGCCCTTGTTAACTTTTGCAGTTCAGGAAAGTAGACTGCCTCGCGTACGCGTTGAGTAGTTTTTCGAATACCAGCATGAGAAGCTAAAGGGCTGTCATGGAGCTCTTGCAGGATATTTAATCTAAGACTAGCTGGGATAACAGGTCGAAATTCGTTGTTGGAATTCGTAGTTTTTGTATAAAATAATAGACCATCTATTAGTTCGTAATGGGCCGCCCTATTTCTTATCGCCACAATATCTTGGTGGCTAAAATTTTCAGGATCCTTCAAATACTCATAAATACTTCCAAACTCAGGATCCTTACCCAGTTCGGTTATTACAGTTTCTCGGGAATTTATTGTACACGCTGTCAGCATTGCAACTTTTACGGTATTACCCTGTTCGTCTAATTTAATTCGTGACAGGGCATCTGCTACGATATTTTCCTTTCCGGGGGTATGCTTGATTACCAGATTATATTCTTGCAGCTTGAGTGCCCATCTTATTAACCTTGGGGATAAATTTTTTCCAGAGTACAATCTAGTTACCGCCGCATGATCAGAATATACTGTTATCGGCGCCTTTCCAAAATAGACTCGGAACTTTTGCATTGCTAACAGAACTGCAAGTGCCTCTCTCTCGGTCGCGGAATAGTTTCTTTGTGTTTGATTTAAAGTTCGGCTAAAAAATGCTACTGGCTGCTGATTTTGCGAAAGTACCGCTCCTACCGCATAATCCGAAGCATCCGCTGAAATTTCTAAATTTTCATCCTTTTCAGGAAATTTCAACACAGGGGCTTGCGTTAATGCTTGTTTTAATTTTTCGAAAGCACTATTGGCTTCGGCCGTCCACGAGAATCTTGCCTTTTTCCTTTTTAATTTTAACAATGGCTCAGCGATAGCCGCAAAATCTTTTATAAAGGACCTATAATATGAACAAAGTCCTAGAAAAGAAGAGAGCTTCTTTGCCGTGTTTGGAGTCGGATACTTTTGTACAGCGATTATTTTTGATTCATCTGTCTCGATCCCTTTTTGCGATATTTTATAACCTAAATATTTTAATTCAGGGGCTGCAAATTTGCATTTTTCGACATTAACTTTTAGACCGGCCTCATTTAATAAAGAAAACACCTGTCTTAAATCCTGTACATGTTGGTCTAGATTATCACTAGTAATAATGATATCGTCTAAATAGATAAATGTGGACTTTCCGAGAACAGGTCTTAACACAATGTCCATGCATCGCTGAAATGTTGCTGGGGCGCCTGAAAGGCCAAACGGCATTCGCAAAAATGCATAAGTGCCAGACTTGGTTATAAAAGCAGTCTTAGGCACGTCCTCAGGCCGGATCCCTATTTGAAAATAACCATTCGTTAAGTCTAAAGTTGTCATAAATTTGGTTGATTTTATGTTCCTTAAAATTTCTTCTATAATCGGTAACGGATATACCGGATATTTCGTTATGGAATTTAATTTACGGTAATCAATAGCGAATCTCCACCTTTTTGGATGCTCCAAAGGATAATCATAATTTTTCTTACATAAAACCACCGGACTAGCATAACTACTTGAGATAGGCGTTACGATCTTTTTACGTAGCATATCGGTAATATGCCATTCTATAATTTTTTCCTTATTCTTATCATACCGGTATGGTTTTTGACGAACCGGCAATGCATCTCCTGTGTCAATACTATGGTTAGTAACCTGGGTAAATCCTGGAATATCACTAAATAAGGAAGCAAATTCACTTACCACTTGTCGGATTCTATCTTGCTCGTCATTAGGCAGGTGGTCGAGATTTAACCTTGGCGGTTCAACCTTTTCTACACGCACTGGTTTCATCGTCAGCTTAAGAGACGCTTCATTAAAATCCAGTGTAGCTTGTGCGTCTGAAAGAAAGTCTATTCCTAGTATTAAGTGTGCTTGCAAATTCTTTACTATAAAAAACATCACCTTTACTTGTTCGTCCTTGATACGGATGTACAAAGGTACTTTACCTACGCACTTACATTGTTCTCCTTGCGCCGCTAATACTGTTGTATTATCCGCATTATATATGCGGTATTTGCGAAAATACTTTCTAAAAAAGACTTCTGCCACACAGGAACACTGCGCGCCGGTATCCAGGAGTGCGGTGGCCGAGATATTATTTACCAAGACTTCAATCTTCGGAAGAGTTAAATTTTTCACCATTACTGTATTTAACTTGTAGGAAGAGGGGTTTTCGTGGCCTTCGGATTTCCGCACCCTCTCGTCAGCAGAAATCCGTTTTAGTTTAAATTATTTTTCCTTTCGGTGCTTTCCTTCTTTCTCCACTGGCCTTGAGACTTTTTTCCTGGGTTGCTATTGAACTGTCGACGTTCGCCGGCTGTTTTTGAATGCTCGGGTTTCCTTGCCCACTGATTCGCTTTTTCTCCGTAGCCATGTGCTTGAGTTTGCTGTAGTCTTGGCGTACCAAATTGGTTTCGCTGTTGATATTGGCGTCTTCTTTCGACGTCCGCCGTTCTTCTACTTTCAAACTGGATTGCCAGCTCAAATAATTTTTCCAGTGTAGTCGGATTTCTCAATTCAATAAAGTCTTGCACTTGGGGTAGTAACCTCGGCAAAATCACTTGAATTATTTCAGGATCCGGACGGTTTCCATACAAGAGCTTGAAAACGTGAATTTTTCTTAAAATAAAGCTCGAGATGTTTTCCATTCTTTGTTGATATATACTGAAAAGTTCTGTTTCTAATTTCGCACGATCCCTTACAACAGGGAAGGCTTTTAGTAGGGCAGTCTTGAAATTTTCGTACGTATAGGTGGGACTTCCTGCTTGACCCAAGAGACTTCTGCCGATACATTTGAACCAGTTAAGCGCTTGGCCCCTCAAAGCGCTGGTAGCTAAGGTAACTTTTTGAAACTCGTGCACGGGGTAGAGCATGAAGTGGTCATCCAATTTTTCCAAAAAACTGGTTACCTGTGAGTTTCCATTAAACGTTGCTTCTGGTTTCATCGAAGCGCGCATGGTCTGGACAATATACCCAAATCCTTCCAGGGCGGCAGCTCGCATTTCTGGATTCTGAGCTGTTTCTGCAGGCAGCACAGGTTCTTCTTGAAACTCGGCCATGGTTATTCTTCGTCGGGCGCCACTATCAGGTTCAATGTTTCTTCTAACCTTCTTCGGAAACATACAATGACCTGACTAGAACAGAGAGCTTACTAAAGCTATGTTCACTAATTGTAGTAAGTAGACAGGATACAGACGAAGGGTATACAAAACCCTTTATTTTTTTCTTTATATACAATGACTTCCGTACTTCGGAATACAATGACCCTCCACTCGGGGTCTAACTTAAAAGATATCAAAATAAAACTAAACTCTAATTTAACTTTAGAATAAGATTGGCCTTATAATAACAGAAAGCGTATGTAGCACAGAGACTGTGAACACTACAATACGTTTAATTTATCAAGAGGATTAAAACCTCTGGCCTGGAAGGCAAAGTAGCAACTGCGTAACTTCTAAGGTAAGCGGCCTGCTTCGAACTCACGGCTTCCTCTCTTCTGCTTGGCAAAAAGGCCACACTTAAATACTTGGCGTTCGCCAGACAACTTTGCATAAACTCCTTCACGCTTATAATTCTGGCCGGAAGTAGAAAATAAGAAGTGATAGTAAAGATTTAAAATAAAATAAACGTTAGTAAAACTTAAGATCCTTACAATATGTTTTGAATTTTTATATAAAATCTGCACCAATCTTAAGTTTTTTTCGCTTAATTTAGCAAACTTAATAACTGGTTATATTATAAAACATTGAAAACAATATATTCTGTGAAAATAGAAGAGAAACACGCCGAGTGAAACAAAATTAGTAACACAATAACCTTAAGTTTGGTGTAGATTTATGTTAAGATCTCAAACAATTTCTAGGGCAAGCAGGTTTAGGTCCCTCTTCGTCAGAAGTAAAGAAATCTACGACTGAAGAATAGTCATATTTTTCAATTGCGCCAAAGTATGTGTAAATATTTATTTTTGAAGGATTTTTCTTTACCAGGGTAACAACTTTTATTTTATAATATTAGCTATAATTTTATAAAAGCTCCTTGCCTTCATTTCCGAAAACTCTCGAACATAGTCAGAAAGATCAATTTCTTTAGGTGTATCTTGCTCTATAGAAATTAGAGCAAGATTTGTCAGCCTAGTCTCCGTCATAGAAGATCTTAAACAAGTTTGTATGTATTTTAATTTTGAAAAATATATCTCTCCACTTGCAACTGTTATAGGAAAGGACAGCAAAATTCGAAGTTCCACTCCAGTATATTTGCAAAAAATTCAAGATTTTATACATATTCTAAAATGACAAGGGGCTCCGCTCCAGGAACGATGTATTTTGAGAGATCTTCCAGTTCATCACAAAGTTCCGAAGCGTTCAGATTACTCGAATGTTTATTTGTGAGTTCTTTTCTTCGGAGATGAAATCTATTAAATTATTATTTAAATTATTAAATTATTATTATCACTTCTACAACTTTCTAAAAATGTTTTCTCATTCTGCAGAGCTCCGACAGCTGACTGCAGATTCGTCTTTATACTTATATCAGAATTTACTCGCGTTGTTTACATGAATGAGTATATCATTCCAAATAGCAACTGAGACGAGAAATTTAAAATTTTGTCTGCCAAGGATGACGCCGAATGCCATAAGAAACTAGAATAAATATTTTTAGCAAGCTATAATAGTACAGAATAAATTTCCTCCACACAAAAAAAAAAAAAAAAAAAAAAAAAAAAAAAAAAAAAAAAAAATGAAAATGTAAACAATGATTTGTGTTAATTTTTATTTACTTTTTGTTTAAACCTTTAAAAAAATTTTGCAAAATTTGTAAAAAAAATAGTTTTTTCTGTAACGTTATTTTATTGGCAATAAAACACTGAATAAGATGAAAATAAAAGATTAACAGCAATTAACTTAAAAAATTTCCACTTAATTAACCAAACAGACAAAATGTTCTCCTTCTGTGCTATGATTTGGGGGAGGGAGCGCCATATAAGTTATCCATGAAATAAATATATAATGAAAAGGAAATGAATAATCAAGCCAGCAACGAGAGAAGGGTAAAGCCAGTGAGAAACTTACTGCAAGTAAACGGCTAGAGGGGCAAAATTAGTTCATAGGAAATTTACAAAAAAGTCTGAAAGCTTTCAGGTTTTACGTTACACCCAAAGGGTCTTTTTTTTAAAGTTTAGTGTGCTACTTTTATTTATTAAATATCATGTTCTTCCCGCTTAAACCATTAAATTAAATTCAACAGAAATATCGCATGAGCATATCTTTAGAATTTCCGATACACAATCTCGCGCACTAGCGATAATTTTTTTTTTTTTTTCCGTAAAAAATTTCCATTGCGCGCTTTGAAATCGTTGAGTTTCTTAATCAAAAACACGTTAAAGAGTTATAAAATATGAAATCGATAATAAAACAAATTTCAAATTCCAAATTCGGGCTTCCAGATGCCCATATTTGGTGCAAGATTACATGATTCAAAATTGGATGGCTCTAGCGAGATATATAGGTACGTTTATGCAGATTTTTCATTATTTAATTTCTTTAAATATAACACAGGGCTGTAATATTTAGTGGCAACAATTTGAAAAGTGAAACGATATTTATAGTGAACCAACGCAAAATGCCAAAAGCCTTTTGGGGCTAAAAATTTAGAACTTTTAGTGTGAAAAATCTAGCGCAAATGTAGCTAAGATTGATCAAATTTAAATTTTTTAAATTTATTGTTTATACTATCAGGAGAGAGTAATATGCTTGTGTAAAAGATTATTGCAACCAGTATAAATACTTAAAGAATAAAAATTAAGCAAAATAAATTAATTTTTTAGTCCAAAAAAGGTGCAATTTGCTCTGTTGGACTATTATTTTCGTTTTGGCATTTTGCGTTGGTTCACTATAAATGTCCGATTCCCTATTCAAATTGTTGCCACCCAATATTATCGCCCTGTGTTATATTTAATGAGATTAAATAAGGAAGAATCTGCATAAACGTATCTATATTTCTTGCATTGGGATAAAACAACGGTACCTAGAGCCATCCAATTTTGAATAACGTACTTTTCCACCCGAATATGGGCATCTGGAAGCCCAAATTTGGAATTTGCTTTATTATCAATTTCATATTGAGTAAAACTTGAACGAATTTTTGATTAACAAACTCACCGATTTAAAAGTGAGCAGTGACAACACTCTACGACGAAAAAAAAAAACGCGCGGAACTGTGTATCGAAAATTCTAAAGATATGCTGATTTTAAAATTATTTTGCGACATTGCTGTTAAACTGAATTTTATGGTTTAAGTGTAAAAAACATGATATTTAATAAATAAACACACAAACACACAAAACATTAAAAAAAACGCCCCTTTAAACGTAATTTAAAATCTGAAACCTTTCAGATTTTTTTCTGAATTAATGCTATATTAAATTTTTAACTCATTTTATTTTTTAAATGTTTTTATTATATTAATTTCCTGAACTAAAATCTGGAAGGATTAATGTAGAAATTCATTACAATAAGTTTCTGATTAACTAGCTTTTGTAATGTATGTAGTTTCTGTGTGATTTACCTTTGCCGGGATAATCCGAAAAAGCACACAAGTCTTTAGAGGTTAAAATTATGCACATTGATATTTATTAAACCTGGGCTTAATTTGGGAAATAAAGGTCCTACTGTAAGCCATCAAGAACAGTGAATGAAAAATGATTATAAATTAAACAAATAAAACAAGGAATAATTAAAATCAAATAAAATGTAAAGTTTAAAGGTATGTTTTATTTTTAAAACTAATGGTATATAAAGAAATAATAAGCAAATCGTAAAACTTATATGAATATCGAAACAAATGAAAAGTAAGAAAATTAGTAAGATTGGATACGAAAGACAAAAGAAAGGAAGATATTGAATACATACATATACATGCAAATACACACATTTACATAATATACACACATATACAAGCAAAAACATATCTCGGGCAATTTAGAATTTATATTTTGTTGACTTTTACGCCTGTTATCGAATTTAATATTGCTTTAGTTTAGTTTTTCGCATCATTTTAAAAATCAAGGATACTGCAAAGAGTATACAGAAATAAACACTTTAATTTAATGATAAAAGAATGGATTGGATTGGATTATGTAATTATGGCAAAGCACATGAGAGCTATCTGCCTAAAGGGAGGGATGCTTTCGTGGAGAACGTTTTAAGGGAAACTGGCTCGTATACATGTTACACATGGGGATAACCACGAAAACGCTCATGCAGCCAGCCCGTTTGTCCGAGGATTAGAACCTCGGACCGATGTACCAGAGTTCAGCGTCTTTAGCGCTCCGCCGTTGGTGGGCAATAAAAGAATGAAAGGATATAAGAAAAATTTGTATTTTAGGCAGAATTACAGCTATAAAAACCGAAGATAAGGAAATTACAGATATTTAAACATACATAAGCACAAACATTGACAATTAAAACTTTTATATAATAATGTTAATATTAATGTATTGCATTACTTTCCTGTCAATTACATTGCTTTGCTCTTTATTTGTAATTGCTTTTGAATTTCGGATTTGCATATGATGGCTTTAAACCATTTTTTTTGAAAAGTCAATTTGCATAATGAAAAGTTTTATGATTTTTCTGAGTAGTCAATTTGGCACAATGTTATGTTTTATTCTTTTTTCCAAGTGTTTCGAAAGCGTGTAGAGAAAATTCTTGTACATTTCAGATTCGATTTTTCGGTTTTATATCAATTTTAATGTCTTAAATGAAAATTTAATTGATTCTTTTTACGGTTTTAGATCTCAAATGAACCAGGACAACGAAATATGTTTTCAAAACGTATTAATCGACTATTATGAAGCTTTAATTCATTTTCTCCTGATGAGTTCTGAATTGGAGTTTCAGTAAAAAGAGAATAATTTTTATAATTTTGTATGATTTCCCTTTTGCATTTTTATTTTTCGAGTTTGTGCTACTATGAATTCTTATTTTAAATTTGTTTAGATATTGTGTTAAACCTCTTATACACGGTTGCAGTAATTTATAGCGTCAAGGAATTGCCTTCCTTTGATTCCAATTTAGTTAGATGCTTTAAATTTATTTTACTTCAATCCTGCAGCTATAGCACAGGACAAGTTAAAAAAAAAATTGTTTTTTATTTTTGGCCTGTCATTATGTTTCTTAATGTATGGAAACATATATTTATATTTCATATTTATCATAAAAATATTTCATGTTAATATAACAATACGTTATTAATATTAGAAGAAATTTGCATTGTTAATGGTGATAAGTTTGGATTTTTAGATAAATGGATTAAAAGTTTAGTTAAATTGAGTTTTTAGTAAGTTTGAAATTATAAGAATCTAGTTTATGTAATATTACAAATCAATAACTTACCTTTATAATGAAGAATTATATTTGAGATCCCTTTCAAATTTAATTTTAAAGAAAAACTTCTTTATGCTTTCGATGTAGTGATGTAGACTAGAGAAATGTCATTAGAATACGAGCAAGTTCAGTTTATTGTTCTAAGTCATCAGCGAATTACAAACAAGTATACTGAAGATAGCATTTCACACTTCAACACAGCTGTTTAGCAAAGAAAGGGACCCCGCCTCCACCATAAATTTCCAGTGTCTTCCCAAGTCGAGTCACAGTAAAACTTTCATCTAAGATTTTACTGTAAAGATGTCCACTTTCCTTTCTAAAAAGCTGAAACATCTGTTTTTTTTTTTTTTTTTTTTTCCCCAGTCAAATTTTACTATTATTATTGTCATATTCCAATGACACATAATAAATGCCCTGCAATATCTTTTAGCATTTCCTCTGTACTATAAATGTATTTCAGTTAATGTATAATTATTAAATATCTAACAGTAAAAATTATGGATATTCGAATAATTTTAGGAAATTCTTCCACAAGTTTAGGATGAAATAATACAGAAATTTTATTGACCTGTATCCAAAGAGCTTTTAAGGTGACTGTGTAATATGTGAAATGGAAATTTTAAAATTAAACCTTCGAAGTTTCCAGAAATGTTTAATAATTTGAAGTTAAACTTATTGACACTAACGTATTTGAAGATGAGTACTCTGTCGCATTTTAAAATTAAACCTTCCAAGTTTCAAGTTTCCAGAAATGTTTAATAATTTGTAGTTAAACTTATTGACACTAACGCATTTGAAGATGAGTACTCTGTCGCATAGATTCTAAAATTAGCATAAATAAATACTTGTTTAGGAAACAAGTATAAAGTTTCTTCATATTTACTAAAAATAAAGTTGTATGAAACAAGTTTTGCGCACTTCTTAGAGAAATGCGAAAAACATCATTTAATGAAAATGGATTTTTTTTTTTTTTTTTTTTTTTTTTTTTTTTTTTTTTTTACCCCAGGTGGATCAAAAAGCAAAAATCAGTTAGAAAAACAAAAATCACAATATATTTTAGGAGCATTAATATTTTTGATTATTGTTATATTTTTTATTTACGTCTTGAAACATCTATTTCTGGCTCAGAAATTAATTATGTCAGATTTCCAGTTTTTACATTGCTTATAAATTAAACCGTATCATTTTTATCTTAAACATTAATTTATTAATGACAAAAATATGAAAAATACATATAATGTATGGGAACATATATTAACGGAAGCTATTTATGTCTTAGAAAAGCTACGCAGTGATGCCAAAATGAAAGAGAATAATGCGAAAAGGGATTTTATGAGTGAAAATCGCATCATTTTCCACTAAAACGTTTTAACTAATTTTTTTTTAATTGCGAAAATTATTGAAATATTGCAATAAAAGTGGGAGAATTCTTTTCCATTCGTCTGTGTAGTGAACATTGTATTGTAATTCGTGTTCTTTCAGATGTTGAAATGCAACTTAAAACTATTAGGTCCAACGCTGCCATTGATATGCTTAATATTTTCAGTAATTAATTTATCGAAATTTACGAAGTTGTATATACTTTTAGCTGTATGATGTCATTTTATTATCATTATTATATTATTATTGATGATTTCACGTAATGAATGCTCTGTGCAAAGTAAAAGTAGAATAAAAATTAAAATAAATTAAAAGCAAAAGTGTAAATTTTAAAGTTTCATTTCAAATAACGGCCCACTAGCAACCGAGCGGTAAACTCGCTGAACACTGGTAGTTCAGTCCGAGGTTCGAATCCCACGAACGGACTGGCTGCATGGGCGTTTTCGTGGTTTTCCCCATGTGTAATGTGTATACGAGCTAGTTTACTTTAGAAAGTCCTCCACGAAGGCATTCCTTCCCTTAGGCAGATAGCCCTCGAGACTTTGCTACAATCAGACACACTTTTTCATTTCAAATAACGATTAGAAAGTACTCCACGAAGGCGTTCTTCCCCTTGGGCAAATATTCCTCGAGTGCTTTATTATTATATAATAATTCAATTCAGTTTAAATAACATACAAATTATTGCGCATTACTGAATTCTAAGCTTAAATGTTTCACGTTGTTAAAATGAATTGTAATTTATTATATTTTTTTCAAACGAAGGGAAGTTAAAATATTTCTTTCAAAACAAATTTAATATCTTCAGAATTATCTTTTACAGATTAGTGTGAATTTTTGGTAGATGAGTAATTTACACACTAAGAAACACCACAGCTGTTCTCTTTCCTAAAGCAAATCAATTTACGAGTTCTATGCCTTCAGATTTAATTCTCGTTTAGGAATTTTAAAGAATTTCTTAACCAGCACTTTATCTGCAATGTGAGAATATTTTGTAAATTTTGATATGAAAAAAACGATAAATATTGATTTACTCATTATTTCAAGTAAAAATATTCATCCATTCCATTTCCTCTCCCCATAAGTGAAGAAGAAGTCATGAATTTCGATAAATTTAAGGTAAAAAAAAAATAACTGGAATATTTGCCGCTTAATGTTTAAGCAACCAGAATGAAACTTTGTGTTCTTTGTTGAAACACAACAAAATCCGTTGATTTGGGATTGCAAAGGGAGTTAGCTTTGTCGCATAAAACATGCCCCTTTTTTCTTTGACCTTGAATTCATTCAAAGATCCCTAAGAAACGGGAAATCTCTCTTTTATAAATGTGGTGTCATAAATTCTTTGCATTTCCTGGACGAGGTCACCATTTCGACATGTGGGTGGGGCAAAGTCCTTTCATGCCACGACTGCTCAACTTACGTCAATGATTTTGTGTAAAGAAAGCATACATTCTGGAGTTAGCAATTGATACTTACGAATGATTTCCCCTTCCAGATTATTAGTCTAAAAAAGAGAAAAAAATCAATCCGCCTTTAACTTTGCCATTTTGGAATGTTTCATACTTCTGAAACCAAAATTTTCCCGTCCCTATACCCTGCTTTCTGGTGCGACTGCACCATCGTTTTTTACATTGTGAGAACCATACATTCAAACATTCTAGGTAACGTTGTTTCGTCATAGTGCGAGAAACACGGTTGTAGGAAAAAATGTCACCCGGAAAAAAGGGAAACGGAAAGAATGTCAAACTTCGTTTGCAATGGGAAATATAAGGCATGTTTAGAATGATCGCCAAGCTGGGTGATAAAAGTTTTAACTCAACAACCGTAATTTCGGATTACCGGAAACATGTGCGAGTAGAAACAAGAAGATTTGCTAGCTGCTGTTTTCTTCGTTAAGGTTAAAAATAGAGGGGTGTTTAGCGGGAGAAGCTTCGCGATGGAAGCCAGCGAGGAAGGCGGGTTGACCAACGTCGGTCATTGTCAGGTCTTAGTAATTATTCTCCTCGCACCGCATGTAGTCATAGCCTTAATCTGCGGTTTAGTGAAACATTTATTGACGCACAACAGAAAATTAATTCATCCTGATCTTTGGTATAAGAAACAGTTGTAGATGCAATTTCAAGTTACGGTTTGCGATAAGAATAGTACTAAATTTTTCAGCTAATTAATTTTCGCATCATTTTTTTTTCATTTGATTTTAATTAAAAGTAACGTATCTGCACAGGAAACAATTGTTTAATTTTGCACTTAAGTTTGAAAACAAGAATACCACAGGTATTAAAATTAAGAGGTTTATTTCAAAATAATTAGTCCCTGAGCGACTATTGTTTTCATTTTGCGATTTTGCGTCGAATGTGAATGTTCGTTTCACTTTTCAAGCTGTTGCCACCAAATATTGTGATAAAACATACCTGCCAACTTGTACGAATTTTTCGTAATTTTTACGAAAATGCGTTTGTCTTTACGATTTTACGATCGTAATCCATTTTTTACGATTTTTTTCCTTTTTCAAGTGTTTTTAGTGATTTTTGTCGAAATTTTAGAATTTTTCGCCAATTCAGCGATTTTCGCCAATTGCATCGTGTTTTACCGCCAACTCGCCGCTAACCCAACTCGCCGCTAAACCAGCCAATCCAATGCGCTGAACTTGTAGAATTACTCAGCTCGGATTCAGCGAGCGTGGATTGTCGCATTCTGTTTTTTCTGTTTTTTGCACGTGCTACAAATTTTCTTAATACGTCGTTGTTACGAAATGAGTTCAAAAAAACCGTATTCTCAATATTTTCGGCTGCCTACAAAGCCGAATTTCCAACAATTAAAGAATCCTTCAAAGGAAATAACTGCATTTTGCAACGTGTGCGTGTGTGACTTCATAATAAGCCACGGTGGAAGAAGCGACATTGTGAAGCATGTTAAGTCTAAAAAGCATGAAGTTAATGCTTCGGCTTCGACAACGTCAAAGAAAGTGGATGATTTTTTTTTTTTTTTTTTTTTTTTTCAAATTCGGCTACGAATTCGGATGCCGATGTCATTTTGGCAGAGTGATTGTTTACTGCATTCCTCATCGAACACAACGTGCCGCTAAGCGCTGCGCCGGTCAACTTTTCAGACGGATGTTTCCCGACTCCGAGATTGCTCAGAAATATCAAACCAGGGAACTTGTAAATTCTTTGAAAGATCATGAGAAAAAATAATTTTTTCAATGTGTCAGAAAGTACTTTTCCTCAGCCTGTGATTACATTGTAAGGAAGTTTCCTTTGCAAAATGAAGTTCTTTTAAATGCTGAAGTGGCAAATTTGAAACAAATTGAAAATTCATCTTTTGAAAAGATTCGTTTTTTTATTGATAAATTTCCATTTTTGTTAACAATTAAAGAAAATGAATGCCATAATGATGCTTTAGATGAACTACAGAACCAATTTTCTGGTGCACAGTTTGAAGACTTTGCCAGTTCTGGAGAAGATAGACTTGATGTCCTCGTTGGTACCTTAAAAAGAATAAAAAGAGCAGATGGAACACCAAAATATGATAGACTAGCAAGAGCTTTATGTGCTATTCTCGTAATTCCACACAGTAATGCTGAGTGCGAGAGAGTCTTCAGTGTTGTGAAGAAAAAACTATGTTTCGTTCTTCAATTTCACCAAAAACTCTAGAAAACATTTTAATTGCTAAATGTTATGAGGAAACTAATTGTTTCCAAAGAATTTTTGGCTAAAGCCAAAAAATGCTCTCTAAATTCATTGCAATAATTTTTTTGTGTAACATTAAGTTCTTGTTTTATGTTTCCTAATAAATTTTTTAGTTACTACTTAATTGAGATTTACTAATGTAAGTACAATTTTCTTTTTTCTATTCGTATAAATTGTTTTTTTTTTTTCCTTTTTTTTAAATATCAAAGCATGATATTAATTCTTCGTGTTCTTCTGAATTTTGGAGAAATCTTCTGAATTTGGGGAAGAAATCTTCTGAATTTTTATCTTTAGAGGTTGGCAGGTATGGATAAAACAACGGTACCTAGAGCCATCGAGTTTGGAATGGCGTAATCCTACTGCGAATATGGGCAACTGGAAGCCCAAATTTGAAATTTGGAATTTGTTTTGTTATCGATTTTATATTTTGTAAAACGTTAACGAATTTTTCATTAACAAACTCAAGAATTTCAAAGCGAGCCATGGCAACGTTGTACAGAAAAAACATTTTTATCTCCAGCGCGTGAGTCTGTGAATAGGAAATTCTAAAAATGTGCTCAATTTAAAATTATTTTGCGATACTGCTCTTGAACTGAATTTTATGGTTTAAGTGCGAAGAACATGATATTTAATAAATAAAGGTAACACACAAAATGTTGAAAAAAGGCCCCATTGGACGTAATTTAAAATCTCAAACCTTTAAAATTTTTTATTTTACTAAAATTTTAAAATCTAATTAAAATGGATCCTATAACCACGCGATCTGGATTTAAACATCTAATATGCAATGAACTCTCTTATGGCGACCTCTTCCAAAGTAATTTTCCAGAGTAGAAATTAATACTTGTACCGAGCATTATCTCTTTAAGACGACCACTTCCACCAAAGATCAAAATAATTAGAAACGGGGATGATCGTCTTAGAGAGGAAAGAAATAAATAATTTGTTTCCTAATAATGAATGGCGACATGTGCCAGGGAAAATGAATCCCGCTAATCTGATTTCGCGAGGGTGTTCCCCTAAGAAATTGTTAGAATCCTGCTGGTGGAAAGGCCCGGCACGGTTGTTGCAAGCAAGAGACAATTGGCCTGACACCGAAATATTGATAACAAAAACACCCGAAATAACACTTGAAAGGAGAAAGGTTAGGTTATGTAATATTAATTTGTTGGAAGAGAGAGTCCCGTGGTATGCCATTAAATTCTCAAATTTCCATTCAATAGTTAGAATGGTTGCATGGATATTGAGATTTATCAGTAATGTAAGATCGCGTCATGATACTAGACGGGGGAGAGAACTTTTAACGCAGGAGATTGAAAATGCTGAAATTCTGCTTATTCGTAATGTGCAAGCTCAATTTTTTCCTAGTGAAACCTCTATTCGGAACTTGTGTGTTTTCAAAGATGTGAACGGAATTATCAGAGTTAAAACTCGAATTACTGAACGCATAGATAAGCCTTTCTTCATTTCACCTATTCTTCTTCCTGATAAATGTATCTTTACTCAAAGACTGATTGAATATTTTCACCGAGAAAACTGTCATGCTGGAACTCAGATATTACTAAGCATATTGCGTGAAAAGTACTGGATTACAAGAGGAAGAAGAGCGATACGTAGTCTTCTGAAGGACTGTATTAAATGTCGACGATACAAAACTAAATCTCTCATCACTGAACCAGTTTCCTTACCTGCTGATAGAGTGGAAAATGCTGCAGCTTTCGAAGTAGTTGGTATTGACTTAGCAGGTCCACTATTCGTAAAACGTGGGGACAAAGTATGGATGGTTCTCTACACGTGTGTTCTTTACAGAGCAATTCATTTAGAGTTAATAACATCGCTTTCTACTGATGCTTTTCTGTTATCATTAAGACGTTTTGTTGCTAGAAGAGGAAGACCTAGAGTGGTTTATACAGACAACGGTACAAATTTTAGGGGAGCTTATAATAATTTGTTAGAAATTGATTGGAGTAAAATAACTCGACAAACAGAAGTACAGAAGATCGAATGGAAATTCATCCCCCCCCACTGCTGCCTGGTGGGGCGGATGGTGGGGAAAGACTTGTTCGAGTAGTCAAAGAACTGCTTAAGAGAACATTGGGCAGAGCTGTTCTTACCTACGAAGAACTGGAAACAGTTATGTGCGAATGTGAAAGGGTAGTAAATTCGCGACCCCTGACGTATGTATCCGAAGATACAGAAGACTTAGTTCCACTTACACCTGCTATGTTTCTGACCGATAGATCCAATTTAGATGTAACTGATATAGACACAGTAGACACCAATCATCTCAGGAAAAGAATCAGATTTCGTGCAAAATTAATGGAAGATCTCCGAGTACGTTTTCGAAAGGAATATTTAGGACTACTTATTCAGAAACGACAGCAAAATTCACACTTTCCAAATATTCGAGTGAATGACGTTGTGTTGATAGGAGATGATATCAAAAAGAGATTGAATTGGCCTTTAGCCAGGGTTACGGAACTGATTCCAGGAAAGGACGGTAAAGTGAGAACAGTTAGATTAAGAACGCAAACTAACAATTTAGTACGTCCGATACAACGAGTGTTTCCCCTAGAAACCCAAGATGATGATTTGTCAGGTTCATGTCATCCAAGTGATTCTCAAAAACATCAATCTGCTGTAAAGTCTTCAGATTCTCATCGTGGAGACGACATGAGTACCTCTCATCATTCAGAAATTTCTGGGTCACCCCGATCTCCGGACCCCACTGATGTTTCCGATGTATGTGATAGTTCTAAGACTATAAAGACACGAGCTGGTAGAACTGTTAAGATGCCACTTAAACTGAACTTGATAGATTTGAATGTTTTGAGTAGCTATCCAGCAACTCAAAGGGGGGAGGATGTTGGGAATGTCATCACTACGCCAGCGAATAAAAAGCCAGATAGAGACTAACGTCATGGGACGCCAGAGAAAAACGAACAACAGTTCCGGTTTAGTTAGCTAAGGACGATGTTTGCATGATGTGGTTAGATAGATATTGTAGCTAGATAAATATTTTTTATTCTTTTAACTTGTTTTTATCTGTAAATAAATCTTTTTGCTTAAGTTTAAATGAAGTGTTCCATTTATGACAAGATTGCTGTTAATTCATCGAGTAGATGACTTACGAATCCCTTCTGAGCTAGCCATTGTTCGAACGTAACGCCTTACGTAACATAACATTATTCTTATGACAGGGCTCGCATGAATGGATTATATTCTTCTACACGAAATGTTTTCATACCAATAAATTGCTACAGTTAGAAACAGAAAGTATTGTAAACCCTTTCTAAGATGATTAACACAGGTTCATAAGATTTTGGTCTTTTGCGAATTAAAGAAATAGCTCTCAGCACCGATGTCCAAGTTCTCAAAAATACTGATCATCATAGGAAGATAATCACCAGAAGAAAGTTCACTGTTCACATTCTGAAGTGCGTTTTATTCTATAAATGAAAATACATTAAGCCGATTCGATTGCGTGTATGCCCTTATCTATATTTATATATAGGAAAAATTATAATATAAAATAAATATAGTGTAAAATATATGTTACCATTAAAGAGTTTAATTCAGTTATTTCTCGAATAAGTAAGTATTTGACGGGGGAAAAAACAAGCCAAGTCGGTTTAGCTAATTATTTTAAAATAAGTATATTAATTAGTATAGAATATAATATTCTATAAACTAACTAAAGATTAATGCCGCCCAGACGGTGTAATGGTTAGCCAATTGCGATACCTAACGACCTGGGTTCGATGGTGGTGGTGTATTGAGAATAAGGCAAAGCACACTAAGGCTATCTGCCTAAGGGGAGGGATGCCTTCGTGGAGAACTTTCTAAGGAAAACTGGCTCGTATACACGTTACACATGGGGAAAACAACGAAAACGCCCATACAACCAGCCCTTTCACCGGATTCGAACCTCGGACCGAACTACCAGTGTTCAGCGACTTTACCACTCGGCCGCTGGTGGGCTAATTTTAAAATGAGCATATCTTTAGAATTTCCGATACACAGTTCCGCGCGCTGGAGATATGTTTTTTTTCATATAGTGTTGCCATTCCTCGCTTTTAAATCGTTGAGTTTGTTAATAAAAAATTCGTTAAAGTTTTACAAAATATGAAATAGATAATAAAACAAATTTCAAATTTGGGCATCCAGATGCCCATTTTCGCAGTAGGATTACGTGATTCAAAATTCGATGGCTCTATGTACCGTTGTTTTATCACAATGCGAGAAATATACATACATTTACGCAGATTTTTCATTATTTAATTTCATCAAATATAATGCAAGACTCTAACATTTGGTGGCAACAGTTTGAAAAGTGATTCGCCGTTTATAGTGATTCAACGCAAAATCGCAAAACGAAAAGAATAGTCCTCGAGGAACAAAGCCTCTTTAGACTTGGGGAAAAAAAAAAAAAAAAAAAAAAAAAACTAATGATAAACCGTTAAAGTGAAAAAAAAGTTGAAACTATAAAATATCTGTCGTTTTATAAATTAACTGATAATAAATCGTTAGTATTTAGAAAATTATATTTCATATAATGCATAGATTAAATAATAAAGGAATGCATAATATAATATTGCCAGATTCGTTAAACCGTAATACAAAATAACAGACTATACTACGCCAATAGATCTGTTTAACTTTTTACAGCTTGTCAAATTATTAAGCTATTTAGCAATGGCGTAAAATAACGGTATGCAAGGAATGCCGTTGCATAGGGGCCCGAAGGTTTAGAGGGCCCTTAAATGTCCTGCTGAACTACATTTACATGTTTAAAGTTAAAAGTATATTTTTCCCTTTCGCTTTTCATTTTTATTTTTAGAGTGTGTACTACTATGAATTCTTATTTTAATATAATAGAATTCGTCTTCTTTTAAGTTTTTAAGGGCCCTCTGCCTATATGGTGCAGTGACGCAGTTCCGTATAAGACGCAGAAAAGGGGCCCTTGGAAGCACATGAAACAGTTAAATTCAGTGTTTGCAAAAGTTAATATTCCATCATTCGACTATCAAATAGTAACTTCGTGACCTACCTCAGTTCAGGCATAGGAGTCAGCAGAAAATAGGAAAATTTCCTTTGTATTTCTTAGTTTCTTACCGGAAAATTTTTAAAGGCGACCCCCTGAAGGAAAGGTTTCTCCCTTTGCAATCCCAATTCAACGGGGGGGGGGTGGAAGTGAAAATTAATTGTAACTATTTATTATAATGTAATTATTTTGTATATTAATTTATTTCTATATACTTTGTTATTATGATCGAATAATTAATAGACACATTTTCTAAGTATAAATAAAGAAGTAACTAAACAGGATTCTGGTACTTAATTTCGAATGACCTTTGCAAATTAAGAGGAAACGTGGTATATTATTTGCAGTTCGAAATTTTCATAATATATCATTCCGAAGCGTTTAATTTTGTTCATATATTGAATCTGTTACTAGCACTTCCATTAAACCCGAGTCCAAAAATCAGGAATAATATTAAGCTTGAAATTGAATTTATTAATGTGAATGATTTTTACAATTTAATATAACATGTATTGCGTTGGTTCACTATAAACGGCGTATCATTTTTCAAATTGTTGCCACCAAATAATTTCACCCTGTACCATTTTTTAAAAAATTAAATAAAAAAGAATCTGCATAAATGTATGTATGCTTTCTCGGTGTGCGGAAAAAATGTCACCCGGAAAAAAGGGAAACGGAAAGAATGTCCCCGGAAAATAAGGAACGGAAAAAATGTCACCCGGAAAATAAGGAACGGAAAAAAAAGAACTCTAAAATCTCGTCAAATAATGGCTCCGATTGGAGTTGGAGAAACCTGCCAAATTCTAATTTAACAAGCAGGGTTATAGCGGGCTGTCTTCAGGGAGGTTTTAAGGGTAAAACGTTGAGCTGGCTGCAGCCGAGCAAGGTCATTTCGATAGCAGGATTTTCCAACTTGCCTGCGGGAAAATCGTATGTTCTCCCCCGCGTTTGCTTTACCCATTTCCTTCAGGAAACCGACCCACGTCACCCGGAAGGAAAGAATTCACGGGGAGCAAATGTTTCTCCTCTGTTAAATACCAATGATTGCCGGACTTGAAACTAAATTTCATCCATCCCTAACTGGAAGCGAAAAGTTTGTTCGCGACGAATTGCCAATAAGGACGGCACGCGAAAGCTGCTTGTTTGCAGGACTAAATATCAGTGGCGTAACTAGAAATCTTGGGCCCCTATGCAAAAAATTTTCCTGGGCCCCTTTCCCAATAAATTTAATGTGCTTAAAAATAAATAAATAAATAAATAAAAATAAAAAAAATAAAAAATAAATAAAAAAAAAAAAAAACCCGCGAAAAGTTAAAAAAAAAAAAAATCAAGGATTCCAGGAGCCAATGTTTTCATGATGATTTTTATCACATCTGGATTAATTGTTAACAAATAAAAGCACGTTCTTAGAAAACCAGTTGAAAGGTACGTCACATGAAGAAAGAATAAAAAGGAAAATAATTTCCCTTGACCAACTGGTAAAATGAAAATTTGCTTTAGTCTGGGTATTTGACGTCAGGTGATTTTAATTCAGTTACTTTTTGTGTGAGTGCGAGAGACAGATTTTTCTCTCCTTTCACTGAGATGCATACTGATAATAAATGAATAAATCTATATAAAAAATGGAACATGTTGACGTATAGCATTAAGAAAAGGAAGAAAGCCTAGTTTTGAGGAGATTTTTATATAAAATCCAAGAAGTTTTACATACTAATGTTTTAAAATTTTATATAAAATCTGTGCCTATCTAAGTTGTTTCGCTTAAGTTAGCAAACTTGTAAATAATTAGTTATATTATAAACTGATAGACAAGATAATTGATAAACATACAGAACATTAATGTGTTTAGCTCTGTGATTTACTCAGCTTACGAAAATGATTTATGCAATAATATACAAGTAATAAATAAGAACTTTTATAATGTAAATGATACATTTGTTAAATATAAAACATATTTATCATAAACTTCATAAAGAAACCTATTTGAACATACAATTTTTGTAGAAAATATGTATGGTAAAGTTTTTTTCTGTCTTTTCAAAAAACCTTTTGGTACACTAAACTACTTGAAAACATGATTTTTATAAAAAATGCTAAAAAAATGCTAAAGTTTTTTGCTGTTTCCTTTTAATTTTCCTCAGTCCGTTCTCTAATTTTTTCCTCCCTCAATAAGTGTAATGATAACATTGGTGAAACAAAATTCATCATAAAGAAAAAAATCCTTCTTTTAAAATTTGCGTCTTCTAACCTTCATTTCCGCAAAATTATTTATCAATACTTGGACGTCCATTTTCTCAGCCATCTCAGCTTCAACGCTCAATAGTGAAAGGTTTGACAACAGATCTTGTCATGCTGTTTCTTATATATGTTTCTTGAATATGTTTTTATTAGTTTCAGTAGCGAAAATGACCTCTCATTCGTGGCTGTGGTTACAGGTAATGATAAATACAATATAAGTGAATTGCACACTCCCGAATAACTGTTTGTAATGTCATAATATTTTACCATTGCTAATTTAGCTAAATCCTTAAAGATCCTTAAAGGATTTCAAATTTTAGATTTCTGTTCTGAAAGTATTTATAAATAATAAAAGTTGTATTTCCAGTGCATGTCTTTTTTATATGTTTCCTGTATTTTTGAAACATTATTAATAATTCCGTATTTGTTAACAATGATAGTGTTTTAGGTTCTTTATTTCTCTTTTATTTTTCAAATTTAGTTTCTATGCCCCATTTATTTGCAATAAACTTAGCTTCTTTCATAATGTCTTCAAACTTGTTTCTCATACCTTGCATATTAACAGAAATGCTTTTTAGATATTGATGAATTCCATTCAAGTCGATTGATTTTCGATTGTCGAGCCGATTGATTAGTTGATCGATCCTGCACAATAACGCAGGACGTGTTTAAAAAATTTTGTTTTTAATTTTGGCCTGTTATGATGTTTCTTAATGTATGGAAACATAAGATTATATTTATATTTCATATTTATCATAAAAATATTTCATGTTAATACATTATTAATATTAGTAGACATTTGCATTGTTAATGGTGATAATTTTGGATTTTTCAGATAAATGGATTAAAAGTTTTGCTGAATTGAATTTTTAGCAAGTTTTAAATTATAAGATTTTAGTTTATGATTAATTTAGATATTACAAATCAATAACTTACCTTTAAAATGAAGAATTATATTTGAGATCACTTTGAAATTTAATTTTAAAGAAACACTTCTGTTTGTTCTCGCCGTAGACTAGAGTAATGGCATTAGAATAAGAGCAAGTTTAAGTTCAGTTTACTGTGCTGAGTCATCAGCCAATTTACAAGTATACTTGAGGGGTAGCGTTTCACACTTCATTGCAGCTGTTTAACGAAGAAAGGGACCCCGCCTCCACTATAAATTTCCAGTCTCTCCCCAAGTTGAGTCACAGTAGTCAATTTTTTTATCTTAATAATTAATTTATTAATGACAAAAACATAAAAAATAAATATAATGTATGGGAACATATATTAACGGAAGCTATTTATGTCTTAGAAAAGTTATGCAGTGATGCCGAAATGAAAGAGAATAATGTACAAAGGGATTTTGTGAGTGAAAATCGCATCATTTACTATTAAAACGTGTTGATTAAATTTTTTAATTTGCAAAAATTATTGAAATATTGCAATAACGGGGGAGCATTCTTTTCTGAAACATTCCATTCGTTTGTGTAGTGAAAATAGCAATGTAATTCGCGTTCTTTCAGATGTTGAAATGCAACTTAAAACTATTAGGGCAACGCTGCCATTGATATGTTTAATATTTTCAGTAATTAATTTATCGAAATTTACGAAGTAGTATATACTTTTAGTTGTGTGATGCCATTTTTATTTTAATTATTATATTATTATTGATGATTTCACGTACTGAATGCTGTGGAAATTAAAAACAAAAGTAAAGTAAATTTTAAAATTTCATTTAAAATAACGATTAGAAAGTACTCCATGAAGGCGTTCTTCCCCTTAAGCAAATAGTCCTCGAATGCTTTATTATTATATAATAATTCAATCCCATTCCGTTTAAATAACGTACAAATTATTGCGCATTACTCAATTATACGCTTAAATGTTTCACGTTGTTAAAAAAATTGTAATTTATTATATTTTTTTCAAACGAAGAGAGATTAATATATTACTTTATAAACAAATTTAATGTCTTCAGAATTATCTTTTACAGATAAGTGTGAGTTTTTGGTAGATGGGTAATTTACAAGTTAAGAAACTCTACAGCTCTTCTCTTTTCTAAAGAAAGTCAAGTAAATCCTCAAACGAGTTCTGTTCTTTCAGATTTAATTCTCGATTAGGAATTTTAATAATTCCTAACCTGCATTTTATCTGCAATGTGCGAATATTTTGAAAATTTTGATGGATAAATATTTATTTACTCATTATTTCAAGTAAAAATATTCATCCATTCCCATTTCCTACCCCCATGAGTGAAAAAGTAATGAATTTCGATAAATTTAATGAAAAATATTTCATTAAATTTACGCCGGAAGTTAACTGAAATATTTGGTCGCTTAATGTTTGAGCATCTGTGTGTTCGTAGCCTGTCGTAAAACTTCCCCCCTTTTTTTCGGACCTTGAATTCATTCAGAGATCAGGTCTTTGCCAAAGCCCTCTCCAACACCCAGTACACTTTACCCACGATACACAAGGGGAGTGACATTGATAGTTTGGTCAAGGACCTCACTGAAAATATACAAAATGCTTATGCGAAAGCACAAGTTGAAGTTAAACCTGGTATGAAACACAAGCCTCAAGAGCTCAGATTATTGATTAAAGAGAGAAATGCTGCAAGACGAGCGTATCAACGTACCAGACACCGTGATGATAAAAGGAACTTCAATCGCCTGTGCGAAGCGGTCAAGTTTCTTACAAATAAACTCTCACAAGATCGCTGGACTAACTACCTCAGATCTCTTTCTGCAGAGGATAACTCCTTGTGGAAAGCAGTGAAGAGGTACAAAAAATGCTATAACGCCATTCCGCCCCTTCACGGCCCTCAACGGATCCATTACACCGGAACTGAGAAAGCAGAACTTTTAGCTCAGCATCTGGAATCTCAGTTCTGCATTAACAACATTTCAGACTCATACACTGAACAGTTTATTGCTGACTTCCACTCCAATTTTTCAACACAGCCATGCACAGACAACATTATCTCAGCCATGCCATCGGAGGTATGTCTCTATATCATGCGAATTGCGAAAAGGAAGAGCCCTGGAGTAGACGGGGTCACAAATGAGATGATCAAGCACTTCCCTGTCAAGATAATACTCTACTTCACCAAGTTAGTGAATATCATATTACGATGGCAATACTTCCCAACTTGTTGGAAAACTGCCAAGATTGTCCCTCTGCTAAAGCCCAACAAGCCTGCGACTGCTCCTGAGAGTTACCGACCAATCAGTTTGCTAAGCTCAATTAGCAAAATCGTGGAAGCAGTTATTCTACATAGACTAAACATCTTCCTGGATGAGCAGAAGATCCTCATACCCTATGAGTTTGGGTTCAGGCGTAAGCACTCGCCAACGCATCAACTTTACTGAGTTGTTGAGTTAATAAGCAGTGGGATGCAACAACATCGTGTCACTGGTGGACTTTTCTTAGATGTCGCCAAAGCCTTCGATAGAGTATGGCTGGATGCCCTCATATACAAATTACACAACCTGGGACTCCCAGGCTACATCACAAACATAATTAAATCCTACCTAACCGGTAGACACTTTGTCGTTCATGTTTCTGGTTCATTATCCACAAACCGGCCTATACGGGCTGGTGTTCCACAGGGATCCCTTCTGGGCCCTACCCTATTCAATATTTACGTGAACGACATCCCCACTACACACAACACAACACTAGCCATGTATGCAGACGACACAGCGATCCTTACGCAAAGTGCATTTGTTAGTTCAGCAATACAACAGCTACAACACCACATCCACTCGCTAGAGACTTGGCTGACCAAATGGAAAGTCAAAGTGAATGTTGACAAGACACATGCCATACTGTTTACTACTAAGAAGAATTTCCCGACTCACCTGCAAATGTATGGTGTGGACATTCCCTGGGTCAAGCAGGTCCCTTATCTTGGGGTGATCCTCAGTAAATCTCTTACAGGGAACCCACATGTTACACATATTCTCAGGAAGTTTCGAGCTAGTAAAGCTTCACTCTTCCCCTTAATTGCTCGAAACAGTGTTCTATCTATTGATAATAAGTTGCTCATTTACAAAACCATGTTGCGTCCAATTCTTAGTTATGCATGCCCCGTCTGGGCATACTCGTGCAAAAGTTTGAGAAGGCAGTTACAAGCTGCCCAAAACGGGATATTGCGTATGATATGTAATGCCCCCTGGTACATTCGGAATAGCCAAATTCGTAAAGAGTTAAGAATAGAGGATGTTTGTGATTTTTATTGCCGCCTATCTAGGGCATTTTATGATAAACAGGAACTTCTGGACAATCCTGTGGTTGTTAACTATTGTTATGATACTAGGGACCCCAATTTCAGTAAACGCCCAAGGGCGATCCTAAATGTTAGTAATGTGTAATTTTGTGTATGTGTTATGCAAATTGTTGCTCAGATTCTTTATTGTGTATTGTTCTTTTTTCCTCCTGATTGCTTTTTGTTTTTACTAGTGGCACTAAGGCGTCACACTTCGTATTTTGTTTCTCTTGTGTGTACATGTATTCTTCTGTGAAATAGTTGTTAAAAAATAGTTTATTATGTATGGATTAGTAATTAGGTACTTAAGGAAAAAAATATGTATTTAACTATTAGCAATTATGAATTTAAACTCTTGCTCATTTAATTATTTAGCACATTCAGTTATATTTCTCATAATTCGAAACTTTTATCATGTTATTCGATGAGGGGTAGGGCTATGGCGCGCAGGCACCCTGGTGGTTAAGCATCGCAGTTCAAAAGTATTCAAAGATCCCTAAGCCAAACGGGAAATCTCTCCTTTCCAAATGTGGTGTCATAAATTCTTAGCGTTTCCTTAGAACGGCATTTCGACATGAGGGTGGGGCAAAGTCCTTTCATGCCTCAACTGCTCAACTTACTTGAATGATTTTGTGTCCTTAAGAAAGAAAAGCATGTATTCTGGAGTTATCAATTGATACTTACGAATGATTCCCCCCTCCAGCTTATTAATGTAAAAAACAGAGGATATTAATGTAAAAAACAGAGGAAAAAAAATTGATCCGCCTTTAACTTTGCCATTTTGTAATGTCAGTCGCGCTTCTAAATCCAAAATGTTTCTGTCCCTTACCTTGCCCCTTGGTGCGACAGCACAGGTTGCAAGTACCATCGTTTTTTACATTATGAGAACTATACATTCAAACATGCAGATTCTTCCTTATTTAATATCTTTAAAAATAATACAGGGTGAGGTTATTTGGTGGCAAAAATTTGAAAAGTTATACGCCGTTGATAGCGAACCAACGAAATACATGTTATATTAAATTCTAAGAATCATTCACATCAATAAATTCAATTTCAAATTGAATATTAGGACTGATTTTTGGACTTGCGTTTAATGGAAAAGCTAGTAAGAGATTCAATATATGAACAAAATTAAACGCTACCGGAATGACATATTATGAAAATTACGAACTGCAAATAATTTCTCTTAACTTGCCACGATTTCTCTTAACTTGCAAAGTTCATTCCAAAGTACCAGAATATTGCCTAGTTACTTCTTTGATTTATACTTAGAAAATATGTCTACTGATTATTCGATCATAATGCGAATTATACAGAACAAATTAATATATAAAATAAGTACTTTATAATAAATAATTACAATTAATTTCCACTTCCACTGCTTTTTGATTTGGGATTGCAAAAGGAGAAACCTATCCCTAAACTGGGGTAGGTCATGAAGTTATTATTTCATAGACGAATGCTGGAATTTTAACTTTTGCAAACACTTGAATTTAGCTATTTCAGGTGCTTCCAAGGGCCTCCTATCTGCGTCATACAGAGAATTGCGTTACTGCACCATATAGGTATGGGGCTCTTAAAAACTTTAAAAAAAAAAAGAATTCTATTATCTACATATACTTAAAGATTCTAAATTTTAAAATAAACTGGCGTCAAATCAAGGCAATTCCTCAACTATATTAATATTAACAATTGTGTAAAAGGGGTTTAACACAAAATCAAAACATATCAAAATTAAAATAAGAATTTATAGTAGTACAAATTCTAAAAATAAAAATGAAAAGCAAAAGGGGAAAAAAATACAAGATAAAAAATATAAAAATAATAATTAATCTTCTTTTATTGAAATTCTAATTCCGAACTCATCAAGGGAAAATGAATTAAAGCTTCTTTATATATGTAATGGAATCCGTCTTTTAAGTTTAAACATGTAAATGTAGTTCAGCAGGACATTTAAGGACCCCCTAAGCCTTCGGGCCCCTATGCGACGGTATTCCTTGCATACCCTTATTTACGCCACTGCAAGTTGCACCCTCGGGATAAAAGATGGCAAGTGCTATGGTGGAGCACGCAGTAAACAGTGTTTAACTGCTTTTCTTGTGTGTAATGCAAAAGGCAACGATAAACACCGTCGTTGGGTGATCGGTAAGGCCGAGAAACCACGGTTATTTTTAAAAATATGATTAGTACTTTACCTTGCATCTTCTCTTATCCTAAGAAAGCTTGGATAGACAGCTCATCATTTCGTAACTGGCTTCTTCGTTTTAATAGTCGAATGATGGCTCAAAATAGGCACGTTCTTATGACACTGTGCAGGTGTGCAGCCAGTAACATATTCGATATGAACTTAACCAATATAAAGTTTCATTTTTGCTCGTTAAATGAAACAAATCGTCTTCGACCTTTGGATCAAGGCATTAGTGCAGTTAACAAGATGTCTTATCGCAAGTGATTTATGAGAGTTGCAATTCGTGCTGCTGAAAAGGAGACTGGAAGTTGCTTGATGTAATAAAAGCTGTCGCCGTACCCTGGAAATCCGTGTCATCACAACACATACAGATCTGTTTTAGCAGAACCTGGAGACACAGACGCTAATCCTGTTAACGAGTTAAATGGTGACAACGATACCACTTCACTTGATGAATTTTATAGTCTACAAGACTTTGCGAACCTAGTGTTAGTTTTGAGCAGTTTATTAGTGCAAATGACGATGTTGCAGTGTGTGTAGCATTGGAATCTGATGTATAAATAGTTGTATCTGAGGTGCAAGAAATGTCATCAGAAGAAAGTGAAGAAGACAATATCATTCTGCCCATCCGCCAGGGAAATTTTACTGTAGAACGTTTTGCTGCAATATCTGAAATGATCGCCAGCCTTACGGAAGCCATGAGAATAGCTGGCCGTGAATTTACCAGGCCCATTTGCGGCACCGCAATGTACAGAAATTTTTCACCAAAAAGTGATCTGAGAGTTTATTTTTTCAAGTTAATAGTACAGTAATTAATGTAGTACTGTAGTTTTTTTCTGTTACGACATACATAATATAGTGTAGCACTTATGTAACTACATATATAACGGTTAATGTATAGAAAAATTTATTCCAAATATAAAATTTAATTTTCCTGTTAACACGAATTTTTTTAACATTATTCTCTTTATTTTTTGGTCTCTTGAAATTCGTTTTAACGAGGGTTTACTGCAGGGGCGTAGCTAAAGGGGGGCCAGGGGGGCATCTGTCTTCGGGCGCAGAATCCAAGGGGCGCCAAACTGATGTTACGACATTTTAGAATTAAATGTTTCCCATCCTTGGCAAGCAGTAGGGGGCGCGAAATCTTCAGTTGTCCCTGGGCGCTGAAAACCCTAGCTACGACTCTGGTTTACTGTGTATATATTTTAAGCGGAGGGAAATCAGGTGAAAATAGTCATTCATTTTCATATGATACTACGTGCAATACATATCGCAGTATTATGTGAATGATAAAGGAGGTATTTTATTTAAAATATTGTAATATTCGTGCCGTAGAATAAAAGTAGCAAATATGATATCAAAGATATCAAAATACGTGTGCGAAATTTTACGATTATAAAAAATTTAATTACAAAGGTACTGAGATTTAAAATATGTTACACTGTTAGACAGTTGCTAAGAACGGACAGCACTATCTTCCGTAACAACCACAAGATGAAACGAAGCAAAGAGTAGAAAATTAGAATAAATGCGGGATACAGTAAGAAGAAATGCGCGTATGCAAATTTTCATTTCCTCGCCTGTTTATTTCCAGATAACACTCATAAAAGATTTGTTGCTCGCGGGTAGTTGTTATACCAAGTGAAAGTTTTACGGAAAAGATTTAATTGACGATTTTGAAAGTTTTTGTCTGTATTCCTGACTTTATGTGTATTTAGATTTATTCCTCCTTTGTGTATATTTAGATGTTCTTGCACTTGGTCGTATCATTGGAAAGATTGAAGCAGGGTGAAAAATAACAGATGTTGCCTGGGAGTTAAAAAATTGCCCAAAGCGTTGTTTAACGGCTGGTTTGTTCTGCTTCATTCCAGTTTGAGATCGGGCTTAGCAATTGTCCAGCAGTGTATGTTTTTGGTTATGGTTTGGCATTTTAAAGCTACTTATCTTCTTAAAGTATTTATCATTATTAAAACTTTAACACACACACTATTAACATTTTTGTAGAATTATTAGAATTTTTGAAGCAGGATACATGAAAAATGAGCAAAGCCCTCGCTGGGACTCGAACTTGGACCTTTCGAATACACGCCAAGTGTGCTACCGTTACACCACGAAGGCATGCAGTAAGGAGGGAGAAAATACCTTATATACTACCCCTTTTAAAGGGCGACTGTGGGTTAGGGGACCCAGTCGCCAAATTCTGGTGACGAAGAATCATCACCCGCCACCTTTTAGTTCGGCCGCCACTGTAGATTTATCAGTTTTTTTTTTTTTTAAAGCAGGAGAGGTGAAAAATGCACAGTACCCTCACCAGGGCTCGAACTCGAGACCTCTCGAATACGCGCCAAGTGTGCTACCCTTACACCACGAAGGCATGCTGGAAGTAGGGAGAAAATACCTTATAATTTAAATCTATATTTGCGCAATCGAGTAACTTAAAATTTTAAAAATCGAAAACACTGTTGCACATTATCAAAAAATAATCAAGGAGATGTGATTTTGTGCAAAAGTGCAATTAAATTATACAGACTGCTATTACCCATCTGGCAAAGAATATTTCTTTGTCCAAAATTATCACTGTCTTTTGATTTGTGCGGCAGTGTCATTAAACGGGGTAATATGTAAAAGCTGTAACTGAAATTAAAACTCTTAAGCGTTAAAATAAATGAAATTAAATCTGCATTTTTTTTAGAAAAATAAATGAAATGCGCAAGTTTCATATAACTCTGATTTCACTTTTAATCTTTTGGTTAAGATATTTCTAAAAATATTTAGCTGAAAGATATATGGGGAAAAAACTCCTTTTAATTTTTTTTTATTTATTTTCTTTTATATTCGTTTCTAAGGGAAATTTTCTTGTCTCTCTTTACAAGAAACTTTCTAGGATTATATTTATAATTTGGAAAAGAAAATTTTGTGAGACTTTAAAATACTTTTCTTTAAGATTCATGTATATTTTCTTTATGCAAAAAAAATTTGCTGTTTTTTTTTTTTTTTTTTTTTTTTCCTTTTTCTTTTTTTGTAGGCTTTTAGAAAATTAGATCACTCTATTGTTACTGAGGAACACAGAAAAATATTCAATATTGTTTCATATCATTTTGACATGAGTGAAGATGATGTTGAAAACTATTCGCTATGCTCACCCAAAGTAAGTCATTTTTTATGTATAATTCGGATAGGCAGTCGATTAGTTCGTTATGAATAAAAATTAGAAACTATGTATGTAAATGTCTAAAATTAGAAAATGTGTATATAAATGTATATTTTAAAAATCAGATTAAAATATAAACCTTTAAAACTCAAAACCAGTAAGTTTTCGACAAATTATTAAAAAAATAGGTTCAGATTAATTAATAAATTTTGTTAACTTCAGTCGTAGGCCTAAACGAAATAACTGCGATTTGCAGAGTAATATAGGATGGCCACTGAGAGACTAAAGGATTTGAAATATTTGCAGAATATATTCACAGAATTATATATGGAACATCACTGGAGCGTTACGCTATCTACCGTTTTTAAACTTGATTGTTATTTCTTCTGTCCAGCGCCATTATCGACGTGTGTTTTACTTACCTTGGATAATGACAGCGTCTCGCACTCAAAATATAAATTACTAGAGTACAGTAAAAGAATGGGAAAAACTCTTTCGCATAATCTTCTGAAGAAGATCATCGTCAAGGTTGGCTATATTGGAGGTATTGTCATAAGAAACATTGCTTTTCGTAAGGAAGGAATTCTTAGTGATAGGAGATTCAAAACCAAAGGATAGCTGCAGAATTGGGTCTACTTAAACAACTACTTGGCGCTTTCTGAAAGGATGCATATAAATTAATAGGGTCTCTGCAATATGGGCTCCTAGACTTCTGTCAACTGCTCAAAAAACAAGAGCTTGTCGATAACTGTAAAACATCGTTGGAATTGCTAATTAAAGGACATTTTAACGGTCACCATGGTTAAGAGACCATGGTTATAAGAGATCACCATGGTCACCATGGTTATAAGAGATGAAACCATGGTTCAATATTTTATAATGTCAAAGAGATAATTTTTGGAGGTGAAAACCGAAAGAAGTTCCACACACACACCACACACACACACACGAAAAAAAAAAAAAAAAAAAAAAAAAAAAAAAACGCGTAACCAATCCAGTGAAAACGATTAAAAATCCAACCAAAAATTTTGAAATTGTCAAGGGATCATTATGATAAATTTTAAAGAAGGGAACACAATAGTGAACAGAGAATATGATGCTAGTCTTTTGCTTGGATTCTCAAATGTGAAGAAGATTAACTTGGAAATGTTGAGCCGAGATGTTAATGTTTCTATGATGGTGTGTACGTTCATACATCCGTTGCTGTCAAAGATAAAATAAAAAAATCTGATGTGTACACTACATAATTTCCTTGTGCGCAATATTAAATTGTACGCATTTTTTTCTGCATTTCGTTTAAACTTATTTCCTCGAATTTCATATATTAGGAAATCTCATTTTATATTTCTCATTCAATTAATTCAGTTCTCACTTTGCAACAAGGCAAAAATACATAAAAACTCAAAATATCTACATTAAAAATTTAGATATAGAAGAACAGATAACATCAAATACAATTAAAACAATTAAAGAAATTTGTTTACAGTGAAAATTAGAGTTTCTACGCAAAAAGAAGCAATTTCGCCAGCGGGCATGAAAGCAGATTTTTCGGTGCACAAAACTGAAAGTCTACTTTCGGTTTCACTCGGCAAAATGACACTGAATTAATTGTTTTGGACGCTATGCTGAGTCAATATGTGGGATAATTTAATAACTGAAATGATGGTTTCAGAATGTATTAAGCATAATTCAATTCGCAATCATAAAAGAAGACGTTACTTTGTTGCGAAGCTTAGTTTCTCTAGCTTGGTAACAAATCCACTGTTCTGCTAAGTTTCAAATGTAAACAAATATGGCTGCTATGGTAAAAAATTAGGCTTAGCCGCACTTAAACAACTTTTAAATTGCTAATAATTCTACAACTATAACATGCAGGTTAACTAAAGGCATAAAAACCTAAACCGAAAGATAAGAACAGCATAATTCAATCATTTTTAAAGCAAAAAAAATGCACAACAAACATATAAGAATAAAGACTGAGCTCACTGAGCCGAGTAACAGAGTGGATATAAATACATATATTTATATACTTTTGGTGCGGCCAATGCAACCAAAATAGTTGGTGCACATCTACGTATTATAGCAGACCTATGTACAAAATTTCAATGTTCTGAACCTGCCCGTTTTCGAGTTATTCGAGATACATACATACGTACAGACGGCTTCGAAAAAATCTCTTCTGAATCCATTTTAAATCAGTTTTATAATTCGAAGAAAAAGAGTCCTTTAATCTGTCCTTACGTAAAGACGTCACGCAAAAACATCATTAAATTGCATTCTATAATGGTTCAAAATGGATATTTTCGTTGAAATACGATAAATTGAGCATTTGCCTTACAGTCCAGGTATAGTTGCATGTATCTGTTATCTGTTCTTTAAATCAAAATATAAGTTTCATGGAAAATAGTTTGATGATGATGAAGAGATATAGAACTGCTATATAACTTTCATAACTGCTATATATATATATTGTTGTTATGAAATATTTTTGTTATCAGATCTTCTGACTGCATTTTCAAGGGCATACAATTGTTAAGTAGAAGATGTAAAAAGTGTGTTAAAGTATACAAAGGATTTACAAAGTGTTAAAAGTTAACAACTCAATTTTTCTCTGTTTCTATTAGAAGTATATTAACCCGGAAACTTTGGATCTTATTTCGTAGAACTTTGAGCACCATTTTCTCTTTTTTCTTGGATTTAACTGACTGAGTCATACTGCTTATTTTTGAAAGTATAAGGAAGTTTCCTTCATTTGTACAATCTGGGAAAAGGGGTCGATCTGCGAAACCTTGCTAGAAAGTAATTCGGATAAATAGATCATTTGGAAAGATGTTAAGCGTTTGAAAATAAAGGAACGGATTACAGGAAAGATCTGCTGCATAGTGAAGGCAATTTGCTAGGTTTCTGTCAGTACAGACTTTCATTTACTACTTATTTTCCTATTATTCTGTTGTCTTAGAGATAATGTATGTTATATACTTACGCTTGGGGGAAAAATATTAAAATATCGGTAATTATTTGAGTATGAAATCACTAAGAGTGAAATGGGACATGGATAAGGGAGAAAAATTAAATTGTGAAGCCGTTGTAGAAATAAAAATTTATAGCCTTACCGAAAATCAAAGTGGTGTCGAATCGCAGAAAGTTTTAAAATCAAATTTGACTTTGTAGCTTTTTTTTCATTTCTTTTGACAGTAACTTTAAATTATAAAAATCAAAATACTTTGCTAAAATAATGTATAAACCTTAAACTGTGTTTTCCACAAATTTTTTAATTTCTACTTAAGAACTTTCAAATTTTTAGAGTGACATATTATTAAAGAAATTTCCGTCTTGTAAAGGCTCAAGTTTGATATTTTTTCTTTGTAAAGAAGGAAAATATGATGTGGGTATGTATTGTGATTTTATTTGACGTTCTTTCAAAATTACAGTTTTCCTCTCTATATATTTTCTAGTGTATGAGAGCATACTAGAATACATTTTATTATTCAAATATCCATTCTTTATTTTTGAATTAGTTTCTTGTAAATAATGATTTTTCTCAATAAATTAAAACATAATCTATGTTTCATAATTTTCGTATTCCTTTGCAGAAAATAAATATTGACTTTGAACAAAAACGCATTCATGTATAAATAACAAATGAAGCTACGCTATTTAATTATGCCAAATAATACAAAGGCTCTCTGTGTTAGAAAAAGGTGCCTTCACAGTAAATTTTCTCCATGTACGAAAAATATAAAAATTGTAAGTAGGAAACGCTTATATTTAGATCTTTAGAGAACCTTGAAACATCCATTGATTCCTTTGCCAGGAATTAAAGCTAGTTTGCAACTATCAGTATTGATGTTTAATTCAGCCTCTTGTAATTTATCTGTAAAAGGAACCTATACCTATATTACAGCACTGACTGAGCAGTATACCAGGAGACAAATTTTTGTGAGTTTTGGTGGGACAATTTTTACTGGGTTAGCTTTTGAAGTATTTTCTACATAATTATGTAACATCTAAGGAAGTCTTACTATCTGTAGGGCTTATTTCAATTTTCTATTGGTTAGTTTTAATTTTGAAACCCTTTCCTTTAAATTCTTGTTTTCCACCTACACTTTCCTGCCAGAATGAGATTTCAGTATCGCGTTTTTGTAAATGAAGTAGAACCAGTATTAAATGGGAAAATTCGGTCACTTCCGTAAAAGAGCTCAGAAGTTCTTAGTACAGCGAGTTCTGCCATCGGGCCACGTCGTTACTTTAAGCCTATCTTACTACGAACGGCCGTAGTCTTACGTGCCTGTTAGTATTCGCCAGTGAGGTTTAATTACGGGCCAACTTGCTTAGTTATTTTTGAACAGCTTTGGCCAAAGTTTAGCTAGTTAGAATTAGTTTAGTTTCTTATTTTTTATCTGAAACCCAAGCGTAGGCTTTACTATAAGCTCGAGAAGGCACCCACTGTGAGTGTTTCTTTGAGTGAATGAATATAAGGGTATTTTAACCCTTTTTGGACTTCTATTTTATAGTTTTAAGGAGACCAGCGAATAGTCGCTAGACACTCCCATAAAAGTTCTAGTAGCCAAGGACGCGTAAATTAACTAGAAATTTATATATCTAATTAATCCTTTAAAGTTACCTTTGCGCATCAGTGAGTTATTGCCTTTTGCGTAATTTGGTTGTAGATACGATTTGCAATACAAAATTTAAAAACTAGCTTAAACGTTATTTCCTCACCATTTGAAGAGTCAGTTTAAATTAATAATACACAAATTTAAAGTCTTTTCGACTACAGCTGCTGACTGGAACTTTACTATGAACTAACTGGCTATGACATTTGCGATTCTACTGGACGATGGAGCACCAGGTGGGCCCGATGATAAAAGCGCAACTAATGTTCAACATTTATGAAACCGTGCCAAATTTCGGCGTTCATGTCTATACCTAAATCAGCGACTTTCTTAAAAAAAAAAAAAAAAAAAAAAAAAAAAACTGGTAACAGCAGCCGCAAAAGCCAAGTCTCTAGAACAAGTCATGCGGATTACGATTCTTCCTCTCAGTTTGAAAGGAGGGCAAGCACTATACTACTTGCCCTGAAATCTACATATAAATCTCTTGGAAAAAAATGACATTATCGTCACTAGAACATTAATCGAGTTTCTTGAATGAAGACCATGTTGTCTAGTTTTTCTTTATTTTTATTCAAATCACACACAAAAACATATTAGACTGAAATCAAAGCTTAATTAATCCGAGATTAACAATAATGCACAATTAATCCGAGAACAGGAAATAAAAAACTAGCCTAGTAAGCAAGAAAAATGTTACACCCAAAATCTAAAGTCTATTTTTCCATAAACATTTGCCGCAAGGCCTGCTGGGAAAAGAATTCAGTCGACCTTTAATCACGGCGTCTGATCACATGATCATTTTATTTTTAACAACTCTCCCCCCCCCCCAATGAACCACAGGGTGTTCATCAAACTTGTATGTAAACAGTATACATTCATACTACAAAAAAATATTCGAGTTCTAGACACAAGAAAAAAATATATATCATCTAAATAACTGAAAATTCAAATGAAACAGTAAGCAATTTAAATATAACATTATCAAATTCAAAAAAGCAATATTCACTTTTTTAGATGATTATTCAATGGCCCTTTAGAGAGCATACCATGACTCTGTGAACTTAAGTACATTTTAAATTATTAAATTTGTGCATGGAAGTTACTAGAATTACAAATTTTAATAGAATAATTCAAAAATAATAAACAGCCATAAAAAGATATACTCACAATACATATTTGTAAATTAGCACTGAAGATTAACGCTTTAGTTCTGAAGTTCTAAATTGTACAAAAGTTGTACAGGACATCTGAAAACCGATGACTCGGTTTTTTTTTACCTTGCAAGCCCTTACCTTGCCATCTCTTCCAGGAAATAGCTCAAGGATTCTCCCTAATCTCCAGAAATTTCGGGTAAATGATCCTCCTTAACTAAAACTATATCATTAACTTTAAATTCGGGAACATTATTCTTAATCAAACTTGAATGGGCAGATCTTAAATTCAACAAATACTCCTTTTTCCACCTGGACCAAAAAGAATTTATTAATTTTTCGCGATAATTATAAGGCATTTATCAAAGACTTCCTGGAAGACAAATTTGAATCAAGGTGAAATCTCCCTGAAGGCAACGATGATATTCTTTTTCCTAAAAGGAAATGCGCTGGAGTTACAGCATGTGGTTCATCTAAGTCACTTCCAATATAGGAAATTGGCCGAGAGATAACCATACCTTCATTTCCGATAAGAACAGTTTGCAACTGCTCAGTGTCAGAAATGAAAGGATTTTTCGTAGAGTGACTTTCACGGAACGCACCATGCGTTCATAAAAGCCTCCCCACCAGGCCGCTCTTTCCACAATATATTTCCATTTCATTCCGTTGGCAGTATAAAATTTTTTTACTTCTGGATGATTCATTACTGACCAAATTTATTTCAGCTCAAGTTCAGCACGTTTGAAAGTACGTGCATTGTCAGAAAAGATCACAGAACACAAGCCTCTTCCAAATACAAAACATCGGAAGGCAAGCAAAAATGCATCTGCCGTCATATTACTGACTAGTTCCAGATGAACATTTCTTGTAACAGCACAGGTTATCAATAGAATATATTGTTTGTTTTTACTATCTTTTACAAATAATGGACCAGCATAATCGATCCCAATTACCGTAAATGGGGCTGATTGTTCTACTCTAAGAGATGGTAATGGAGCAACCATCTGGTCTCCTGGAGAAATGCTGAATCTTTTGCAAATAACACATTTACCTAAAAGAGATTTTATAACTTGTCTGGCCTTTAGTATCCAGTATTTTTCTCTCACCTGCACCAGCGTTATGAGATACGCCGGAATGAAATACTTTATTATGAGATTCCCAAATCAATAACTCAGTGAGTTTAGATTTTGACCGTAGTATAATAGGGTGTTTTTCATCCGTAGATAAATGAGTTTTCTCAAGCCTTCCTGTCACTAGCAATACATCTTCATAATCCAAAAATGGGTTTAAGCACAACAACTTAGAGTCTTTTGGTAAAGGTCTGCCATTCTTCAAACAATTAATTTCCTCAGAGAAAACGTCCTTTTGAACAGTTTTAAGCCCAAACTGTTCAGCACGATTATATTCTTCAGTAGTAAGAGGACCCATTGTACTAGTTTTCCTCCTAACAAACCACAATACACAAGAAGCCACCTTCAGTAGTTTGCGTAACCAACTAAACTTATTAACATCAATTATCTGATTGGAAACAATTGCGAAACTAATTATAGCAGAAAATTTATATTCAGCTTCAGTCTCCTGGTCTATTGAGTCATATTCAAATCTCTTCGGGTGGGGCCAAGTATTCTCCGGGTACAATAATCATTTTTTTGAAGTTAGCAAATCTTTACTAGTTAGTACTCTTGTTAACAAGTTCGCGGGATTTTTTTTACCTATACAGTGTCTCCATGCACTGGGATCTGTAGTTTCATGAATTTCTAATACTCTGTTTGAAACAAATTGCTTCCACTTAGATGCTGTGCCTTTTATCCAGTGTAGCACAATTATTGAATCACTCCACAGAATAATCTTTTCTAAATTAAAAAAAAAAAAAAAAAAAAAAAAAGACAATATTTGGCTAATCTTGCTGCAGTTACTGCACCTATTAATTCTAGTCGGGGCAACGTCACCTTTTTAATTGGCGCAACTCGTGATTTAGAAGCTATGAAGCTATGAAGCTAGTTTTAAAAGTGCCATGCGATGCCCTGTACCTAAAGTATGCAACCGCTACAAAAGCTTTTAATGAAGCATCAAAGAATATCTGTATCTGTAAATCTTCTTCCCTGTTCAGATTTGTGCCAAAAAAAAATAATGTCGAGGAATTTTCAAATTTTGAAGTTCTTTAATTTCATTACACCATGCTTGCCATTTTTCTTTAATTTCTCCGGAAAACATCTCATCCCATTCTACACTTGTCACAGCTCTTGTAACGTACACTTCACTCGAACTAGGAAACAGAGAGATAAGTCGAGATGGATAAAATATTTTTGCGGCTGTGTGTAGTACATTTCGTTTAGTACATTCATTAGTATCCAACGTGGAAAACAATGACCTTAAGTCTAGACATAATGTGTCTTCAATGTTATTCCAACTGAGTCCTAATACTTTTAAATGTGAATCAGCATATTCATTTGTTTCGATTAATGAATTAGAATTCTTCCATAAATCTTTCATAACTTTAGAGTTAGTGTCAAATTTTCTCATATTGATGTTTGAATCCCTTAAAATCAAAACAGAATCAGAAAGATAACTCATAAGCTTCTTGAACAGTGGAACTTCCATTAAAAAGACCATCCACATAAATAGAACTATTCAACATTTCATATGCAAGAGGGTGTGTATTCTTGTAAGTATTAATATGAGTTTTAACTGTTGCAGCTAAAATGTAAGGAGAACAAATGATGCCAAAACAATGTCTATTAAAATGATACATGGTTATGCGTTGGGTTTTGTCCCAGTTTCTAATACATTAAACATAAATAATTCCGGTCATCTCTCGTGACTTGAATTTGAAGGAATGCCCGTGCAATATCTCCGCAGAATCCAATTTTATGTTCTCTAAACTTCAAAATAATATCTAAATTAGCATTTAAATTCTTTCCGGGAAGGAGAAATTCATTAATACTATTACAACTTCCTTGTTTACTACTGACATCATAAACTACCTTAGTTTTAGTGCTAAAAGAATCTTCCCTGAAAACTTCTCTAATGGGCATTACATGTCCAATGAAACAACTATTGTTGCACATTTCAATAACCCCGTCATTTAGTTGTTCCTTCATAACTGCATTATATCTCTCAAATAATAACTCATCAGTCTTAAACATCTTTTCTAATGCAGAAAATATTTTGTCGAGCGGTTCCGGCGAGGTAAAAAATGACGTTCACCAGACACATTTGATCATCCCAGTAGTTATACACTCATGTCCATAAATTAAGGATAATGCAAAATCAGGCAAAGGAAGAGTTAGAAGCAAAACAAATTTGACTTATTTGTAAAGCCTATTTATTAAACAACTGGTAAAGAGCAAAAAAAGATGCTATATGTTTGATATTATTAAAAAAATTAGCGATTTTTTTCTCCCTGGAACAAATTACAAAAAAAAAAAAAAAAAAAAAAAAAAAAAAACTATTTACAAAAACCAATATTACATGGTTGGTATGATTGTTAATACATCGTATGTCTCCCAGACGATGCAATACAGCCCGTACGACGCCTAGTCATGCTCAGTATCAAATTATCGATCTGATCTTGGGGGATATTACACCACTCAAAAAGCAATGCTCTCCGAAGTTCCGGTAGACATGTAGGAGAAGGTTGACGAGCTGAAAATCGTCGGCCAAGCATGTCCTACACGTGCTCTACTGGATTCAAGTCCGATGAGAATGCAGGCCGGTCCATACGGGTGATATCCTCCGATTGAAGGCATTCGCTTACGATGTTTGCGTGGTGAGGATGGGCGTTGTCATCCATAAACACAAATTGTGCGCCCATGGCACCCCGAAACAAACGTACATGTTGTTCCAGAATGACGTCCCGATAGATTTGGCTTGTCATGGTTCCAATTTGATCCTGCAGGTCAGTTCTGGAACCCAGAATAGTTCCACCTCAAACGAGCACTCTTGCACCACCGTAACGGTGTCGTTCAATGATATTTTCTTGGAGGTAACGGGTACTTGGAGCTCTCCATATGAAAGTCCAGCGAGAATCAGACTGCAAGCTAAACCTGGACTCGTCGGAAAACATCACACAAGCCCACTGTTGCGGTGTCCACAATGCATGCTCTCTACTCCAGGCTAACCACAGGCGACAGTGAGTTGCAGTAAGTGGAACGCATCTGACAGTCTACGAGCATATAGACCAATCTGCCCTAAGCGTCTGAAAATGGTCTGCCTTGAAATTGTCGTACCAGTAGCTGAAGAGAGCTGTTGAGACAGGTCTGAGGCTGTGCTCTGCCTGTTTCTTTTGGCAGTAACTGCCAAATACCGGTCCTCATTCGGCATTGTAACTCTGGGGCGAAATGTGCTGTAACGTCTACTCACATTACCATTATCTTGGAATCGTTGCCAAAGCCTGGAGATGACACTCTGGGCAATTCCAAGTTCGTCTGATACTTCCAGTTGGGTACCGCCCACATTCCAGACTTCCGATAATTCTACCAAGTAAAAAATCATCCATATGCGTCCTTTGTGTCATAACTATTCGGTTATTACACTGAAATGCTTATAAAGAGCCTGAGAACAATTTTACTTCTTTGCCTGTATTCCGTATATATCACTCTCTTACACTCTCGTCATTGTGACGTACCATCGGTGTCATCTGGCTACTTCCTGAAATTTGCATATTATTCTTGACGATGTGTGTAGTGATTTTACAGGTGATATATTTATTTTAGAGTTCGATTTTCGCGTGACTCCAAATTATCCTTAATTTATTGACATGAGTTATTTGGCGATTCGATCAAAGTCCTTGAGCCATCTATTAGTATCTTCTTGGCTGTCCCCGGTGAATATACACGGGCTTCTGGGTAGTTGGTACGTCAGAATTGGTATTGGTGCGATGTTACTCGAAATGGAGCTAGCTACTGCTGGAGGATTATGCTCGGTTTCCTTCTCATCAACCATCTTTCTCGATCTTTTACGCAAATCCTGTAAGAGCCCAAACTCAGGAGAAAATCCTCTAATCCGCAGACTTCGGCGTGACTCTGTTGTAGTAACTGAGTGATACCCAGCGCCTCCACCAAACTATCGCGTAGATGAAGGGATCGTACAAATAAACAGGCAAGTATTCAAGTCTAAAGATTTTTTTATATCTCGAACTTAATGAAGAACTACTTATATGCAGCTGATGAACATGCTGGAACATTCCAGACTCTAAATATTCTGAAAGAATAAGAAGGGAATTTACATAAATAAGATAACATCAACAAGAAGGAAATTTATCAGGCATCTTGCCGTTGATGGGTTTTGAACCCGAAACCTTCGGGTTTCGAGTCCTGCGTCTTGCCACTAAGCTATGAGGAGCTCGTTCGAAAGGGCAATTTTCGCTACAGTATATTGATGACATTATTAATCTCAACAATTTTAATCTCATTGAAAACAGCAACATTTACCCAAATTGTCTAAAACTAAATAAGACCAATAAAAACCAAACAGAAATAGTTTATCTTGATCGACGTGTTCATACACTTAAGGAAATTAAACTTTTTGATAAACGAAAAGATTTTAATTTTTTTACTAGTAAACTTATTAATTGGAATTCTAACATATCTAAAAAAGTTATTGCAAATACTTTTTTTAATCAAATTAGTAGAATTAAAAAGGTTTACACTGAAATAGAAACACAAAAAGAAGAAATTCTAATCCTCACCAAAATTTTGAAAGATAATGAAATGCTTTTAAAATTCATTAATAGTATATTAAAGAAATCTGGAGTTGTCTACACCCTATAATATTTTTTAAAAGTATGAAAATTTATCTCAAACCTCCAAAAGAGAAGGATGTTTCAAAGTGATGTTTATATTTTTTTAAAGTAACTTTTCTGTTAGTAACCATGGCCTTATACAGTCAAAAGTCGTTAATCCGGACTCGTCGGGACTTCGGCGATTCCGGATTATAGATCATCAGTTTAACTCTCGTAAGATGGCATGCAGAAATTCTAAAATTAAAAATATGAAACCGTAATTTATGAAATAAAGAACAATTATGATCTAAAGGGTATCAAAATTTGCAAAAAGAAAAAGCTTAATATTTATTTGTTTACTTTATTAAACATTTCTTTCAATGTAAGTTGTTTAAGTTTTGCTTCGTTTCATGTGATAATACTTTCTCTTTAATTCTATTAAACAGACATAATTTCTTGTTCAGTTACAAAGTTCCGCTGTTCAAGTCCTATAATTGCTGTGTCGAGAACACCGACTAATTTGTCAATCGAAATTTTTTCGTTTTCAATAACCTCTGTCACTTTTCTTCGCTATCCGAAGCGAATTATAATGACGAGGAACTTGTTTTAAATCATATCAAAGACGGAGCATATCGAGATAAAATACATTTGGTAAGGAATTATAAGCCAAATAAAATAAAAACATCTGCGCTGAAGATAAGGATAGTGCTGACAGATCAACTTCCAATTCATTACGCGCCCGCCGCGGCGTTCCCCCCGCCGAGCAGCGTGAAATTGATAAACAGATTTCGGATTTCAAAACATACTTTCGCTTTAGATTCTTTACTTATTAACAAATATATATCGGAAATTCTATTTGATATAATCGAAAGTTTAGCTTACTTTTATAAAATTGCTCTTACAGTCTGCAAAAAATAATAAGCCGGATCCAATTCGAAAATTAAGGAACAACGCAATCATCAACATTAACTGAAATAGATAATTAGATAATTTTAGCTTATACGTCCATTATACATAAAACGCGCACGCGAAAACGTATTCTGCACTTGCGCACACTCATATGCGCAGTCGTAAAAGGTCTTACGCGCACGCGTAAACGCCTATGCGCATGTGTCATCGCGGCGCATGGGCAGAAAGTTTTTAGTTTTGAGGTCCGGATTATAGATCATTCCGAATTATGGGTGTCCGAATTAACGACTTTTGACTGTATATATATTCAGAGTCGTCATGAGAAGCCCATGAGGTGAAGAATTTTTTACTTAGTTCCTTAACTTCCTTTTTCAACTTTTTTCTGTAATTTTAAATTACAAAATTTAAGAACTAAAATCGAACTTAATAGATTTTTTTACTCATATCTACAGAACAGTTATTAAAAACCATTTATCACTTTTTGAGCAACTTTTTGAATCTTTTATTAGGGATTAATTGATTTTAAAATTTAATTCAAGTTTTACACTACATAATATTCTTTATTCCCATTTTTTTTTTTACAAGAGTCAGAATTTACTTAAATTTCATTCAATTAATATGCAATCTTTTTCTTTGACTAAAAAATAAAAATAAATTTTCATTGAACTATTTAAAAGTTTTTCTTTTGATTTCAAAATTACAAATTTCGTACAAGATTTTAGCCTATTGAGCTATTACTTTCTCGCCAATGTTTTTTAGTTTCGCCAGTAAAGCCGAAATGGCAATCCTGTAGGTCCCTATTGTTTCGCATCTCATATTTTAGACTGGTGTCTAATGAGAGTGCTCGAAGTTTTTAATTACTTCTTGTGTGTTCTAATTAGGTTTTTTTCAACTATGTTTTATAAATTCACTCCCATCTTAAGTCATTGGATTATCTGTTTAAAGGTAAACATTTTGATTTAAAATTTTTCACTGAAGTATTTTGTTTTTTCACTTCCGTTTTCAATTCTTTTAATAAAATATAATTATCTTTTTTTAAGGTTATTCTAATTAGAATTTACTTTATTTTTTCCTTGCTTTGGGGAAGGGCCAGAATTTTTGGGTAAACTATTATAATTAAAATACATTAAAAGGTTCATTGGCTAGTTCTGGATACAGAAAAGTAAGGATTTTTGTAGAAGAGAGATTTCAATTGATTTCATTGTTCCTCCGCCCCCATGATGAAGTAGGATTGAAGTTGACTGAATTCTTCTTCTGATTTTGTTCATTTTTTTTTTTTTTTTTTTTTTTTTTAAATTGGTTTTTTGCTTGTTTGAAATGTTTTGTTTTTTAATTTTTTGTTGCAATTATTTGAAATTTATTAATTATAAATTTCAATTTTTGGTCTTTGTGAAATATTAGTTCTAAATTTCTTACTTTAGGTCTTTAATGATAATTTTTCTGAAGCTTAATGCGTGGAAATACTAGACTTGTTTATATTTTGTTTTCAAAAGAATTGTTTTATAATTATATATGTATATATACACATATGTTTGGTATTGCCCATTGCAATAAAAAAGGAGGTGTACAACTAGATGCTATAGTAGTTCCGTACATAAAATTTTAACGTTCTACGGCTAATCGTTTTTCATACGTATGTATAGACGTTACGAAAAAAATCCATTTTGAAATGATCTTAAATCCATTTTACAATCCATTTTGGAAAAATGAATGCTTTATTCTGTCCGCGCGTACACAAAAGTTATCGTTCAAATGGATTCGAGAACGGTCAAAATGATATTTCCGTTGAAATATAATACCCGAAATATTCGTTATTGGAATACTTTTTTACTTTTTACAAGGAAGTAAGAATCTTAATAATGCAAATAAATGTATATGTATTTTCCTAGTTTTGGAAAGGAGGGGGGAAAATGACAGTCAAGCAGTGGTGAAATGGGTGTATTTTAGAGAAAGGCTGTTCTATATTTCAAAATTACTTCTGCTAACTGCTTTCTTTCATGGTGTAATGATTTTAATAGCTAAGATAAATGATTAAGGCTTATTAAGATTAAGTCAAAATGAAATAAGTTTTATCATTAAAGTGGGATATTTGATGCTTTCTATGAAAACTCATTTTTTTAACGTTCAAATTAATGACAATATAAATGTTGGCTTATGTCAGTACTTAATTACATTTATCACCTTGTATATGAAAACTTCCATATGGGCACCTGAATGTTATTTCTAATAACAGTGTCAATCTTTGTTCTGTGTCAGTGTTTCTTTTTTTTTTGGGGGGGGGAGGGGTAAGTGTATTTTCCTATGTCGGCGTACATTTTTCTTTTTTGCATGTTCAGATGTTTACATTCTTTCAACGGTTAGAAATTTTATACAAATCGAAGCTTTTTCTTAGGTCCTTTTCTGTGATTTTTTTTTTTCAATTTAAATTTTTTTCTGTTTATTAAACAGAAATTGATTATGTTTTTGCAATAAATCAGCATTCTTTCTAGTGGTTTGTGCACCTTAGAAGTGGAGTACAATTAGCTATGCATAAAGTAGAGTAGAATGGGAAAAAATTGATTTCTGTGTATATTGTTTCATCATTTCATTTTCATTGTTTCATTCATTCATGCATAATATTAAAATTTCATGTTAATTTTTTATTCTAAATATTTCCACTAACAAATACATAATAAAGCAGATTATAGTAAAAAATATTTAAGAAAATTGAACTGAATGGAATTTCTTTAAGAGAAATATTTAAATGCTTGAAATTCAAATTAATGTTTGTATACTTGTTTTTAAGGATGTATGCAAGACTTTTTCATTAATGAATTTTGCTTATTCTGAAAATATTCAAGAACATAGAGGCTATAAATGACTGATAAAATGTGTTATAAATCCAGAGCAGTTTCTTTTCAAAGCATCTATTGCAATATAATTTTTAGGCTTTCAGTCAGCTTATTTGGGTTTATTATATGTAAAATATTAAGTAAATAAATAAATAAATAAATAAAAAATTAAAAAAAAAAAAGAAATTTTTAGGCCTCTTCTTATCTTTAGTAATTGCTTTATTTTTGGAATATCATTTTACTAGCTGTCTGTAATTGAAACACTGGTAATATTTATTAACTAATACATTGTGAAAGCAATTTAGATTTATTCTGAATAATTTCTTATTTCTAATGTGTCTTCAGAAACCACTGCAGGAATCAAGTTGCAAATGCCTCTTATTTTAACAGATGGAAAAACGCATAAATTAAATGGTGATTGCATCTATTTTTTGAAATCTGAAGAGGGAAAAGTAAGTTTTAAGGTTTTGTTTGTATATTATTTCTAAAACTATCTGAAATGCAAAAGGAAACATTTCACTTTTTTAGAGAAAGGCATTACATTGAGTTACAAATCTTTTTGTGACATTTTTAGTACTGATACTATTATTTTATGATAATTTTTACCTGAAATAAATGTAAATATATTTTTATTTGAAATAAATGTGTATCATAATTAAAGGATTTCCAGAGTTATGTTTCTTTCTTAAATCTTATTATATTACATATGTCTTCATTGATTAGACATTTGCTTGAGATAATTAAGAAGCAATGTGTGATATGTCTAGATAATAAATAGATTTGATAAAAAAAGAAAAAATAAATAAATTTTGATTTTTAGTTTATGTGCCTGTATGTGTATTCAGATTGCAGCATTTCCAAGTAATTACATTTTAGTTTTGCTGAAGAAAGTTAAATTACTCTTTGTGTTTTTGCTATATAAATTTTGAATAGGTAAGTTTTAGGTATGTCCGAACATTTCCAAAGACTTCAGTCAAATTCCGAAAAAACATTACCTGCCTACTACCTACCTACCTACCATGTAAGAAATCATTCTATTTGTCAATCTTTTCTGCCATTGAGAAATTTCACTTTCTGCAATAAGCAGATTATCAGCATTTCAGTATACTACTATGTTTATTAATTTATATTAGTAGTGTAGATATAAATTCGCAGTATTGTGCTGAATGGTTTGTTAAGGCAAGTCGTCTAATAATTTGAGAATATGTAGGACATTGTTTACTTTACACATAAAACAAAAAATGCTGCTGCAGCTAATAGATTAGGTTAGGCTATTTAATATGGCAAAGCACCTGAGGGCTATCACCTTAAATTGAGAGATGCCTGTGTAGAGGACTTTCTAATGGAATTTACCTAGCAGGTATAACATAATTGAAGTTTATCCCAGAGTAGTAAGTTTGAGAATATGTGAGACTTGATTTTTAAAATTTAAAAGTAACAATTTCTCTTTAATAAAGCTTCAAATTCCAGAAGATCATTATGTTTGTAAGTGTATCACTAAAGAATAATTGAAGACAAAATATGCAACAGGTATTCGATGAAATCTCAGTAATGCAATACTTACCAATAATGCAGTTTTTTTTTATCACTTCCATCAAGGAAACAATGCTTGAAAATGGGTTATTCATTCTTTTACTGTGAAATATGAATTTTTCTTCACTTCTGTCTAAATACCAAACCAAACCAAACTTTCCTAGGATATGATAGTTACGGGAGAGTGCTGTACCAAACTTTCCATTCCCTCCAAACAGTGTTATTAAGTCTTGAGACTTCAAAAGAAGAAAAAAAGCCTGATATTTACAGGAAGAAGTTTTTATTATGTATTAGGAGGGGAATAGATTTGTAATTCAATGCAGTACAAAGTCCAAGGTCCAGACTCGTCGAAACTTCAGCAATTTTGAATTTTTCCAGAAAATCATCAGTTTAAATCTAGTATGGATGGCAATAATAAATATAAAAATTAAAAATATGAAACAGTGGTTTATGAAACTTATTTAAAAGAATTTCAAAATTTACAAAAGGAGCTCAGTACTTATTTCTTTGCTCTGTCAAGCATTTATTTCAATGTAAGTTGTTTCATTTTTTTCTGCTAATACTTTCTTTTTAATTTTGTAGTTGGACATAGTTTCTTGTTCAGTTTAAAAATTCCATTGTTAAAGTCCTGTAATTGTCATATTAAGAATTCCCACTAAATTATCGATCAAATCTTTTTCGTTCTCAGCAACCTGTCAGTCACTTTCTTTACTACTAATAGTGATATTCCTCGATTTAGAACAATACTACAGATTTTTGTTATCCATTAGTTCATTGATGATTTGTTGCATTGCCAGCACAATGAAAAACTTGTGTTATATTATTGTCATTTCTTACCGTTTCTCACTAAATTCTAAGAGTGTTGTTGTCTCTAAATTTTGCATCACAGTGTCTTTCCTAAATTCTAAAGATTATGCAATCCCTCAGTTTTGTTGCTCAATGTTTCTCTGAATTCTAAAAATTTTGCTCCACCTAAATTCTCCCATGTTGAGAACATAAGCAGAGCAGACCTTCAACTGGAATTGGGTGATTTGCAATCAGATCATTTTTAACAAGGAAGAACTGGATTAGACTTTTCCAAGTTGCTGTCAGGGGCCCAAACTCGCAAAACTTAGGGCTTACAATGCTGTTAAGCACGTATCTTTGTGAAAGCAGCTTTTCCAACATGAAATTTATATAGCCAAAATATATATGTTCGCTCTCTCATAAGTCACTTACTCAGTTGCTTCGTTTATCAACAACAAGTATTAAAGCTAATATTGATGCATTAGTTAGTGAAAACCAACAACCTCAAATCCCACTAATTTTTTGTAAGTATTTGTAATCTTGATATATTTTTTAATAAATAAAAATAATAATACGAAGGCATTTTTTTGTATACCATACCTATGGAAGTATGATTTTTGTATACCATACCTATGAAAAATTACTGATAAAGTTGCATACAAAGTATTTTATAATGCGGCCCTCCAAACCGTAATTTTTTTTAAAGTACCCCCTGGGCCACTTAAAGTTGGACAGCAATGACTTATGTCATCATTCTTTTTCATCTGTAAAATATCACCAAATTTTAGCAAGGTGGTCGAATTAATACATATATGCCAACACTTTTTATTTTCTACTTTTTAATATCATTCACACAATATAAGTCAAGCTATTTAATTAAAAAATTATTTTATGCTATGAATAAACAGTATTTTTACATATGACATTTCTGTCATAATCACAACCATAAAGTATTTTATTTCTAAAATTACCTTAAAATTTATGTATTATTTATGATAAAAATAGTCATGAATTTAATCTTAGACTATCTACAGAGTCATGAATTTAATCTTAGACTATCTAATCTTAGTATGCTCACATTCAGTCAATTTATGCTAATGCATTACTTTCTTCTGTTTTTCTTTAATCTTCTGTCCAACTCTTGAAATTTAAATCCTTCATGTGACTTTACTCTGCTAACAGCAACATATGCTTGACTTTTCTGTCAATAATATTTTTTGTCTTTAAATTACCACATAGTCTATAATGCTTTCTTGTACTTTATGTATTATGTGTTGTGTTGTGACTTACTCACTTATCTGACAGTAAGATCAGAACAAGCCCACAAAATCTATCATGGTAAGGAGAGCAACATTGCGCCTGTCTTTGGCAAGAGCTTGGAGCGCCATACAGATAACAGTAACAGTATGACTTTGCTCAGTTCCAGCCCCAATTTTGACGGAGAGCGCTCCGGTGGGACAGCTGTGAGCCCTCTTCTCCTACTGCTAACCTCTCGAGAGGGCATTGGGCTCGCCATAAATTTAGAGTGCTGCAAAGCTGTTTCCAAGTTCCAAGTTCCATGCTGCAAAGAGAGTATACATTTGTAAAGATCCATGCCTTCCCAGGGATTCAAACATGGACCCTTCGGTACAGTAGTAGGCTTCCCTGATCACTATACCATACTATCCGAAGCATGTTTTATAACCTGTGAAAGTTTGAAATTTTTATAATAGATACATTTTTGGAGGTTATAATTTTTAGAATAAAAAAAAACTTTTGTGTGTTACCTTTATTTATTAAATATCATGTTCTTCGCACTTAAATCATAAAATTCAGTTCAAGAGCAATATCGCAAAGCAATTTTAAATTAAGGATATCTTTGGAATTTCCAACACACAGTCTCACACGCTTGAGATAAAAATGTTTTTTCTGTACAACGTTGCCATTGCTCCCTTTGGAATCCTTGAGTTTTACAAAATATGAAATTTATAATAAAACAAATTCCAAATTTCAAATTTGGATTTCCAGATGTCCATATTTGCAGTAGGATTACGTCATTTAAAATTTGATGGCTCTAGGTGCCATTGTTTTATCACAATGCGAGAAAATACATACATTTATGTAGATTCTTTATTATTTAATTTCTTCAAATATAATATAAGGCGATAATATTAGATGGCAACAGTTTGAAAAGTGAAACAGACATTTAGAGTGATTCAACGCAAAATCGCAAAACAAAAACAATAGTCCCTCAGGGACAAAGCCCTTTTGGACTAAAAAAGAGAATATAATATTACATATTGCAAAAAATTGAAAAAAATTCAATTTTTAAAGGAAATGTTGGGAAATATGTATATAAACTTATAAAATGGGACAAATTATAAATGTAATACAGATTCTTTTCAAATTTTAAATACTAGTTCATCCTTAAACTCTTGTTTTATACAGTGGATCAGAGAGGAAAAGGGAACTTATTAAAATGAAATGAATACTAAATATAAAATGAATTTTCTTTAAAGGAAGTCAGGAATGGCATTTATAAAAGGCAAAGACTTCTGTGGTAAATTTAATTTCTTTGGAAGTATTTCTTTATTCCAGAAGAGGCAAATAAATAATAAATTGAATCAATGATAAAGTAATCTATGTAGTAAATATAAAAACAGTGCAACTTATAATCACACCATGACCTCAAGACCATGCTTCTGAAGGAATGCCAATGAAGAATAGAAACTTCTCTTTCTACTTAGTCATACTGCAGCATATTTTTTTTTTTTTTTTTAAATACTAAGAAGTTGCTTACTTAATGCCTTATTATCGTTCTTGTTTTAAAAGAAGACAAAGGGTCTGTTTTATACTTTGTGAAAATTTCAAAACTTTATGAAAGATGCATTTTTGGATATTGAAAATTTAAAATAGTGAACACGAAGTGTTCAAAAAATGTAGTGCTTTTAAAAAAAATCGCCAAAAAATCAGAAATTACGTTATAATTTTCATATAATCTTAATGTAAATCATTTTTCCCCCTATTTTAACCAATTGTACAAACTGTAACCTTGAGGTTTTTCATTTGTTCATTAAATGAAAATATGTAAGAAAAACCATTTTAACATTTAAAAAAAAATCTAAATTGAATTTTGAAGAAGGTCAATTTTCTACATTGTATTTTCACTTAAATATGTGTGTAAGATTTGTCCTCAATAGCTTATCAAAAATAGTTTAAAAAATTGATGGTTGAGTTTTTTTCACAGTGACAAACACCACGAGCAAATTAAATAAAAGTTTGTAAAAGTAGACAAAAACTAAAATCAATGATGGTAAGAAAAATTGCTCTTGTGGAAAGTTTGGTTTTTTTTTTACTAATTCATTTATTACAGGAAGATATGTATAATTTAAAGATTTTTCAGAAAGCTTTTTCAGAAAGGAGAATATACATAAGATTCTGTGAGTTAGAAATTTTGAAATGATTGGAAGTTTGCAAATACGAGGGTCACTCTGAAATTTTTTAGATGCAGTTAAATGGTACCAGCTAAACTTACCAAATCTTAGAGGTCTTCCTTCGATATTAATGCAGTTTTGTAGCCCAATTTTCCAAAGAGTAAGTGCTTCAAACCAACCGTTTTTGGAATCAATGAAAAATATGCTTGTATATGCTCATCAATATGATCTTTGGAATAAAAACAGCCAGCCATGTAAATTTTGTTTTAGATTAAAAAATAGCTACAGTCATCATCCATAGCAAGATCAGAAAAATAGGGTGAATGTTCTCTCATTTTAATTCCCCCCCCCCCGCTAAGAAATGGGACTGTCAATTTCTCTGAGAACATGCATTATCATGGTGAAGCAGGAGTCCCCCTAATTTTCACTTGTTGAAGAATTTCTGAAAGACACTTGGTATTGAACCAATTAGCTGTAATTATCTTCTGTCCTTTAAAATGATGGTTTTCACCAGTCCTTTACTTCTGAAGAAAATGGCATACATTACACATTTCAGTGCTCATTTTCTTTTCCTATTGTTAATTTGAGTTCGTCTTCAGGAGACCCATGCTTTACTTTTTTGATGTGTCAGAGCGTCAAAAAGTAGCATGTATATTTCATCTCCAGATATGATTTTAGAAATAATGCAATGTCCCTCATCGTTAAGTTATTTAACATTTTTCCGTGATGATTCCGACATGCTTTGCATTTTGGTGATCTGTTAATTTATGGGGAACCTAACAAAAAACTAATTTTTTCAGAAGTAATTCTTCATAAATAGTTATATATATAACTATGATCTAATGTTAAGTTTCTTCTGTATCATTTAATCAGTGATCACAGATTAACATTTTTCGTATGACCGATACATTTTCTGTTACTACAGCTGATAAAGGTCTTCTTGTGTGTTCTTTATCCAGGAGAAAATTTCAACCCTTATGAAATTCTGTTAACTATTTAATTACAGTCAGTGGAGATGGAGCTTCATTTCCATATGCTAATTTAGATGCTGAAGGCATTCTTTTTGATTTGGCCCACTTAAATAAATTATAGAAAATTATATCGTGATAATGTTTTCTTGTCAGCTGTATTTTCCTTTCTTTTAAAATTTATTCTACGATAGATATATCGCTTCAAATTATCATCTGTGAATATCAAAGATTTCATAATTACACACTGAATAAATAATTTTCTTTTATTTCATATTGTTCTTAACTCTGTCAAAAATTTCAAAGTTACGTATGTATCTTCTGTAAAAATACTGAAAATTTTATTTAATAGTTGGAAAATATTTTATTTTAACATCATATTCATTATTTCTATTTTATATTTTAATAAGCTTCTGATCTTTAAAGGGAACTGTATGCGGACGTTTTTCTGTGAATTGTGATAAAGAAGCTTCAATGAATGCAGTTGTTATGAACCCATTAAAGAATGTTTTCATTCCTTGCTTTCGTATTGGAAACGACTGGATAAAAGACAAATTAGATGGAGAAAAAAACAAAATATCATGCATTGATTCAACTCAGCACTTTCTAAATTATATTGAAGGTAAATAATATTATCTCATTATTATTTTTGCTCATTTGTATGGTGAACTATTTTTATATAAGCATTTTTATTATTCTTAAGTGCAAAGCATAATATTCTTCTCATAGGCAAAGAATTTTTCTGTGTATTGAAATTCACCATCAAATCATTGAAGTTAACAATGAATGCGCAATGAGCAGATAACATATTACAAAATGGTGCTTTTATCTTAAGCAAATAAAAAGGATATGGAAAGCCATTCCCAAACATGCAATGAACATTTATCAATAGTAGAAACAGACACAGCACAAGTTAAAGAAATGATTTGTAAGGATTAATGAATAACATTGTATGCCTTTGCTCGTATAGAGTAAGGGACTGTGCAACATATCGTTACAAAGTTTTACAATACTCAAACGCCTGTACACTATGGTTTCCATGTGTTTTATATGACAAATGAAAAACCACATGAATAATGAACCTCTCGTTTCTTCAATATTATGCTATGGCTGAACAGCAATTTTTTATCTCATTGCTGCAGGGGATGAAACTTGGTTACATTGTTCGATTCCCACAATTATAAGAACCAGTTATAAACCAAACATGTTGGGTGGACTTAGAAAAAAAAAAAAAAAAAAGAGAGAGAGAGAGAGAAAGGCTGTCAAAGTTATGGTCACTGCCTTTGGGGATTCTTCCAGAGATATTTTGCAGGATTTCCTGAAATGTGGCTAAACTATTAATGCTGATTGCTTTTGGTGCCGCTGTGAGGTCATTCGCGGCAAATGACCAGGCATGTTATTTGATGAATTATCCTTCTTCAAAACGATGATGCATGCTCCACAATGCCTTGCATTTGCAATGTTTGTTTCAGTGCTACAAATGGGTAATCCTTCATATATTCTTGAATTGGTTACTAGTAGATAACTTTTCTCTATTCCCATGAATGATAGACCCCTTGTAGGAAAGAAGGTTCTTTTCCTACAGTAAAGCTTAAATTGCTGCCAAGAACTGACTGTATAGCCCGAGAGATTATTTTCGTTGAAACGAAGTGGACAAGTTGATCCCATGGTCTAATAAATGCATCAACTGATGTTGAGGTAATGAACCTCTCAGGGACTTACTTTTGTGAGTACGGGTGTGGCAATCTCGTGGTGCCCTAACCCTTTAGGGGATCATCTTGGTGAGATGGAAGTCATGATCCTGGAGGCCATGTGATCTATCCTGTCTTCCATCTCCTCTTTTTTTGGCTGGAACTTTTTCCTTCCCCTCTTCCGAGGTTGGGGCTCATCATGAGAAACTGGAACTGCTCTTGTATGTAGCTTTTGAGTGGTGAAAAACTGCCCACGTGTTTGCCGTGCGTGGAGACCTGTGTTGCTGGAAAGGAGGGTCCTGGTAGTTGAGGGCCGAGGTACTGTCCGCAACACACTGCTTTGGCCTCTGCTTCAGCTAAACAGGAGGCACCTTGTTGTCCTTACGGGTGTCAGTCGGCTGGTTACTAGTCCCTGTGTCAATGGCTTGAGAATAAGCTCTTGGGAGTACCTGCTTTTGGGAAAACTGACTGTGGGGAATCAGGAATCTGTGTTCTCTCGTTGGGCTCCGTGGTGGTGCGGTGGTCGGACCTGAATCTTATTTTTTTCATCATTGCATGAAGTATTTGTATTATTATGCATCCTGATTCTAGTCCAGTCCAACAAAATACTGAACCATCTCCAAAGGAATACTGCGAAAAAAATACACATTGATGTAAGTACTAATAATCTAAAAAAAATTGTCCACGTTTCCTCATACTGTCTAGCCTTTTGGGTGAACTGCATAAGATGTCTCCTTTCTTAATAAATAAATATATTCATGCTTCTGTTGGTGAGCCTAGAAATATAAAGCTTCTCCATCCTGGAGATTTGATTATCGATGCTACTTCAGTCACCTAGTCTGCTTCATTGCTTCAAACAACAACACATGGACAAACCACTGTCAATGTAATGACACATAAGACACTGAATTTTTATGGAGGGGTGATCTTGGAAGTCAACCTTCTGTTTGTTTCAGAAGAAGAGTTTGTTCCCTAGCTTGCGGGTCAAAATATCTGTGGTGCTAGGCAGATTAAAATGCGAAAGTAAGGTCAGTTGATTGACACTAAACACGTGATCTTGACCTTCAACTCGCTTGATCTGCCAAAGAATATAAAGACTGGGTTGGGTAGCTTAACTCTCCCATAAGACCCTATATTCCAAACTGTATGTGATGCTTTCAATGCCAGTGTTTCCAGCCATTCAAAGATTTCCTGTCATGCCAACCTGACGTGTGAGCGAGGCTGCTCGAAGATTGGTCACGATAGTGAAAATTGCACTGCTGCGCCATTGTCCATAAACTGCAAGGGTGACCACCCAGCATTTTCTCATGCATGCCCAAAGTTGAAATCTGAAAAAGAACTTCAGGCAACTAAAGTAACAAGGAACGTATCTTATGCTGAAGCGAGAAGGGTAGTTGAAAATTCACAACCATGATTAAATAAATCGTTCTTTGCTTTTGTAAGGTCAACTAGGTCTATTGCTACTCAAAGCTCTTTCAGTATACCTAAACTTACACCAAACACTCAACAACCTGCAGAAATTAATAAAAGCAACAAAAAAAGACAAAAGGAAACTATAGTTCAAAACAAACAAAAAAACTTCTCTGCCCCCAAATTAACCAAGAATAAAAGCATAAGCAACACCACCAATAGATGAATAATTTCAGAATCAATAGACTCAGATAATATGGAGGTAGAAGATGGATTAGAAATTCCCAGACATCTTCTTTCACACAAAAACAAACAGCAGCACAAAAAGAATAAACATCATACATAATGACCACCCTAATCTCTTGGAATTGACATGGGTTCTACCAAAATCTCGATAGTGTAAAACATATGATCCATGTTTATCATCCTATTTGTTTGGCAGTCCAAGAAACAATGCTGAAACAAGAGCAGCGAGCAAAGCTTCAGATGTATTCCTTCGCGAGGAAAGATAATAATATGAGAGAGTAGAATTTTGGAGGTGTAGGCCTCCTACCTTCACTTAATCTTCCATCGAAGACCCTCCATTTGAGAACATGCCTCCAAGCTGTCGCTTTGCAAATAAATTTTCATAATGTGGTTTCAGTTTGTTGTGTGTACTTATCACCTAATGATTATGTCGATCAAACAGATTTGAATGATCTTATAGAACAGTAGCCTGAACCTTTCATCTTGCTAGGAATCTTTAATGTTCATAGCCCTCCCTGGGGAAGTAAGGATCTGGACTCCCGAGAAGACAGATTGAGAAAGTAAATGAAGATCACTCATTATGTTTATTAAACGATGGTCACGATCAACCTACAAGGTTCCATCAACCTACAAGGACTTTTCACGTAATTTATCTTGCTATTTGTTCTCCATCACTGCTGCCACTTTGTTCATTTAATGTCGGAAATGACGCCTTTGGCAGCGACTATTTTCCAATATTTATCTCTTTTCGAGGAACTTAAAATCATGATGTTAAAAGACCCGTACACTTTATTTTTAATTGAGCAAATTAGGATCCTTTTTCAGTATTCGCAGAGATCAATGAGGAAATGGTGAACAATGTGCCTATCGATGCAGCAGTGAATGCCGTCGGAGACACTATCATCCAGGAAGCTGCTGTCTCTATACCTCAAAAGCTAGTAAGTCGTGATAAATGCTGTAAACCATGGTGGAACTGTGAATGCCAAAATGCTATAAGAGAACAAAGGAAAGTCTGGGGACGTTTAAGTAAATGCCCCACTTTATCAAACCTAATCGCCTTCAAAAGAGCCAAAGCTAATGCAAGAAAAGTAAGACGTCAGAGCCAGAGGGATTCATGGATTTTCTACGTGTCTTAGATAATTTCCTCTACGGCAAGTAAATGAGTATGGGTAGAGCTCACAGAGAATGCGGAATATATGAAGACCACTCGCTTTCCTTTCTGGAAACAGATGGCCGCGTGTTTAACACCACGGAAGAAATTGTAAAAAGTATCGGGGAGACTTTTGCTGCAGTCTCTAATAGCAGTAGTTATCCACCAGAATTTTTTCCTTACAAGCTTACACCCTGAGAAAATTCCCATTTTTTTTCAGCTCTTCCAAACTCGGAGTCTTATAATGCTGATTTTAACATGTTTGAGCTTAAGAGAACTTTGTTTCAAACAAATAGATCTACCTGGGTCCAGATGATGTTAGTTATGAAATGCTGAAGCATATGTCCTGTGAGACTGCCCTTCTTACTCTTTGTAATATTGTGTGGGAGGAGCATACATTTCCCAATACATGGAAGAAAGTTGTAGTCATTTCCACCTAATGATTATATTCAGGGAAAGACCCAAAAAATCTTTCTAACTATTAGCCCATCGCGCTTACCAGTTGTCTCGGCAAATTATTTGAAAAAATGGTAAACAGCCGCCTAGTCTATTACCTAGAAAACAATAATGTTATCTTGCCATATCAGCTTGGTTTCCATAGAGGTAGGATACTTATTGACAACATGTTATTTTTAGAAACCTCTATCCATAAAGCCTTTATAAAAAGAAACCATCTAGTCTTCATTTTCTCTAACACTGAAAAGGCTGTAGAGACGTTAAGTTATTTCGAAGCAGAAGACGTGAAAAATGAGCAATGCCCTTGCCGGAATTCGAACCACGGACCTCTCAAAAACACGCCGAGCGTGCTGACCATTGCACCACGAAGGCATGCTAAGAAGGTGAGAGTTGGCTTTCTTACATGCCAGTTGTTATTTTAAATATAGCTTATTTTAGCGATGTAACCCTTTTTCCCCTCTGATCCATTTACATAAATAAAGTGAACTTTTCTAAAAATCTCAGTTAAGAAATGACTTACTGAAATACTTACACTAACCTTTGAACAATTTTGCTAAACTTCATAAATTCAAATTAACATGTCTGTAGTAGTTTTAATATTTAAATTTACTGAAATAGACTATTTTACAAAAGAATTTTTCTAATAATAAGTATATATTTATTTCATGCTCTGTGTTTCAGCAACTGAAGATAATTACAAACATATTGTGAGATTTCAAGAAAGTAAAAAAATTGATATCTCTGGAATTAAAAGTTGGGCAGATTGTCACAAATTTGTCATTTTTGATGAAAAAGTTGTTCTTGTTGAAGAGATGATGCTTGACTGGATTAGAAAAGTTCAAGAAGTATATATTTTCTTTTGTCTGTTATAATTGTTTTATTCAGTTTTGAAATTAAGGTTTATCTAGTAACTGATTTAATTTCTTAAGAAATAAAATTTCTTTATATCTGAAAGTAACACATAAACATTTAGTACTTGACACTAATTTAGTACTATTACACATAAATATTAGTACTTTACTGACTAAAACAATATTTATTAGCGATATTTCAGTGACATTAAATTTCTAAAGCTTCGTCATTTCCCTAATCATATTAGGAAGGGTGAAACAAGGGGAGTTAAAACAGTTTAATTAGCTACTTGATAGCAGACTGTTAAATGATCATTAATTTTATTTAACTTTGCTCTAACTCTCTCTAGCGAATAATTGTAGAATACTTTCATGTAAATACATTGTGGAAGTCATTGAGGTGTGAAGAAGTAAGCAAGAAAATCAGAACCAAAGTTTCAAGGAACATTATATTATTCCGACTCCTCTGTCTGCCAGTCTTTGATGCCGTGGAAGTTAATATACAAGTATTGCAGATGGCTTGTTTAAGCTTAAATTTTGATGCCACAATGTCCTTTATTCATCAGTTAAATAAATCTTCAACATTATTTTATTTAAGTAAAATTTATTCAAGAAAAATATTTTTGAGGAGTTCATGCAACAAATTATATAATACAAAAATTTTACAAAAAAGATTTTAATTTTATTTTTTTTAAACTTTTTCTTTGTTTTCCACAAATTTATGTGCACATTCTGTAAAATGACATTTGTGATACAAAATTAATTGATTCTGTGTTGTGATACATCATATATGGCAATAAAAACAGTGATTAATTCATCTAATGCTGCAGATTTTCATAACTATCATTTGAATATGATATAAGTTAAAATATGCTTAATTATATCAATTAGGTAAATTATGAAAAATAAGATAAAAATCTAAATTATTAAGGAAATAAAATAAAGATTTAAATTATTAAGAAGTATGTTTACTTCTGTTAATTTGCATAATTTATTAAGAAATAAAGTTGTACAGTACAAAGTCCGAAATCAGAACTCGTTGGGCATCTTCTTGTGTGTTTTATGCATTTGGGCTATTTAAAAAAACTTCAGGTTTGTATTTTTTTAAGAAAATTGTCTGGTAAAAATCGTTAAGAATGTCATGACCAAATATTCATTATAATTTTGTTATTTGTTCTGTGAAAAATATTTTTGATTAATAATGTTTTTTCTAAGTAAAATAATTCTAAAATAATTCAGAGCAACAGTTATTAAAATAAAATAAAATAAAAGGCATATATACTTTGAGATTCTAAAATAAATTTAAATATTCTAAAATAATAAATTCTAAAATAAATAAAATAAAATCATTTACAGAATTTCTATCATGCAAAATCATTATTTAGTTTTTAAGTTTTCAAAAAACTTTTTTTTTTCCATATTTCTCAATTTTTTTATGTTGTTGTTTACACTGTTTTCATCATTTTTGTTTGATTTGATTTTTCTTCTGCTTTGCTGTATTTAAGTATATGCAGCTTGACTATTCAGAACATTTGAGAAATGCTAAAATCCAGATATGCGAAATTTCCAGATAGTTGAGCGTATAAAACTGCAGTTTGTGGTAGGAAAACCATGTGAATGCTGAAAGAAATTTCCAGTCTAAAGTCATAAAAACAGTAATCATATTTGTTATCAGCTTAAATAGTATCAAAAGCCTACATTTAAAATTATGTAAGATTTTGAGGGGGGGAACTCCTCATAAAATCCTATGTATTGTGTATGCCTTCAATGCATAACATTAAAACATCTTATCCAGTTATAAAATGTCAACCATAAAAATTTGGTTGGAGATGCTGCCAAACTTGTGCCAGTCATTCTGGTAGAAGATTAAATGAAAAAAGGCAATTTTTTTAAAAGTAGAATCATAGGATTCATGTTACAGATGTAATATATAAAAAACTTAAATCATGAATCATAATTTTGTGCATTGCATCTCCATTGCTTATTCATTTTCAAGTAAAGGTCACATGCGATGGCCATTAAATCACATTTTCTTTATCATGCACAACTTTGAAAATATTCATGCTGTTTCATAGAATTAAGATCCCAAATTTAAAAAATTTTTATTAAACTTCAAAAATAGACCGATAAATAGCAGTTAAATTATATCTTTTTTAAAAAACTAAACCAGCTTATTGAGAACTAATCAGGTTTGCATAAAACTAAGGTGAAGATCATATGATTGTATAGTGGAATTATTCTTATACATTATTGGCCCTAAAACACGTTATATAGCTACAGTTTTTGTTTGCCAAAAGTAATCGAGAGGAAAGCATGTTAAATACCAAATTTTTTAAATAATTATAAGACTTTTGGCCAAAATGCATGTAAAAGAATTGAAAAGGATTTTTTCTTCATATTTTTCATGAATAAATTGAATTCTTAAATTTTTAATACATTAACATTTGTTCTGATGCAGTTGATTCTTTTAGATTTCAATTAACTCACAATACATGACACAAAAATGCTTTTGAACCAGTAAAAAAAAATTCCTTATCCATCCAAGCATTCTTTTGATATTTGTATGCCAAAGGGAGATATTTGATACCTGTTAGTGCTCGAGTATGTCTGGATTTTTCAATCAGTATGTAGTAATTTTATTCTGTGCCATCTAATTGCATTCACACAAGTTAAAACTGTCAATCCGTTCTTTTTTTTTTTTAATCTGCGAGTAGATGTTTTATTAGCATTTCCTAAATTTTAAGTTGAAAGATTTTAAGTTGAAAAATTTTAAGTTGAAAGATATCAAAATATTGGACCCATTTCATCCACACTGTAAATATTTTCTAGTGCTATTTCTTTTTAATAGTAAAAAAGCAACATACTCAACAGCACTTTATCTATCGGCAGAAAGTTTTTCACATATCGATCTTGTAAATTCCATGACTTTTTTTTTAAACAAGTAAGCCATTCCATCTGAAAATTTGCAATCTTTCCCAACGTTAAAATCTTTAAATCGAAAATATCTTTTGTTTCTTGAATATGTATAGGCCCAGAAACAGGAACACCTTTTCGTTTCAGTTTAAACCACTCATGCAGCACTTTATCTAAATTTCCATTTTGAGGATGTTGCGAAATTTTTGTTTCAAAGGAAGTTCTGCTAGTTTCTGCAGGCAACAAATTTCATTAATATTTTTTTTTTTAAGATTTAATATTATAAATTGTAGATAATTTGATGATAAAATTTCTCATTATATTTTTCTTGCTTTTGTCGTTTTTTAAGGTGGTTAATTATTTCTAATTTCTGAGTAACTGTTAAAACAACATGTTTTCATTTTTTAATGCTGAAGAATCTTCCGTTTTTTACAAGTTAAGTTCTGATAAACAATTTGAGTCAATAGATGGATAGTTAATTAAAATAGATACATGATTACTTTGCTGTCATACTAAACGATCTGTAAAACATTTAAAAATTGTTACAAATACGGCATCCAACTTACGGCCAATTCATTAGAATATGTGTTGGTAAGAGAGATGAAAGCAGTTTCTGTTTCAACACTTGTTCCAAGGGCCCACCAACGAGCAAGCGATAAAGTCACTGAACACTGGTTGTTTAGTCTGGGATTGAAATCTCAGTGAATGGGCTGGCTGCATATGCATTTTCATGGTTTTCTCCATATGTAACCTGTATACAAGCCAGTTTCCTTAGAAAGCTCTCCATGAAGGCATCTTTCCCTCTAAGCAGATAGCCATGGAGTGCTTTGCCATTAATCAAATAAATCAAATCCCGCATTATGCAGTAACTTTGGTGCTGTCTTTTTACCACAAGAATACCTCTTAACAGAGTTTGGAATTTCATATGTTCCTGCGTTGTAACAAAAAGAACTTCTAATGGGAACTTTTCTGGATAGTTAATTTCCCACTTTTTTTTCTGTTCGGTGTATGATGGTCAGCAATAAGAATTACTATATTTTCTGCTATTGGCCATGGGTGTAGCCTATTCCTTGGGTGAATTCTTGAAACATAATGATAGATACAACAAGGTCTTCTGAGAGACTTGTAATTCTATTCACTTTTAGAAATTATCAGCCGAGTTTCTAGAGGCCTGTACATGCTTTATAATGACTTTAAAAGTCTCCTATTTGATTAACTTTTCTGAAATACTGTTAAAAAAATATACTGAAATTCCAAAGTTTTCTGATTGCTTGAATCCCAGATATTCAGGCTTTTAGTATATTTCATTTTTCTTTTTTTGAAATTACTGTCATTTTAATTTAAATTTTTATTTTACCACAAAATTATTACCTTTTTTATTTTAATTTTCACTTGTATCAGTTTTATGCAGCAACTGTTTACTTTGTTTTGAACATATTTCCTTATGGTTTTGCTTTGCTGTATTTAGATGTGTTTTTTACAATTTGCTATTAATTCAATTTTGCTTTAATTTAGTGGTAATAATACAAAGCCCATAATTTATCTTCCAGTGTCTTAGAACTTGTTTGTTTACTGTTTTATGTATATATGACATATGAATATTTGTGAAAACTTGGTGGTGGCTTAATTAGATGCCTAGCAAAGAAGACATTGACAAAACTAAGTTTAGCAAATCATCATCTTTATTTTTAGGCACATCAGAATCATTTCTTTATAGGCAATATACTTTTTGACCACAAGTCTGTGCTTAAATTGCGTTGGAGCCTGGCTCCAGTACTTCTTAATTTTTAAGATAAATTAAAATTTTAGCCGGAGCGCACCGGAGCCCTAAATAAGATGAGCTTCGGTACATCTTTTTATAAAACCTTTTAACAATTTAAAGAGAAAAAAATTAGAATTCCTAACGTTTTAGTTTAACAATAAACAGACCTTGCAATAATCTATTTCCCTAGAAATACGAACTCGTGAGAACATGAGACATTCAAGTAATGTCCCCTCACTCACATGCGGAAACAATTCCCTTTAAGAAGGGCAATAAATTTGGGGGAGCTTGTGTAGGAATGTTTAAATTTCTCGTCATGCCATCGTATCTAGTGTATTGTTATCGATGCTTACAGTTAGTTATTCTCGCAAGAAGGAAAATTTATGTTCTTAAATGTGCGTTAAGTGACAGCGAGTACAATAAAAGTGAAATACTGAGATAAACTGCTCAAGCACGTTCTATACATCGTCTTCCATCGTCTAATAGGGGGAAGCGTAACAAGCAACTTTACATCCATCCTTAGAAGTCAGATTCAGGACTCATTTTACTCCTGACACACATCTGCTTGATGGCTATAATTATATCAGCAGAGAGCCGCAGTCTAAGAGAACGTTCTCTCTCACCAAGATTCCCTTCATTTTTTGTTTCCACCCTCTTATACCCTTATTCTGTTTCTCCCTGGAATTTTCATCAGCTATACTTTAAGTATATTTAATTTTTGTGATGATAAAAGAACTTCAGCCCCCCCCCCCACGATCAAAGGTTAAATTGGGCCGGATATCGGCTTTGTTGCTTCTTAGCTTTTATAATAAATCATAATTCTAGCCCGAATGCCCCGGAGCCTTGAATAAGAGGGCTGCGGCACTTCTTTTATGTAATTGAATAACAATTTCAGTAGAAATTTTATCTCAAAAATTTTATTTTAACAATAAAATTATATTAAAAATCGCTTATTAAATTTCAGTTTATCTCTTTACATTTTATTTAATTTTAATTACACTGATCGACATTGAAAATGCAACACCAAGAAGGAGTGGTCAGAAATTTGTGCAAATTTTAGAGTAGACGCACGTCACTGAGTTATGCGAATGATGTGAAATGCACAGCTCTCCGATGCACGTGAAGTAAGATATAAGGGAAGGAACATGCAGAATGGGCAATATTCATGTCATTATTTCTGCCAGATGAATTATCGAAGAAAGTTTTGTCCCGGAGGATATGTGTAATAGGAGAGAATGCCAGGCCGCCGTCAACGAAGGCACTTCCAGCAGATAGACGATTTTACAAGGAGTATGGTGATCGGACTGAGAAGGGCGGGTTGGACCTTACGTCAAATCGCAGCTGATACCCACATCGATGTGAGCACGGTGCATCGCCTATGGCGAACATGATTGAAACAAGGAAATGAGGGAAGAAGGAGGGATGCAAGTGCAGCCAGAGTGACATCAGCACTCGTGGATCGACGCATCCTCCGACAAGCCGTGGCAGTGCCGCAAGTCTCTAGTACTGCGATTCTGCAGCATGTGCAAGATACCCTGGATGTTCCCGTGTCAATCAGAACCAGTTTCTGTTAATTGGTTGAACGTGGCCTGCACTCACGGTGTCCGTTAAGTAAACTGCCATTGACCCCACAGCATAGACTGCAACGTTTAGAATGGTGCCGGACTAGAGCGATGCGGATGACAGAATGGCAAAACGTCATGTTCTCAGATGAGTCACGCTTCTGTTTATCCAGTGACAGTCGCCGCATACGTGTGTGGCGTCGACATGGAGACGGATCTAATCCAGCAGTAACTGTGGAATGCCCACCGCACAACGATGTGGCATAATGGTTTGAGGTGCTATTGCCTACAATTCCAGGTCACCTCTAATTCGTATTCAGGGCACTATGACGGCCCAACGATACTTGGATAATGTACTGCAGCCGGTGCAATTCCCTACCTTCAGGGGCTTCCTAATGCAATTTTTCAGCAGGATAAAGCCCAATCACACAGTGCTCGCATCTGTCAACATGCTCTGCAAGGTATACAGATGCTTCCCTGGCCATCGTTCCCTCCTGAGCTGTCACCAATCGAACATGTGTGGGATGTGATTGGATGCTGTTTGCAGACTCTTCCCCTGCCTCGTTCAGAAGACAAACTGTGGCAAATATCTGAAAGGGAATGGAGAACCATCCCTCAGGACACCATCTGCACTCTTATTGACTCTATCCCTAGACGTGTTTCTTCGTGCATCGTTGTCCGCGGTGGTCCTGCATCCTACTGAGCCGACGCCATTCTCGCTCTGTATTCTGACTATCATTTTGAAATAAAGATCACTTATTGCTGTTTGCCATCTCTGTCTTTTTTCCAAATTTCATCACTTTCTGACCACTCCTTCTTGGTGTTGCATTTTCAAAGTCAAGCAGTGTATTTCACTACTTCAATCTTTAATTATTTCAATAAGTAATAATTAATTATCTAATAATTATCAATTAAATTATAATTAATTATATAATAATTATTGATTAAATAACAATTTATAAACATTAATTAAATAGCTATTAATTAATTTGATAATAATTAACTATTTAGTTTTAAAATTATTAATGATTTTAATAGTCATTTTATTTATTTATTTACTCTTGTTCCTCTTTGCTGATGGGCTTCCATAGGGCTCCGGCACTTCTAATCTTAGAAATTAAGTCCTGCTATAAGCAATAACAATATTTTTTATATAAAGCATATCAGTGCATAGATGTTTGCAGTAGTGACTTACCAAGAGAAAAGCGTAAGCCAAAAGGTGTCGCAGCAACTCAGAGGAAGAAGGGAGGGAGTCAAAAGTTTCAGTTCAAATTAAAAAGTTTTGGTTTACAGTTTGGTGATTGGTCAAGAGGTATCTGCATTAAGCATTACATAATATCGCATAATTAATTTGAAGGACGCAGTTTAGATTTATAGCACTATTTTTTAAGATAGAGACAGGAGGTTCCCAAATTAAATAAAAAAATAAAAGAGGTTATGGGTAATTAAAGTTAGAAGCTTGCATTCATATTTTTTATCTTGCACATTCACCCCTTCTTCAAAAAGAAAAAGGCGGAGCAACAGAGAGGCCTTTTTGAGAGAAAAAGCATTAGAGCAACAAAATATGAGAGATATAATTTTGAAAATACAAAACATAAAATTAACTTTTGAACAATTAAAAAATTATAAGTCGTAAAACTTTGGATTCAATAATTTTAAGCAGTATATCCTTTTAAAACAATTGCACATTTTTAGAGGCCTGTTAAGTTTTAAGTCCAATCTGTAAAAAGTTCCTGTTTCTCGAACATTTACGTCACAAATGTAATACTTCAGGGAAGGATTTCTAAAAATTTTATATGCCCATTAATTATTACAAATAATCATAAATCTTAAATTCTTAAACCATACTAATTTTTACATTCATAAGTAATATTTTATGATTTGCAATAGCATTATTGAAATTATGGTTTTCGCTTTTATTATTACATTTTACAATTTTCGTTTTTTACACAAACTGAAAGACCACAGCTTTCTCCTAGTACACACATATCATTCTGTTTGGGCATAACCATTTTAACAAACTCATGTATTAAATTTTTATGAGTGGTTATCTTGGGTTGCTTTGGCAGTTGTTTATAAAGGCCTCCATTCCTTGTTAAATTAACCAATCACAGATTAGCTGTACTTATACATCAGACTTAGTATAAATACTCTTGGCACAAAAAACTACATCATAAGTCGACTCACTCACCTCACATATTCAAGCTGCTTGTGATGAAACTAGTGAAAAAATTGCTATTAGCAAAAATCTTTATCGTCTGCCTAAAACTATAAGAGAAATGATGAGACAGAGAAATAGACTTCGAAAATCCTATCATATCACATGGGACCCGGCAATCAAAAGAGACTATAATAAAATTAATAAAAAGATCAGTAAAGGTATCAAACAGTATAAAGAAGAACTTTGGGTGGATAAAATGATTAATCTTAGCATAAAAGATGGCTCCTTCTGGACATTAATTAAAAACATGAAGACTAATTATACAAGCAACCGTCCCCTTCGTTATAATAACTCCATTGCAACTACCAACCAAGAAAAAGCCAACTTATTTGCAACACATCTCCAAACTCAATTTCTTCCTAATGTATGGCCTGCAGATCCAGACTTTGAAAAAGAAACACTTCTCAAAATTAAAGATTGGCTTAATGCTCCTACTGTTAGAAATATTAGAAATCTTACTAATCCTGCAGAAGTGAGTGAAATCATCAGAAAACTTCACCCCAAGAAAGCCCCGGGAACAGACGGCATTACGAATAACTCCCTAAAGCATCTACCCAGAAACATCATTGCTACCAGCATTTTTAATGCATGCATCTCTAACTCCTATTACCCAAGCTCATGGAAGATAGCTAAAATTATCATGATTCCCAAACTGGGGAAAAATCAACTGCAACCTGGTGGTTTCCGCCCAGTTAGCCTTCTTCCGAGTCTGAGTAAAGTTTTCGAAAGGATCCTGCTAGCTAAAATGAAAATCTATCTCACCTTACTACCGCCTCAACAGTTTGGATTCAGAGCTCAGCTTTCAACTATAAAACAGCTTGTCAAACTAACTGAATTCATTGGTTTAGCACTGCACTGTAAACAAAATGTAGCTATCCTCATGTTAGACGTGGTGAAAACATTCGACCACGTCTTGCATGAGGGTTTCATCTCCAAACTTATCGACTTCAATTTTGAAAGAGAACTTGTTCTTATTATCTTATCTTTCATCACCTGCAGGAAATTCAAAGTGACTGTGCACGGTTCCTACTCCTCCGAGCGCCCAATACTCAGTGGAATTCCAGAAGGAAGTGTTTTAGGACCTATTTTTTACCTGTTTTATGCTGCAGATTTTCCAACTGTTCTTCACAGCAATAATTCCATCTTAGCGTGTTATGCAGACGACACTGCATTAGCAGTAAAGTCTGCTAATGTGAATCATGCCGTCCGTAAACTTCAAGATCACATCCCGCTCATTGAAGAATGGTTTAAGAACTGGAAAGTGCAAATTAATGCCTCTAAATCTCAGCTTCTTATCATCCACAGAAGGAAAAAGAAAAAGAAACTAAAAAATCAACTCATTCTTTTCAAGGAACCTATCCCTGTTGTGACTCAAGCAAAATATTTTGGTGTGATTTTAAGTAGTAAAATGACTTGGACAAATCATATCAATCATGTAAGACAAAAAACGATCTATGTCATAAAAAGTCTGTATCCCATGTTAGGCCATATCTCCAAATTTAGTTTAGAGAAAAAGAGACTTATCTACCTGTCGATCTTACGACCAATAATGACCTAGCCTGCTTCACCAGCCTGGGCCACTGTTTCTGCGTCTGATTTAAAGAAGCTTCAAGTAATTCAAAATCGCTTCTTAAGACTCATAACCAATGCACATTACTTTGTATGCAACAATGTTTTACACAAGGACCTCAAAATTGAGACTATGGACAATTTCCTTCGTAAAACTAATAAGAATTTCTTCAGGAAAGCTAAGGACTGTGAGCATCTAGACAAATTTAATTTGTTTCAGTATGAAATACTGGATGAAGATAGACATCTCCGTCCCTCCGCTGCTTTCATACTAGACATCAACCAGAACTTTTCAACGTAAATAGTTGCTTATTATTTTCAAAGTCTGACTGCACAAATTCTAATTTAAAAAATGAAGCAGCATTCACCAGAGCCAGGACTTGGAAGGGTGGCCTTCCACGTGACCTGTGTGCCTTATGACTTGCTACTAATTTCTCCAGATTATAAAGCTTTCTTGAGACTTGTATATGTAAATAGTGATTATCTAATCAAGAACTTAAGTTTTATTATTTTGCATTTTATCTTATATTGTCTCTTTTATTTTGTATTGTATCGTATTTACAACATAATGAACTGCTCCATTCAGATGTCATGCTCACGTGACGTTGGTCACACACCCTTCTGCGCTTTAGCTATCCTGCACCACCCAGCTCACGCATTTTTTACTTTCAGTGCTCCTCGTAGCAACTACATTATGATCCGATCTGAACAATTATTGCTGAAGTAGCGCACGAAGCGCGCTGTTTCCAGCTCATGAAGAGATGCCTGTAGGTACATGACAGTAGTAGATCTGATGTGGTAGGAGTTTGAGAGAATAAGGTGATGGCAGAAGGGGGGTGAACAAGATGCCGCAAGCCTAGGAACTAGGCCAGACAAGAAGCCGTGTTGCAGACGGAGCAGTGCAACGTAAAGCAATCATGAGTTTTTATGTTGAGATACTGTGAAAGCATACTACATGACATAACAAGTTTGTAAGGAATACAAACTCTCAGAAGCATATGTTTGTTAATATAAAGTTACAGTGACAAAAATGCAGTTTGTAAAATCAGATATCATAAAGAAGTTTTGATGAAATAATGAGAAAAGTATTCATAAATGCTATGTACAATATATACAGCTATATACACGACTATTCTACTTTATGTGTGAAAGTTCAGATCTCTAGCTAGGTGGGCTGCAAGTGGACATAGCTCTTTATCTTCAGGTAGTGGAATGTAATCAAATACTTTTATCATGTGAGGGCATGTAACTGCTTACCGGAAAAAGCTGGAGTTTAAACGATGAAGATGCTCTATGACAGTTTCAATTTTCAAATCCTTGAGTAAAGTCTTATTTGATACAAAGTAATGTGCATTCGTGAAGGTGCACAACAGCTTGTTCTGTGTAATTTGTAATTTAGATATGTCCCTTCTCTAATTGATGGCCATGCAGCGGATGCATACATGAAGATTGGCCGTTTTCTTCTTAAGTCCAGTTAGAGTGCTCGTTAAGAATTGGGTTAAGACTCTGAATAACTCCTAGTGTTTTCTACATTATGACTGCCTGAACACAGCACGCAATTCTACGTGCTAATCACGGCATAAAGTGGAACATGAACTACATCATAAAATGAAGGAAGGACATGCTATCCATGGGCTTAATAACATGCTGAGTGTTAATGTTAAGATTGAGAAGTTTGCCCCCAAAAGACGAGTGATCCAGTGCTACAGATGTCAAGAGTACAGACATTCTCAGCATCTCTGCTCAAATCCTGAGCAATGCTGCAAGTGTGGACAGCAGCATAGAAGTAAGGAATGCCCACTAAAGCCAGATGAAAAACCCAAGTGCATTTTTCTGCTCACTACCGCATATAAGTTCTTACAGGGGTTGCCCTGTGTACAAGAAGTGCTATGAAGCAAAAAAGCAGCAGACGAAGCCAGCAGCCAAGATCCCTACTCCGGCAGATTTTCTGAAATTCATCGAAGCAGAGGAAGACAGCAGTAAAACCCAGATGAAACCTCTCTACAGTGATAGAGTAAAGAAGAAATTGGAACCCCCACCCAAAGAGTACAAGAAAGTCATAGACTGGATTTAAAATCCTAAAATAAAAAAATTTCTGAACAGTACACATTTGAGAAGATCCGTGCTGCAAAAACCACGGCTGAGAAGTTTAGTGCCGGGCTCAAAGCAGCCATGACGCTGATGAGGTTTGCTGAAAGTGAAGAGTAATCATCAGCTTAGAAGCATATGAGGAAATTTCACTATTTTTACTATTTCTTTTACTTTTTCCAACACACAGGTTCCCTTGTTTCCAGCAGCAGAGCTCAGGATCAGTACTTGGGTGTGTGACCATCCATGTGACTGGCCTCGACGTATCATCTTTCTTCAACTAGTGAAGATACATCACAGCTTGTACGGCGGCCAATGAAGAACCAGATGCTTGAACCCTCCTTCTCCTAAGTCAACTTCCTGAATTCACGTGCTTTAGCACATGTTCCAGCTTCACCTTCATCGGTGCGGTGCGGTGTAAATCACCATAATTTTCTAATTCCTCCCAACGCCTTAGGGCATATCTCCAACAGAGACTGTTAAAGTAGCAGAGGTTACTAAATGCCGCCTAACCACTCACTCGATTTCGATTTCAAATTACATCATTCTTTTCCAAGCTTTGGCCATGCTATCAACGCTATGCTACTCTGTCTACCTTAATCTTATTCTAAAATGACGTCGTATCCCCATTAATCTGTGTACACTATATACTAAATTATTGTAATTCATTATGATTGGATAAATATCTACTAAGAGGGTTTCATATGTGTGAAAATAAAGATTAGGACTGCTTCAAAATTCATTTGTGTGGGCATCATCTGTTCATCTTTCCATGCAGCCAGCACGACTAGGCACTAAAAATATGACATATATATACTGGGTGTCCTTAAATCTCTATCCATTTTAATAGAAAGGTAATTATTTCTTAGTTTTGTTCTGATATCAAAAGCTAGTTATGACTGAAAATAATAAAAGAAAGACAGCTGTCATTTAAGAGCATTATCATTCATTAGAATTCAAATGGAATTTGAGTGTAAACTGAGGAAAGCTTCTCCAACAAGGGTGAATATTTGGCGAAGTGCATCACAGTAGTTGAAAATTCTTTAAGGAAGCTAATAAAAGCTACTCATGTCAAGCATGACATTCTACAAATAAATACTAATTGAAGCTATCTCTGTAGCACTTATCTGCTATCTGTATAGTATACTAAATCAATCATGTGCCATTATGTGGGTATTTTGTTTTACCTTAAATAAATATACTTATGCAGCTGTGACATAAAACTTAAAAAGTATGTGACACATTAAATTTAGTTTTTCTCTAAGATGCTGAACATTTTGCATGGTGTCTGCAGATGTTGAGTGCTTTTGAACTTTTGCAATGCAGTTCTCATAATTTATTAAAAAGTAGCCTAGTGTTCCTCATTGTTAAAACATATTTTTAATGCCCAATATGAAGGGTTTTATATGATAATCTTAAATGTGCCACAATGACAGCTGTCTTCCTATCATCATTTTCATTCTGCAACTATGTTTTGATATCTAGAATACAACTACTGTTTCATCAAAATGGATCAAAACTTTAGGGCATCTGTCTTTTGAAAACGTATTTGAGTCTGAAGCCTTCAGATTATCCTTTCTTGATACCTCAGGATATCCTTTTTTGACACTTCAAGGGGGAAAAAGTAAATATATATTATTGTTTGAATAAAGCATTTTAAATGTAAAGCTTTGTAACTATAAAATTTCATCACATCATTGTTTTCGAGGCACATGGTAGTGGACACAAAAATCAACTTTTTATAGGTTGTCAGAAATCTAATTCATTTACAACATTCATGATATCAAACAGTGCTTGTTGCAAATGGTTATTATGAAGTTGAAATAAAAAGAAATTTTTAATGATTAATTTATGCTATATTATTGCACAGTGCATTTTTATAATAGCAAAGGTTAAAAAGCTCACTGTTATCAATTAACGATATGCATTGCAAATGTGATTTTACTGAAACTGAAAGCACTAATGCTAAAAGATGAACTTCTCTGATATTCAGTATAAAGAAATAATAATATTACTCATTTATTTCCCTACAGTCAATATATTTACATGAAAGGTACTAATAAAACTTTCAAATATCTTAAACTATTGTGTTGTGTAAAGTAGTTCCTCAAAAATAAAAATAAGTTACAAACACATTTTAATCAAAATTTATGCACGCCATATTTATAGTATTAAACTAAGGTAAATTGATACCCCAAAAAATTCCTTGCCGGAAGTTTTTTAGGAGCAGTCTGGGGCAGTCTCAAGTTGAAGTGTAAGCTCAGGATTCCCATGAAAGAAATAACAACACTACAGGGTATAGAATCTCGCCAACATACTGCCATGCTTGTAATGCTGTCATGGATGACAACAAAGGGGTTCAGTTATCAAATGAAATGGCACCACATACCTTAACTCTTCGTTGTCAGGCTATGTGGCAAAAGAAAATAAAGTGAGTATCCCACCTTTGTGCTGGACACCTCCAGACATATATTTGCTGGTCACTGGGGCCCATTTCGATGCAAAATTCATTGCTGAAAACAATTCTACTTCAGTTGGTGAGATCCCATACTGAATGTGCCGGGCACCATTGCAGACATATCTGATGGTATGCTGCAGTGAAGGGCAGTCAAGACAGAGCCCTCTGTGACCTCAATCCCTGTGCTCTGAGTTGCTTATTAATGGTAACTGAAGTCACTGGTATCTCAGTTACTCATCAGATGGTTGCTAAAGAATGCATCAGATGCTGTAAGCACCTATCCGATGATCACTTTAGCCTCATTTCCTCTCGTCGCTCACAGTCAACTGATACCTTCTTGATGCTCTGTACAGCTATGGTTCACCCATTTCTCCCAATATCATTAAATGACACCATTGCTCTTATTCAGATGTCTAGTGATCTTGCGATTTAATCACCTGCTTCTTTTAATACAAATGCAAATCCTGTCTTAAAGGAAGATATCTGCTCGTACTTTTTGCAAGCCCATCTGCAAGGCATAGTTGCAATTCATGTTGGTCAACAGAACTACATTTGCACAGAAGTTATGCTTTAGCATTAGAATGCACTTTGTTTTATGTACTAACTAAATTCCGAATGCTCCGTTGCAATGTGCTGGATCTCCAGTCACTGGTCCCCAAAAGTTAGTCATATGCCTATTTTATTGTAAGGCAGGGGGCATATGAGTTTCTTCTCATTCGGATAACTATTTCTTGATGCATTGCTTTTTATAACTAGAGTGTATAATAAATAAGATGGAAGATTTTTCTCTTAATTCATTGGTTATTTTCTTTTAACACTACAGTATATTTTACAATGAAAGAAATTTACTTTCTGTGTAATTAATTGCTTTCGCTTAATGTGAAGAAAAGTGAAAAATTAACTGTACTATGTCTCCTTAAAATCAAAACTACATAATAGAAAGTTATAATTTGAGTATATTAAATCTTAAGCTTAAAATATCAATAACACAAAACTCATTGGGTTATGCGAAATATGATACAGCAAATGATGACCAAAATATTCATTCCGTTGAAAGCAGCATGCTGTAAAATTATTAACCAACAATTGTTTAATTTTTGTGTACTGAAGATGATAAGCCAGTAAATAAATATTCATGAGAAGAGCTATGGGGTTGTCTGAATTATCATTTCTCCAGGTTTGCAGATGGGATCATCAGAGATAACCTCACTAGAAAAAAGTGGTGTAATAAAAATGTCTGTGCATCAGTGCTTATATAATAGATAAGAAGAGATTATTCTTGGGGAACCTAGGTATTATTCAACTGCTGATATATTTGTATTCAACCTTTTGGACCACTATGTTAAAAATAAGAATTATTTTTACATGAATTGTTTGTAAAAAATGTGAAGGTTGTTTTTTTATGCTTCCTCATATTTATACCTGAGCTTTTAGAAACACCTGAGAAATTGTCAGTTTACTAATAAGAAACCCTAACTCAGTGTCCTTCCAAATATCTTTAAAAAGTAGCCATTTTCTGTCTTGTTCATTACTGTGACATTTTAATGGTTATGTCATACTTTATAAAAATTACAATAGTGTGCAAAATTTAAGACAGTTTATATATATGATGCCCTACAAGTGTAACCTGTATTGGGGAAGACTTAACCTAAGGTATTTGGGAAGTAGTGATATGGCACAAAGAGCAGCAGAGAGAAACAGCAAATACATTGAGAAAGAATGACAGTTTTATATGCTACTTGACCATTCTGCTGCAATCTAGTACAATCTAGTCCATTGTGATCACTCTAGAACTTTTGTACTAGATTTAGTACTTTTTAATGTTAGTGTAGTGCTTTAGTACTTACCTTTTAGTATTAGTTAGTGTAATAGTATTTTATACTATATTTAATATGTTTCATTAATTTTTAGTGTTATAGCACTAAAAATTGAATCAAAATCACTATCAAAGCTTTTCATTTTTAGTAACAATTTTGTTAACATCAACAACATAAGAATTAAATGTATTGGTTATATTCTTAAGTTCTCTCAGTTATTTTATCGTATCTCTATCTCTATATTCAGAACAGAAATATGATTTCTTATTTTTTCCTTACTGTATTTAATGTTTGGTAATTGTCAACATCTAGCTCTGTTCTCTAACAATCCAACTAGTACTGGGCAATGAAAATAAATTATTTGCTGTTTAAGCACTGCTCATCCATTCTAAGATAATAATAACAATGAAAACAATTGAAAAAAGTAAATACTTTAATGTCAGTAGCAAACTTATAATGAAGCATATCATAATTTAGATTTGATTAATAAATAGTTTTATGTGGGATTGTTAGAATATGAAACATATTAAAAGCAGTGAATTCCTTAGAAAGTTTTAAATTTCAACAATTAAGTAAAATTTTTTAGATGAAATTTTATTAGCAATTTCTGAATCATTTGATAATTATGAAAATATATTTTTGTAAAACATTCTTAAGTAATATAAAATGTCTTGTAAAATTTATTTTAAATAGAAGCAGTATCATCTGGCAGAAAAAAGAAATCTTTATACAGTAATAAATCTTGCTTGTATTAATAATGCTATGAAGAATGAATTTATTTAAATAAGTAATCTGTAACTTTAATATGTCATTCAAGATTACTGGTAGCAGCATTTAGTTTCTTGAGGCAGTATTAGTAATGTGTATAACAGGCAATTAAAGCATTTATGTTTTATTAAAGTCTGAATTTAACATAGTCGGTTATGGCATATTTAAATTAAAATGCAAGTATTTTATATCCAGTATTAATCACTAAGTAAAAAACATTGCATTTCTTTGAACAGTACCTTATAATTTAGACTGTAGGATGATATTTCTTTAATAAGCATCATTAATTTTTATTATTTATTTTTTAATTGAATGTTTGATTTCCAGATAGTATTAAACATGACCGATACTCTGTTTTAATTAGAAGCGTAAATAAAGTTGAGATTCAAGTATTGAGAAGTGACAAAACAGTCACAAAAGACTGTTGAATGCAAGATTTTAAAACCCTAACTTAAGAGACAGTTATTGAATATCCTGTATTAAGAGAGCAACTATGGAACAAAGCCAAATTCTTAAAAATAATTAGTTTTCTGAATTTCAGAAATATACAGAACAATGTATAGAATGCAGAATTTGCTTTTAAATTGTGTATGGCAGTGTATCTTAAACTTAGGATCGCAAAGCAAAATGTTGGGGTCATGAAAATTGAATTTCACATATTGCCTGTTCTATCAAAGATGCCTTTGCAGCCAAAAGATTAGCAACCAAACTGAACCATATGCTCGAGGATGCTAACAAAATTATGAATTCTGTTTAACGCTTTTCCTTTAACACTTGTAAAAGCATGGACTCTGAATACCAAAATTTATTATTACATGCAAAAGTAAGATATGTGTCAAGAGGGAAGTTAAAGCGATTATAATTATTAAAATACGAAATTATTATTAACTGAACAAAAAACCTCAAGGCAAAAATAGCAATATATTTACTTGATTGAATTGAATTACTGAAAATTGAAGATTTTATTAAAAAGCTCAATATTTAGATGAATAAGGTAGGAAACGATTCATTTGAAATATTTCTGACTCTCAACAAATTTTATAATGCAAAAAATAATTGTTAAAACTTTAATTGCAAAAATTATTTTATATCATTTAAAAACCCTAGAAACATAGTTTTGCAAATATTTTATATTGAATTTGTTTTCAAAAAATTATCTTGGATTCAAACACCGATTTTGATTGATATTAAGAAGATTAATCACCTACCATATACTGCCCAAGTGAAATTTACTGAGCTATCCAGTCACATGAAACTCGACTGAATTCTGGATTGGAGCTAGATATGAATTTCTCACAGTTTCTGAAATGGCATTAAATGTTTTTCTGCCATTTAGCACATGTACATATTTGAAACTATTTTTCCATTTCAATGCTTAATCAGTTCAAATATCGTTCAATGCTGGAAAACTTTGAAGATGCTTTCCATTCACCTGTGCTAGACATTGAACCAATATTTAATTTATTATGTAGAAAAGGGTAGTATATCCATCTCATTGAAACATGATTTTCTGTCACTAAGTTTTTGCCTATTTCAAAGAAATCCTAAAACTATTTCTCTTATATTGCTTACCAAAGAAATCAATTATTTATGGGTAAACTTTTAAGCTTTGGTCTATAGTAATAGAACAGTTGGTATATAGCTTCCCTACAATGTGTAAAGCTCACATGTTTTCAATTCGATCATAGTGAAGTTGCAAAGAGATAGATAATATAATTCCGAAATTAGAAGGAACAGATATATAGTATTAGAAAAATGTATATAAAGTGCGAAGTGTTAGTAAAGTTATTTTTTTAAACTTAGTGTTTAAATATTGAGTTATGAAACTTTGAAGATGTTTAAATTATATATCACATCTTGCAAATGCATATAATAACTATAGATCAGATAAGTAAAGAACTTATAAACCAAAATCAGAATACTCCAAAATAATCATTATACTTATATATTTCCAAAGTTATACAGTAAGACCCCGCTTAACGCGGGGGATACGTTCCATCAAAGTAGAGCGTAATGCGAAACAGCGCTAAACGAGGCTATCTTTACATGTAAATATTGGGGTTAGGGGAAGATGGCTAGGAAATTGGTTAGGTATTAAATTTAAAAAGTATGTTTTTTTAATAAAAATAAAACCAAACATTTATTTCTTAAAGCCCAAATTAATACCACATTATCATTTCTTGCAAAAATAAAAACAAAATATAAATAACAAAACGAATATTCTTAAAAAAAAACAAATAAAATTCTAAGTCAGTCATATTTAGTTAGCCTTCCGCGTTTTCAGTGTTCTGCCTTTTTGTGACAAAAGCATCTAATGTTGTTTGCCTTTTTCTTTTGCATTGTTCTCTTAAAAGTTCTTCATAAACGGATAGAGCATCTCTAACACCACGCCTTACTTTTGAGCTCCTGTGAAAATTCGGATCATTTTCAATGAATTGATCCATTATTTCAGTTATGGTAGACAAACTCCTTTTTACAAACGCCATAGAAAGTTCTTTTTGCTCTTCTTCTGAATCACTGCTGTCAACATTTTTGTTTTCTTCTTGTTCAGTTAATTCCTTGAGCTCATCATTAGAAAGACTAGCCGCTGCTTCTTGAATTATTTCTTCGACATCTTCCACATTTACCCCTTCAAAATATGTCTGTACAATACCGCACCAAACAAGAAATACAAGTACACTCTTTCGGATATGTATTTGAAACCTATCGCTGCATAATATTTCGGGGAATCCCCATATGCTGCGAGCGATTTCGTGGAATCCCCGGGTTGAAATAAAAGAGCTCTAAACCGAAACAGCGCTAAACGAAACAGCGTTAAGCGGGGTCTTACTGTAGTAATAATGATAACTAACAGACAGTACGTTCTAGCATTTATTTAAAAGATGCTTGAATCACTGATTTATATATTGTTCTATTTCTTTAATTTTCCATAAAATGAGTGTCATGTTTCATTTCTTGGAAATTAAATGATGAAAAAAAGTATTGAATAATCTCATAACAGTTTTTTTTTTTTTTTTCCTCTTTAGGTAATTGCGGAAAGTAAACAAATTCGACAAGAGACTGATGATACTGGTCCTTTGTATGAACTTCAGTATTGGCGTTACATTTTGTGTCGACTCAGCTCTGTTGTTGAATTTGTGCAATCTAATAAGTTTCAGACTGTGATAAGGATCTTAACTTGTGCTCATTCTCGAATGCTGAAGGTATAAGAACTAATTTATGTAAAATAGAGTCATGTGTAGTCTAACTTAGCATTCATTTCTTCTAAAGATGTTTTTATCCTTAATTTCATGGAAGAATTTTATTTCTTATGGTACGTTGTGTATTATACCCAAACTCATAATTATTTGTTTCCATAATAATGTATTGCATATTATAAAGAAATCTATATAACTATGATGCTTTTAATGCAAAATTTTAAAAAGTAGCAAATACATTTATAAAGTAGCAAAGTAGCAAATGCATTTAAAATCAAATAGAAAAATTAGATTAAAATAAACAGTTTCTGATAATGTTGAGTTCTCAGGAACTATTTTCATTGATTTTTTTTTCATTAAATAAAAAACATTATTTAATAAAATGGAGTGTTTAAACTTTGTATGACAAGTATGTTATCCTTCCAAGTAGATAAGGTAGTATAAAATGATAATTCTAGAACTGTCTGTATGTACAATTATTTAATTGCCTAAAAAATTGCTCATTGCATTTTAATTCATTCATAGTTAGATGAAATTCATTATGTATAAATATAAATTTTATAAAACTGTATTTATAAGCATAATTATAGTTCTATGTTATTGATTACTTTTTAGGAGAAAATAGAAATTTTCACATCTTTTTGATGTCAAATAAAAATTACTTCTATGTTATTGATTATTTTTTAGGAGAAAATAGAAATTTTCACATCTTTTTGATGTCAAATAAAAATTATGACCATTATGTATGCAACAATGTACAAATACACACATTAATGATATATATATATATTGTTTTTATCATTTTTGGGATTTAATTTTCATGTGAATGTCTAATCACTTCATGTTTCTTTCTATATGATAGTCTTTTTTTATTAATTTATAATAATAATGTAATGTTTATTTTTTCAATTAGCTGTGGATGGAACAGGAAAGAAGACTGACAGATAGTATAAATGAAGCAAAGGATAATGTTAAATACCTTCAACAGCTAGAAAAGATATGTGAGAAATTTTACAAAAATGATTTGGTAAAGTCTACATATTTAGCCTTTAACTTCATAAGAGAGTGAACATTTAATTTGTAATACATCTTACTTGAGCTCTTTTTTTTTCATTACTTTAGTAAATTACATAAAGGTTTACTTGTTACCAAATTGATTTTACCATGTAAGGTATTTCAAAGATTTCTTAGACATATTTATCTCCCCTGCAGCATAAAATGAGTTTTTTCCCTAACTTTTGGAAAGCAGAGGTGGGAAATGATTGTCATGCAATGGTGAAAGGGGTGCATGGAGGGTACAAGCTGAGAATCACTGTTCTAACCATTATGCTAAAGAAATTTCTGATTTATTATGCTAATAACGATTCCATTTTCTTGTACTTAGTTGGTTATCAGTTATGGAAATAATAAAGCTCTTCAAGATCTATTTTTCTCTGAAATAAGCACTTCATGGATGATTTTGTTTATGGAATTAACCATAATTTATATTAAACATAGCAAAAAACCTAAAAATGGCATGTAGCCATTACAGGGTTCTGAGCCCAAAAAGAAACTGTCTATGGATTACCCATTTAACTATTAGTAGACTGCTTTTGATGAGTTTTTTCCTTTTACAATGCAGAATTTAAAAATTATTACTGTCTCATTAACAGTATAGACTCATTCTATATTTTGAATTTTGAATCATATAGAGACTGGATCTTGTTGTGTGAATTGTTTTTGCTACATATGACCTTTGTGCTTAACTGAATCATGAAAGGTAGCCTTTTCTGTAGTTTTTATTAATATTATTCAAGTTAATCATGAGATAAGGTTACTTTCAATTTGCCTTGTATGTGATTACAATTTCTTCCTTAATAGCTGCATTTACAAGATCTATTGCAAGATGGATGTCTGATTTTCTCTTTAAAAGAACCTACTAATGCATTATTATGAAACAGTTAGCCCTAATGTGTAATTATAAAGCAACTCTCCTGTTATAAAGTAATGTTAATCTATCATTATAAAATAGTTGTAATTATCATACGGTGAATTTAGCTATTTAATAATGATTTGGATAGGAAAATTTTCTGTAATTTCTACACTGATGCAATACATGAAACCATTGTTTTCTGATTTTGTTTTTATCTACCTAATGTATATGGATATCACTCTTATAGAATAATGAAAAGCAATGATTGTTTAATTATTTGGGATACAATATGATAGTATTTCATTATTTTATTTATATTCATACAAGTAGAATGTTCCAAAAATACAGCAAGAGCTGTTTCCTCCCTTTTTAATGTAGTTTGCATCAAATGTTCCAGTTAGTATACATATTTTACTGTGAATGATTTAAAGATCTATATTTTTACTTTAGTATTCATTTCCCCATTTTTTTCCTTAATTTTATGTTTTATTAAATTTTTACATAAATATCTGCTTAAAAGTGAGTAGAAATATATCTCTTCAAAGTTAAGATTATTTCCTTTTCTTAAATACTTATTTCCCCATAATAATGATCGGAAATTATTTACAACTGAACTTACTTTAATTTACATTGCAATCATTTGGGTTTCATTGAAATTTTACTTTAAAAAACTAGAACAGTTTTGAAAAAACAAAATTAAAAAAATGAATTGTTAGTATTAATAAAAATATATTAAACCTTAAATGTTTAGAATTACTTCAGATGATGAATATCATTAATTATGCTCCATATTTCTATCTTACATTTGTGTATTTAAAAAAACTAAAGCTAAAAGAAGTGTGTCTGACGGATTTTACTGTATGTTATACATGAAGTCTTATTTTAATTGAATTATGTGCTTATGACAATGAAGTTTAGAAAAAACATTATGCTTTCATTTTTTAAAAATTAAGAATTTTTAAGAGAGTTTTCTATTTTGGGGTTATGTGTAAAACATTAGGACAAGACATTTCTAAAATTCCTTTTATCCATTAAACGAATCTGACATGCATTCTAAAAATATATACTTATTTTCAGTGAAAATTAAAGTTTAGTTAAACATCTCTACCTTGCAATAATTTTATAAATTTATATATTGTTACTTTAGTCATCACTTTATTTTTGTTTTATTAATTCATTTTTTAGGATGAAATTCAGAAGTCTATTCCTCTTCTTATATTAGAGGTTCAGATGATTAATTCTTTTTCTAGATATTATCATACTCCTGAGCACATTACTTCTTTTTTCACCAAAGTAAGTTCTGATGCAGGAGCTATTTAAAAGCACATTTTGTTTTTTAATCTATTCATAATTTCTATTTTCAAAATGTTTTGTCTCGAAGTGTAGGAATGTGTCATATATTTAAAATGTTTATTTCAGAATTAAAAATATGCATACATTCTTTAAATTTCAACAAAATAAAAAAAGTTTCACATACTTTATAGGCTGTACAGCCTGTTAAGAAATTATAAATACTGCAATATAAATAAAATCTAAACTCAGTGGCACAACAGCCCTAGTGGGCTATGGCCTGCAGTGCCCTGAAATCTATTTTCTTGACTTTGGGTTCTGGAGTGCATCAGCATATGCCCTGGGCAAGTGGTCAGCTTGTCGCAGGCCCCCGGTATTTAGCCCCCAAATGAACTTCGTACTCATTTTATCGACCCACTTAGAAATGAAAGGCTGAGACAACCTTGCCAGCCCGAGGATCAAACCTCAGACCTGTAGTGCAGCTGCACTACCCACTTTGCCACTGCACGATCGCGATATAAGTACTCTGATATAAATTTTCTGTGGGTTATATGAGAAGTGATAATTAAAAATGTTTCAATTTCTAAATTGTAAAGACAATTTGATGATGAATAATGAATGCACATATTTAATTAATTTACTTTATTCAGAAAGCATGCTAACAATAGTATATGTAAAATTTATTAACTTCACTAGTTTATTGCATTGAAATTGAGTCAGTCTAGACTGTGCTTCAGACTAAGAAGTGTACTTTAGAGAGAAAGTGAGAAAAAAGCCTTCTGAAAAGCCTGCAGGTGCTTTATCCCATGGGAAGCTTCTAGTGAAAGACTTATCTGAGCCATTTATCATAGCATTTCAATGTGTTAAATCCATTTTAGCTTGGAGTATAAGTTGTTCCTTCTTGATCTATTATTAACCCAGTAACTGAAACTGCCAATACCAGATCAATGGCTATGATGACACAACTTGGGTGATAACTTTAGTATTTTCAGGAATGAAAAATTTGCCTATTATCAAATTAATTATCAATAGGTTTACTGCATTTCCTGAAAAATAGATATGTGAAATTTTGACATGAGACTATCATTAAAAGTTACAACTTCTATGCAAGAATTTGTATTGTATTTGTATTTATCTATTTGAATCTATTTGGCATATTTTTTTCAGTTTGTGCCAAGAATAATTCACTTGGCAAACTTCTTAATATATGGCAACATATTTTCCTTTACCTTTTTACATTGTGCATGAAACAAAGTTACATCCTTTCTACTTTAAAATAATTTTAACAAAGTGCCTAAACCATATTTGATGTTATTATAGCTTTCAACAAATGTGCCAAATTTCAAAATGCACCAATATATAAATTCACGCATATCTTCGGAAGTTTTGAATAAAAAACTGTAATTTTTTGCAGGTATGCTTAGAAATATATTTACTTTAAGAGGATGGTGAAAATTTTATAGGTTATAATTCAAAATGTTTTTTGAAATAATTTTTTTGCAGATATGCTTAGAACTATATTTACTTTTAAGAGGATGGTGAAAATTTTATAGGTTATAATTCAAAATGTTTTTCGAAAAGTTTATAAAAATTATTTTTAAATACTACAAATTTTAAGAATAAGTTGTAAAAAATGGGCGAATTTTATTTGGGATGAACCTAAATTTTGAAAGAGATTAATAGATATATACCAAATTCAATTAACACTGAGGGGCTAAAATTTTGAGAGCTAATTTTTTAGAAATTACTTGAGCGATTTTTACAAACTTTGGCAGTTTGTCATAATTTGAGTCATAGAATCAAAATATGGATAAAATGTGGATTGTCATTTCAGAAAAAGGTCCGATTTTGAATACCTATATTAGAACAATGCTGCATATAAATCTAATACATATCCTTTATCGCATTTTTGAGACATCAATAACGCAAGTTGAATTTCGTCAATCAGCCCAGTAGAATGGGAGATATAGAACTGTCCTTTCTCTCTCTCTCTGTCTTTTTGTTCAGTTTAAATTTTATTTTATTTTTCAATAAAATAGTTGTTCAGGATATGAGTTCAGCTTAACAAAGCAGAGACTTGTAAGAGAAGATTAGGATTTCTAAATCCAAATACTTTACTTGAAATGTTTCTGTCAGTTATGTGTAATCAGTATATTTTACCATTTAATAAGTTGACTTCACATTTAAGATTCAAATGTTGAAATTATCTTACAAGAGAGGTATTAAATAAACAAGTTAAATGCCATGTATTGAAGCACATGTAAGTCAATATATTTTATATTTCATGGATTATTTTCATAAAATTAAGTAAATATGTTTTATTTAAAAGCTATATGAATGTGGCTTTAAAAATGCTAGGCTATGTTAAAAGACTATGTTAAGTATCCTGCTACACTTCTGTATTTCATTTTTGACTGTGCATTTTTATGAAACAAAATTATTGTTTTCATGTGCTCGTATCTCTTCTTGAAGTTTGTCCTGTCTGTTTTTTTAGAATCCTGTATTTTTATTAATCCTAGAATGCTACCCTTTTAAAAACCTACGGGAATGGTAACCATTCGTCTCCGAGACTAACTGTGTGTAAGAATCTTTAAAATCTATTTTAAAAGTTATTTAAAATAAAAGTATACTATGTGCAGATGATTTCAGGCCTCTGGAACTTTAGCAAGAAAGTATCATTTATTTATTCTCAAAGCAGTCTTTACACATATTACCATGTTGGTTTCTGTGCATTACTCTGGAACACGTTTGACAAAAGTTTGTGCGCAAACTGTACAGGCAAAATGCACAAATATTTCATTTTTTATTGTCAGATTGTTCAGGAGGTTGAATGTTCAAATCTAATTTCAAGAATTAGCTGTTCCCTTATAACTCTTCTTGTTGATTGAAGCAAATGTTGTAATGCTTCTTCATCCATGGAGCAAGAACATCTTCACACTTAGCTTTATTGCGAACATTTTTCTCGATAATGCATTTCGGATTTTATATTATTTACATATATAACATGTGCATTCAATAAACTGATATTTATCATGCTGTAAAACGCAAAAAAAAAAAAAAAAAAAAAAAAAAAAAGAAGCCTTCAGCTCGTTTTTCTACTACATGACATATTGTTGCATATCTGATCCAATGTGTCTGCAGTCACTTTTATTGCTCAGCCTCTTCATTCTTTAATAAATTGAATAATATTGTGAGATGCTGTACTTGTGTTGCTTGATTTAGGAACAGATCTTTACCACTGAGCTGAATTTTACCAGGATAAATAATAGATTTTTCATGACTCAAAAAATGTCAGAATTTTTCAATGTTTTAAGCATTTTTTAGCTGCTTATTTTAAATTCAATTTTTTAACTGTTTTAGTATTTTCTTTTTAGCTCCATATTTGAAATTAATATTTTCATCCTCATGGGTTTGTTTTACAAGCATTGTTTCTTCTTCATCTTTATCGTCAAATGACAATTCCTCATTTTCATGTTTGTCGCTATCTGTGAATTTGGGATTTTCAACCTCAGCAAAATCATCCTCCTCCTATTCATCCCCAAAAATTTAATTTTCTTCAGCACTCTTGGATAGCCTCAGGTCTATCCCAAACCCTTTCTCCGCGAAAACTCTTTGACGTCTTCAAGGCAACACAGAAATGAACTTAAGTCTTATTTTCAAATGAAACATTCATCTGTGAAATGAGTGTTGTTCTAAAAATGCTACATGCGAAAATATTTCGGTAAGAAGGAATGTCCTCATCTGTAGCAGCCAAGATCATATAAAGGTACTGAGGCGCACATCCCGATTCCTTGTTTTAGGAAAGGCCGGGTAAGGTATTTGTTATGGGCTTAGTCCAGGAGACGAATGGGTAGCATTCTAGGGGTAAATAAATATTTTTAATGAAAATTGAAATTTTAGTATTAAAATACCAAAATATAAATCTAATTGAAAATAATTAATAATATATACCATAAAAATTTAGTGTCAAACTAATTACTAAAATTAGTATTCTGATTTACTGCAGAAAACTGATTGCTTAGAATTTTTTTTATCCAAAACTAGGACTGGGACCTGAATTCAGCTTGATTAATTTAGTCTCAGAATAAAGCTTATTCATAATGATGACAAACAGTATGCATCTGTAAAGGGATTATAAACAGTGATATGCTGCTGAGATTAAACAGATATTAAATATGTACAAAATTAACGAAATACAATTTATACATACAGTTGAATATAAGTGTAATTAATTAATAAATTTGAGCAGATGATTATATGCACATAAAAAGGCAAACATATATATAATTTCTTTATGGGCAGCTGAATTGAAATTATATAATATGATTTAAAATATTATTTATTATTATGTATTTAAAAAATTAGAAGATTCAACTGTTAATAGCTTAATTACAAAGAGGAAAATTGAATTTTTCAAAAAAATAGATAAAAAAAATATAAAGTGTAATCTGAAAATTTCAGATTATAGTCTAAACATCTTGAAACGTTTACTGATAAATTTCCAAAAGTAAGTAAAATATTTTAAAATTAAAATGCTATAAAAATCATATTTTAAAAAAGTATCTTTTGATCTTTGTATTAGGATTTCAGTTTAACTCCTAAAATGATTTTGATGTAACATTTATCAGTAATCTGATTAATTCTTTTGGAATTTAAAATATAAAATTTTGTATTTAAAATTAGCTCTTAAAAATAGCAGTACCAAACGTTAAAGGGAAAAAAGTTGCTGTGATTTATTTATCATAAATCATATTATTATTTTATCACATTTTTATAAACTTTATGTTATAAAATTATAAAAATATAAATTATAAAAAATTGTTACTATTTTATCACATTCTTACATACTTATTAAAAATAATCATTATATTATTTCATCATATTTTTATATAGTTATTTGAAAAAAATATTTATTAAAGAAGTAGCCGTACATTTATTTTACAAGGTCATTGGCAAAGGAAACTTGCAACACATATTTACTTCAATAAGAAAGGAAAGGGGGGAGGGAGAATACCATGTTCTTTTTCCAATGAGAATTTTTTTTCTTCTAGAGAAAAAGGAATAATGTATGATCATTCCCTAAATCCATAGAGTTTTATTATAAAATTTGCAGCAATTTAAGATTGCCTTTATGCCTAATTATATATTTAAAAGCTCTATAAAAATTCTTTTTTCTGTGTTTTTTAAGATAAGAAAAAGCTTACTGTGTTGTGTATAATTCTTACTGGTAAGGTTACTTTCTATAGCACGTTTTGTTTACCCAAAGTTGATTTTTAATCTTTTTTATTTTTTTTCCCTAATATGTTTTAGGTTACCAATCAAATTGTAATAATTTGTAAAAATTATATCACTGATTCAGGCAAGTTAGTTTTGTGGAATATGCCACGCCAAGACGCTGAGATCAGAATGAAGAAGTGTATAAAATTATTCCAAGAATATAAATCAGCTCTAAAGGAAGCAAAAAGTCAGTCTTCATCTCAATTTAGAAGAAAATTTGAGTTTTTTCAAGTGCCTGTTTTGGGAACATTCCATTCATTTTGTAAAAGACTTACAGCAGTAAGAATGAATCTCTTTCTTAAATATATTCTTAAATAAATGTTTTTTTGTGAAATTTATCTGTTGCATTTTATATATTAAAAATTCACAAAATTCTATGCCAGAGTGAAATATAGGCACTTTTGATGTTTTTTCTAAAAGCTACATTCTTAAACTAAATATGTTAAATTTTGAGCAAAATTCAATATTTCATTTAAACTAAGTTTTAGTGTAAAGGATGAATCAAAACATTATGACTACAATCTAAATACAGTGTTGCTGACCTTTAGTGATCAAAACAGCTGCAATTTGTCATAACATGAATTCTGTACTTCTTGGTAGAAGTTCTAAGGAAGATTGTACCAGACTTAAAAGATGATCTCATGTAATTTCTGTAGATTATTACAAGGTGTTTTGTTACCTCTGAGGTAGCACTCCATGACATCTGAGATGTATTCAATTATATCTGATGTAGGATGGAGGTTATAAAATCAAATGGAATTCACCAGCATGCACCTCAAACCACGAATGCACCAGACTATTCTAACCTTGTGAATTGTCCAGTGCAGGGATGTAGATAGGATTTTCAGCGTCCAGGGACAACTGAAGATTTTGCTTTCTACGTTTGCTACGAATGGAATATATTTAATTCTAAAATTTCACAGCATCAACTTGGATCCCCCTGAATGCTACATCCAGGGATAATGTCCTCTCTCCCCCCCCTAGCTACACTCCTGGTCTAATGCATTGTTTTGTGGGAAGAGTACATTTTTGGTTAAGAAGACAGAAGCTACAAAGGGTTTAACTTGTCACTATTCACACAGTCCACAAATATCATGCTGTATTCCACAGTAAATGCTAGTCCCAGGGACAATCATGGGAACATCTCCTGAAACATACTTCCACTGCCTAACCTGTGTCAATTAATTTTACACTTGGAAGATGGCATATCTTGATATGGTCATTGATTAAACATAAAAGAAATTTGGGATTCATTTTCCCGGGTAACTCTTTTTATTCTTGCATGGTCCAAATATATGAGGGCAAGTAAAAAATTATCTACACTTTTGTCATAACTTTTCTTACATTGCGCACTTTGTCTTCTGTCCTCGCCTATTTTATTATTATACTGTTGTGGTGATGTTGTAAAAGTTTGATCTTAATTCCTCCATTTTTTTTTCTTCTATTGCAGATATATCATGGCTGCTCCATTAGAAGTTTGCACCAAAGAGGAGCAACAGGCACTGATCTGATTCCTCTGGTCGGAGGGTGTCAAAGGGTCAGACATGAATAGACAAATCACTATCGATGAGGTACTGTCTGCTTTGAACATCAATCATGGCTCTGCCCATCAAATCATCCACGACGAGTTCGGTTTTCATAAAGTCTGCGCATGGTGGGTACCAAGAAAGCTTACTGCAGAACACAAGCTCACTCGTGTTAGGGTCTGTCAACGCTTTGTCAAAACACAGTTTTACGTGATAGTACACTTTTCCGATATTGCGATGAATGTCTGACCCTTTGACACCCTCCAACCAGAGGAATCGGATTATTGCTTGTTGTTCCTCTTTGGTGCAAGCTTCTAATGGAGCAGCCATGGTATATCTGCAACAGAAGGAAGAAAATGGAGAAACTAAGATCAAACTTTCACAGCATTTCCACAACAGTATAAGAATAAAATATGCGAGGACAGAAGACAAAGTGTGCAATGTAAGAAAAGTTATGACAAAAGTGTAGATAATTTTTGACTTGCCTGTGTAATAGTATTATCCACTGTAGTCATTAGCATTAATAAAGCTGAGTAAATGGAATACATAAGAGGGGGTTATCTGCTGTGAAACCCCATATCTAACAGAGTGTAATGAATTGTGCACTCAGATGTACCTGCATTGGTATAGTATTCAGTTGGCAGCTGCTGCCAATAGCTTTATTGGCAGCAGCCTATTTACCCTTACTAAGCAGAACAGTTTCTATTATTTGAATTTGTCAGTTAAGCATACTTGGCATCTACTGTCGGTTTCATTATCCTTATTCCACTTTTATATTATTTTAAGAATAACAGATTTCAAACACCTGCTGTTGTTGAGATGCTTATTTCTAGCAATCTGGCTTTTATCAAAATTGCTTAAGTCAGCAGCCTTCCCTGTTACATGTACACATACTTAACAAAATGATACATATGTGTGCTTGACAGTCATTAATTGGCATTTCAACCTTCTTATATGCCATTTACGTTATTTCAGCAAGTACATCTCATACTATAAGGATAGTTATAATGTTTTAGCTGATCAGGATATATTTTTGAAGTTTTTATAATTAGTGTTCCTTTCTTGGACTATATGACTCAGGAAATACATATGCAGTAAAATGTTTATTCATTAGAAAGTATTTCATGACTAGACAAATTTCTTTTGTCTAGAAATACACTCTTCACTGATTCATCAAAATTCATATCAGATAAACTGTTTAAGTAAAATAAGCTGACCAGTTGCAGAGAGGATGAAGTTACAAAACACTTACTGTGTTATCAGTGTTTGGTTATCAGAAGTTGAATAGATGGGCTGCATGGAATTTTTATTTTAAAAATAATATATAACTAATATATAAGTTTGATCTTAGTTTCTGCCTCCTTCTATTTATTCTTTTTTTATATAATTATTTTCTTTGTTATGATGTACATTTTACATAAAATATGATGCACTAAGATTAACAGTGATGTCCCTGGATGCACTAAGATTAAGAGTGATGCCCCACTGTTCATTGCTTCCAGTTTTTGTCCTTTTCTTCCAAGTTTTTGAGTATCCTGGAATGAATGGGTTTCTTTTGTAAGAAATCTGAGCCTATAAAAATCTGCTATGTAGCATTTAAATGATATTAATAAGTATAAAATATTTTCGGTAAAATAGAACTGAAAAGTCTAACATATATTCACTAAATTCATAATATAATGCTGTTAGTAATTTCAATATGTAGAATTTCATAATGTGTGAAAAAATCAGCTTACCCCAGTGTATTATATTTTACAACATACTTCAAATCCTTTCTTGATTTTATAATGTTATCTTATAAACATTTATTTAAAAGTCATAAGCATTTTAAAATTATTTTTGAAAAATTAATTTCGAGTCCTCTCAATTCTGTCATATACATAAAATCATATATTTTTCTTCCCCTTTTCTTATTTCATTTCTATTTCTATTCTAAAATTCATTTTGAATACTCTCAATTCTGTCATATAAAATCATACAATTTTTTTTCCTTTTCTTATTTTTTTCTACCCTTTAGATAAAACTTTTCCTACATTACCTGCTTAAATTTTAACACTTCTTTCAATAATCATTTTTCTTTGCAGAGCAGTAAATATTTTAATTAACTTATTGATGTTCAATGGGCATGCAGTCAGCTTGTCTGCTGTTATTATAGAATGATCCCTTAATCGTTCTTCTTTTATTGAAGACAGTAAATGATATTTTATTAGTTTGGAACATTTGCATTCCATTTGTAAACATAAACATGTGCAAATTCTGAGTGTGACTGATACATATGGCAAATTCTTTTCCAATTTCTTCTTTCACATGTACTAAAGTACTGTTAGACAGCTATTGGCAGTTTGTGGTAATATGTGGGACCTAACTTCCAATTCAAAAATAAGATCTGGAACCTTTATTGTCTGAGTTTTATTTTGGATGACTGCAAGCTACTTACATAAATTTAATTAAATAAATATTGAGATCTTTCTTGTTTTTTGGTCAATTGTCATAAATACTATTGAACAATGACTGAACACTAAACATCAGAACAATGACTTAACCATTGAAGTCTTTCTTTCAAGGACATAATAGCAGTCATAATATTTATTCATAATTCCTTTTCTTCTCCTGATATGCTTTCATTCCTACTACTTCCATAAAAAAAACTGCCTTTTTTTTTTTTTTTTTTTTTTTTTTTTTTTCATTTTACATCTGGTGTCGAAGTAAATAACCCCTCCTAAAGGTATACTTTTTGTCTTTATTCTCAGTTTGATCTTGGGTTACTTTGTCTATTAATTTTGATTTTTTAAATTCTTTCCTCTTTCAAATAAGGTCTATGTGGTGTGAGACAATTCATGATTAGAGAAAAGCTTAGAGAGTCCTTTCCATTCTTTATAGCCATATCTTACAAGAAAGACAAGCCTAGTGTTGAACAGTTTGCAATAATAGCAATGTAGAGAGTCTCTTTTGTGAATATGCAAGCCAATAAAGCTTCACCTTCTTACCATCTGGAAGCAGATAGCAGTAACATTAAAACAAACAACATCTTGTTTCTTTGTCTATGGGAAATTTGAAATTCTTCTCATAAATATCTGTGAGACATTCTTTAACTAAATTAGTTCTTAAGTTATTGCTTACAATCTGTGTCCATGTTCCCAGACCCCTCGAGCTGATTATACAGTGAAACCTCATTACAACAATATTTTAGGGACCAAATAAATATATTGTTGTAGAGAGGCATATTGTTATATCCAGGGCCCACATATTTTGAGCATTTAATAAGAGTTTTTTTTATTATTATTAGTTTAAGGTGCATAACATACTACTTTTAAGTCTATATTTAGAAGAAATTAATTTGTAAAATACTAATAATAGTGGTTTAAATACTAAAAAAATAAATAAATAAGATAAATTCAGAAAATAAGCAGAGAAATATTCACATACCTGAAAACACTTTTTTATTGAAAATAATCCAATATTTTTGTTTGTTTATTGATTTTTTTAACTGTTAAGTTCGCCAATACTGTATGCATTGAGTCTAGTGCATGAAAATGTTCTTTATTTGTCGACGGAAGGCTTGAAAAAAATGTCCGTAGAGAATTCACAGATTGAAGAGCTTCCTGGGATGACAATAAGGACTGCGATGGACCTGTATTATCATCATCATCAATATCATCATCATCTTCATCATTGTTTCCTATCTCATCAGTAATTTCAGAGAGAATATCTTCATCAGTAACTCCTGCAAAAACCATAAGATCATCATCTGCTGTTAAATAGTCTTCTATACTAATTCCAAACTTTTTACCGCTTGTTTCCTCAAGTTGGGATACGGATTTTTTGATGTGCAAAACACATTCTTGATCATCTGAGAGATCATTGTTTGTGGAATTTTCATCATTATCAGATTTCTTATCTTCCATAACACAAAGACCGGCCTTTTTCCAGCAATTCCGAATGGTTTTTTCTGTTACTTCCTACCAACTTCCAGCAATATTGTCACACGCTTCCTTGACATTTACAGCTTTGAAAGGGTCTTCTACTTTATTTTCAAAGTTTACAAGTATGGAGTCCACCAACCATTTTCTGTAATATCCTTTGAAGCACTTAATTATGCCCATATCGAGAGGCTGTAAAATTGAAGTGCAATTGGCAGAGAAAAAAGCGATTTCGATATTTTGTAGCTTTGGAAATGACGTGTGAGCACCGCAGTTATCTATCAACAAAACGATTTTTTTTCTTTCCCTTCTTCATTTTGTTGTCTAACTTCTGTAACCATTCGGAAAAAAATTTAGACGTCATCCAAGCCTTCTTATTTGCTTTATACTCCACGGGAAGACTTTTCACATTCTTAAAGCACCTTGGCTTCAATGATTTACCAATGACAAGAGGTTGTATTCTATGCATTCCTGTGCTATTTGTACACAGAAGAACAGTCAGTCTCTGCTTTGATTTCTTCCCACCATAACACTTTTCACCCTTGAATGCCAATGTTCGATCGGGTAGGAGTTGGAAAAACAGCCCAGCTTCATCTGCATTATAAATGTCTTCTGGAGCATACTTTTCTAAGATTTCTTTCATCTTGTTTTGCCGCCATTCATTTGCGTCGTTTATCGGGGCTGACTTTTTCTCTCCGTGAACTTCTTGGAAAGTTATTCCATGACGATCTCGAAAACGCATTAACCAACCATTGCTAGCTTTGAAAGTTTCGTTCCCTAGCATTGCTGCAAATTTCCGTGCTTTTGCACATAATAAAGGTCTATTTATTGGGACATTTGTTGCTCTCATCTCTTGAAACCATTTTAAAACAGCTGCATCAATGTTTTCATTTGTCGCAACTTTCAGTCGTTTTCGCTCTGGGTTAATTTCATTTGAAGTTACAGCATCTTCGATTTGCTTTCTCTTCTTTAGGAACATTGCAACTGTAGATTGCGATAATCCATGTTTCTTAGCCGCATCAATCTGCTTCATTCCCTCATCAATATCATTGATAACGTTCAGTTTATCTCGAAAAGATAGTTGCTTTCGCCCTGCCATCTTAGGGAACAATATCGCGTAAAAGAAAGAAAAGTTTAAACCAAATGTTTTGCATAGAACTCAAAATCATTAGACTATAAAACAACCTTTGAACTCACTTTCAGTACGTCACTTAACAACACCCCGCCTCCATCTCCCCCTGTTCCTCTAACAAAGGGCACTTGTTCTGTGACAAGGTGACCAGACAGGTCTAGATGTCCTTAAACCTTATCAGAATTCCAAAGCTTTCTGGGAAATGAGACTAGGCATACATTTACACTTCAGCCCCCTCACCCACTCCAATTCCCAAAAGGGTGGTCTTCATCTGTTTTGAAATCTGAACAATAGCTATTTATTCAGGGATAAGTTGAATATCCACAATGAGTCTTAATAGACGGAAAAAATAACAAAAGAAAACGAAAAAAAAAGCATTTGAAAATCAAAATATTATTATAAAGGGAGAAAATAATACTGAAATTTAGATTGAAAAAATCGTTTTACAGAGGTTTATTGTTCTAGAGAATATAGCAATATTGAGGGGAGATTAACATTAGTTTATATGCAAAATCACCGGGACCACAAAACATTATTGTAGTAGAGGGAGTTATTGTTGTATCGGGTATCGTTGTAGCGAGAGTTTACTGTATATTAAGAATTAAGTTTCTTCGATTTTTCTTCTCTTCCTGAAGCTGGAAATCAGACGGACTATTATTTTTGTCACATACGACTGATACTGAAGTTCTGTATCTCTTTTCATTCTTTGTCTTTACAGTCTTACTTAAATGTTTTCTTCCAAAAATAGTATTATAATTACAAGCTGTATAACATCCATCACCTATTCCTTCCTTGTTAATTAAAAGTGATAAATTTTTCTAGATTCATTTAGTGCAAGTTTTATTTAAATTTCACCACTCTTATTCATGTTATTTCCCATACCATTGCATTGTTTTCTCGTGATTAAACTGTCATGTATTTTCTTGAAAAATTCAATTGATGGGCTTTCATTTTGTGATGTTTTCTTCAACAAAATGATCTTGTATTTCTGTTCCCCGTGAACCTGATAACTGTTTTCTATTCAAATAAAATACATGCTTTGACTGATGCACAACAGAATCTACATTAAATAAAGATACTATGCAGATGGAAACTATATGAACTAGAAATTATAATTGATAAATCTCTGTATATATTCAAATAAATAATGATATAGCGCTCCATTATTGTAAAAATGTTCAAGTTATAGAAAAATTAATTTATATGATAGATACAATATACATACTAACATACTTTTCCACCAGCAGGTTGTAAAATATGTTGATCAAAAAGATTTCTAACTACTGTTATTCTAACCTGAGAACACTGGACAAAGTAGAAAGCATATGGGCTCGCCAAAGACTCTAATTCCATTATTTCTAATAGTTGAGTTTTAGAAATTATACAATGGAATACGATAAACAATAAACAGAAAAGGAATATTAAAGCAGAATAAATCATTTATAAATTTTTATTTAAAAATGTAACAGTAACCCAGTTTCAGCATAATTGGTGAATCTGCAGACCTTAGTATCCCCAAATGCACTTTGTCACATCCTAAGAAAAGCAATTAAGCCTTGGTGCATTCCCAATCAGAAGGATGCCTCATAGTTGTTATGGAGCATACTGCCAAGTAGCCAACTCATTATGGCTGTGGGAATTGGCAGTTTTGAAAATGCCTTAGGTTCAGTGTGCATGATGAATCCAAGACAATTCAGGAAGTGTCTTTCTGTTGAATTTATTTCTTTTAATTACATATTAATAATAAATGCAGCTTGGATTTAATGTGGTGATTTCAAATAAAAGATGGAATTAAAGTTTGTATTTTACCTTTAAATGACAATCATGACATGAGTCAATAAAATAAATTTAATAAACTGAGTGTAAAATTTAATTCATGTCTGTTAAATAATAATAAATTGAATATGAATATAGATTTTAATGAATTAATTGCAATGATAAGTAGTGAATGCTCTAATGGAAATAAATGGACAAAACAATCTTTATACCCACTTTCCTAAATTAAGGTAAATAATTCATACATTAAAATGTGAGAAAGAGATCTTTTGAGTAACGTAAAAAAATAATTCAGGTGTAAGTTTTATTTGATAATTTCATAAACACCCACTAATTTTGTTAAGATGTCAAATTAGTATTGTAAGTACCAAAATTTCTTTAGTTGAACATTAAATTTCTTCCTGGCTATCTGAGTTAATAAGATTTCAGGGTTTCCCCCCTTATCTCAAATTCAGTTAATAGTCTATTTATTAATTTTAACTCAAAATACTTAATCTCCTTTATTATATTTACATTGTTAAGAATTTTATGTATATTGTACTTATTTTTAAGCTAAAAATTTTGAAATAAATGCTTTTTACCTCATTTTTCAGATTTAAATCTCATAACCTAATTTAATAATGGAATTACTGAGCTGCATCTCAAATTTGAGAATCGCTGAAACATTTCTACATACTGTGTGACTACATACATATTAAAAGTGTATGTGTATCTGATTAGAAAAATTGAATTTTGCAGTAATTGTCCTAGTTATATGCAAATAAAATGTTGAACTTCATATGAGATTCCATATATATACAATGTACACTGCTCAAAAAAAAAAATAGGACAGTCCTATATCTCCCGATCTACTGGGCCGATTGACAAAATTCAAATTGCGTTCTTCATGTCTCGAAAGAGCGACTTAGTATATATATTAGATTTATATATAGCACTATTCTAACATAGGTATTTTTACACAAAATCGGACTTTTTCTGAAATAACATACCAATTTTTTTACATATTTCGATTCTACGACTCAAATTACGCCTAAATATGAAATTTTGTAAAATTTGGAGCGAAATTTACGGAGAAATTCACAAATTTATGTTGGCGCTTTTTTGTCAGTTTGCGCCAAGAATACTTTACTTGGCGAACTTCTTAATATATGGCAACCTAGTTTCCTTTCCCGTGAGAGGAAAAAAAGTCACCATCGTTCCTTTTTTCCAAATAATATTCTTTATATTGTATTTTTAATATAACTTATTATTTTAAGTAATTTTTTCTTTTTCGAATTTCATTTTAATTGTTTAAGTTGCACGTTTTTTTTTCTTCCCCCCCCCCGAATAACTGTTTTAAAAATTTTTATTTACCTATTCGAACAGCGTAAATAAAGGTGCAGCGTTTATTTATTTATTTTTTTTTTCAAATAGTTTTCTTTATATATATTTTTCGTCATAGTTATTATTTTAGGTCATTTTTTAATTTTTATACTTTTATTTTAATTGTTTGTGTTGCATTGTCTCTTCAGATAATTGTTTTAAAATTTTCTATTTATTCCTTCGAACTGAGCATTTTAAATATATTTATTAATATCAATTTTCCAGAATTTGATTTTATTTATTTGAACTGTGTTTCTTTCGGAAGAATACTTTGTAACCCAGACTACGATGCGTTTGAAAACTGCATACTATATTAAAAGAGAAAATACAGTAAAGCACAGTTTTACACGCCTTTCAATGTTCCGTTCAGAAAAAATATATATAAATAAGAGAGATGTATAACCGATATTTTAACTTAGGATGACTTGCATACACTGCTTTAAACAGTTTTATCATTGTGCCCATTGCTTTACACAATTTTATCCTACATTTGGTTTCTTAAAATGTTATTCATATTTTAGTCAAATATTTTATTTTTGAAATCGCAAGAATCAAATATCATAAGATTGAAAAGTTTTAAATTAAAAAAAAATACGAATACTAAATTTTACGAAAAAATTTATTTTTCTTCTCTTTTTCTTTAAGCATTCTGAAAGTATATTGAAAAGTATCCAACTTTTCGAAACATTTTGGTATTTCTGACAATCATTTTAAATAAAGTTATAGCTTTCCATTTCATAAAGGCCCACAAACGGCATAGCGGTAAAACTTGCTGAACACTGGTAGTTCACTCCGGGGTTCGAACACCAGTAAACGGGCTGGTTGCATGGGCGTTTTCATGGATTTTCTCATGTGTACCGCGTATGACAGCTGGTTTCCCTTAGAAAGTTCTTCACGAAGTATTTCGTCAGAGCCTTTTTCAGTCTTTAGAGGCTAAACATTTTGAAGGTATGAGATGAAAGGAAAGACTGGTTTCATCCAAAGGTTTTGGTTTATTTTATTATGACAAAGCACACTACGGCTATCTGCCTAAGGGGAAGGATGCCTTCCTGGAGGACTTTCTAAGGGAAACTGGCTCGCATACACGTTACACATGGGGGAAACCACGAAAATGCCCATGCAGCCAGCCCGTTCACAGGATTCGAACCTCGGACCGAACTACCGGTGTTCAGCAACTTTACCGCTTGGCTGCTATTTCATCAGGAGGGGAAAAAAAACATCTTTAGGTGACATCCACATACATCACTGGATAAACTCCTGAATCTTCAAATAATTCAACTGAGAAAATCATGGGATTCACCATTTATGATACGATATGATGTTCTATAACGTAATTTACACAACCATATAGTTTAAAACCAGTCGCTCTTCACTTTAATCTGCAATGATATCGTTTTGTCTTTTCTGTTAACACAAGCTCAATTGATGGTATTTGCTGGTGTACACGTCCAAGTGTTTTCTCTTTGAACACCTAAATTCTTTGAAGTATCCTGAAAGTATATTCGAAAGCGTCCAACTTTTTTAACATCTTGGTATGTCTGATAGCCAAATTTCCCTGCAAATTTTTGCTTACTTTTCTCCCTAATTTTCTTCTTTCCTTCTACAGTTATTTTCAGTGCTCACACAAGAAAATTAAGATTTTTCGACTGCTAGACTTCCATACATTTTGCATTCTTGTCAATTTTTTAAAATATCAATTATATGAATTGCATTTCAGCTAAAGACAGCTTTTCATTTTCTAGTCATTTTAGCTCTAAATAAAGTTTAAAGCGAAGTCCAAAGGATAAATATTTTAATTAAAAGATTTTTGCTAAATGACAAAGAAATAAAACCGTCCAGTAGGGTTTATTCTGTACCACCGAGTAACTCGATTCTTATATCGGCTGAAACAATCTAAATCATACTAAAGATCATGTTTTTTTTTATACAGTCTATAACACGAGAGAAAAATTAGCTTCTTAAAACATTCTTTCTAAGAGGATTAATATAAAAGATTATATTTATATATATATTTTTAAAGCTGGGACTTGAACCAAACTGTCAAACTTTTAAAGTTTAATTTACATGGTGGTTATAATTAAAGTTTCAATTTGAAATGGTTATAAAAGGAAAACTACCGGACCAAATGTTATCAAACTTGGGAATCGTGTAAAGGAGGTTATGGGAATTTATTTTCGGCGGAAAAAAAAGAGTTCAAAAACTCACCATCAAGGGAAAAATGGCGCTGTATACAATATTGTTAAATGAAATAAGACACGAAAACATCTGTTTAAAATGTGTTTAATATTTTCCGAAACGTGTTACAAAGCATGTTCAATGTAGCGTCCAACATTTTCCAAAAGCAAGTTAAATCATGTTACTGCATTCTCAACAGCAGCTCTTAGCATATCAGGTTTGGTGGTTTATTAGATTACGGCAAAGCACTCGAGGGCTATCTGCCTTAAGGAAGGGATGCTTTCGTGGAGGACTTTTTAAGGGAAACTGGCTCGTATACACGTTACACATAGCATATCAGGAGGAATGTTATCAGTGTATCACATTTTTCATTTCTGCCAAATTTTTTAGATTATCACCATAAACAGTGCTTTTGCTCATAGACAAAAGTCACAGAGGTTGAGGTCTGGTGGGAAGAGGGGAAGTGTTGGCTTATAAGACGTTCATTCGTGAAATGTTGCCTAAGTAACTATGCGACACTCTTGAGGTGGTGCCCAGCCCTGCATAAAAATCGTAGTATCTAAAATGCCACGTTACTGCAGTTCATGTATCACGAAACATTTTAATATTGACTCTAAGTGAGCTGCAATCGCAGTGGTCCAGCTGTCGACTGCTCTTCAGAAAAAAATGGTTCTGTTATAAAACTAGCTGTCATTCAACAGTAAACGGTGTGAAATGACTGTTATGCAATCGAATGCAGTAGGAGAATGCAATGGAACTAGATAGATAACATGAGAGATTTCTTTGGCCCAAATCGATTAAAAGCGCTTTGAATCAGTATCTTCATGTTTTAGTGCCGAATTCAGGCTTAAAAAATTACAAATTAGCGATCTGTAAGAAAACGATTTCCAGATTGTACGCACTTGTGAGAGTGATTTGCGATCTCACATTTTCTAATCGCTAATTCGTGGTTTTCACGGACGAAATTCTCACTTACAGGGATGGCGCACTCGGCATTTATCGAATTTAACGTCTTTAAATGGTAATTTGCCTACTTCAAAGATTCTTAAGGCTATACAACATATTAAACCCGTTTAACAAAAGGTTAAGTTAGATTCCGACCCGTATTTCGTTTAACAATATTGCATGCAGCGCCATTTCCCCCCCCCTCCTGGTGGTAAGGTTTCGAAATTCCTTTTTTCCGCGGAAAATAAATTCCCATGACCTCCTTTACACGATTTCCAAGTTTGATAACATTTGATCTAGTAGTTTTCCTTTTATGACCGTTTCAATGTGGAACTTTAATTATAACCACTCTGTATATTATTAAATTTTAATTTGAAGCTATGCGTTATATGTATACCATATAATGCATAGCTTCAAATTATTTTCGCTTTTATGGAAAAATAAAAAATCGAAGCAAATATACTTTGTATAATGGACCAAAACTGAAAACATTTCCCCTCCCTCCGAAAATAAAATATTGAAATTTCGAACTTGAATTTATTGGGTTATCGAAATATTTAATTTGACTTATCTTCTAAGTCCTAGTTCCGACAACTATTCCGTCAAAAATTCCGCATTACTTAAGCTAAAGTAAAAGATTTAGTGTATATTCACTGTATGTTAATAAAGTAATCAGAGTGTAATAAAAATAGATTATAGAATTTACGCTGATGTAACTTTTTGTCTGACTGCACAACATGTAATGGAAGAGAAGGTTTGTAGAGATCTGTTTTTGACATGCCTCTAAAAGTAGATGTCATATTAATTTTGTCTCTTCAATGTCAAAAAACTTTCCTTTGAGAGGCAACTTTAGTTTCTGAGAAAAAAAAAATCACAAGAAGACAAATTTGAAGAACATGCAGGACGATTGAGTACACATACTTATTTTCGGAACACAAGCGGTTCTGCGACTGGTTATTGAATAATGAAAAGATGCATTGTCATGCAATACAAAACATTTGGAATACGTTTTCTGGCTGAATAACGTAAGATTAAAAGTCATCTGCTTAATTCACATCTATTTACAAGTCAACTACTCGGGCAATTGCAGAATCGTTTTGATCCTGAGTTTGTAAGACAAACCTAATATCACTGGATTTAAACACTTCTTTAATCTTCCGTGAACGTTCCTTCTTTAGCTCATATTCCAAGAATATTAAGTGAATACAATTATTGCCAAAGAAATTGAATATTCATTTGCACTACGGCTTGGTAGTTTACTAACGAGTTAACAAAAATTCTGCTTTTTTTGTCTAAGAATACAACAATATTTTAAATATTTACAAATAAAATATTTAATTGGAGATTTAATTGGAGCCTCATCAGTTGCCTAGCATTTGAAAAAAAAAAAAAAAAAAAAAAAAAAAATAGATTGTTAAATACTAATTGTTTGCTGCTCAGTCTAACCCAGGCTGCATGGTTGGTTTTCGTAGTTTTTTAGGTTCTTTTTACAAAGATTCTCTGTGAAAGCATCTTAATCAAATAGCTCCCATGTTCTTTCTATGTTCAAATAACCAACTAACCTAGTTTAAGCGCGATTTCCAAGTGAAGTTACTAGAAAAATCCGAATACTCATTAAAAATCATGTAGCTAGCCAATCGGGAGTAACATGAAAGATACGGCGCCAATAATTGAAATGTTGTTACGGTACGCTGTTTCTTAACTTAGATGGTCATTCCTTAATTAAATAGCTCACCAACGGCCGAGCGGTAAAGACGCTGAACACTGGTAGTTCAGTCCGAGGTTCGAATCCCGCGAACGGGCTGGCCGCATGGGCGGTTTCGTGGTTTTCCCCATGTGTAACGTGTATACGAGCCAGTTGCCCTTAGAAAGTCCTCCACGAAGGCATCCCTCCCTTTAGGCAGATAGCCCTCGTGTGCTTTGCCATAATTAAATAATCCAATCCAATCCTTAATTAAATATAATTGATTTGTAAATTCTACTAGAACTGACAGTAAGAATTGAAGTGGAAATAAGTAATATGGTGTGCAATCTTGATTAATATAAAATTAAAAATATTTGCATAGAAAAATGTTTGCATTCAGACAGAAAGTTTTTTGAAATATTTGCAATTACTTTATAAGAAGGATTTATTAATAACCGTAATAATTACTTATTATATTACTGATGATTAGGATTCAGTTCTTGACAATTACATTCTAAATTAGAATTTTAAGGATATAATGAAAATACGCTACGCACAAAAATACATTTTAGGAAAAAAAAATGAGTTGATTTTTTATGTTTTAAAACTTCTTAAATTCATTTAGTAAACATCATATCCTCATTGTTTATTGAATCCAGAATGTTGGTGTCGTTTATATAATTATTCTTACTTGTCTACAGAATCTGCTGACTTATCCAGCCATTAAGTAGCTGCAGATCATTTCTACATAACCATTGAACTTCCATTAATTCAGTCTCTAGAGGGTTGTATGTTTATATCATAATTTGACTTTTATAAAAAATGATTATTCTAAGTATTATGTTTCTATAAAAATATATTGTGCTTTAAAAATATGGATGATAGTATCAGCCGCTCTTTCAGCCACTTTAAAAGCAACAGTTTGTTTAGAAATAAATTGTGCAGTTAATGTCATAAAATTCAAATAAATATCAAACGAAAATTCTCAGTTTTAGACAATTCGATTTAAACGAAGTAAAGTAGCAGACGATAAAACGCCGAAGGTAAAAATTTACTCTTACAAAAACTTACTCTTAAATTTTTTAAAAAAAGAAAAGATACGAGAGAAATTTTAAAAAAAATAGTTAAAAATTTGAATAATATCATCTATAATTTAAAAAATAGCCTTTCATATAGTATTAATAAATATTTATTACGCATCATTGAGGGAAAAAATGTCATATAATTAATTCTTCGTAAAATTTTACTTGAAGTTTGAGGTTAAAAATAGCTATGGCAATTCAGTGTAACAAATATCCATAGACCACATTTGGCGTTATTACCGCTCAAAAAAAAGGTGCCAAATTTCAAAACGCGAAATTATGTAAATTCGTGTATATCTTAGAAAATTTTGAATAAAAAAGTCTAATTTTTTGCAAATATGCTTAAAAATACACCTACTTTAAGATGATGGTAAAAATTTTATAGGTTATAATTCAAAATTTTTTTTGAAAAATCTATAGAAATTATTTAAAAATAGAAATTTAAAAAATAAAACGCAAAAAATGGGTAAATTTTATTTGGAATGAACCAAAATTTCGAAATGTGAGAGAAAAAATAAAAAAAGTTTAATAAAAAAAGAGATATTAATAAATATTTGCCAATTAACATTGAGGAGCTAAAATTTTGAGAGCTAACATTTTAAAAACTATTCGTACGATTTTTACAAAACTTGGTATTCTGGCATAATTTGAGTCGTAGAATCGAAATATGTAAAAAAATTGGTATGTTATTTCAGAAAAAGTCCGATTTTGTGTCAAAATACCTATGTTAGAATAGTGCTATATATAAATCTAATATATATCCTAAGTCGCGCTTTCGAGACATGAAAAACGCAGTTTGAATTTTGTCAATCGGCCCAGTAGAACGGGAGATATAGCACTGTCCCATTTTTTTTTTTTTTTTTTTTTTTTTTTTTTTTTGTGAGCAGTGTACATAATTTCTATTATATATGATATAATTCCTCATTTTAATAGGTTTTGTAGCTAATGAATTTTTTTTTTTTTTTTCAGATCTCTGAAATGTTTGATACAATCAATGAACTCTCAGTTCTGAGTAGCTGTTATATTGAAGGTATTGAAGTCTATTCTTCCAAATTTAATGGTATAATTAACTCAATAAAAGGAAAAGCGTATGATTTATTAGATCATCGGAAAACAGATTTTGATGCTGATTATAAAGAGTTTACAAAACAGGTTGTTGAACTTAAAGTAAGTGTTTAATTTTTTAACCTTAAATGATAAGTATAGTTAAAATTAAAAAGGTGAAAAGTTGTGTGAGAATAATAATAGTAGGATTTGGAATAATAATAGTAGGACATGGAAGATTTGTGGATGAATAGTAACAGTAGAAGTAGTAGCAATAAGTAAAGAGAAGATTATCCCAGTTTATATATTTATTTTGTACTCTGGAAAGGTATGCTTAAGTAATCATCTATATCTGTAAGTTTCACTATGCAAGATAGCCCAGCGTTCTGTTCAAATTATTTAATTTGGCATAACAGTGTTCTGTAATTATGAGCTTACAAAACTCCTGATAATTAAATGCATAAGTTATTAGCTTCTTCCACATGGAGAAAGCCAGCATAACGTAAGCAATAAAATAAAATCCTGAATATGTTATAAAAAATTTTAATCAAATTCATCCTCTAGCAAAAGAACTCTAGCATCTAGTACTAGAGTATCAAATCCTGAATCTCTAGCATCTAGTACTAGAGTAATAGTAGTTCTGATAATACTATTCTGATTAACTGTACCTTAAAATGCCCCATTCAGTAAGAAGCAGAACATGATTGCAACATTTGTTCAGTAACTGAATTTATAAAAGCAAATCCATTAAAATTCATTGAAAAATGAAGTAGAACGAAGATAAAAGTAGTAAAGAAAACCCGAATACTGCAAAGCTGTACAGTGCCTAAATTTGTCTCATCATTATCATTTTTATTCATGTGATAAATTTAAAATATTTTCTAAACTTTTTTGTGTGTTTAAGTGTTTATATATATATATATATATATATATATGTCCAAGATTGTCTTAATAAATTTAAACATTCACCTTAATCATTTGAATTAAGTGTTACTTTTATTTAATAAATATTTCTATTTTTATTATTATTTAATTTTCAAATCCATCAGTAATGCACATTTTTCTTTAGTCTGCTAGTGGCTGAGTGGATAAGACTGCTTACTGCTAATTTGGGTTGGGTTTAAATTTTGCCAAATGTGCTGCCTGCATGCACATTTTGGGTGTTTTCTTCTTGTGTAATATGAATATGAGCATTCCTTGGTTTTTTAAGAAGGTCCTTCTTGAAAACATCTCTTCCTTTAGGCAGATAACCCATGCATGCTCTGCTATAATAAAAAAATATGCAAACATTTTATTTAATTCAAATTTATAATATTATAAAAGTAGTTTATTTATATTTTTTTTAAATACAAAAAAGAAGAACTAAGTTATCTCTTTTCCAACCTCTGTTTTTCCCCCTTTCTTATTCTTATGTATTGATTTGCCTATGATTTGTCTTTCCTAAGTCATCCTATTCCTCATACAGAATGCTTAAATAATTTAATTTGCATTACTTCAAAGATAACTGGTAATTCATTTTTTGCTTTAAGTGCTTGCCATTTCATGCATATTTGAAGAAATATTTTTTATTCATTAAAGGAAAATTTCAATGTTTTTCCTAATTCAAGATCTCATGCATGTCTTATGCTCTGTTCATTATAGGAAAGTATTCAACTCTTTATCAACAGTCGTTTCGAAAATGTTTCTCGTGCTTACCAGTCAATTCTCTTGCTTCAAAGGTAAAGACCAGAAATTTGCTTTTTATTAATTCTTTGCTTCATTTTTTTGTTTGCTATTGAATCTTATTGCTTTTTTTTTTTTTGTTATAAAAATGTGTGTAAATTACAGTGTTATACATTTAATAACAATTAATAAACATGTAAAATGCTTCTTTTCATATAATTGTTTAAAATACTTTTAGATTTCAAAATCTTGGAATATCAGGACTTGATACCACCAGTCAGTACATTCCTATTTTTAAGTTTTTTGAATACAAGATGGACATGATTAGAAAAGTAAGATTTTATTATTCTTTTTTCTTAATATTTATTTAATATTCTATAGCAAACGCTACTCTGTAATTGTTAGAATTATACTTTTAATTTAGATTTATAACCAGAAGAGATTAGACCCCAAAACTGTGCAGATTGGTCCATTATATGCCAAAAAAATTGCATGGGCAAGAGTGTTGTTTAAACGAATTGAAGTGCCAATGGAAAAGCTTAAGGTAATTTGACTTCTGATTCATTTCTTTCAAATCCAAGTGTACAGGGTTACTGCATGGAAGTTCTCATTGCTTTCTTTTTGTGTAATGTAAACATGAATCAGTTTTTTTTTTCAAAACTCCTCCTTAAAGACATACTTCTCTTTAAACAGATAGCTTTCACCAGCTCTGTCGTAAGTTAAATGATCCAGTCCATTGTTTCTTTCCATTTTATGCCAATTTTGTTTTCTCAGTAGAAATTATTATTTTTGGTATTACTGTGTAAATATTATAATGGGAAATTAAGTTAATAGTTTTTTTTTTTTTTTTTTTTTTAGTTGCAGAGAAATGTGTTAAATTTGACAAAAGTACAGAAATGAAAATTCCTTTCTTATTGCAAATAACTTTAATTACTGAAATTTTGGTATATTATTTCAAAAGAATTATTCTCATACAGGTATATATTCATATTGTCTAAATTGGTTTCCAGATTCTTCTGTCACGCTGATGTTTCTTACTGAGTGCTTGTAAATCTGCTTCCTTTATTATTTGAAAATAATAATAAAATGGAAATATTTTCCTTATTTCGTAAACAGTGTTCAAGAACATTTTCTTAAATCTTGTTACAATCTAAATAGATGTTATTTATTGGACTTATGTAGATGATTGCCACTTTCAAGTTAATTTTATATTTTTTTATTTCTAATGTCATTTTTGACAAATTTGAAAAACTACATTTAATTTTTAATAAAAATGTTATTTGTACATATCAAATCATTTTTTTTTTACTTTTATATCTTGAAAGATTGATAGGCATAATGAAATTAAATGATAAGTTTCTGCAATATTTCTTTGCAGGGGGGGAAGAATACAGCATTTGCATAGAAACGTACAATAGGTGACCAAATGAAAAGGTACGAAACAACACAGTGGGTACAAATGTAGACTTTATACAAAATATACACCACAGGCCTGAGCACAACGATCCCACTGATGAACAAGCCACAGGATTCCTTGTTCCCAGAATTCCTGTGGCAGTGACAAGACCCAGTCCTTCACAGCGTCCTTGAGTGTGTCGTTTGACTTGAAGCGCTTCCCTTTCAGGTGTTTCTTCAGTGGACCAAATACATGGAAATCACAGGGCAACATGTCAGGACTGTAGGGCGGATGGTCCAAAGTCTCCCACTTGAACTTGGCCAGTTCCATGTGTGTGACTCTGGAGACGTGTGGACCCGCATTATCATGGAGCAGAACCACATCCTCCGTGAGCAGCCCCAGTCTTTTGTTCTTGATGGACCTGCGTAGGCATCGAAGTGTCTCACAGTACACATCGGAGTTAATGGTTTTTCTGTGCTCCAGGAATTTCACAAGTAGTGGACCTTGAACGTCGAAAAGACGGTGAGCAACACTTTACCTGCTGACGGCACGGCTTTGAACTTTTTAGGGGGAGGTGACGACACATGCTTCCATTGCATGCTGTCCCGCTTTGTCTCTGGCTTGTAGTGATGGCACCAGGTTTCATCACCTGTGACGATCCGCTCCATGAAAGCGGGGTCTTCCTGATTACCAAAACAAATGTTGCAGTGCTAGCCCCATACGCAGCTCCTTTTGCTGGTCGGTGAGCTGCTTCAGAACCCAAGCGGCACACACCTTCCGATATCGCTACCTGTCGTAAACAATTGTCCACACGGTTCCATAGCTGACATCCACCTTCACCATTCGCAATGTCACATTTGCCACATTCGCAATGTGACACGCCGATCATTTCTCACTAGGTCGTCACATTTCTCACTAGGTTGTCGAGATCGCTCGTGATGACAGTGTTTGCCTGGCCTGGTCTCGAATCATCACCCACACTCTCACGGCCTGCAAGAAAATGGGCACTCCATTTTCTGACAAACTTGTCAGAGAAATATTTCTTCCCGTAAACTATCACCATCCGGCGATGAATAGCTGCCGGTTTCTCACCTTCCACTGTCAGAAATTGGATAACATCTCGCTGTTCCTCAGTCGTCAAATTTTGCAACGTGAATGCCATCCTGTTCTCATACAGACAGCCACATCATTTGGACGCCACTTTTGATAAGAGCTCTGCTCTCTCCTGTGCATGCGGGCATCCGCACATGCTCCGATCCCAGTTAGAGATTCCAATCGCATCCCAAGATGTCTCGCTACGTACTCCCATGGCAGAATATGCAAATATTTAACTGTTACGTTTTTACGTCGTTTCGTACCTTTTCATTTGATCACCCCTTGTATGTATCTTTTATTTGAGGCTGAAGACTGGAATCATAGAATTAATTCTTTTAGTTAGGTTAATGCATTTGGAAGAGCATAACCATTTGCAAAGTTACTACACCAGGATAAAAGTATGGAACATTAGTCACAGCTATATTAACCCGTCAGCACACGTGCTGGGGTAAAATCCACCCCACGTGCAGTCTTTTCTTAGAAAATAAGGAAAGGTCGTACGTGACCTTTCTAATACTTCATGTACCTTTCAAGATCAAGGTTAGGAAGGGGTCGTCCAGAGGAATTTTTCCCGTGTCCTTGGAATTTTGTGTTTTCAGGGAAGGAATGAGTAATGGGATTGTAGCTACCCCGCGCGTGTACTAACGTTTCACTTCTAGAGAGATATTCATTGAGATGAATGCGTACGAGCGAGAACAGTAGCGACTGCGGGTTCTTCTCGCTAGTGTTGAAACTGATAGCAAAATTGAAGATTCCAATTCTGAAAATATTTCTGAAAGTGATCACGAAACTGATTCTGACCAGTAATATAATGATTCACATGATTTAGGAAGCATATCTTCTTTGAGATCAAATGATTTTTATGTTTGAAAATTACCCTCGAAAAATGTTCGTACACCTCCGCACGATATAGTGACACATTTACCTGATGTCAAGAAAAACATTAGCAATTTGAAAAATCCAACTGAGTGTTTATTGCAAATTTTTTATGAAGAACTAATGGAAGATTTAGTGAAATCAACAAACATTTACATTTCATCAATAAGAAACAAATTCTCTAGAGAACGTGATGCGCAAAAGAGACAAACATAGCTGAATTGAAGGTGTTATTTTTCCTATTATATTACGCTGGAGTGCTGAGAGCAGCACTTCTCAAAGCAAAGATTTGTGGTCAGATGACGGAAGCGAAATAACTGCTTTTCAAATAACAATGTCTATCAACTGATTCCACTGTTGAGATGTATTAGGTTTGATTACATAAATTTACGAGCAGAGCGAAAGATGAGAGCTAGACTTGCACTTATTAGAAATGTTTTTGAAATATTTATTAACATACGAAAAGTATATTCTTTATCTGAATATTGTATAGACGAAAAATTAGAACCCTTTCGAGAAAGGTGTCAATTCAGACAATATATAAAAAGTAAGCTCCCAAGATATGGAATAAAAACCTTTGCTTTGTGCGATTCTCATACATTTTACGCATACAACCTAGACATTTATGCAGGTCAGCAGTTTGTCGGACTATATAGACAATCAAATGTGGCATTGGATGTTGTACAAGTACTTATTGCATCCATAAGTGCCACTGAAAGAAATATAGCTATGGACAATTGGTACATGAGCATGCCTTTGGCCAATGAATTATTGAAAAAGTACAAATTGACATGTTTTGGGACACTTCGAAAAGATAAGCGTGAAATTCTAGAAGAATTTCTGCCAAATAAAACAGACTTCTGTACTCTTGTGTTTTGGGTTTAGAAGTAAAGAATTAACTCTTACTTCATATGTTCCAAAAAAGAGTAAATCGGTTCTTCTTCTATCATCCATGCATAAGGATAATCAAATCGATCCATTGTCTAAAGAGCAGCTCAAGCTCGAAATGATAACTTTTTGCAACTCTACAAAAGGTGATGTTTATACTGGTGATGAGTTATGTGGAACTTGGTCTGTTTCAAGAAAATGCCGCCGCTGGCTTCTAACGGTATTTTTCGGACTATTGAACATTGCAGGTATAAATGCTTTTATTATTCATCGATCAAATAACAACCAAGTGAATATGAACCGAAGAGCTTTTCTCAAAGATTTAGCATTAGAGCTTGTTAAAGAGCATGTCCTAAAAAAGGGCTGCAATTCAGTCTCTCTCGAAAGAACTCAAAACTGGAGAAAAAAGTCAGTAGGAACAAAAGATGCAGCAGACCTTCACCCTAAGAAATAGTTTGTAAAAATATGTTGTCGCACTATGTGAGGATTGTTCAAAACAATATTATTTGAATAATTAAACTCAGGTAGAGGGGAGAGGTGGAAAACGTATGTGTTATTTATGTTTTTTAATATTTGTATTTAGAATCTATTTTATATGAATAATTCTATGACATTATATTGAGTTTTAAGGAAAAAAGCTCGTAAGAATGCAGCCTTTTCATATTCCTCTAGTACTTTATCAAACCACTCTTCATAATAAACACTTATGTTTAAAAAATATGTACATATGAAAACTGATTTTGCTAATATAAGAAATCATATATGTATCTTATATAAGTTAGTAATTGTGCATAAATTTCGATTTTTATGGCTTATTTTAGATAACCAGTATGGAAATGTTTGTATAACTTAAAGTAAGATTATCTTGAATTAAAACTGGACAAAAGGTTTAACAGAATTCACAAAGCTATTAGTCATTTATACATTCATTTAAAACAAAGAAAATGCGTGTATTTATACGTTGGGGGGTGAACTCCGAGAAACAAACATTGGGATAAAATTTGTCCCGCGCGTGTACTAACGTAGCGCAGTCATGCGCGTGTGCTGAAGGGTTGAGGCAATTATCATATTATTCAAACTTTAGCTTTATAATTTAATTTTAAAGCATGTACACAATTTTTGAATAGTCTTCCATTTGATATTTTTAATTCAACAAATAATAATAGCTTGCAACAGACATATATTTTCCTTATAAGGAAAGATGAAAAATTGTAAATATAGCCAATGTAGATCTCATTGGATTATTAAAATAAAATCATTAGGCATGATAGGTTAGATCCTAACCAGTGCTTAAATTGCACTGGAGCCCACCGGAGCCCTGCTTTGGTACTTCTCAGTTTTTAAGATAAATTACAATTCTAGCCAGAGTGTACCGGAGTATGTATTCATATTGAGTAAGTAAGGTGAGCTCCGGTACTTCTTTTTTATAAAACTGAACCACAATTTAAAGGGGAAAATTTAGAATTCCTAACATTTTAGTTTAACAATAAGAAATAACAGTAATAATAATTTCTCTAGAAATACAAACTCATGCGAACATGAGACATTCAAGTAAAGTCCCCTCACTCAAATGCGGAAACTTATCCCTTTAAGAAGGGCAATAAATTTGTTAGAGTTTGTTTAAGAACACGTAAATTTCTCACCATGCCATTGTATCTAGTGTATTGTTTTGATGCTTACAGTTAGTTATCCTCACTGGAAGGAAAATTTATGTTCTTAAATGTGCGTCACGTGACAGCGAGTACAATAAGAATAAAATATTGAGATAAACTGCTCAAGCACATCCTATACATCGTCTTCCCACAGTATCCACTAATGGAGGGGAAGCATAACCAGCAACTTTATATTCATCCTTAGGAGTCAGATTCAGGACTACTTTTACCCCTGACATGGCTGTAACTATATCAGCAGAGAGCCACAGCCAAAGCGAACATTCTCTCTCACCAAGATTCCCATCATTTTTTTGTTTCCACCCACTTATACCCCATTCTGTTTCGCCTTGGAATTTTCATCAGCAATATTTTAAGTATATTTAATTTTTGTGATGATAACAGAACTCCCCCCCCCAACGATCAGAGCTTAAATTGCTCCAGTGCTTCTTTTGTAATAAATCATAATTCTAGCCTGAGCACTAAATAACAAGGCAGTGGCACTTCTTTTATGTAATTGAATAACAATTTCAGTGTAAATTTTATCTCAAAAATTTTATTTTAACAATAAAATTATATTGAAAATTGTTAATTAAATTTCAATTTATCTCTTTATATTTTATTTAATTTTAATTATTTAATTACTTCAATCTTACAGTTCAACTTACAATCTTCAATTATTGCAATAAATAAAAATTAATTATCTAATAATTATCAATTAAATTTTAATTAATTAATTATGTAATAATTATTGCTTAAATAACAATTCATAAACATTAATTAAATAGCTATTAATTAATTTGATAATAATTAACTATTTAATTTTAAAATTATTAATGAGTTTAATAGTCATTTTATTTATTCCTTTACTCTTGTTCTCCTCTTTGCTGAGGGTCTTCCATAGGGCTTCGGCACTTCAAATCTTAGAAATTAAACCCTCATCCTAACAGTTATCAGAGCTGCAAAATAATCGTGGATGAAAGCACCACGAGGCGAAAATGTCATCAGACAATACATTGAGGGAGAAAAGAAAGGAGAAAACATCGCAGTTATAAAATGTTGTGGTACAAAACATCATCGTCGAAAATAAAGCAGTTAAAAAATTTTGCAGTTTACAAATATCATGGTCTAAAATCTCATGAAAAAATAAATAAATAAATAAATAAATAAATAAAGCACCTACAAATCTTTGCATGATAATAACATAGTAGACATGCATTTTTTGTGCTTTAATCCTTTCTGGCACAATTGCCCATTCTTGGCACACCTAAAAAATTCCCTCTGTACACACAGGAAAATTAAATGGGAAAGGTTTTATAGGTTACCATATGGTACTTTTAACCTTCCTTATTTATATTAGATGGCAGGGCAACACAAATCAGTCCATACATTTTAGCCATGTTTAGTTTTTCAAAGAAATCTTCCAGATTCTTTTTCAGGATATAAAATGAATTGTTTGAAAAGAAATTTCTATGTCTAAACGTAAGTTGCCAGAAATGTTTAAATGTAAGTTGCCGTAGTACATAAACAACTACCCAGTATTATTATTATATGTGGAAGCTGTGTGATCCTATGTGTCCTCTTCTTATAGACAGAATCACTTAATACCTTATGTGATGCAAATCATTGCACAACTAATGGATGATATGCACTATTCATTTTGTGGAATAGATTTTATGCTGCCAGAGTCCATACTTGTCAGAAGAAAAGTTGATTAAAAAACATAAATTGCGAAACATAAAATTCATTAAATTTTTTTTCCAA